>NC_041394.2:265430509-266923009 GCF_900747795.2 Erpetoichthys calabaricus
ACTACTTCTCCGCTGCAAAGCACGGGTATTTTGCTATTTATCTATATATATAAACGAGAGTTGGGATCCGAGAGACTGTGTTTGTGTGTTTGTGGAGGGATGGAGAGTTAAGGCGGGTTTTGGAGTCACGTGATCATCTCCCCTCCCATTCACCTCATTTCATTCACTTCATTTCGCTCCAAGCTGAGCTCCGCAGCTGGCGCGGTCTTGCTGTTCTTGATTTGCTTTTCACATGGCCAAGTATACGTTGCATGCTCAAGAGTAAGCTCAGCGCACAACTTGGTCATATTACAACCGGAGGGGCGAACTGACAACATTGTATACAAAGAGATCCTTAACAAATAATTATTGGTATAATTTCCCTCAGTTTATTATTTAAAATTTTAAAGCAGTACTTCGCCGCTGCGAAGCGCGGGTATTTTGCTATTATATATGTGAATGTATGTATGTATATATGTATGTCTATATTTTATATATATATATATATATATATATATATATATATATATATATATATATATATATATATATATATATATATCTATGTAGATATGTAAATTTGTATATGTGTATAAATATATATATATATATATATATATATATATATATATATATGTATATGTGGATGTGTATATGTATATATATGTATATGTAGATATGTATATATATGTATATATGTTTATGTATATATATGGTTACATAACCTCTTTAACACACTATTTCTCCTCTGCAAAGCGCGAGTATTTTGCTATATGTATATATATATATATGTGTCTGTATGTGTATATATACAGAGTACAGGAAAGTTGTGGAAGACTTTGTCTTGTGGTACAGGGACAACAAGAATAGTGGGAAGATGTGCAAGTGCTGCAGAGCTACAAGTACCTGGGGGTTCACAAAAACAACAATCTGGTCTAACAAAACTGTGGTGCTGTACAAGAAGGCCCAGGGTAGACTGTACTTGCTAAGGAGACTCGGGTCTTTTGATATGTGCAGCAATCTGCTAGAATTGTTCTACCAGTCCATAGTAGCTGGTGTGATGTTCTACACTACAGTCTCCTGGGGAAGCAACGTGGTCTCAAAAGAACCACAATGTCTGAACAAACTTATCAGCAAAGACTGCAGGGTGAACCCTGAACATACCGGAAGCTGTTTTGGAAAAGAGGATAATGGTAATTGTGGATGCCATCATGAAAAATCACCCTCATACCCTCAAAGGGGCACTCAATTCGAGCTCTTTTAGCCACAGGCTCATACCACCACTGTGTGCTAAGAAGTAGCTCTGGGGGACTTTTCTGCCCACTGCTCTAAAGCAATTCAGTGTTCCTACTAGATGTAACTGTTAGGTTTATTTTTATTGATTGATCGATTGATTGATTTGTTGTATTATTTGTCCTGTGAGTCTATATCATTGTTTTTTGTGTTTCTGCTGCTGTATGCATCTGAATTCCCCCACAGGATTGATACAGTTTATCTAATCTAATCTAATCTATTTATCACTGGTACCAGTAGCCCAATACGTTGTGAAAGGCGGTTTCTCTTCCTCATTCTCTCACATGAGGTTAACTAAATGACATCTTTTTCTTCAGCTGTCCTGCAATACTGGCACCAATGCACAGGTCTTCCAAGACACCCTCATGTGGCTCTAATAATAATTTCTCTTGTCTTGTCTTCTTTAAACTCAGTAAAATATAAGGATTTATAGTAGTCTCTAAATGTGTGCATTATATTTTTATGGTGAATGATTTTGTCTCCGTTTGTATTGGTGATTGCTGGGATTGCATTGCAAACTTCTTGTTTGTGGATATGTTGAGCTAATATCTTATTAGCTTTCTCTCCATGTTCATAGTAATGATGTCTTGATTTAAAAATTAGTTGTTCTGTTTCTTTAGTTGTCAAGAAGTTGAGTTCTGAATGCAAAGCCTGCCTTTTCCTATAAAGAGCCTCACTTGGACATCTGGCGTGTTCTTGGTCTATTCTAGTAATTTTGTTGATTAGCTCCTTCTTGGTTTCCAATTTATTTCTGTGGGAAAGATATGAGATAATCTGTCCTCTTAAGAAGGCCTTCAGGGTTTCCCAGAGTATTCCTGCAGAGACCTCTGAGGATGTATTTGTCTCTAGAAAAAAAATGATTTGTTTGGATAGAAATTCTATGCAGTTCTTGTCTGCTAGTAAAAGTGGATTAAGATGCCATCTGCGAGATGAGTATGTGGGGCATAATGATTTTAGCTCCAAGATCAAAGGGGCATGGTCAGAAATAACAATATTGTCGTTCTTGCAAGATTAAATCGTAGGCAAGAAATTGTTATCTACAAAGAAATAATCAATTCTTGAGTAGCAATGATGCACTGGTGAGTAGAAGGAATGTGCTCTTCAGTTTGAGTTTAGAAATCTCCTGGGGTCTGATAAGTTGTGATCAGTTACAAACTGTGTAATTGTCTTTGCAGTGTTAGATGTCATCACTTCTGTTTGCCATGCTTTTGAAAAAACGTTCTAACAGATCCTCTTAAGGAATATGCTATTTTTTTTTCAATTTAAGAAAATATAGTATATCGCTTTTCCACTATAAAAGGTGGATTGGTAGACTGGCACAATAACTGTAGTAGTGTGGCATATGGTATTACAACCTTTTTCTCATAGCAAATTTTAATGCCATTTAGAACACCAAATTCCACCATTAATGCATTAGGGTGACTGTAAATCCAAGGATGTGCAAAAGATACACTAACATTTTTGTCCAAGATGATATAAGTATAGAACACTCCCAATACATATGGCCTAGTGATGCTGATGCCTGAAAACAATACTCACAAGTTGGATCATTCCCCGAGTCCAAAATTACCTCAGCAGTCATGAAATGTTTCTGTTTTTTATTTATTCAAATAATTCTTTCTTAAATAGTGAAATTGTAAGTCAATTTACAAAACAAAGTAGTGATGTGTTAAAAAGATACAAACTCCTCTCCGGTTTTAACAGATGTCAAACCCAGGTATCGAAGTGGGCGGTTATGTGCTGGTACAAAGTGCTGGTACGTCTCCATGTTTCACATCGACATACAACCAGTGTTTTGCATGTACTGGCAGAGTTTCTTACAGTAGTGTACAGTCATGCATAATGCATCATGAACGACTCACTTACAACGATCAAGTGTATGTATATGGTTTACTCACAAAACTCTAAAACTCTGAATCACATACCTGAGGATGTACTTTACATTAATCACAGAAGCTAAGAAACATTTCTTTATACAAAGCATAGTGGGAATCTGGAACAGCTAATCTTCTTGGTATGAAAAACATTCTCCATAAGATATTGAAACAACTTAGTTATTAACTCACCCAACAACTTTCTTCGACTGCATTATGCTTTTACTTTTGGAAAAAAATTCTACTTTATTTTAATAAAGAAATAAAAAATGCATGTCACATCAAGAAAGCAATTTATTATAGTAGGGTGCAAATTCTCCAAGAACCAACACTGCATTTCTTAAAGCAGTATAGCACTTTTTAAATATTTAAAATTTTAACTGCCATGTAGGAACATTAGAATATTAGAACACTCTAGACGAGAACAGGCCATTCAGCCCAACAAAGTTCGCCAGTCCTATCCACTTATTTCTTCCAAAAAAGCATCAAGTTGAGTTTTGAAAGTCCCTAACGTCTTACTGTCTACCACACTACTTGGCAGCTTATTCCAAGTGTCTATCGTTCTTTGTGTAAAGAAAAACTTCCTAATGTTTGATGCGAAATTTACCCTTAACAAGTTTCCAACTGTGTCCCCGTGTTTTTGATGAACTAATTTTAAAATAACAGTCTCGATCCACTGTACTAATTCCCTTCATAATTTTAAACACTTCAATCATGTCACCTCTTAATGTTCTTATGCTTAAACTGTATAGGCTCAGCTCTTTTAATCTTTAATTCCTCATAATTCAACCCCTGTAGTCCTGGAATCAGCCTAGTCGCTCTACTCTGGACCTTTTCTAGTGCTGCTATGTCCTTTTTGTAGCCTGGAGACCAAAACTGCACACAGTACTCAAGATGAGGCCTCACCAGTGCATTATAAAGGTTGAGCATAACCTCCTTGGACTTGTACTCCACACATCGTGTTATATAACCTAACATTCTGTTAGCCTTCTTAATGGCTTCTGAACACTGTCGGGAAGTCGATAGATTAGAGTCCACTAAGACTCCTAAATCCTTCTCATAAGGTGTACTCTCGATTTTCCGACTGCCCATTGTATATTCAAACCTAACATTTTTACTTCCTATGTGTAATACTTTACATTTACTGACATTAAATTTCATCTGCCACAAATCTGCCCAAGCTTGTATGCTATCCAAGTCCTTCTGTAATGATATAACGGATTCCAAATTATCTGCTAATCCACCTATCTTGGTATCATCTGCAAACTTAACCAGCTTTTTACTTATATTCCTATCTAAATCATTTATATATATTAAAAATAGCAGTGGCCCTAGCACTGACCCCTGTGTAACACCACTTTAACATCAGCCAGTTCTGATGAGGTTCCTCGCACCATCACCCTCTGCTTCCTGTGTCTGAGCCAATTCTGCACCCATCTAAAAACATCACCCTGAACTCCCACTTCTTTTAATTTTATGCCCAACCTCTCATGTGGCACCTTATCAAATGCTTTCTGAAAGTCAAGATAAATGATATCATAAGCTCCACTTTGATCGTATCCTTTTGTTTCCTCCTCATAGAATTCCAGCATGTTAGTAAAACACAACCTCCCTCTTCTGAACCCATGCTGAATGTTCAGAATAACTCCTGTCATTGCCAGGTGTTGCTCAATCTCATCCTTAATAATTCCTTCCATTAATTTTCCTGCGATGCATGTTAAGCTTACTGGCCTATAGTTGCTTGGATCTTCCCTGTCACCCTTTTTATATAATGGGATGATATTTGCCATTTTCCAGTTCTTTTGGAATCTCTCCAGTGCGCAATGACTTCATAAAAATATTTGTCAAGAGTTTATATATGTACTCACTAGCCTCCTTAAGAACTTGAGGATAAATATTATCTGGTCCTGGTGATTTGTTTGATTTCAGCTTAAAAAATACATTTCAGCAGAAAACAAACACATTCTTGGAAAACGTTTTTGAAGTGAACATTTATTGTTTTATATATGAGGGATGTTCAAAAAGTTTCCACACTTTGTTTTAACTCTATTTAATAAGGATTTCAAAAATAAATTACAAGCCCTTTTCTACATACTTTTTGTACTTCCTTTGCAATGCAATTTTCCCAGTGTCATACCAGTTTTTTAATGGCCAATTACTTCTCCTCCCTCTGTTTCCAATGAAAATATAAAAGTGCAGGAACTTTTTGAACATCCCTTGTATATATATATCAATAGTAAACTTCCTTGCACAGACATAAAAGCACTCCTAGACATATCTTGTGTTTATTGTGTTTATTAGGATAATTATATTTATTTTTCAGAACACAGCAAGCCAAGGAACTAAAGTACTGATATGCTTTCAATCACTGTTGTAACCTGAAAAAAGATACATTTTTTAAATCAGAAACCCAATTTTACGTGAAACATATATGAACCTGTCTGGTGATTTGCTGTGCTGTGCAATTCATGAATATACTGTTCATTAAAGTTTGAGGAAACAATTTAAAGAGGTGAAATGTATTTATATCATCAGCCTTATAGCATACTGAACTCATGGGCAGCTCAGGTATCAGGTAGAAATTTAATATTATTCTTCTCTGCCTTACTCTGCCTTCAAAGGTAATGACCAATCTGTCCATTTTCCGAAATCTTTTTATTCAGTATGAGGTCATGGGGCCAAGCAAACAATCAACAAGCAATATATTTCAATATAACAATACTTCTACCATTTCCTTTAAATTGCACGTAACATGACAGATGTTAATTGTTCCTTTCACTAGCACTCTTAATATCATAGCCAAATATGTAAATGTAATCCTACTGTAATGATGTTACAACAAAAATTAACTTTATCTTATACCAGGAATTTTAAGGACTGTACACTTTCATATCTGTTATTAAGTGTAAGAATTCCGTTTCATAAGTACAGGGTACATTTTTTATGAAACAGTTATCAATGTGTTCACTTCTTTTAGTTGGTGGCACATATAGTTTCATATATATCTAGTAGTTATTTGGCAAATATTCATATGTGGATTCCAAACTGATGTTTCCGGTTTTTATAATGCTATTATTTTTGGTAAATGTTTGATAATTTTGCTTTAAAAATTACACATTTATTGGCAAGAGAAGGAGAACATCAGAAGTAATAAAACAATGATCTGAAATGGTTTGTAAGGCTTTTTGCAATTTGGAGAAGCCTCACAGAATCAATCAAGGAAAAGAAAACCTGATTAAGAATGTAAAATAAATAATAATTTACAATAAATAAATTGTAAATTTACAAATTAATAATATACCTCTGCTTAAGCAAGTTATTCTCACCACCCCGTGATGTTCTCAGTGCTAACTCGCCCTTCAACGCAGTCGATTATAATGGGAAGGCAAAAAAGCAAATTATCTATTCAAGAATGACAAATATTGGATTGTGATAGAAAAAGAGGTGCAAAAGCTGATAATAAACTTTGAAAAAAAAGAAAATGAACAAAAAACAGCTGCATATAATAAAAATCAAGAACAAAGAGAATCATCCAATTAAGGAAAAAGAGAAAAATATCCCAAAAGATATGTGAACAGAAATATGAAAAGCATCATTTATAGAATATAAATTAGAGGATAATATTGTAACAGTCTGGAAAAGAAATTACCACCAAGGCAGTGTGTCCTAAAAAGCCATGCAAATGGGGATGCTCAGAGTGCTGTGGAGAGGGGTGGGCAGAGAAGCCATATCTGCTACTATTAAATAAAGCAGCCACTGGGATGCTGCGGGAAATTTTTAAGAAAGTTCTGTTAGTTTTTTTTGTAAAAAAAAAAAAGAGGAATGGAGGGAGTAAAAAACGAGTTTGAGAGGTGTTTGACACATGGTTGTTCTTCATCCGGTTTTTTGGGCACCATTGTTTTGCATTGTCCAGTTAAGACAGAAGAGCAATAAAACGTTTGTTTTGGACTGTTACAACCACTTGCCTGGAAAGGGACATTACAAGATGTTAATGTAATTTATTTTTTTATTTACTTTTTATTATATTTTATTAAATCTTACTTTTTTACTTTTACTTTTTACTATTTTTTTTAGTCATTGATATTTAAAATACACAATTGTAGTGAAATACTCAAACAACTGATTTTCTCTCAACCGTCTTCATCCCGTGCCAAGCATTCTGTTCAGAATATCATCTCTTTAAATAAAATCGCTTTCTGTAATGGAGGAGCGACCCTAGTATCTTCTAAATTTTAGGATCCTAAAGGATCACCCACTCATTTTGTGATTTTCAAAGATAGGTCTCTAACACATCACTTAAGAGAATCCAATATGAGAATCCAGCTTTTAGAATCCAACTGGTATGAAACTTTATGCTCAGAAGAATTTCAGTAACTATTAGTGCTTTATTTTACAATTAACCAGTGTTGAATAGATAATATTGTAATTCAAACTGCTATGATCTAAGTGAGATTTTTGTTTGTTTAAGGTTTTAACATAAACCAACTTATTTAATCAAACACAACTACTAGAAGATGTGACTTTAACTTTAGTTTATATGGTCTGTATTTTTGGCTTCTGTTTGTAATTTGACTTTGAATTCTGGAAAAAGTAATTTATGAGACAACTGTACATAGTAAATATGGTCACAATATATAACAAAAATGAAAATGTAATTTATAATCACAGAGATGCAGCCTGTCAGGTCTTCTAAAAGGTGAGCCAAGCATTTTTGTCACCATATTTTAGGATATTGTAATCTGGTACGGAGCCAGACACAATGATATTTGAATGTGTTCTGGTATTGTGTACATATTGAAGATGAAAAGCACCTCATTAATACCTTTTATTGCTGAAAATAAAATCATTAGTCCCAACATGCAACATCGAGTTAATGACCTTATGGTACTATTAGCAAAGTTTAGCCAAATTACTTTCATTGTTTGAAATCCTGATACTTGGAAATCGTTTAAATTGTACTGGTGGGTTTTCATGATTAGAAATTCTAACACATTCTCAAAATAATTATAATTGGCAAGTCCATAATTAACTTTGATCATCAATACACAAGCAGCTTAATGCCAACTATCTAATCAGAGGATAATAGGTGTCCATGATGTTTAAGTTGTCTCTGTTCATTAAATACATGATAAAAGTAAAAACATTCAATGTCAAAAACAGACAAAGTGGTCAAATACTTTTGTCACTGAACTTTCTGTACCATTGTCTTTTATTTAAGCATGAGAAATAGGACAGATTATGGCTAATTAGCTGAAATACCCAGCGTTGCCCAGGAGGAAAATAAAGTGTTTTTTTTTTTAATTGTTTGAGAAAAATATAATTAAAAAAAACGCAACTTTAAAAATAAATTAACAAACAATGAAGACTCACTAATGTGCTTGTCTTGTGGACTTGTATGTATGTTATCATCCAGTTGATGCTCGGAACCGGCCAACTCTATTTAATTTCAAAAACAACAGGAGCATGGTGGTGCTCAAACATAAAGAATGATGGCAGTCACCTCCAGTTCATCCTCTGGTGGTCGTTGCGAGTGGGTTAGGGTTGATTTCACCGACCAATGAGAAACGTGTGTACCAAGTTTCATGAAAATTGCTCCTGCCATTCGGAAGTAAATGCTGGAACATACATACATACATTGACTTTTATATATAGAGATTTAGATAAAGCCTCTTACAATGTATGGCTGACTTTTTACATAAGCATTACATAAATTTACATAACCCAGCCATAGGGGACGCACAAACCAGTGTGTTTCTTTGTGCCTGTGCCAAGCCCAGATAAATGTGGAGGGTTACGTCAGGAAGGGCATCCAGTGTAAAATTTTGCCAAATCAATATGCGGACAACAATTCAAGTTTCCATACCGGATCGGTCGAGTCCCGGGTTAACAACAACCGCCACCAGTACTGTTAGCCAACAGGGTGCTGGCGGAAATTGGGCTACTGTTGGCCGAAGAAGAAGGAGAAGAAAAGGGGGGAGATGAGGCAGGAGGAGAGGAGGAAGGTAAAGAGAGTGGAACTGAGGGTAGGAACTTTGAATGTTGGCAGTATGACTGGTAAGGGGAGAGAGTTAGCAGATATGATGGAGAGAAGGAAGGTTGATATATTGTGTGTGCAAGAGACTAAATGGAAGGGGAGTGAGGCCAGGTGGATCGGAGGTGGATTCAAATTGTTCTATTATGGTGTGGATAGGAGGAGAAATGGAGTAGGGGTTATTCTGAAGGAACAGTTTGTCAATAGTGTTTTGGAGGTGAAATGAGTGTCAGACAGAGTAATGATTATGAAGCTGGAAATTGGAGGTGTGATGATGAATGTTGTTAGTGCATATGCACCGCAAGTTGGGTGTGCAATGGGTGAAAAGAAGATTTTTGGAGTGAGCTGGATGTGGAAGTGATGAACAATGTACCCAAGGGACAGAAAGAGTTGATTGGAGTGGATTTCAATGGACATGTTGGTGAAGGGAACAGAGGAGACAAGGAGGTGATGGGTAGGTATGGTGTCAAGAAGAGGAATGAAGGCAGTCAGAGGATAGTGGATTTTGCCATAAGGTACGTATTTAAAGAAGAGGGAGGAACATAGTGTTATATACAAGAGTGGAGGAAGAAGCACACAGGTAGATTACATCCTATGCAGAAGAGTCAATCTGAAGGAGATGGAAGACTGCAAAGTGGTGGCAGGGGAAAGTGTAGTTAAGCAGATGGTGGTCTGTAGGATGACGTTGGAGATCAAGAAGAGGAAGAGAGTGAGGACAGAGCCAAGGATCAAATGGTGGAAGTTGAAAATGGAAGACTGCAAGGTTGAGTTTAGGGAGGAGGTGAGACAAGCACTGGGTGGTAGTGAAGAACTACCAGACAGTTGGGAAACTACAGCAGAAGTAGTAAGGGTGACAGCAAGAAGGGTGCTTGGCGTGACATCTGGACAGAGGAAGGAGGAAAAGGAAACCTGGCGGTGGAATAGGGAAGTACAGGAGAGTATACAGAGGAAGAGGATGGCAAAGAAGAAGTGGAACAGTCAGAGGGATGCAGAAAGTAGACAAGAGTACAAGGAGATAAGGCGCAAGGTGAAGAGAGAGGTGGTGAAGGCTAAAGAAAAGGCGTATGATGAGCTGTATGAGAGGTTGGACACTAAGGAGGGAGAAAAGGACCTGTACCAATTGGCTAGACAGAGGGACCGAGCTGGAAAAGATGGGCAGCAGGTTAGGGTAATAAAGGATAAAGATGGAAACATACTCACAAGCGAGGAGAGTGTGTTGAGCAGATGGAAAGAGTACTTTGAGAGGCTGATGAATGAAGAGAACGAGAGAGAGAAGAGGTTGGATGATGTGGAGATAGTGAATCAGGAAGTGCAACGGATTAGCAAGGAGGAAGTAAAGACAGCTATGAAGAAGATGAAGAATGTAAAAACCGTTGGTTCAGATGACATACCTGTGGAAGCATTGAGGTGTTTAGGAGAGATTGCAGTGGAGTTTTTAACCAGATTGTTTAATGGAATCTTGGAAAGTGAGAGGATGCCTGAGGAGTGGAGAAAAGTGTACTGGTGCCGATATTTAAGAATACGGGGGATGTACAGAAGTGTAGTAACTACGGGGGGATAAAATTGATGAGCCACAGCATGAAGTTATGGGAAAGAGTTGTGGAAGCTAGGTTAAGAAGTGAGGTGGTGATCAGTGAGCAGCAGTATGGTTTCATGCCAAGAAAGAGCACCACAGATGCAATGTTTGCTCTGAGGGTAATGATGGAAAAGTATAGAGAAGGCCAGAAGGAGTTGTATTGCGTCTTTGTGGACCTGGAGAAAGCATATGACAGGGTGCTTCAAGAGGAGTTCTGGTATTGTATGAGGAATTCGGAAATGGCACAGAAGTATATAAGAGTTGTACAGGATATGTACGAGGGAAGTGTGACCATGGTGAGTTCTGCAGTAGGAGTGACGGATGCATTCAAGGTGGTGGTGGGATTACATCAGGGATCGTCTCTGAGCCCTTTCTTATTTGCAATGGTGATCGACAGGTTGACAGACGAGATTAGACAGGAGTCCCTGTGGACTATGATGTTTGCTGATGACATTGTGATCTGTAGCGATAGTAGGGAGCAGGTTGAGGAGTCCCTGGAGAGGTGGAGATATGCTCTAGAGAGGATAGGAATTAAGGTCAATAGGAACAAAAAAGAATATATGTGTGTACAGTAATCCCTCCTCCATCGCGGGGGTTGCGTTCCAGAGCCACCCGCGAAATAAGAAAATCCGCGAAGTAGAAACCATTTGTTTAGATGGTTATTTTTATATTGTCATGCTTGGGTCACAGATTTGCGCAGAAACACAGGAGGTTGTAGAGAGACAGGAACGTTATTCAAACACTGCAAACAAACATTTGTCTCTTTTTCAAAAGTTTAAACTGTGCTCCATGACAAGACAGAGATGACAGTTCCGTCTCACAATTAAAAGAATGCAAACATATCTTACTCTTCAAAGGAGTGCGTGTTAGGAGCAGATCATGTCACAGAGATAGAGAGAGACAAAAGCAAACAAATCAATAGGACTGTTTGGCTTAAGTATGCGAAGCACCACGGCACAAAGCTGTTGAAGGCGGCAGCTCACACCCCCTCCGTCAGGAGCAGACAAAGAGAGAGAGAGAGAGAGCGAGTTTGTTTTTCAAGCAAAAATCAATACGTGCCCTTCGAGCTGACATGCAGCTGCACAAAAGATAGCAACGTGAAGATAATCTTTCAGCATTTTTAGATGAGCGTCCGTATCGTCTAGGTGTGCGAACAGCCCCCCTGCTCAATCCCCCTATGTCAGGATCAGAGAAACTCAGCGCAAGAGAAAGAGAAAAGTAAGCTGGGTAGCTTCTCAGCCATCTGCCAATAGCGTCCCTTGTATGAAATCAACTGGGCAAACCAACTGAGGAAGCATGTACCAGAAATTAAAAGACCCATTGTCCGCAGAAACCCGCGAAGCAGCGAAAAATCCGCGATATATATTTAAATATGCTTACATATAAAATCCGCGATGGAGTGAAGCCGCAAAAGGCGAAGCGCGATATAGCGAGGGATTACTGTAAATGAGAGGGAGGTCAGTGGAATGGTGAGGATGAAAGGAATAGAATTGGTGAAGGTGGAGTTTAAATACTTGGGATCAACAGTACAGAGTAATGGGGATTGTGGAAGAGAGGTGAAAAAGAGAGTGCAGGCAGGGTGGAATGGGTGGAGAAGAGTGTCAGGAGTGATTTGTGATAGACGGGTATCAGCAAGAGTGAAAGGGAAGGTCTACAGGACTGTAGTGAGACCAGCTATGTTATATGGGTTGGAGATGGTGGCACTGACCAGAAAGCAGGAGACAGAGCTGGAGGTAGCAGAGTTAAAGATGCTAAGATTTGCACTGGGTGTGATGAGGATGGATAGGATTAGAAATGAGTACATTAGAGGGTCAGCTCAAGTTGGACGGTTGGGAGACAAAGTCAGAGAAGCGAGATTGCATTGGTTTGGACATGTGCAGAGGAGAGATGCTGAGTATATTGGGAGAAGGATGCTAAGGATAGAGCTGCCAGACAAGAGAAAAAGAGGAAGGCCAAAGAGAAGGTTTATGGATGTGGTGAGGGAGGACATGCAGGTGATGGGTGTAACAGAGCAAGATGCAGAGGACAGAAAGATATGGAAGAAGATGATCCGCTGTGGCAACCCCTAACGGGAGCAGCCGAAAGAAGAAGAAGAAGATTACACTGATCTTGTATTGATGTAATCATTTCATTGTCTCAAAATGTTCTGCCCTTTTCTGGAAATGTGGAGCTGCCATTCACTACAGGTTAAGATTCTGGATGTGATCCTGATGGCAATTTTTCTTACTATCTGTCTGAGCTTGATGAAAGGGAGACAGGTTTAATTGGTTCATGTGCTCTTCCCCGCAGCTCCAGCTTCCAGAACCTGACTAATCAAGTTCTTCAGTTTCATGAAGAGTAACTGGCATAGATGCCACTGCTGTCCGTTACTAGGACAGATACCACTGTTATCCTTTCCCAATTTTAGATGAATCCCCTTCTCCGATTGGGCATTGGGCCCTCCTGCTCTAAGACATTAATAAGATAATTAGAGTTAATAAAATAGGGGATAAGATAGGGGTCAACAATATTAATCTAATTAACTCCTATTCATTTATTTAAGACCACATTTCAGAGAATTCTAATTTTTCTACTCATTTTAGGTCCCAGTCCTTAACAGATTGTTTCTTGCTCCCTAGATCCTACTGCTGCTGATGCTAAGTGTGCTATGCTTATGATGTTTATGCCATCTCTGGTTTCTTGGACGTCATGACAGAATTCAGTTCAAATGGTATACCAACATTCAAGAGCCCAAGAGATGCATGTTTTATGTAAAATAACTTTCAGTCCATAATCTATAATAGATGCTTTAAGACACTGAAAAACAAAGGTATTGTGATAGCTGTGCTTCTGGAAGACTCCAACTCTGCTGCTGTTCAGGTCAAATTACGTCACAGTCCCTCAATCAAGTGACATGAGAGTTGCTACAAATCCTGAGGTAGGCTGACTTTAAGGTGCTGTTGTTTCAACACTTCAACCATCATTAAAGGATTGGTTACGAATTATATGGAAGTCCCAAATGCACCACTGCCCTGTTAAAGACACAAACTGTCAATCAATGTCAGACACTGAGCATTCCAAGTCAGTTTTTACTAATGTACTGAGACTGTTCTCGGTTGTTTTTTGTAATTTTACATAAGATAGCTGACACTTAACACATAAATAACTCTAGGTTTTATATTGTGACAGGGAGTGAATTAATGTTACGAAAACATACAAATAAAATAATATTTGATTTAAAATGTTCAGTAAAAATCAAACTGTTCAATACTCTTAATTCACTTTTTCCTGAAAAGCAAATAAGTAATAATCACAACATCAAACAAAAATACATTTTAAACAAAGTGTACAAAAAATCTTTCTAAAAAACAACCGTTTTTTCTTAGAAACTTGTAAGACCTCTGACCAAACACAAATATCCAATCAAAGAGGATGATTTCAAATCACAAATTAGATTTGAAAAATGGATCACACAGACGTGTTAAATGTGTCTAAATGTGTTAATAAAACAATGTATCCAATCACAGTACAAAAATCAGGACTTTGCAAAATATGTTGTTAACATTTTGCAGTGCTCAGTATTGTGTGGCAAAACATGGACCACTCACAAGGTAAACTTCACTAGTCACATCACCAGGAGACACAATGATGAAACTTTCAGATATTCCATTTTATACTAAAGCAATTAATAGTTAGAACATTATTTATTTTGATAAAGCATTTTTTTTTCTGATGTTTTTATTATTAGCATAATTAATGACAATAAAGAATTTCCACCCTGTGAAACTACCGTTGTTACTATAGAGGCAACTCTTTAATTATCCAAACGTATTGAATATTAGTATTAAAGTATTGAAAAAATATAGTTACACGTAATAAAGTCAGGCAGTGTGGTGTGATGGTTAAGGCTTTGGATTTGAAACTCCGAGATTATGGGTTCAAATTCCACTACTGACACTGTATTGTGGTGGTTAAGGCCAAACCCTGAGGTTGGCGGTTCAAATTCCACTACTGACTCTGCGTGACCATGAGCAAGTCACTTAACCTACCTGTGCTCCATTTGAAAAAAAAACGAAATGTAACCAATTGCAACTCAAATGTTGTAAGTTACCTTGGATAGTAATGCCACTTTTAATGATAAAAATATAATATTAATAACAAAAAATTGTGCACTTCTTGATACCATCCTATTCCAACCTGACCTGGAGCTGGTGTCACAGCACACTATATTCAAACAAAAAAGCTATTTTAAATATGGGGGTGAGACAAACAATGGCAGTAGCTGCCACCATATAAAACAACAGGACAAACATTTGCCTAATGGAACTTGACTAAACAGATTTTCTTGGTCTATAGCATCACCGGATGAAGAAGTCCAGGAACATTCTGACCATCATTCACTACAAACATTGACCATCTTTATCTTTGCACATAATTCTTTACATATTCACTCCAGATTCATCCATCCATCCATTATCCAACCCGCTATATCCTAACTACAGGGTTACGGGGATCTGCTGGAGCCAATCCCAACCAACACAGGGCGCAAGGCAGGAAACAAACTCCTGGCAGGGCACCAGCCCACCGCAGGGTGCGCACACACACACACCCACACACCAAGCACACACTAGGGACAATTTAGAATCGCTAATGCACCTAACCTGCATGTCTTTGGACTGTGGGAGGAAACTGGAGCACCCGGAGGAAACCCACACAGAAACTGGGAGAACATGCTAACTCCAAGCAGGGAGGACCCGGGAATCATCCATAAAAGTTTATGCTAGAAAGTAGACTGCATTTTCTTCCTATTCTCTTTTGATATGTCTCTGGATATTACTCTTATCTTCCTAAGCTGTTCATTTTACATGAATTTGCACCTCTAATTTAAAGTGGATGCATGAAGGTGTCCTGTCTTGCATTGGTTACCTGTGGCATTCAGAATTGACTTTAAAATACTACTAATGGTTTATAGAGCATTAAATAATATTGCTCTGGCCTATATTTTGGAATGCCTGCCCCCCTACACTCCAAGTTGTAACCTTACATCTTCGAAAAGAAGTCTGCTTATATATAATTCCAAGAGCCAAGCTTAAAAGAAGTGGTGATGCGGCCTTTTGCTGTTATGCACCTAAAATCTAGAATATTTTACCTGTAGAAATTCATTAGGCTAATCCTGTATAACATTTCAAAAAACTGCCAGAAACTCATTATTTTAATTTGGCTTTTTCATAGTTTCTTTTCAGTTGTATTCTTATTAGACTATATGGGCATAGATGTATCATATTCTTCAGTGATCTACTATTTATACTAATCCCCACTATTCTCTACTGTTTCTGTCCAGTTCTTCTGTGGTGGCAATCTGCGCCACCACCACCTGATCATGGCACCATGCAGCCTCCTTAGATGATAGAATGCTTTTTTTTCTGTTCTGTTGGCCATCTGACCTTACCTTATTTTGTTCTTATTTATTCTTTAATATGTATTGCCTAATATTAAGTTTTTCTCTTCTTGTAACTTTCTTTTGTCATGTTGTACAGCACTATGAGCTACATTGTTGAATGAAAATGTGCAATATAAACAAATGTTGTTGTTCTTGTTGTCTGGTATCCACACAAGGGTTGGCTTCTGTCCATTGAACAAAACTGCTGGGCAATCTTCAGCACCCCTTCCTATGATATTGCATTAGATAATGAAGGCAAAGAAAATAGACGGATGAATGGAAAGCAATTAAACCTAAAATTAAATTAAAGCCACCACTTAAATGCAGTTTCTGTGGGTTGCCTTCCTTTCAGATTGAGTGTGTTAGATCAATAGTAATATTTGTACTACATTAATCATTTTATATGCTAACAAATTAATGCCATTAAGTTAATTTTCTGCAATTTCACCTTTTAATAGTTTTATTTAATGATTTTTTGACTGTTATTTCTTGTGATTAATCCATATTATTTAAAGTGTCCTTATAGTCCTTATACTCAATACAATAATCATTAGTGTACACTTTGTTTTACTGATTTTCACACATTATTTCCTACACATACTCATGAAGGTTTGCAGATTTTTTTACACATTCTTGTTTTCAATTTCTCCCACCAAAAGCTATGCTGCCAGAAATGGGATAAACATTTGTTTTTATGAACATATTGCCGTTGATATTTTTCAGTTTAAAATATTAACCATCATCTCAAAATTATAGTATCATTCTTAAATTCAGAATCTAAGAAAATTAATTTCTAATTACAAAAGCAACACATAAAATAACCAACGCCCCTAAACCATCTTCTTGATACATGTTTAAGATGTTGCTAATGTCCTCAGAACCATAGTGTCAAGATGAATCGCAAATGAAGGTTAAATAATTTTATGTACTATCGTTAACTTCTGGTGCAGTGCATCATTACTTAGGTTCTGCTGTGATACTGAATGTGTAGAAGTGACATTTGACTGCATTTTGGATATATTTTGCTCATTTTCAATTTTATTGTCCTGCTTAAGAAGAATTAATGCTCAGCTTATACATTTTGTCACATTGTGACATTTTCTCTATTCCCTTTTCATTTCCCTATCCCTTTATTATGTGTTGCATCACTGATGCTGCATTACCTGGCTAAAGTGCTTGACAGTAAATTAGATTAACATTCCAAAAACATTAGCCAGTCTTCAAAGTTCTAAAGACCTTAACACATTAACAATGTATTCTTTAAAAGAAATGCACAACAGGCTGAGTGACAAAATGATTTTAAAAGGCATTTTATTTTTTACTAATACTTATATTGAGTTTATCTGTTTCATTTCACGAACTAAGGATGCACTCCTAATTCACTGATTTCTAATTCACATCTTTGCTATGTAGTGTGTCACACATTGTACATTGTGAGTCACTTTAGTTAAGCCTGGCCACACCAACAGCATTCAAAGTTACTTAATATTATGTCTTTATCAGAAAAGCAATGCATTGTTTTAGTATGAGAAATTATATTTGAAATATTTTTTGGTAAGGACGAAGACTGTGAAGTTTGAATTAAATTATGTGACCAATGAAGTGGCATTTACATTTGTGTGGCACAGGATAAACTCAAACGACAAACCACATTGTTAACAATGTATCCCAAAACTAAAGAACCCATAAATAACACCTACACAACTTGTTGCTTGCCTCCTTCACATGCAGGAATACAAGTCAGCAGTTCTTACCGCTGCACCATGGAAGCTGTCATATTATCCGTGTACCTTTTGTGAAAGTGTTTATTTGATACTTGGACTTCAGCCTTCACACATGATACAGTTCATGTCTACATTTTGTCAATTATTACTAAATCATGAAAAATGTTTTTGTTTTAACGATGTGTTTACATAGATTGTTGTTTACACAGTACACACATGAAATACATGTATTCCAAATGACGGTCTATTATTTACCCTCCAGGCAATTCACTCCTACATAAACACTGAGCACTGAGAACCTTCTTTGTGAATTGAGCTGCGGCGATGGGTGGGGGAATGGGATAGCAGGACACATTTACAAGACAAAAGATGCTGACGGAGAGGTGCGAAGGGATTTAAGGTGGGTCAGGATTACGAGTTTTTTCATAGGCTTTGGTAATTTTAGTGTTAAGGGAAGGGATGTTAGCAACTTTCTCTAACAGATGCTTTTAACGCCTATCTGGATACTAGTATTGCTTAGTCTTTCTTTTTGTGGCAAGTTTAACTTCTCATTGTTATCAATTGAAGCACCCTTTTAAAACCTTTCTCTCATCTTAAATCGTCTTTTGTGGGTCTTTGAAAGATTTTAATCTTAAGAAACAGTAATACATATGTGTTATGCATTACCAATTTACTTATTAATCAGTATAAATACTTTTGTTCTTTAATTTCAAGTGTTCCATATTACTATTTCCTGTCCTGCTTGGACACACTACATTATTGCTAGGGGTGGCCTCCCAGAAGGCATTATGCACCATGTTACAAGATGCTTCACTGCAAAACTTTGCACGGTATTTAGTGTAGTGTTCAAGATTACAGAATCACATCTCAGACAACATCAGTCTTAGTATTTTATGGTTCACAACTCATGGCATTCTACTTTTCTTCTCAACTGATTTTGGTTTTAGCGTCTTGGTTTTGGTGACTACACATCTTCTAGCAAACAACTTCTGGCAATCCTGGACATCAGTGATCAGTGTTTTTTCTTGAATTTTGTTTTGGGAGTTGTTGCGGCACTAAAAAAACAGACTTGTCTATCCTGTGGTTCAGCACATCCTCTCTGGACACTTGTGTCAGATGCAATACAGTGAGTCAAACCGCTTTGACCCCATGAGCATTTTTAGATGCTGTAGTTTTTTCTTTTTTTTGTGTAATTAAACTTGCTATTTAATAACATCACCAATATTATATCTTGAACCAAGGTATGTGCACACATGTCTGGTAACATGTATCCATCAAACAGCTGCTGGGGGAAAAAAAATGATGTCACAGATATTATGCAGTCAAAAAAAACACCAAAACAAATGTAAGGAAATAATATATTTTAATTTCGGATAAAATAAAAATCAAAATGAATATGAGAAAGTTCTCAATTTTTGCTAGCACCAGAAAATACCAGAGATGTCTGGGTTTGTAACCCACATTTCAAGTGAAGTTTTATAAACATGATAGAAGCAGGCTTTGAATCACATGCTTTGCATCCTGAAGAATGATCAGGTGTTAGTTTACTGTAATAAAGCCATCTTTGGTCCTACTGTCAACTGCCTGATCAACATATACCAGGACCAGTTTACATCATGTGCCACAGTCAAGAGTTAGGGCCAGTTTATACTTCACACTCAGAACATTCGCACACACGCATCGTGGTTGCCACTCGTTCCCAGCATTGTTTTGTCACATCCCCTAAGCACATTGTCAGAATTTAATGCAAGAACATGTGCGAGTTGCAGTACCAGAAAAAACACGAGTGGTGTGTGTGTTCAGGTTTTGGTATGTGACATCAACATTATCGTTAACTATCACCATGTGACAGCAAGCCACACTGCCGCTCCAACAGGATCAATCTGCGTGCTTCAATGATTGATGAATGGTTTGACGTGATGAAGCAAATCGTCAAACTTAAATGCTGAAATGCAAATGTGCTTTTCTTCATCCCTTTCTTGCATAGGCAATATAAGCGTTGCATATTCCCCATCGCAATGACGTGATACATTTAAAGGTCTGACATACCATCTGTATCACTGTTGCCGTCTTTTTTTTTGCACCTTCTTAGACAGCTTTAGTGTGCTAAGAATTTTTATTTTTAACATCTTTGTTCCTCAACTCACAACACAGTGAAACTGGATGTTGCTTTCGCACCATGATGATGTTTTGCAATGCCACCTGGTGGAATCCTCCAGATTTTCTTAAAGTACATGTGCAAATATTGACAGTACACTGCTTGCGCAGCAGCAGCGTCCTCAAGTGCTTGCTTTGCGTAATGTTAAGTATTTCTCCAGCCTTATGCTGCAGAATTCTGTCATAACAGGGTATTTCTTGAAGATCACCTAGGGAGTAGTTGCCCTATCTCAAATGTTACTACCATGAAAATGAAATGAAAAAAGTAAATATTTCTGCAATGGAAAGAATCTTAATGGAGAATTGAAGAATGATGGTTTTTGAGACAACCACTCTAGGGATTAGTTAAGCTAAGTTAATGTGCCTAATGGGTGACTACTTTAGGATACAGACTCCTTAAATTAAGCTTTACCACATTACCATTATTCATAAAAGATCAAGGCACTTAGTTGTGTTGTGGCTGCTGCTCAGTGTTAGTGATTAGCTGTTAAGTGGAGGTAGTTGGCAGAAGAGTAATTTTGCTTTTTAAGCAGCTGTTGAAAGAAAATTAAGTTAGTTTAAGTGACGTTTAGGCAGTGTCCAGTGATACAGAGTAGGTTAGAAGTCGGACAATTCTTGTTGTGGTGGTGGTGATAGTGCTGGTGGTGTTACTGCTTCTAGTTTTTCGTCATAGTACTGCTCTCAGTTTTGTGTCTAATTCAGCTTTAAAGTGAGGTATTGTTAACAACCTATTCAGGTATGATCAAGGTGCTTAGGTTTGCTCTGGCTGCTGCTCGGCCTTGGTGATTAGCTGTTAAGTGGGGCTAGTTGGCAGTAGAGTGATTTAGATATTTAAGCAGTTGTTGAGGCTCTTGCCTACTAAAATCTGGGTTTGTCAAGAGGTTTAGTAGTTTTTTTCTTCTTTAGATAGTCAATATCTTTTTGATGCAAGTATTTTCAGTTGCCTATAGATCTTTCAAGTGAAGTAATGATATTCTTCAATATCCAGCATATCTGAAGTTCTTGCTTATCACTTACATTTTTTTCCATTTTTTTCTTACACTCCCTATTTTTGATATTCTTCCTGCTGCTGTGTCTGTTTCCCATAATGACGGGTCTCCATTCCTTTTAACCTCATCTCTGTTTCTCTTTCTTTAAAGTCTCTGATTTTTGATAGACTGTGGAACTGTCACTCAGATTGCAACAAGGCTGATTTCATCATCGCCTACCTCTCTTATCTTTCTTTTGACTTCCTAACTCTGACAGAAATGTGTATCACTTCATGCAGCTCTCACAGGTTTCCTTACACACCACATGCTTCTGGATGAGGTTGTGGTACTAGGTTTGTCTTATCTTCTAACTGGATATTTATTGACCCTTATCATCTTAGCACCTTCTCATTTTCTTCTTTTGAATTTCATGGCATTCATGGAACCTTCCCCTATAACCTGCTTCTCATCGTGATTTATTATTTTTCAGATCCAATTGTGAATTTTCTGGATGAACTTGATTTAGTTCAATATTCCTTATCTCTATGCTCAGATTCCATTATCTTTTTAGGAGACATCAACATCAACCTTGACTCACCTAGCTCATCTGATTTCCTTATCCTACTTTTTTCCTTGACTCTTTCTCTGTCTTCATCCTCTCACACTTATTCAGCGGGTCATCAATTTGATCTCATTTTCACATGCAACCCTTCCTCTTCACCGTCTCCATCCATCACACCTTTGCATATCACACGCCACTTTTTCATTTCATTTTCAGTTGTTCTACCTTCTCCCCTCCTCCACCAGCTGTCAAAATTCCACAAAATCTTTCTTCTCTGTGTTCTACCACCTATTATACTTTTGTTATGTCTGCACTCCCATCTCCTTTTACTTAGCCCAGCTCTCCGTAAAATCTCTGCCACAAGCACTCTGTTTTCTTCCCTTTCTTTTTTCTTGATGGCTACTGTCCATCTGTCCATCACCCAGCTTTCACCTCTCCTCCTCAACTCTGGCTATATTCTACCCTCAATTCTGCTTGCAGGGAACTGTGCTCGGCTGAAAATGCTTGGCGTAAAAAGAAACAACTGTTTCTCCTGGATAAGTACATATCCCTCCCATCTTCCTTCCCTGCATCACTGCTATCTTCAAAGAAATCCTTCTTTCAAAACTTAATCACACCATTTGAAAGAAATTTTTGCCACCTCTTCTTTACCTTCAAGTCTCTCTTAAGTCCTCTTGCTGCTCCAAAACCATCATTCTTCTCTCCTCATGATTTTGCTTCCTTCTTCTCTTCTAAATTCACCAACATCCAAAAACAGTTCAAGATCCCATAAACATCCTTTGACTCTCATTTTTGTCATTTCTCTCTTTCTTCCTTCTGTACTGTAAATTAGTCTGACAATTCTGATCTGCTACCACCTGTGCTCTGGCCTCCATTCCTTTACATATTCTTCAGTCCACTTCTCCTTGTTTGATCCCCTAAGCATCTTCTCTTTTTAATGCCTGTCTGGCATCTGGTATCTTTCCTACTGATTTTAAGAAGTCTCATGTAATCCCTATTCTCAAGAAACCCTCTCTCGATCCATCTGCCATACACATAATCCACAAACAACTCCCTTAATTTCTCTTGGATAACTATCTACAATATGTATTCCATAAGGGTCTCTCTGTTGAGACTGCACTGCTTTCAGTCACTAATGCCCCTCCATCAGCTCAAGCTGCTTCTCCATCCTCTTTCCTGATCTTCTTTGAACTTTCATCAGCTTTCAATACTGTTAACCACTCACTGCTTATCTCTTCCCTTGAGAAACTCTGAATTAGCAGTTCTGCTTTAGGTTGGTTCAACTCCTAACTCTTGGACTGATCCTTGTGTGTCTCCTGGTCTAACTCCTTAGCTTTTAAACAGTAACCTTCTACAGTTGTGTCCTACTGATCAGTATTGGGTCCACTCCTCTTTTCTCTCTGTATTTCCTCCTTAGGCAGTGGCATTCCTTCTCACAGCTTCCTCAACCCCATCTATGCTGATGATACACAGATCTTCCTCTAATTTCCCCCTTATAGCACACAGGTTTCAGCCCAGATCTCCAGGTATCTGTCTATGCCACGCCATTATAAATGAATGATCATCACCTTACACTTAATCTTTCAAAGTCATATACCTTGTACTTGCCCTCTGATTCTACTTTTCTAGATATATCTCTAAGCATCATCCTTGAAGTTCACCCTCTCGCCATCAGTCATGCCAAGGAAATCTTGGCATAACTCAGGACTCATCGCTTTCGTTCATAAATCATATATCTTCCACGACCCAATCCTGTAGTTTCTTTCTTCATATTATTCAGAGTATTCAATTCTTCATCATTAATTACACCACAGAACTCATTTTCTTTCGACTGGACTATTGCAATTCTTTTACCTGGCAGGACTTCGTACAACTGCAATTAGATCTCTCCAGCTCATCCACAATGCAGCTACTCGAGTGGTGTTATTTGTTCCCTGTTTCACTCCTACTATCCCTCTGCTTTGGTCTCTCCACTGGCTTCCTGTTGCTGCAAGGATCCATATCAAAACTCTTGTCTTGACCTACAGTTCTATGAATGGTCCTGCTTCTCAATATCTCCGATCTTTGGTCTCTCCTTATGTCTTTTCAAAAAATCTCTGTTCTGCCTCTGCCTTTTGACTGATCATCTAGACATGCCAAAACTGGATAATGTTTCTCAGATCTTTTCGTAAAACTATGGAACAGTTTCCCTTGATCTATTCAAATTGCAAACAATTTACTTGTCTTTATAGACATTTTTTGAAAATGCACCTTTTCATTAAATATTTTGGTTCTGCTTAGCTTTCCTCCTTCAGAATTGCTGCTGCTGCACCAGTTGCAGGCGTAATTATGTAGTATTTTTACTCCTTTGTGCTTGCTTTTTTATCTTGCTCTCTTTTGCTTTCATTTTTGTATGTATTTTAACTTGCTTTTTAAGTCGCCTTGGATAAAGGCATCTGCTAAATAAAAAATAATACATTTCAAGGCAAATGTCAATGTTGTGAACTTAGACTGGGAGAAAGAAGTGTTTTATAATGGAAATTGAAGGTGGATTTTATATTAATCACCCAGAGGTCAGACTTTAGTCAAAACAATAGAAACATTGAGATTATACAATAAGGTCTAAACCAGTGCAAGCAAGTTCACAATTTCTTATAATGTTCAATGTATATTCTATATTGATTACAGTATATGCTACAAAAGGTCTATTTAACAGGTCAGTTTTACAGTGTTTTGCTTTTGCTATTTTCAGCTGAGGAAAGGCATAAGGAAAGCTGTAAACCATCACTGCTTCATAATAACACCCCTGTTCACTTTGAATGAGATGCACAATCTGCTCTGAGAAACTGTGGATTTGAAGAGACATCACAACCACCCTGTTTTCAGGGCTTGGTCCTGTGTGACTACCTCTGTTTTTCCAGTCTGAAAGACTACCTCTGTGGAAGGCTCTATGCCAATGATGTTAAAATCTTGTTTGGTTTTAGTGGTGTTTCCCTTAATAGGTGTCACTCAATAATAAATGATTATCCCAAACTAACTACATTTTTAAACCATGCTTTCACAACACAAAAATACTAATACTAATTTATGACTAATAAAGGAATTTTGGAAAGTTAAGGAGAAAAGGCATACTAAGTTGCAGTAAAATACTCAGATTACAGTAATTCAACTTGTTTTTTTTTCAGTTTATAATTACAAATCCTACTGAAAAATCAGGTTCTCAGAATCTAGTTCTCTATGTATCTCCAGGTTTTTTCCATACATATGCAAATGATTGATCGCTTTTTTAGGTCATAACAATTTTTCCAGGAGTTTATGCAGGCCTATGGTTCACAAGCTTGAGAGACCCTATTATAAAGGAGTAAACAATGTATAGTGTGTTCTGAGAATGTTAACTGCTCAAAATGTTGCATGTTTGATACAACAGATTGGCTTTCATGTTTGTTTAAAAGTAGTTGTATCCTACTGTTCTCTCTGGTCAGACTGACAACATTAGACTCTGTGCACAGGTTTGGAAAAAACAATATAAATATGTCTTAAGACAACATTAGCATTGCTGCCAGTAAAAGAAGCTGCAGAATAACAGGAGGTTGTAATGACCAATCGGCCATTTGGTTAACAATCCGTTAACCAAAAAAATAAAACACTAGCAAATCGTGCTTGTGAGAATTTCGCAAGACTAAAAGCATTAACGGAATGATGATGAGGGACAGAAGAACATCACACATTTCAGTAAGAAAGGAGATTATTTTAATAAATAGTGACTTGTGAGAGGACTCAATATTAGAATAGTCACATGATTAGTATGGGATGTTATTACAGTCACTTACAACAGCATGAATATTTACAATACAAAGTGTAATATGAACAGGTTAACAGAACATATTGGATAAGAAGGGAAAAGCAGGGCACATGTAAGTTAGTAAGTGTGGCCGTCAGGTAATATAGTATACCAATGTCTATAATAATTGTCGGAAAACACAATTTGTTGCATAAACCCAGGTTTCGATGTAACTCTGGAAAATATAGTGTACAACTGGCCATGGGTAAAAACAGGGCCTGGCAAATAAACTCCGACGTTATTAAACGTTTGTCGTTGTAACTTGGTGATAGTCATACAATATGCTACACGAGCAAAGAATTATCTATGACATAAAATAAAGGAAATATCTTGTTTTGAGTTGTCAGTGTTATGGAATCCCTGTAGTTTTTCCATCGTAATATTTCTTGTTATCTGTCTGTTTGCCACTGCTCTTCAGAAAGGTTGTGTGTGTAATTCATTTTTCGTTCACTGTCTGGGTGCAAGACTTGCTGCTGCTGATCTTCAGATAATGTCACTCTGGTTTGTCATACGTTGTCTTTGTTGTTCTAAGGCATCTTGCTGGTTGGTATGGTGTGATGTTTCTGCTTCTGTGCATTGGTGTGACTATATAGGCTGGCGAGACCATTTCTGTTGGTCTCAGCTAGGCTGTATGTGCCTTTTCATTTTATTGGGAGGCTTACGTTGAAGTGAAGGAAAAAAGGAGGTGTAAAATGATAGTGTTATAATGCAGTTTCGGTCAGTAACAAAGTATGCACTGAATAAACAGTTCAATACCACAGTCGATAATTGGTCACATTGAAGAACTGAAGACTTGAAGAGAAGCTTAAGACCAAAACTCTGCCAGGAATACAAATTCTTCACTATTGTTGTGGATGGATATAGTAGTTGTGGCAACCATTGTTTATATCGAGCATGGACGGACACAAGCAAAATAATTTAAGGATGTATGCTGATAGATAGGCTATACAACAAGGAACAAGACAAAATAGTATAAATAGAAAATGAACAAGTGGGATACTTTAGTGAAGGATGACATTAATGTAACAAAACTACTAGTACTCTCTCCTCAATTATTCAGTAAAATGATGATGCTTAATACCGGAGAGTAGTAAAATGGTCTATATTGCAAACCTGTTTTATTGTTTTCTTTGATGTTATATCACCATTATTAGATAAAAAGGTAACTGACATGATCAGTATATGTTACAACTCTTTATTTTTTACAATCAAAACATAGGCAAGTTAAATTGCTTGCACAGGATCGCAAAGCAAAGCAGAACTGGGAATTGAGCCTCCAACAATGTGGTTCACAATCAACTGCTTTGCGCACTACATCACACTTCCTCTTTAAAAAGAGGCCTTGTGACAATTTTGTTAATGGCACAAATTTGAATTAAATAGCCATTTAAGTTTCTCCCATTTAAAAATCTACACCATATAGTACAAATACCTATATAATCGTAAAAACTATACATTTCATTAAAAGTAAACAAAATAAAGAGTACTCTATTTGGAAAAGGAAGTGGTACAAATTTCATTTAAAACTACTGCTCCTGGTACTCAGCCAGTTGCCTCTGAGGTTCACTTCCATTGTCACAAGGCCTTCCAGCCCTCACATTCAATTACCTCAGCCATTATCCACATCCTCATCCATTGCTGCAGGGCCTTTGCCCTCAAATCAACCTGCTTTTAGTCTTAAAAAAAACAAATCAACCTACCAGTAATTGTGGATGCAGTAGTGCTGACCCATGGAGCCTTCCTACTCAAACTTTTCAAAATTTTATGGTGGTTAATGAAATGCAGCAATGTTCAGAATACATTACAAGAAATCAATAGGCTGGCATTTAATACTATTGAAATTGGGTGTCCTTTTAAATAATTTGTTATAATGAGGTATCTGATAGTATACATGAAACCTTTTACAGAATTCTGGACAGGTTTTTAATGCTGTAATACTCAACAACTCTGATAACTTTCTTCTCATTAGCATCTAGCATCTAGTAACAACTTTAGATTAGATTAGATAATCTTGATTAATCTCATGGGGAAATTTAAATGCATACAGGAGCAAAAACAAGAATATAGATTTATGAAACAAATAATAGAGCCAAACAGTAAATCTATAAATAAATAAAATAAATAAGTGTACAGTATATCGTGCAGAAATTTCAAAATGAATTTAAAGAGTACACAGGTAGGAAACATTGAATTGCCTGAAAGCAGTGGACAGAAAACAAAAAAAAGCACTGGAGCTGTTTCTTATTTAAAAAGTTCAATTATCTTTTTTTCTTATGATTAGATATATTACTTTTGAGTGTTTTTTTCTTTAGTGTCTGATGTTACAGACTTCATCTCTCAAGATTTCTAGATAAGCATGGTCTGAAGATTTACTTTCTCATTTGGTTCACATAATTTAATGCTAGTAATGTGACCGATTAATGCACCCTTCATTTTATCAATATTTAATTTTCACTTCACTTAAGCCCGATTATATATTTTTTTAAGTCAGTTACTTTAAAATATTTACTCAGATAACTGGGATTGCTAAATGAATTAACACACTGTATGCATGTAGGGACTGCATTTGTTATTTGCTCACCATTAGGGCAGACAGAATGTTGTTGTTTTTTTTTAACAAGAACCCAAAATATAATTACAAAACATAAAATAAGGATGTAAAAATAGTCCTAAAAAGTGAAGAAAGAACATGAAAAACATATAAATAAATAAAGCACAAACTTAGCCAAAGGAAATTAAGTCATGCAACATTGCCAGAGTAATTTAATAGAATGAAGGAGTAGAATGTGTGGGGTTGCTGTGTGTTTATTTTTATTTTTAAATTAACTTTGTTAATTAAATTGCCACACTTCATTCAGATTTTTAGGCCAGACTCTATGGCTATTTAAATAGATGCAAACAAGATTGTTAACAAGAAATTCAAGCTGTTTAAAAAAAATAAGTGAGTAGCAGACAATCCAGGAAAGAAGAGGTTTTGAGAGAAACAAAGTAATGACTAGCTAGTACAGTGTTCAAGAAATCACATATTCTGTATGTGCTTTAAATTTACAAAAATGTTCTCTGTAAAAGTTGGTAAATTAGACTAGATATGCATTGTAAAGCTTTTTGGTTGGTGTTACTGTTAAAGGATTGCCGATCCATTCTTAATTTAACCTGCTTATACAGTTCATGGTGGCACTGAGGTTGCACCTAATATGGTAGCACAAAGCATAAAATGAGATTCAGTCCTGGACAGGGCACCAGTACTGGACAAAATCCTATATTTACTCATGCTTACTTCAATAGCCCTATTTATATGTGTCCATTAACAATGTAAAAAGTAGTATATAAAATAAAGACTAATTTTCTAACCTGCTTAGTCCTGAAAAGGGTCGCGGGGGTCTGCTGGAGGCTATTCCAGCTAGCATAGGGTGCAAGGCAGAAACAAACCATGTACAGGATGCCAGTCCATTGCAGAGCGAACACACACACACCAACCCTATTCTCCTAAATTACCAATAAGAGTTTTTTATAGGAATTACACAATTACAATTGTCATAATGTAACAGCTTTGACTGTTATCATATATTCAAGTTTGAGAATTTCTTTTCTCTTAAAATATTTTTTTAAAACAAAAACATACATAGGAATATGGGTTGATTTTTCTGTAAAACTTTTCTATGAGGTTAGTGATTAGGTTTTGGTGCAAAAAAAGTTTTGTCATCAAGGTTTTAACTCGTTTCTGGTTTTCACTATATTTTTTATCTTAATATCTTCTTTATGCTTTCAGGCAGAACACTGACAGGTGAGCAGTATGAGGCAGGGCCGACATCAAGACTATGAAGGGAAAGGAGGAAGTAGTTCATCTAGGTGTTAGAGAGCAGCTGTGAAGGGAAATTGTCAAAGCTGAGATCCAGACCTGGAACACCTGTTACTGCATCAATTAAGGGAAGGAAGTCAGCCAAGAGACTGGCACATCTTCAGTTCCACAAAAGAAGGTTTGCATGACCACATATGATAGACATATCACTGCACAGAAGTTCAGCATTTAACACCTCTGCTGCATGGCAAGCCAGCATTTCACTCAACATTCCTGCTGTGCCATCTGTTGACAGTGTTCAATATGCTCAAAAGTGGCCACACGACCACAATAGAAGAGCCATAACACTTTGAAGAGTTTGTGGACCGTTGCAAGAAGTTAAAAGTGGTTGTTAGGGACATCAACTTCAAAGGGTGGGCTATGTAATGGCCAGTGGCATCAGCATGGGGATAAGTCACAATCAGTATAAGCTTGCATTCCATCAGTGGCATTCTCCAGTGTCAACTGGTCTAATTGTCAATTACTATGGTTTTTATAGATCTGTCCATTACTGCTCATTTGAATAAATAATGTGATTTTTACAAAGTATTGCATGATTACACACTTTTGACTTCTTATATATAGATAGATAGATAGATAGATGAAGGGTGTTTCATAAAGTACGCAGTTTTTAGAAATGCAATAAATCAGCCAAAACCGAAGCAAAATTCAAAATTTTTATTTAATTTCATTAAACTTGCGACTTCACATATCCCCATAAAAAGAAGTCACAAGGTGTGAGGTCACATGACCTCGGAGGCCATTCTTGGTTGCCGCCATTAAGCGAGATCAGACGCTCAGGGAATTTTTCACAAAGCAAGGTGATTGTCTCCCGGGATGTATGGCAGGTAGCCCTGTAATGCTGAAATGACATTTCATCAATTCCGTCATCCTCCATTTCTTCCAGAGCAGGCCACAAAAAGTTAGTGATCATGTCCCAATAATGGTTGCCATTTACAGTAACTGAATTTCCATCATCATCTTGAAAAAAGAAGGGGCCAATCACACCTCCTGCCCAAAAACCACACCAAACCGTGGCTCGTACGGGATGCATTTCATGCTCTTGGATCACTCTAGGGTTTTGGTCACCCTGAATACGGCAGTTTTGTTTGTTGACGTACCCCGAGAGATGGAAATGTGCCTCGTCACTGAAGATTATTCTTTTTGAAAAATTGTCGTCCTCTTGTTCCAAAATCCAATCAACGAATCTTCGCTGTTTTGCATGATCTGCTGGTTTCAGCTGTTGTGTCAACTGAATCTTGTAGGGGTGCATATGAAAATCTTTTTTCAGTATTCGATACACCGAAGATGGTGACATACCCAGCTGTTCTGAACAACGGCGAAGCGACTTCACGGGGCTCACACTCACACTGTCTTGCATTACTGCAATGTTTTGTTGCGTTCAAACATTACGATTTTGACTGGGCGATTTTCTGGTTGCAACTGCACCCAGATTCTTTGAATTTCTGTACCAGCCTCGAAACTGTTGTTGCAGTAGGGACATTGTCACGTCCAAAGATTGCTTGAAGTTTACGGATAGTCTCTGCATAGCACTCCCAGTTTTTGTAATGAGTTTTCACAATAAGAATGCATTGCTCAATACTGAAGCGCTCCATGGCTACTAAATGGAAAAACGACAAATGGTCTTCTAATCGGAGTGAAAATAGATAACGAAAATAATAGGAATAGTGCTGACAACCTTCAAACCACGCAATTCAAAAACTAGATACATACATTTATAATAGCGGGGAAGCACATCTCCCCGTTCCCTACAGCAGCACAGTACAACAAGCACAACAAACACTAAATACGCAGTCCCTTTCTTCTCATTGTCTTTTCTCTCTCTCTCTCTCTCTCTCTCTCTCTCTCTCTCTCTCTCTCTCTCTCTCTCTCTCTCTCTCTCTCTCTCTCTCTTCTGCCTCCACTCCTCCCTCAAGCTTTTTCCACTTCCTCCCCACTCTGCCTCCCTGAATGGATGGAGGTAGCTCCTTTTATAGAGCACCCGAAGTGCCCAGGGTGTCCCGTGATCTCCTGCCAGGCATACTTCCGGGCGTGGTGGCAGTCATGCTGAGGAGGGCTCGGCCGTTCCCCCTGTGCCCCCTGGTGGTGGCCACGGGCCCCAGCAGTGTTGAGCTTCCATGCTCCAAACTCATGGGACCATAGCAAGCCAGGGGGGCTACCCTCTGTCATCCTGGGGAGGTAGTGCCCCATGCAAGCTCCTTCCTCCGGTCCTTCCATTACAAAAGGTGTCCAGGACAAGTAACAGTCCCGGCAGTCCCTCACAATAGATTCAATGTGTTATTAATCCTGAAGGAAATTTCAGGGTTAGAGCAGCAGATTAAAAAGGCACAAATTTACATATAACAATTATAATAACCTGAAGTATGCTAACAAGATCCAAATACCTGTATAACAAGAATTATCTATAAGTAAATTAACAAAGTGTAGGTATTTACTAAATGTAAAGTGAATAAAATTGCACACACTGTACTTAGGTTAGAATGTTACAGTACAGGATGTCAGTCATTAGAATAGTATTTTGGCATAGTATCTTGCATATAGCATCATTGTCTGGTAAGATGTCTGCTGTATCAGTACAATTTTGCACACAGGGCACAAGACCACCTCTGTTCATTTTAGAGCCTGATGCCTGAGGGTTGAAGCAACCTCACACAGCATGCCTTGGAGCATCACATTTGTCACAGTCTGTTACTAAATGTACTCCTCTATTTAGCCATAACCTAATACAGAGGGTGACAGTCAATGTCCAGGATAGTCAGCAGCTTCCTGAGTGACGCCAGTTGTATTATTTCCACCAGTGAGTCCCACCTGACTGCAAAGATTGAACTAGCCTTTTTAATCAGTTTATTTAGTCTGTTGACATCATCTCTTCTAATGATATTTCCCCAGTACCCTACCACATAGAAAAATACACTGGTAGAAAACATTTAAGAGTGGCCTGCATCCACCAAACAACCTTAACCATCTCAACTTCCGTATAATTTCTGGAATTTTATAATGTCGGTCGTATAAGTCGAAAGTGGCAAACTCACACTATTGGTCCAAGAGATTACGATGTGCTAACGCCCACCTGGGAGAGTAACAATGGAACACACTGCCTTTTTTCTATGTATTGTGCCTACATGACCACACAGTAATACCCAAACTATTCCAAATCAACATTTGCACTGTTTTGTGTTTTTTGTATCCCTCACCCTCATACACCTTTATCGTATGAGCATCCCTTATCTACGATGGAGCATTCAATCCGAAAAAAATATGAAGCTGGTTTCAAATTAAACAGCGTTGAAGTGGCAAAAGAAATTGGTAACTGTGCTGCTGCAACAAAATTCGATGTATCTGAGAAACTGATGCGAGAGTGGAGGAAGCAGGAAGATGTAAAAAAAAAATTTAAGTGTCATATTTTTGAACGGGCGTACAAGTCGGGGGCGTACAAGTCGGGGTCTGATTTTATGATTGATTTTTCAGGTTTCAAGACCTGACTTACAGTATATGCAAATATATACAGTATCATTTCTTTTTTACATTCAGAGTGAGAAAGTTTTTATTACACCAGTTTACCATACAGTCCACTTGATTTAGATAGTGGCTTTCATCCTCCCCAGATATGCGTCCTATGAGCATGGTGTCATCTGCATATTGGTCATTGTGCTGTCTCAGGTCACTTGTGTACAGAGTAAATAGTAACAGTGATAAGATACACCCCTGCTGACTTCGTGTGTTTGAATGAATGACTTTTGAAAAAGCTTCCTGTACCTTTACTGTCTGTGAACGATTTAAAAGAAAATCCTGAATCTATAATGTAATAAATGGGTTTACATTCATACTATTCAGTTTCCCAATCAATATGTGAAGATCTATTGTATTGAACGCTGAAGAAAAATCCTAAAATAGTGCTCTGATATATGAACCAGGCTGATCAAGTAAGGTATAGATTTGATGTAAGATAGCAAGCAGAGCATCGTCAACTCTTCTGTTTGTACAGTAAGGAAATTGGTGGTGTTCTAGAAAAGACTTTGTCTCGGTCATTAAAATGTTTTTCACCAAATGTTCAAAGCATTTCATTGGAACAGAGGTGAGTGCCACTGGTCAGTAGTCATTCAGACAGTTTGGCCTGGAAACTTTAGAAACAAGGGTACTGATTGTTTCCATAGCTTAGGTAAAATGTCACAGGCTAGAGACCGGTGAAAAACCGGAGAGAGCTGCATTTTGGCCCCACTGCCATGTTTGTTTTATCCTGCTGCAAGCATTTCTCCACTTCAGATAAACTGAACCCCATCAAAGCAGAATTTCTGGTGTTTTTATAAAGCATCTCCTTTATTTCTGCATGTTGGGTGCTGAAACCTCTTGTTTCAAATCTAGTAAAAACGTTTCTGGTCTTTGTCAACTGGAAAGTTCGCACTCTTTATAGAACCCAGTCCTGTGATTGTTTGTAGGCCTTTCCAACCCTGCTTTAGATTGTTATCATTAAACCATCTCTTGATTTTTTTATTTTGTTTAATTAACCTGTTAATTCTTTGCTGTAAAATTTGTTTTTCTATCTTATTTTCTTGATGAGAATCTTGTTTTTCCAATAATAATGCTTTTACCTCTTTAGTGATCCATATCTTACTGTTGGGGTACACCTTGACAGGTTTTTCCTTAATAATCATAGAATCACAAAGTTTCATATATTCACTTACAGTGAAAGTGGCCTCATTCAGTGACTGTGACAATGTCAGCATATCCCAGCCAGTACAGGAGAAGCATTCCATCAGTTCCTCTATACTGTTCTTGGACCAGTTTTGGGTTTTTTGCATATGGTTGTTTTTTCTCGCTTCATTTTCTGTTCGTACTTCGATAGTAGGTGAATAACGACATGGTCAGACGCACCCAGGCACCAGGGATGTTTATATAACACATGTCTAGTGTTTTGTCCCCTCTAGTATTAATATTCACGTACTGATGGTAATGTGGTAATACTAATTCCAGCTTGCATCAATTAAAATCACCCATCATAAGTTTGAAAGAGCCAGGTGATTTGGTTTCTGGTTTTTCAACAGTTTAAAGAATTGTTTCAGCTGTAGCTCCCACATCAGCATGCGGTGGTACTGTGTGTAAACTACTGTCACAAATTATTGATTAAACTCTCATAGTAGGTAGCATGGGCAAACTCTAATGGTGAGTAGTCTAATATTCGACATGCATGTGCGCTCTTTTACAGTGATATTTTTGCACCACCTTTTGTTAATGTAAAGGCAGATCCCACCGCCTGTTTGCTTACCAGAAGCTGGGTTCCAGTCTTGCCATACACAATCAAATCCATCCACTTCAACAGCTGTATCTGAGTCAGTATTTTTAAAACAAGTCTCAGTAAAACACAACAGACAGCTTTCTCCGTATTTGTGGAGGTATTGTGCAGATGCTTTCAGCTCATCGAGTTTATTCTGCAAGGACTGTGCCTTGCTCATGATTATATCTGGCAAAGGTGTTTTAACCTTCTCTGTCATACTCAAAGTCCATCTCTCTTTACTCACTTTCTGGGTTTCAGAGATTTTAATTCATCCGGTATATTAGTACTGCATGGAGAATAACTGGTAGCAGTCTCAGTGGTAGTAGCGCATCCACACACCTTGGGTTTCCTGCACAGGTAGAGAGTAAGTGTCCCGTTGGATTACAAAGGTGATAACAATCAAAAGTTGCAAATGTTTTAAAGCATTTTATAGAAAGAAATAATTAATAACTATTAAAACAAAAAAGAACAAAAACATCCACAAAACACAGAGAGATGCAATGAGAGGTGTGCTATAGTGAAGTGACACAAGGATTCCTTAATTTGTGACCTAGGGATTCTGGGTTAGTTATGTTTTTTATTCTTACATAAGGACTGGGGATTTTTATTCAAAATCCAAACTCCTTCATAGCAATTTAAATAATATTGTATGCTGAATGCTGCTATTAATGGTGATGAAGGAATTAAAATTTCATATAGTAGCACTAAGTGTGGCATGGCATTACCCAACTTTACTGCTGTGTTGTGAATATTCATATTTTGAGACTTTGGAAGGAGTCAGAAAGCAACAAAGCTGCACTTGCTTGGTTAGCCTTGGAAAAGAAATCTTTTTCAAACTCCTCTCTTTACATTTTGCTCTGTGTTAGAATCATTAATAACTATTGCTAACTTACAAGAATCCTGTGGCGCATCAAAATACAGAAACAATGTAGAAAAACACATTAATTAAGAGACACTACTTTTAGTTGCTCCCATGCATATTAATTATAGGTTTCTGCCTTTTTTAACATACATTGTATTTAATTCTCTCAACTGAAAGAATGCTAATTCCCCCTGTATAACTCAGTTGGAAAGTTATGTCTTACATTACCTAAAGCTAGAAAAAAGCAAAATTTCCTTACAAGGAACAATCCAAAGCTTCTTCAGAGTTTGCTGGTTCCCGATTAATCTTTTTGTATTTTTTTCATTTGATGTTTCATTATCTATGTGTATTTCTCTTATAATGAACTCTTTGTTCAAATAGCTCTCTGATGGAAGCAGGATAGGAGTAATGAGTATTGAGTATGACTTAATGTACTTTATTAGAATTTGGAATTTTGTAATGACTGCATTCTTGACTGTACTGTACTTTACTTTTGCAATATAATCTATAAGCTTAATAAAAAGAGTCTGCTTCCCATTCATAACATGTAGCCGCACCCCATCTACTCCACATGGGTGCTCTCTGCTGCCACCTCATTGTTGGAACTCTATTGCCCACCTACCCACCCCAAGCTCACTCTCTTTCTCACTCTTTCTCACAATTTATTGTTCTCAAAATAATTGCTTTCATCGCTGCTTTTAAGGCTGTACACTTTACTCTTTTGCGCACTGTATTGTGTTGTAGATTTAATTTTAGAAGGATAAATTTGTCAATTCTGTCCCCAATCTGCAATTTAAACTCTGAAGAATTTGGGAAAATGCAAATAAAAACAGAAAGCAGAAATTAGTAAATTGCCTTTGACAAGACAATATAACAGCCCATTATACAATGTTACAATTATTGAATTGTATTGTTTTTTTCCAAAAATGAACACTTTTTTTAATTCTGATACTTAAAACATATTCCAAAAAACTTATGGATAGTAAAGAATGTACAACACTTAATAAACATTCATGTACTAAAGACACCAATTTATTTAGTGGTTCTGCTGTAAATATGTCCCATTCTTCTTGTAAACAAGTCTTAAGGTGTGCAACAGTATGGGGTTTTTGTTGTCACATTTGGGGTTTCAATGGGGGAAAGGTCAGGCAGTTTAAGGGTTAATTTAAAAAATAATGTTTACCAGATTAAACATAAACAATCTTGTCTTTATACTGTTGATGATGGATTGTAAGTCAAAGTACCACCTGAACTTTTCTAAGTTGGGGTAGTACACTACCGTATATACTCACATATAAGTCGAGTCTTGAAACCCAAAAAATTGATCATAAAATCAGACCAGACCCGAAAAATCAAACATAAAATCAGACCCCGACTCATATGCCCATTCAAAAATGCGATGCTTAATTTTTTTTTTTTTTTACATCTTCTTGCCTCCTCCATTCTCGCACCAGTTTCTCAGACACATCGAATTTTGTTGCAGCAGCGCAGTTACCAATATTTCTTTCGCTACTCCAACGACGTTTAATTTAAAACCAGCTTCATATTTTCTTCTGATCGAATGCTCCATCGTAGATAAGGCATGCTCTTATGATAAAGTTGTATGAGGGTGTGAGATACAAAAAACGCAAATCAGTGCAAACATTGCTTTGGAATAGTTTGGGTATTACCGTTTGGTCATGTAGGCACAATAGAGAGAGAGAGAGAGAGAGAAGTTAGGAGCATGCGCTGATACAACACATTGCTGCACCCACATAGAAAAAAAAAGGCAGTGTGCTCTGTGGTTACTCACGCATTAGCATATCACAATCCCTTATACCAATAGTGTGAGTTTTCCGCATTGAACTTATACGACCAACATTATAAAATACCAGACATTATACTGTAAAACAAAGTCCTGACTTATCCGCGGGAGAACTTATCCGTGAGTATATAAGGTTAATAACACATAATAGCAAAGTGTAACCATGTTTTCAGAACTTTTTTTTTTTAAATGAAAAACTGAAATTTCTCATTCATGTAAATATTTCCTTAATTCAATACTTTGTAGAAACCCCTTTAGCAGCAATTACACCTTTGAGTATTCTTGGATAAGTCTTTACAAATTTGCACTCCTGGATTTGGCCAGTTTATTCCTTTCCTCTGTCTGATCTTCTCAAACTGTTAGACTGGATCTTCAGGTCTCTCCAGAAATGTTCTCTGGAGTTGAAATTTGGGCTTTGGCTGGGACACTCTAGGACAGCCAGAACCGAAAACACTCCATTGTCTTAGCGCCATGCTTTGGGTCATTGTAGCTGTTACCCCAGTCTGAAGTCATGCACTCTGGGACAGTTTTTCATAAGGACCTCTCTGTATTTGGCCACATGCATCCTTCCCTCAATTCTGACCAGTCTCCTTGGCTCTACTGCTGAAAAGCACCCCCATAACATGATGCTGCCTCCACCATGCTCCACCAAAGTGATGGTATAATGGCAGGTGATGAGCAGTGCCTGATCTTTGCCAGACGTAGTGCTTGGAGTTCTGCCTAAAGAATTTGATTTTTTTCTTATCAGACCAGCTAATCTTTTCATGCTCTAAATGTCGTTCAAAGTGGCATATGTCTTTTACTCAAAAGTTCTTCTGTCTAGTCACTATACCATAATGAGGTGATCGTCATTCTCCCATCATAGCAGAGGACTTCTGAAGCTCTGCTAGAGTGACTCGTATGTTCTTACCTCCTTGTCCAAAGTCTTTCTTGCCTGATTACTCAGTTGGGCTGGACAGCCAACCCTAGGAAGAGTCCCAGTGTTTCCAAACTTCTTCCATTTTGCAGTTACTATGCTCACTGGAACTTTCCAAGCTTTTGGTTTTATTAGCCTTGCACAGATCTATGCATCACTACATTTTCAGCACAGATGTCCACAGAGAATTCCTTAGACTTCATGGTCTTGTTTTTTGCCCTGACATGCAGTGTGAATTTTGTGACATTATATACAATAAATAGGTGTGTCCTTTTCTAAACTATGTCCAATCAATTCAGTTTGCCACAGGTGGACTCTTATCAAGTGCTAAACATGTTTCAGGAAAAAGTAAAGCAATCGGGAAACACCTGAGCACAATTTGGAATGCCACAGCAAAGGGTCCCAAAAATTATATGAATGAGAGAATTTGCAAAACTTTATGAAAACATGTTTTCAGTTTTTCAACAAGTGTAGACTGATAGGCAAAAAAGGTGTAGGCAAAGGTGTTAAGTGTGCCAATGTAACCTGTGAGGGCATTTCATACACATTCTCTTATTTAAAATGGGTATCCAACTGACAGGGTGAATCTGACAGGGAGATGAGATGAGCCGGGTGTTACACAACGCTGAGGTGCTGAGGTGCCATGTTTGGTGCTGATAAATAGCTAGGGTGCCACTGTCAGCTATTTAGAGTAAAAAATATACAAGCTGTTGAGAGAGAGAAAATGCATCCTGCCATGCAAGCAACCAGAACTCAGACAGGCCCTTAAACAAGCATACCATAAAAAGATTGTTTCAATGTTTGGTGTGGTATGATCATCTTTTCAGACCTTTGATCTGTAGACAAAGCATAAAACTCGGACAATTGCATGGAACCCCAGTGCTCACGGATGGAAGACATCGCTTCTGCCTATGCCTAGGACCAAAAATGCTTTTCCATACAATGTCTTGAAGTTAAACTAGCACTGATTACAGGAAACCCTGATAGCATCTGCTTTGGTCAAATATTGCTCTCCTTTGACTATCATTTCATTCTGAGTGTTAAACTAGAGTGTTAAACACCACAGTATTGAACAGAAGCTAAAGTATAATCTACCTTTAGTGTTACCGATTCTTTCCTCCATTTAGAATCACTGCCATACTGCTAGAGAAAGATATAAAATATATCCTAATGTATAGTATATTATTGGTTTAGTAAAGGCTGCAACCTCTATTGATCCCCTTACCTGGGAGCATGCTATCCCTGCTGGATACGAAAGGCAAATTGATGAATTTAAAATTAAATCTACAACACAATAAAATTGGGGGGGCACGGTGGCACAGTGGGTAGCGCTGCTGCCTCGCAGTTAGGAGACCCGGGTTTGCTTCCCGGGTCCTCCCTGCGTGGAGTTTGCATGTTCTCCCCATGTCTGCGTGGGTTGCCTCCGGGTACTCTGGTTTCCTCCTACAGTCCAAAGACATGCAGATTAGGTGCATTGGCGATTCTAAATTGTCCCTAGTGTGAGTTTGGTGTGTGTGTGTGTATGTGTGTGCCCCCTGCGGTGGGCTGGCGCCCTGCCCGGGGTTTGTTTCCTGCCTTGCACCCTGTGTTGGCTGGGATTGGCTCCAGCAGACACCCGTGACCCTGTAGTTATGAAATAGCGGGCTGGATAATGGATGGATTAATACAATAAAATGTGCAGAAAATAATGCAGTCCGAAAACATTCTAAATCCACTGCATGCTCAAGAGACAAATTTTAGCAAGTCAAGATCATTATCATTATCATTTACACTCACCTAAACAACAGAGCGTAAAGTCATTTATTTTCATTTGTTTTAAATGAATTCCTTCTTCAAAGGATACTCACAAAAGTGGCTAGCATCTCCACATACTGATTTCCCCTGAAAATCAGTTTCTGTTGTGACATGAAAACTTTAGTTTCAATCACATCATCTCTGTTAATTATTTGGTTGCTGATTTCAGATCATTCGTGGCTGCATTATAAATTCAGTTCTTTCGTGGATCATCATACAACAAAGCTTTTACTACACAATCCACCTTTTAATTTATTCAGTAATTTCTACACTCTGACAAATGAAATTCCTAACCTAAACTCTATCAATTAAGGTGGGTTGCACTGCTTGCACTGTATATTAGTTATTTTACCAACTTACACCAATGTAACAAGCTGGACTCATTTCCTTTTTCACTTGTGCAGTGTCTGCTTCAGGCTCCTGAATTAGATCAGACTTTTATTTTCTAAACTAATGTAACATGGAGTTAGTCTTTACTTCTGCCAAATGCACTCAATTTCAGTGTTTTTTTCTGTTTTCAAACACATTCATGAATTATTTATTTAGTTTACTTGCTTTTGCCAGATTCTTTTCCTGTTCTTTTTCCCTGGTGTTCTCTGAGGTTTTACAAATTGAAATTTCATTATTTCAATTGTCTTAGTATTGGGATATTTAATTTGCCCCTACTATTAGCTTCCTACTATTAGCTTCCAATATAACTAGAAACTGGCCAAAATCCATTTCTATTAAATTGAGAGGCAAAACAGAAAAACAGATGATTGAAAAGATTATTTTTCCACAATTTAAAAGTCACATAATGTCAGTTAACTATCCGTTTACCCATACTTATGCTATTTCAGATACAAATAATGTATGCCATGCTTGCGAATGTCCTACTGTTCAGGTGGTGCACATGGAGGTACATCATGTTGCATAAACTAGATAAATTAGGCTGGACTGCCAATATTGATGCTCTGTGTAAGAAAGGACAGAGCCGGTTATACTTCCTTAGAAGGCTGGCGTCCTTCAACATCTGCAATAATCTGCTGCAGATGTTCTATCAGACGGTTGTGGCAAGCACCCTCTTCTACGCGGTGGTGTGCTGGGGAGGCAGCATTAAGAAGAAGGACGCCTCACACCTGGACAAACTGGTGAGGAAGGCAGGCTCTATTGTTGGCATGGAGCTGGACAGCTTGACATCTGTGGCAGAGCGACGGGCGCTCAGCAGGCTTCTGTCAATCATGGAGAATCCATTGCATCCACTAAACAGTGTCATCTCCAGACAGAAGAGCAGCTTCAGCGACAGACTGCTGTTACTGTCCTGCTCCACTGACAGACTGAGAAGATCGTTCCTCCCCCAAACTATGCGACTCTTCGATTACATTAACATTATATAAAGTTATTGTCTATTTTTACCTGCATTGTTATCAATCTTTAATTTAATATTGTTTTTTGTATCAGTATGCTGCTGCTGGAGTATGTGAATTTCCCCTTGGGATTAATAAAGTATCTATCTATCTATCTATCTATCTATCTATCTATCTATCTATCTATCTATCTATCTATCTATCTATCTATCTATCTATCTATCTATCTATCTATCTATCTATCTATCTATCTATCTATCTATCTATCTATCTAAACAAGTGCTTACTGCACAAGATGAAATCCAAATATTTTTTGATTGGCTCTGTATGGTACACATTTGCCTTCTTAAACAGAGGACTATGTTAGTGACTACTAACTGCCAGATTTCCTATTAATCTGCAGTTACTTTGAAGTAGAATTAATTAGAGAAGCTTTGTGCATCCCTTTATATGTAAAAGTAATAGTAACCTATTTTACTTTGATTCGGGATGCTTGCATTAAGAAAATGTTATCTATCTGAAAGGAAAGAATATGATGCTGAAGAGGAACAGAAATCAAACCTTAGCTGTGTCTTTTCCAGAGTTACTCTGGGATCAGGACTTGCTACAATCTTATTTTTGATGTGTCTTTTACCCAGTGGCAAAAACTTGCATCAGCATAAGTTGCCCTTATACCTTAATGATGGTGACTCAGATATTTATGTGTTGTACTCTGCCAGTGTTCATCACTAGTTCCACCCACTCAAAACCTTGGAAACATCCAGAGCTGACTCACCAATGAATGATTATGCAGTTGAACAGCATCAAATCCAAAGTGTTTTTTCTGAGGACTCTTTTACATGCAAAAATAACTGGAAATACTCATCCTGATATTAATGACTACCCTATTCCTTTGTTCCATTTGGTAATAAGCTGTGGGGTCAAAATTGACCTAAATTTCCAATTTAAGACCATGCTCTTTTCAGTTGCAAAAATACAAGTACAAATTATTATCTCATAAACTAATTTAGACACTGTCTTCATTCACGATACTGAGAAGTTACTAGTGTACATATCTTCATAACGTCTTTACTGAACTATTGTAACTTTCTTAGTGCTTGTCTGTTAATATAGACCATATTCATTGTATTCCCAGATGATTGTGTTGCTTAAATTATCATTATCATAGGGTATGCCTTGAAGCAAGAGTTGCCAAGGGGTCTCCAGCTCACATCACTGAACTGAATTAAGTTCTGTTTTATATCACTCTTGAAGACTTTGATTTTAAAAAAAACAATCACATGATCACTCTTGAGATATTTGATTTTCATGTGTCAAAAGACAGTAATAAATTTTACTGATACGTAAGAGTTATGCAAACTTAATAAACACAATTAGAGCAGAAACATATTGCCCATGTTATTTCCATATTTTAGTATGTGGTAACTCTTAAAACTTTTTTAAAACCTGACCTATTGTATTCATTAACATTACCTATTTTTTTAAAACCAGAATATTCAGCAAAAAAATATTTTTTGTATTTTTATGGCTTTACATAGCTGTCTCAACCAGCAAACAATTTAAAAAAAGAAAAAATTGGCAGAAGAGCAGAATTCTAGCAGGATTTAGTAGCAGCATTGCCCTATTTCTTACATTACCTTCCTTTTCTCATTTGTTTTCTTTAATTGTTAATTACTCACATAACTTAAATTTAATTACTTAAATTACGTTACAGAACAGGTTTGATACTTTTCACGTTTCATATTTTATTACACAATCATGGTATACATTAACACACTTTGGTAAATTATGCTGTTACATGAAACATTTTTTTATAAAAAAATACCATGTCTGGTGAAACATGAAAACAAAATCCTTAAATTTTACTGAATATATCCATTACTGTATATATATATATATATAATATATTATATATATATATTATATATATATATTATATATATATATATTATATATATATATATATATATATATATATATATATATATATATATATATATATATATATATATATATATATATATATATTGTGACATGTAAGTCCCTGTCTTGCACCCCAAAGCACAAGTCTCAGTAGTTTAGCAAAAGCAGCTTTATTCAGCTTGAAACAGGAACAGCGCGGTTATTTATTGTAGCGGGATCTACCACTCTCATACACACAGACACAGCAATCAGGTAGGGGTGTGGCCAGGTTAGTGGCCAAATAATCATGTTCTATGCGTTTATAATGTTCCTTGCATCACCCATCGATGATGGCACTTATAGCGCGACCACATTGGCTAGGATTTGCTTTCACGGCGAGCTGCTGCAGCACTGGGAGCCTGTGGTTGCCCTAACAATGGATATACTGTCTTCCACAAACACTCGATTGCACTTTGGAACTGATGTGTAACTGATGCTCTTCCACCATACATCTCAGGCTGTGGAGCACGTGGGTGCTGGTTTGCCTGTTTGGGAACTCAGATTCTATTCAGAAACCATTGCATTTTTTGTTTGGAAAATATGTTCCGGAACTGATATGTTTGAGATGTGAGTCGTTAAACAACCAAGGTTCCACTGTATATGTGCAATACATCTAGATGAATCACTGTATAAAATTCCTCTTAAACATACAATATAATTCTACAAAACCTTTTATTACGAAAAGCTTGCTTGGATTTTTATTCTCCTAACTTAAAATAATTGTTTTTAGTTGCATACGTTTTTGAGAAATTATGTTATCTATTATTTATTTTATTCCATTAAAATAAATCACACTACATATGGTCCAGAACAACTGAGCATGTTATGTTATATAATATTTCAAATCGAAATTAAATCTATTTGGAGAACTATGCAGGGAGATTAACTAGTTTGCAGTTGTCACTCAAAGATATTAAAGCATTTACAGCAGAGATGTTAGCTAATCTGGTTAGTTTTTAGCTAAAGAGTACCAGTATCCAATTCTGACTCTTGTCAAAAGTTGTGTATGCTTACACTTCAGCTACATGGTGCAGTAGTTTGAATAAGATGTTCCATGTAAAAGAAGCTTCATATAGATCAACATTATCAGTGCCTCAGAGAATTCTTAACACTCAAACAGTTTTCTGTGTTCAAAACTAAACTTCAGTTATATTAGTCTGACAGAACAGGACATACCCTTTTTCTAGACTGCATTCTTCAGAATATCTGCTGTGTCTTTTTAGTAAGGTGGTGACCAAATCTAGACACAGTAGTATATATAATATCTTATTAGTGCCTAAAAATGCCTTTTATAATCAACATTTTTTACAATATAATATAAGATTGTATTTGTTTTTTGTTTGTACACATTGAATGGGTGATGAGAACGGTGGGAACCCCTACATTGGTTGTCAAAATTTGCATAATATAGTTCAACATCAACCATCTTGTATTTATAAATGATGCTTTGCCTGCATGTAGAATTTTCTATTTTTCTGTGTTTGCCAAATGTTTGTGCCTTGAGCATGGGAAAGGCGCTATATAAATAAAATGTATTATTATTATTATTATAAATGTTGTAGATTATCTAAGGAAGGATTACCTTACTCATTATGAATTAATTTTGTTGTCATATTCTTAAACAGCTGCTAACCCTCCAATTCTGATGCCATCTGCATATTTTACAGTTTTACAGCTGTATCAGAATAAATGTCACTAATAAAAATTAGAAAATTTCATTATTAGGCAAAGAAGAACCATGAGACGCACACATGACGAGCAGTGTGCAGCACTGTCATCTTATCTGTATTCTTCTGTATTTGCAAGATTGAAATCAGTTATCTCTTTAACATTTGATAGAAAACTTTGACAAATACTTTTTGTAGTGGTAGGGGGTTGTACAGCGTTAGCCATTATGGATGCAATGAGAAGTGAAGCAAAATGACACCTTTTGATTACAAACTGCCTGAAGAAGGCTCCTGAGTTGCCTCGAAAGCTTGCATATTGTAATCTATTCAGTTATCCAATAAAAGGTGTCATTTTGCTTGACTTCTCATTGCATCAAATACTTTTTGAAAGTTTTGGAAAATTCTCGATCAGCTATTCCATTTGTAAGCTGATAATGACTTGATGTTAAAACATTCAAAAAAGAAAGAACCATGACAGTTCATATATTCTATTTAAAATATACAATTGTCGTCTGTTTATTTAGCATAGTATTCAGAGCCAGCTGTATAAAGAGCTTTCTGTCCATATTTTTCTCTGTTGATCACCTTTCCCCTAGTTTTAATTTTCTTGTTTCATTAACATGGTTTTGTTTCTTCCATCTTCATGACCATTTCCTAGAAATTCTTACTCTCTGATTAATTTGTGGCAAAGCACTGTGTGTCTTTAGTACTGCATTCCAGTGGTTCTTGTTAACGGACGTGAGTTTGTCAGTCTATGAAACAGCAAGTTCAGCTTTGCCCTCACAAAAAATTCCTTGAAAGTCTGTCCTTGTCCAACTGCTATGTGCACCCTCTTGTCTGTTATTTTTAAGTTTGGACTTGGTTATCGTACCTATGGATGATACTTAAATTTATTCCATCTTAATAGTGGGTGTTCACCAAGGATTTTTTAGCTCATCACCAGGCTTGTTACAAATTAAATGCTTCATGAATCAAAACCTCTTAAAAGTAAACTGCAAAAAATAAAGTTTATGCTAAATGGCATGAAAGCCTAATTTAAATATGAACTGCATTATCATTCTAAGTAATCACACAATAATGTATTTGCTTTGGATGGCATTAGGGTTATTTTTTATCCTTCTCATTCTTATTTAATTTATATAGATCATATAAGGAAAGTTCCTTTCCATGTCAGCAGTATCTTCCATACCCATTGTTGCTGAAAATACTTAGTAAATAAAGAAGTCTTGAGAAATCATTATATCTGAAATTCAAACATGGCTGGTTTTTATTTATATTTACAGGTGGAGTTCCACATGCTCTTGTTAATGCAGCAGGGCAGACTGAAGAAATCTAGCAGAAAGCTTCCTTTAATCAGCTAGGTTCATTTACATATAATTACTATGATGCATTTCAAACACACCAATCAGTGTACAGATAAATGATATGGTCCAGAAACCTACCTCTGCTATTAAGCAATATGTAAAGTCCCAAAATAATTCATCATTACTGGTACAAATGTCAGGATGCCCTAGATAAAAACAGACAGGCAGTTTCAAGTACATTTTTCTCTTTTTTCATTCATTTCTATACCTTTCTGATGCAGAAAAGCTCCTCTGCACATAGATCCCTTCTCAGATTGAAATCTTTACCTGAAATCTACTGACAGGTGCCTTTCAATTTGATATTTCAGCTTCAGTTGGTTCAAAACTCTCCTGCCAAAGAATGTAATTAGTCACACACTAGTGAGCACTGCTAGACACTGGAAATCAGGTTTTGCCCTGAAATATGTTTCAGCATTCCACCCAAATTTTGGAGTGACTTTAATGAAGTAAGCAGATTTTTTGACTGTTTTCGCATCTTTGAAAAACAACTTAAGACCCTAATTTTTTGACCTGGAACTATAGTTTTACTTGGTTTGTATTACAGTCTGTGCAGTGTTATTCATTTGATTTTGCTTTTTGAACAGCATACATCACCTTCTGTTCTTCTCTTTTGAATATTTGTTTTAAAGGCTTTTAAGTGTGGTAAATGTGCTATTTTTAAGACAGGGAAGGATCCATCTACCCCTCTTTAAACTTGCTGAAGTCTATCCCAGCAAGCCAGCAATAAAAACTATTTGGTGTATTAGTCTGTCATAAGGCGCAGTAATACACATGGTGAATGTTTAAGAATCTGCGAAGCAATGGGAGATTACCAGTCAAACATAACAAAAACAAAAGAATCCAAAGAAAATAAACTATATAAATGATGAATTTGTATTTTTTATCCTCTCCAAACCTGTCTCTTTAAAGCTATTGGAATGTGACCATCAGAGATGAAAGGGTTCAATGACAACAGATTTGCATCTCATACCAAAAACCACTTTGGACTAACTTATGTTCTGGCTTTCCCACAATTTTAGGAAAGGCAAAATATGAGTGAAATGATCAGTTTAAGAACTCTTCATAGGATGAAAATCAGAAAGTTATTTGAGCACATTCAAACAGGCTATACTAAGCTCAAGAGAATTTTGTTCGGTCCTGACCATCAAGGACCGCAGGGTTTGTAAATGTTCGTTTCAGAACAATTTTGCATTTAATTGAATTTTTTCTCATGCTGTTATGACACAGTATATACCTTTATTTTGCTAGTACTAAAGTTTGACTTTTAGGAATTTAACAAGTATGAATTTAATGAATACACACCAGAATGACTCAAAAGGAAGAAAATTAAAAAGATAACGTCTGATTTGGCATTCACAGTCACAATGATGCAGTATCCAGGCGTATTGTTGTTAGTATAAATGGAGCCTCAGCAGTGTTTCTTTACACACTTCTGCTGAATAATTTGTTGGCTGAAAGTCATCAGTATTAGATAGATAGATAGATAGATAGATAGATAGATAGATAGATAGATAGATAGATAGATAGATAGATAGATAGATAGATAGATAGATAGATAGATAGATAGATAGATAGATAGATAGATAGATAGATAGATAGATAGATAGATACTTTATTAATCCCAAGGGGAAATTCACATACTCCAGCAGCAGCATACTGATACAAAAAAACAATATTAAATTAAAGAGTAATAAAAATGTAGGTAAAAACAGACAATAACTTTGAATAAGAATAAATATTAGTGTCAAAGAGCAGATGTACAGCGTTGTTCATAATGGTACACAGTTTTGTTTGAATTCTCTCCTTTGCTATGACCTTCAGGTGATCTAGAGTATTTGATATAATTCGCCTGTGTGCCAGCACTTTGTTTATTGTCAGTATTTGCATAAAATTAATAAACCCTCATCATGTCAAAATTGGCATGATGTAGGAATACAACAATGTAGCAACTCAATGCTTATTTAGAATTAAAGTTCTTTTAAAAAAGAATACTTGACACTGTGATCTTCTAGAACTGGGAATGAGCACCCTGCTGCGGATGGCTTTAGCTGCCCAACAACTCCAAAATAACTTCAAAGTGTTTTAGAGGTTTGTAAAAACAAGAAAGTAGTGTGATGCTTTTATGGTGCTGCAAGTTCTCAGTGTGTTTCACATATCTTTTGTATGAAAGGCCCTGTTTAGCATTAAATCCAATGGCAACTTTTATCTACTTTGTAATAATGTATTCAAATTCTTTATTGTTTCATTATTGAAATAGGTGTTCATAGGTGTTGAATGTTTACAGGTTATTCTTAAACATTTTTGGTGAGAGGACATTGCTAGAGGATACCACTGCAAAATGATTTTGCAAAGTTATAAAATAACTCTAATTAGAGTACATCTGTAATCAATTTACCGCCCTTTTTTGGAATTGTGGCATTTTAATGTTGGTAATAGTATAGATGTGACAAAATTGAAATATCTGGAATATTAAAAATATTAACCCTTTAACCAGCTTTATTTTTGATTTCATTGTAAAGAAGATAATTATTTTCTTGTAAAGCCTTAAAATTTAGGAATATGTTCACATTAAATTCCTATTTCTTTCACAGTTCATTTCTTATATTTTAGAAAATTCTTCAATGAAAACGTTATGGTTATTACTACTCAAAGTGCGCTCAATTCACATTATGAGATTGTGATTTGTGTGGAAAATGTTATTAAACTACATTGAGATATCATTCACTGGGTATTTTTTAATATGAAGTAAAATTTTCTAAAATCCAGCACAGTGAAAGATATGCTCTTACTTTAATACGGTTTCACACTGAGCGATGCAGAAATTAAATGAAATCATTCTATTGTACAATTTTTCGTTCAGACATATCCTATAATTAGGGAGGATAGCAACAGATAACCTATAATTAGTGGGAAAATTATCAAATACACAGCAGAAAGCCAAGAAAGGTAGTTTTAAATAAGGTAGCAATCATCACATTTAATATGAGATTAAAAGTACTTTTCTTCCTAAGGCAGAGCATCATTTAACATTCTAGGCTAATCAAAATGACGTGTCTTTTTTCATATCTAGCAATATTTTCATTCAGACAAATCTACAAGTCTGTTTTATGAAGTCACAAAATATGCACTTAGTATGACCCCTTTTGACAATCCTTGTTGATGTTTTTCTTGCTTCTTTCTCATATTTCTAAATTTTTTTCAAGTAGCTACTTTAGCAGCATATTACATTGATAAAAAATGTAGAAAACATCAAACAAAACAACCTCACAGTCTAAATTTAATATGGGCTTACCTGAACTGCCCTGCTGAATTCCTAGTCGGCCATTTTCTAGAGTCTTAGTGATCCCTATTCTTCCTAAGCAACACACCATCACTTCCTTTTGTATTGCCTTTTGGGAGAGAATTTACCTCTCAGCATCATTGGAGAAAAGATACAGATGATATAGTCCTTTGAATTCCTAGTGATTCCACCAGGCACTTAATACCAAGCTACTATACAAAAAGAGCTGGAGATGTGTGAAAAAGTAAAATCAAAAGATGCAGTCTAGCTGGTTCAAAATATTTCTGGACTGAGAACGTTAAATAGTTAAGTATGCCAATTACGCTACTTCCGCTCTACTATGTTTTCAGTTATAAACATTGTTTTTTGATTAAAACAGTCATCCTTCTATACTAGAGTATTTATACTGTTCACAAAAGTATCTTTGTCCACACTTAAATGCCTGAAAATGTATATGACAAAGACCTTTGGTTATACTGGGCAGGCAAACGTTGACAGAAAAATCCTTGAAGGGACTGTGTAGTGAAACATTCAGTGCCTCGTGAAAATCAGATTCCCTTGCGTTTTATGTGCTTCCAATAGTATCAGAGTGTTCACGACTGATAGTGCATTCACAGCATTGAAAAAGAAAGAAATTGCCTCCATGTCACAGCAATGCACTGATGACATTTGAAAGTAAGTCTTCAGAACTGGCAACATCATTAAATAATAACACTGCAAATGTTAAAGTGACATGAGAAAAAGTAATCAGCTCTATGTTCATTCACAAGAGAATTGATTATAAGCAGTCCATGGCAGTTGGAGCACATCTGGGATGTTAAAGAGGACTTTGAAAGATTAGAGATCTTGTCACCCAATAATTAACAGTGGTAAACAATTGGTAGAATTGAGTATAAAGAGCTTTTTATGGTAATTTTTTGGTAAATTGTACTTCAGTATGTGCTTTTGTGAAATTCATCTAATTTTAACTTTTAACACCATAAGTGCTATTTTCCAACAACAACAATATTTATTTATATAGCACATTTTCATACAAATAATATAGCTCAAAGTGCTTTACATGATGAAGAAAAGGGAAAAAAGACAAAATAAGAATTAAAATAAGACAACACTAATTAACATAGAATAAGAGTAAGGTCCGATGGCAAGGGAAGACTGAAAAAACAAAAAAACTCCAGATGGCTGAAGAAAAAAAATAAAATCTGCAGGGGTTCCAGACCATGAGACCGCCCAGCCCCCTCTGGGCATTCTACCTAACATAAATGAAGTAGTCCTCTTTGTATTTAGGGTTCTCACGGAAGGACTTGATGATGATGGTCATGTAGACTTCTGGTCTTTAATCCATCAAAGTAGGGACATCATGGTGCTTTGATTAGGTGGTGGTGGCACAGGTCACCACCACAGAAAACCGGGAAAAAAACAGAAGAGAGAGTAGGGGTTCGTATGGATTTTAGAGCCACCATGAATAGTTATGATAATTAATTGAATATACAGAATATATTCCATGCCAAAGGGCATTGTGTTTTTCAATTTTTAATAATTTCATTAGTGTGCACAGCATGCTTCTATCTTTTCTTGACTTTTCCTACGTACCTGAACAAGAAATGCCCATATTGTTATTTTTGAAAAATTATATTAGAAAAATAAATTTATAATGTGCTTATTTGTTTTTTTACAAGAAAAACCCTCCATGAGCGCCACAAGCAGGAATGTATTTATACACAAGGAATACAGGTAAACAGCCTGAAGTTTGTAGTATGTTTATTAGTAAATACTAAACTGAAATGTTGCCCAAACGTATACTAAATCAGGAATAAGAATGGGTAAGCTGATTTCTGTTTTTGATTAAATGGGTCTAAAACATTCTTGCTTACCATGGTGGCAGAGAGCAGTACACTGATAATGAAACTTGATTAATTATGTTGCTTGTTGTGCTTTAATTCTTCTAAGATAAATCTATAGAACATTAAAACATTGGATATTGTTTGGTTAGAACAGGCCATTCAGCCCAAAAAACAACTTGTCATTCATATCCACGTAATTCCTCTTAAAATAACTTCAACTCGAGATTTAAAGGTCCTTAAAGTCTTACTCTCTATGCACACTTCATGGTAATTTATTCCATGTGTCTGTGGTTCTCTGTGTGAATAAAATCTTTCTGTTTCTGCAAATGTGTCCTTAAACATTTTCTAATCATATCCCTATGAACTCATTCTTTTCCATTGTACTAATTCCTTTTATAGTTTTGAGAACATCAATTGTGTTACCTCTTAATCTCCATTTGCTTTAACTGGACAGGCTCAAAAACCTTCAATCTCTCCTCATAACTTATACCTTTCAATTCAGGAGTCAGCCTAGTAGCTCTTACTTGGACTTTCTGTAATGCTGCTATGTTGTTTTTATAAAACTGTACACAGTACTCCAGATTAGGCTATACAGCTTAAGCATTGCTTCATTTTTTATTCTTCATACAATTTGCTTTATAACCTAACATTCTGTTAGCCTTCTTAGATGCAGATAGTAATGGGTCCACTGTGACTGCTACGTGCTCATAAACGATACTTTCAAGTTTCAGACCTCCTTGTGTAGTCAAATCTAACATTTCCATTTCTTATGTGTAATATCGTACATTTGCTTACAATACATTTCACCTGACACAGATTTGATCGTGCCTGCATTCTCCTTTAAATCCCTCTGTAATGAGTCGGCTGATTCTACATTATCCAGCATTAAACCTAGTTTGATGTCTGCTGCAAACTTAACCAGCTTGCTATTTCTGTTCCTGGCCAGATCATTTATATACTGTGTTTTAAAAATATCAGTGGCCCCAACACTGAGAGAAAGCACTTTTGACAACACCTAATTCTTTACTTCCTGTGCTTCAGCCAATTCTGCACTCATCTACAGACAGCACACGGAATTCCACATCTTTTAGTTTGATGCCTAGTCTGTCATGTGTTAGGTAGCATTACCAAAAGCTCTCTGAAAATCAAAATAAAATCTTTATCAAATTTTAGATTGACCTTTTCTGAGAATATTATCCATATATGGTATAGACAGGAACATGTTTGTATTTTTTGCCCCTTTCTTTTGTTTTTTTTTCTCATTTATTTCTAAAATGTTACTACCACTTCATGATGCACATACATGTTTAAATGGGCTGCACACAAGTTTAAATGAGTCAGAGTTAGCTGGAGAGCTGGTGGCCCCTTTTCTTATTTGTGTCTCATTACTAACTGCTGACTTTTTAAGAACAAGTAAAACCTAAATGCTGCTGTTTAAAAACTACAATAAGTAATGAACGGTTCTGAATCGTGACAAGTATATATATTGGTTAATCAGCAAATAAATGGGTTCAGATTAAGAAAATGGTTGACGGAAATTGAGGACCATGCTATAAATATTATGCTATGCTAAAGGCAGAAATATTAGAAGATATGCCATAGTGCAATTGTTTTAAAAATCTTTCTGTTTATACTTTTTCTTTTGCAAGTTTTAGCTGACCAGCTTTCCCTTGTAAGGAGGAAAAAAATGTTCCAAATTACTTCAGCAAGGTTCAATAGTTAGCAGTGTATTCACAATGCATAAAGGCTTTCAGAGAAAACCTTTAATCACACTTCATTGCATGTGACTTTGAACTACTTTCATGAATATATGATTACTTAGGTCTGTCTCAATCAATAATTAATAGCAACTGTTGGTGTTTACTTACAATCATCTGACATAAACTTCCCTTGAACTCTGTATTTTCTGAGTCGCAAAATCTACTTATCTCTTGTTTATATGAACAGTTTCATAAATTCTATGAGATGGTTTAACAGGAGGCACACTGTTTGTCTACAATGTGCAAGTCTAAAGGACTAAAAGTTTATTTTATTACAAAATTCATTAAAGTAAAAAAAACATCTTTAAAAATACAAATAATGGAAATATACATTTCATCCTGTGCTATAATAAAATAACTTTTGCTGTAAGTTGTAATTTTTACGGCCAAAAAACTTATTTAATTAGGTTGTAATGTTATTATAATATGTTCTTCTTTTAATACAATGCATTGATTATGCAACACAGGTTTTATACTTTTTCATCTAGTTTTAACTATAAACCTCATGTCTTCTGACATGACTGTGCAGAAAGTCTAATCTAAACAATGATTTATTTGAATAGAAAGAATGGCAATCATGTTATGTACAGAGTGGAAATAATTGTATTTCTATTGCTAGTATAAAATAAGACAGTTCAAGATCTCCTAAGGAGAGATTCATTTGCTATAAAGATAACATTTGCTTTGAATAAAAGATACATGCTTATGTACAGACTGTACTTTGCAGTATTCATGACAAAATTAATCAAACTGATTAATGCACTGCCTGGTCAGAAACTTAAACCTTCATTTTTCTTGATGTTAAAAGAATTACTGCATACCTTGCCAAATTTTTAGAAAGATTTTTTTAAGTGTGTGCAGTATTTTGGTTCTCAGCATATCTGGTGGTCAATATAAAGGATGTCCCATCTGTCTCAAGATTTAATTCAATGCTGTATACCAATTATTTTTGGACAGAACAGTTTTTTAAAGTTGCTGGTACTGTCTGTTCATGTTACATTATAAAAAGTATTTTATATAGAATATCACTATTGCCATCACATTGCCAGATGTGATGTGATGGCCAGATGTTAGCAAATCCTTTGCTTTGTCTTTCTTTTCTAGATGGCTTACTGCTGCAGTTTGGTGCAACTCAAAATTTGTGATTGGTAATCCTAAAAAACTCAGTTGTACAGTAGTTTAAGAGCACTGTTAAATGGTAGTGTTTAAAAGAGTCTGATGAGGTGCATAGAGTTACCCAGTTCATTGAATATGCTTTAAAAAAAGGCTAATGATGAGTCGTGATATGACCCTATAAAGGCCTCAGAGCATGAGTTTTCTTATCAAATACTGGACCTACCGGCCAGATGGATAGTTCAGATCGTTTAATATTTACAACTACTGTGATTTAATAATAATACATTTTATTTACTATCCATCAATTACAAACCATTTAATACATGCATAATATGTGTTTATAACAATGCAAGGAACTGCATGCTTATTTTTCATTTTAAGTGTTTCTTAGCTTTTCACAGTTTCTGATGCTCCTAAAGTTGCAGGCAATATATATAGTACATCTGTAAGGCAGATTGCATGATTTTTATTCAGTAGAGCACTCATTGAATACTGGTAGTCTAAGTGCTCTTGTTAGAAAAAAGCAAGTCTTGGGGCAAAATAGATGAAAATGTAAGAATTAACATCATTAGTTCTTTCTTAATTGAGTCAGAAATTTAAAAAAATAATTTTTATTTTTATGTCTCTTACATATTTCTCTCTCTGTCAAGGTTGTCCAAGGTTATCCAAAACTAGCTGTGCTACCCATCTTGGAGCATTTGGTTTTTTTACTTGGGGGGGGAGTTACCCCTAAATATTGATATATCAAAATCTACTTTCTTAGCAGATACCTACTAAACTACACGAATCATTCTGACAAATATCAACTTTTTAACTAAACAGAAAATAGCATTTTTATTGATTAATGAGTAAATGAGTCAGTCAGCTTTGCTATATATATAGTTAGGGCAAATTATCTTTTCAGATGCAGGACTTCTTTCGAACTCCTGAAAAATGGTGTCAGCACCGGTTTTCACTATGTAGAACAGGAAGAGGAGGGTCCTGGCAATTAGGAACCGGAAGTGACATCATGGGTGTTTAGGCCGTCAATCACTGCTTCTGCAGAGGGAGTAGGAAATGAGTCATTATGCAACAATGCCAACCCCTGGTTGGGAGTGTAATTATATTAATATGTGTCGTGAAGTTGACTCCCAAGTGCATGTATACACACACACATACATATATACCGGTATATGTCACACTTTGAACCCATAGGCTATTTCTGATTTTCTGATATTTTTCTGATTTTGCTGATGTATGTTACCAAGTGCTCTGTAACAGACTGCCAACTTGTCTGTGACTGTTTCCCATTTTGCACTTGGTGTTGCTAAATTCAGCACTCTCTGAAAAGTCAGAGTCCCTTGTACTTTGAGCACTTTTCTTGGGGCGCTAAAATTTGCACTACAAGCCAGTATTGGCTTCTGTTAGCAAAGCAAACAGCGCAATAACCAAAGATGAATAGAGATCCATTACACATTGACGTAATTTGCATGTGCAAGGCTTACTTCATGAATTAATTCCATGGGTGTATTTCTGCAAAATATGTTTGTAGAGCTTTAATTTCTGTTGACAGTCCTCTCTCTGTTTCAGACATTCCTTGGCTGCTCTAAAACAGTGAGAACAGACCTTAAAATACAAGCATTGTGATTCTAAGCATTTAATCTTCTTATTAGTTCACTGTTTTTTTTTATTATTCTGTACTGCAGTTGCACCTGAGGTTCGCTTTTTTGTAGGGGCAGTTGAAAAAAGGGGCGAGAAGATTAAGAAAGCTGGAGCGACATTAAAAGATTAGGTTCTTCCTTAAAAATTTATATGAATAATTGACACAGGAAATTTCTGTGGACAAATTTTTATTGTCAACATTATAAATAGTGTCAAATAATCATTTCAGCCCTAGTCACAACCATTACAAACCTTAAAAGCTTATGCTTACTTACAGTACATTTTGGGGTTTGTGGGTGAAATTGTATTTAATATGTATATTAACACTGCAAAATTTAGAACAAATGTAAGATTATATACTGTAAGAAATACAGTAGTAAGGATATTACATTATTTAAATATTTAAAATCTTCCTGTATCAAGAGTGACAACACTGAACCATATTGCTTAGGGTTAGTATTTGAAAAAGAATACTAACAAAAGTTAGAGTCAATAATAAAAATAGATTGACACACCTTACTTGTAAACATTAAGCAAAATATAGTAGTAGTAGTGGTTATGTTTAATTGAAACTTGGCTATTTTTCATATTTTGCATTTATTTTCCAATTCACCAGTAGTTTTCTTAACATAAGTGCAAATGATAAGTCTCAAAACCACATAATGTTGAATATTGATTGGAACTTTGAGCTTAATAATGATGTACACATGTACAACAGCATTCTCTTTTTAAATAATGAAGGGTTATCAGTTCATTTCAGATTTATTCTCACATTTACGCATAACAGTGGTCTCTTTTTAAAGAAAGAAAGGTTATCAGTTCACTTCAGATTTATTCTCACATTTACACAGAACAATGTAATTCCTATTTGCCTGCTAAACCAACCAGCATCATACCACCATTGTCATTGTCCAGCTCCCAAATCTTGTTCCATAGGTTATGCAAAATTAAACATTAGAAAATATGATAGGGAGTGATGAGCAAAATATCTGAGTTTCCCTTTACATACAGTTTTACAAAACTGATGCTAAAATTTGTTTTACATGTCATTTTGCAATTGCAAAACAAATTAAAAAGAAAGATTAAGGCTTTTGCGTAGGGGGGTGGGAGGCGGTGAAAAAACAAATATTGTCTCTTAATGGTTTAGCAATGTCACACACTCCTTTTGGTGTCATCAGTTTCCCAGAAAAGGTCTAAATGAAAATAAAACAGGGGAATTAGAATTTTTTGGAAATGCATCATGGGTAAAGACAATCCACAATGAGACAAAAATATGTACCGTTAAACAAAACTTGTAATTCAGTGAGGTAATGAAATTGTTATGCAAAATAGTCGAGTAAAAATGCTGCAGTTGTGCTCTTCCTATTCAAAATTTGAGGATGGTGCACTGATCAGCCTGCAAATGGTACCATGTCTTCCTGAAAATAAGACCTACTCCCAAAATAAGCCCTAGCACGATTTTCAGACTGCTCTGTAATATAAGCCCTCATCAAGATCGTCAGCTGAAAAGTAAGGCACCTAAGGCCGGGTTTATACTTCATGCGATGTGACACATGTGCCCGAAACATTCATTAAATTTTGAGGACACCTTGCCACAATATCTCTGAAAAGGATGTTTAATGATTACATCCATCAATTCGGAGATACGCCCATTCCAGCAGCATTGGCGCAAGACAGAAACAAAATCCCTGGACGAGGCATCAGCTCATTGCAAGGTGAACGCAAGCACTCGCATACACTAGTGTTATTGTAGCTTCACCAAATCCCCAAACCTTCATGTCTTTGGATGGAAAACTGAGCCCACTGTGGAAACCCACCAGGAAAACATACAAACTCCAGGCAGGGATCACAAGGGACGTGACTCCCTGCGAAACAGCAGCGCTACCACTCTGCCACTGTGCCACCCCATATGTGTAACTTTTAACAGTATTCATTATTTAAATGAAGTTTACAATTTATCTGTAAATGTACCATACATGTTTTAATGCATTTCATCATGAAAGTGATATCAAGTGTAAATCTAAGAATTCTAAATGTGCAGAGAGCTGGAATATTATAAATTTAATTTGTTCTGTGTGGCGATCTATTGCTGCATGCCGCTGCTGTCAGGTCAGGAGGAAACCCCAGAAGTGCGTTGCAATTAACAACTATGTCAGTTTGAAAATGACATTTACGACGGTCTATTTTAAACTACAGGATAAAGTGGACAATTCGAGTTTACTGTAAAGCCAAAATTTCCACTTTAATCACAAAATAGACATTTTCATTATGTCCTTATTTTTTTTCTCTGTGGCTCAAATACGCCAGCGTACATTCTGATGGTATTGTAAGGTACAAAAAAAAAAAGACGGCACAGAAGATGGTATGTGAGACTTTTAAAATATTTTGTGTCATTACTTTGGGGAATATGCGATGCTTGAATATAAAGGCAACATGAATGCATCTGTATGTCAGCATTTTGCTTCACCACATCGAACCATTCATCAAACACTGAAGCACGCACTTCGACCCTGTAGGATCCTAAAAGCGGCTTGGAGTAGCAAGAAATTCAGGCTGGAATTCAGGGTTTGAATGTGGAGAGTTATGACAATATTCCAGAAGAAGATGATATGACTATTTGGATAAATGTATGTTGTTGTACATGAATAAATATATAAGATATCCCCTGAAAATAAGGCCTAGTGCATCTTTTGGAGCAAAAATTAATATAAGATCCAGTCTTATTTTTAGGGAAACATGGTACTACTACAAGGGCGGCAAATAAGATGAAAATATAGGGAGGGAATAAAGTTTATATATATATAAACACCATATATATACAAATATATATATTGTATATATTGCGCCCAACCCAGCGCAGACTTGACATAGGAGGCACGTATAAAATAAAAAGACTTTTATTTTTCTTCAGCTGGTGGGCACGTCTTCCCCGTAATCCTTCCAGCCACAACACAGTCCCAAGCGCTAAGCACTGAGTCACCACACTCCTCTCACTTTCACCACCACTCCTCCACAGCTTTGTCCTACTTCCACCCGACTCTGGCCGATGAGTGATGGTCGCTGGCTCCCTTTTATTGGGTTCCCGGAAGTGCTCCAAGTGGTTGATTATCGACATCCGGCTGCACTTCCGGGTAAGGCGAAACCAGTGCCCAAAAGGGCCCAGCCGCCCCTGTTGCAGCACCCCCTGGCGGCACCTGCGGAACCCCACAGAGCTGCACAGAGCTCCAATCCCCAGGAAGCCCTGGGGGTGTCCGAGGCACCGCTGCAACCCAGGGAGGCTTCCATCTAGCATCCAGGGGGAGATACTGGGCTTCCCATCCTTGTCCCCCTGGCAGATGTGGTGAAGGGGCGTCCCGGCCAGGCATGGGCCCTGGCCATCCATCACAATATATATATATATATATATATATATATATATATATATATATATATATATATATATATATATATATATATATATATATATATATAGTAACAAAGGCTGCTATACCAGCGCTCAACACTGGCACAGACAGATGCAGGAGGCACACTGATAAAACAAATAAATATTTTTATTTTATTTTCTTTGCCTGTGGGCAACGCCTTCCCCATTCCCACAGGCACAACACAGTCCAAATAAGCATAAGCCCACACTATTGTTCTTCTCTTTCTCCACTACTCCTCTCCGGAAAGCTTTGTCTCCCTCCTACCGACTCTTGCTCCCGGAGTGGTGACTGCTGACTCCTTTTATAGCCCAATCAGATGTGCTCCAGGTATTTGACGACCTATTTCCAGTTGCACTTAAGAGCTGCCCACACGGGCTCAGGAACCACTGCAGTGCCCCCTGGCGGCACCCCCAGATCCCAACAGGGTTGTAGAGAACTCCATTACCCATGGAGCCCTGCGGGAATCGGAGGTACCACTGCCACCCAGGGGGGCTGCCGTCTAGCTTCCTGTGGGAGGTACTGTTCAGTCCCTGCTTGTTCCCCCGGACCATATAAAGAAGAGGCGTCCCGGCCATCTGCCACAATATAAAATATAAACATTAAACACCATTTTCCTAACTCAATGGAAAAAACAGTTTTTCAGTTGTTATGAAGTGAAACAAATTTAATTTTGCTCAGATTGCTGGCTTCTCACTAATAATAGACTAAACATAGCCCAAGCAGGGCCCAGCAATCCCCTCAGTTCTTTCATTTATGATTTCATCTTTAAACATTCAAATGATATCCCCCACCATTTTTAAATGAAAAAATGGAGGCCACTGATAAAATCAAATAATTACAAAAGATACTGTTAAGTATCTTACCTACCTGTAGACCTAAATGTAATAATGTTAAACACATAACTAAAAGAATAATTATAATTTAAATAAATAGCAGAATGAAATGAAAAGTTAAAGCAGATGATTTCAAGGACATTTATAAAGTATACACGAAACCCGTCATCTGTATTAATTATTATCGTCTTTAAATGCATGTAATGGTTAGGCAAACTTATCTCTTATATTTTCCTTATGACAGGTGAATGAACAGCGCCTACATCAGCATATATATTCATATTCTGTCTTATATCAACACTTGAAGGTTGGAGCATATTCAGGATTGAATATCGCTGGCTCAAGATCTTCCTCCTCTCCACTTCTTATTGGCCAGTGATATGTTTTGATATTGCCTTCAAATGCAACTCTTACCTGTAAGACACTGTATCTAATAATAATAATAATAATAATAATAATAATAATAATAATAATATACATTTATGTATATAGTGCCTTTCCCATTTAAGTAATAACTTTAGATTGATGTAATGTCTTTTGTTGTTTTAACACTGGTAAACTTGCTAACATAGTATTTGATAAATTTTCTGGAAGATTACACCATTTCTATAATGCTGCATTGTCTCTGTTCTATTATCTTTGAATGCAAACAGTTCAATAGCTTGTTGCATGTCTTTGGTTATTTAAAAATAATTAAAAACGAAGATTCCCTTTGTAACATACTAACTGATTAAACAAAAGTAATGTCACAAATGAACATCAGATTATTCTCAATGTACGCTGTCTTAGGTAAATCTATTCCTGCCTCTTTAAGTTTAAGTCTCCACAGAGAAAGACAGAAATTTAATTTTATGTAGGAGGAGGTGTAAAACATACTATGGACTAGCAGCCATAAAAATGCAGTATTATGTTATACTTTGGGAGCATAAAACACACCCAATGCTTTAAATCTCTTTGCTGTCAATGTTATACATTTTTCCCCAGTACATTACTATAAGTACTACATAAGTGCTACACTTTCACAGAGAAAGTGAAAGTGTGGCTTTGTCAGAACATGAGTTGGTAGAGGAGCAGCAGGAAACCCACTTCAGAGGAGTTAATTAATAGAGAATTTCAAAGCAAAATGTAATCCAACACAAAGAAAAAACAAGGATATGAGACTTGAAGATAACTCAAAGAACTAGTGCAGTGTGGATCAGGCAAGTTTGATAAAATACAGTGAGTGAACTATGACAGAGAGAAAAGCTGCCAGCTGCTTCCAACAAGGGAACATAGCAAGATCAGAACAGAAAAGAGAGAACAGGCAGGCAGTAACAGAAATATACTAAGCATAAATGTAACTTACATAGAATCAAATCCTTCTGTTCTTCATCAATTTAAGCAAAACATTTTATAGCATACAGACTATGTTTTCATCTGTTTTGCAAGGAAAGGAAAGTAGTTCCCAACTATACATTGACGAGTGTTTCTTTCAAGCAGCCATCAGTCATGCATGCATGTTAATGTTCTCAAATTAATAGCAAAGCTATTGCCATTACTGCTAGCTGTATTTGGGGCAGAAAATATCCTCCCTAGAGTAAAATCGGGCCTTCTCCTGTAAATCTGCTTCATATTTTGATAGTGATTAAATCTACATAGTAAAACATTTCTCCTCTCATACAAGACAAAATGAAGACTAAATTGAATGTTTTCAGTGTAATTCAATGAAATCAGTTCATCTGGAGACTTAAATGATTTGAATTTTCCCTTCTTCGAAGCCAACCTGTGACATACGAAATTTTCCTTGCATAGTGGTGCCAATAGAATATCAATCTGTGAACTCTCAATGGACATTTTTTACAAATAATTTTTTAAATAAAAATGTAAAAGGCGTATGTGAGCTATAAGAGAAGCTAGACACAAAGGAAGGAGAGAAGCACTTGTACTGATTGGCCAGACAGAGGAGCCGAGTGGAGAAGAACATGCTGCAGGTCAGAGTGATAAAGGATGCAAATGTAAATTTCCTGACAAGCAGGGAGAATGCATTGAAAAAGTGGAAGGAGTACTTTGAAGGACTTATGAATATAGAAAATGAAAAAGAATGTAGGTTGGATGAAGTGAAGATAGTAAATCACGAAGTACCAGGAATCAGCAAGGATGAAGTGAGGGAAGCTTTGAAGAGCGTGAAAAGTGGAAAAGCAGTTGATCCAAACAATATACCAGTGATGGAGATGTTTAGGTGAGATGGCAATTGAGTTTCTAAATAGATTGTTTAACAAAATCTTGAAAGACGAGAAGATGCCTGAAGAGAGGAGAAGAAGTATATTAGTACCAGTTTTCAAGAAGAAGAGAGCTGCAGTGACTACAGGGGTATAAATTTGTTTAGCCACATCATGAAGATTATGGGAAAGAGTAATGGATACTATGCTGAGAGGAGAAGAGTTAGCGTTCTGTGAGCAGCAATATGGTTTCATGCCAGGAAAGAGTACTATAAATGCAATGTTTGCTTTAAGAGTGTTGATGAAGAAGTATAGAGAAGGTTAGAAGGAATTGCATTGCATGTTTGTGGACTTAGACAAAGCATATGACCAGGTGCCAAGAGAGGATTTATGGTACTATAGGAGCAAGTTGGTAGCAGCAGAAAAGTATGTGAGGGTGGTACAGGATATATATGAGGACAGTGTGACTGCAGTGAGGTGTATGGTTGGAATGACAGCTTGGTTCAAAGTGAGAGTGGGATTGCATTAAGGATCGGCACTGAGTCCTTTCCTGTTTACAATAGTGTTGGATTAGTTTGCAGATAAGGTCAGACATGGAGGTCAGACAGGAGTCTCCATTGACTATGATGTTAGCAGATGACATTGTGATCTGTAGTAAGAGTAGAGAGTAAGTTGAGGCAAACCTGGAGAGGTGGAGGTATGCACCGGAGAGAAGTTAATGAGAGTCAGAAGGATTAAGACGGAGTACATGACAGGGCAGGTGGTGGAAGGGTGTGATTGCTAGGAGTAGAGGTGGTGAAGGTAGACAAATTTAAATACTTGGGTTCAACAGTCCAAAGCAACGGAGAGTGTAGCAGAGAGGTGATAAAGAGAGTGCAGGCAGGGTGGACTTGGTGGAGAAGAGTGACAGGAGTGATTTGCGATAGAAGAGTAACTGCAAAAGTGAAAGTTCTATAAAACAGTAGTGAGACCTGGTATGTTGTTGTATGGTTTGGAGATAGTGGCACTGGTGAAAAGACAGGAGGCAGAGATGGAAATGGCAGAATTGAAGATATTATGATTTTCACTTGGAGTAACAAGGTTAGACATGATTAGAAATGAGTACATTAGAGGAACAAGACAGGAAGAACAGTTTGGTGGCTGAGTGAGAGAGGCTAGATTGACATGGTTTGGGCATATGCAGAAGAGAGATGAGGGGAACATTGAGCAAAGAGAGGTCACTGATGAGGGTTATGGATGTAGCGATGGAGGACATGAAGGCAGTTGATGTGGCAGAAAATTATGTAAAAAACAGAGTTAGATGGAGATGGATGATCCACTGTGGGAGCAGCCGAAAGAAGAAGATAATTTTAGAGAAAAAGAAGAAAAATCTGATATGGATCAATACCAAAACTTCACCTCATCTATGAAGTATGGTTCAGGGAGCATAATGGTCTGGGGCTGCTTTGCTATCTAAGAGACAGAGGAGTTTGTTATCACTAAGAGTAGAATGAATTCAAAATTGTCGGCGTAGTGGTCTGTCATGTGAAGTTTAAAATAATTTTGAGACAAAGATGCTTGACTTCACTTGCACTGTTCCTGGCATGCTAAAATGCAATGAATACAGTTGCAATACAATTTGAAACATTTTGGAATTACCTGGATTTCTGCATTAATTACTGATTACTTATTCTTGAACTGACCCAAAATAATAGATAAGAATAATCTGCTTAAACTAATAACACACAAACAATTGTACTCTTTTTTTTATAAAAAACACTGAAGAAGAACATTGTTCAAGAATGGACACCATGGAGAAAACTAGTGCTTTCCACAAGAAACATTAGAACATCAGAACACTCTAGACGAGAACAGACCATCCAGCCCAACAAAGCTCGCCAGTCCTATCCACTTATTTAAGTCGAGTCTTGAAAGTCCCTAAAGTCTTACTGTCTACCACACTACTTGGTAGCTTATTCCAAGTGTCTATCATTCTTTGTGTAAAGAAAAACTTCCTAATGTTTGTGTGAAATTTACCATTAACAAGTTTCCAACTGTGTCCCCGTGTTCTTGATGAACTCATTTTAAAATAACAGTCTCGATCCACTGTGTTAATTCCCTTCATAATTTTAAACACTTCAATCATGTCACCTCTTAATCTTCTTTTGCTTAAACTGTATAGGCTCAGCTTTTTTGATATTTCCTCATAATTCAACCCCTGTAACCCTGGAATCAGCCTATTCACTCTTCTATGAACCTTTTCTAGTGCTGCTATGTCCTTTTTGTATCCTGGAGACCAAAGCTGCACACAGTACTCCAGAGGAGGCCTCACCAGTGCATTATAAAGGCTGAGCATAGCCTCCTTGGACTTGTACTCCACACATCATGCTATATAACCTAACATTCTGTTAGCCTTCTTAATGGCTTCTGAAACTGTCAGGAAGTTGATAGATTAGAGTCCACTATGACTCCTAAATCCTTCTCATAAGGTGTACTCTTGATTTTCCAACCACCCATTGTATATTCAAACCTAACATTTTTACTTCCTATGTGTAATACTTTACATTTACAGACATTAAATTTCATCTGCCTCTGTAATGATATAACAGATTCCAAATTATCTGCTAATCCACCTATCTTGGTATCATCTGCAAACTTAACCAGCTTGTTACTTATATTCCTATCTAAATCATTTATATGTATTAAAAATAGCAGTGGCCCTAGCACTGACCTCTGTGGAACACCACTCTTAATATCAGCCAATTCTGAAAAGGTTCCTCGCACCATCACCCTCTGCTTCCTGTGTCTGAGCCAATTCTGCACCCATCTAAAAAGATCACCCTGAACTCCCACTTCTTTTAATTTGACACCCAACCTCTCATATGGTACCTTATCAAATGCTTTCTGAAAGTCCAGATAATAATCATATGCTCTATTTTCTGAAAGTCCAATAATATCATATCCTCCATTTTGATCGTATCCTTGTGTTGCCTCCTCATAGAATTCCAGTATGTTAGTAAAACACAACCTCCCTCTTCAGAACTCATGCTGACTGTTCAGAATAAATCCTGTCCTTGCCAGGTGTTGCTCAATCCTAACCTTAATAATTCCTTCCATTAATTTTCCTGTGATGTATGTTAAGCTTACTGGCCTATGGTTGTTTGGATCTGCCCTGTCACCCTTTTTATATAATGGGATGATATTTGCGATTTTCCAGTCCTTTGGAATCTCTCCAGTCTGCCTTCCTCAAAATATGTGTGAAGGGTTTATATATGTACTCACTAGCCTCCTTAAGAACTTGAGGGTAAATATTATCTGGTCCTGGTGATTTGTTTGATTTCAGTTTATTTAATCTGAGCAGCACTTCTCCCTCTACAATTTCCAAATCCCTCAGTACCTCCTTAGTAGTCCCTGTTACCTCGGGGAGGTTATCCACTTGCTCACTTGTAAACACCTCAGAAAAATGTAAGTTTAGGGCATCCACTATTTCACTGTCTGTATCTTTTAATTCCCCTTTACTATTTCTGATGCATTTCACCTCCTCCTTGACTGTTCTTTTACTACTAAAATACTGAAAGAATCTCTTAGGGTCTTCTTTCAACTTATCTGCTATATTCCTCTCCAACTGTCTTTTAGTCTCCCTGATATCCTTCTTAATGATTGCCCTCATGTTCTCATATGCTCTACAATTCACTTTGCAGTCATTAGTCTTATATGCCTTATAAAGCAGTTTTTTCCTTTGCATCTTCTTTTTAAAATCTTTATTAATCCACTGTGGAGTTTTTTAAAATTTCCTATTAATTCCAAATTTAGGTATGTATTTGTTCTGCATTACATGTAAAACATTTTTAAACCTGTTCCACTACTCCTTGACTGTCTCCACACTTAAAAGCTTCTCCCAGTGTATCCTACTTAGACTTTGTCGCATCTCGTCAAAATTTGACATACCAAAGTTCAACTTAATTTTTGTCTTTGCATTGCTGTTAAAGTCTACACAAGACCACCTGAATATTTCAGAATGAACTTTTTGGCATTAACATGCAGTTCGGTTTTGGCAGAAAAAGTAGGGTAGTCCAGCATCAGATTCCTCATTCCAACCATGAAGCATGTTTCAAGGAACATCATGGTTTGGGGCTACTTTGTTGCCTCAGGGCCTGGATAATTTGTTAATCATAAAGGGAACAATGAAGAAGTAAATCAACCATTGAATGACATAAACTGAAAGAAACAGAATGCAAAGTGTGTTTTGGAATGTTTAAGTCAAAACCCAGACCTCAAACCAATTTGTGAGCTGTGGAATGACTTGAAGACAGCTGTTCTCACAAGAAATTCCAGAATATCAATGATCTAAAATAGTTTTGGAGATGATGGATGGTCTACAATTGTTTGTAACCATTGTGTAAGTTTAGTTAGTTAGAATCACCTGGAATGATAGTGGTTCATTCTTCCAGGCTAGTTTGCTCCAAATCACTGCATTGCACAAGTTTGATTAGTAGTTACCAGTTAGTCAGACTCATCTGGAATGATTTCTTCTTATTCTTCCAGGTAAATTTGCTCCAAGTTGTTCAGGTTAGTTGGATGACACATGCTGACCACAATTTATGAAATAATGCCACAGATTCTCAATAGGATTTAGTTTAGGGCCAATGTAGAATAGTCACTTCCTTGTCCTAACCCACAATAAATGTATTTTCTCCAAGATTCAGTTCTCTAGTAGAGTGAAACAGATTATCTTGCAGTATTCCCTGTATTGTCCATCGTATCTTCTTCATTCTATTTGAACCAGATACCCAGTTCCTGCTGATTTAAAGCAGTCCCACAAAAAAACTTCCCACATTTCAACTGGGTCCCACTCCTACTTTTTAGAAGAATCCAGACATTGTTTTACTTTGTTCTTTTTGAGTAATGGCTTCTTTATTCACACCTCATCTACAAGCCATTTAGACCTCTTGATATGGCAGAATGATGTACTTTTACTTCCAATCTCAGTTACTTAACTTCATAACTTCTTCCCTGGCTTCTCTCTCACAAGTCTCCCCCTTTTTCTAAATTTCTAGAGATAACTTTTTCTAGGCAGGGGCAGAACAGTGGTTCAGTGGTAGCATTCCTGTCTCACAATAAGGAGACAAGAGTTCATGTCCCGGATTTTCCTGCATAGAGTCTGCATGTTCTCCACATGTCTGTGTGGGTTTTCTCCAGATGCTCCGGTTTCCTCCCACAGCCAAAGACCTGCAGGTTAGGAGATGTGACGACCCTAAATTGCCCCTAGTGTGTGGTTGGGGTGTGTATGGCTTTGTGTATGTGTTCACCCTGTGATAGACTGGCGGACTGATGAGAGTTAGTTCCTGCCTTATGTCCTTTGCTAGCTGGGATAGAATCCTGCACCCCTGCAACACTGTTCAGGACTAAGAGGATTAGAAAATGACTGACAGACTTTTGCTAGGCAGTGTTCAGGAGGCTTAACATAGCTTGTTTTCTGATAAATTACACACCAGTGCCCACAAGGACATTTTTTTGAAAAATGCATTTGCATTATTTTATTTCTAATGTCACTGTAATTCTCTTTAGTCTTTCTTTTCACAGCTGTCCTTCAGATTCACAACCTGAATTATGATCTATTAATTTTGGAGATTTATTCAGAAAATCTGGCAGAACATTTAATGACTCACTGCTGGAATTTAGTTATTAAGTCCTCAGTATGCAATTATTTGTTAAGCATGTAAATGTAAAGTCTTCACAAACATGCAAACAGCACATTTCTTCTTCTTTTAATATTAAACAATGTCATATTAAAATAACTAATTTTAATTTTCTGTCGTTTAAAATGAAAATATCACAGAGAACAAAATTTTGACATAGGATTTATTTGTTAAAGTTATTCAGCTGAATAGTTTTGCAAGTCACATTTAAGCAAGCTGCGGTGCATAACAAAACTAATGAACATAGCCAACACTGAAGGCATTGCAGGAAGGACGAAGAAAAAGAAGACCATTTAATTTTGATTATTGGAAAGTAAAGCAAAAAGGAAGGTGGAAATTAGCTGACATTACAAAAAATTAAGACAACATTGATCAGGTAACATATTTTATTAAGCCACCCTCACTCACTTGAAAAAACAGAATGTGTGAAAGCAGCATTAGCACCAGAATCTCACAAACCAAAGTGCTGAATGAGAACATAGATTAGGGACAACAAAAAGAAAAAGACAGCAGCATGTTGCAAGAACTGCATTGTTTAAAATATTGCCACTTCACGTAAGATAAGATTACCCACTGTAAGTATGTCTTGCAAATGTTTGAATACATTAATGTTTTGATGAATTACAGATGGTAAGAATACATTACTTGAAATTACTGTACCTTTTAATCCAAATGTTTAGGGATGGAAGTACTTAAGGGAAGATTAGAGGAAGAGATTTTTATAAGGATAAGAAAATCCAAGAGGATGTTTTAAAAAAATAATATGTAGACCTAAAATTGACAGAGAGGTGAAGAAAATGAATCTCTTCAATATATCTTGAGAAGATCATCTCTATATATATAAAATCCAATGTCTGCCTGTCTGTATGTCTGTCTGTTTTTCACGAGAGAACTGTTTAACGGATTTAGATTGGGTTTTTTTCTATAATTTGCTTGAATATTCCAGTAGATTTTGCGACTTCTCTCATTGCGCTAAGTATCATGGTTCGCTTGTGGTACCGATTTATTTACGCAAATCCGAGAAACACCCAGCGGGCCAAGGGGAGGTGGATGGGGCCCTTCTCACTCACGTGCCAGCCACGGGGCATTCCTTACCTACACTTAGCTTGTGAGAGAACTACTTAACGGGCTTAGATTGGGTTTTTTTCTATAATTTGCTGGAGCATTCCAGTTGATTTTGCGACTTCTCTCATCGCTCTAGGAATCATAGTTCGCATGCAGGAGCGATATATTTACGCTAATCCGAGATAGAAGCTGTGGACTGAGGGGAGGAAGAAGCGTGATGACAGAAGTGGGGAGCCGAGCAGGGCCCTCCTCACGGTCCTGTTTCACTATTATGCAGGCGGAGCCGCGGGTGATGGCTAAAAATGAATAAATGAATGAACAAAAATGTCTGAATGTTTACTATTACTGCTTCATAGCTCCAGATACCTGGATTAAACCTCACTTCTAGCAAATGTCTGTGTGAAGCTCAAGGTATTCTGGTCCACTCCCATATAAAAAGGCAATATATGTCAAACTTAATCTGCGTGAATGACTGTGTGTCCTGTGATGAACTAATATCCCAACCAGGCTAGAAGTGATCATGTACTACAAATTGTGAGTTCAGAAAACTGATTGATGAAACTAATGTCATGAACATCATTATTTTTTCATTCAGTTTTTTCTGGTGAGAACTGTGGTGGTAGATTTCTTAGTACAACTGACCATGCTACCCAAACAGCTTTCTCTATTTTTTTTATAAATAACCAAAAGATCCCAGTTGAATCCAAAAATAAAATTACACCAACTGCTCTCATAGTGAGCCATGCTTGCTACATCTACTGTGGAAGGTTACCAAGTAGCATTTTAACAGTTTTCCCAAATTACCACATGGCTCTTGCCTACACAGAAAAGCTGCAGTTCAACTACAGCGTCTTCCCGTATGGCTTTGTTCATCACCCCATCATAGAAAAGGACCCCAGTAATCCTATGCAGTGATCCTCCAGTATCATTCTTTTATTTTTCATTCAGAGCTCATGAACACAGGAGATGATGAGAATGCAAATTGATTGGTAAACCAAATCCTTTGTCCAAGGACAAGTTCTTGCTACATCACAGTTATTATTGCTACATCACTGCTATTTTGTAAATTATTTTGACTCCTGTTGTAATATTATATTTAATACTGCCACATTCATATGTCTTTATCACATTACCATAGCTTTTTTTAAAAAGTAACCTAGCTCAATGGGTATATAAATAGTAAAAATATGCCCGAAAAGCTTGTTTAGTAGCCATCTACATTATATCCCATAGCATATCAAAATTAAACAGGTACATTAAATAAAAAGACAACAAGCTAACTGTTTTCACTGAAATTTACTGTCGTTTGCTTAATGATCTCATTATTTCTCAGCTTGCTTCAATAGACAGCTTGATTTTACTTAAATTAACTTTTGTACAGAGTCATAGTGCAGGCTTCATCCTGTATGTTGGGAAATTCCTTCTATTCATATTTATTTATTGTTGAATTTATTCCTTATTAAATAGGATTTTGGTAGGACATTGATGGAGAAGGAAATTTAGCCACCTTTCAGCATTTAGAACCTTTAAAACCATTTTGGAGATACAATAGAGTTCTGAATTTAATATAATCTTGCTTGTTATGGCACCTGAAAGTGATTATATTTTGAATCTTTGTTGAGCATTCAGAATGTGACTGTACACAAGACAATATTACAACATTTTCTTTATGTGTTTTTTCCCCTTCATTTCAAATAACTGCTGTTACATTTAATGAAGTGAGTGAATCATGAGCCTTGAATTTACTGACAAAACTAAACAACAACCCCACTATAACAACACTTATGAAGCTGAACACACAGCACATAATGCATTTAATATCACTGTGCCAGAAACATCACTTCCATTTTAATGGAAAATACTATACATAGAAAGAGGGCATGCCAATGGGATCTCCATTATCGGGGCTCTTAGTTGAACTGATTATGCAGCAATTTGAAAGTGAAGCTCTAACTCAGTTCACACCTAAACTTTGGATTTGCTATGTTGACGACACATTCATCATACTAAAAAGTAACCAGCTGAATGAATTCCACAGCCACATCAACTCAGTATTCCCTGCAATTCAGTTCACCATGGAAAGAGAAATGAACCAACACATGAATTTCTTAGACATCTCCATTGAAAGAAATAATAATGCTGCCTTAATTATGAGTGTTTATCGCAAGGAATGTTATGTGGACAAAATATTACACTTTTCTAGCAATCACTCCCATCGCATAAATGGAGTTGTGTTAAGACTCTATTCAGAAGGATTCATAGCCACTGTAATACAAAGAATACTAAAAAGAATGAAAGACACTATCTATTCCATCTATTCATATCAAACAGCTGCTCCAAAACGTTTATCAAACAATGCTTACAGAGGAGGTGCTACTGATCTCAGGAATCGACTCTAACCTGATCTCACGTCCTACTTGGCACACTCTTCCGTATCACAGTGGTGTATCGGAAAGTACAGCATACATCATCTCCAAATCAGGCATGAAAATAGCACATAAACCTGCAAACACTCTACAGACAGTCCTTTTAAAAACCAAAAGCAAGAAATCTGCATCAGAGAGATGGAACACAGTATACAGAATATTATGCAGTGCATGCCTGGCAGCATATGTGGGACAAACATCTAAAACACTCGCAACACACATAAAAGGACATCCCAATGCTGTCAGAAGGAAGCCACCATGGTCTCTGATATACGCACATATAAGTTCAACTGGATACACGTTTAACTGAGACATGGCGCAAGTAAAATTCAGAGCTAATATTAAAAGTACGAGAGAGCTGGCTGAATCATGGCTCTCAAACGATAAAACCATTAAAAGACATTTGGACATGAACTCAGCATATGCAGTCTTAAAAAGAACACCTAAATAATAAAAAAAGACTTTATGACCAACACCTTTCAAACTCCACCACCTTATTGACCCCCCCCTTGCTCCCTTACCCCTTCATTTACTATATGTAGCTTTTGATTCCCGTTTGTCTAATCATTTTCCTCTGATGATGACACCTGGTAGATTGTTGAAAATTTAGGAATAAAAAAATATTTTAAGATATGTGAGATATCTTTTCTCCCTTTGTGGATTACTACATACCAATATATTGTGTACATATATGGACAGATAGATAGATAGATAGATAGATAGATAGATAGATAGATAGATAGATAGATAGATAGATAGATAGATAGATAGATAGATAGATAGATAGATAGATAGATAGATAGATAGATAGATAGATATTAGTAATACTTTTCCAGGAAACTATCTTGTCTATTTGAAGGTGTTGGGGGTTTACTTCACTTACCATATCATGAATAATCACATTACTGCTGTGAGAGCTCAATCAGCACATTAGCTGAATTAATGGGCTGTATCTGTACAGTGAATAAACAGTAACTTTATTAAAAATGCTCTGTGAAGTTATCATATTTATATATTGGAAACAAATGTTTAGCTGTCTCTTCATATTTTGCATCTTCTTTTTAACATATTATTGCTGCTTTTACTTAATTTTTTTTCTGCATTGTACAGGATGCTTTGACTTTAAGGTGAGTTGTGTGTTTAAATGTGTAAAGCTTGCAACTACTTAACACCGTTTGTAATGGGGGCTGGCTTGCTAACTGCATTTAGTTTACATTGCTGCCAAACGAGTATAACTTCCATTAATGGACTAAATGATACATCAAATATGCTGAAAAATGTATATTTATCTTGTAATATGGCTGCTGTAACTGCTACCTTTTTTGTGAATTTTTAAGTTTTCATTTCTCTTGTCCCTAATGGGGCATCCTGCTAGCGGCCAGCTGTGGCGCATTATCCCATTTTATACCACAAGCTCTGAGGTCTTCCTATATTGTAGCTCTCCATGACTTCCTTGGTTGCCCACACCTCTTTTTCCCAAATGATGGTTTCCAGACCATGGCTATATATGCTGGATGTGTGAAACCGAGTCTGAAGATGTTTCCTGGGAACTTTATTCTATGCTCAGCAATGGTGTCCTGTAGCCTCTTTTGTCCTGATTGTTTTAGTATATCACTATTTGTTACATGATCTCTTCAGGTTACTTTAAGAATTCTTCGCAAGCATCGCTGATGGAACTCCTCCAAATGATGTGCTGATATCATTCTTATCTTCCATTCCTCACTGGTGTATGTTACTGCAGGCAGTACAATTGTTGTGTATGGCTTCATCCTTATACTTAGACATAAGGTCTTTGATTTCCAGATGTTTTTCAAGTGCCTAAAAATGCCAGCTGCCTTGCTCAGTCTTGTGTTAATGTCATCATTAACATAACTATCCCTCGCTATGCAGCTGCCAAGGTTGGGAAACTAGTTGATTTCTTAAAATACCATTTTTTAGTGCCATGACTGACTGTGTGCTAGTTATTATATCTACTCACAGTTCATTTAACAAATGTTACTTTACGAAATTGACTTTCATGCTTCTATCCTCAAGTGGATCCATACTCAGCTCAACTAGAAAGACATCTCACTAACCCATGAATGTCCATTCCCAGCTGTCACACCGAAATTTCAAGTGGTTAAAAATAATAAGTAACTTCAGGAATATTGACTATATGGATTTGGTTTTACAAACAAGAAGCATCAAAAGCAAAGGTTTGAAGTGTCTAGTTCTCTAACTGATCCTATTTTTGAAAAAGTATGTCATTTTATATGCTGTATATATCTATATCAACCAGAAAACTTTTTACAGGCTGCTAACATCAGTTTAATATGCATTTAATATCATTCTAAGTCTTTGCTTTTCCCAGAGGATCCATAAATAGATTTAATTGAAATTTAATGGCAGTGGATAGAGGTTGAAATAACACAAACCCATTAGGTATAGACACAATGACTAGTTATGGTTTGCTGGTTTCTGTTTATCTACTCCCATTAGGAAGTGGGGCATAAATCTTAATAAGAATTCTCTCATTACAGCACTGAGTCAGGATTTTTTTCACTTATATTATTTTAAAAAAAGATTGAAATAATCAACTATGTTGCCTCATATAGAAAATGAACTTGTTTTTCTACAGGATAAGTTTTATACAAGAAGATTTCATATCAAACATTGTTTCTGACATATGTTTTCTTTTCACATGTGATATGCACAGGTTTTGGAGCTTCAATCTATAAAATCAATCGCTAACAACACCAAACCAAATTTAGTAGATAAGGCACATCCTTTATCTTTGAAAAATAGATTAATTTTAGTCATATGCAAAGTTGCACACAACAAGTAAAGACACAGCAAGGATATTTTACTGGTTTCAGTATTACTGAAGAGAACAGCCATCACTCCGACTAGTTTAAGTGATGTGATACAATTCATGATTCAAAATTAACTTTAACTCTGGTGGTGATGAGATGTGTAACCAGTATTATGTATATAGATCAGAAAAGCTAAAGAGCTGGTTTAGCCTTTAGCTTTCTATTTCATATAACACTTACATTCCAATAGAGAAAATTACCTCTGTTGAAAGATTGCACCAAATCAAAGAAACAGAAAGTCAAAACTAAGTTCCACTGCAACATCTGACCTGATTTTGGTTTGGTATCATCTGCATACTTAACCTGCTTGTTGTTTATATTCTTGTCCAGATTGTTTATGTGTATTAAAACTAGCAGTGGCTTCAGCGCTAATACCTAAGGGACGCCACTTTTACCATCCTCTACTGTAATTTTGAAAAGATCCTTTTACCATAACTCTTTGCTTTCTGTGTTTGAGCTTATTTTATACAAACCTATTTCTGCATACTTAGGGAGTAGCAACATAGCGAGTCTAATTGAAACCATGGAAAACATCTTGTGTACGTGTTTATGAGAGGAAGTGAACTTTGTGAGCCTTCTGTGCTGCAAATTCCCTGATAAGCTGTCCGTAATCCAGATATCTAGCAACGTGTTCAATTGATAACAGGGCCAAATGATTCAGTCTCTCTTGAATCATTGATGTCCTCAAGTAATTTTTAATCAACTTAAGTTTTGAAAAACTTCTTTCCCCTGAGGCCACTGTAACTGGGATTGTCAACGCAATGCCTAAAGCCACTGCAAGATTTAGAACTGCAGTGTTCAGTTTCTTTTCATAAATGAATTGTAATGCTTCCAAAGTCTTGTGTCCCCTTTCCGACTAGATATTCACTATGACTATTGTGCTAATACTAATACTTTATTAAAACTAGGTGAAACATTAACTTGTAAGATGAATCGCCCACTTGTACTAACTTCGCTTCTATATGCGCGTGTCAGTAACTTGAAAACCAAGTGGCGGCCCATGATATTCTCATTATGGCAGAACGTTATAATACTACATATACTGTAGCTTACTGCTCCGACTCTAGCAACATTAGTAAATACAGCGTACTAATTAACAAGAAACACAATGTTTTTCGGCCACATTGCCTTCAGCTGTGTCGTTATTTTCTCTTTCTGTTTTATATTCAATATATATTGGCGTGGCGGCCCCTGGGATTTGGCAGCCCTGTGCAGGTGCACAGTTTGCACATGCCTAAGGCCGCCCCTGGCTTCATACATAGTGTTCACATTTGTGCTAGCTAAAAAAAAGTCAGACATTATTACCCCAAATGCACTCTTTGTCAGGAAATTCTATCAAACGAATGTCTAAAGCTGTTTAAATTAAAAAGCCATCTATAACAAAACCATCCAGCTGATGCTGTAAAACATGTTGACCTTTTCCAAAGGAAAGAAACACTGCTTGTGAAACAAGTGAACACTTTCACACAGCAAGCAACAGTTTCAGAGAGTGCATTGTCGTATCTTGTTGCCCATGAGAAGAAAGCTCACACATTTGGAGAAGATCTGATATTAGTGGTGACCAAAGACATAGTTCTGGAAATGATTGGTGAGGCAGCTGCCCATAAAACTGCCACTGTCCCTTTGTCGGACAACACTGTGTGTAGACAGATATCTGACATGGCTGTGGATGTAACAGACTAATTACTAGAACAGAAAAAAAAAAACTGCCCTTGGTTTGTGCTGCACTGGGATGAAAGCACAGGTATAGCTAACACAGCACAGCTTATTGTCTATGTCAGATTTACAATTGGATTTGCAAAGTTTGTTGATGAGCTTTTATTCTGTAAAGAACTTCAGGGGAAAACAACAGGTCAGGACATTTTTCAAATTTTGGACAAATTCATACAGGAAAATTTAATTGACTGGTCTTATTGCAAAGGCATCTGTACGGATGGCGCCACTGCCATGACAGGAAAGCATAGTGGAGTCATTGCGTTAATAAAGGCCTGAGCTCCAGATGCCGTGGATATGCACTGCATGCTTCACAGAGAATCACTTGTTGCTAAAAGGTTGAAGGAGGAATTGCAACAAGTGCTTCAAGATGTTGTTAAAGTTGTAAAAAATATCAAAGCACGTCCCCTTAAGCATAGGCTGTTTGTCAATCTGTGCAGTGACACAGGAGCAAGTTTTGAAAGCCTTCTGCTGTATTCTGAGGTCAAGTGTCTGTCTCGCGGGACAATTTTACAATGAGTGTTTGATCTGCGCAAAGAGCTGCATGAATTTCTCTCATGGGGAACTCCCAGTTTGCTAGCTGCTTTGACAACCAGTTGTGGGTTCTGAAGCTTGCATATTTGGCCAACATATTTATTTTAAATGCCTTGAATCAGAGCATACAGGGCTGCTATCACAAATAATACTTTGCAAGATAAAGTCTGTGGATTTAAACAAAAATCGGACTTTGGGAGAAAAAACTAAACAAAGGAAATACTGTAATGTTCCTGCTCCTTAACCAGGAGCTAGGAACATCCAATGAGCCTGCAGACATAATCCTGCCTATAATATTGTCACATCTGACACACATGAAGGAACATTTATTTAAACTGGATCAGAAATCCATTTGAGTCCAGAACTGAAGAAGATTGTCTTGATTTGAGGTCACAAGAGAAATTAATTGAACCAGTGGAAGCTTGAAAATGTAATTCTCTGCCATTCCCCTATCAAAATTTTTAAGAATCTCAGAAACAAATACCCAGTGTTGAGCGAAAAAGCTAGCTGATGCCTCTTACCATTTACACCAACATACTGCACCTGTGTCAGGAAAAGTGTCTCTAAGACAGCTGCAACCCAGAATGGACAAACTGTGCAAGAACATTCAAGCCCAAAGTCTCACTAGCTCTAGACTTTAATTAATTTATTATTATGAATAGCCTATTTTTCAAAAGTAAAAGTGCCTTGTTTTATATAGTTTTGTCACATGCACTTAACAAGTAATAGGTATGTATAGTAGTTTATTACAGACATGTGTGATATGCCATTTTTTGGATGGTGATAGGTAGGGCACTCTCAGCTTAAGGTAAGTCTCTCAGGGTAGCACTGTCATGAAAAAAGTTGGGAACCCTTATTCTAGCTCACCTTTACTGAACATAAGAACATGAGAAATTTGACAAACAAGAGGAAACCATTCAGTCCATCAAGCCCATTTGTTTAGCTAATAGCTAAGCTATTCCAGTATCTCCCCCAGATTTTCTTAAAGGTTGTCAAGGTTAATGCTTCAACTACATGTCCCGGTAGTTTGTTCCAGAGTCCCACAACTGTTTGCATAAGGAAGTGCTTCCTGCTTCCTAGTTGCAGTTTTAGAAGCACTTCCCCTTAATTTCCACTGATTTTCTCAAATACATGATTCACCCTTAAGCAGAAAGAATGTTGCTAGATCTATTTTATCTACTGTTCCTAATACTCCTTACCTCCTCCTTGACTGTTCTTTTACTACTAAAATACTGAAATAATCTTTTTGGGTCATCTTTCACCTTTTCTCCACAATTTCTTTCCAACAGATTTTAGCGTTTCTAATACCATTTTTATCAGTTGCTCGCATACCCTCATCTGCCTTAAGGTTACCACTGCAGTTATTTGTCCTATGAGCCTTGTACAGCTGTTTTTTCTTTTGTTATGTAACTTCTTTGCTTCAGTCCTCCAGTATGCTTTAGAATTGTGCATTACCATGGCATGGGCATTTTCAAAACATACATTCATGCATGTCTTGTGTTAAAATCACATGGTCAGCACAACCTTTGCAGTAGGAGGTTCCTCAAAAAAAAAAAAAAAAAAACATTTTTCTTGTTAAAAAAATACAGTATAAATGAGAAACAAATTGACATTTTATTGGGTGAAAAAAGAGCTTTCTTTTTTGACTAATTTGAATTTTTTTTAAATTAGGTTTTTATTGTTTTGTTTTATTTTGCTCTGGAGTCAGGAATGAGCAGGAGCCCAGAGAGACATCACCTGAAAAGCTCTATGCCATATGCCTTAATGAATAGTGACTGTTCATTTCTTAGATGGGGGTAGGGGGTTTCCCAGTTACAGTTTGTTTTTGATTGCTCGCTTATTCAGTGAGGCAGCAAGATCTTTTTTCTCTGTAGAAAGTAACGCCATCAACTAACTGCACATCTGTTTATCAGACGTGCTGTCCAAAATGGCACTAGGCCACAATCACTAGACAAGTCATATGGCTGAAGATGAGGTAGTATTTGCAAAAGACATCCTGAAAATTAGAATTTTCCTTTGAAAGATTTTCCTTTGAACTACTATTACCAAAAACTTTATAAAGAGGGACCCGTTTTACCAAGATTCAAATTCCTTATTTTTCTAGTTGATTCAATAAAAGGAATATACCTTCTATAGGTATTACAGCAAAAAAAGGGTATGTAGTATTGTGTAGTGGTCATTGAAACCATATCCAGTGGCTTCCTATTAATAAACAGCATAGCTTTTCCAATTTGGTTTTAAAATCTCAAGGTTTATTTGAATTATTGACAAAAACACTTGGATGCTTCAAAGTTCTCAAAGGTCTCCAAAGAAATTGGCCAATTGTTTATTATCAATGGGAGAGGAAGAGTAAATATCGGTATGCATGTGCAATATTATCCACTTGATAGATAGGTCTGCTTTGTGAATTTGGCTGTATGGGAACTATTGTGGAATAATAATTAATGTTTCCTTATGTTATGTGCTTAAATTACTGCTTAATTTGCATAAGCTTCACCAACTAAAATTCTATATAACCAGTGTTGTTATGGCAATAAATTAAAATACAGTATATTGTTGGAAAAGGCTCTGGCTTCTTCTTATTAAAATAAGTACTGTAAATGAATGCATGAACATAATACATCATTAAATTGCATTCCTTCTGATTAGTTATTAAAATAATATATACTCAAATCACAGTTACATATTCATGAAATACTGATTTTCTTTTACAGATATCACTAAAGGGAATTAAATCTCTTATAAACTGTATAAATAGAAAAATATGTAAACAAGTTAACACAGTATGGTAAAGATTCAGCAATCCATCCATTTTCTACACCTGCTTTTTCCTCATTAGGATCATGTTGATCCATCCTATAGCAGGGTATAGAGCCAGAAATTCCACAAAAAAATCTAAGAGATTAAATATAAGAACCTTTTCATTGCAAAATTTCAGCTTGGATTTGGAGTTCAAAATTTTTGTTTTGATACATGAAATTACAGATCACATGGTTAATCCGACAAATTAACAAATACATATAACTGGCAAATGCATTAGAGAAAACAAAAGTGTAACAACAGAGCATTCAAAAATGAAAGAACCCAGCGTTAGGTTCTATCCATAATTTGTATGTTTAGCTTTTACTTACAGAAACACAAGTAGAGCACTGCCCTGTCCTAGGGCATGCACATATTCAGATTGTAAGTTTTTTATACATTTATTGTATTACTAAATCAAATGAACAATTGAATGTATCTGTGAGGTAATATTCCCTCAAACATCAGGAAGCCTGTGAATAAGCGGTCAATTTGCTCATTATCTTGACTCAAACTTATCCCACCTGACTTAGTCTCTTATATTGTGGTTACTTGTTTTATTGATGTATAGCCTGTATGCTATATAAAAGTCAGCATATGATCAAACTGAAATGAAAAAACTGGCAGAAGCTATTGTTGACTAATCTAATTCAAGAAAAGCCCTTGATAGTCACTGTTTTACATAAGATACAAGCAAACACATGTATACCTCTCAATTAAGTCACCTACGCAAAAACTCATTAAGCGCTTTATACAGTTATTGACTAAGATGTTTCCAAGGTGATTATTGACAATACAAGAATATTTATCTCAGTGTTTCACTTAAAGCAGAAGAGTGTGGGTGTTACAATTATTTTACTGCTTGCAATTAGTAAAGGAGCCAGAATATGAGGTCCTGAGACCTGAAAAAGAAAAAAGAAAACTCTAAGTCATAAAAAATATGTCAGGTTTCAACTGCCAAAGTTTGAACTCTTTAAATTAGCTAGATGTGGAACATAATTTTTTTTTTATTAGATCTATAATAATCTCACAAGATTGCTTACAAGAACAAGCTATTTACAGCCTCCTTTCCTACTCATATTTCCAAAATATTGCCTCATCTGAATTTTAAAACCTACTGTCAAATATGCTATATTTACCTTACATCAACTGTTCTCTTTGTGAAGAAATCCTTTCAATATGTGTGAAAGTTACCCTAATGTGTTTCCACCTGTCCTCACTGAACAATGGATATAAAGGTAACAGCTTCAACCAACTCTTGCTTGCCCACCAATCTGTAATATAAACTCGTTACCTGGACCTCATCTAATGCTATTAGGTTGTTTTAATAATAGAGAGACCAAGACTATACACATTGTTCCAGCTGTGCCTCAATAAGTGTATTACACTATTTAAGATTAACCCCTCGTCAGTTGTGCTTGGCCCAGGTGGGTCAAGATTTACAGCTTTTTGAGCACATTCTACACTCAGTTCATATTGTTTTCATTTATCTTGTTTTTTATTTTGTAGGCTTATTGTTTGGCTGCCATTCTTAGATTGTCTCTTAGAAACTAAGGATAACAACAATATTGGGATATCACATTGATTGTGATCATTAACCCTAGTAAAAATCTTGCTTTGAGATATGGTTCAGAAGAAAAGTTCTTCTAATACATTTTGAAAAGCTAGACTCCAACATGGTCTATTATTGCTTGTACCATTTTAGTGATTTTCCTTTATGCTCGGGTTTGTTTTCTTATTACAGCATATTGGTTCACTGTGTATTATAACAGTTACACAGTTTAACACTTCACATCAAATGTATGTTTTTATTATATAATAGTAATAATAATAGCAGCTCACTACTCAAAACGGGGAGGACCTGGGCTCAAAGTAACAGCCTCTTGATTACGAGCCAGCAGTTCTTACCTCTACACCAGCCAAACAGACGTATTGACTTTTTGTTGATTGATATTTGGACTTCGGTTTTTACTTATTGACAGCAACATGTAAATTGAATGATTTATTTTTCTTTGGCAATTTTCTTGAATAAAAGCACAGTTGTTTTGTTATACCTTTTGTAAAAGTGTTTATTTGATATTTGGACTTCAGTCTTCACACATTATACACTTCACGGCAGCATTTTGTCATTATTACTATAAACTAAAAAAGTTTCTGTTTTAGTTATGTGTTCAACATTTCTTGCCTCTCATTTCCTGTCACCTTTCATTTACCCAGATCGTTGTAGGCATGGAACACACATGAAATATATGAACAGATAAATGAACTTGAACTGGGAGAACTTCAGCTGCAATGGTGGTGGGTGGGATAGCAGACTGCTTTGCTGCTTGTGCTGACTGACACATTTGTAAAACAAAGACACTGATGAAGAGGTGCAAAGAAATTTAAGGTGGCCTGGAATTATGAGTTTTTTTATAGGTTTCGGGGATTCTAGTGTTAATCAGGCACTTAAATGAATGGCATATGATCAGGTGATGAGGGTTATTACAAAATATTTCACATTAGCAATCAGCATATATTCCTGTCATCTTCCATGCAAAACAACATTTAATAATATTTTCCAAAGTTTTATTTTATTTTATTGAGAATGCATCTTTCCACCTTGTGCTGCTTTTTTCTATTTCGACCAAGAGAGACCTCAAGGAATTTTATGACACATGCGGCTTTCTAAAGTCATGCTGCTGCTCGATATAAATCCGCTTCAGTAATTAGTTGTAAATAGCAAAACAACACTTTTTAATCAGTTGGAAACATAAAATAATACATTATAATAAACAACACAAATAATAAAAAATTATATATTTTTGGAGTCTGTGAGCAGGTCCTGCACACAAAACAGCCACCCTTCATTCACTTTTACTTTTTAAGCATGTGTATCCTTTCACCTGACACTGTCTCTGCACTTTATTGGTGTCTGCCTCCTTGATCATCTCTTGTGAGGTAGCATTTCTCATCTCATTTGATGCACAGTTCCATAAGTAGCAAGTAGCTAATTTGCTTATTTATGCAGTTGTTTTTGTTGTTTGTACACTGTCCCACCTGGCAATGCAACTGTACAGAAAGTACATGTTGCTTTCCATGGTGGGAGGCAACTCCCTGCTTATTTTGCTCACTGAACTGAGCAGGCCTGTCTTTTAAGCAAGAAGCTTGTTTGCCATGTAAAGTGACATGAAAATATTGTCAGTGACATTTCTCCCATTCCCTGTAAAAAGGTCACAGACTCTCTTTCCCTGGTGTTTAAATGGAATCTTTCTCCGAAGATGGAGTTGTGTTTAGTGTAAATTTGTTATTTACCTCAACGGCTATCTAAAATTTGATGCCAGACTTTTTGGTGTTGCTTGACCTGAACTGAGTGAATGAGCATCAGCATATAACACATGATATAGTTCTGCACAAAGTCTGCCAAGTGTCTAATATAGAAGGAAAGGTAAAAATGTTGTATCATTCAAGGTGAAATCACAAATTCCACTGGCCCTTCCATCTTCACCACAGTTCAGTCCTAGATGTGTGCCAGCATCGTCACGTACCAAAGCCAAAGAAAGCTGTTTACTCTCATATAAAATACATTGTTGGTTCTGCTCTTTACTCGCATTCCCAGGAGTAAGTCAACTCCTTCACAGCCAGGTTAGTGCAAGGATATGAAGGTAAGAGTTAGAGTACAGAACATATCTGTGGATCTACATTACAAAGTTACAATAGGGTCAAAAAAAAACCTTCCATGATACAATGCTTGGGTATCTTTTAAACCATACCGAGTCATATCACCTGAATATGACTCTAATACTCATACATTTTTTTTTAATTTTATCATTTATCCCAGCAGCAGTCCCTGTGCGTAGTAGTTAAAAGCATTATTTGTGTGTTTTCTATAAATTACATTTTGAAAAATTAGGTGACCTCTTCTCTGCTGTTGCCAACACTCTTCTGAGTTTTCAAACCTACCTTTGTGCTTTAAATTTACTCATCCCTGATGATGGCTGTAAAACTGCTGTAGCAGTTTGAGCAATTTTCATACTCTTTTGAATTGCCTGATTACTGTTTTTATATTTGTTGATAACCTTAATTTTCTCATTTGCTTCCTACCACTCGCTGTGCTATAAACTTGTAACATTAACTACGGACATCATTTTACATCATTTGAAGTGATTGTCATTGCTTTGCACATTTTGTATACATTAGTGTGTGATATCATGGCTGTAGAACTTTTGACTAGTATAGATGAAAATGTTTCATAAAAAATTAATTCTGGGTTTGAATCCCACACCAGGATATTGTTCATGTCCATGGTGAAATCGTCCATGGCATAAACATCAATAGAAAATACGAAATTGTACACTATGGTATGAATTATATATACAGTATTTTACTCTCTCTATATGTATATAAATACAGCTCTGAGACGACAGACAGGACTCCATTCTGCTCTCTGAGGGAGTAACTCTGCTGCAGCCATCCAAAGGAAGGCTGCTCGCATTATGATGGGGATGGAAGAGTCAAAACCTTCAGAAAGCAAATGGGGTCAGGCCTGTTGGGGATCAGAACAGGTGTGGTGCTGAGGTATCGCCTGCTGCACAGCAGCACTTGGGTTCCAATTTGATGCGGCCCATCCTGGTAGGCATGTGGAATGTCTTGTCTCTTTGGCATGATGATCACCGTCATCTGCTGTCGGAGGAGCTGCGTAAACTCCACATCGTTTCACTTGGTACTGGTGGTGCAGTGAAGGAGATCAATCATGGGCAGATGATAGAGGCTCTTACAAAACTGCAGGGTCTACAGAAGTTCCCAGTTTGTGAATTCTGACCACAGACTTCTTGTTACTACTCTGAAGGTCCAGCTTAGGTCCAGTAGGATACCACTTACTAGGAAAATTAGGCTAGGACCTGGCCAGACTCCAAGATCATGCTATTTCTCACTAGTCTGCATGCAGCTTGTGTGAGGAACTTATGGACTTGGGTTTATCTGCCAATCCTAATGCAATGTTGGAGACCTTCCGTGACAAGATCCTGAAGGTTGCTGAGGGTTGTATTGGTGTTGTCAGTGTTCCCAGAAGGAGACGTTTCATCTCGCAGGGCACTCTGGATATAATTCAGAGAAGTCGCAGCACATGGCTTGATGGCAACTCTGGTCTGTACCCGGAACTGAGAAGGGTGGCTGCGAGGGCTCTGAGGGCAGATAAGGAGGTGTTTGTTAGAGGAATCTGTGAGCAAGTGACACACCATCTATGGTCTAGTAACCCACGTCCTGCTTACACAGGAATTGAAGCATTATGCACATCTGAATTTGTTCCTCAGAGAGTTGCAGTCAGAGCGGCTGATGGAACAGTCCTTACGGATGACACTGCAGTTGTGACCCACTGGAATGGCTACTATGAGCAGCTGTTTGAAGCTGATCTTCCAGCTAGGATGTTGGATATCTCTGGGTCCACGGCTTTTGAGGATGATCTCACTGAGATTGCACAGGTGGTGAACCAGCTGAGCGTAGGAAAGGCTGCAGGGATCTGTGTTATCCAGGTTGAACTTCTCCAGGCTTGTGGTAAGACTGTCCTCCTGGCATTTGGCAGACAGGCTTCATCCCAACTGACTGGAAAATGGGAAGGGTGATTGCCTGGATTTCAGCAACTACAGGGGGATAACACTGTTCATTGTGTCAGGTAAGGTCCTTGCTAGGGTTATCCTCAATAGGATGCACAATCATTTGCTCACCTAGCAGCATCCGGAACAATCTGATTTTACGCCTACGAAGTCTCCCATCAACCACATCCTGGCACTGAGAGTTCTCATGGAATCCAGACATTGAATATCGGCAGGGTTTCTTTGCAGCCTTTGTCAATTTTCATAAGGCGTTCAACTCAGTGGATCGAGCTGCCCTGTGGGACATCCTGAGACTTCGCGGGATCCCCTCAAGGTTGCTGGATATCTTGGCCAGCCTGTACACTGATACTGGGAGTGCTCTGCGTTTTTCCCAGATAACGCCTGGCTGCAGCAGACAGATGGCAATTTCTGGACTGTGTGCCTGCCTGGGGGGTTGCCAACCAGGATACCAAGCTGTTTCGTCATGAGGTGGGTGCAGCAACACATTGTACCTGTGCATACTCCCTGACCTGACCTGAAAGTATTCCTACTTTATAGCATTTTTTTCACACTTGCCTAAAGCTTTTGCATAGTACTATATATATATACTGCGGTGGGTTGGCACCCTGCCCAGGATTGGTTCCCTGCCTTGTGCCCTGTGTTGGCTGGGATTGGCTCCAGCAGACCCCCGTGACCCTGTGTTCGGATTCAGCGGGTTGGAAAATGGATGGATGGATATATATATATATATATATGTGTTCGGAATCAGCGGGTTGGAAAATGGATGGATGGATATATATATATATATATATATATATATATATATATCCATCCATCCATTTTCCAACCCGCTGAATCCGAACACAGGGTCACGGGGGTCTGCTGGAGCCAATCCCAGCCAACACAGGGCACAAGGCAGGGAACCAATCCTGGGCAGGGTGCCAACCCACCGCAGATATATATATATATATATATATATATATATATATAATAATAAAAGGCAAAGCCCTCACTGACTGATTCACTCACTCACTGACTGACTGACTCACTCATCATTAATTCTCCAACTTCCCGTGTAGGTGGAAGGCTGAAATTTGGCAGGCTCATTCCTTACAGCTTACTTACAAAAGTTAGGCAGGTTTCATTTCGAAATTCAAAGCGTAACGGTCATAACTGGAACCTCTTTTTTCACAATATACTGTAATGGACAGCAGCTCGATGGCCGTGGGAGGAGGAGTTGAGTGTCACGTCATCACGCCTCCCACGTAATCACGTGAAAAGACTGTGAACGTAGTAGGGACAAATGAAGGAGGAGCCGCAAACAACGAAGAACAAAAAATTCATTAAACAATTGAGAAGGGAGCGAGTGAAGCATACAAGCATGTTCATAAGGGAAACAAAGCACGGTGTAAAACGTAAGTTTAAATTAAGTTTATAGAAACGCTCCCGCTGCGGATTGCAATAACGTGAAAAGACTGTGAATGCAGTAGGGACAAATGAAGGAGGAGCCGCAAACAGCGAAAAACAAAAAATTCATTAAACAATTGAGAAGGGAGCGAGTGAAGCATACAAGCATGTTCATAAGAGAAACAAAGCACGGTGTAAAACGTTTAAATTAAGTTTATAGAAACGCTCCCGCTGCGGATTGCAATAACATATTCGCGAGATAAAAGTTTAATGAGAAGACACGAGGTATAAACGAACCACACGCCGTAGCGCAACGTTAGGGGCAACAGTTTCAACCATTCTATGATCTGCTTCTTGCAACTGAAAGACGGCACATGGCGGATGTTAGCCCACTTGCTGACCGCAACGTTAGGGGCTTCAACTCTGGCGCTGACGATATTCGATTCTCGAGAGGGGATGCAGTGAGTGTGTATGCCTGATGAGCCCAGAATTAAGGAGAAACACGTGTCGCATACTCTTTGCATTATTTGAAAGTAAACTATTAAAACCATTCTATGATCAGCTTCTGGGAACAGAAAGAGGGCACGTGGCGGATGTAAGGCGACTTCCTGACCAACCACAAGCGTAACCTGGCAGGTAACCATCCATACAGTCAGATTGTGATTCAGAAAACGAATGCCATGAATTTAATTACCACGATCTACATACTGTCAAATAAACGAAACACACGCCGTAGCGGGACAGCTGTGAAAAGCGAGGTTCACAAAAAAACAGATCCTTAACAAATTGTTATTGGTATATTTTTGATCCGTTTAAAAAGGTTTTATTTTCTTCTTAAAAAATTAAAAGCAGTACTTCGCCGCAACGAAGCGCGAGAATTTGGCTATATATATCTGCTTCTCACAATTAAAAGAGGGCACGTGGCGGATTTTAGACGACTTCATGACCAAACATAAGTGTTACCTGCCAGGTAGGGTTACCACTTTTAATACAAAATAATAAGGGACGCATACTGCAGCGGGTGCCACATCCCAGTGCCAACAGTTTGCAGACTCTACTTAAAAGACCCGCCCTCCTCACTGGACAGTTAAAAAGACCAATCAAACTAACGATGACATCAAGTATTACCCAATCAAAAGTAGGAAAGGAGGCATCTTCATAAAATGCGTGTGGGATGATTTGCATGAGACGCTGCTTTAAAAAAAATGATAAAAAAAATACGGGACAAGTCCCATCCCGTATTGATTCAAAACGGGACGCGCAATTTCATTCTCTAATACGGGACGATTCCGTATTTTAAAGGACGGGTGGCAACCCTACAGTGCCAGGTAACCACCCATACAATCAGATTGTGATTCAGACTAGGAATGCAATGAATGTAATTACCCCGATCTACATACAAGGCGAAAGTCTTGCAACATTCAAAGATGATGGGTTGGGATAAGTACACCATAGAACATAAAAGAGCTTATGAAGCCTTGAACCGAAAAAAGCAAGATCTCAGAGATCGTAAAAAAAAAATAGGAGGTAATGTCGTTTTACTCGCTGTAGATTTTAGTCAAACATTACCAGTTATTCCACGAGGGAGACCAGCAGATGAACTCAACGCGTGTTTAAAATCCATGCTTCTCCCACGCTCGGTTATATGTCGCGTGTTCTCGGGTAGGTGCACCAAAAAATGTATACATTTAAGCATGTAATGGGCAAACAAAAAATGAGGTATACCCGAAGGCACTGCAGTAGTACTTAATGTAACTTTACTTCTTAAATCTTAATGTTTTACTGTTTAATAATTTATACGCTTCTTATATGTTGTTCAAATTCTTTTATCAAAATACCAGTGACAGCGCAATGCACGATAACATGGAGTGAATACACCATACGCATCCGCCCACAGCCGCCCTGGTGTGCACAGATAGGAGTTGATTCTACAATAAAATAAAATAAAGATAAAAACCCAGGATTGTTTCCTGCCTTGTGCCCTGTGTTCGCTGGGATTGGCTCCAGCAGACCCCCGTGACCCTGTGTTCGGATTCAGCAGGTTGGAAAATGGATGGATGGATGTATAAAAAGAGTAATACAATCATCACCCATAAAGCGGATAGTAGACGTGACGTTCTATATGTGTACCAGATTTCAAGTCAATAGGTGAAACGGTTTGCGAGCTACAGGTGATTTACAATCCTGGAGAGACAAACGAATAGCCACGGTAGCAAATTACAGAAGAAGATTTTACTGTTTAATAATTTATATTTATATGAAATGTGCTTCTTATATATTACTTCATATTCTCATATGATAATGATGTTAATGTTGTTTATATTGATTTCTATGTTATTGAAACTGCATGTATGTGTGTATATGTATGTATATATATATATATATATATATATATATATATATATATACTAGCAAAATACCCGCGCTTCGCAGCGGAGAAGTAGTGTGTTAAAGAGGTTATGAAAAAGTAAAGGAAACATTTTAAAAATAACGAACATGATTGTCAATGTAATTGTGTTGTCATTGTTATGAGTGTTGCTGTCTTTTATATATATAATATACACACACACACATATAAACATATATATACATATCTACATATATATATACATATACACATCCACATATATATACATATATATATATATACACATATCAACATATATATATATACACACATATATATATATATATATATATATACACATACAGATATATATATATATATATATATACAGACATATATATATATATATATATATATACACACACACATATATATATATATATACACACACATATATATATATACACATACAGATATATATATATATATATGAGTGTTGCTGTCATATATATATATATATATATATATATATAGATATGTGTATGTGTATATGTATATATATATGACAGCAACACTTATAACAATGACAACATTACTTGAGCACCAGGACAGTTCAAAAGAAATGAGACAGAACACCCCCTTCCCCCACGCACCACACAATAATACTAAATCATTACAGCATCACCCGCAATTTGCTGCAATTAGGGATTGTTAAAGCCCATGTAAATTATTTGACATGTTATTTTATGTAACAAAAAGGTGCATTAATACAAAACCGGCAATTTTTTGTCACCCCCTCAGAGCTGGTACCTGGTGCGGGCCTCACCCACCGTACCCGCCTTCCTACGCCACTGCACTTTCTAGGTGTTGTGGCGAGCAATGAATTGAGCACTCCAAAAGCCAGCATCAGAGAGAGAGATGGGAGAAATGTTTTTACAGTACTTTGTAGTTAGCAAGAATCTCTATGATGAACTCTACATAGGTAGGGCTAGAAGATCCTAGGAGGTCTAAAATGACTGGTATTTTTTATATTTATTTTGTACTTTCTATACTCCTTTGTACTTATTTTTACAGAAAATACCGTTTCTATTTTCACATTTTTTCACCTTATAACTAGAGCTTCCTGTACAGTTTATAGGTCATATTAGCATGTTTGCAGCATTACATAAAAATATAACATGTTTTGCCTCTACTTAATTGTGTATGTGTATTTAGATCAAATAAGTGTGATGTTAAAATGTATTAAATTCATTTAATGTAGTCAGTTCAGTGTTTGAATTGTGCAGGTAGTCTCCAGTATGCAGTACTGGCACTACTGTGTTTTGCTCTTCAGAGTACCATGGCTCTTTCTTGCAGACTTGCACTTGTCAGCTTGTCATGATGTCCTAAAAACTGTTTTGATCCTTCTCTGTCTAGCAAAAGAGGTAAAATACACCATGCAGTAATCCATCTTTGCAAAAACTTCATCACATGGGGTGCAGTAAATTAAGGAAGTGTGCTTGCATTTCTTCCATTCACTTTTGCAGTAAGGAGACTGTGGAAGATTGTGGGTTCGCTTCGCGGTTCCTCCCTGTGTGGATGGCGCTTTGAGTACTGAGAAAAGAGCTATATAAATGTAATGAATTATTATTATTATTATTTTCCCTTTGCTGTTCCACCCTAATATTTCTCTTATTGGTAAGGAGGATGTATGAACTGTGCACATCTGCCTACAATGTAGCTAAAAGAGAATACAATCTGAAACAGAAAACATAACAACACTTCAAAATGAAAGTGAACCATTTTTTTTCTGAAACACACACTAGTAATGTGCAGCATCAGCGAATCAGTGCGACTCCTAGCAACACAGCTAGTGGATAACCAAAATGATTGCACTAGCAACTCCGGCAACACATGGACTCAGCCTCTATACTAGCGAGGCAAGTGTACAAGTTCCTCCTTCAGTAATGATAAAACTAGAAAGCAACATTTTTAATGGTGAATGGTAAAATTTAAAATCAGACTTAACAGTTCATTAGATGGCCTCACACAATGAAATTTACAAAAAAATAATAATAAAGAAATACACTGGGCCAAACATGATAGGATTCTGAAGATTTTATGAATTTATAAGCATGGGTCAGAGCCTAGGAGATGGTGGGAGCATTTGGCTGCCAATGGCTCTGCACATATGCTTTGAGGGCCCCATGCTGGTTAAATCATACACAAATAAACACAAACACTCTAATATCTGTAATCCCATCATCTGTAATACATTTCTACCATCTGTAATCCCTCTTCACACATGCATAAAAATTTTTAAACAGGGTCTGAGGCTGGACAGCCACTCACACAGCTGTTATGGTAGTGTTTTAAAGGATTCACCGCTGCAAGGTAAACTGAAGAAAGTAAAGAATGTTTCATTAGCTTCAGGCATACATGCAACTTATAAGCACTTTTTAGTGGTCCCCAATCCTTTCTATATTACATCCTTTCAGGAGTGCTCCACCCCATTAGTAATAACTTGCATCATTACTGTACTAACCTATATACTGATAACACTTTCAAAAGAAACATACCACCACATCTCCTACTCCCCATCAGTAACAATTTTCTACAGACGCAAACCAAGTGCATGTGTTTACTGTATAATATTAACAAAAAGAGCAGCTTACTACTGAAAACGGCAAATATAGGAGTGAGTGGGGATCGAACCGGCACTCCTGATTACACTTGGTTTGCATCTGTACTTGTGCTGTTACTTAGAGAGTCAGATCGGGGGGAGGGATGATGTTAGAGCACGTGAGCTTATTCAGTGCAGCAGGAACAACGCACACGTTGATCTTTTTTTTTTCTTTCAGTACATGTGGCTTCCCTGTTTAGTTGTATATCTCTGCCTGTCTGTCTCTCTATTACGCAGTGCTCTGTCTGTGTGTGTGTTATGGATCTTGAAAAAATAAGTTATAAGGACAGTTGTTCATGTTAATTGCAGTCTCAATTGTTAAAAAAATATTTTAAAAGGAGCATCCCACATGAAAATATAACGATCTCATTAACTGACAGTGCATACCAATTTACAAATTTAATGTCCGTTTGAGGTTAAAAAGAAAAAAAGAAGTAACACTTTATCCCCATCGGGGAATTGAACTCATGTCTGTGAGGCACAGCAAAGCTACTTGCTCTGAGAGGCAAATTTTAGCACGCTACGCCACTGAAACTATTGCATGAGGTGTGAAGCTTTTGTGAAAGTGTTTATTTGATCTTTGGAACTCGGGCTTTACACATTCTATAGTTTATGCCTACATTTTGTAACATTTATTACTAAAATATGAAACAGTTTCTGTTTTAACAATGTGTTTAAACAGATTACTGTAGAAACGGTACACACATGAAATGCGTGTGTTCCAAATAACGATCTATTATTTCCACTCTAAAACTCCACTTCACTCCCAGATAATCAATCAAGGCATGAGCTGGGAAAAGTGCGTTCACGTTCTAAGTCGGAGGGGGGATGGAATAGCCGGCTGCTGGCAGCTTGTCTTTTATCAGCACATTTAGAGGACAAAAGACACTGGCGGAGAGGTGTGAACGGATTTAAGAAGCGATTTAAGGTGGGCCGGATCTACGAGTTTTTTCATAGACTCTGGTAATTCTAGTGTTAACCGAGTAGGAACGTGGACAAGGATGTGCTGATAACAGGGTCCCTTGGGACTCAGTATCACTGACCCTCACCTCCTGTCCTAGGCAAAGTTAACACTGACTTCTTGCATGGTGTCTCTTGTCGAAGTTCACCACATCCTTATCTTCCCTCTTCACCTCTCTTTCATGACTACAACAGATAGATCTGGTAGTTCTGGAACTAACATGGAAGGAACCTCCAGCACCAGAGTGCAAAGTCTACACCCCATCAGTAGTTATGCAGGGCTTTAGTCATTGGCTAGTGGTGTTGCTCTGTGTACAAGGAGTATCAAATAAGGATCTTCTTGGGTATTGGCACCATACCCATGCAACAATCTGTTGGCTCCTCCACTTTGTTTATGATGCCTAGGCACTCCATTTGTGCAAGTTCCTTTTTAACTTTTCCCAGCACTGGAACTGCGATTTGTCTTGGTGTAGTAAGGGTGAGGGGGGTTGCCTTTGGTCTCAGCTTTATGGTATACAGCTGATACACCATTCCTAAACCATTGCACAGCTAAGAGTAAGTTTTATTTTGCAGTTTAACATCAATGATATCCAGTCTGGACATAAGGTTCAGCTTAACTATTACTGGTCTACCCAGTAAAGAAGTGTGTAGGCCTTTAACTACATAAACATCCTCCTGAACTTCAAAATCACCCTTACTGAGTGGGTGTCACCCCCAAGAACAGGGGTTTAGTTAGTCTGCATGGGCTGTTTTTCTTAACAGTAGAATTCCTGAAGCCTACAAAAAAACTTGTAATCCTGGCCCACATTAAATCCTTTCGCACCTCTACCATCAGCATCTTTTGTTTTGTAAATGCGTCGATCAACACAGGCAGCAAGCAGCCTGTTGTCCCATCCCATCGATCACCTTAACTCCAATAATTTATTTGAGATCTACCAATCTGGCTTTAGGCATTTTCATGGTGTTGAGACGGCCCCCCTGAAAGTATTCAATGACATCTCTATTATTACGGACTCAGGTGACGCGGCAGTCCTTCTCCTCCTTGACCTGTAAGCTGCCTTTGACACTATTGATCATGAGATATTGCTGATGCGGCTTGAACATCTTGTTGGGCTGCTCATATTTAACTGGTAGACACTTTTCAGTGACTTTAAATTCCTCTTTTTTGTCTACTGCTCCTCTTAAATATGGTGTTCCTCAGGGATCCATTTTGGGTCCTATTTTATTCTCTATATACCTTCATCCTATTGGAGCTATTTTTAAGAAATTTAACATTTCTTTTCACTGCTATGCGGATGATACACAGGTTTATATTTCCGTCTGCAACTCTGAAATGAATCAACTCCACAACTGTCTTTCTGAACTAAGATGCTGGATGGCTAATAATTTTCTTGATCTGAATCAAAATAAAATGGAGGTGCTTATAGTGGGTCCATCAGCTAAAGCCCAAATTGGTCTTGGACTTCTCGCCTCTTTCTCTGTCTTTTGCAAACCTTAAGTCCGCAATCTTGGTGTAATCTTTGACCTCTCTTTTGAGAAACAAGTAAATTCTGTAGTCAAGAGTTGCCTTTTTCCAGCTTCATCTATTAGGTAAGATCAAGCCTTTTTTATCTTCTAGAGATCTTGAGAAAGCTACTCATGCTTTTATTTTTTATCGCCTTGATTACTGCAACTCGCTGTATTCTGGGATTAGCAAATCCCTGATACACAGGTTACAGTCGGTCCAGAATGCTGCCACTCGCTTTCTGGTTGGGGCAAGAAAGTATGACTCTGTTTCTCCTATTTTAGTTTCTTTACACTGGCTGCCCGTCAGTTTTCAAATTGATTTTAAAATCTTGTTGCTAGTTTTTAAATCTTTACATGGGCTTACTCCTGCCTATTTATCCGAATTGTGTGTTTTACACCAGCCACCCAGAGTGCTTAGATCTTCTGGTCAGTTGTCTCTTGTTGTCCCTCGTACCAAGTGTAAAACCAAGGGGGACAAGGCTTTTGCAGCTGCTGCTCCTCGCCTGTGGAACTGTTTACCTCATTACATAAAGGAGTCGTCTACAACTGAACTGTTCAAAACAAGATTAAAGAATCATTTCTATTCACTTGCATTTCGTGACCTTCAGTAATACTGATGGTTTCCTCATTGTGATTATATAACATCACTTCTATTTATTATTTATTTTATTTTTATTTATGTTCATATATTTTTTTATTTCTATTTATGTTGTTTGTTTTTCTTTTATTCTATTATTGTAAAACACTTTGGCCACAGCATTCCTATACAGTAATCCCTCGCTACTTCGCGGTTCACTTTTCGCGGATTCACGACTTCGCGGTTTTTTAAACATAGTACATGTAGTAGTATTTCCTAGTCTAAGAACAACAAAACAAGTTCGGTGACTAAGTGCGTTGTAACACGGGCTGTGATTGTTACATGGGAGGGAGACGACAAATCACAGCTTCCCGCTTTCTAATCGGGCCTGTGATTGGTGCTTTGACTGATGCCTAGATCCCACAGTATCTCTGTGGTGTTATGGGTCCACAGCTCTTCCAGCAAAGGCCGTTTTGTTTTAAATAAATAATCGCCGCGCTCGCGGCTTAGCGAGGGGGCGTGGTAGCTGTAGCGAGCCGCAGGGCGATCTGCAGTGTGGGTGTTTCTCACCTAAGTGCACAGGTGGGAATCTGCCCACATCCATGATTGTTCCTGTGGCTAATGGGCTGCAGCTGCCATGTCCTCCCCGCATATATAGAGAAGCGCGAGCCGGTTAAGGGGAGAGGAGAAGTAAAAGAGGAAAAGGAAAGATGAAACGGAGGTTGCAGGAGGAGGCAGGAAGCAGTGGAGAGAGAGAGAGAGAGAGAGAGAGAGAGAGAAAGAAAGAGAAAGTCGGTGCGAGCGAGTGAGTGAGTGCAGGCTCGTGTGCAGCTGTACAGGTAGCTTGGGTGTATGGCCAACACCCGAGGAGTAGCAGCAGTGGTCGCTCTCGCAGAATATTCTGAAGGGCAAGAGTGACCGGAAGGTGGATGACCGGTGAGGCGAGCCAAACAGCTGTAGCAGGACAGTGTAGAGAAGGTCAGCTGCATTAAGAGCGTCTCGCCTGTTGCAGAGCCCGCATGGGAGAAGCAGGTCAGACGCTACTGCTGTTTTTAAAGACTGCTTTCTGTTGACGTTTTAACCTCGTGTTAAAGGATTGTTATTCTTGTGTATTTTAAACCTCCACTTCACAACTGTTTTAAGTATTATTTATTTAAAGATTTATTGAATGCTCTACTGCACTTTGGACAACTGTTTTGATTCTTTTAATAAAAGCGGTTTACTTTACACTGTGCTGTGTGTGAAAAAGAAGCAGCGGCAGCAACTGCCGATCACAATGTTTTTACTGCGCAGCATATTCATCACCATTATCATGTCATATATAGCTACGTGTACTTCGCTATACAGTAAGTGTAAACTTATCTACCAATTTCATATTGCTTAGCAGTTGTCCCTGTTATTAATAAAGGGTGGGTTGTAAACAATATAGGGAGGGTTTAAAAACGTCCAAATACACGTTCAATAATTAAATAAATATGGTGTCCCTACTTCGCGGAAATTCAGTTATCGCGGTTGGCCTTGGAACCTATCTCCCGCGATAAGTGAGGGATTACTGTATTGTTTTAAATGTGCTATATAAATAAATTGACATTGACATTGACATCCTCCACCTTGACAGAGCTCAACTCTCCCAGTTCAAGCCAAGGCTCCATTTGTGCATGTGAGGTTCCTGGAGTTGTATAGGGTAAATAATACAGTATATTGTTATTTGGAATACATGCATTTCATGTGTGTTCCGTGTCTACAAAGATCTGGGTAAGTATAGGATGAAAGGAAATGTGAGAAATGCAAGAAATGCTGAAAACATCCTAAAGCAGAAACTTTTTTCCATGATATATTAATAATGACGAAAAGTGTATAATGTTTGAAGACTTTAGTCCAAATGTCAAATAAACATGTGCGCTTTTATTCAAGAATATAACCAAAGGAAAAAAAGCATTTGATTTACATGTGATGGTCAATGAGTTAAAAATTCAAGCTCAAAAGTCAATCGACAGGGAATTTACACATATTCTTGAATGGTGCACAGGTAAGAATTGCTGCCTTATAACTCGAAAGTCCTGGGTTGAAGACCGGGCGCTCTGTGTTTTGAATAGTGAGCTGCTATTATTATTATTTCTACAATATAATAAAAACATACATTTGGTTTGAGTATGTAACACCTGGTATAAATTTTGGCTACTTGTAAAAGTTAGTGCTTGTTTTTTTATTATTCTGTTTTATTCTGTCAGTGAAGTTCACGTGGTACAACGAACTTGCCTCTCCCTCTTTGAGTTGATGTGTGGCTGATGCCTGCTCAGAACTGTTTGTTGTACTTGCAATCAAAGATACAATGTCCAGTGACCACTATCAGACTGGACAAAGGCAGGACCATAGCAACAGACAGCCTCTTCACTGAGCTTTCGCTGGCTAATAGACTGCTGTAACGCAACGCAACTCTGCTTGGCACCATAAGTAAAATGGGACTTCCACCTGTAGCTAAAGTCACTTTAGTACGTGAGCAATTCACCACACTAGTGTTTAGCTCTGACAGCGCTGTGCTGACGGTGTATGCGCCCAAAAAATACACCAGCTGTTACAGACAAATCAAAGGCTTCTTCTTTTTGGTTAATGATTTCTTCATAAATATGTTATAACAGTAATATGTAATATGCTATAGCAGTAACATCAGCCCTAGAGTCAAACTTAAATTAAATTTTCTGGTTCCAGATGTACATCTCAGTTGTCTATGGTTCTTCTCCAGTGTCAATTGTGCCGAGGAACAATCCCCCAGTGTCTGCTTCTACAGCATGTACAGCCTTTACTGTAGTGTCCTTTCTCTTACATGTGCGACACTGGGCATTCCTAGCAGGGCCCTGCCATTTCTCATGGCCTGACCTTCAACATTTGTAGTACACTTGCTGTTGTATCTGTCTCTGCACTTCTTTTGCAGTGGTTTTTTGCCGTGAACAAATTTTTTGTTTTACAGACGAATGCTTCCTAGCTTTAAATGGAACAACATCCACTTATAAAGCATTTTGAACAGTTCTAGCAATACCTCTTAAATGTGTTTGTTGCTTCTTCACTGCCTCCGACTGTTTGGCCATATTGATGGCTTTCTCTAACGTGTGATCTTTATCGAGCTGCATCCTTTCCGCTAAAGATGCGTCTTTGAGGCTGACTACAATTCTATCATGAATCACTTCATCTTAGAGTGCTACATAATTACAATTTTTTCCAAATGCATTTAAAGCAGTAATTAAAGAATCAACTGTTTCCGTAACTAGCTGCACTCTTTGATTGAATTTTGCCCTCTTGTATATCACTTTCTTTCTCAAAATAAAATGTTTGCCAGTGTTTCTTTTACTGTTTCATAATCAAGTCTTTTGGCTTCATCTAAATTCTGCTGTGGTCAGATGTCGTTCGCTTAATTCCCCATACAGTAGATTAATGTATTCACCTGGTTAGCCTTTGAGGAAATGTGCAGACCACTGGCCAATCGGAGTCTTTCAAATCTCTATATCCTATTTTTCCCATTCCTGCAGCTGTCAAAAGGTGAACAGTTCCAGAGGCTGGATAGTAAACGTGGTGCTTTGGCGGTGCGTTTCTCATATCTTGCAGCAAGCTCCTCCATAGTGAAGCCACAAGTTACCAAGAGCTTAATTTAACTGACAAGTTTACTGAATATCTGAAAAGTTTACCGTCACAGTACTTCTGACACCATGTCATGATAGTATTTTAAAGGATTCACCATTGTGAGGTAACCTGAACAAAGTAAAGTAAGTATATTTAGCCTAAGTAAAGTAAGTATATTTAGCCTCAGGCATACATGCAACTTGTGAAGCACTATTTATAATACTTTCTTTCAGGAACGCTACAGCCCTTTAGTGATAACATGCATCATTACTGTACTAACCTATGTACTGGTAACACTTTCAAAAGATAGATACCACCACAACACCCACACACCGAGCCACCACATGGGAATGAGTAGGTTTGAGCCCTTTGACAACTCAGTATATTTATTGTTTTACTTCACAAAACAGGCAAATCACTAAACTCTAGCACACCAATGATAACTTCCCTATTGTTACAAGCCGTGTGAAACACTACTAAAACAACAGGTACACTATTAAACACCAAGATAAGTTGTTACTTCGCTTTGTCCTCTCTCTGTGTGTACTTGGGAGGTATGATCACGGGACAAATTCCGTTGCACACCTGGTGACCTATGGCCAGCTCAATGTGTTTTCTACAACATGAATCCTCAGGGCTCCCGAGTTCTGCCTCCCTGTTTGCTACACTACATGTAGTATTTTGGCTCTATTCAACTCCTTTCATCCACCTAAGAGGTTTTCCTTACACAAATTGCTTCTGGTGTTCATCTTTTGCTGTCAGTGATGACAGTCTTCAAATAATTAAAATAATCCACACCATGCCAAAAATCCTAGCCCCTGAATAGCACTCCCTAACAAGTGGGGCAGACAGAATTCTTCTAAGGATTTCATTTTCAATCATACAGCTGCCCCCACTTTGTGTGTAAGTGTTCTCCACAGCAGTAAACAACACAAGTATGTGGCCCCACCTAATCAATAACTTCCTAAAATGACTTACAAAACCTATTTTTCTCAAGATGAAATCTAGAATTAGGGGAGGGAATGTGATTTATTTGGAACTAGAGATACAGTACTGTATGTTTGTCCTTCACAAACTATGATACAAAGTTCAAAGGTATTGTAGAATGATCTATAACTAAACTCTCTTGGACAAAAAATGTTAGCTGATGGGAAAATTGCCAACACAAGCAGAAAAATGGACAAATGACTACAGTATAGGGGTAAGACAAAAAAGGGGAGCAAAAGAGGAAGGATGAAGATGTGACACTTACAGTAGCTTTTGAAAGGTTTAGTGTAAAAAGCATACAAAAATGGCGCAGGTGGTGATCTCAACATCCAGGAAGCTTGCGAGACATCTGAAGGTATCAGTGGCAAAAGCAGTAACAATGCAGGTCATTTTCACCATCTCACCATTAATCCCTGCCGCCTCCGCTCCTACGACAAAACCCCATCCACTGTGATTCCAGTCCCCCTCCTTTGCTCAGCATGGCATACGTCTACAGATACACCAGCTCTGCAGATAAATCTTAAGTAGGTAGAATTTTCACACCTTCATTAAGGAAATGTGTTGTGAACATTAGCAATATCTTTAATCTTTTATTCACAGCAGAAATTCAAAATGTAATATGATATATGAATAGAGGATGATACTGAGTCCATCAAGGGAAGTACTAACAAGTATTTTGTTCCACTGAGTTGGTTTATTTAATTTAAATATGTCCTTATGTCATTTTCTAAACTGCTGTTGCAGGGGGTGCTGGAGCCTGTCCCAGCCAGCATGGGGCACAAGGGAGGAACACACCCTGGATAGGACACAAGTCCATCACAGTATGTCATTATACTTTACAGTTAAGATTTGCAAAAGGGGGAGGTAGCAGGTGAGTGAAACAAACAATAATGGAATATAGTGAAGGACAAGAAGGATGTTCCTGCATTCTTGTTTTGGAGCTCTCCCTATAAACATAGACAAAAAAAACATTCAGGCTGTATTAACTTTCCAAAAATGAAAACAACATGATTTTAGTTTTTTATTATAGATTTTATGACACTTATTTGCTAACTTGTCAGGTTGTTACAGTATTTATTGACTGAATTAGCTGGTTGATACAATGTTAAATGAACTGTAATTAAAAATGCATGCATTAGTGTTTTAATTTGAAAGTATCAATATGCTATGTTTTGAGTATTTATTTTCTTGAGTACAGTTTCTGTTTCAGTCTTTAATCATACTGCAGTAGATGCAATATAATTTTTTTATGCAATTTTGTGCTCTAATTAGTATTTGAATATTTAAACAAACTCTGTATTTCACATTAATTGTCAAAGAATATGCTACTTTGCTATTTCAGTGTGATTGCATGGAAAACCCATCTGGAAGCACGTAAAGGAAGAAACACCTGTTTTCAATGTCACAAATGTAATAGAAGCAAGAGTTTGCCCTTCATTAATAATGATAAAACAGATTAAATATCCTGGCACTATATCATTGTAATTTATCACATTACAAGACTGCTGAAGATAATTTACATGACAGAATTTAACTGTATTTTCAACAGAGTCACATAACAACAAAATTACCAACACACCTTTGCCTACTGTGGAAGTCATCTACACTTCTCAATGTCTGCAGAAGACATCCAACATCATAAAGATCTTGTATTACTCAGCACACAAACTATTTGAACTTCTCCTCTCAGGGAAGAGATGTTTGTCCATCAGAGCACACAACACAAGACTGATAAACAGTTTCTACCCCAAAACGATTACTACAGTAAATTCTGTACTGAAATCACACATACCTTAAAGACATAATTGTGAGATATCATATCCATCATTATTATTTGTTTGTGAAATATTTTTTAAAAACTTATTTTTTGCATATGCTGACAATTGTGTAATCTGTAAGCTATATATGTGAGAATATTAGGTTTGTGGTTTTCAAAAATATAGTTTTTGAGCATTGTTTCAGGTGGTGTAACGGAATCTCATTGTATGTGTTATGCAATGACAACAAAAGGAATATTATCTTATATTTTCTTTGCACATTAGATAGCATTCTTTATACAACTTTTATTCTTTCTATCATAACTACATCACAATGCAATTTTTTAAAATGTAAGAAAATACATATACAGTAATCCCTCGCGGTTCACTTTTCGCGGATTCACGACTTCGCGGGTTTTTAAATACAAGTGATTGCCCGCCTATCGCGGAAGTTATGTTCCAGACCCATCAGCAACAGGAGAAAATCCGCGATATAGAAAGACCATATAAATAAACATTTTTATAGTTTAAGCCTTAAAATACCCATCCCACATGCTTTAAACACATGTAAACTTATAAAACACACTTTGTTAACACATATGATATGTGGATGTCGGGCTAAGGATATGAGTAACATCTCACTATTATAAAACATTTTAACTTCACGCAAGACAAGACAGTGAGACAGGAAAATTGGTGATGTACAGGCTTAAAATTATTGACACGCAGAGCGACAAGCAGCACAAAGCCAGCACAAAGTCCACTTCTCCTTAGCGTTCATTCAGCTCCCCACCCCCTTGACAATGCGAAGTGGCAGGAGCGTACTGCGCTTCCGGGGAGGGGGGGTTTGAGCGAAGGTGCGTTCAGCTCTCACACACCCACCCACACACACACACACACTCCTCCTTCCGAACGCGCAGAGCGACAAGCAGGCATTTTGGCAGAAGCAGCACAAAATCCATTTCTGCTCAGCGTGAGTTCAGCTGCCCCCCTTCACAAAGCGAGTGCAGACACATTGACGTCTGATCGCTGCGTGCAGGCAGTGTGCAGTGTTGGTCTGAGGTGTTTAAGAATGTGAAAGTGTTTAAGAGCATAGGAAGTGTTTATAAGAGCGTGGGAAAGGTTAACAAGAGAGTGAGAAAGGTTTATAAGAGTGTGGGAAGGGTTTATAAAGCCTTAAAATATGTATAAATAATAAAATAAATATAGGTCGCTACCTCGCGGATTTTCACCTATCGCGGGGGGCTCTGGAACGTAACCCCCGCGATAGGTGAGGGATTACTGTATATAATTGCCAGATTGTATGCTTAGTGATCCAACAATGGGGGGTCACAGATTTGAATTCCTATTATTGCTAATCTTATCACTGACAATATCAATATTGCAAATGCCTGTGTCAGGATTTACAACACCATCTGTAACATCATACTCATCAGCACTCTGGAATGCAAATTACAAATTTAATGTGGTTGCCTTATAAAACAATATTAAAACTTAACTATTCAATTACTAATAACAGAACATATGATAGACATGATCACTTTAGTCTTGTTAAAATCACTAAAAAGCCCAGAGGAAGATCTCTTGCAGAATGCAGATGGTATGTTCTCTTGAAAGCAAGCACAAATACAAGACTTGAAGCAAACAGTGGGTAACATTCTGTGTAACAGCTCTACCAGGCACGGAGGAACAAGCCCATTAAAACACTTACAAATTAACATAAGGATTTAACAGTTTATTTGCAGTATGCTTGGAAGCCAGTGTAGAAATGAAAATACAAGTCATCAATATCCTGGCAACACAGTTTTGAATGCACAATAGTTTATGGGTGCTCTTAGCAGGGATTCATTTAAAAATGTGAAAAATGTGAATTTGTGGTTCTTTGCAGAGAATATATTTTTAAGTTTGGAATGGTAGTTTAGTATTTGTATTTCAGAGAATCAATTCATGCCTAACTGAACACTATTGTTTGAAATTTAATAAAAATCATAAGGGCAGCCACAATCATACCAATAAAAATGAAAAGAGGTATTTTTCTAAAATTGAATTACATTCTTTTCCTCTTATAGAATTAACTACATGTTTTGCATCAAATCATAAATTACACAATGGTATTATTTAATTTTTAGCCGCATTTGTGCATAATGCAAAAAGTACCTTGGCTGTCTGTCTGTCTGTATGAAACAACTCACCTCCCAATGATCAAACGTTGTTTAAACCTTGCACACTTATTCATAAAGGACATTGTCAAGGAAGTTCATTTTTGTTGAAATATCTTGAATACAGTGCATTGTGCACATTTTTTAAATTACAAATTCTCCCATTGACGAGCATTGGAAAATTTGCAAACCTGTCTACTTTAAAACACAGAAACATTCAGTGTCTATTTAATAACAAACTTGTTCAGTTTCAACATTACCTTGAGAGCAGTTACTTCCACTTGAATATTTTAAAAATATTTTTGTTCTTTTACTCACTCAACAGCCACTCCTGACAAAATACTGAAACACCAGCAGTCATGCACACTGAAGTACACCTTAGGATGGAATGAGGTTAGATGTAGGTTGGGTGGTATAACAGAGTAATTTTAAATAAGAAAGGTACGACTTTAGCTGTTGTTATGCATTGGCATCTGAGGATCACCTTTTGGACTCAGCTAAGGTATGCAATACCATTCTGCGACGAGGGAATAATGTCATTAACAGTATCATCTCCCACATTGTCCATTCTGGTCAGACTCCTATTAGAACCGACATCCCCAGAAGAAGGTTTCTCATTTGGGATTAGAACAACTCTATGCAGGAACCTCCTGACACAAATCAGCTCATGAGAGCTATATAGTTCTGAGAAGCCAAATTGGTTTAAAAGGTGGTGGCAGTGCCTATTTTCTGTAACTTGTTCCAGGAGCCAGGTTAGATGAGGAGGCATTTACCATGAGCATTAAATTAGTTAAAAGCCCTGGCTCAGAAATGATAGGTGAACCTTTGTAGAGAAGAACTGGGAGATATGCATAAAAGCAAAACAAAAGGAATAAAAATAACGTCCAAAACCGAAATGAAAGGCAAAAATCTAATTCAAAAACCATGCAAGAAGTCAAAACCAAGAAAGTCACATAGAAGAGAGTAGCAACTAGAGCATTTTTTAAAGGTAATGTATCTGCAGATCGCTAAAGACATTAGCTACTAGCTGATCTTCTATCCCGTTGCACCGGTGAAATGGAGATCACAACCTTTGAACTCCATCCCCTGGATATGTGTTACACAACTCTAACAACAAATTCAACATTTCAGCAGCAAAGACAGTAAAATAAATCAGCTTTAATTAGAAGTGAGCACAGCCTGAAAAATTAAACCTGATCATGACACCACCTCAACACATCTATTTACCACCACCAAGCAGACTATCTGGTTGAGCATTTTAACCAGATGCTCAAACAGATGCTGAGGAAGGCAGTGGAAACAGATGAGCTAGACTAGGCCCAGATCCTACCCCTTGTCTTGTTTGCCTTTCGGAATGTGCATCAGGCCTCAATGGGCTTCTCCCTCTTTGAGTTCCCGTATGGGAGATATTCCCATGATTTGCTTAATCTAAACCAGGAGAGCTGGGAGAAGGAAACAATGCCCTCTACCCACGACATTCTCGATTATGTTTCAAGCTTGTGCAACCACTTTTAGTTGGCGCAGCGCACCCAAGCTGGGTTATGGGTCCCCACCTCCATGAGTTCTGCCAGGCCAACAGAGTAATGTTATTTGGCCCTACATCATACTCAAAGTTCCTGGCACATTGGCAAGTCCCCTTTCTTTCCTAGGACACAAAGCAGAACTGGAAGTTGACAATGGCCAATGGTGAGATGCACCTTGTTGTTGAAGAACTCCAGGACCTCAAGAACCAGACATTCGGAGGATCACAAAGCAGATTTCGCAGCACATATTAATGCCACAAAGGAGAGGACACCATTTTGGGTCCCCTACCTCTGGATAGAAGATCAGATGAATATGATTGATTATGCATATAGCGTGGAACTGACCTCTCTCTACTATTCTTTCCTCTGCATGTCCTGGAGTACAAGAGAAACACCACCATGCACCAAAATGTGGAGACTAGCCAAGATAAAAAAAAAAAAAAACACACGGTCGCTGATTACAACGACAAGATGGTACACGAATAAATATGAATAATATGAATAATTTTGTATCCGTGCCATAATGTTTTCCAAAATGTACTATACAAGTCATAAAATGAATAATTCCAAATATCATATATATCTATATCTCAGTTTTTTTTGTCAGTGCAGTTTTGACATCATGGACCATAAGGTGCATACTAATTCAGCATAAGCAGGAACACTCAATAAAACTGAATAAAAAAAATCAAGTGACAATGAGATAGGAAGAAGGCAGATTCACCAGCATTTGTGTGTCAGCTTTTATCCATCCAGATCAGAGAATTTCTAGTTCCATTGTCTCAAAACACCACTCACATCTACAGTTATTCCCAGTTTCAAATTAAAACTAACACCGTCAGATCCCTAGGTGGGATAGTATGTATCGTGATCATGACTGAGAGAATAAAAGTGAAAAAAAAAAACGCAAACTTTTACAAATACTATAAATTTACACCAGCTTTTACAGATGCAAACCAAATGTACAGTGGTACCTCGGTTTGCGAGCTTAATTCATTCCGGTAATGTGCTCGTAGTCCAAAGCACTCGTATATCAAAGTGAATTTCCCCATAAGAAATAATGGAAACTCAGATGATTTGTTCCACAACCCAAAACTATTCATATAGAAATGATTAATACAAAATCTAAAGTAAAAATACATAAAACAAATTAACCTGCACTTTACCTTTGAAAAGAATCATGGCTGGTGTGAGTGAGTTTCTAAACTCTTGTGGGATTCCACCCAACGGGACGAAATGCGGAAGAGCATCCCAAAGCAATCGCAGTCTCCCAGTGCTCTAGCAGTTCGCCGTAAAAGCGAATCCGAAAAGATCGCAGACATGCTATAAGCGCCTGCCATCGATGGGTGATACAAGGAACATTATAAATGCGCAGGGCCCTGCCTGACTGCTGTGTCTGTTTCAAGCTGAATAAAGCTGGTGTTGCTAAAGTACTGAGACTCAGCTTTGTGTTTGAGTGTGCAAGACGGTGACTCGCACGTCACAGCACACACGCACGCGCGAGCACACACACATACATACACACACACGAGCGCACGCGTGCACACACAGGCACATGCGCGAGCGAGCACACACACATACACACAAAAGCGCGCGCGCACACACAGTCACAATGCTAATGCTGTAGTAAACAGTATACGCTCGTACGGATGTTTACTATGAGTGAGGCATGCTGACTCAGATGGAGAATAGGAGACAATTGCCCACAATCCCACAGCGAGAGAGAGAAGAACCATCAGCTCAGTTGTGATCACATGACGCTCAGCAGACAAAGAGTATACATACTACTCGTACTGCAAGACCTTGCTTGTTTATCAAGTCAAAATTTATTAAAAATTTTTGCTCGTCTTGCAAAACACTCGTAAACCAAGTTACTCACAAACTGAGGTTCCACTTTATGTGTTTACTGTATAATATTAACAATAAGAGCAGCTGACTACTCAAAACAGTAAATATACGAGGCAGTCAGGATCGAACCAGGAGACTCTTGATTACAAGTCAACAATTCTTACTGCTGCACCACACAAACTGTTGTATCATCCTTGAACCTTTTGTGAAAGTGTTTATTTGATCTTTGGACTTCAGGCTTCACACATTACAGTGGAACCTCGGGTCATGAACGTCTCTCTGAACACATACAAATCGAGTTAAGACCAAAAAGTTCGCCAAACTTTTGCATCTGTTCACAACCACACACTCAGGTGACGAACAAGCCAGTTTCCCTTCCGGTTTGTATGCGCTGATGATTTCCGCACGTGTTCAGTCTCTCCTTGTGCATTCGCTGTGAACTCTTTGTGCTCTATTCCGTTTCCCTTCCGGTCCGTACACACCAGTGACTTACGCACGTGTTCAGTCTCTCCCTGTACAGTACATTGTTCTCGGTCAGACGTGCATCGCACAGAGTGACGTTGTGGTATAGCTGGTCCACAGCTCATGTCAAGAGGCCAGTTTTAAATAAATAATCACCGTGCTTGCGAGGGGGCGTGGTGGTTGAGTGGCTGAAGCAGTTCCAGGGGAATTCGTGGTGTGGGCATTTCTCACCGAAGTGCACAGGTGGGAAATCAACCACATCTGTAATTGGTCCCAGGGCTGCTGGTTGCTACAGCTGCCACGTCCTCTTCATAAATAGAAGCACAAGGCGGCTAAAGGGAGGAAAAAGAAAAGAAAGACAGAGGTTGCGGAATGAGGAAGTAAGCAGGAAGCAGTGTGGAAAGAACCAGTGTGAGCAAGCAAGCGCGTGCTCGCAGGCAGACAGCTGGACAGTAAGCCCAAGCAGGGGTGTTTGGCCGACACTCGGTGGGGCAGAAGGAAGCGGTCGCTCCAGTTGAGCAATCAAGGAGCTGGAGTGACCAGAAGAAGGACAGCTGGCCACGTAAGGCCGAGAAGGCAGCGGGAGTCGTGAGGCTTGGGCAGTGAATTCCCTGATGTGGGCGTCCTGGTCGCCAGGGAAGCCAAGTCTCGGTCTGGAGAATGTGCGGCCGAAGCCAGGGATTGGGAGGCCTCCAGACCAGAAGGAAGAAGGAAGGACAGCTGCAGGTAGAGTGGCTCCCCTGTTGCGAAGCCTGGATAGGGAGAATCAGGGGCGTCACCAGTTAAAGAATGCACCGGGCTTGTTTTTAAAGAGACTGCTTCCAGCATTGTTTTAACGTCGTTGTATTTAATGAAGACTCTTTTCTATTGGATTTTAACCTTCACTTCACTTATGTTTTAATGGGATTATTTATTGAAGGATTCTGAAAGCACTGCACTTTGTTTTTGATTGTTGTTTTTGATAAAAGCACTTGGCACTTTTTGCACCATCCCCTTGCTCCATTGTAGTGCCTCACTGTCGTGCTCATCGGTAACATTACCGACGTTGACGGGTTTAAGGGCTCCTGGAAGCGAGATGGGAACATGCAGCGAACCCGCATCATCACAGACTTTACCTAAAAACTCTAATCTCCTCTCCACCCAGTTCCTCCTCACTTCCTTCATGCCAGAACTCGACTCATGCAAGGTTAGTTTTCTTGGTTGTTTATGATTAGTTTTTGTATAAATTAAGGATTTTACAAATGTTCATTTTTTCCCTGTGCTTAAAATTCATTAAAAAAAGTGTTTACAGCGAGCGGTTCGTAAGACTGTAGCGTGAACTCTTGCAATGTTAGCTTTCTCTGTTCAAGGTTTTCTCAGTGTTATTCAATGTTTTTACATTTAGTTTACTATTACACTGTGCATTCTATGGTATAATTAACTATTTTTGTGCTTAAAAATCTTAAAAAAAAACTATTTTTACATACAGTTTGTACAGTCCAGAACGGATTAATTGTATTTACATACAATCCTATGGGGGAAATCACTTCAGGTCACGACCAAATTGGGCTGCGACCAGAGTTTTGGAATGAATTATGGTCGTGACCCAAGGTTCCACTGTATATAGTTTATGTCTATATGTTGTCATTTATTACTAAAATACGAAAAATGTTTCTGTTTTAACAATGTGTGTACACAGATTGTTGTAGAAACGGAACACACATGAAATGCATGTGTTCCAAATAATGATCTATTATTTCCCTATACAACTCTAGGTACCTGACTCCCAGATAATCAAGGCTGGAACTGGGAGAACTTTGTGCCCGTTCTGCGGCAGTGGGGGATGGAATAGTAGGCTGCTTGCTGCTTGTCTTAATCGGCATATTTACAAGACAAAAGACACTGACGGAGAGGTGTGAAGGGATTTAAGGTTGGCCGGATTTACGAGTTTTTTCATAGGCTTTGGTAATTCTAGCATTAAAGTGTAAAGATGTCGGCTTTGGTACGTTTGTGTCTTTTAAGTATCTTGTCATTGTTATTCAAGCAAATTCTCAGTCTCTAGTATTGTCCATGTATCGGCCTCATAAATATAATGCATCTTTCATTGAGGAATTCTCAGACTTAGTGTCAATTATAATAACTAACTATGACAGGTTCCTAATTGTTGGGGACTTTAATTTTCTTACTGATAACCAGTATGAACCAACAGCAAAAGAACTGAATAACTGCCTGCAGTTTTTTGATCTTAGCTAGCAAGTTAGTTAGCCCACACATGGGGGGGACACACATTGGTTTTAGTAATTATTATAGGATTAAAAGTTGATTTGGGGCACATCATGGATATCGGTGATAACGCCTGATGACCCTGACTTTTTTGGTTCACTGACATTGTGTTTCAGAATGGATGAGTAGTAATTTTCTCAAACTAAATAAGGAGAAATCAGAAATCTAGTTATTGGCAATCATGGATAAAGCAAGGGTATAAGAAATAGCCTTGATCCATTTAGCTTAAAAGTCAAGATGGAGGTAAAGAATCTAGGGGTAATTATTGACTCTGGTACTTGCTAAGTACTATATTTTGGAATGCCTGTCACCTTACACTCCAAGTCGTAATCTTAGATCTTCGAATGAGTGTCTGCTTATAATTCCAAGAGCTGAAGAAGTGGCGAGACAGCCTTCTGCTGTTATGCACCTGAAATCTGGAATATTTTAACAACAGAAATTCACCAGGTTATTTTAACATGGCTTTCACATAGCTACATTTTAGTGTATCCCTGTTAAACTATATGTGCATTGAATTATCATTTTCATCAAGGCTCCACAATCCATACTTATCCATACTATTCTCTGCTGTTGTTTTTCTGGCTTTTCTGTGGTGCACCACCACTACATGATCAAGGCACCATGCAGTCCCAACATTGATCTATTGAAGGCAGTACCCCAGATGTCCACATGACCATCATCATCAAATTCTTTCATGTGAAGCCTGAAAACCATGAGGATTGATTGCGATCATTTATGTTAGGTAGAATGGGGTCTGGGCGGTATCTTGGCCTTGGAACCCCTGCAGATTTTGCTTTTTTCTCCATCCTATCTGGAGTTATGTTTTTGTTTGTTTTATTTTTTTCTGTCGTCCTAGCCATGTGACCTTACTTTATTCTTTGTTACTTAGTTTTGCCTAATCTTTTTTTTTTTTGTTTCATATAAACTTTTCTTTCTTAATCTTGTAAAGCACTTTGAGCTACACCATTTGTATGAAAATGTGCTATATAAGTAAATGTTGTTGTTATTGGATGAGATCTGAAAATGAAAGAGGCTGGTAGACTAAAGTCAGTGTCTCTCAAGCCAGTGTCATCGGGAATGTGTGTATCATTTAAAACTCCTCAAGACAGAATGGAGAGCAGCACTGCAGCTACTCCTGCAGAGGTGTTGTTTGGAGATGCTGAACAGCTTAATTTTGGAGACAGCCTCACCCCTCCTGCACAGGAAGGAATTAGTAGCCACCATCACCTTAGTAAGAGGGGTGCTAGTCCCCAAGATCTACCTCTGGTTTCTTTGATGAAGTGACTAACCCTCAGTGACTCTACCAGTGTTCATATTCATATTCATTTTGCATAGACCCCTCCGAAAATTATCGAGAATCTCAAAAAAAAAAATCACTTAATGGCAAAACACACATTTAAGCATTTTAAAGTTGTGATAATGCTTTGCAGAAAATAGCATGCTAAATTCAGGAAGACTTCTTGTGCTGCTGCAAGGTGATATTGACCAATTGTGAAATTTTATTTATGCTCAAAATTTTCAAAGCCCAAGAGACTGGGCTATTAACCAGGCCCAATCACTGTCGCAACATTTTTGTGGGGTTTTCTCTGGAATGTGTGATGAAATTTTGAGCACCCAAAGACATATAGACTGGGCTAATTGTTCTGTTGTGTTTGATTGTGGATGCGTTCTCAAGTACATCTTTCAATGCACTGGCACCCCCTCCTGTACTGGTTCCTGCATTGATCACAAAGGTGCTGGTGCAGGCTCCACCTCATTCTTCTAATGTATGTTCCATTACATTTCAAATGTTATAATTCATAATTAATAATTTAAGTCATATTTTATGGGGTCCATTTTAGGAGATCGTTATTTTTCACATTTCCAGTCATCAAACGGCAGTATTATTCCATAGCATGTATCAGTAGTCATTTAGGACACCATAATTTTTCACTTCTCCAGTCATTGAATATCAGTATTACTCCGTATCAAGTATCAGTACTCACTCATCACTAGTCACACATCACTATTTAGTAGTCATCCATCAGACCTCACTCATCAGCACTCAGGAGTCGATAATCATCATTATTCACTTCTCATTTGTCACTCCATCACTCATCAGTACTCAGTTTTCACTCATCAGGCATCAGTCATCACTTTTCATTTTTCATGTTTTTTTTAGTAACTCATACATATGAAAAATTGTGTTCTGTGTACAGGGTATTATAGTGTACTTATTTCATAAGAAGCTGATTTTAACCTCACAACTGTTGTGCTTCCTTTCATCCACATCATCTGGGTACAGCAACAGCAACAAACAGAAAGAATTTGATTGATTATTTTAATAAGTCAATGGGCTCTGTTATATGTTATTAACCTACAATCCACATACCCCCTGTTTTCACTCACCCCACTGATTGGCTCTGACAAAAAAGACGGAAAAGGAAAAGTGATGGCTGATGCCTGATAAGAAAAAACTGAGTACTGAGTGATGGTGTGACAAACAATAAGTGAGTTGTAATGCATGATAAGCGACTTCTGAGTAGTGACGAGTGATGCCTGATGAGCGGCTACTGAGTAGTGATGTGCACCGAGTAGTAAGTGACTACTGATACATGATAAGGAGCAAAACTGATGTTTGATGACTGGAGAATTGAAAAATGATGATGTCCTAAAATGGAAATTGAACTATTTATCTTCATTTATTGCATGCAGTATTTAATTTGATTCATCTGATTTTGTAACTTTTGGTTTTGCAATTTCTTATTCCAGAAAGTTAGAATTATTCATTTTAAGATGAATTTTCTCATTCAGAAGATAGTATAATTTAAATATAAAATTAGTTCCTACTTGATGCATTGGACAGTGTGCAAACTAATCAGTAGACAGTAAAAGATCACTTGATTAGTCAAATTTATTTTTCACTGTTCAGGCAAAATGGTAAAGTAAAAAACTGTCCAATAAAAAGTTTACACTTACTGAATGGCCTGATAAGTACAAAGTACAGTTTCATAGATTAAGTATGATTAACCAGTTTAGGCAATTTTTGTAACTATTTTTTTCTATATGCATAGAAAATTTCAAAAACAAAAAAAAGACCCCAAATTTCTAGAAATTTGGCAACCCCCTCTATTGTTCCTTAAATTGTTGGAGGTTTAGAAACCATTGCCATTATTTGGGTTGTCTTCCCTCCAGCCGCTTTGGGGGAGCACTTAAGAGCATCTTAACATTATACTCATGAGGGTAGTCACTTCTAAGTTACAATTTATCTAAAATGCAATGGCTCACCCTAAAAGTACCTCAAAAGGTCTACTACAATTTGACTGTTGGACATAATATAACATTTTTTCATGTACTGACATGAAGCCCCTAGAGGTTCATTCCACACAATTGTCCATGTATGCCACCAAAATATTAGAAGCCCTTGTAACATATTCATAGCTTAATCATTTTAATATACATCACAAATAACTTGATGCACTATACAACATTTATATTTTGCCAGGGAACTATTTGCAGTTGCAAGTATCCCTTCTAACTGTTGCAAAATGCAGAGTGTGGGTTTTTGTCTGAGTTCATTGCATTTAGTGTCATTACTGCCTGCCACTTACTGTACTAACAGTATAAATTAATGTTATGACAACATGCTGCAACCCAGATATATAACTGAAAAAAAAGTCTTCGCTATGACTCTCTTGTTGCCTAGCATTTAATTATGTTTTATCCAATTACAATATTTCCTGTAATTAAAGGCTTACTCATCTACATTTTAATTTACGGGGGTGGATTATTAACATTAGCTAACAAAACTAGAAACTAGAAAACAGAGAAAGAACACAGGATTTAGATAATAATCTTAAACAAGAAAGTTTCCCAAAACAAGTCTTGCTGTTTCATTTTCATTGTTAAAGCTTAGTTATTATTAAAATGTTTGTGGCTTTTTACCTATCTCTTATTTTGCTGATTTTGTCTAGTCCACTTTTAATATTAAAAGTAATTTGTATAAATTAAAATAAATATACAAAACAAAATATTGTATGTGGAATAATACTAAAATCCCCAAACAAATATTGTAAAATAAACATTTTATCCCAAGGAGGCCCCTACATCCATTGTCCTTATTACCTGAATTATGCTGCTAGAATGTAAAATGGTGAAATAGGTTTATTACGTGGATACATATACTCCTTTGCTTTGTTCAGCTGTTGCTGTATGGAAGTACATCTTCCTTCCATCAAGCAATGTCTGCTTAAGATTTGTTAAAAGAAAACTTGAAAAGTTGGGATTTCTATAATAGGAAAAGAATGTGCTGGCATGAGAATACCTTCTAGAGAACAAGAAGCAGATTTACTGTCTTAAGTATCACACTTCTTGGAATACAGGTTCTTTTATTTCAAAACCAATGTAAAGCTCGGAAAACATACATCTCAGAACTAGTGACAAAAGATAAAACACTTGATCATTATATAGAAACATACACACAATTTGACATTTAATATTATTTTAACTTCTTGAAAGAAACAGCTGTCAGGTCACAAAAGTGGAGCACATTACCAGAACAAGAGTCTCGGGTACAGCAGGATTATGAAAAGATTTCTAGGCTTAGACTGAGTTCTTGTCTCTTCTGCTGTTTCCAAGTGATAGAGTTCAGAGAAAAGTTGCTGGACTGCTCAACAAATTCAAACAATACAACACTCAAATATTAGCCATTATGAAAGACAGACTGATAGCAAACAACAGAATTTGATAGGTGTTCTTCTTGTCATCTTATCCAAAAGTTATTTACAGCAATAACCCAATCAACAATGCAGTTATCTATGTCCCTCCTGCCTATTTGTCTCAGTAACCATAACATTCTGCCATATGAAAGAATCTTCTGCCTTAGTATCAACACAGTTTTTTATTGATGTTTATATTTTCAAAAGTGCCCTGTCTTACAACTTTGAAACTGTTCTTGTTAAATAGTATGATTTTCCTAGCACAATTTACTCTCATTATTCCTCAATTATATTAATTATTGTTGATATAGATTTACGATTTTTTTTGAGAGATTCAGTTCTTCTTTTCTAGGAATTACAAGACAATCTTCTGTAAGACTGGGTAACCACCAAAGAGTCCCTAAGTCTTTAATCGACTGGTTGCACACAGCCTGAAAGCATGCAGACTAAGACAAACAAAGCAGTTAACATGTACGGTTCAGACCAGCAGAACAGACAAACAGAGGGGCAGTGTAAATAACAACAGAAATCAAGGCTGCTCAGTAACTACTCTGAGAAAAAAACAGGGAGTGAAAAAGAACAAATACAGGATGAATGTGACTTTGCAAAGTGAACAATTATACAAGTAACATGCCACAAAAATGGTCATTGAACAGACAAAAAAAGTGAATGACTGTTACTGAATGGTCTAAAAGAGACCAGAAAGGCATTGTTCCTATCAGTACGGCTTCCTTTGCTGCCCTGGGTGCCTGTAGTCCTGGCATATTCCATCTCTATGGACCATTGATGGTCATGAACCATGATGGACTAGGCCAAATGAGGGCACACAGCAGTGCAAACAGTGCAAAAGTGCTTTAATTAAAAGCAAACCTTGTACAAAATGCAGTGCAGAAAGTCATAAATAAATAATCCTTAAAACAGTGCAGTGTAGATAAAATCAATAAATAACATCAATAATAGATAAAAAGATTATTTAAAACTAAAGAGAGGAATGTTTCCTCCATTTTGTCTTCCCCAGTGCACTCTATCATTATTTCACTCTAGTCTCTTATCTCTCTTACTCAGTCTCGCAGGTTACACAACAGGGCTAAGATGCTGGCAAACCTGACTATATCCCAGCCACCTCCTCCAATATTCACTGGGACACTCTGAGTCCAGCACTACTGTCCTGCCACCACCACCTTTTTCTTTCTTTCGAGTTTCTCTTTTCCCTTGATTTTATCCTTCTTCCCTTCTTCTTTCATTTCCTCCCCTTTCAAACTATTCAGACCTGTTATATCCCTCCAATTGTAGGACCTGTGCTTACTGACCCATGGAACCACTAATGACGGCTGGGTGTGCAAATCACTCTCCCACACATATCAAAATTAATTAATCCATTTCCCAATTAGCACTCTGTGGCAGTATGTCTATTCTGCATATATCTAAACTCACATGTCCAAGCCACACTACCTTAAAACAAAACCCTGCACCTGCTATAATCTGCCAGGGACACTCTTACACGCCATACAACACACCCACATAACAAGATGCTTACTGCTTGTGGAGGAACAAAAAACAAAAATGAACCCAACTGTTTTCACTTCATATGCTACCATAAATATTTAGAAGGTGTCATTTAGCTTAACTTCTCACTACATCCATAATGGCTAACATGGTACAACACCCTAGAACTACAGCTCCAAAATATGTTTAGTTTCACTAGTATAGTAAGAGATCTGGAGGATACTCAACTATGTTTCTTGCTCAGAATAATGATGTATCTCCAACTCTTTTTATTGATTAAATGAATTAAACACTTGATAAGAGGTGAATACCCAAAATAACTAAACTAAAAACATAAAATCTTTCTTTTTCATGTTATTTGACCATTGTAATTAGTTTAAGGGGCTCATGTTTCTTCCTTTTGACTAAGAAAGAGAAAAAGCGAGGTGTCAGCTTTTATAGAGAATGACATTCACGACATCACAGTCTGACTCATGTGCAGTGCAACAGCAGACAATTCATACTGACACGTTTATTGCCCCCTACGGTTAATGACGACACAGACACCAGGAGGCATAAAGGGAAAAATGAAAGAACAAAAATAAACATGAAAAATCATGAAGGAAAAGAATAAATTGCACAAACTCACTGAAATGGTCACAGATCCATATATGTTATTCTTGCCTCCCTATTCCTTTTGATCTTGTGTTTTAAAACAATTTATGCAATTCTTTTCTGTTGGATCCCAGCACAGTCTTTTTCACTCAAAAATTAGTTGAGAAGTTCTTCAGTGTAAAGGAAAGACATTTTTATATTTCATGGCTCTCCATTTAATCATTGAAATATTCAGCAGCTGTGAAAAAGCACTTAAATACATATATATGAGTATATATATATATATATGAGTATATATATATATATATATATATATATATATATATATATATATATATATATATTGAATAGATCTAGTAATATTTTGAAAGATGACAACATGCTGTTAGTATTACAACATGTTTTTTTATGTGCTGTGTACTAATATAAAGTAATTTCATACTCACTATATATTGCTGTATGTTAGAATTATATAAAGACAGCATAAGTAAACTGTATTTGCACTAAACATGGCATCACTAAATGAAGAAGTAGCAGCAAGCTAAAAAAAATTCTTCATATGATATGATTGAATTAATAATAAACTGCAAATCGCACTTGATGTAACATCTCATGAAGAACTTACTGCATTAAATATGTCTTCCTAATGTGAAAGCAATTTGGGTGAGTTGGTAATTCATGCTGACTCAAATAAACCTATTAGTCAGCTAGATAATCTTTTAGGTACTCCTAGCAGCTTGGCACTGTAAGTATTGTCATTTTTACTATGGATTGCCTATCATTTATTACAACCTGAAATTAACCTATTTCGATGACAAATTCCAAGCAATTTAATGCAAAAAGCAAAAGACTTGAATTGGATTAATGCCTGTTTCATTCATGACACCTCAAGAATATTTACTGTAGTGCACCTAATATTTAAAAGTAGCCATTTAACATTTTACTAATGTGTTTTTTGGTCATTTTGTCAATAGAATGTTCTTTTTTTCTTGCTTGAACATTATCTATACATCGGTGTTCTAAGAAGATTATAGAATTAACCAGATTCATAAATCTTATTAGTTGGGTTAGTGTTTAAGGATGCTGAAACAAACACCCCTTTTCTTCATACCATATGTTCAGGCACATTTTGTATTCAGTGATATGATGCTGAAAGTTAATTTCAACCTCCGGTGTGATGTAGATATCAAACAAAACCACTGGTCTGGTCTTTTTTAAAGCTTGTATTCAACTGCAATGAAATATGCATTGAAGAAGTCCTACACATAATAGTTTTTGCTTGCTCTTACAAGTAGGCAGCCTGTTCACCAGGTAATGTATACAACTGTACATGATTCCTGACACAGTTTCCCAATATTTGTAAAAAAAAAAAAAAAAACTTCTTCCAGAGTATAAAATTACTTTTGTCCCAAGGAATTGTAATGGATATATATATATATTTTTTGATGGCAACTTCATATCTTCAACATTTAGTGTCATCACAGGATAAAAACATTAATACATAAATATCCAGTATATTTTTTAAACATGAATCACTATTGCATTAATATTTTAAATTCAATTATTGAGACTCTTGGCCATGAACACAAAGTAGCTGGGAAGTGCTTGTTCATTGACTATTCAAAAGTCAGCTTGAAAACTGTCCTCCTCCATAACAGAAATAAATTCCCTTCTGTACCTATAGCTCATACTACCAACATGAAAGAGTAGTAAGAGAACGTAAAGTTACATTTAGAAAATATTTTATATCAGAAATAGAAGAGGAATATCTGTGTCAATCTAAAGGAGTTTTGAGATGAATTGAAATGTTTTCAATCTGTATTGTCAGATCAGATGTTCATCATATTCATGGAGATAAACTGTTGATAAGTACACAACCAGAACCAGACCGTATGTATGTTTATTAAGAGAAACACTCCATATATTCATTAGAAGGATTTTAATAGTTCTGGATGCATATTTGTTTTTCTTTTTATTTGTTATCACTCAAGGCCTATGATTAATCTCTTTAGTTTGGTTCATTTGTGTTTTGCCACTTATGGTGTGCATATTGATGACACCGGTAGGTGCACTGCAGAACATGCACTTCTTTGCCATGGAACATCAGCAGTGTCATAAGGAAATATACATAATGCAAACATTTTTTGCTGGACCTTTGATGTCAGGAGGAGAACTACTGTATCTCTCCAGTACATCATTATATATAAGAAAGCAGGAAGAGAAATTTTTTTTTTGAAAAATGTAAAGAAACCAAAGACACTTTTTGGCACTAGCTGCTTTGTGACATGAAAAGTGCATTTTTCTGTCTGCACTGCTGCCATATGTGTATGTCAACATCACCTGCATTGTAAGAAAAAAATACATGTGACAGACTTAGGATTCCTTCCTTTGATGATAGAAGGTTATGCTTCCCTGCAGAACTTTAATTTGCAAAAAAAAGAGGTTGTGAAAAAAGTAACAGGACAAGACTAGATTTTGGGGCACCTTGTGGCCAACACTGTTTAACTGTAAGCAATAAACTGAAAGAAACCATGTGTGTTATTATGCAAACAGCAAGTCACCTAATGTCTGTCTTAGGTAGACTGACTAGGATGATGGCTTCTCTGAATTTAAGGCATTCTGGGAGGAAAAGTGTATGAACCCCCTGAGGTAACGTTAGATGGAACGGTGCCGATCATCCTTTCTACTGAAGGGTATGAAGAGAGGTCGTTAGTACACAGTGACACCTCCTGTCTTGGCATTGTTTCATGTGGCAAGGTAAAGAAAGAAAGACTTGTTTAAAAACTTAAGTTTTTTCTTTTAGGATAGGAGGAGAGGGTAAAAGGATTGTCAATGTTTCCTTGAGAGTCACAAATTGGACTTTAAAAATTTCAGTTTGTGGCTTCAAATTTTGATTTTTTTTTTTGTCCTAATTTTATGTGCACTAAAAGAGTAAGTTTAGTTGACATTATACAGCAAAATTGGAAAAATAACCTCAAGAAACATCTAACATCTTATTTTAAAGGGCATTTTTTACAATAAGCATTTCAGCTAGTAATATTATATTCTAATAAACAAGCAAAGTCTAAGATTGTGAGGGTAGCTAGAGAAGACAATAATACGCATGGCCAGGTCTACCAAAAGGGTGACTCGGGTGCACACACTGGGACCCTACTCACAAAGCAGCCTTAGCATATGCGAAAGACAAAATGCCTAATAACAAGAAAAGTTCATATTCTTACAGACAGTACATGTTCCCATGTTCCCCTGCCCTACTTCGATCCTCACAATTATAAAGTTATCCAATCAGACATAATTTTAAAATTTTCAAAAGAAAATTATGAGTCCTGGTTGGTTGACATGAGGGGACAAGATCAGTGCAGGTGTCTCATATGTCAATCTTATGATATCATACATTCGATATTTTATTTTTCTTCAAAACAAGAGTGCAGTGGTGCAGCGAAAAGAAAACACAGACAGAAACAAAACATCCTGTTGTGCTTAAAACTATACCAGACATTTAAAAAAGTGAACAAAACCATGATTTGCATAAGCACTTTAAACAAGCCACAAATGAGAGGCCTGATATCACTGCTTATAGCAGTTTCGGCATCAGTGCTAAGTCCATTTCTGTGGAGTTGCCTACACAGATGTGCACAGCCAACAATGTGGCAGACAACAAGGCAACTGCAGGGGATAAGATGCACAAAATAAAGCCAAACCAAACAAAAGACTTCTTTTGGGTCTTTTACTTGATTTGGCCCCAAAACACTCAGTTACATATCACCTTTTTACCACAAATTAGTATAAGCCTTTAAAAATGTTTAATCAACATCTGTTAACTGCTATATCAGAATAAAATGTAATTTCCAGCAGATGTGGTGTTGCACTCATCATCTTGTTACATTCACTGCAACACACAACAGACAAAAAAAAGAAGGTGAAGTTGACCCAATTTAATGTTTTAGACCTTTTTCTACTTTAATTCCTGTACCTGATTTATTATTTGCATATGTGATGTTCAGAATTTATGAGTATATACATGTGTTTGGTGGGGGTAACTTCAGTAGTGGTAGTGAGGTTGGAGTCTTAATTCCCCCTTGATTATATGACATTAGAAATCAATGTTGCTTGAACACATATAGTAACCACTTATTTTGTCCAAACTTATTAATACATTTCACAGTTAGCACTTATGCTCAAGAATATTACGTCTATGAACACATTATGTATGCATAGATAAACATGTAAGTAATGTAGTTTGCCCTTGGCCAAGATTTACCACTCTGCAATCTATTACATGTAAAGTTAAAGCAATAAGAATAGCTTGTCAAATATAAGGGAAAATTGATGCACTTTGCCAAGTCCAAAATCTGACATTGCCATGTCAAAAAGGGGTCAAAACCAGTTGAAGACTGCAGTTGTGATTTAATTTTGCCTATATTAACTTCAAGAAAGTTCAGTGCCCTTTTGAAAGCCAGTTATTGACCAGGTTAAAAAAAATCCACACAAATGGAAACCCCTGTATCACAGTCCATCAAGGATTTCTACATAATATAAAGTATCCAAAACACTAATGACCTACTTGTTTAACACTTCATAGTGTTTATGTTAGTTGCAGTTCAAAAGTAAACACAACTTTATTCACTTTCAGAAGCCAATTACGTTTCCTTTTTTAATTTAAAAGGTATGTATTGTGATATAAATAAACATTTAAATGATATCATGCATGGATATAATGCTTAGCAAAATAAAATTTTAAAAGAATGGGTACTTATTAACTGAAAAACGGAACTATGTTTGGATAGCAAGGTGAGGGGATGGTGGAGAGGCAGTTATGTTCTTCTTGTCCACTTTCTTTGAAAAACACTTTTCATTTCATAATGGGGCAAAAATAACAGAAAAAAATCAAAAGCACAACACTTTTAAGCAGTGAGAGCGTTAAACGCAGCCCTGAGACATGCCTACCTGTGGTGTGCTCTTATTCTTTTCTGGATGGTCAGGCAACTTAAACTTTTCCATGGGAAAAGTTTAGCTTGTGGGAAGAAACTGTCTGTGAGTCTAGGTATTCATGCTTTTATTCCTGTAAGACTTTTCAGCAATAAGGGTTAAAAAAGACAGAAACCAGGATGACTGAGGGAGGAAGCAGTGAAATGTCAGAAATAGACAGACTGGGTGTACTTGAAATATGTTCCAGTAAGGGAATGAACTGTTGCCTAACCACACTGAAATACTCACCTATAAAATATGATGCAATCAAAATTTTTGATGGCCTAAGGAAGTAAAGTGGATGTTTTGTCTTCTTCATAACCCCAGGATTGTTAATTATCACAAATGAGTGTGCAGTCCCCTTTCTGTTTTCTAAATTTAGTGATATTTAATTTTTTGATATTGAGGGAGATATTATCATCAATGCATTCTTCCACCAAGACACTAACCCAATCCCTTATATCTGCCTCATTATTAGCAGTGATCTGCCAATGATGGTTGTGCTCCAAAAATGGAAATGTGTTCCTTTTTTGTAGAGGGAATTAGAACTATGTTTGGCCACAACCTGCACTTCTGATGTTATGTGTCTTTGTCCTCCATATAATTAATTGTGTTTTGCAGAACCAGGGAAACAGCAGTTTCAGTGGAATTGCAGGTGGTCTTAAACCTCTGTTATGAAGTGTTAATGGGCTTCATGATAAGCTTTTTAAAGCATGTCATTATGGCGGATGTCATTGCATTTAGTTGTTGTCTTAAAACACATGGAAATGTGAGAAACACTCAGTACATGACTTAAGGATCCATCCACTCATCTGAGATGCTTACCTTTCTGTATTTTAATTTGATTGAAGGCTACCCTGACTTCAAACTCCATGACAGACATAGATGGATCACCACAGACCAGAATCACCAGTTGCATCATAATTCCCATCTTAAAGTGAGTATAACAGATGTTCAACTGGGAGAGAGAAATCTCTTCTTGTTGATGTAACATTGCTTATTTTTGCTTTATAGCTTTTACTGTCTGAATACTATGATACATATGGGCTATATCAGCATTTGAACACTGGGAAATTCTTATCATTAGACAAACAAAATTTTTTCGTACCAAATATGCAGAGGGTGTACGGGAGTTTAGTCTGTTTTCAAGAATACAGAAAATGCAACATTCATTGATTTTCACTGGTGGGGTGACCTTCCACTTGGCTTATCCATCTTCTATTCCAGAGACTGCACATTGGCAAGGAGAACACTTGGAATGGATTCCATCAGCCAATGGTGCTTCACTCTCATTTAAAGTTCTCTCTGTTTAACACATTTCCAGGTCCATTGTACAATGATGCCAAAGATAGCTGATTCAGATCCAGGTTAGATAGATCTGTTTTTAAATCGAAGACATTAAGCAAACACTTCTGAGTTATAGGTACTCAAAAAAAGACACATTTCATGAAAAAAAAACTACAAAATGAAACAGACAAAAATAATCAGACAAGGAGACACATGAAGCATATTCCCACTTTCTGGTGCTAAACTGAAAGGCAAGTCTTGATTTTCAATTTAGTTGTATGTAAATTCTAGAAATGTTTGAAAAATTTTCAACTATTTGGCTATTTATTGTTTCAATTTTGCAATTGTTCTTATTTTTTTAATTTTAAATATATTTTTGCTATCACTTTTTCAGCATTTACAATTTTTTATAGCTAGGACCATTATATTTATGGTAACAAGAAAGGAAATCTTAGTAATGGTCTGGACTAGTGATACCTTGTTTTGCTTTATTTATTTATTTTTTATTATGAATCTTGGTTGATGCTTTAGTTTTGGTAATCGAAGCTATATAGCACCTGACCCTCTATTGTTTGTTTTTTTCCCCATAAAAGTCCTTTATTTCATCTTCTACCCATCCTGTTAATTATACAGGTATTTAGGGTTATTTGACCTGCCAGTTTCTTCTTCAACATAATATTAATTAACTTTGCTTCCTTTGTTCGGGTCACAGTTGCAATATGAAAAGATCAGGTGCCTCATGTATAAATAGTGCATATGCACAAAAATGTTACATAAGCCCGTTTCCACGCTCACATCACGATGTATAAAACCTAAAGTTGGCATAAGCCACGCACATTTTCATGCCAGTTAAATGCTTGGTGTACGCAAGTTCTCCGCTTGGTTTTGCAAACTGGCGGCACCCAGCATCAAAGCAGTGCTTTTGTTCCAGTGTGGTTTCCCTTTCTTTTATAGATCCACATCCCTGACGTGGCTTGATATGATATGAATACTGAAATGATATCAAGTATACATCTCAGTATTTAAATTATTCAGAGAACTGTAATATAACGAATGTAATGGATTCTGTGTCCTGTCAGAGGAAGAGAAAGCCCATTTAAGAAGCACATATTGATTCACACACATAGAGCACATAGAAGAACACATACAAAACAAAGCATTTAATGTGCTACTTTAGTTACGATGGGATTTGAGAAACTAGTAAATTAAACAATTTTAAGATGATATTTATGATGTTCTACTTAAATGACAAAATAAACTACATGATTAAAGTGGAAATTTCGAGATTAAAGTTGACATTTTGAGATTTTTTCTCACTGTGTCCCTTTTTTTGTTTTTCTTTTCTCTGTACCCTAATACGCTTTCATATGACACTCAGATGGTGGGCTACAACTCGCCTTTTCACGGTGACTTTGATATCTTACAACTTCTTTTTTATTTCGGGCACTGTGACTTTATGAACTTGAGATTTCGAGTTATTCTGACACTCTGTGTCACTCGATCAACTTCCTTTTGTTGTTTATATCACTGTTTAAACCAACAAATAGTACATTTTTTCTTGCCTCCACTTGGTATTCGTTGAAATTCTATTTTCCCTTGTGCTTTTGCCATTGCCTTTTCACAGAACGCTGAGCTTAACGGCTATTTATATTGATTTGCATATTCAAAGAGGTGTAATTCTGGGAGGAGTTGGGGAGTGGCAGCAGGCACGTGCGTTACTTTTCACACTGACTGGGATTTATGTAGCGGAAGAATGTGGAAGTTGGAGAAAGCACAGATTTATGCATCTGGATTTTTTTTGTGTGTACGCACATTTCCATTTTTGTCCGTACGTCATGTTATAGTGTGAATTCTACGCACGGTGTTATGCATGAGGCCACAGGTCACTCTGTTTTCAGCAACATTGCCAGCTTCTTCCTGGGAATTCTAAGATGTTCCCATGGCAGTTGAGAGGAATAATCTCTCCTTAAAGTACAGGGTGTTCTCTCAGTGAGATATCTATAGGAGTTTCCCAAGGGCATGCTTACCTGCTTACAATGTTCAGATGAACTGATCTATAGCTCATAATCATTTGCAAAAGCAACCATCTACTGAAGGGTCCCACTATATTGTTGAACTCCTCATATCACTCGTTTTGTCACAGCTAAAAGTGATATTGCCATTTGGAGGGAGAACATATATACTAATTGGTGAATCAAAAGATTTGTCCGAGAACATAGCATATTCTTCTGTGCCACCTCAGTTTTGTACAATGTCTGAAAAATTCTGGCTGCTCACCAATTCAACTGTCAGTTTCATGATTACCTCGACTCACAACTGTGAACTAGACTTTAAGGTATTTAAACCCCTTTATTTGAGGCAGGTATTTATCCCTTACCTTCCAGGTTAAAGCAACTGGTCACATTATATGAAATTATAAATGTATGTATTTAGAATGTGTGCCACTTTGAGTTTATTCATGCCTTGAGCCTAAGGCTTGGATATGCTGGTAGGACGTTTGATGAATGGATGAATACATGCATTCATTTTCAGCATAAAAAGTTTGATCACACTTGTCAAAACTATGGTGTCAAAGCAAGGTTACTGGTCAGAAATATAAAACATAAAAGAGCAACAGCCAAGACAATGGGTGGAAATTGTCTCAACTAGGCTTCAGTATCTGTTTAACAGCAGACTCTATTAATTATGGATTTTAATTTGCTTTATATGACAGTAATCTATTAATTATTTAGTATGGACCTTTTGTTGTTTTGAACACTGCTTCATGGTAACACTTGTTATAGCATACATAAGGTATTAACTAGTTTGTTTATTGATATTATTTTAAATAAAGAAAGATCAAAACTAACCAACCATTCAGATGTTGGCTTATTGAAAGAAAATGAGAAATAATAATAAAAAAAAATGAAACACACAGATCTCCAGCATAAAGTTTTAAGAATTTCTGATTTAAAGAATGCACCCGTCTTTTTTAAGCCCTTGTGTCAAGGCCATGTTGAAAATGCTAAATTCATGCAATAAAAAGATAAGAAGAAACAAGTGTCAGCATCCTCAATGTCTAAAGAAGAAGATGATTGTAATCTGCATACACTTTGATAATCCCAAAGGATTTGAAATTAATGAGTTCCCTTGAGTCCAATGGTTTAAAATTTCTTAATCCAATGCATATATTAATATAGTCAGTTTTAAAGGAGGTAATGGTAGCAGCATGTGTAGGGAGAAAAGTGAACAACAATATAGGAATCATTCAAGAGATGTAACCCTTTCTGGTTATATTCTAAGTTACTGTTTGTCTAATAACACTGTAATTGCACAGTTTAAAACACATTTCAAGTTTATATAATATTACAATATTTACAATACACTCCTAAAATGTGTTTAATCTTAACATACACAAATGTGGAACTCCGATCCTCATTTCTATGTTATAAGTAGTTTCAGGTAGCCTAATTTTACTAATAACATTGCAAGATTTTGCAATTTTTTATTAAAGAAAAATCAGGAATCCATTTTTATACAGCAAATAAGTCTATTTAGACTCAAGTATCCAGAGTTACCTCATCAGTAGTCTATTAGTTACTTAGACTGAAATAAAAGAGTATTTGCTAGCTCCTCAGAATGGTAAGGATGTTATGGGTGCTTGCTGTATTATTTAATATTTCAACTTTTCTTTAATGTTTTGGCTTTGTTTGAGCTTGTGGATCAATTTTTTCTTTTATTTAGGTTCTACGTTGGTCTTGACACATTGTGTATTAAGTATCATCAGAACTCTGTGCTAGTAGGTGTTTATACAGTAAATAACAAATTCCATCTTATAAGTAGTTCCTGAAAGTAAAATCCTCTCAAATATGTTTTAGCCTATTGTTTTATATTTTATTTTATTGGAGAGTAGGGACTAAAATCTGGATTGTGTAGAGAGTCCAGAAAAAAAAGAAAAACGATTAGACTCTTATGATTTAGTTGGGTATATTCTAAAATGGAGTAAGCAGAAAAAATAAACAGGTTTGACAGGAATGGGGTAAATGTTTCCACATTAAACATGGCAACAGAGATGTTCCTGTAGCAGCTCACTTTAACAATCATGGACACTGTGAGACTGACTTTAAAGTCACAGTGCCTATGGCCAACTTCAGAGCACAGCAAGAGAGAAAAGAATGGGAAGTCAAACTCATGCTAAAATTTAACACATTACAACATGATTTGAATAGAGACAAGTGTTTTATGGCCAGATATGAGGATTGTTTGCATCTCTTGGACTGACACAGACAACCTGACTACAGATCCACATCATAAACATCAAAAGACTTTGTTGGACAGTAATCTTATCAAAAGATCTTGACTATACATTGTTCTCCTCTCTTGCTAAATGAATGAAGAGATCTATTAATTTTTTACATCTACTGTAAGATGTTTGATTTAAAGGTTTTCCAATGTTGTATCTGTCCTAGTGTCTATTTAAGCACAGGGAATTCCAGTCTCTGTATTACATCTTGCCTGAAGAAGGGGTCTGAGTTGCCTCGAAAGCTTGCATATTGTAATCTTTCTAGTTAGCCAATAAAAGGTGTCATTTTGCTTAACTTCTCACCACAGACATACATATTTAAAAATATATGTATATGTAAACAGCAAAGTGGCAAAGTAGCTAATCATAAAGGAGATGACATCAGCAAACAGCACAGCAATCAGAAGAGATGGCAGACAAAGCATGTTGCCTTATAGTAATACTTAATATACACATACTGTGTTCTTAGTTATAAAAGTTTTACTGAATCAGATTGGGTCATAGAAACTCTGTAATAGTTGTTTTTTTGAAAGAAAACTATTATAGTAATGAGCTATCAATTTTAAAGATAAAGTTCCTTACATAAATTGTTTTGTTATATGTAGCAAAGCATGAGGGCAACAGCTTCAACAGGTTTTTGGATGGTACCACTATGAATGGCCTTATCGGTGACAAGGATAAAAGACCTGACTGTATGGTGCCATAATAACAACCTCTTTCTGAATGTGGGCAAAACAAAGGATGACATCACAAACAAGAAAGGCAGGCATGGTCCACTCCACATCAACAGCTTCCCTGTGCACACTTGTATCAGCTTCAGGTTCTATTTTACTGACTGATTTTTGTTCTGTGTCAACACCATCTGCATCATCAAAAAGGCTCAGCAAAAGATTTTTTCTGAGGAAGCTAAAGAGTTTTGGGGTGAGAACTAAAATACTAGCAAACTTATACTGCTGCACTTTTGAAACTATCCTGACCAGGAACATCACGTTGTGTCCATACAACTTCAAAAATGATTGGGGTTGACCATATTAGCGTCATTCTATCTTCTTAACCAGATTTCAGAGGAGACGTGAATCCACCATCTATGATGACAGCCACCCAGCTCATCCCTTGTTGTAACGTCTGCCTTCTAAAAAGCACCACTGGAGCCTCACAACTCACTCCACCCTCTTCCAGGTCAGCTTCTTTACCCAGACCGTACACGCCATGTACTGTATCCACCTATATGTTATATGTGTATTGCCATCTGCATTTTTTGCCGTTATTTACTGCATTTATTTATATACAGTATCAATATCTTATTGTCTTATTGTACATTATTGCCTTTAAATACTTCACTGCCCTATCCCTTTTCCCCGAGAATTTCACTATGCTCTTGCAATAAAGATCACACAATCAAACACCACAATAAAGATCTCTAATCTTGAATTTAATCCAATGTTTTGTATGACACCCTGTTAGACATTATTTTAGTCCCTACTTCACATTTTAGTGCTAAAATGTGAAGTAATTATTTCTTGTCTAATGTGGGGAAAAATAAAAATAACACAATTAATGTGTGTGCAGTTTACTGTATTATATTTAAACAAGTCTCATCCATATTAGCTCACATTTATTAATCCATACTAGGTTAGTGCATTAATTATCAGCTTTGAAATCAAAAAGATATTGTCTATTCCTATCAACTTGGTTTGCCAGTCAGAACATGTAGAAAACTTATTTACTTTATTCTCAGTGAAAATATTGGTTCAGCTGATATCACACAAGTAAGGAGTTCTATGCCCGAGAGTAGATTTTAAAAGAGTGGAAGAGTAGGAACTAGCACTTTGGATGCCAGCAAAAAATAAAAATTGTTAGAGTAGACTTAATTAAAGCTATACAGTTTTAAATCTTTTTGAAAAAGAAACATAAAGACAAGTTTCTGTGTGTATTTCCAAATTGTTTTGACTTACCTTATCCACTTGCCATCTGCAACGATGAACTGATTTAAAATGTTGAAAAAATGTTTTTTTTTATAACATGAATAGAACCTTTGAACATTTAAGAACCTATCTTGACAGTTGATTTTAATACAATAAGCGCTTGCATGTCACACTTGACAAATGTGCAGTAGTTCTGCAGACTGCAAATATGGCATTTAGCCTTGCATGGGGTGGACAGAGTCGCACACTATGACTGTAAAATCATTATATGTTTTAAAATTATTCAGTAAAATATTTCATGGATAAGTGATAACTGTCATTTTCTTCCTACCCAGCCATCTGTCTACTTGTTGTCCTGTTCCTGTCTTTGTGAGTGTGATGAACAGGAAAGAAATGAGAAGACTTTTGACTACTGAGTCTTTTGTTCACTATGACATAACAAATTAGCATTTAGTACCTCATGATAAATTATTTTAGATAACTACATTACAAAATTACACTTTGACCAGTTGTCTTTCGTACAGTATTTCATAAAGACTTAATATTTAATGTCTCATGCTACATTGTATTTTATATATCAACAATTACCTTTGACCTGTCAAAGTAAGAATTAGAGTTCTATTTAATACTTCTGAATTAAAGATGCCTAAAATTCAATTAAAAAAACTGAAGTTCTAGAATTTTTGCTCCATTTTTGTGGTATAGCAGGTCCACGGCTCAGAAAAGAGAGCCGTTTTTAAAGATAAAGAATTAATTGGCCAGGTTATTCTCTGTGAGTGTGCACACTCATGCAGCTGTGAGGAGTTGGTGGAGTAATGGGGACAAGATGCACCTGCACATGAAGGTGTGGTCTTAGATAGATAGATAGATAGATAGATAGATAGATAGATAGATAGATAGATAGATAGATAGATAGATAGATAGATAGATAGATAGATAGATAGGGAAAAAAGACAGAAGGCGGAGAGATACTGTGGAAGTGAGAGGATGAGAGGCACAGAAGGCAGACAACACTCAGGGTTGACAGCCACTCTAGCTGAGTGACCTGGGAATTGGAGAGGCAGAACCGCTGCTCAGCTGTAGCGACTCACCAGACAGAGGCAGCACAGCTGCAGGGGAGTGAGAGGCTGAGCAAGGCGTTCTGCGGGTGGTGCCATGGTCCACAGGGATGCAAGCCTGTCTATTGGAGTCAGAGGCTCAATGGGGTGCCCTGTCTGGAGCCAGAGAAGGCTACAAGGGGTCTGAGCTCAGGAGCAGCACTGATTGTGGGTTGGACTGCTGGATAGGCACAAGAGTCTGTATTGAGTTAAGCCAATGAGACATCAAGTATTAAAACCATGAGCCCTGGTGCAGTCCTTTAAGGACAATTTCCTGCCTGTGTTTTAACCTTGTTTTTAATAGATTATTTATGGATTGATTTTAACCTCGACTTTAGCTTTTAAGGATTATTTATGTAACTAAGTACTGCACTTTCTGAACACGGTTTGTTTGGACTTCTTTTAATAAAAGCACTGAGCACTTTACACCTTCCGCTTGCTTTGTGTGAGTGTGCTCATTTGCTTGCTTATCAATGGTGGCTTGTTCAAGAAGCTCCTGGAGGCACCCAGTAGCATGAAGTGGACCCACACTGTCACACTCTATATACATTATAAATATCTCTGATTCACATTTTCGACTAGTTAACTTTCCTTATCTCTTAATTGCTTTATACCCTTTCAAAAATGTATTACAAAAAGGTGTATATGGAAAGGCTGTATAGACAATCAGATTTTAGTGCCATTGGCACACATTTAATAACTGGCCGAGATTCTTGCTATAGCAGGAAAGGCTTATATTTTAGATAACTGTGTAAAACATAATGTACATTTGTGTTGTTATTTTGTTTTCTGGTTTAATATTGCAGTAACGGTTGTGTCTAAGTAAATATGTAGCCATAAGTAGCCATGGGCATTTGAAAATGTAGTAAAGTGAAAGTAGACTGAACATTTTATTCTCAATTAAAGCAGAATTATTCTCAAAACATGCTCATGTACAGTAACGTAGTATTTTAACATGGTAATTATACAACACTGGGTATGCTTTGGTCAAGTGAGCAATTAAGAGTTTAATTGTACTTGTATATAAATCTATACTAATTACACTACATTACATTTTCTATAAAAAGCCACTGCTATTGTCTTACCTGCATGTCTTTCCTGTGTTCACAATACCAGTCATCACTCAACATTATATGCTTTACGTGGCATGTTGTGTGCATGAACGGTAAAAAAAAGCCAGATTCTATCAGAGAAAAGCCACAATGCAGCAAAATGAAACCCCACAGATCAGTTATTTAGTTTTTATTGCATACTGTATGCTGAGTGACTCTTGCAGAATATGGTAGAAAGAGATTAACTGGGGAAGGGAGTTTGATTTGAAAACTTCTTGTTGTTTCTTGTCAGTTGAAATTTGTTGTAAAAGTCAGCATTAATATTAATATACATTTTTCAGACAAGTATTTGGACCTGACTCACTACAGAATCTTTCCTAACAAGGGTGCATAAAAGAATCTTGTACATCCTAAAACTATAAAAATACATTATTTATGGCTTTCTAGAAATGCTGTATATGTAATACAAATCCTTAAAATAATGTTTATTTGCTTTCCCAAATTCTTAACATGGTGTAAAGAGCAAAAAAGAAAAAAGATAGACTTTCGTATGGCTGAATGATATACAATTATTATCAATTTTGTTATCCACAGATGAAATATCTGAACCATAAAACCAATATCTATTACTGATAGTTCAGTTTTTATTTTCCTACTGTGAAAAAACATTTTCAGAGTAGTTACTCAATAAAACCGGGATTGAGTGAAAGGTTATGGGTTCATTCTTACTACTGTTCCATCTTGCAAATAAGAAAAACCAAAGATAGATAATTATGACATATACTGTATCTGTTATTTTCTTTTTGTTTGTAACTCCAAATTTACTTTTTTAAGAGTCAATAATATATTATTTTGTAATGTGTTGATTCTGTAACACTGGATTGAAATCAGCAGACTTAAAAAATGAATGAGTCAAAAATATTTTGTTATTAATGATAATGGTTTGAAAAAGGCTGCATTTTTTCTCACTGAAGATTTCTCCTTATTTATTATAATTGTTACCTAAGCTTGAAAAACCACAAATGACAAGTAAAGCATTCTTGTTTATCCAGCAGTCAGTAGCATTTTATTGGGAAGTCGATGGTAATGTAAGCTTACTGGGATGTTAACATCATGGACTGAAAAAGCAGACCATTTCTATAGAAAGTGGTAGGGATACCAATATGAGAAATTAGCACTAACAACTGAATCACCGTGCTGTCCAAGACATAATCGGAAAATCCTTAAACACATATAGCTCTATTTGTAGATGCATCCAAAATGCTAAATCAAGGACAAGCCAAGGCCAGTGCTAATAAATGCTGCCAAATCAAAATGTCACCACAGACACGAAACCAAAGCACTTTACAAACAGATAACTAAAAAAAACTAGACTAGACTAAATCATATTCAGAAACAAAGTCTGTGGTCATGACCAATGAAGTCCAAAATACATAATAAATTTGTTTTCAAAGAAAGGACCAGAATTTGGGATTAGAGAAATTGTGTTTCAAAACCAGGAATAATAAATCAGATTGAAGCCTGTAATGAGAAAAAAATGACAGCAATGATCAAAGGAACTCTCATGGGCACAATCAAAAACAAAGTCATCATCTTTAGACCAAATTAGAAAGCTGTGTAAGCCGTTAAGCTTTCAATGTGAGAAGAATCGGATAGCTGATTTCTTCGGATTGGCCAGCTGCGTAGATTTACAAAAAAGAGACAGCCATTGACTGATTGGGAATTATTGAGCAATGACATGAGTGAGACATAAACCAGGAGCACAACTGAGTGGTGTGCAGACTAACAAGATATGGCAGTTATTAGTTTGTTATGCTTGAGGCAAGATGAAGAACTGAATCAGAAACTAAGAAAACAACATTTCTCTTTTACCTTTTCAGACTAAAAAAGACCATATAAATGCAGAGGGTTGGCGTCAGGAAAGGCAGCCGGCTATAAAAATCATGCTGAAACCTATAAAATATCAACCACACATAGAAGTCAAAAAGGATGAAGATGAAGAAGAAGAAGAAAAAGAAGAAATATCTGTTCTTGTTCTGTTAGACTTGAGCGCAGCATCTGACACCATAGACGACAGTATTCTTATGAATAGTCTTAGATAATGGGTGGGGCTCTCAGGTAGTGTCTTAAATTGATTTCAGTCTTATTTAATAGGTAGAAAATTCTTTGTTAGTTGTGGTGATTGTAGTTTGAGAATCCATAATATTGTATATGGTGTACCACAAGGATCTATTCTGGGCCCGCTGTTATTTTCAATATCCAATCTCACATTAGGCCAGATTGTCTCTTATAACGCTGGAAAATTATAAGAAGTTATTTTACACTCATATTTAGTCAACTAGATTACTGTACCGCACTCCTAACAGGGCTTTCTAAGAAAGACATCAATCAGTTGCAGTTAGTTCAGAATGCATCAGCAAGAATCTTAACCAGAAAAAAAAACTAATGCAGTTTTAGCATCATTACATTGGCTTCCAGTGACCTTTAGAATTGACTTTAAAATACTTCTAATGATATATAAAGCTTTACCAATCTGGCTCCTTTCTGTGTTTTGGAATACCCATCTCCCCACATTTCAAGTCATAACCTTAGATCTTGTAATAGTGGTCCGCTTAATTTTTCAAAGACCTAAGCATAAGTCATAGTGTGGCCTTTTGCTGTTATGTGCCAAAACTCTGGAATACATTACCAACAGAGATATGCCAGGCTAACACCATAGATCACTTTAAAAAACTCCTAAAATCCACCTTTTTAATTTGGCTTTGTTGTAGCTACATTTTAGTTGTATTCCTAATAGACTATACATGTGTACAATTATAATTTTCTTTAGCGATCTACCATCTTTACTAATCCCTACTCTTCTCAGTTTTCTTTTCTAGTTTAAAATGCCACCACTGCCTGACTGAGATACTGTGCAGCCACCTGTAATGCTCAAATGAAGGTAGGTGCCCCAGTTGTCCATAAGGCCCACTGCATCAAATCCTCTGAGGCAAAGCCTGGATACAAAGAGTAATGCTTTAAAAACATTTATGTTAAGTAAAATACCCAGTTGGGGCTGGGTTGGCTTTTGGCCTTGGGACCCCTGCAGATTTTGTTTTTTTCTCCAGCTTAAAATTAAGCTTTATTTTTTCTGTCCTCAAGGCCTTCTGACCTTGTCTTCTGACTTATCTTTAGAGTTAGAATACAATACTACATAAAGGAATATACTTTCCAACTAATTATGTACATATGTATATTATGTAAGCCCACACTATTTTTTTTGTTATTTATTCATTACTATTCCTTCTAATTTAATTTGTTTCTCTTTTCTTGCAACAATTTCTTTAACATCTTAAGTACTAGGGTGTTTTACTGTGTTAGCCATTATGAATGTGGTGAGAATTCAAGCAAAATGACAGCTTTTATTGGCTAACTAAAGAGATTACAATATGCAAGCTTTTGAGGCAACTCAGGCCCCTTCTTCAGGTGAGATGAAAGTTTGCATATTGTAATCTGTTTAGTTAGCCAATAGGTGTCATTTTGCTTGACTTCTCACTTTAACATCTTATAAAATAACTTTTAGCTACATTCTGTGCATGAAAATATACTATAAAAGTAAATGTATTTTTTCAGTAAATGGATGGGTAGATGTTTTTTGACAATTTATGGATTTTATTAGTTGGCCATGATATTACAATTTGTTCTTCATTCTTTCTTGGAATTTACCTAAACCTTCACAGTTCCTATACTTAAAGTTGTACCTTACAAATCATAATCATATTTACTGTTTTTTGATCTCCTGGTATTCCATCTTAGTTTCTGTTTCATGTTTTTGTTCATCTGACCGCTCAAGTCATTTTTCTTAATAAGGCTGCAACAATTAACCCTGAGGAGACTTACACGCTCTGTTATTGATTTTCTTTATCGCCATAATTTTTTCTTCTCCTTTTTTCCAACACTGCAGAACTAGGTAATATAAACATGTTTTGATGTAAAGCAGTCACAAAGTAGAACACATATATTGAAATGAGTTGTGTTTTTATTATTATTACTACTATTATTTTGGGAAAGATTAAGACCAATACTACCTTTTTACTTGAGTTGCTTTTAAGAGGTTTTAATGTTCTTAACATTAGAAAGATACTGTTTAATAGTTCAAATAATTAATTTTTATATTATATTAAATACAAACACTGATGAATGACTGTTCATATCTGTTTAACAGTTCATGTCTGTTTTAAAGGTGTAACATTGGTTTAAATAGTGACTACTGCTTAAATTTGACCAGTTGATGTAGAAATAGATGTTTTTGAAACCACATAAGGGGAACACTCTTAACAACCCACTCTATGGGGGTAGGAGGGGCTGTTAAAAAGTGTGACGGTTATATCTACCCACACCTCCCCTTTCCTTTGTTTTACTCAACGAGCCTATTCAGGGCAGGTGTGAAGTGAAACTAACCTGAAGGATAAAATTGTGGTCTCTAACAACATTCCTCAGACTGAAGAAGCTGCTTGGATGAGCAGTGAAACGTATCTACCTAACAAGAAAGAAGTCCAGTTGCCATGCCTCAACTACCAGATAATTTCACCTGGATGACTGAGAATCTTCACAGACATAAGGGGAATATGTTTCACGTTTGACTATAAGTTGATTTCAACATGATTAATGGTGAACACTATAATCTCCTGGATCATGGACACTGATCAACAGACAGTAGTTTGTAAGGCTGAAAAGACTGCGTGTCAGAAATGGTGATGTGTAACAGAGGAGCACCTCAAGGAACTGTCCTATTTCCCTTTCCGTTTACTCTACACACCAGCATAACACCAGTGCTTGCCATACACAGAAATTTTCAAATGCCTTGTCCATCATAGGCTGCATTAATAAAGGAAATGAGTCAGAGCACAGGAAATTTGTGAAGGACTTTGTCTTGTGACACAGGGACAAAGATTATTCTAGTTTTGCCTTTTTATATGAGTTTTTATTTCTATATTTCTTCTGACCTTACTTGGAAATTCAGTTTAGTTTTAGTTTTCTTTCATTGTTCAGTTTTAGTTTTAATTTAGTTTTTTTTTTTCGTTTTTATATCTAGTTTCAGTTTTAGTAATTATGGTTACTAAACAGAACTATACACTTGACAGGTTTGGATATGATATGAATTTAATGTTAGTGGAAACTTACTGCACTACATTGCACGGTTTACTATCTGGTGTTGGTTTTGCCTGATAAAACAAGAATAATCAAAACCAGATACTGAATATGAACAATTTTATATAATTTTATAATTTTTAAAATATTTTCTGTGTCATTTGTGCTAAACAAATGTCCGCTGACTGTTGGCACTTTTCATCTTTTCCTTTATTGTCCAAAATGGGCCAATTTGTAATGAAATATAGGTGAATTTTAAGGTTTGAGTGTTTTTTATTCTAAATGTCTACAGCACACAATATATTTCACTCCAAGACAATGTGCTTAAAATGAATGCCTTCAAAATTCTATTCAAAAATCTCATATACTGGGCTTTGTTATAGCCATATTGATCTCTGATTCCATCTCAGGCACATAAAATTCATAGACAGAATTTTGCCACCTGCAAGCCCGAAAAGATATCAAAAATCAAAAATAGATCCTACTGTGTTCTGACAGGTGTGATCATGAAAATCATGGGGGCTTAGGAAGAACAGGGCTCTTAGGCTTGAATTAGTGTGCAGATCCCACCTGTCTCTACTGAGGGAAGCAAAGGAAAACAAGTGCGTAGTGTCAAAGGTAGCAGCAGTCAGACTTGAATAGTCCATGCATAAGAAGAGTAAACCCATAATGAGCAGGTAATAGAAGTATAGACAGCCACAAAATGACAGAGACAGCATCTGAGATTAGGACTAATATATACATTTTCTCCAGAGTAGGATTGCAGGAAACCTGGAGATTATCCCAGCAGCTTTGGATGCAAGACAGGAAAAATCCCTGGTATGCAATAAGTATGATATGGCTAGATATAGAGCATGATATTTCAACTATCCATTCTAAGAGAGGGAGAAAAATTGAAGAAAGGGGGTTAAATATTTTAAAACATAATTTTGCTACTGGATTATTTTTACAATATCAGGTTTTTTTGAGCTGTGAATGTAAAATTAAAAGATGATAAATACAGAATAAATACAAAAACTTATTAGTATGTTTAGTTTTTCAGCAGTAGGCAGACTCTCTTCATCTACCTACCTGTAGTTCAGTAGAGACGTTATCAACTCAGGAATTTTACAAGGTCTGTATCGCTTCATTTTTAAACAGTCTTTTAAAGTATAAGTGATTGGTCAGCAACAATATGCTGAGCTTGTATGTTGACCATCAGTCTCTCGATCAGTGCTGTTTTATTTTGAAAAAGGATTTCTCCTGTGCAGTGGCAGGTGAATTGTTGTCAAGAAAATACAAACACCTGAGAAATAAACTGAACTCGCTCGAGATTTTTCTGTCCATACGGTAAAGGTTTTGTTGAGCAGCACATTCCGACTTCAGGTGTTTGAATTACATATTGCTATACAAGAAGCGCAAAGAAACGCGGCAACTCATCATAATGTACGTCAGACTCATGAAGCCTGGAATCTGGTTAAGTGTGTACTGCTGTTAAATGGTTGCTTTGTACATACTGTATCTTGGGCTCAGTCAGAATTACAGCTAACATGCCATTATTAATGAACAGACTGAAATTCTGTAAGGACTTATCTGTATCTAATTCTTTTCTCCAGCGAATGACAGCTTAGAAAGTTGCCAAGCACTGTGACACCCCATGTAGTGGGAATTAGGGACACCAGCCTACACTCTAGGTGTCTAGTATGTGGGGCCAAGCGTGACCAGGATGATAGTGTAAGACAGGGAGACACGGACACAAAAAGGTTGGGTTTTTGAAAAATATGTGAGGTTTTATTTACAGGTGCACTTAGCAAAAATAATGTCCTGCAGAATTTATATATTAATACACAGTCCAATACCGCAAAAGACACACAAAAACAATAAGTAAATGAAGCTCAAAAATAGTGACTATATACAAAAATAAGCAGTGCACCAAAACCCATAACCCAAATAAATACCTCCACCAAAATTACTCCAGAGATATTTATACATGAACAAATATTTACAAAAACAAGGCACAAGCCGTAATGTTTGGTAAATTCAAGCTGTTCTACCGAGTACCTTTCTCCAAGAAGATCTAATAAGAAAGAACTAACCTCTAGGGGCCACGAGTCCTTTTTATATTTGGCGCCCTTGTGCCAACCAATTAAACTGTCCTATGTCATCTCTCTATAACCACGCGATGACGAGAACACGTCTGCGAGAAGTGGCGTCTCCTGCCCTGCAAAAATACTGTAATAGTTCAAGCAACCGGCGCACGCATAGCTGTGCCGACTTTTGAGACGCAATTGCGCTTCTGCCTTAAGTTACCGTAAGCATTTTTAAATTGCCACGTCCTTCCCCTGAGCTACTGCCCAGACAACTACAGACATGGGATCCCTTTTCTAAACCGCGGTAAACCTAAAACTACGATGCTTCACCCTTTCTTTTACTCCTTTAGAGTTATGGGGTCGCATGAAGCACACGCAGGAGTGGAGTACCGACAATGCCATCCCGGCCGGTTAATGGCAAGGCTGTATCTCCACTCTACCCGAGACCTGCCGCAACACTCTCCAAAAGGCGCTAATAAGGTCAGTGAAGATGTCTATCTGCATTCTATAAAAAGGAAAAAAGGCAAGTTTTCCTTTCTTTATACTTTAACTTTTTTTTCCCAAACAAATGCCTCTCAACACTGCAGAGGACACTTGACAAATTTTACTTGCTTACAGGTAATGCCAGTAAGGCACATTACCACACACCCTCCCCCTCAAGACTTCAGGTCGTATGTGCGGGATAAATAATCTGCCACTAGATTCTTTTTCCCAGCAACATAACGTACCTGAAACCTGTATGGCTGGAGTGCCAACTACCAGCGGGCCACCCGAGCATTAGAATGCCTCATCTTTTGGATCCACTGCAACGCTCGGTGGTCGCTCTCCACAATGAATTCGTTGGAAAGAAGATAGTACTTTAAGCTGTCTACAGCCCATTTTATTGCTAATCCTTCCTTCTCTAAGGTAGTGTACTTTTTCTCTTTGTCAAACAGCTTCCTACTAATAAACAAAGTTGGCCTCTTCTCTTCACCCTCCCCCTGCATCAAGGCTGCTCCTAAACCTTCCCCAGAGGCATCAACCTGTAAAACAAAAGGTTTCGCAAAGTCAGGACAATGCAGTACAACATTTTTACAAAATATCTTCTTCAAAGATTGAAAGGCATTTTCACATGACTCTGTCCAATGGATGTTTCGTGGTGCAGATCCTTTAAGCAGGTCAGTGAGGGGCGCTGCAATCTTAGAAAAATTGGGAATAAATCTTCTGTACCACCCCACCAAACCAAGGAATGACCGTACCTGCTTCTTGGTTCCAGGATGTGGACGATCCTTTATAGTGGCCATTTTGTCAATTTGGGGTCGGATCAAACTGCCCCCTATGGTGTATCCAAGGTATTGCACTTCTTCTTTAGCAATGACTGTTTTTTCAGGGTTAACCACAAGTCCAGCTGTTTTTAACCTATCAAACACATCCACCAGGTGCTGTAGATGTTCCTCCCAGGACTTACTGTACACAACAATGTTATCTACAGTACGTAAGCTCTAGCGTACATCTCTGCTCCTTGCAACACTTTGTCCATGAGGCACTGGAAGTTCGCTGCAGCTCCATGCAACCCAAATGGCATGACCGTGAACTGGTACAAACCTCCGGGAGCCCTGAAAGCAGTAAGTGGTTTTGCCTCTTCTGTGAGTGGGACCTGCCTATAACCTTTGTAAAGATCAATTGTTGTTAAATATTTTGCAGGACCTAGCTGCTCTACTAGCTCATCCACTCTAGGCATTGGGTAGGTATCGAAAGCGGAGATGGCGTTAAGTTTACTGTAGTACACACAGAACCTCATCTGTCCATTCTTTTTAGGAACGAGTACCACAGGACTACACCAGTCACTCACTGAAGGTTCGATGATGCCTAAATCTTTCATCTGCTCCAGTTCTTCTCTTAAAACCTCTTGTAGGCGTGCAGGGATCCTACAATATGATGTTCTCACAGGACCTGGGAGGTAAGGCGAATATCATGATGTATTAGAGGAGTCTTACCAGGCAAAGATCCAAAAAGACCCTCTGGAATCAACTGTTGTACTTCTGCACTTTTTGTCTCTTCTAGATGCTCCAATGATGGTCCCACTTGGAATTCTCTGCATGATGGCAAGTACTGCTCCTCCAATTCCTCTTCCTCCGGAACGCTACGAATTAATAGCTGACTGGAAGGGTTAGTATATTCTTGCCACGGTTTCAGCATATTAATATGAAAAGTCTGCCTTAATTTCCTAGGATGATCAGGCATATCAATTTCATAAGTGACAGAACCTTTTTGCGCAACTACAGTGTAAGGCCCTTGCCACTTGGCTAAAAGACTGCTCTCTGAAGTAGGCAATAATAATAGTACCTTCTGTACAACTGTAAGTTTTCGGTCTCTGACTGCCTTGTCATACCACACTTTCTGCTTGGCTTGTGCGTTTTCCATGTTTACCTTTACAAACTGCGACAGGTTGGCAAATTTTTCCTGCAACTTAAGGACAAATGTTAGCACATTTTGTGATTCAGTTCTGTCTCTATCTCCCTCTACGGTTTCCTTTAGCACAGAAAGGGGTCCTCGCACATGACGACCATACAACAGCTCAAGCGGAGAGAATCCTGTAGATGCCTGCAGAACCTCCCAGTAAGTGAACAACAGGTATGGTAGCCATTGGTCCCAATCTGATCCAGTCACGCTAACAAATTTCCTCAACATCTGTTTTAGAGTGGCATTAAATCGCTCCACTAGCCCATCCGTCTGCGGGTGATAGGGTGTGGTCCTTAACCCCCGAATTCCTAACAAACTATTCACCTGTCTTATCAATTTTGCTGTTAGGTTGGACCCCTGGTCAGTTAGCATTTCTCTTGGGATCCCCACTCTGGCAAATAGCTGTATTAAAGCCCTCACAATGTTACTTGCATTTGTTTTTTTTCAGGGGAAAGGCTTCTGGAAACCGGGTTGCGTAGTCGCACACCACTAAAATATATTTATGTCCAGCGCGGCTACGTTCAACAGGACCCACAATGTCAACCGCTATCCTGGAAAAAGTCTCTTCCACTACAGGCAAAGGTATTAGTGGAACTTTGTCTCCTCTCTTCACTGGTCCAACTTTCTGACATTCTGCACATGCTTTTATATAATTTGTTACATCTTTAGACCATCCAGGCCAATAAAATCTCCAGACAGAAGAGCAGCTTCAGCGACAGACTGCTGTCACTGTCCTACTCCACTGACAGATTGAGGAGATCGTTCCTCCCCCAAACTATGCGACTCTTCAATTCCACCCGGGGGGGGTAAACGTTAACATTTAACATTATACAAAGTTATTGTCTTTTTTTCACCTGCATTATTATCATTCTTTAATTTAATATTATTTATTGTATCAGTATGCTGCTGCTGGAAAATGTGAATTTCCCATTGGAATTAATAAAGTATCTATCTATCTATCAGATGCCTTTACTTGCCCCAAATGACCTGACCAGGGAATGCTATGGCTAATCTGTAACACTTTGTCCTTCAGACTAGATGGCAACACCAGTCTCTGCTCATAGTCATCTTGATGATACAGGAGGTCATCTATAATAATACATTTCTCTCCCGTCTTAGACTGCGAACCCCTTGCGGCCTTGTCAAAGCAGACACGCAGACTGGGGTCGTCCCGCTGAGCGGAAGCCACATCACTCGGTAAGTCGCTACCGTTTCCTATGAGATCCAAAGGCAATATGAGCTCACCCTGCTTCTGGGGAACGCCCCAGAGCTTCTTACACCTTCTCTGACTACGGGCTTTACGGACAGTGTCTGTCTTGTCAGCTTCCCTAAACAGCAGCACATCCCAGCCATCCTGGGCATTTTGTTTTTGCCTTGCCGCCTGGGCCCTTGTGACCATCAGAGTTTCCGCCTGCAGAGTACCCTGTAAGAGATCTTCGATCCCCAGCACGTCCAACCCTAGTAGAATTGGGTAAGGCATGTTGTCTAATACGCCCATGGGTAACTCATAACCAAACCTTGAATCTCCAGGTTCACCCGGACCAGAGGATAGGTGACTTCTGCACCATGGACACACCTCAATACTACCTGCTGACCTGACTGTATCACTTGGTCGACCAAATAGTCTTTTCTCACCAGAGACTGGGTGCTTCCTGTGTCTATTAATGCAGGGTACAGTTTACCTGCCATAGAAACCCTTAGAATCTTCTCCCTGTTCTTAAAAGGTGTCTTCTTTTCGGGTAGGGGGCATGGACAAAACAAAGTTTTGTCTCCTTTCGTTTGTTTGGACAAAACTTAATTAGATGGCCTTTCTGTCCACAACCATGACACAACCAACCTCCCCTATAATCTGATTTTGTAGATGGGTTGACTAAACTCATAGGACCACGACCCATTTCACCCCAAGACATACCTGTGGGCTTAGCTGTAGTTCTGGGCCTCTGGATGACTTTATCTTCCTTCCGCAGGTTCCTTGGATGATGGGCAGCCAAGAACACCTCAGCCAGCTCCGTTGCTTCTTTGGAAGTATTTGGCCGATACTCCTCTACCCATGTACGGATTTTAATGCCAAATACCTGCAAAAGTTGTTCTAACAAAATAAAGTCAATTATCTGGTCTATTGAGTGTTTCTGGGGTTGTAACCATTTAGTGCATAATTCCTTCAATAGTGTCAGAAGTTCCTTAGGAGACTGACCTTCCTCCCATTCCAGAGAACGGAACCTCACCCTGTACGTTTCGGTGCTGATCTCGTAATTCTCAAGGATGGCAGCTTTTAATGAGTCGTAGATCAGGGACTCCTCTACTGGCATGGCCAAAAATGCTGCCCTGGCCCCTCCTGTAAGCAAGGGAACAAGACAGATTGCCCAATCTGCTCTTGGCCAGTCACACACAGTAGCCACCCTTTCGAATGTTGAAAGGTAATGTTCTATGTCCTCGGGCTCCTGGAAGGGCATCAGACGAGGGTATTCCCATGTTCTTACTGAGGCTCCTCTACTTCTTTCAACAGATTCATTCGGGTTGGAGGACTGTGACTGTTGCACCAAATTCACCTGTCCCTGTAGCTGATTGAACTGGTGCTGCAGACCTTTGAATCACTGTTCCAATCGTTGGTCTTTGTCTTCCTGCACAGCGATGAATTGTCGCAAAAGCGCCTCCACCGCACGGATATCCCCAGTGGCTTGAACTTCTTCCCCTGCCTGGGCTGCTCCAGAGACCACTCCTGTATTGTGGTCTGGAGTACCAACTCCTTGAAGCTTCTTTGGAACCATTCTGCCAAAAACTGTCTTCGTCCGTACTCCAAAATCAAAAATACTGTCTCACTTTTACCACACCTGATCGGATCCCACCGCTGCCACCAAAATGTGACACCCCGTGTAGTGGGAATTAGGGACACCAGCCTACACTCTAGGTGTCTAGTATGTGGGACCGAGCGTGACCAGAATGATAGTGTAAGACAGGGAGACGCGGACACAAAAAGGTTGGGTTTTTGAAAAATAAATTAGGTTTTATTTACAGGTGCACTTAATAAAAATAATGTCCTGCAGAATTTAAATATTAATACACAGTCCAATACCGCAAAAGACACACAAAAACAATAAGTAAACGAAGCTCAAAAATAGTGACTATATACAAAAATAAGCAGTGCACCAAAACCCATAACCCAAATAAATACCTCCAGCAAAATTACTCCAGAGATATTTATACATGAACAAATATTTACAAAAACAAGGCACAAGCCGTAATGTTTGGTAAATTCAAGCTGTTCTACCGGTACCTTTCTCCAAGAAGATCTAATCAGAAAGAACCAACCTCTAGGGGCCACGAGTCCTTTTTATATTCGGCGCCCTTGTGCCGACCAATTAAGCTGTCCTATGTCATCTCTCTACAACCACGCGATGACGAGAACGCGTCTGCGAGAATACTATAATAGTTCAAGCAGCCGGCGCGCGCGCGCATAGCTGTGCCGGCTTTTGAGACGCAACTGCGCTTCTGCCTTAAATTACCGTAAGCACTTTTAAATTGCCACGTCCTTCCCCTGAGCTACTGCCAAGACAACTACAGACATGGGATCCCTTTTCTAAACCGCGGTAAACTAAAACTACGATGCTTCACCCTTTCTTTTACTCCTTTAGAGTTATGGGGTCGCATGAGGCACACGCAGGAGTGGAGGACAGACAATGCCATCCCGGCCGGTTAATGGCAAGGCTGTATCTCCACTCTACCCGAGACCTACCGCAACACTCTCCAAAAGGCGCTAATAAGATCAGTGAAGATGTCTATCTGCATTCTATAAAAAGGAAAAAAGACAAGTTTTCCTTTCTTTATACTTTAACTTTTTTTTCCCAAACAAATGCCTCTCAACACTGCAGAGGACACTTGACAAATTTTACTTGCTTACAGGTAATGCCAGTATGGCACATTACCACAAGCACATTCAAAACAAAATCATCACCTCGGTATGCTTCACTAACACTTGAACCAGACCCTATCATGCTGCCACAATCAGCTCCTGAAGAACTGTCACTTTTATCACACAGTAAATAACTTTCTATTTCAGACGCTCTTTGTGCCCGTATTCAGCTTACTCTGACACCGCAAATGTTGTCTTAACACCCGCCCTCCGTCACCAGCCACCAATCACTGGATGAATAGACGTGGGTGGCTCATGAGGGATGACTTTCTGTTTTAGAGTTAAAAGTTACAAGGATTAAAGACTAGCATCAAGATTATTTATTCAAACATGAAAATTGAAAATATTTTAGTAAATGATTATTTTATTTCAGTTAGTCTTTCCAGCTACTTTAATAGTTTGTTTAGTTTTAGTTTTTCATTTTGGTTTGGTTATTTTATTTCAGTTAAGAAATTTTTTTTAAATAATAGTTTCAGTTTTTATTTTAGTTTTTGTTAACTATAATAACCTTGGCAGGGACACCCTGCAACTCAACATCAGCAAAGCAAAAAACTGGTAGTTGTGACCAGACACCAGGAAGGAGAGGACATGGAAGTGGTGGAGAGCTACAAGTACCTGTGGGTTCACTTAAACAACAAACTGGACTGGTATGACAACACAGTGGTACTGTACAAGAAGGACCAGAGCAGACTGTAGATTCAGGTCTTTTAATGTGTGCAGCAAGCTGCTGGAAATGTTCTACCACTTCATATTAGACAGTGTGGTGTTCTATACTGCAGTTTCCTTGGAAAGCAACTTGAGTTCAAAAGAAGCACAATGCCTTAAGAAACATGTCAGGAAAGCCTGCTCCATCACAGGGCAAAACCTGGACACACTGGAAGCTATAGTGGAAAAGAGGCAGATGGCAAAATTGGATGCCATCATAAAAAAAAAAAACCCTCCATCCCCTCCAGGAGGTGCTCTCTTGGCGTGCTTTTAGCCCCAGCCTCTTTCCAACAATTGTGTGCTAAGAAGTGACTCTGGGGCTTTCTTTTGCCCACAGCTATCAAGCAATTCAATGCTTCGACCTGATGTACTTGTTAAATGTATTTTTATTTATTTATTTACTTATCAACTGATTGATTTGCTGAATTATTTGTCAAGTGAGCCTGTATCCTTGTTTTTTATTTTTTTGCTGCTGTATGCATTTGAATTTCCTCATGGGATTAATAAAGTTTATCTAATCTAATTATTAATAATCTATTATTTTCTACTACTTGATTAATGTAATTTGAATTTACAATAAATGTCCTATTTTGAGTTGAATTATTATTGTATTTTTCAAATTCTGTTATTTATTATATCCACATTTCTATTGACATATCAGATGGATGGATACATTTGCTCTAGTAAGGCTCCAGGGATGCTTTTATTTAGTACAGGGTGAAACAATTAAGTTATTAATATCGCTTGGATGATACGCTGCTAAGATCTCTGTACTTTCTTCAGTTTCTCAGGCTTATATCTGAATTTTATCTCAGCCTTAGTTTCTTATTTATCTCTCGCTATTTTATTGATAGTTGCTGCTGAGGCATTTAGGAGAAATACATGAGTGAAAAATTAAACCTAAATGATTCAGTAATGAAAATCAAAACTTTGTCTCCTGAGCACCAAACAGGATATCAGTGAGCAGTATTGTTTTCCTCTGGGGGTCTATAACATGGGTTAAGAACAGCCACTGCTGAAAAACTATGAGCTGCATGATGGAATCCTGCTGGGATGAAGCCGTCAGATAAGCATGCATTACACCTCAGAGGAGCAGTCAGTCAATGTGAACATGACACACAGGAGTTGACTTTAGAAATAATAAGCAACATTCCCAGCTACATTTTAATTTCCTTTTACTTTAAAGTATAATAATTTGCTTGAAATTGATCTTAAAATTGATGTCTGTTTATTTACCAATGGTTGGCCTGCTGTTACATTTTGCCTGCATGAACAACAAAGTGTAACATCACAGTGTCTTTATCTCTTTAAATATATGGAAATATCCAAAAGGTTGCCTTGTGTAATGCCCAGCACCATGGGTACTACCTAAGAAAATGTAAGCAGAATGAACAGTAACCAGAACAGTAACCAGATAGATTACTGAAAACCTACCTGCCAGCTTTTTCATAAAATACCTGTTTGCTTCCATATTACTTAAAAGATCCCTAATCCCTACATGGATATCTCAATCAGCTTGTTTGCAGAAAAGGTTTACTCAAGCTTATTTAATTTAAAGCTAAGTTTAGTATTAAACTACATTTCTTGTTAGGCAGAACAGTGGTGCGTAGATACACACTGCTCCTGCAAAGCTCCAGAAAATTTGGTGTAAATTCGTATCACCATGTGTTTTCAAATTCACAATGTGATCTTTGCTAATTTGCTATTCAAAATTACCCTGGTATGCAACTGTTGCCATAAAATTGATTTGGTAAATGGATACATGAATAGTTTTTGACACAGACAGGGTATTCAGCCCATGCATTATAGTTCATCAGTTTGTGAAACATCATGCATCTCATTAGGAAAAGAAAATAGTCAAATAAATATTGTTCTGAATATAAAGGCATATGTTTGCCAATATGTGTCTTTTCATAAGCCATTTTTATCCATTAGCCTATGCTTATTAACTCCTTTAGTATGTATTTGAAAATTGATGGTCCTTGAAGTGGTGCATGCAAAATGACTGTTAGGAAACTGGATTTATGGTTCATAAATGTACATTTCCTTGGTTTATAATTTAAATATAAATTCAAATCTAACTTCTGGATCAGAGTTTAAAAACATATTTTAAATTAACAGTTGCTATTAACTTTAATTATGTCCTATATTCAGTAACTTTGAATATTCCTATAATATCTTCCCTTTTCTTTCATTCAGCTAAATTGGTCTTTTCTTATAGCTCATAAACTTTGTAGCTTTAATCTGGTCTTTGAAACATGGTTCTTAATTTTTCTTTGCAATAAGCAGTCCAAACCCAGATCCAATATTCTAAGCAGTCTTCTAAGTGCATTAATCATGCTATATATTACATGCACTGTAGTTCCACACAGCAAACTATAAGGTCCATTGTTCCTTTTCCCTTTCAAATTACTTTTGTGCCCTTTCTACCTCTTTTAAATCTAAAAACAAAGAATTCCCTTGACTGCCTTACTGGGCCTTTATTTCCTCTGTATAAATGAGATTTTGTTTTAATTTCTTTCCAAAAAAGACTAACTTTGTTGAAAATGTTAAATCGCATATACAGAAAACAAAGGAAGACCGCACTATAGAGATACAAAAAAAACAAAACAGGTATTGTAGTATACTCATTTTCATAATGGTCATTTCTCTGGTTCTTGCACATATGTGCTGACAATGTGTTTTCAAAATTCTATTTGGAATTCAATCTGTTTTGTTCAGTTTAAATTAAGTATGTCTTAATAGATGACTTAAAATGACACTCTCACTTTGTAACTTTCTGCAACTCCATGGTAATACAAAACATTTGCATACTAATATGCAGCTTAGCCGCACATACAGGACAACCAACAATAGGCCTCAGAATAAAGCAGATTTAAAATTTTATGTTTTAAAAGAAGGCAAAAGCAATTTAGATATGAATGCATTGAAGTGGTTTATAATATAGTTGATGATTCTAAAAGAAGTCAACTATTTAAGCACCCAACTCTACAATGGCCTACATGGCCTTCGGAAAAAAGATTTATTTTAACAGTGATTTAATAATGCACAAAGATGTCCCTTTCAATAAATAAATAAATCAATTAAGAATGCATTGAAAACTCTTTTTCTTTTTAAATACATTTAATGAATATTTAACCGACATTAAGTAGAAGTATAAACACACATAAGAAAAATTGTAAACACCATTGCCAAGCAGCATCCAAACAAAAAATTGACAAAAACACACTGCAATCTATTGAACAAATTAAGAGCTAAGAGCTCTTAAGATTGAGGTGTTTAAGTTAATGCATCAAACAGCTTCTTGGTATGTCCTGTTATGAAAAATGTTTTTTTCTGATTTATACTTACCATTTACTAAACAATAAGACAGCAAACCGAGTGCAGCAAAGAAAGAAGAAAAACACCATAGGGTGCTGAAAAGCAATTACAGCCACCCCTTCACATTCATGAGAGTTAGGGGCACTAGACGCCTACTCATGTTTAGGTTTAGGTTAATTTGTCATATATAGGTTAACACAGGGTCAACATACAATGAAATGTGTATGACGAGAAAAACAAGTCACTCAGCCTAGATCCAATAAAGCTTAAAAAAAGATTACAAGTTAAAAACAGACAAGCCATATAAAATAAAATGTGTATGTTTTAAAAGAAGTTATAGAGCAATATGAGTTGAATGAGCAGCAAGTACAAATGACAGTTATTGCACAGATGTTTTATAAGTACAGATGCATATTCCATAAAGTGCAGATGCATGTTCCAGTCAGTATTCTGAGTGTGTGCAGGTACAGTTTGTGTGTGAGTAGTGCAATGTAGATGTAGTGCAATGTAGATGTAATGTAAGTGTATGTAAGTGTTCAGGTGTTGCTGTTGAGGAGTCGAATGGCCTGGTGGTAAAAGCTGTTCTTAAGTCTTGTAGTCCGAGCAGCCAGACTCCTGTATCGTCTGCCAGACGGTAACAAGGAGAATAGCTGGCGTGCTGGATGGCTGTGGTCCTTTATGATGCTGCTTGTCTTACGCAAGCACCGATGGAGGTAAATGTCTTCAATGGCAGGAAGACTCTTGCCCGTGATGTGCTCTGCTGCCTTCACCACTCTCTGTAGTGATTTCCGGCTGCTGGCAGAGCAGCTCCCATACCAGACGGTAATGCAGCCCGTCAGCAGACTCTCGACCACACTCCTGTAAAAGTTTGAGGTGATGTTGGCATTCATGCCAAACTTCCTCAGCCTCCTCAGGAAGTAGAGCCGCTGGCGTGAAAATTCACTAATAATATTTGGACTTCTGTAATTGTGCTGGGGCAAAGGACAGCGGGACATTTTTGTGGTTGATTTTAGTAATTGTTTTTTTTTTTTTTTTTTTGTGCTGGCTTGCATGTGCACCCATCTTAAAATTCACATCATCAGCTCAGGTTAACCATTCTGATGAATGGGAGAAGGGCAGGTGAGAAAGGAGAAAAATAAATTGGGATTGAGAAGTGAGTGAGTGAGGCTGAGTTTCAGAAAGGCAAGAGCTGAGAAGGATGACTAGAGCTTGACACAGGTTCCCAGTAAAGGTGAGAGAAAAGGAGAACAAGTAAGCGCGAGCAAGCGCATAAAGTGTGAACAAGCTGGGAGGAGATGTTCAGATCTGCTTAACACTAGAATACCTGAAATCTACAAGAAGGGAGTTGCCTACTGCCATGAATCAACACGAGAAAGTGCAGTTGCAGTGCCAGGTGAGACAGTGTATGTACAACAAAAAGAATGACAGGAATCTATGCTGATTCCTAATGTGAAATGTTTTGTAATAACCCTCATCACCTGCTCCTATGCCATCCATTTAAGTACCTAATTAACACTAGAATCCCTGAAGCCTAAGAAAAAAGTTGTAATTCCAGGCCACCTTAAATTTCTTTGCACGTCTTCATCAGTGTCTTTGTTTTGCAAATGTGCAAATCAGCACAAGCAGCAAACAGCCTGCTATCCCATCCTCCACCTACGCAGCTGAAGTCGGACACAAAGTTCTCCCAGCTCAAGTCTGTTTATCTGGGTGTGAAGTATCTGGTTTCGTCTGGTTAAGTTTTCTGCACTCTAGTTTAACAGTGTATGCTCTTTAACCGGGGAGAGCTTCTATGTATTTTAATCACTTTTGCTTTAAGAGAAGAAGCCACTGTATTCTCTTTCTAAGTAACATTATAATTAGATGTTAGTTAATCTATATTGTTTCCCATAATAATGTTTATGTTTCTGAAAAATCTTCAAATTTTGTTCCAGAGATGCAATCCAGATATTGCAATGTAAGGGCACAAAAATTGTTTACTAGTACTACTCTTGTGCTGGTATCTGTTTTTATATCTAAAATGAGTGTTTCAAAGTATATAAATTTGCCTAAATTTTTATAACCAGTTTACAGTTCATTATACAGAATTATCCCAAGGCAGCTTCCTTGACTAGTATCTACTGATTTATGAAGGAAAGTATAATCATTTGGTTTATACCATATTTATAGATGAGGTGCTGCCTCAACATATGGTATAGTCAGATTTACTATGTCAGGTTTCAGTAAGAAGATACAAATGAAATTTTTGATTAAACCTAATTTCATTTACCAAAGCAGTTTTATTTCTAGTGAATGAATGTTTAGCAAACAGCATTTTTAAACTGCAAAGATGTTTTTGAAGAAGTGAAGGATCTGGGGCATCATGTATAAATGGTGCGTACGCACAAAAATGTTGCATACAAACACTTCCACGTTCAAATCACAATGTATAAAACCTAAACTTGGCGTAAAGCCAAACACATTTTCATGGTAGCTCCAACCCTGGCATACGCAAGTTCTCTGCTCTGTTTTGCAAACTGGCAGCACCCAGCGTCAAAGCAGTGCTACTGTTCCTGTGTGGTTACCCTTTCCTTTTTAGATCCACATCCCTGACATGACTTTATCATATACACTGAAACTAACTGCATATTGTTTATTAGTTTAAGGCATCTGATTGTAATTAACCTGTAACAATATAATGGTCCAGGGAATAGCCAAAGTATTCCAAATACCATAACTGCTTTAGTGTTATTACTCTCACTGCACCTTCTTCTTCTTTCAGTTGCTTCCATTAGAGGCTGCCACAGCATATCATCTTTTTCCATATTACTCTCAATGCACCACTCGATGTATTTATATCACTGTATCTGAGTGAGGAATCACAGATCTACAGCAGCTGATTGGAAAGAGAATTATTGGTATACAACATCAAGCACACGCTGCTTCAGCCATGTTGTCTATTGAACTGCTCTCACACAGCAAATGCTTCAAAGCCTTTCCTGTACGGACCTCACGGTTCAGAAACAGTTTCATCCCAAGAACTATAAACACACTCAATCAGTCCATCAAGTGCTCCTTGTAGAACTGTTTGTACTTATAAGTACAATTACCTCACTGTAAACTTGCACTACAGTTACAGTATAATATTGCACAACCCGAGGCACTTTATAAAGCACGGAGATGAAATGCAGCAAAATATATTTACTATACAGATAAAACTTTAACTTCATTTAAATAATCTATATTGTTAATAATTAAACATGTGAGGACACAGTGCCGCAGCGCTATTGAGGAGCTGGTGCTCCGTTCACGGATTGTTCCTGCCTCGTACTGTATTCTTGCTGGTGCTGGCACGACACTGGAAGGATAGATGGATAGAATAATTAAACACGTACTATGAAGATATTTCAATGTTCCTTAAAAGTTTTGAAGAATCGGCATTCTAAGCTTATAGATGGTTTAATGTTTATTACAGAGCTGATTGTGTGGCGATTGGGTATTTGGAGAAAGAAAAGTAAGGACAGGAATTGGGAGTTAGTACGTTTGAAAAAGACAGTAGTGCTACAATAAAGTATTTCATCGAAGGTCAAGCATGGCGCAGCAAGCATCTTGTGTGAGACATGAACAATCACTACGTCAGCGTGTTCCCATGTTTAATAACATGCTTTAACTCCCATCATCATGAAAATGATATCACGTATACATCTCTGTATTTAACGTGTTACTTTAGTTACAATGGAATTAGAGAAACTAAACATTAAACGATTTAGGATGAAGTTTGTGATGTTCTACTTTAATGACAAAGTAATCTACATGATTAAAGTGGAAATTTTGAGATTAAAGTTGACATTTCGTCCTTTTTCCCCACTGTGTGCTTTTTTTTTCTCTGTACCCTAATAAGTTTTCATATGACATTCAGACATTGGGCTACGACTCACCTTTCACGGCAACTTTGATATGTGACAACTTTTTTTTATTTCGGGCACTGTGCGACTTTGTGAACTTGAGCTTTCGAGTTTCTCCGACATGCTATATTACTCGATCAGTTTCCTTTTGTTGTTTATACCACTGTTTAAACCAACAAATAGTATGTTTTCCTTGCCTCCACTTGGTATTCGCTGAGATTCTTCTATTTTCCCTCGTGCTTTTCCCATTGTCTTTTCACAGAAGGCTGGGCTTAAGGGCTATTTATATTGATTTGCATATTCAAAGAGGCGTAACTCTGGGAGGAATTGGGGCAGGACAGCAGGCACATGCACGTGCATTTATTTCCACGCTGAGCGTGATTTATGTAGCGGAAGAATGTAGAAGTTGACGTTCACACAGATTTATGCATCGGGATTTTTTTGTGCATATGAACATTTCCACTTTTGTGGTTACACCATGTTTTAGTGTGAATTCTATGCACAGCATTATGCATGAGGCCCCTGATTTTTAACTTTTGCTATTTATTATTTGGTTATCAAGTGATTTTCAAACAATGCTTTTACATGTTCAGATACTATTCTAGGTTTGAGGTTATCTTTGATGTTTTGGATTTAACAATATCATTATTAGTTTATTTTTTAGTAATGTTTTTGGGTTTTTAGTCTAAAACTTTAATTCTTTCATGGGTTCTTTTGTTTTCTGTTTTGGTTAATTTTAGTTTTGTTCAGTTGAAACTTCCTTCCTTATCTTCTTCCCTCTTAGTTTCTTGTGTTCTTTATCTTTTGTGAGTTATTCAATTCTTGTATGAGTTCTAGTCAATGTTGTGTTTACTGTTGTGTTTAAGTGTGCAAAATACAATTTTTTATTATTATCATTCTTTATATTTTTAAAGTGTAGTTTAATTTTGTTGGTTAATTTTCTGCTGGGGTTGTGTTCATTTAGATAATTTAGCTCTTGCTAAATAATGTTAAGTGTGTCCTATTAAGTTTAAAGAAGTCAGTGATTGATTGACCTTTTTGTTTCAGTCAGGTTAAGTCAGGTGTGTGTACTCAGGAGCCAATAGCAGTAAACACTTGTTCACTTGGCAATAGAACCTGTCAATATAAGTTTGCAGGCAAGATTTCCTAAAAAACAGTTTAGTGTTCTTATTACTGTACACTATCCATCCATCCATTATCCATTCCGCTACATCCTAACTACAGGGTCACGGGGGTCTGCTGGAGCCAGTCCTAGCCAACACAGGGCGCAAGGCAGGAAACAAACCCCGGGCAGGGCGCCAGCCCACCGCAGACTGTACACTATATTAACATAATTAAAATTAATTATTTAAAGATTGTTTTCTCGTTTCTTTTGTGTGTTTTTACAAGAAATGCTATATTTGAAATCTACATTATTCTTTGTTGGTGTTTCACTAAAAGACAAAAGTAGATTTTACTTTTACAATCAAATGAAGTCATATTGTTTACAGTGATACAATTTTCTGTGTATGAATATGCCTAAAATCAAATACCCCAAAACAACAGCAACAAATGATAAAACAAAACAATATGGAGACTGATGCTAAAAAGATCATAAACTGTAACATTTCCTCATAATCAGTAACATTTACAATCAAGATACTAACAATAGAAATTAACTCTATGTGTAGGCATATGCGTGACTGGTGTCTGGTCACACTTATAGGTATTCCAGCCTAAACACAGATAAATATTTGACTACGCCACCCAGTTTTATTAAGCAGTGTGGGAACTCTTGAATTTTAAAGAAATAGTTCACAAGTTCCTTTAAATTGGGCAGTGAGTAAATACACAATGAAAGACATGGCAGCAATTTCAAGAGAAACAATAGTAACTTGTATTACACAAGACAATATAAAATACACCAAGAAGATAAAAGTAGGTTTAATCAAAAAAAAATCAGGATCAAAAACCTCTACACTCTAAAAGTCAATTAAAACAGAACAATAGAGGATACAAAGTCCAAGTTGGGTACTGTGTTACCAGAACAATTAATCTTCAAACTATTTCAAAGGAGCACTCTGTTTGTTGAATGCTTGTTTTCCAACAGAAGTCTTGTTTCGTGTCCACCAGTTTCACATGGTCCTCTCGTGAGTCTTCCCTCTTTCGCTGGACCTGGCACCTCTCTGGTGAAACTGTCTCTTTCTTCCTGGAGGTAGCTGTCACCATCCATGTGCCTTGCGGCCTGTCAGCCACGTACCCTCATCTGCCTGCGAGTCCCTGTGCTTAGCGCAAGTTATCTTAACTTCTTGGTGGACCATCTCCCCCTGCATCACCCACTGCCCAGAAATACATAACAGTTTCCTTATGTTATCAATAGTGTCAACACATTTTCATTGGTTAAAAAAAGAGTATTGTTTTCAGCTATCAGGATGTATGTATACCACTGTATGCTGTTGAGAAACCAATGTCATTAGAATTTTGAAAGGAAACTGGAAGTCATGTATCACAATATTATATGTTAATGAAATACCAATCAAAGCAAGTGACACTTTTGCAAGACAAGTACATATCTACGTTCTATAGACTGACATCAACAATAACCAGTAACAGGATTATACAGGAAATTTGCCCTTTCACTTATCACCCTAGTCTCAAAAAGGGTGCCTATTGCCTCTTTATCTACTGTCTTTCATTTTTACATTCACTATTTGGAGAAAAAGAAAACCACCTATTGTACAAAAAATGTTCTTCCTCTGACATATGCCCCAAAACATTTATAACATAATTTACAAACACACCGTGAATTCAAGAAAAAATGTTTAAAAAATGTCAATCACAATAGTGCTATAACACAATCCAACTTTGCACCTGTAGAAACTGGTGAGCATAATAATAAAATAGTATAGAAAAATAGTAGAACATATATTATAGTATTAGGGTTTTAATTACAATTTACTTGTGCAAGATTAAAAATCACAAAACATTATCCAGTAAGCCAAGGATGTAAGGTTTATGTTGGAGCCCGGAAAAAAAGTTTTTAAGTGTAAAGCCCCTAGAGAATTCATCATTTTCTATTTGCCTATTTCCAGAATATTGTCTAATCAAAACTGAAAGATTTCCAATGTGCTACTACGTTTACCTAAGGATCAGCAGCATTAGTTCTTCTTTTAAGCCAATATTCTAGCAAGGAGGACATTGAAATGCTGAATTATTGGTTTTAACCCAAGCACATTCCCCGTATATTATATTCTGGTTTTCTCCAAGTCTGACTCTGCCTTCCCTTAAATGAATCAGTGATGATTTTAAACAATATTTTTGCTGACTCTATATTCTGCTTGTTCGCCAATTAATGCTGTTTCTGAAACAATTACAAGTATTGGCCATGAATTGTGATTCCGTTATTGAAGCAATAACATATCTACACTTGAATAACTAACCTAAAATACAACATCATTAATCCAGCTGGCATAAAAGAAAAGAGTGTTTGTTGAGAGCCTGTGAGGTGTTGCCAGACTCAAAAACACACATCCACTGAAAAATGTGAGCACCATGAGGGTGTTCTTGCCGAGAGTGCATGGTATAGCTAATCAAAGTGCACTGACCTGTGGGGGTATGTGTAAGTTAGTCTAGTATTTAGTTATCTGATCCTTAAAAATCACCCATGTTTTTTTTTTTTGTTTCAGGACAGCTGTTCTGACAACAGTTATCATATTTCTCTACTATATTGAACTATTTGTTCAAACTGATAAGCTGCTTCAGGTTGTATGATCACAATTAAATGATTGAGTTGTGAACCTGAAAATATTCTTTGTATATTGCTTGCAGTTACACTGACTTAGATAATAGTGTTAATAGTGTGAATTTACATAGATATTTTATGTCATAAAACCAAAGCACAAACATAGTATAGTTAAACATAAAAATCTGGATAGTTTCTGCCACTGAGCAGTGTTTTTTGAGTCAAAAACCAACAAATCAGTTTACTTTTACCTTAGATAGACTACTGGCTGCCAGCTACTGAAAAAAAATCCATGTTTCTGACAGTCTGGTAATGGTAAATCATCTTCTCAATACATGACAGAATAATTCCTGAGGTTCACAATACACTATTCCCAGTGGTTTTAACAAAAAATAAATAAATAAAAAATTGAAGCACCTGTTTGTCAGGTGCAGTGATCAAAGACACTACCATTAGATTGCCATAGGCAATAATTGATGAAAGTGATTTTATGTAATTTTATAATACTCGGGGGGGGGAATTAATGAAAAAATTGCAATGAAAAAAATGTGTATGACTATTTAAAACCAGCAGCATTCAGAGAACTGGAAGGAGAATAACAAATTTAAAAGCTAATTGCTTAAAAATGTTTTCTGTTAATAGAGATGACAATTTTTGAAATATGTTTTAACATAAAACTGTGCATCACCAAAAATGAAATGTTTCTTGTAGTATTCCCTTCTCAATTAAGAAAGATTCACTCTGCAAAGACTCAATGGACATAAAAATCAAATAAACAAGGCACCTTTGTTTTAATTACAACAGGGAGGCAAAAAAGTAAATCTGACTCAGGCACTGAAAGATATAACACTAACCATCCTACTAACCAAATAAAATGGAGGTCTTAGGGTAGAGTCTGCAGGGTCTTACCTTACCTATCTATAAGTGGCTAAACAGAAATACACAATATGGCCTAAATTATGTGGATGCCTCTCCAATTCATTGAGTTCATGTGTCTGAGCCACATCCGTTGTTAATACGTGCATAAAATCAAGTACACAGGCATGTAATCTCCATTTACAAACATTGGCATGAGAATCGGTCATATTGAAGAGTGCAGTTACTTTAAATGTGGCCCTGTCATAGGATACCACCTTTGCCACAACCAATATATGAAATTTGCACTCTGTTAATTCTGCTGTGATCATCTGTAAGTGCTATTGTTGTGAAGTGGAGTGACAACAGCTCAGCCAGTTCAATGAGGACTGAAGCGCATCAATTGTAGAACAGTGAGCCATGAGCTTCATAAAATGGCTGAGCAGCTGAACACAAGCCTAAGATCACTATGTATAATGCTAGGTGTCAGCTGGAGTGGTGTAAAGCACACCGCCATTGGACTCTGCAGCAGTTAAAAAAGTGTTCTCTGAAATGATAAATCTCACTTCACTATCTGACAAAATAATGGACAAACCTGGGATTGGCATATGCCGGGAGATCACTACCTACATAGTGCCTACTGTAAAGTTTGTTAGAGGATGAATAATGATCTGGGGTTGTTTTTTGAGTGTTTAGGCTAGGCCCCTTGGGTCCAATGAAGGGGAGTATAAATGCTATAGCATACAAAGACATTTTAAACAACTGTGTGCTTCCAACTATGTGGCAACAGTTTGGGGAAAGCACTTTTCTGTTTCAGCATCACTGTGCCTTTTTGCACAATGACAGGTCCATACTGACATTGTTTGACAACTGTACAAAGCCTTGTCCTCAACCTTACTGATGGCCATTGGGATGAGTTGAAATGCCGATTGCATGCCAGGTCCAACGTGTACTCACACCCAACATCAGTAGCTGACCTGACAAATTCTGTTTTGACTGAAAGAGCACAAATTCCCACAGACAACCTCCAAAATCTTACATAAAGTCTTCCGAGAAGAATGGAGGCTGTCACGGCCACAGGAGAGGCAAACTTCATATTAATGTCAATAGTTTAGGAATGAGATGTCAAACAAGCTCATATCAGATGTCCACAGACTATTGGCTATAATGTGTACCTATTTACATTAACTAGTTTCTATTAAAACAGTGCCATAAAAGGGAATCAAAGTAAAGTTCAAAAGAAAACCTCTACAAATTCAGAAACACAACACGCTAATGTGCAGAAAAAAGATTATAACATTAGTTTAAAAACAAACTGAAACATCAAAATTACAGAGGTTTGCCTTTTTGTCAAAATCACTTCACCCAACTTCCAAGTTCTTCCAAGGCCTCATTGAAATCACATACCAGGTGCATGTAGCAATTCCTCTTGATAAAAGTCAACACACCTTTTATAGGACAAAGCAACAGCATGCTGAATTTGAAAACAATTCTACTGTAGATCACCAGCCAAACAAGCCAACAAGAAATACGTGTTAACAGTAAAATATCCATAATGCCGGGCCACCTTAAATTCCCTTTCAACTCGTCATCACCGTCTTTGCTTTGCAAATGTGTCGAACAGCATAAGCAGCAAGCAGCCTGCTCACTCATCAAACCCACTAAAGCAGCTGAAGTCAGACGCATAATTCTCAGAGCTAAAGTCTGTTTATCTGGGAGTAAGGTGTCTGGAATCACACAGGGTAAATAATATATCATTATAGGTAGATAGATAGATAGATCTTTATTGTCATTGTTACTTTTACAAAGTCACTTGTAAAAGTGACAATGACAATAAAGATCTGTTTATTATTTGGAATACATACATCTCATGTGTGTTTACAACGATCTTTTGTTTACAGAAACTTTTTTCATGTTATAGTAATAATTATTGACGTGAAGTATATAGTGTGTGAAGACTGAAGTCCAAATATCAAATAAACACTTTCACAAAAGGTATAACAAAACAAGTGGGCTTTTATTCAAGAATATAACTGCAAAAAATCAAGTGTTCAATTTACATGGTACTGGCAGTGTGTAAAAACTAAAGTCCAACTATCAATCGATACGACATAGATCTGTCCGCTTGGCTGGAGCAGAGGTAAGGACTGTTGACTCATAATGAAGATGTTGCAAGTTCGAATTCAGGTCCTCCTCGCATTTACCATTTTGAGTAGTGAGCTGCTATTATTGCTACTTTTACAGTTGTGAAATAAGGACAAAATACAGATTAAGGGTTTGGGGTTTTTGACGCCCCGTATACTGTAAAGTAAATACTTGGTCAAAAAAATAGTTTCAACAACTAAAAATTTCCGACCCCCAAATGTTGGGCTAGCCACTGTTGCGGTAAAAGATAACGGCAAGCAACAATGGTAATGTTACTCCCGGAGTCAAACATCGCCACCACCGACTGTCCATTCAATAACACCACTCCTGTATTAGTAACCGCGAGGGGATTAGACAGTGCACACAGTATATAATAAAAACATACATTTGATTTGAGTCTGTAACAGCTGGTGCAAATTTATGGTACTTGTAAAAGCACTGAAGGGGTAAAAGCAGACACACAAACTTAGCTCAATCATTTCTTCTTGGTGTCTTGTTGAGCAAACAGACACAGCAGTGTCTATGGTGGATGTCACTTTTCCTTCCACACAGACATTCACATCAACATGTTATTTGAATGATTTTTTTATTCAATAATTCAAAAATAAAACTGAATAAAAAATCATTCAAATTAAGTTTTATTCAAGACTAAAACTGAATTAACAAAAATCATTCAAATGACATGTTAATATGGATGTTCATGACAAAGGGAAAGTGACATCTTTTACAAGTATGTTTTTGTTATATGATAATAATAATAATAGCTGCTCATTACTCAAAGCACTAAATACAGAGAAGACACAGGATTTGAAACTTTTACCTCACCACTGCTAAACGGTAGCTTATCCACTGTGTCATCTGCGCAGATCCATGATGGAGAGGCGTTACCACTGTGACAACTGGTTGAAAAAGAAATGCGGAAATACACATATATGTGAACATCTTTTATTGTGTACCGTCTAATAGTTGGGCTTCAGCAACATGTCAATTGAGCAATTACTTTTTTTTCGGTTTTATTCTTGAATAAAAGCATACTTGTTTAGTTATACCTTTTGTGAAAGTGTTTCTTGGGTATTTGGGCTTCACACATCATACACTTCTCGTCAAAATTATGTCGTTATTACTATAACATATGAAAATATCTTCTGTTTTAGCCATGTGTTTAACATTTCCTGCCTCGCATTTCCTCTGTCATTCTGTATTTACACAGATCTTTTCAGATATGGAACACACATGAAATGTATGTATTTCAAATTATGATATTTCATTACCTATATAAATCCTTACAAATGCATCGCAAGATAAATACTTTATCACAGACTTGAACTGTGAGGATTGCAGCACGGTGATCCCTTCATTTGACTAAATGTGTGGGGGGGGGGGGGGCTTAGCAGGCTGTGTTTTGCTAAAACACACATTTGCAAAACAAAAGCTGGCTATTAGCTCAGTGATAAGGAGCTATGAGCTTCTTGGTGTATGTCTGTAAGTTTAAGGAGGTCAGGGACATCAAAAGAAATCGTTATCTTCAGGGATTCTAGTGTTAAACATTCACAAAAAAGTGCAAAGTGCATTCAGTTATCTACTGAACCTGATCGACTCCTTCAAGGCCCAATTTAGGCACCCACAGAACCCTCGGTTGACTTAGCTTCTTGACAGTCAGTTGATCATACTTTTAACAATGCAGTGCACAGACAATGCAGCACAGTATTCCTCACTCTTGATTTCGGTATGAGACTCGATCAGTTCATTGGTGAAAAGGCCCTTTACCATCACAAGACCCTGGGCGTGCATCCAAAATGATCAGCCCCTGTACTCCTTCTAGTTAAACCTAGGTTTCCACAGACAATTTTCCTTTTCTACTGTCATCAACCCTGAAAGTATACTAAAACATCTCTGAATTTTGAAAATCATATCTTCGCTACAGTAGAATTTAATTTTATGACATTTTGGCAGTACTCAACCACTCCTTTCTCTGTTTCAGAAAATATGCTGTCACACCTTGATATCATAGAAAGTGCTTTCTTCAGACATCTCTCATGATAATATTCTATATGGATTTAGAAGTTGAACTAACTGATTTCAAATATGTACTGCAATATATGGCATTTGGCACAGCACAGTTGCCATACCAGATTGTGAACAGCTAATCATTATGCTCTACATTGTGCATTTGTAGAAATTAGTGAGGATCCAAGGAAATTTTTCCTTAACCTCTTTAAAAGCTGAATGCACTGCAGAGCCATTTTAACAAGATATAGATCATGTTGAGGAACCATGAGTGATCCTCAGTGATTTTAAATATTAACTGCTTAATGCTATGCGCCAACAAGTTGTATGCTGCTGCAGCTTGTTTGTTTAAATGAGAGGTAGAGTCAAATGGTAATCATAGTTTTATCATAGAAAGCTCTGACTCTAACCCTTATCAGAGAAAAGCTAAGAGGGGCCCTTCAAGGTGACCAGTAAGGATCTTCTTCATTCCTCTAGCAATGAAAGCTATACTGATGCCTAACAATAACTTGCTCTAAGGAAGAGAAAAAATACCAATAAAAATCAAGAAAGAAAAAGTAAATGCAGGGTAAATCTATCTATCTATCTATCTATCTATCTATCTATCTATCTATCTATCTATCTATCTATCTATCTATCTATCTATCTATCTATCTATCTATTAGGGCTGTCAATGTTAACGCATTAATAACGCGTTAACACACTCTAACTTTAACGCTGTTAAAAAAATTAGTGCCGTTAACGCAGGTTCTTTTTGACCCTATGACATTCCCATAGACCAAGCTGAGCCTGCAAAGTGAATGCTTGCCACTCTAGCCTTCAAGTTATTTCTCGTAGAAGTCACTCCATATTCCTAATTGTTGAACAATGGAAAAAGGTCCATTAAATGGGAAGTTCAGTTTCAAAACTTTGCCTGATGGCTCACTTGATAAAAATAAGGTTGTGTGTAGTTACTGTAAAGCCGAATTTAGTTATCACTGAAGTACAAGCAGCCTACAATATCATATGCAATCCAAGCATCCATTTTACACTAATAGCATTAGTCCGGGTAATATGCAACAGACCATGCTTGACAGTGTTTGGCAGAAACCAATGGATGCATCAACCTCCAGTAAATTAACGGTAGCAATTGCTAAATGGATAGCCACAACATGCAGGCCGATTTCCATAGTGGTGGATGAAGGTCTGCACGACATAATTCGGATCGCGTCCAACGACCCAACTTATGAGTTACCCTCGAGAGCCACAGTTGTAACTAGCATACACGAGCTGTATGATTCAGAGAGGGTAAAACTAGCTAAGGAGTTGGAGTTCACGGAGATGGTCACCCTTACTGGTGACTACTGGACATCACTTGGAACTCATAGCTACCTCGGGGTTACAACCAGCTATGTCGATGAACAGTGGAAACTGCATTCACATGCTTTGACGGTCATGAAAACATCAGAGAGACATCATGCTGAGACATGCGCCGAACATTTTATGGATGTAGCAAAGCATTGGAACGTTGAGAATAAAGTAAGCACACTCACTACAGATAGTGCACGAAATTTAATTTCAGTGGCAAAACAGCTGCCTTTCGAACACTTGCCATGCATCGTGCACAGCATTCAACATTCTATCACAGTGTCTCTGCAGAATAGTGCATTTGACGGTGCACTTTCCAGATGCCGAAAGGTGGTGGGGCACTTCAAGCACAGTCCATCAAATACTACAGAACTTAAGAAACAGCAAGTCGCGCATGGCCTGAATACTGAGACACTCGTACATGAAGTGCCGACTAGATGGAGCTCCACTCTGGAGATGGTGAAGCATGTGCGAAGAAACGAACAACCACTAAGAGATTCACTAGCCCTACATAAAACTAACGTGGTCATGCCAACAAATTCAGAGCTGGAGAAACTTCAGAAGCTGGAGGCTTTGCTGGAGCCCTGAAGGTAATACGCACATTTTTTTATCTTCTAGCAATCTCGCAATTGTTATTGAAATATCTGCGCCTCCATCGATCATTAAATACACATAGTGGGAGTGTGGAGTCTCTTACTTTAGCGGCAAGTTCTTTTTTAATACTGTCGGCTATTTGGCCAGTCCTTTAGCATATGGTTGTCATAAGTCGGATTGATGTTTATACCATTTTTTATGTAGTAAATATGAGTGGGCCAAATTTTGCGAAGGGATGTTCGTCTTTTGCGATACAGTACACAATGTTCACTTTGATTTTAAGAACCTCCTCATTAACTTTTATATTTTTGTGTGTCATTAGCAGCGGTCACAGATGACTACATGCCATGTGTTTTATTTTAATTTAGTTAGTTTTCTGAAAAGCTATGCTTATATGTTATTCCGTTTTAAAATCAGGTTTCCAGTAATGTACGGCATTGTGCCTGCCAACATTTCTCCCAATGCTTATCAGTACCTGCAAAACATTGATCATAAAAAAGACTGGGAAATCTTTCAGCCACGTGCATTAAACTGGTATGTTTTTTGTGTCAGATAATGAAACATTTAGTGGCAGGGGCTGCCTCCTCACATGACGCAACAGTAGTAGCGCTGAGTTTAAGTTGGACTGGGAGGGGGGCTTGCCATTCTCTACTCGTTGCCTATTCTCTCCTGTGAATGTTGTGATATTACATTACAGTACATCCACAAAGAATGTTTTTAATTGCAAATTCGATAAAACATAAACAAACAGAGCTGAGGTATGGTAATTGTTTGCTGGCATCCTCAAAGAAGAGAGACAGCAACCAGTGCAAGCCGCAACATCAGAACCCTCAAATAAGAAAGCATCTCCCTTAGTGGCTTCAGAGTCGAATCTGATGAGGTGGAGGACTGTATTCAAAAATGTCTGGAGCGCTATAAAGCAGAGCCTGTCATCAGCATGGAGGTTTGCCCCTAAAGTGGTGGTCCACACATGCTCTGGTATACAAAGAGCTAGCTTGCCTTGCTCGCAAGCACTTGGCAACACCTGCCACAACAATGCCTTGCGAGAGGTTGTTTTCACTCTCTGGGCATATTGTGCAGAAAAAGCGAGTTGCCTTGTCCTCTGGAAATGTGACCAAACTTTTATGTTTAAGCAACTGGCTTGGTTTAGTAAAATAGAAATAGTGTATTATTCATAATAATCCAAAAGGCCAACCTACTGTCTCTGCTGAGAAATTAACTTGGCTAGCTAGTTTAACAATTTTGAATTGTATTCTGTTCATAAAATCCTGTTTCTGGAGTTTTTGTATTGCTTTTGAGTGAGATTTATTAAGCATTATTGAGAAATGCATGGAGACCGCAGTATGAGACTACATGTCTTAAATATATGTCATCTGTTTTACAATATAAGTCCAATTGTTTGTTTTCTATGTTCAGCATTGCACAGCCCTAGAGTTTGAGTGAATAAAGCCTCCTCACAGTTGAAGTTTTGTCTTTATTTCCTCTTGTTCCAGTTACCTGAACGCGTGAAGTACATTTATATGCCATTATGTTGTGTCCATTCTTCTTAATATGGTCTGATTGCGCTTATAAATGTTTGTGGTAAAATTTAAACATTAAAAAAATATACATTTGAGATTAATCACGATTAATTACACAAAGTCATGCGATTAATCACAATTAAACTTTTTGACCGCTTGACAGCCCTAATATATATATTTAAAATTGTAAGGGTTGTCTGTCTGTCACGCAAAAACATGCATATTACTGGCCTTGAAGCTTGTTCTTGGTGTCAATCAACAGCTTATACTGTGACATGCACAACACAACCAATGATTTGAATCATGTCAGTTCAGAAATGTAACTTCTAGTGCTGAAACACACATTCCCTTACAGGAAATTTATAGGCATGCCTGCGGCATAGCTGATTCAGAAACTATCAGGGCGCCATATATTTGAACACAAGCACAAGAAAGACATTTAATAACCCTCTTTTGGAAATGTATGGAGACATGGCTCAAGTTCAAGATAAACTATACTCATGATCACCACTGATAGTGAAGCACATTACACTTGGCAATAACATGCATATCAACTTCAGGGCAAAAAATGCAGGCACAAAAAAGAAAAAAAAATGGCTATTTGCATAAACATTACACTCCACTTGCTAAAATAACTTCAACTCAGCATTATCCATGGAGACACTGCAAAACTTTGCCCCACATACCAGATCGAACGTTCAGGCTGAACCTACACTGGAAGTGCAAGGAAATTACAACACATAAACAGTATCACCAGCTCCATATGTTTTACCTCCATGAGGTGCAAATGTTATCAAATAGGTTGAGGATGAAAAAAATTGACCACCACCCAAAGATACTTAACTTATCATGTACATACCCATTCACATGAAATGCCTAACTAAACACTTCTGCCATCATTTCCTTACAGAAGTACAGGATTTCATTAATGCAAACAGCCCTTATGTCCAAGTCTGATTCAATTCAAAGGCTTCTTCTCTTTTAGTAATTATTATTATTATAGTAATAATAATAGCAGCTCAATACTCAAAATGAGGAGGACGCAGACTCAAACCCGCAATCTTTTGGTTATAAGGCAGCAGTTCTTACCTCTGCACCATCCAAGAAGACATGTTAACTTTCTGTGGATTAACATTTGAGCTTGGGTTTTTAACTCATTGACAGCAACATGTAAAATTTTTTTGGGTTATATTCTAGAATTAAAGCGCACATGTTTATTTGATATTTGGACTAAAGTCTTCACACATTATACACTTCACATCATTATTACTATAACATGGAAAAAGTTTCTGTTATAGGTATGCGTTCCTGTCATCCTACATTTACCCAGATCGCTGTAGACACGGAACACATACGAAATGTATGTATTCCAAATAATGATATATTATTCACCCTATACAACTCCATGCACCTCACACCCAGATAAAGAGACTTGAGCTGGCAGAACTTCAGCTGTGTGGGTGGTGGATGGGATAGCAGGCTACTTGCTGCTTGTGCTGATTGACACATTTGCAAAACAAAAGATACTGAAGGAGCGGTGCAAAGGAATTTAAGGTGGCGTGGGATTATGAGTTTTTTCGTAGGTTTCAGGGATTTGTAGTGTTAATGCTACCATTGCTTACACCCAATCCTTTTCAAACAGATTGTAAGATAAACAACAACAATTTCCCTTTGTATAACATATATCAAAATCTCCCAATACAGACAAATGTCATTCTCCTTCAACAATTTACAAAGTACTTCCTCACCACATTTACACAGGACCAATGCACTGGCAATGTATTTGCATTGGTTCATTTTGGTGTTTTCCATGCTGTTTTCATTTTTTCAAATAAACATTTCTTTTGCTTTGAACCACATCTGCTTGCAGTTTTCATTTCCTTTTCTTTTAGGATTGGAAGAACACGTACATAGTAGCACAGGCTCTTTCTCTTTCTCATCCATGACACCCTCACTGGTTAATCCCCCAGTACATGGTGCCTACATATTCAGAATTTATAATCAAGTTGATCATTATATTGGTGAACTTAACCCCTTTCAGTTCCCTTTTATTTGAAGACAGGAGGTATGTGTGTTCTGCTTGTAGTAAATAAAAGACTAGCAGGAGGAGCAAACAGCAAAGTACATCATGAAAGAATAACCTAGCACTTCCAAGAAAATATCTGGGAAAAACCAGCTGACTTTCTTCAGCTCAGCCCCATTTCAAAACTCATTGCAGAAAAGTCACATTCCAAGCTAAGGTGGAACACCTGACCATGCATCCATCATAGCAGACCTTCTTTTTTTTGCTGAGGATGCAGGGAGTAGAGTTGGTGAAGGTGGATGAATTTAAATACTTGTGATCAACAGTACAGAGTAACAGGGATTGTGGGAGAGTGGTGAAAAAGAGAGTACAGGCAGAGTGGAATGGGTGGAGAAGAGTGTAGGAGTAATTTGTGACAGATGGGTATCAGCAAGAGTGAAAGGGAAGGTCTACAGGACGGTAGTGAGACCAGCTATGTTATAGGGGTTGGAGATGGTGGCACTGAGGAAAAAACAGGAGACAGAGCTGAAGGTGGCAGAGTTAAAGATGCTAAGATTTGCATTCAGTGTGACGAGAATGGATAGGATTAGAAAAGAGTACATTAGAGGGTCAGCTCAGGTTGGACGATTTGGAGACAAAGTCAGAGAGGTGAGATTGCATTGGTTTGGACATGTGCAGAGGAGAGATGCTGAGTATATTGTGAGAAGGATTTTAAGGATAGAGCTGCCAGGCAAAATGAAAAGAGGAAGGCCCAAGAGAATGTTTATGGATGTAGGCACAAACCCAAAATTCATTATAATGACATTGTTCCAAATAAGGAAGTGGAGAATTCAGCAGGTATGCACTGGCAGTGTAGCATAAGCAATAAAATAATAATAATAAAATAAAGAACCCTGGAAACACTGCCAGCTGTGAAGTCTCACAACTACATAATGATTCCTTTGTCTGCCTATGTCTCACTGTGAGATCTCTTGGTGAGTCAGTGTCATGTTTTCTGCTTAAGAAGATTTTTTATTTTACACACCAGCTTGTCCTGACATATTGACCTACAAATTATATGAATTTTACCACTTTGCTCCTAACTGACTTACAAAATTGATCATTCCAAAAGATTACTGTACTTGTACTTCTTATGTGCTTCATATAAACCTTAAAGACACTTGTGACCTTCTAATACCATCTTCCTCACCAGTTTTTACAGCTTTTGGACAATCTGTGTATTTATGTCACTGGTCACAACCAAATCACTTTTTTCTTAAATTTTATCAGCCATGCTAACTTTTTTATACCTACTGTATTGATGAAGATTCTGTCATGCTGCTAGTCAGTTCATGTTTACTTACAGTTTGTCTTTTACTGAATGTATGTACAATTAGAATGTGTCATGTTTCTTTAAAAGATGCTCTTCTTTACTTCATAAACCAACTTGTGAAGGTTTACTCTATGAAGAGCACTATATAAAATAATGATTTATTGATTGGCTCCTCTGAAGGTTAAAAAGGTGAACCACAGAGACCATTTCTAAAGATATATACATTGTTTTTTAAAGCCTAAAGGTAGACCAAAATAGTTATTAGTTTAACTAAACTCATCTGTTAGACCATGTAAACGGATTGCTGGCAGCTTCTTTCTTGAGTGAAGAAGCATAAGGTGAGGTGAAGACATTGACAGTAGTTAGATGTTACAGGAAAGTAAATGATCCTATCAATAACAGTTAATGTTTCTCTTCTGTTATGTTCTGCACAGAGTAAAATTGTCATTTGGCACTGTTACTAATAGGCAGTTTATACCAAAGTGAGGTTTAAAGCCTATTTATTTAGGCAGCAGAAGAAGCTGGCTTTTACGGTGGTTGTAACAAAGACATCTGAAAAACCTAAGAGAAGAAAAGAAACAGATGGACAGAGTAGGTCACCTGAAAGTGTAATAAATACGCTAACCCCATTTGATCTTTCCATTTCTGATGCATGCTGTTCTCTGGTCAGAGTTGTACAGAGGTTTTCATGAAATCACTGACTTACTCACTCATTTACATCCTAGTGATGTTGTAAAAACTGTTTTGGGCTTGGGAAACAAACTCATAGAAATATGGGAGGTCAGGCAAACTCTACATCAAAGGTATCCTGCTATGTTTCTCTGTTTTTGGAGTGAGCTGAATGGATCTCTGTATATATTTTGTAGCTTTATTTTCATTTTGACCATGTGATTATTCTTTGTTATTTTTTATTATTTTTGAGTCACTAATTTGTGTCTTGTTTCTTGTCATGGTCATACTATTTTGCATATTTTTGAGAATTCACAGCCATGATGCAGATAATGACTTCCCACTGCTATCAAATGATGGCCAGAAGTCAATGCATTTGACATCATCAACCTAACAATATTTAGGAATGGCATTGTCCCAGCTTTTGGAATTTTAATAGATAACTTCAGCAGCTAGAAAGCTCAGTAGCTACTGATTTAATTATTTAGGGATGTAGAACATTTGCATGATTTTTGACTTTGATTTTTGGTATTCCTGTTTTGCTATGATTAAATGGTATGAAAGTGATACTGTAGCCTTATAACCACTGGCCATTTAGCGAACAATGATTTTTAATTCAATCTACTTATCTTTCTTTAATTCTTGACCTTGACGCCTTCCAATTTCCAGCTCTGGTAGTACATACCCCTGCTGACAGTCAAACCGAGGCTCACCATTTTCGAGGCATCAACATTACTTTCAAGATATATTGTATGCATGTGTACACTGTAAATGCAGAAAATGTTGCAAACCGACTAAATACATCCATTCATTTTTAACCTGTTTTAACTGTTGATAGAATCAGGCAGCCTGAACCAAGCCCTAGCAGTCCTGGATAAAAACAACCAAAACCCTCTCTGACAACAATGCTATATATAGCAGAGCACATTTATACTGTACATACAATAGTGTTCAGTCTCTCATATTGGACTAAGATGAAACCAGCTGAAACAGAGAGAGATCACACAATGCAACTTAGAAAGCAATGCAGTCAGGAATCGAACCGTTGTATCTAAAAGCACTGTAATATTGCAGCTCTAACCTTTGTATCTTCACAACCTGAATGTTTCTTTCTGATCTCTCTTGAAATCTTTTCAGAGTCTAAATGCATTGTTAAAAGCTATTGAAGTTATTGGCAGAAGTTATTACTATTAAATTTTAACTGCTTATTACTTTAATTAAAGCTAAGCTGGTAATATTTAAATAGTTGTACTTAAATCCCAAAGAGATATTAGGCAAATTCATATGAAAATTAAGATTCGAGAATTCCCATCTTTCCAAGCTTTGGGCAGATCTATAGTACTGTCACACATTATTTTGGACAGGAATAGAATGGCAGCTTTACAAAGTAAAATGTGACCTTTTAAAATGAAAAGTTCAAAACCATCAAGCTTTGAAGCAGATTTTTATCTGGTAAAAATAGGACACAAAACCCAGTTTCATGAACCCCACAAATACAATCTTATTCTCAATTGAATAATGTGGTATTTGGTCAACCAGTTTTTACCTCTCCTTTTACATATTTACTTTTAAGGTTCTGCTTTTTAAATCGAAATATCATACATCCACTAATAATCACAATTTGATCCACGTAAACTTGTTGGAAGGCAGAACAATGAATTGAGTTATTTTTTCCTCCACTAATGCAGCACTTTTATATTGAATATACAGGCAGTTATTGTTAAAGCTGCGACTGCTTGCTCATTATCTCCAAAACATTTACTGTAGCTAAATATAGTTTTACATCAGCAGGAATTGCCAGTTTAAATGAGACTGACAATACCACATGTGTAAGATTATGATTTTTGCTGTTTTCTGTTATCAATAATAAACTCAAAGGTTCTGCTCTATTATAAAATATTATTTGCCTATTATTGTAAATATTCATTCATGCCCATTTAAAATATCCTCTTCTTCAGTAGCATAACCAGAGACTGCAGTTGTGGATAACATTTATTAATTTCTTAACATGTACACTTTCTAAAATATGTTTATGGTACTAAAGGCCATTTGTTTTTATAGAACAATTATTTAATTTAGGCTATTTCCTTCTTTTAACAATGTAAAACTAATTCAATTGGGGAGGATGTGGTTTTTATACTTTCCAATTTACTCATTTCTCATCTTTATTTTGTTTTTCAATTTTCTTAAAAATTAAATTTGTAAAATCCATCTATCCATATACTGTACCTTCATTTCCCATTAAATTGTTATAGTGACCTACAGCCTATCTTGGTAGCATCAAGAACAAATCAAGAATTGGATCATGTATGGAATGCTAGATAATTACAGGGTACCCAAACTATCATACTTATGCTCACTTTAATACTAGTCCAATTCAGAGTCACTGATTAACCCAAAATACTTGCATTTGTGATGTAGAAGTATGCCTCATTGCCAGAGGTTACCTACTCAGTTTCCCACAGGTTATATCCATAACACACACACACACACAAAATGACCAAGCTGGCTTTTACAGTTAGTTTCATGGTTCCTTCATATTTCCTTTTTTCTTCTTACACTTTCTTTTTCTAACATAAAACTATGTTACATTGGAAAAATACTTTTACGTTTACTGAAATAAAAAGATTGCAGAGAACAACATTTCTGTGTAGGATTTGTTATTCAATACAATCACAAAATTATACAAGTAACTGAATACTTTTGCAAGGAAGTGTATCATTGTTGACATTTCATATAGCTTACACTGTCTGGTAAATGCCTCTTACTGTTTCTTCCCTTTGGGTTCATGCTACAATTTTAAGTATATCAATTTTAAAAAAGCTCTCATTCAAAATGTTTTCAGTTGGAATTAACTTTTCTTAAAGCGAAACCCAGCATTAAAGGTTTTGGCTCCTCTCTGAATTATCCTATCCAATTAATTCATATCAAATCAAAGTTAGATGATTTTTAAAAACTGTTAGCCATCATTAAGTGTTTTCATGTCCTTCACATGCACTTACGAGCAGTGGGTAGTATTCACTTCTTTCAGCAAATGATATGTTATTTTTTCACTTCAAAACTTTCTAGTGAACGTACAGCTGTGTCCCATTTATTTTTTTGTATGCGGCAGACATACAGATAACACTAGTGCAGCTGTATTTTTCCCTCAATGTTTTAAAGTTTGCATTATGCGGTTTCCCACAGGTGAACCTTTCCACTGCTGCTGATTTATTTTTGAACAGGAGTGCTGTGTATTGTGAGGAACACTGAAGGTTGATGCAGGATTCACATCTTGATTCTGCTGCTTGTGATTCCCATAGGAAAAAAACCTTGAACTTGTGATAATGATTCTGTAACATTTTCTGTGCTTTCAGGAAACTGCATAAATGTCATGGCACCTCTGCAAAAGGACATGGAAACAAGTAAGCCAGGTATTTCATGTATGTGCTCATTTTGGGGAAACAGGAGGGGGACTGCATCTGCCTCTGACTTTTCAAAAAGAGCTCTCTTTCAGTTGCTGCTTTTCTGACACATTTGCAAAGAGCCGCTCCCCATCTCCTGCTGGTTCTAAGCACTGAAACAGGCACTTTCATGGAGCTGTCTCTCAGCTGCAGGACACATTGCAAAGAGATCACTCTCCAGCAACAAATCTTTTCATTTTTCAATTGAATATATAAAATCTGTAACTTAAGATTAAGGCCATTTGGGAATTTTCAACCTGTTGCAAATGCAACTGCATAAAGGGTGCATGGCTCTATTTGCTGCTATTGGTTTTGATGTAAATAAATATAAATTTTAAGTGAAAGCTTAACACTAGAATTACCAGAGCCTACGAAAAAACTCGTAGATCCGGCCCACCTTAAATCGCTTCTTAAAACCATTCTCACCTCTCCGCCAGCGTCTTTTGTCATCTAAATGTACTGATAAAGACATGCTGCAAGCAGCCGGCTATTCCATCCCCCCACCGACTTAGAACGTGCACGAACTTCTCTCAGCTCATGCCTTGATTGATTATCTGGGAGTGAAGTGGAGTTTTAGAGTGGAAATAATAAATCATTATTTGGAACACATGCATTTCATGTGTGTTGCATTTCTACAGTAATCTGTGTAAACACATTTTTAAAACAGTAATATTTTTTATATTCTAGTAGCAAATGACAAAATGTAGGCATAAACTATATAATGTATGAAGCCTGAAGTCCAAATATCAAAGAAACACTTTCACAAAAGGTAAAAAAAAAAAAAAAAGCCGCCTTAGTGTGCGACATTGACACTCATTTACTATGACTGCCGCCATGGCGCAACAGTGTCAGTTGCTGAATGGGAATCAGAAGGTCACGAGTTTGATCCTGCATGACTCCCTTTTGAGAAGTGAAGTGTTCTTATTTTTACTATTTTAGAATAAAAAGATACATTTAATTTCAGTCTGTAACATCCGGTGTTATTTATGATATTTGTAAAGGTTAGCTTTTTTTTTTTTTTTATTCACTTTTCATTCTCTGTCGCGTTCAGGATCCTTCCCTACCACCCCCCATCCCCACATCTGACACTACTGTTTTCACACAAAGACGTGCTAAAGCTCTGCAGTATACTTGTGACTGCATTGGTGTACCAATGCTTGCGAACTGTAGTGTCTTCATGCACTTTTCATGGCATTACGCGTGTATTTCTTGAGCATGCCCATGTCGCTCAAACACAGGAACATATGTTGATGTAAAAGTATAACAAAACAAGTGCACTTTTATTCAAGACTATAACCGAAGACAAAAGAAAGCAAGTAACAGTAGGCGGTTGATATGACAGTTTGCGTGGTGCAATGCTAAGAAATGCTGATTTCCATTCCGTGCTATATAACTGTTAACATTTGAATCTGATGATTGCATATAGCACTTTTTTATTCAGTGTGCGCAAGAACATGCAGGAGGCCAGTTGCTCTGTGCTACAATGCACATTTTAAAAAAGAAAGAGACAAATGTATGTGACGTTCTGAAGAAATCATTTTATGACACGAATAGTACCAATCAGAAAACATCGTCGAAGTAATGCAATATTATTTGAAAACGAACAGCGTCAGATCGGGTGTGAAGTTATACTGGCGCTGTTTGAGTCAGATCAGAAGCTGAATAAGCTGAACAAGCTCCTGTTCTGACTCAAAGTAAAAAAGCATGAATTAATCAACAGAAATAACCGCGATCGACATTTTAAACTTAACGATTTACAGTGCATACCAATTTATAAATTTTATGTCCGTTTGAGGAAAAAAAAACACTTTCTCCAAAGCTGGGATTCGAACTCGGGTCTCTGTAGCACGGCAGGGCTGCTGTGCTCCAAGTCAGCTAATCTTAGCGTTAAGCCACGGAAGATCAGTATCATCCTTAAACCTTTTGTGAAAGTGTTTATTTGATGTTTGGACTTCAGGCTTCACACATTCTACAGTTTATGCCTATATTTTGTAACATTTATTACTAAAATAGGAAAATGTTTCTGTTTTAACAATGTGTTTACACAGATTACTGTAGAAACGGAACAAGCATGAAATGCGTGTATTCCAAATAATGATCTATTATTTCCATTCTAAAACTCCAGCACTTCAGTCACTCCCAGATAATCAAACAAGGCATGAGCTGGGAAAACTTAGTGAACGTTCTGCGATGGTGGGGGATGGAATAGCCGATTACTTGCTGCTCGTCTTAATCGGCACATTTAGAAGATAAAAGAGAGGTGAGAATGGTTTTAAGGTGGGCCGGATCTACGAGTTTTTTCGTAGACTCTGGTAATTCTAGTGTTAAAGGCAGTGTCTCTGTCTGACTGTTAACACTAGAATTACCAAAACTTACGAAAAAACTCGTAATTCTGTCCCACCTTAAATCCCTTCGCACCTCTCTGTCAGTGTCTTTTGTTTTGTAAATGTGCTGATCAAGGCAAGCAGCCTACTATTCTATCCCCCCACCGCCGCAGAACGTACACAAAGTTCTACCAGCTCATGCCTTGATTATCTGGGGGTGAAATGCTGGAGTTTTAGAGTGGAAATAATAGATTGTTATTTGGAATACAGTAATCCCTTGTTATATTGTGCTTCGCCTTTCGCGGCTTCACTCTATCGCGGATTTTATATGTAAGCATATTTAAATATATATCGCGGATTTTTTGCTGGTTGGGTCTTTTAATTTCTGGTACATGCTTCCTCAGTTGGTTTGCCCAGTTGATTTCATACAAGGGACGCTATTGGCAGATGGCTGAGAAGCTACCCAACATACTTTTCTCTCTCTCTGTCTTGCGCTGACATTCTCTGATCCTGACATAGGGGGATTGAGCAGGGGGGCTGTTCACACACCTAGATGATACAGACGCTCATCTAAAAATGCTGAAAGATTATCTTCATGTTACTCCCTTCTGTGCAGCTGCTTCGTGAAGCGACATGCTGCACGGTGCTTCGCATACTTAAAAGCTCGAAGGGCACGTATTTATTTTTTATTGTTTGTTTTTCTCTGTCTCTCTCTGTCTCTCTCTTTCTCTGCTCCTGACGGAGGGGGTGTGAGCTGCCGCCTTCAACAGCTTTGTGCCATGGCGGTGCTTCGCATACTTAAAAGCCAAACAGCCCTATTGATTTGTTTGCTTTTCTCTCTCTTTCTGACATTCTGTGCTCCTGACGCGCACTCCTTTGAAGAGGAAGATATGTTTGCATTCTTTTAATTGTGAGACGGAACTGTCATCTCTGTCATGGAGCACAGTTTAAACTTTTGAAAAAGAGACAAATGTTTGTTTGCAGTGTTTGAATAACGTTCCTGTCTCTCTACAACCTCCTGTGTTTCTGTGCATATCTGTGACCCAAGCATGACAATATACAAATAACCATATAAACATATGGTTTCTACTTCGCGGATTTTCACCTTTCGCGGGGGGTTCTGGAACGCAACCCCCGCAGTGAAGGAGGGATTACTGTATATGCATTTCATGTGTGTTCTGTTTCTACAATAATCTGTGTAAACACATTGTTAAAACAGAAACGTTTTTCATATTTTAGTAATAAATGACAAAATGTAGGCATTAACTATATAATGTGTGAAGCCTGAAGTCTAAAGATCAAATAAACACTTTCAGAAAATGTTCAAGGATGATACAACAGTTTCCGTGATGCAGCGGTAAGAATTGCTGACTTGTAATCAAGAGTCCACTGGTTCGATCCTGACTGCCTCGTATATTTACTGTTTTAAATAGTGAGCTGCTCTTATTGTTAATATTATACAATAAATACATACATTTGGTTTGCGTCTGTAACAGCCGATGTACATTTATTGTACTTGTAAAAGTTAGCATTTTTTTTTCACTTTTATTCTCTCAGTCATGCTCACGATACATACTACCGCCCCCCCAGGGATCTGACGCTGTTAATTTTTATTTGAAACTGTGAATAACTGTAGATGTGAGTGGTGTTTTGAGACAATGGAACTGGACATTTTCTGATCTGGATGGATAAATGCTGACACACAAATGCTGGTGATGTGCCTTATTCATATCTCACTGTCACTTGATTTTTTTTTTCCATTCAGTTTTATTGAGTGTTTCTGCTCACACTGAATTAGTAGTATGCACTTTATAGTCCATGATGTCAAAGCTGCACTGACAAAAAAAAAAAACAAAAAACAGAGACATAGCTATATATGATATTTGGAATTATTCATTTTATGACCTGTATAGTACATTTCGGAAAACATTGTGGCACGGATGCAACATTATTCATTTTATTCATATACATTTGCATAACATCTTGCGGTTGTAATTAATGACCGTGTTTTGTTTTTTTTTTTTTTGATCTTCCAAGTCTGCACTTTTGGGTGCATGGGGTGTTTGTTTTGTACTCCAGGACATGCAGAGGAAAGAATAGTACAGAGAGGTCGGTTCCGCGCTATATGCAATCATCAAATTCAAATGTTAACAGTTCACACACACGCAAGGACCACCTTCCTACATTTACGACATGTGTAGCTGTTGCATGTACACACTTCTCTCTATGCTGTGGTTTCTATTACATTGAAAGGGGACCTGACACTGACTCAGTTTACTTCCTGGAGAAAATGGCTGTTTTGGAACAGAAGCTTGTCGATGTTGCATCCTCCTTTTCTTTTTCCATTGCCTATTTTAGTAAGAAGGGAACACACATGAAATGCATGTATTCCAAATAAAAATCTATTATTTCCACTCTAAAACTCCAGCACTTCGCTCCCAGATAATCAAGGCTGGAAATGGGAAAACTTTGTGCACGTTCTGCAGCGGTGGGGGGATGGAATAGTAGGCTGCTTGTTGCTTGCCTTGATTGGCACATTTACAAGACAAAAGACACTGATGGAAAGGTGCAAAGGGATTTAAGGTGTGCTGGATTTATAAGTTTTTTCATAGGCTTTGGTAATTCTAGTGTTAATATTGTCACTGGGAGGTTTATATTGCTGATTTCGTCTGCGCATGATCGTTCACAGTTCCCTATTTTTTTCCTGTCTTATTGCAAATAAAGGTGCCGGCACAAGTGCAGATATAATTTTTAAAAGGGCACTGCGGGTGCACAAGCAGTGTACAGGCAGCTGGGGGAAAAAAAGAGTCAGGGGAGCTAGATGCCTTTTTATGGATATTGAGTTTATTTTTGGTTTAACGTTTTGTTGGAGTTTGCTTTATTGTGTCCATAAATGTACAAAAGAGAGGTTGTTTTTGCTATTATTGTTTCTATTAGCTAGAGTTGGGTTTAGTTTGGTTTTGAATTGCACAGGTTGTTTTCCCCTTTAGGCATGCAGTTAGTTTTGTCCAGCTGTAGGGTAGTCCAAGAGGGATATGGCATCGTCTTTAAAAGGGTCAAGACATCGTCCACTAAAAGTCAGTTAACCTGGCTTATAATGTTTACTGTAGGGAGGTGCTAAGCACTCAGTAGTGAGAGAGTGGCTCAGTGGCTGGCCGCTTCAGTGGAGTGTAATTGACTCCTAATAATTGGTGAAGACTCCTAACTTTTCCAGATTTAGAGGAGCTTGATTATTCAAAAATGCATCAGAGGTTTATTTTTTAAATAGTGCTAAGGCAGTATTTCCCTAGGACTAGTTCATTTGGGGATAAAGCCATATTTTTGGGTATTTTGCTTTTGTTAGGTTTTCTTCACATTATTTTGGTATATAGAACGATTGGTTTGCTTGAACTATTTGGTGTTATTTTTTTTTTAATTTTTAGTGTACTTTATACAATATATTCTTGTGCTAGAAATTTATTTTTTTTCAACAGACTGTTGTAATAAAACATCTGATTTTTTTCTTTTAACCTTCCACTACCATAATGTTTTGTTTTTGACTCTGCCTGCATCAACTCCTGGTTCCAATCGGTACTGAACTACTAACAGGACACCTAACCCTGTAGGTGGCTTGTGACAAGGATGACCTAATTTAAGAGGCAGGCAGTTACATGCACAAATTTATGCAGTAAGGTTTTTCCTTCAGAACGTCTGAAGGAGGATTAATTTTTTGGGTCTACAGTCAGTTTGGCAACTGAAGTGAAAACTAATCAAGCTTGAAGTAAAAGAGAGGTCAAGGTTGTGAGACTGAGGCAGAAAGAGAGAGAGAGATGCAGAAGGTACGAAATTAAGAATTGAGGGATATATGGAAGCTTTATTAGTGAGCAAGGCATAACATCTGTTTTACACTATATGGCCAGACGTTTATGAACACCTGACCATCAAACATATGAGCTTGCTGGACATTCCATTCCAAAACCATGAGTATTAATATGGAGCTAAAACCCTTTCAGGTTATAACAGCTTTCACTATTCTGGGAAAGTTTTTCACAAGAGTTTGGAGTATATCTATGGGACTTAGTGCCCATACAAGCAAGAGAGCTTTTGTGAAGTCATGCTGGATGAGAAGACTTGGCTTATAATCAGCATTCCAATTGATCCCAAAAGTGTTCAGTTGGGTTGAGGTCAGGGTTCTGTGCTGACATTCAAGTTCCTATTCACCAAGTTTGTCAAGCCACGTCTTTATGAACCTGGCTTTGTTCACAGTGCCACAGACATGCTTGATCAGCAAAGGGTCTCCCCCAAAATGTTGCCTCAAACTTAGAAGTTCACAGTTACTTAAATTTCATTGCATGCTGCAGCATTAACAGTATTCTTCAATAAAGCCAAAGGGACCAAGCCCAAACTCTGAAAAACAGCACTAGACCATTACCCCTCCTCCACCAACCTTTACAGGAGGCACTATGCAGGTAGCAAACTCCTGTCATCTGCGAATTCCAGATTTGTCCATCAGACTGCCATATAGTAAAGCATGATTCATCACTCCAGATAATATATTTCCTCAAATAAAACTGGGGTCTAATGGTGACATGCTTTTCAACACTCCAGCCAATTCTTGATAATGCTCATAATCATCATGCTTCTGTGTGCATGTTAGTTAGTGTTGGCAGTGTATCATACACTGATCGGAGCAGGAAAGAAATATGGAAATGCTCCATCCTCCAAAGTTCTGTCCATGTGATCTTCCGTTTTGGTAGGTCCTACTTCGTCCAGACTACTTGTGATCCAAGTTCTGCAGCCCTTGCCCTTCCTCATCAAGGCAACAGACCTTGGCTTGGATCATACCTCTAATTTGCTTTCGGTGTGCTTTTCTCCATTGCTGATAATGAGTGGTTCCAAGCCAAGTCTCCCCAAGCACAGGTTTCTAATGACGTCCTTTAGCTTTAGCATACTTTGAGCCTGTGCAACAGTCGTGTCTGCAGCCCATTTACATCCAGATCTTGTGGTGATGCCTTCATCTCTGACTTTTCTGTCATTAGATTGCATATACATCAACACAGCCCTAAACTTTGCTACATTTAACTCCTTGACCACTTATGATAGGGGTAGTTGCAACTGGCCAGACCTAATACATATCCATGCTGACTTGAAGCTTGATGAAATTCTGAGCGTTCTGTGAAGATGTTTGTTCATTTGCCTCTTGAATCTTTTGACTGTTGTCATTGGCATTTCATAAATTGTCAGGAGCCAAACCAGTATTGGTAGCAGATCATTCTGGAATAGCCATTCATCTGCCTGTTTCTCAGTCCTGGTTATATTGGTTCTGTCAGAAAGGTGTCATAACACTTCCCTGGGCATTTTTTTGGATTCTCCTTGACTGATGGTATAACCTCCCCCTGGACATGGAGCTGGAACTTGCTGGTCAGTTTCCCATTTCTAATCACCATGCTTCTTGACTTCTTGGGTTTAAACTTCATTCTTACCCACATCACCAAGTCATCAAGTGCATCCAGGACCTATCTTGCTTGTACATGGGCTGAAGTTGTTTTAGTTAGGCCATCCATAAAGCCTCTTATCAAAGGCTGGCAAGTGCCAAATTTCATTATCGGCCCCCTGGATTCCCTCCCTGCCACTGTTATAAGCAAACTCATTCCCATGATAAATAAGGTGAGGGAGACAGTACAGCCTGTTATGATGCCCTTTTCCAGATTCTCACACCGGGTTATGTGGTTGGCTGTCTTGAATTATACCTTGAATCTCTCAGTGTATCTAGTGATTATAACCCTGATATGATTGAGAATATGGTAGTGTTCTATAGCCATTTTAGTAAGGTTGTGTGGTACTGATCCAAATGCATTGGCCAAATCAAGCCAGACTATTGCTAGATTACCTTTGCTTTCCTTTGCTTCACAGATAAGCTGGTTAAAGACACCGACATGTTCCATGTGCCCAACGCAGCCTGGAATGCCACTGTTCTAGATTGACGTGTTGATGTACTGGTTCTTTCCCATATACATACGTAGTTAACCTTTTGACCTGGACAGAAAAGGATCTTACCTTCAACACTCAGGACAGAAATGATACAGAACAGGCTGATCTCCGAAGAGTCAGCTTCCTTTGGTACAAAACAGCCCTCTGCCCTTTTCCAGATGATGGAATTGTACCTTTTACCCACACCTTCATCAAAAGCTCTCAAAGCCTGTGGAGGAGCTTTGGGCATCTCTTTAAAAGATACTCCACTTGGTCCTGTAGCAGATGCTGATCGGGCCTTCTACTATGCACTTCTCTACATGGTGGTGCTTTCATACTGATTAAAAATATTCTAATAAGGAAGCTGCACTTTTATATGAAGACTAGGTATGTAACTTTCATAACACAGTGGGTGTCATTAGAAGTGCCATAGGTTATACGGGTGTATCAGAAGTACTATGTAAATAATTAAGTGCTTTTCTGCATACTTTTTTTTTTTTTTATACCAAAGGCTAAATATAGTTAGCTGGCAGTGTGACGTATTGGTGAAGTCTTTGTACCTAGGTTGTGGGTTCAAATCGTAGTTGTCAGACCATGAGGAAGTTGATTTACCTGCCTGTCATTTAATTGGAAAAACAAAAGAAATGTAACCAATTGTTTCTCAAATGGTATGAGTCATCGTGGATAAAGGCATCAGTCAAATAATAAGTAATAATAGTGTTAAGTTACTGGAGCTGCTTACTCTTGAAAATGCTATACACTGCTAATGCTATTCATTAGTCCATGAATAAAACATTCTGCATGAGGCCAATTCCTGCATTTTTTCCATGAGTTCTATTCCTGCATGGTTTTCCTAGTGACTTGACATTTGCTGGTGGTCATTGCACAACACTGTTTTACAGAAAAGTGTATTCATTTGAATTGAAACAGGGTAATCAGTAGAAGTGCTGTGAAATCTGAGTATACATTAGTATCATTATTAGATGTTCACGATTTTCATTTGTTTACATTGTTCACTCAAGTACAGTATTTCCTTTTGTGTTTTTCATCAGTTGTACATAGTCACCCTTCAAAGTCTGCAAATGTGAATGTACAGTATATGTTGTAAGAAAGATCACAGGCATGGCATTAAGTGTTGGGGCACATGCAGAAAAGAAAATGTGGTTTCACAAAAACATTTTAAAATTATTGACTGCTTCAGTATGGTGGATCTTCCTGTAATGAGGACTTCCAGCAGGAACAGATGGGTCCAGGCGGATGGACACCGGAAATTACATCAAAGTTGGTAAAGCCGTCAATCTTCAGGTCTGCAGATTGAGGAAGAGAAAAGGGGTTAGTAGCGAGCGCCATCCCATATCACAGCGGGAGATTACCATCACCAGAGCCCTTAACCTGTCCCCAGTGCACACATGCATGACAATGTAAAACAGTGCTTGAGGTGTATTTACATAAGTGCCAGTAGCCTATGTGTTACACTGCTGTATTAATGTGAAGAGCAAAGAGTGCAAAACATTTCCCTTTATCAGCATCCCTTTATCCCTTTCATGTTCACATCTTCTTAGTCAAGATCAAACAGAGCGTCAAGTCTTTTGAGCCAAATTAGTACATTTGACCTGTCAGGTTTGTGTTGCAATCAATCAAGGGGCCAGGAATGTTATATCCCTTTAAAATAATCACAAAGAGCACTGGACTTGAACTTTTAAAATGACCTCATTTTAAACAGCTTTTAAAAATAATTTTTTGACAGTAATGCTTATACAGCCTATAAGTTGACAGCCAACAAATCTATATTCATATTTTTAACAAAAGCACATAGAACAATAACATAAGCACACCAGTGTTACTCTCACATTTCAAAATGTGTGTGTTAAGTTGACAGATGGCTCCCATTTGGACCCAAGTACATCTACCTGTAGCCGTGTGACGTAGCGGGCCATGTAATGTAAGGGTGACCCATCAACCAATGACTCCTGCAGAAGAGATAGGCTTTTGCTATTTGTATTCTTAAAATAAATTTAGTAGGTTGGAGAATATTAAGGTATTTAAGAATTTATTTTTTAATATATTGCTGTTCATCAATTTCTTCTTAGAGAATTTCAGACCATGAAGCATTTTGCTGCATATTTTTTATTACCATACACAATCAGAACTGTCATCCATCCATCCATCCATTTTCCAACCCACTGAATCTGAACACAGGGTCACGGGGGTCTGCTGGAGCCAATCCCAGCCAACACAGGGCACAAGGCAGGAATCAATCCCAGGCAGGGTGCCAACCCACCCCGGTACACACACAAACACACCCACACACCAAGCACACACTAGGGCCAATTTAGAATCGCCAATCCACCTAACCAGCATGTCTTTGGACTGTGGGAGGAAACCGGAGCGCCCGGAGAAAACCCACGCAGACACGGGGAGAACATGCAAACTCCACGCAGGGAGTACCCACCCATACTGTATATATACTGTATATATAATTTTAACTTAGACCCCCAGTTACATTGTGACATCTTTTTCCACTCTATAGGTAAGGAGGGAAGAAATGTTACAACTGTATCACAGCTTTTAACTTCCCCGCAGGTTAAAAAACATTGCCTAGTTCACATGCACACTTCGCTTCCCAGGTCCCCAGGTCTCCCAACTGCGAGGCAGCAGCGCTACCCACTGTGCCACCGTGCCGCCCTCAGAACTGTCATTTTAATGAATTTGCAAATATTAACTTAATTCAATATATACATTTTGTATGCATATTTCTATTTTCATTTTTAATTATATTAATTTATATTTGGCAAGTAAGGAAGGAAGCATTTCAGAGGTGTGTGTCAGCAGGTACAGTATATTAATGCAGTATTGGTAATTGTCATTTTTTTGTGATTCAGGTTATGACTCATTTTGCTTTGAATGATTATTTGCTTACCTATTATGTTTCATAACCTTGTTCAACATTTTTGCAAAAAAATGATTTATCTGTCAATCAGTCAGTGAAGCGCAAAATAAATCTGTTTAACCTTTCCTGTCAAAAAAGGTTATAATTCCAGACTGAGAGGAGAGCCTTTTCTTTAGGAATTGGCTAAGAGGACAGCTTTATGTTAAAGTAAATTTCAAAAGAAGATCCCATGTCATAACATCAGTTTTGTTTTATCTTGTAGTGCACATTCAAGTTGCCTTTCTTGCCATAGTGTTCATTCCGAACATTACACTGTGTCTTTTAATTTATGTTTATCCCGTTAAGCATAATTATGCTATCACCAAATTTATTAGCACAGAATTGCTCAGTTTGGCTGTACAATTCAAGTGTGTGTCTGTGCTGATGCATCTGACACTTTTAAATGTCCTATAATGAACATTTCAAATTTGTGTGGGTTTTATGGTTCTTGCAATTAACCTTTATATGTGAATGTACCTCAAGGAATATGTTATAATGACAGTGGGTCTGCAAAATCTGTATTTAGTTTCATAATGCATTGTACATTTCAAAGAAAGATAAGAATAGTGTCATCTATTTCAGCTACTAGGAGAGGCACCATACTAAATATTGTAAATATTAAGTCTCATTTGTTGGCTTTACAACAAATGTGATATTATTATAATAAATTTTTGTGTAAGCCAAAATGAAGCTTATTTATTTATTTGTTTGTTAGTTATTCTTTGTTTTAATCTGAAACTCGGATATATGAAAGTAAATTTTATTTTTCATATTTGCCATCCTGGTAATGATGCTGCTTTTATATCACTGATTTTAGATGCCTATGTACCTTCCAAAACTGTGAAGAATTAAGAAATGAAGGGGCTTGTCAAGCCAGAGAATCCACCTCTCCTCAGCCCCACACTCATTTTATGTTTAACAAAAAAGCATAATTCAGTGTCAGGCAAAACTACGGTCAAACCAGGAATTAAAAAAATGCTCTATATGCAGTGCATTGATCATTGCTGTAGGCTAAACAAACAGTGGTTGCCCAAAAAGAAGAGCAAGCAGATAGAAACAATGTGTCATGGCCTAGCTGTCTTGTTACAAAACAAAAACAAAAAAATCTCTTTAGAGGCACAATATCTTGGTGTTGCTAATAACTGGAAGAACAAACTAAAAGACAGTATGTGATACTTCACTCATCTGGCTTTGTATGGCCCACAGTCACTGCCTGCCTACACCAACAGGAAATATGAAGGCTGGAAAGCACACAATTTAGGTAGACTTGGCTCATTTCACAAGTAAACAATGATTAATAGTGATGAATGGAAACAGAAGAGAAGGTCAAACTGAGATTTAACTGCCTTCTAACAAAATCTACCAAAGCTGACAATTCAATTTTGTCCTGTTCACTTTAATAGAGTAATAGTCACCATGACTTTGCTACTTTGTAGCCATCCAGAAGATCATCAAAAGCAAAAAAAATAAAAAATAAAACAAATCTCAAAACTTCACAAAAACAACATGTGGCTGTTATTTCTGTCAAAATGTCACGCCTATTGCATGAACAGAGATACAGTGCATCCGGAAAGTATTCACAGCGCATCACTTTTTCCACATTTTGTTATGTTACAGCCTTATTCCAGAATGGATTAAATTAATTTTTTCCTCAGAATTCTACACACAACACCCCATAATGACAACGTGAAAAAAGTTTACTTGAGGATTTTGCAAATTTATTAAAAATAAAAAAACTGAGAAATCTCATGTACATAAGTATTCACAGCCTTTGCTGAATACTTTGTCGATGCACCTTTGGCAGCAATTACAGCCTCAAGTCTTTTTGAATATGATGCCACAAGCTTGGCACACCTATCCTTGGCCAGTTTCGCCCATTCCTCTTTGCAGCACCTCTCAAGCTCCATCAGGTTGGATGAGAAGCGTCAGTGCACAGCCATTTTAAGATCTCTCCAGAGATGTTCAATCGGATTCAAGTCTGGGCTCTGGCTGGGCCACTCAAGGACATTCACAGAGTTGTCCTGAAGCCACTCCTTTGATATCTTGGCTGTGTGCTTAGGGTCGTTGTCCTGCTGAAAGATGAACCGTCGCTCCAGTCTGAGGTCAAGAGCGCTCTGGAGCAGGTTTTCATCCAGGATGTCTTTGTACATTGCTGCAGTCATCTTTCCCTTTATCCTGACTAGTCTCCCAGTTCCTGCCGCTGAAAAACATCCCTACAGCATGATGCTGCCACCACCATGCTTCACTGTAGGGATGGTATTGGCCTGGTGATGAGCGGTGCCTGGTTTCCTCCAAATGTGACGCCTGGCATTCACACCAAAGAGTTCAATCTTTGTCTCATCAGAGCAGAGAATTTTCTTTCTCATGGTCTGAGAGTCCTTCAGGTGCCTTTTGGCAAACTCCAGGCAGGCTGCCATGTGCCTTTTACTAAGGAGTGGCTTCCGTCTGGCCACTCTACCATACAGGCCTGATTGGTGGATTGCTGCAGAGATGGTTATCCTTCTGGAAGGTTCTCCTCTCTCCACAGAGGACCTCTGGAGCTATGACAGAGTGACCATCAGGTTCTTGGTCACCTCCCTGACTAAGGCCCTTCTCCCCCGATCGCTCAGTTTAGATGGCCGGCCAGCTCTAGGAAGGGTCCTGGTGGTTTCGAACTTCTTCCACTTACGGATGATGGAGGCCACTGTGCTCATTGGGACCTTCAAAGCAGCAGAAATTTTTCTGTAACCTTCCCCAGATTTGTGCCTCGAGACAATCCTGTCTCGGAGGTCTACAGACAATTCCTTTGACTTTATGCTTGGTTTGTGCTCTGACATGAACTGTCAACTGGTGAAACCTTATATAGACAGGTGTGTGCCTTTCCAAATCATGTCCAACTATGGAAACATTAGCTATTATCTGGACAGCTGTTGAGCAATAAGTTGAAAACAGGCTACAGCTGTTTGAGGTCACTTGCCAGTTGATGGGATTTACAAATATTGCTACCACTCTGAGATGGATTTGGGTAGAACTAATGCAACTAAAAATTCCTAAAATATGTTTCTTGATGTTGCTACACAGTCCAGAGTACTGGGTTTGACAATAAATTACTAAAACTAAATTTGTTTTTTTTTTACTGTTTACTTAAAAAGTTTCTTTAAAAAAAAAAAAACATGTTGTGCTTTTCACTTTGTACCACCTCTCTGCAGCCATTTGCAGACAATAGTTATATTCAAATAAAGCAGTGGAAAACATGGAGGGCAACAATGTCCACATTATGGCAACATACACTTTGAAAATGTTTGCTGATGATGGCAGCAGCAGGCATTACCTTGAATGTGTTATTAATTTTGGTTTTGGAATTTGATCAGTCTTACTGGGGCTTTCTTGTTATTCTTAATATTAATTGTTTTGTTTGTGAAATGTTTCCACCAACATTTTAATTTTTTAGCAATGGCATTGTTTCTGATCACCAGTCTCACTACACTTTATATTAAAATACAAATGTTATTTAAGATGGATGTGTGCTATTCCCTTATGTCCAAGCTTTGAGCAAAAATTCTTGAAAATGTAAACTTTTGCTTAGTGATTGGATAGGGAAGATGGGGTTAGGATTGTGTTTTTTGACTTAGATGTTTGCCTAACTCTTTAGTTCTGACCCAAGTGTCTTCCCTAACCTTGATTCTTTCAGCTTCTGTATATCTTTTTTCAACTCCTAGCTGTTATTTCAGACATTGGCCTTCATCTTCATGACTTATTCACCATTTTCATTTCATGCATTTTGATATAAAACCCATGGAAAATTCCTGTGTCCAAATCAAAACTTTTCCACTACCAGGCAGGGCACTTTGGGTTAGTATTATGCATTGTTAACCCACCTGTTCAGTCTTCTGTATGAGGTCTGGGGAAAACCAACTTGAAGAGGTATCATCATTCCCTTTCTTGATTGATTCTGTATCAATGCACAAAACTCCTTATCTGGACTTATATATGGGTTTATGAATGAACTGGAAAATAGGCACAGTACAAAACATTTCAGTTGAAAAGATGAACTTCAGGGACAATTGACAATTAATTGTACTGTATATATAAATAAATTTTACTATACCAAAACAAAACAAGGTAGTTAGAAACAACAGCAGCACTCTATACCAAGCAATCAATGCAACAGACAATCCTTCAACTTACACAGGTCACGCAGGTCAGCCCATCAATGAGATCCCAGTGTGATCTCTCCCTCCAGTCGTTTTGTTGACCTTGGAAACGCATTTAAATGCATGAATATAATTATTCCAACAAAATTACACCTGGGTACAATGCAGATAGAATATGAATGATAGGGACAGGAGTAAAATCGTGGTAGGATTTTGAAAAGCAGGCCTTTATTCATACCTGTTTCATGGCACACTTTTTTGGGATGAAACCTGTCTGACAAAGTGTTTAAAATCTTTGAGAACGGTGCAGTGCAATACATGAGTAATGCAGGTACCTTTATGTCATGTAGGCACACATTTATTTTTCCTGTGGATCCTACACAATGCTGTAAAATATGAGGAAATAATGAAAAACACTGCCATTAAATTCTGCATAGTATTTTTCAGAATAAATTATAATTTTGTATTAGATTCATCATGTGGTCACACTTAAAAAAATAAACTACACTCTGAGACATGAGCACAGGTTGTGACATTTAGTTAGTGAGAGCTTATGGTAACAAATGCTTTGATGAAGGTTCAGTTATGGGATTCACTCTGGACGCCCAGGAGCTAATTGTGAAAGTGAGAATGAAAACAAAACTGACTGCCATTATGAACAATGCTGCACATCCTCTCTCTGACACACTAAGACTGAGTACTTTCAGCTACCAAATTATTTAGCGGAATTATGTTAAAAAAACGCTACTGGGGCTCATTTATACCTAAAGCCAATATGCCTGCATAAGGCCTCACTGTGACTTTCATGAAACTAAATTGCATTTTCATCAGCACAACTCAGATAATACTACAGAAAATACAGATTCAAGTAAAAATAATATAAGTGCAGAGGCAGTCTGCCAAAGTGCTCTTTACTGCAATAAGGCTTGAAAATAAGGGAGAAAGAATATGGTATAGGCTCAATTATATATACACTTATGTAAGATATTATAGACAACATATGTCTGTGGGATTCACACCGCCAGTTAACATGAAAGGTTGGTACTTGTGGCCACAATAAATCTTTAAAATGGCATTAAGCCACCCCTCTATTAATCTGTCTATGCAGCTTGTTTACTTTATTTGACACAATGTGTTTAGTTTTAAATAAATATTACTGTAGGTGTTCTCTTGATTCAATTTCCTGTTCATTTTAAACTATATTTATTTGTGTGTATAATAAATATTAAGTTAACGTATGTGATTATATATATTATTGCACAGTATAATCAGTTGTATTGTATAAATGTCTGCTGAGTGATTTTCCAGTATTATTAAGTGAAATTTACATGGAAGTACTGCATGGACCATTACACAGTGGCACAGTGACACCCTTCACATCTTCTAGGCCCCTTCTTTAGGCAACTTCAGTCTAACACGGTACAACATCCTACTACCCTTGGAAGAAATAAAGTACCATCCATCTGTGGATCTGCATATCTGCATGATAGTATTGTGGCCACCAGGGAGCAGTCCAGCTCCCCAGACACCCAGCACAGCACAGGCTCACATACAGTCACAAGTACAAACACCTAACAATATTCTTTGTCTCCTACTCTTTTTCTGTCACTGCCTCCTCTGCTCCACCCAGCAAGTTTCGTCATCCTCGTCCTGACTCTGGCTTCTGGAGTTGTGTCAGGCAGCTCCTTTTATATAAAACCTGGGAGTCCTTCTGGTGTCCCAAAGGTTTGGCCCTGGAGCACTTCCAGGTAAAACTGGAGCTCGACGAAGTAGGGCTCACCCGTTCACTCTGCACACCCTGGCGGTGCCTACAGGACTCAAAGGCTGAGCTGAAGAACTCCAGTTCCCATGATGTCCTGTGGGAATCTGGGTGGCTGCCATTTAGCACTCCGGGGAGACAATGCCTTGTGCATGCTGTCTCCTCTTGCCCTTTGAGGCTGAGGGCAACCTGGTGAGCTGGGCAAGATTCCTGGACAGCGACCTTCACACCATATAAATGTGGACTAGGAGGTTATAGTTTGATGAAGAAAGAAAATTTCTCTACTGGCTGAGCAGCAGTAAATTGTTTAGATTTACCTTTGTGATTTAACGCATAATTTGAGTTGTTTTGTTCTTCTCCAAGTATACAATGTCTTTATTTTTAATAACTTATTAACTCAAAATTTGGATTGTTGTTAAAGCCTCTTTAGAAATTATTTTAATTGGATTTATGGCATAACTAAGAACTTTCTTTTATCTGTTTTAAATTGAATTATCTTGGCCTAAAGATAATCCCTTCCTGAAATAAATAACTTGCATTGTTTGATGTTTCTTTTGTGATGTTTGCTCATTGTACTCACCTGGTCCCAGACACAAGTGAGGTGTGGTTTTGGATTGACCTGAGAGAAGAACAGCTAATGAACAGGATTTTAATACAATTTTTCAAAAGTTAGTGTAATTAGTTTACTTTGCCTTTTCTGTTTATACCTTCTTGCTGTCATGATCACACTCAAGCTCTAATTTTACTTTTTGCATGTAAAAATACTTAGTCATTTCAAAGCAGAGGTTTGTGACAGTGAATCCTTTACAACCTATAGCCACCAGACTTCAAAGGGAAATCCAACCACTTCATCATGGGAGCTGCCACCCAGTTAAACCACTTCTACCAAAGAGGCAGCAGTATGACAATGCGGGTTCGCTCCATGCTTCCACCTTGCTTCTGGGAGCCCTTGAACCCGACACCATTGGTAATGTCACCGATGAGCTAGACAGTGAGGCACAACAAAGCAAGGGGATGGTGCAAAAATGCAAACTGCTTTTATTTAAAACCAACAAAACAAAACAGTGTTCAAATAAATACTGCGGTGCTTTACATAGAAGTCATTAAATAAATAATCCATTAAAATGAGTGAATTAGTGGAGGTTAAAATCCATTAGAAAAAAAAAATCCTTTGAAAAACAACAAGGTTATAACAATGGCTGGAAGCTGTCCCTTTAAACAAATCAGCCCGGTGCCTTTCTGCTATTGGTGACTCCCCCTGCTTCTCCCGTCCAGGCTATGCTCCAGGGGAGCCACCCTACCTGCAGCTGACCTTCTCTCTGTCTTCTCCTGCTGGTCCATTCGCCTCACCAATCCCTGGCTCCATTAGGCTTCACCAAACCGTGACTTGAAGAAAACAAACAATAGTTATGTGAATACATAAGACTGCTTACTCTATAACACTGACCCTTATATGTACTTCAGTTCTGCGACTGGTAGGATGGCAGGTGTCACACACGTGCATTTAGGAGGCAGTCAAAAAGCCTAAAGTCGAGTGAAACATCGTGAGACAAAGGGTTGTCACGTAGTATTTACCCAAATCTCTTAATCTCCCAATAGGAAAACCGAGGAAATATAAGTCCTTCCATTTCCGGGTTCCAAAATGGCCACCAAGATGTCACTTCCAGCTACTATGGATGACTTCACTTCCAGTTCCGTTCAGAATGACGTTGCTTCCAGCTCCTGAATTCGATGTCATTTCCTGCCAACCACTTCCTGTTTTCAATGCCATTTTGTTTCATGTACTTTGTCAATTGCTACCATTACAGTACTTTTGATTATTTCAACCATTTTTTGCTGCTTTATTTTTGTCCGTTGGACAATATACGGGTACGGTCCCCAAAAGTTCGTTTTTTGTCGAGCTTCTTTTTTCTTTATATTCCACACAGGTTACACAGAAAAAAAATTGCTTTATGAACTGAAAATCAACAAGATGGCCACTGCCTTTTGCTGAATGAGCAACCAAAATGGGAAAGCTGATGTACAGGTATGCTACTGAATAGCCAGTTGGACCAAAACATCAGGAAGACAGACATCTCCTTTTACTTTAAAGCAGGTTGGACAGAAACAGTGAAGGTGCCACCTGTTACTATACAGCCAAGAAGACATAATCAATCAAGCTACAGCCTGAATAACTAGACATCGAGAGAGCAGAACAATACAAATACTACCTTCAATGACAGACTTCTAGGCAGGAGAAAAAGGAAAGGAACTAAACTATCCGCAGTAGCCTATTGATGACTATCAAAAAATAATACTCAAGGTGTTTGGTGCCATGTGGATTTATAGTAATGGGTTGTGTGTACATGCACATACAGTAAGAATGCATAAGATATGTTTGATGATATAATTGTGACAAAACAATCTGTTTTGTCACAGATGTAAATGACTGTCACAATTTAACGTACTATATATATATATATATATATATATATATATATATATATATATATATATATATATATATCCATACAACCCAAGCCAACACAGGGCACAAGTTAGGAAACAAACCCTGGGCAGGGCGCCAACCCACCGCAGGGCACACACACCAAGCACACACTAGGGACAATTTAGAATCACCAATGCACCTAACCTGCATGTCTTTGGACTGTGGGAGGAAACCGGAGTACCCACACAGACACAGGGAGAACATGCAAACTCCACGCAGGGAGGACCTGGGAAGCGAACCCAGGTCCCCAGGTCTCCCAACTGCGAGGCAGCAGTGATACCCACTGTGCCACCATGCCGCCCAGGTCAATATATAGTCAGCCTAATAGCATGTGTTTAAAATTGAGGAAACATGTAAAAATATCAGGAAATTATGGAAACTATACTCAGTCATTTTCAGACTAAAGTCCAAGTGCTGTAACATGGTAAAACTATTCTGTGGGTGAATGTGTTGTCACACCAAATAAGACAAAAGGAAGCCAAAAAAGGTTTGGGGTAGCTGACCTGTATATTGTAGGTAGTGGTAGCAGAAAAAGAAAACTAATCTTTTAGGAGTTCAAAACGGAACTGTCCTTCACAAAGCAAAATGGTGATTTTATGGTGAGGCAGGGGAAGTGACATCATCAGAGTCAGGTGGAATTTCCCATAATTGGTCTGCAGAGGAAAAGGGAACTGGAATTACCCTCCTTCGGGCCCTTTAGCCGCCTCCCATGCACACATGTGTGACAGCATATACACTGTATAAACACAGAAACATTTCAGTTTTTATCTTATTTTGTGTTTAGTATAGAGATCCAGACTAACTTTATCACAAATATTATGAGTACAAGAAAGAAACCACCACTGGAAGGAATGCCAGTCCATCGCAGGTCATACTGCTAAATTATCTGTCATCAGTACACTTTAACTATTTGGACTGCTAGCGATAAAAATAGTTTCTGCAACATATCCTGCACAAAGAGTTATGATCCCATTTGAAAACTGATCAGGAGTACATTTCTCTGGGCTGAAAGATATATTCACTGCACTGCCAGTACATGTTTCTATTTAAGCATAAATAAATATATAGTGATGATATTTGAGACAATTAAAAATGAAAAAAGTCAGGCAGATGTTAATCATATTGACAGAGAACAATATGATCCAGAAGAAAAAGTTCTTTGGGAAACAGTCAGGAAGATATGCTTTATTATTCACACGTGCACAGCTGGGAATTTAAAAGAGAAAAATAATAAATTCAGCCGTAACTGACTGGAGGCATACTTTAGATCATTCAGAAGCATCCTTTTATATCTCTCTGATCCTTTGACTCTTAGTGCTATCTTAAATGATAGCAGTGAATTCTGCCATAGAAGTACAATGAATATAATAATAGCCCAAAATGGAAAGCAGAAACGGAGTATGGTCTGTCTCAAATAGTGCTTGATATTACAAAATGCAGCATGGCTTCAAATACAGTACAGTGATTGCTATGATACACTTTTTCAATCTGCAGGTCATAATCGGTTAAATTGCACCTAGCAAATATTTCATAGGTTATTGTGTATGCCCATTTATAACAACAGAAGTATTTGGTGATTCATTTCTCATTTTGTCTTTTTTTTAGTAGTCATCAGCATTTATATAGCTGGTGAAGCATATAACTATGGCTTCTTCTTTTCAGGAAGAATGCAATAAGATGTAATTTGTTGCCTAGTCACAGCTGCAAGACTGTACCAGCTGGTATATATTACTGCTTTCAAAGAATACTTTTGTTAGGACATTCTTCAGAAAGTAAGGAGGAATAACTTCAAAAAAGGAAAATTTGGGTTTCTGGAAAGGATCAATAGTGTGCTGCTTTTGTAATGGAGGGCTGCAGGGGTCAGCAGTTTCAAGAATCTACAAATTGGCATTTATCTTTTCCAAGTACTGCTCAGATGCTAGTGATGAACTGAATGCCTACAGTCGAGTACAGAATAAGACAAGCCTTGAATCTGACAAAGGTTGCTCTGAAAACACTGAAAGTCAATGATTATGTAAACATAATTCAGAACTTTGATATATTCTAAACTGCATACAACTGAGACTGCCACTGACAGAATCTCTTGCTGTACAGTACCCCACCACTTAAGAAGCTATATGAAAAAGCTTAAAATGCTGACACAATAAAAAAGGACATTAAACCAGAGTGCAACCAATATTACTATATTTCTGAATCCTTTCTGGTTTCTATATATTAAGACTGTTTTCTTGGCCTATCGCTAACAGTTTATTTCTGGTAATGGGCTGCATTTCCAGTGATGGAAGTTTTATTTAAATTAGACATGTAGAATGTTGTCATAATATACGGTAGCATTAAGGCTGAAAGCTCTAAAGCGTTAATGAGCTGAGGATGTATTTCTACACATAGATCTTTTAGATCAGTAATTATGTCTACTGCAGTCTTCTGTTTTCTAAACACTGTAGCACTGAATCATTCGTTGGCAAAAGCTGCAACATCAGCAGAATATAGAGCTAAAAAGGAAAGTGTTTTTCACTGTACTCTGCAGCAGAAGGAGTTTTTTCTTACTCTTTTTTAATGTATTGGAAATAGTGATTTAACACATGTTCTAATAATACATGATAATAGCAGACTGTGATATATGGGGTAATGCAGGGAAAAGGAACACATCTCAGAGACTGGGTTAAAGAATAATGACAATATGTACTGCTGTGTTCATTTGCTTTGGAAATTGTTGGAGTTATTACTTGTGACATCTCTCCTTCCCTCTTTCATTGCATTCACATGAAGTTCTGATCAGGTGAAATAGAAAGTCACTTTTGATTAGTTCCTTGGTCCTCAGAAAAGAGATTAGCTGTATTTTTTTATGAAAGTAAAATGCAAACTAAATTCATTAAGTATGCTCCAAATACTAGATAGATAGATAGATAGATAGATAGATAGATAGATAGATAGATAGATAGATAGATAGATAGATAGATAGATAGATAGATAGATAGATAGATAGATAGATAGATAGATAGATAGATAGATAGAACAAACTTTACTGACCACAGCAAGGTAATTTCTGTGAGAATTGGTTATCATTCTTATACATCATAACTCAACTAATTTGGATGGAGTTGTTTCCTCTGAAATGTCTTACTGGGAGGTACCACTTCATAGAGCATTTTATATTTTCCCATAAGTCAATAGCATTTGAATGATGCATATAGTTGGATTACTAAATTTTTTATTTTCACAAAACAGATGAGACATAGTTGTCCATGGCAGTCAAGCAATTCTAGCACTTTGTAGCATGCTGTTATGGGACTCCTAACAGAGAAACATACATGTTTTTCTGTTATGTGCTTACTTCACAACATTTATATTTCACTTTCAGGGAGGAGTCTTCAGATTTCATCAGTGATGCATTATTTTGCCTAAGCAGATACATGTACAAAAATGTATTTCCTTTTCTCAGTTTATATTATAGGAATGCATTCTTCAAGTAGCAAATAGCAGGCATATACTTTGAACATTGGACAAAGATTGAATTGGGATTAAAGCAAATGATTGCATAGTGTTTTTCCACTTATACTTCATTATAAAAACAATGAAGAAGTTACTTGAATAAAATTGGTGATCTTTGTTGGGCTGAATGGCCTGTCTGCATCAATTTTCTTCAAATGTTCTAATGTTCCACAGTGGAGGAGGACTCTGCATATACAATAGTCCCATATTTGAGAACTATATAAACTATCAAAAATTATTTTAGAGAAAAATCAATTAGCATTTGTAATAGAAGAGTTTTCCAATGAAAGCAAAAACGTTTATCTGAAATAAGTTTCAGATATATTTTCAGTATTTACAAAGGTATCTTTCCAGAACGGGAAACAGGTAGAGCCTCTAAATATTTTGTTTTTGATGATACAAAAATTTATAGATGCACCAAAGGAAATTATTCTAAGCAGATGCAATAATTATTCATATTCTTTCTAGTTTTGTGTTGCCTCTGCCACTTTTTTGTTATTTCATTTTTTCTGTTTTCTGCCTGATGTGACCAAGGAGCTGTTTTACAACATAGTCAGTTCTTCTGCCAAAATGGGCTATTGCTGAAAACTTGAGAAATACATGGGTTTGGGATAGTTTTAGTAGTTGTTCCACTTTTATGCGTGGTTATTAAGATCTTAAATAAGAAACACTAATATAAGGAAACATTCTGAGTCTATAAGGTAGCGTAAATCTTTCCACATAACTGATTTGAGAGAAATTCACAAAATTACAAAAATTAAACATAGTGACCACTTTCTAATTAATGCAGTTTTTGAGGTATTTTTGCATTCTTTAGTGCATTTTTATGATTTCTTTTTTTTTTTTTTTTTCTGGCTAGCTCCTATTTTTATTCACAGAGTGTGGTCTTGTGAAGGACATGGGACCTTGCTGAACGTGATTGTGAGTTTTACCATTCATTTTATGATACTATTAAAAGAGACCATTTGCCTTTAGTATTTTTGAAGACTCTTTTACTATTATTTTTTCAGAATACTGTGTGTTTTTGCACATTATTTAATTATTTCTTTGTAGCTTTGAGCATGTTTTTGCTGCTTAAATGTTTTTTTAGATAGTGGTTATTTTAGCACTCATTTAAGAGTTAGTTAAGAAGTCATATGTCCATATTGACTCTATTAGAGTCAAAAAAAATGAAAGACGTTCCTGACTTTATCAGTTCTGCTGTTGGCTTCTTATATTTTCAGGCTAGCGCTATGGCTTGTGAGAGTTTTATATCATGTGCTCTTCATCCATTTGTTATTCATCTCCTTGTTACTGACAAATCCCAGATGACTCATCAGCATATTTATAAATAGTTTTATTATTTTAGTTTTATGTGGCATCTGATCATGACACACACAACCCCTCTACCTTTTAGGGGCAATCGAAGAAACCCACCACTGGAAAAGAGGCCTTGAAATGGAAGCAAAATACACAGTGAAAATACTATGTGCCTTTATTAAATAAATGTACACACTTTACTATGACTGGAACCTTCAGTCATAATGTATGCTGTATTTTTAAAGCCTGAGAATGTAATCTTCTACGTAAAAATCAAGTCAAATCCACAAGATACTGATTTTTAGCAAACACCAAAGATAAACTAAACAGCCACTTAAAAGGAAAAAGGCCATGGCGGTTGTATGTGCTGGCAGATCTGTAAGTGACACTTGCTTTTAAAAGCAGAGTTTTACTCGTCAAGCAGGGGAGAATAGATTAAAAAGAGTCAGCTAGATACACTAGGAATGTGAGTGATAGCATTTTCATAGGAACATGATTGAGAACAATTTGATTTTTTATGATATCCTAGACAAGTGTGCAGTCTCCTTCAGTATTAAAATAAAGAGAGATTTCTACCTAAAGTAGGCTGACTTGGTAATCCAACCTGCCTTTAAGGTTGCAGTTTCTCTAGATTTCTGTTTGCAAAACATATCTGTACATTCTTTTGCTTAAAAAAACATCTCTCTGATAAGGCTCTTAATTTACCAAGTACATTAAATAAGGCTGTGAGTTACAGTAATTTATATTACTTCATTTTCTTCCACTCTAATACGGGCTATTAAAAAAAGCACTATCACAAAATGAAAATATAATAATAATAAATATTACTGTATTGCATTATTATTACTCTGTCACTAACTGTCTGTAGGCACCAGCTAAACATGCCACTAAAATTATAATTTTGTATTATTTAATTTACTCAAGTCAAATTCTATTAGCAAGTACTAAATTCAAGCACGTATATAAAATGACTCATAAAAAATCGGATATGCACATAATCTAATTTGAGTTGTTTTACTGCCTAATTTCTTAAAAACTCTTTTAATATAGTAGAGCTTAGCTTAAAGCCAAATTAGATTTTTAGGAGATTGCAGAAAAACCAGAAGAGCTTAGGGCATATCATACCATATAGCTTGAATCAGGCTGAACAATAGAAGCAGTCAGAGGCAAAACCAACACTTGTGTCACATACACAAAAGGAATCAATGGTGAATTAAAGTAGTTTTGTGCAATTTTTTGGCTCTGTGAAGCAGCGCTCTTCTAGAGAAACTGAACCAATTTTAGTAATGTAATCTTTCAAGATAAAGACCAACAATGAAAAAACGTGAATCCTATCATCTTAGTAGACAAATAATTCTGTAAAAAAATGAAGTTAGAGAAAGCACTTAAAAGCTTTAAGGTGCTTTTAATAAGAGATGAAGTTATGTGCCCAGCACTTTCATTTGAAACTATAAAATGAGACACAAAAGAGATGAATGAAATTTGCTATAATGACATTTTTAACCTAACAAAAAGTAAAAATAAGTAAAAATGCTGTCTAAGATGTTACAACCTTGAATAAAAAAGTAAAGGAAAATTATGACCTAGTTAGGTCTAATTGTATAATGCAGACATTAATATAATAAATTAAAGAGTAGCTGCTGCTTATGAAACAATGAAGTGTTATTATAGGGGGCTCCTGTGGCTGCCACAGCACATAAATGCAACAGGTCAGCAGAATTCATGGCTGACGAAAGGCACCTTCTTTTCATGCCTTTGAGCTTGAAGAGTCCAAATTGAAAATGCAACAGTTTTTGAATCATGTAGAAAATAAGAGAAGAATAATAATCCTTGGCTTGTCAGATATATACCTGATTTTTCCTTACCAATGTGAAAACATGTATGCCATGAATACCAGTTCAGCTACAGACATTGACCCATATAGTCAGCAGCACACAGGGAGATTGTTCAAAAGTCAGAACTGAAGATGGCGGTATTGAAGGAGTGACTTTTCTAAGTTTGCGGCCCACTGCCTTGATTCATTACACTAAGCCATACATATCTGCCTGCAGATTGGAAGGAATGTTGGCATGTTTAAATAACTAGTGCTGTGTAATGGTTATAGTAATGGCTCCCACATTGTTACATTGTGTATTTTATTTAACATAAATTAAATATTGATTTATTGCCAAGATTATTTTAAAGAATACCCTTACTAATTTTTCATACTGACTTGATTACAGAAATGCTTTTATTGAATGTAATTAAACTCTATGATCTATTTCATATGAGCACCGAGCCAGTGCCTCTAAAAAGAAATTATCTTTTGACCAAGTTTTTTTCAAGGTTTACTAATCTTCACATGAAAGCTATTACATAACATGATATTATCAAGGACTCGTCAATTGTACGGTAATACGAGAATAGTGTGGCTGAATCTATTAGAATATATCTGATAAAAGTTTACATAAAATAAGCAAATAGCCAAGGTATCTGTGCACTGTCAGCATTAATATATATATATATATATGTATATGCATAGTGATTCAACAGAGATCTGGTGCATTTTGTGGCTGCCAGGCATTAAATATCTTGTGTCTGACGTTAAAGCAAGATTCCAAAACTATTAGACGTAATTTAAATTTTTATACAAAGTTGAAGTGATGCTTAGCTCAAGATTTTCTGCAATTCTTTTTCAAAGGACTTACATCACTTCATATTTCTCTCAGTGATTCTGTCAGTACCTGATCACCCCAGACATAACTACAGGAAATTGCTTTATTCCTTACAATACCCAAATGACTAATGTGTAACTCTATGGCGTAGCTTATACAGTATGTGCTACATTAAACAATTGTGCTTTACAATCAATTTACAATCTTCAGTAGAACTAGTAGTAGCAGTAATAGTAGTTGTAGTTTTGTCATGTGTTCAAAGTACAGTGAAATTCTTAGTCAGCATTCCAGTACTGCTGACATAACAGAATCAGCTGGTGTCTCCTTTCAGATTTCAGTATCAAGGACTGGTAGTGTGTTTGCATGATGGAAGTAAAACAATTCTAGTTTGCCATTGTGTTCCACACTTAAAAGAAGTCAAGAAAGGATGTCTGGCTTTGCATGATAAGCCACCTTTCTCTATTCCTATTCAGTCCATCTTGGCTTCCTTGCTTCTGCCACAGACAGAAATGTTTGCTATGGATTGAAAATAATGGCATGGTGACGATGGTCTTTGAGAAGTGTCAGCTTCTGACTATATAGGTATTGGTGTAATTTCTTTACCCCAAACACAATTGCACTATGCTGAATTTCTGTGTGTGTGACTTTTTTTGTTCAGTTTTAGTGAGTTTCGAGAAAGCAAAAACTATTGACTTTTCCTCCCTTTTCTGTAGCACCTGATAGATAAATGTATGTGTACCATATGGTGAAGTCTCACATGCCAGTTGAACGCTGTGCTGAGGATCATAGTGAGTCAGTAAATTCAATTAGATGGGACATAAAACTAAGTTCCTGACTCTTGTATCTCTTATGTAGTCATAAAAGATCCCTGAACATCCTTCCAAAAGAGTATGCTGCTTCCCAATATCTTGGCTAAATTGTGCACCACAGCTTTGTTGACTCTGGCCCCTTAAACATCCCCTCGCCTTTATTGTCTAACTGAGTGTAAGAATGGCTGCTGCTGCATCATCAAGGTGGTAGCTACCCATTGATGGTTGAAGTGGTTACTCACAGTCTATGTAAACTGCATTGAGTAGTTAGAAAAGTGGTATATAAATCCATCCATCCATCCATTTTCCAACCCGCTGAATCCGAACACAGGGTCACGGGGGTCTGCTGGAGCCAATCCCAGCCAACACAGGGCACAAGGCAGGAACCAGTCCCAGGCAGGGTGCCAACCCACCGCAGGACACACACAAACACACCCACACACCAAGCACACACTAGGGCCAATTTAGAAATGCCAATCCACCTAACCTGCATGTCTTTGGACTGTGGGAGGAAACCGGAGCACTCGGAGGAAACCCACGCAGACACGGGGAGAACATGCAAACTCCATGCGGGGAGGACCCGGGAAGCAAACCCAGGTCCCCAGGTCTCGCAACTGTGAGGCAGCAGCGCTACCCACTGCACCACCGTGCCGCCCTGGTATATAAATGTAAATAGTTATTATAATTAATACATTTATTGTGCAACACAAACAACTTTTTTTGTTGTTTTGAATGCAGACTCATAATTTCTTGACCAACACCAATGTGTTCTCTTATTGAACAGCACATTGCAAGGATTAAGAATGATTAGGCATAAATTGGCCTCAGTAAGTAATCAGGTCCCAGAAATCTGTCAAATGCCCTTATAGGTGACTTATGCATATATGAAGCATATATTATGTGACTGGGGTATTCCAATGAATCTTTGAAAGGATCATACTTTATTAGCTTGCAATCCATATTTTTCAAAATGTTCTAGGACTACACCCAAGTGTTGCAGGTTCTTGGCATCAATTTGCCCTGCAATCAGGATGTCATCCAAATAACAGTGTCCATTGGGTAGCCCCTATGGCATCTCATCCCTAAGCCACTGAAAATACAGCTGAAGTTGGAAACAAAATCCTAAATAGTGGTTTGTTTCTGGAGCCAGATGTTTTAATGGTCCCCCTCTACCCTTACCTCGTTCTTCAGTGTAGGTCTCAGGCATGAGCTGAATTTAAGGAGTATACTGCTCTGGAAAGATTCAAACCTTTTGAAATGTTGGGGCCCTGAATCAAAACAATGTTAGCTTAACACCTGACTTATCCCTTTGCCTTTCTCCTCAAAGTCCATGTCTTTTTTTAGCAGTCTTATACTTTATTGTTTTTTTGATTTCTGTTACCTTTTCATTTTCTCTCTCTTACCACTGTCTTTTTGACCCTATGTGTCCCCTCTTGCCATATGTATTACAGTTGTTCAGTCCACACAAATGTAGCACATAGTGCAACCGCCAAATACTTCTGTACAGCAAAGTACTGAATCACTGTCATCCCATCTTCCTGGTTCTTTTTATGAAAATGAAACTTATCTGTGTTAACAAAAGGTAGGACAAAGGTGCTGTTGTGACTGTTCTGTAATATATGCATAACTTTTCGTACTCACCTTTTCTGGCACAATTATAACAACACAATCTATGTTTTATGTAACAAAATACTAAGTGGCACTGAATTTCTTGTTTTGTTTAGTATTGTTAACTCCTACATTGTACTCAAACTGTTTAAGTTTGTTTGACAATTGCTTCACATTTTCATTAAAGGCATTAAGGTTTGCAGGAAAGCCTGAGCCTATCCAGGCAAGCATGGGGCAGGAGGCAGGAACAACACATGGACAGGATGCCAGCCCATTGCAGGATAAACACACACACACACACAAACAAACACACACTAGCATCAATTTAGCATTGCCAGTTCACCCAGCCTGCAAGTCTTTGGACTGTGGGAGGAAGCCAGATGCTGTTCTCGATAAGTGGGTTTAGAAGTTGGATTGACAGATGGATGAATTGCAATAAGATCTGTGTATAGCATTTGCCATATCTGCACTGTTAACTTAGTATGTACAACAACAGAACACATGATGACTTACACACAGTGGTTTTCAAAATAAAAGCTGTCTCGAACAATACTTTAAACTCATGTTTTGCATACTTTATACACACACACACAATGTTTATATAATATATGTAGATATAAATTGCTCAAAAAATTAAAGGAACACTTTGAAAACACATCAGATCTGAATGGGAAAAAATCATGCTGGATATCTATATTGATATGGACTGGGCAATATGTTAGGAACAAAAGAATGCCATATCGTTTGATGGAAATGAAAATGATCAACCTACAGAGGGCTGAATTCAAAGACACCCCGAAAATCAAAGTGAAAAAATGATGCGGCAGGCTGAAACATTTTGCTGAAATTTCATTGCAGCAACTCCAAATCATACTCAGTACAGTACAGTGCAGCTGGATGATAAATTGGACTGGACTGCCAATACTGATGCTCTGTGCAAGAGACGGCTGAGCCGACTATACTTCCTTAGAAGGCTGGTGTCCTTCAACATGTGCAATAAGATGCTGCAGATGTTCTATCAAACGGTTGTGGTGAGTGCCCTCTTCTATGCGGTGGTGTGCTGGGGAGGCAGCATAAAGAAGAGGGACACCTCACGCCTGGACAAACTGGTGAGGAAGGCAGGCTCTATTGTAGGCATGGAGCTGGACAGTTTGACATCCGTGGCAGAGCGACGGGCGCTGAGCAGGCTCCTGTCAATCATGGAGAATCCACTGCATCCACTAAACAGTGTCATCTCCAGACAAAGGAGCAGCTTCAGCGACAGACTACTGTCACTGTCCTGCTCCACTGACAGACTGAGGAGATCGTTCCTCCCCCACACTATGCGACTCTGCACATCCAAGGGGGGAAGACGTTAACACAATTACAATGTTCTTGACTGTTATACCTGCCTCACACTCTCCACCTTGCACTGCGTTTTTATCGCTCTTTAATTAATATTTTTTTTATCAGTATGCTGCTGCTGGACTATGTGAATTTCCCCTTGGGGATTAATAAAGTATCTATCTATCTATCTATGTATCAGTAGTTTATATGGCCCTCATGTGCTTGTATGCATGCCTGACAACGTCGGGGCATGCTCCTAATGAGACCACGTATGGTGACCTGGGTGATCTCCTCCAAGATCAGGATCAGGGCATCACTGATCTCCTGGACAGTCTGGGGTGCAACCAGCGGAGTCGGATGGACGGAAACATAATGTCCCAGAGGTGTTCTATTGGATTTAGGTCAGGCATGTGTGGGTGCTAGTCAATGGTATCAATTCCTTCATCCTCCAGGAAATGCCAGCATACTCTTGCCACATGAGGCCGGGCATTGTCATGCACCAGGAGGAAGCCGGGGCCCACTGCACCAGCATAGGGTCTGACAATGGGTCCAAGGATTTCATCCCAATACCTAATAACAGTCAAAGTGCCATTGTCTAACCTGTAGAGGTCTGTGTGTCCTTCCATGGATAAGCCTCCCCAGACCATCACTGACCCACCACCATAACCGGTCAGGCTGAACGATGTTACAGGCAGCATAACGTTCTCCATGGCTTCTCCAGACCCTTTCATGTCTGTCACATGTGCTCAGGGTGAACCTGCTCTCATCTGTGAAAAGCACAGGGCGCCAGTAGTGGCCCTGCCAATTTTAGTATTGTTTGGCAAATGCCAATTGAGCTCCACGGTGCCGGGCAGTGATCACAGGGCCCACGAGAGGACATCGGGCCCTCAGGCCACCCTCATGAAGTCTGTTTGGTCAGAGACATTCACACCAGTGGCCTGCTGGAGGTAATTTTGTAGGGCTCTGGCAGTGCTCATCCTGTCCCTCCTTGCCCAAAGGAGCAGATACTGGTCCTGCTGATGGGTTAAGGACCTTCTATGGCCCTGTCCAGCTCTCCTAGAGCAACTGCCTGTCTCCTGGAATCTCCTCCATGACCTTGAGACTGTACTGGGAGACAAAGCAAACCTTCTGGCAATGGCATGTATTGATGTGCCATCCTGGAGAAGTTGGACTACCTGTGCAACCTCTGTAGGGTCCAGGTATCACCTCATGCTACCAGTAGTGACAGTGACCATAGCCAAATGCAATACTAGTGAAAAAACAGTCAGTGGCCTCCACCTGTTAAACCATTCCTGTTTTGGTGGTCGTCTCATTGTTGCCCCTCTAGTGGACCTGTTGTTAATTTAATTAACACCAAAGCAGCTGAAATTGATTAACAACCCCCTCTTCTACTTAACTGACCAGATCAATATCCCAGACGTTTCACTGACTTGATGCTATACTCTGAATAAAAATTGTTCCTTTAAGTTTTTTGAGCAGTATACAATATATTATGCATTTTTTAAAATATGCGAACAATTCCACTGGCTTACAATGTACTATCCTGCACATTGTTTAACAATTGATTGCTTTATCAAGCTTGAGCACATTATACAGTATGTCACCAGAAAACTGTAACACAAAGATAAAGAGGCTCCAACAAACTGCAAGGACTCAAAAGCTATATCAAGTCATGTATTAGCTGCTATCAACAGTGTATATATTACAGTTCATGGCTCAGCCATCAGAAAAAGACTGAACAAGTGTGGCCTTCAGAGAAGGATAGCCAACAAGAATGCCCTCTGATAAAAATGATGTTAAAGTAGTATTGCAAGGAGGAGTGAGCCAGAATTCATCTAATATATTGGAAAAAGTGATAACTAGAATCATTTTTTCTGTATGAGTTTATTTTTGCAATCAGCTGCTACTGAATTAGGATTTGTATTACTATTTCACAAATGACTTCTACACATTCCTTTGTTTTTGTTAACAGATAATTACTTCATTTTTATTAATGTACTGTTTCCCATCTGAGGTTAAATGTGTCAAACTGTAGGACTTGGTGAAGACTAGAGGATATGAGCATGCAGTGCGTTGCTGCACCCACAACACAACAAACAACCTGGACCTGAGTGCAGTGGGGTTTTTTTTACGGTGACTGGAGTGCCAATCCTGCTACCGACCCCCAAGTTCTCCCCGTAAATTGGAGGACCTGGTTGCAGAGCTGGATGCAGATTAATGTCATACCCAGGACGAAGCAATTGCAGGTTAAAGGCCTTACTCAAGGGCCTAACGGAGTGGAGTCACTTTTGGCGTTTATGGGATTGGAACCGGCAACCTTCCGATTACCGGCACAGAACTCTAGCCTCAGAGCCAGCACTCCACCTTTGGTGAAGACTAGATGATAGTTATACCCTGATATGTAAAACCATAGCATCGAGAAGCAGTGTCCTTAACTTCTCAGAAGACTTAATGTTTATTATTATTATTATCTATGCAATTAGATAATTATCTATTATCTATGCAATCTGGAGATGTCTGTCACTGTAAGAAAACATCAATTGCTAGTGAATTTAAATTTTAAAGATACTGAGGCAAAGCATTATGAGATGTTAGACCAGTGGCATTAACTTCTTATATCATCAAATCCTTTGGGAAGTTAATCAAGAAACAACTACTTAAAAAAAACGGAGGCTGTTCTAGACCCTTACTAATTTTCACACAGAACAAAGAGGAGTGTGGAGGATGCCACAGCAACACTTTTGAATTTACTGCATAAGCACTTGGAAAGACCAGCAAAATTGCTGTTTATAAACTTTTTGTCAAGTTTTAATACAATCCGGCCCCATATTTTAGTTGACAAATTCATTGATCAGTTCTGTTTGGACCCTAAATTAGTGGGGTGGATTGTGGTCTTTTTAACAAACGGTTCACAAAGAGTGAGCATCAATGGCTGTTTTTCTGATAGCCTAAGTACATCTGTTGATGCTCAGTAAGGTTACTGTGTATCTCTCGTTTGTTTATCCTGTATACAAATGACTTCAGGAGTTCACACAAGGATAGACATATCCTGAAATATGCAGACGACTCTGTCATTGTGAGTCTTTTACAAAATATGGAAGACAGCCATGGACCTACTGTCAATGAGTTTGTAAATGGTGTGATCACTCTAATTTATGGCTTAATATTTCTAAGACAAAAGATATGGTTGTAGATTTCGTGTGCTCCCCAACATCCACTGCCTCAACTGTCATTAAAGTGGAGAAAGTGGAGAGCAATACAACTATCTGTGAACAATCACTGATAACAAACTCAACTTTGATCTTAACACGGAACAAATCTGTAAAAAGGGGCAGTCACAACTTTTTTCTCTTAGGAAACTCAATTGTTTTAAAGTGGACAAAACAATAATGACACTTTTAATAAGTTCTTCATTGATTCTCTTGTTACTGCTACTTTTATCTGTTGGTTTGGCAACCTGAGCAATAAGAATATAAACCATCTTAAGGACATTATAAAAATTACCATTAAAATTATTGGCTCAAAGGAGACACCCATCAATGAAATGTATTGCAAACTGTTTAGAAAGAAAGCCAACTCAGTTCTGTCAGTCAGTAGCTATCCTCTTTGCTTAGCTGTTGCCATCAGGCTCCAGATTCAGGGTTCCAAAGGTTTAAGAACTGTTTTATTGTAGAGCTATAAGCATTTAAAATTTTGTTACTAGTAGGGATGCTGATAAATGTTAAATTCTGTATTTTTGTTTTGTGTAATGTTGAAAGTAATTATTCTTATTTGTACTAATCTTAATTGTGTATTTATATTGTATTTATCCAACCCGCTATATCCTAACTACAGGGTCACGGGGTTCTGCTGGAGCCAATCACAGCCAACACAGGGCAAAAGGCAGGAAACAAACCCCGGGCAGGGCGCCAGCCCATCGCAGGGCGCGCACACTAGGGCCAATTTAGAATCGCCAATGCACCTAACCTGCATGTCTTTGGACTGTGGGGGGAAACCGGAGTACCCGGAGGAAACCCACGCAGACATGAGGAGAACATGCAAACTCTATGCAGGGAGGACCTGGGAAGTGAACCTGGGTCTCCTAACTGTGAAACAGCAGCATTACCCACTGTGCCACCATGCCGCTCTTTATGCAATAACATTGTTTGTCAAATGGCAATAACATTGTTTGTCAAATGTTGTGTCTTTGTTTATCTATTGGATTACTGTAATAATGTATTCTGTTTTTGTACTTTCCTGCTTCAAACAAATTTACCTCTGGGATAATAAAGTCTACGTAACCTAACCTAACAGTGAGTAGATTAACGTCAGAAAACCAATATGGCATAAAAAATGAATAAGCAGATGAAGAAATGTTGAGTCAAATACAACAAAGCATCAAGGGAAAAATGTCAATACAACAATGCAAAAATTGTTGAAGGAAATAAAAAGTTTCCAAATCATATGAAAAAACCTGAAAAACAATAACTTTGAGAACAGAACTACAGAGTTGGGCCACAATGAACAAGTGAGTATAACACATCTGCTTAAATATGCAACAAAACAGACTTTAGGTGAAAACAGCAGGATTTTGACTGACAACAGGAGCTGAGACAAAAAGTATGATTGAATTCTGGATGTAACAGTACTACTTCTTATCTGCAGCAACTACTTAGTTCAAAAGTCTTTGAGAACCTTCATCAAAATCCACTACCTTTGATTGATCAGCAACATTATGGTCTTTATGTCAATCAACCTTTCCTACTTATTCATCTGCTCTTTAATCAATATACTTTATGGCCTTTTTAAGAATAATAAAGTTGAAAGTAATGTCATTTTTTTCATGAAGTGTAACCTTTTTCAATTAAAACTTGAGACTCAGCACTCATGGAGCTGGAAAATGGAAATTCACCATTAGTATGCATGTTCCTGCTGTCTCTTTTTTGTGAAAAAATGCAAAATTAAATATGTGGGTCTGTCTCTTCAACAGCAGAATGCATGCCAAGAGGAGAATAATGATTTTTTTGTAAATCAAACCAGAAGCAGTCCCAACACTCATCCTTCCTTCTACCCTAACACAGGTCTTTGTAGGCCTATTGTTATGGTTTTGTCCTATAACAGGTGCCTTTTTCCACAAATATCAATGATTTTTGCATTACCCACAACTTAAACCACATTAAACTTCTTGTCCAACTGTTTCATTTAACAATCAAGATCTGCTTTCTCCTCCATGTAGTCAATTGAAAATTGAGCTACTACTTCACTGGCAAACCTGACTCCAGTAACATGGCCATAAATGGTCAGAATGAAAATTCTAATATCATCACAATAAATAATTTATCTGTTGTTGGGGATTTTTCATTTAAATAGTAGCAGAGATCACCATTGCAATGTTTACAATGAACCCCCTTTATTACAACAGACCTGTGGGAGCCTTGCCATGTGAACAACTCAGTCCATTATGCCAGACTGAAGAAATATGGAATTGTTTGATCCTGCGAAGGCTAGGATAATTTGAATAAAATATCTGTAAAACTGACAATTTACATACTGATCAGTTCAGAATAGCTCATCATACTCTTTTCGTTTTGTATAATTAGAAAGGTACCAATATATTTAGACAAATTAAAAGTCTTAACAAGTTTCTCTTTAATGATAAAATATTTGTCAATGTTTAAAGACTACAGTTTACAACAATAAAAGTTAAATCCCATATGATCTGATCATCTCCATGGTGAATGTACCAGAAATACATTGGCACATGAAGTCTTGATTACATAGAAAATTTCCCTTACACTTATTAAAAATAGATTTTGTAATTATATTTCTTGTAGAAAATGTCAAGCAAACTATACAGTGACAGAGAGACAACATTGAGGTTGTTTTCAATAAAAATTCTCAATCTTATAGGTTCATAACCATTACTTTACCAATTGCAGGTCTTCACTAATCTTTCTGTGTATGTCCTCTTACATTGTATCCAAGACTTCTTGACAAAGCAAACCAGAAATAATGGTGAACTAACAAACCTGATGAAGATATCACTTACAGTATATATTCCTTTTATGAGTTTGACAAACACTTGCTTACAACCATTCCCAACTGCAGTCATCTCATGAAAGAAAGAACATGGTTCCCCAATCAATGGAGTAAAGCTGTATTCTACTAACTGTTCTAAAAAATGGGTTTACAATATTTTTGTTCATGACTAAACAGCTTTCTTCAAGAATGCATGCACAGTTGCTTAGAGTATACCCTGGGAAGAAATGTTCCAGGTTCTATGAGCTGTGCAGATTAGCAGCTAAAAAGCCTAAGTAGTTTTTTGATTTCCAAAAAAAAAAAAAAAAAAAAGATACAAAAAGCTGTAGTACACCAAAGAACAGCAGTCAGTGTTGCATGGACTAATTATTAGTCAGGAAGACAGAACTGAAACTGACAACCATCAAGTAACATTAGCAAGCATACAGCAAGATGCACTTGGAGCGCCATCTATGAAACAGCTCTTTATTAGTGTGTTCTTAGGACATAACATCAAATCCTGTAATGAACAGCACGCCCCAAACAACAGGAGAGTAAATAAACAAACTATAAATAGTTCCTTCAAATAAAAGGCATTTAGCTGAACTACAATTTTGTGAGTAGTTTCTTCCTTTTCCTATACATTTCCTTGGGGGTTGTTACAATATAATTATAGATACACCAGTTATACACAATTAATCTATTACAGCAGCTGAATGAGCTAAAATCCCTTTGGGACATCTAGTGCTTATTAAGAACCGCGGTACTGACTATGGTGTAATATGTGGAACTTCAATGGAAATTCCTTATGCTGCAGACCTTTTTGTTTTTAAAAGTAATTGCTCTAACAAGCATTTGACACCCGGCATAATGTAGAATAACTACTTTTCAGGATAACAACAGGCATATTCAAGACAGAGTCTGTTTCTCGTGACAAAACAACTGGAATCGTGTAATGCAGATAAACAAGTGATTAAGCACCAGCTATAAGGAATGAGATAACGACTCTTTCGTATTATTTAATATACCTGTAAGTAGGTTTATTAAAAGTAACAGGTCATAGAAATGCCATGGTATCTGTCTGCTGCTTCTCTATTTCCTAAGCTGCAGCCCCAGTTGAAGAGCTGAGAACAATTCTGCCTACATATCCATCAGCATTACATCTACCACTTTAAAAGATGTTTTCCATAGAGATATTGATTGTCTCATGACCATTAGCGAAAAATGAGTGTTTTGGGTGTGTGTTTTGTCAATGGCCATCAGTGTCTTGCATACCCTCAACCTTCATTATTAAACAAGGTTTCCTCTTGGAGTCCCAACTGTTTCTCAGCTTTTTGTTCCCTTCTTTTTTGGAAGAGGATCACTAGGTCTATCCTGCTCTTTGTTCATTTTGCACCTGTTACTTAGACAAAATACAGTATATACTAAATAAAAGGCAAGCATATTGTAACTGTAAGCAGTTTATAAAATGTATATTACATAACCTCTAATAAAAGATATATATTGCATTTAGAATTTTATTTCTCTTCCCTATCATTGATTACGACTATTTAAAGTATTAATATCACATTAATATCTGCCAATTTTCCCACTGTATATACTGTACAAAACGCTCTTCAAACATATATCTAAAGTAATGGTTTTATAAAATTGTATAAAAGTTTACTCCACTAAACAGTGCCAATGCTCTCTAATATCATTTTCTCAGGAAGCAGCTTAATATTTTTTTGATTAGCAGTTAATAGCTAATATCCATATTACACAATTATGACAATGAAATCTGTAATGCAAGGAATGCTAGTTTAATTTAATTAGTTACAAAAGCGTACATGATTTAATGTGGAATATTATTTATATTCTTCATATGCCTATATATGTAATTGAAATAATCTAAGCTCTGTGTGTTACCTCTGTAGTGGATACCAACAAATGTCCTTTGGGTGTTTTTTTTTTCTTTGAACAGAGCTGTTTAAAATCTTGCAGCAATAACAGAACAAAAACAAGCCGTCTGCATAAGGAAATTTAAATAAATAAGTGAATATGTTAGTAATTTTGATTAATAATTTAAGACTAGTATGCAATATTGTCTTTCCACTAGCTACAAACTGCAGTGTACAAGAAACAAAAACAATCTGATCTTTATGTCTTGGATTCACTTGCTTTAGTATGTTAAGCAGCTTTCTTGTAGCCGTGCATTCTTTTGGGCATTGTTGCAGCTGCATGCTTAATTTGAATACTTCGGAATATATGCTCCCATCCATCCATTTTCATTATCCATTATCTTGGTCTGGCTCGCAGGAAACTGGTGCCTAGTACATCTCAAAAGCAATAGACACATGGCTGGAACTCATCCATTATTTCTAGCCTTTTAACTGATCTATCAGTCTGTACTCCTCTGGATCCTATAATTTGAATTGTGCTCCCTTAGATATTTAAATCAGAACTTCAGAAAGCAGTTTTTATCCCTTTGTTTTCTTAGCAGCCTGGATATTCAGCTTGGAACATTTTTTTCTCCACATTCCAACATTAAACCGTCGATCAATGAGTTTTGATTGAATACAGCATTTCTGATAGCAAACATTATATGAAATTACTTGAACTGCATTTAACATTACAGTATAATTAAATCAACCTATTGGTGCCAGTATAATTGCTAGGAATCTGAACTGTTTTGAGAAACAACACTGCCCTGTGGCTGTGCTTTTAATGGCAGCTTCCATGCGGCAAACATCAAACCTGCTGTGCTTGTTTCTTATTTCTGCTTTGTAACAGCTTGGGAGACAACCTATGTAATCTTTTTTATAGCTGAATTCTGTAGTAGGTTTTCCCATCAAGTAGACTTTAGTTATTAGGGATGCAATTATCAGATTTACAAAAAAAAACAAAACATAATGCTATTTGAATCTAAACTATATTTGATGCTTGAATGCATAGAAGCAGTTTAACTCTGGTTCAGCTTTTCATTGATGCTTCATCATGGAAACTGTCATGCCTTCCAAGAAAATTTTTCATCCTTCTCAATGCTTTAATGCTCAGATCTTATAAGAGAGCACATTTACTTGAGGTCTGAGCAGCGGTATTTACTATAACCTTATTGAAATCACCAGGGTTATTCCCCATGTTTGCTCTTGCCCTCAGCTACTTGGAAATTATGTAAGAGCATCTCCTGCTGCATTACCATGATGATTATAACACACTCAAAAAATATCAGTCCACAGTTCAGCATATTGCGGTATTGTGGAACTTCCCACTCTGCCTCTGATTCCAGCATTTGTTTTTGGACTTTCTGTGCTCCTGACTGTAGCTTTATTTTTCCACTTGGCTTTCATTAACACTTACATACATAATGTACATTTCCAATCTTGCTTAACCAATTGTGAGTCAAGGGAAGCCAGAACCTATTCCGTCAGCTATTTCGGTTTTAAAAATGTTCCAATCTATGTATATTTAAACATAATGGGATCCCTAGTTTAAAACCTCCTTCATGAATGCCTGTCACTGTCCACAGATTGCAAAATATAATTTGGGCTCACATACTTGTCAGAATCATGAATAATCTGGTGCAATGCATCTAGCATTTAATCAGGAAAGGAACTTTAATGTTACCCTCACCATTTTTTTATCCATCTTACCATTTTCAGAACCTTCTTTTACCAGTACAGAATCATGAGGAGCCAGAGTCTATCCCAGCATCAAAAAGAACAAAGAAGGAAACAGTAATGGTTGCTTTGCTATCCCATTGTAGAACACAATGTTGTACACATTAACAGCAATCCTGATAAAAGTTGCCAATCGTCTTTTTTCTTGTTTAGACTATATGAGGAAACCTAAATCCTAAAAGAAAGCTTGAATAAACCTTCTGAAAACAAACTCTACATTGAAAGTTCTAAGTGTTACATCACCACACTACCTCAAATAATAATCCCACTAGTTATATTTGACAGTTTTACCACATGGCAATTGCTTTGCCAAATATGGCTATGATTTAAATTGTATTCTTTCATAAACCTACAATTCTTACACATTTACTTTGCTTCACTTCACCTACTCTTCATTCATTTTGAATCAATGATAAAGCAGTTCTTACACATGGCTTTCCAGGTCATCGGATTCACTCTGTGTGGCTACTTATCTCCTCCTGCAAAGACCCCTTTCGAAGTGTTGTTCCTCCTTTCTAAATAAGTAGTACTCCAGATTCTTAGTACTCCACTCAAGGTAGTACTGATTACTTCTACCTAGTGCTTATTTTAAATACACTGAGGACTGTGGAGGAGTGGAGCTTAGGCCTAAAATACCCAATACATTACAAAAATATGTTTAGCAGTGAACAGATTGGGGCCATATGTTCACTGTGGCAGTGTTATTAACTCTCCTTGAGTTGATTTAACTCTGAAAAATTACATAGAAAAGTCTCTAGAGATGCAAAAAAGTCTGTGGATATAATGGGGGATGAAAAACTGATCAAATTATATATTCACATTTTTAGAGGCAGAATTAACATCTCAACATTTCTGGTTTTATTTTGTACTACAATGTTTTTTTGAGAAAGCAAAGTTAGAAACTTAATGACAACCTTTAAAATGGAGAACGAGAAAAGTTGGCAGGCATATTTTAGCTGAATTAAAATACTCAACAAAAATCAATATAGTTAAATAAGGTTAAACTTGTTCATTAGAGAGAGGGATCTGACCCAATGCAAAACAAACCTGAACAAATGACAAAAATATGCAATTAAATGGCATACTGCTGTGTTGTACGTTGTTGTGTGTGTTGCACACTTGCATCACAGATATACAGAAAATGGTACATACTTATTTAAGTTAAAAAATAAAACACTGTTCAGAAAATATGTGCTTCTAAGTTTACCTTATGCAAAACTGTTGCTTGGCAACAAAAGAAATGACTATTGTACTTTAATAGTACAATATTTCACAATACACATATACACAATTTCAGATCTTCAGCTGTATATACTCATTTCCACATCAACAATCATTACGTTTACAGAAGAAATGGGGCATGGCTCCCTGCATAACACCTCATGGGAGTCTGGAGTCAAGGGTTAAGTGAATTGTCATGGAGCTATGATCTATGACTTTCTTCTGTGTATTCATGCTGACAACGTATTACTCAACCCATATATACACTTAAAGGAAAAGTAATAATTGCTATAACTGAGGACTAAATATTTTACTTCCAAGAGGTCAGAATGTTTGACATGGGTCAGTGATGCTGACAGGACTCTAAAATAAATGTGCTTGACAACCATATCTTTAAACACTTCTACTCATGTGCATTAATTAAAAATATCATATGTGTTGTAGAATCTAGTGAATTTGTAAGTAACTTACTTTTAACATCACTAAAGTTGCACAGACACATATATTTAATTTGTATACTGAACAATATACTCCATCCATCCATCCATCCTCTTCCACTTATCCGAGATCGGGTCACGGGGGCAGCAGCTTGAGCAGAGATGCCCAGACTTCCCTCTCCCCGGCCACTTCTTCTAGCTCTTCCGGGATAATCCCGAGGCGTTCCCAGGACAGCCGAGAGACATAGTCCCTCCAGCATGTCCTGGGTCTTCCCCGGGGCCTCCTCTCGGTTAGACATGCCCGGAACACCTCACCAGGGAGGCGAACCGATCCAGAGAGAGCTGAAGATCATGTCCTGATGAAGCAAACAGGACAACATCATCTACAAAAAGCCGTGACCCAATCCTGAGCCCACCAAACCAGACCCCCTCAACGCCCTGGCTGCGCCTAGAAATTCTGTCCATAAAAGATATGAACAGAATCGGTGACAAAGGGCAGCCTTGGCGGAGTCCAACTCTCACTGCAAACAGGTTTGAATTACTGCCAGAAATGCGGACCAAGCTCTGACACCGGTTGTACAGGGACCGAACAGCCCTTATCAGGGGGTCCGGTACCCCATACTCTCGGAGTACCCCCCACAGGATTGCCCGAGGGACACGGTCAAATGCCTTTTCCAAGTCCATAAAACACATGTAGACTGGTTGGGCAAACTCCCATGCACCCTCCAGGACCCTGCTAAGGGTGTAGAGCTGGTCCACTGTTCCACGACCAGGATGAAAACCACACTGTTCCTCCTGAATCCGAGGTTCGACTATCTGACAGACCCTCATCTCTAGAACCCCCAAATAGACTTTTCCAGGGAGGCTGAGGAGTGTGATCCCTCTGTAGTTGGAACACACCCTCCGGTCCCCCTTCTTTAAGAGGGGCACCACCACCCCGGTCTGCCAATCCAGAGGCACTGACCCTGATATCCATGCAATGTTGCAGAGACGTTTCAACCAAGACAGTCCTACAGCATCCAGAGCCTTGAGGAAATCTGGGCGTATCTCATCCACCCCCGGGGCCCTGCCACCAAGGAGTTTTTTGATCACCTCGGTGATCTCAGTCCCAGAGATGGGGGAGCCCACCTCCGAGTCCCCAGGCTCTGCTTCCTCATTGGAAGGCATATTAATGGGATTGAGGAGGTCTTCAAAGTACTCCCCCCACCGACCCACAACATCCCGAGTCGAGGTCAGCAGCGGACCATCCCCACCATATACAGTGTTGACACTGCACTGCTTCCCCCTCCTGAAACGCCGGATGGTAGACCAGAATCTCCTTGAAGCCGTCCGAAAGTCGTTCTCCATGGCCTCCCCAAACTCCTCCCACGCCCGAGTTTTTGCCTCAGCAACCACCAAAGCCACATTCCGCTTGGCCTGCCGGTACCTATTAGCTGCCTCCAGAGTCCCACAGGACAAAAGGGTCCTGTAGGACTCCTTCTTCAGCTTGATGGCATCCCTAACTGCCGGTGTCCACCAACGGGTTCGGGGATTGCCGCCACGACAGGCACCGACCACCTTATGGTCACAGCTCCGGTCAGCCGCCTCAACAATAGAGGCACGGAACATGGCCCATTCGACTCAATGTCACCCACCTCCCTCGGAATGTGGTCGAAGTTCTGCTGGAGGTGGGAGTTGAAGCTACTTCTGACAGGGGACTCTGCCAGACGTTCCCAGCAGACCATCACAATATGTTTGGGCCTACCAGGCCTGACCGGCATCCTCCCCCACCATTGAAGCTTACTCACCACCAGGTGGTGATCAGTTAACAGCTCCGCCCCTCTCTTCACCCAAGTATCCAAGACATGTGTCTGCAAGTCCAACGACACGACCACAAAGTCGATCATCGAACTGAGGCCTAGGGTGTCCTGGTGCCAAGTGCACATATGAACACCCCTATGGTTGAACATGGTGTTCGTTATGGACACAGAAGTCCAATAACAAAATACTTTTTGGGTTCAGATCGGGGGGGGGCCATTCCTCACAATCACGCCCTTCCAGGTCTCACTGTCATTGCCCATGTGAGCATTGAAGTCTCCCAGCAGAACGAGGGAGTCCCCAGAAGGTATGCTCTCTAGCACCCCCTCCAGGGACTCCAGACTGCTGTTCAGCGCATATGCGCAAACAACAATTAGGACCCGTTCCCCCACCTGAAGGCAGAGGGAGGCTAACCTCTCGTCACCGGAGTAAACCCCAATGAACAGGCTCCAAGTCGGGGGGCAATATGTATGCCCACACCCACTCGGCGCCTCTCACCAGGGGCAACTCCAGAATGGTAGAGAGTCCAGCCCCTCTCAAGGAGATTGGTTCCAGAGTCCAAGCTGTGCGTCGAGGTGAGCCCGACTATATCTAGCCGGAACCTCTCGACCTCGCGCACTAGCTCAGGCTCCTTCCCCTTCAGAGAGGTGACATTCCACATCCCAAGAGATAGCTTCTGTAGCCGAGGATCGGACCACCAAGGTCCCCACTTTCGGCCACCACCCAACTCACACTGCACCCAACCCCCTTGGCCCCTCCCATACGTGGAACAATATACTGTTCTCCTTATATCATATAGGGCTTGTGATGGCCTGTATTACTGGGCTCCACAACACATGTCCAAACTCCGAGTATCTGTAACATACCTAAATGGACTGGTGGTGAAATACTGGCAGCACAGACTTCAGAAAAAATATTTTTTTTAAAGTCCTATATTTATAGCACCAGTAAACAAAAATTCTTGTTTCATGCAATTAATTACAATCATTCTGCAATGGCACAGAATATATATTTACAACAAATAACAAAAATGTGTGATGGTGAAACTGTACAATATTTATAGTGGCTCTAAAAATAAAGGTGAAAAAATAGCATAGGCATATAAGACATCTCTCTCTTTCTCTCTCTTTATATATATATATATATATATATATATATATATATATATATAATAATGCAAGAATGTTCTGTAAGGATTGCACCACAATCACTCTGCAAAACATCAATATCCAAATGACACCTACTGGGCGTCTATCAGTTTTATATGCCAGGACCATTTAACTCACCAATTGCTAATGACAGCCCAGCATAAACCAATCAGTTTGCATAACTAGACATCAATATGAGTTGAACAGTATACCATACATTGGGGTTTTCTCATACCGGTGAGTCAGGAGTTAGTGGACAAAAAAAAAAAAAAATCTGAAACATTTCAAAGCTTTCATAAGTAACTCTTATGAACCCAATTATGCACCCAGATAATTTACAAAATTCCAATTTTAAAGGGTTCAGCGTTAGTAAACAAGAGTATGTGTATGATTGTGCCCAGCACTGGTGAGATACTTTATCTATGTCTCATACCTGCCTTGCTCTCATGCTCCTAGGATAGGCAGTGACCACATTGTGACTCAGAAAGTTAGAACATACATAGTGAAATTGAATTCAGTACAATACATCAAATGAATCTATTTGACATTCACATTTTGAAAGGTTTTCTAATTCATTTGAACTTATTCTTTTAGGTACACTTTGCAACATGTGCTTTCCATTGGTTTCTGTCAGCCAGTTTGGTCCCTGCTGCTTCCCTAGTGATACCAATGATCTGTAGGTCTCCTTAGCATGTGGGATTGAATGTACAGTAATCCCTCGCTATATCGCGCTTCGACTTTCGCGGCTTCACTCTATCACGGATTTTATATGTAAGCATATCTAAATATATAACGCGGATTTTTCGCTGCTTCGTGGGTTTCTGCGGACAATGGGTCTTTTTACTTCTGGTACTTGCTTCCTCAGTTGGTTTGCCCAGTTGATTTCATACAAGAGATGCTATTGGCGAATGGCTGAGAAGCTACCCAATCAGAGCACGCAGTTAAGTTCCTGTGTGCTGCTGATTGGCTCAGCGACGGAGTGCTGCATTAACCAGGAAGTCTCATCTCACTCATTCAGCATTAACGTGCTCCTGCTACTGCTTCAGGGGCCGTGTCCAAGCACCAACAGAAGATGCAAATGATTGCAGAAAAGGTAAAAGTTTTGGATATGTTGAAGGAAGGGAACAGCTACACTGCTGCAGGACACCATTACAGCATCAATGAGTCCACGATTCTTTTTATTTAAAAAGGAGGAAAAGCATATAAGATCTACGGCCGCAGTGTCCTTTAACCAGGGCGCAAAACGAGTTGCAAGTGGACGTGATAAGGCGGTAGTCTGGATGGAATCTGCTTTAGGGATTTGGATTGAAGAGTGCTGGAAGAAGAACAACGGCGGTGCTACACACACCGCAGATTTTCACCTTTCGCGGGGGGTTCTGGAACGCAACCCCCGCGATGGAGGAGGGATTACTGTATTGCCAATTTAGCAATACACTGTGATATAGTGGGTCCACGGCTCAGAATAAAAGGCAAGTTTTAAAATAAATAATCAGCGCATTCACGGCTTAAAGAGGGGGCATGGTAATATGACCGGAGCGGTTCTCAGACGCGATGTGGTGTGGGCATTCCTTGCTTAAGTGCACAGGTGAGGAATTATCCGTATCCGTAATTGATGCCAGGAGCTGCTAATCGCCGCACCTGTGCCACATCTCCATTATATATAGTAGGAGCACAAGTGCGGAGGGGAGAGAAGAGAATAGAAATGCATTAAGTGAAGGTTAATGGACAGAAATAAGACAGGAGTTGGAGTAAGCCGGCGCTTATCAGGAAGAAGCAGGCAGATGGGGATGGTGTCTCAGGAGGAGGCACAAAGATCACCCCTGCTGAGCAGCCTGGATGCAGGAGTGATCACTGCACTCTGGGATGTCTTCTCGCGGGGTGCAGCCTGGACAGGCAGCGGTGGGAGGATGTTGCGCTTTCGGCAGAAGGATCCTGGATGGGCAGTAGTGGGAGCGGGAGTAGGATCCGGCGGCTCTCTGAATCACGCCATAGATCAGGTGGCGGGGACACGGGCCAGGTACAATGGATGTCTGTGCCTGTTGGCGTATGTCTCTCCGTGCAGCAAAGCCTATGAAGGATAACCCGGAGAGGCATCAGTTTGAAGAGGGAAGCACCTGGTAATGAAAAATTATTAACTCTCCTCTATTTTAACCTTGGTTTTACTGGATTATCTTAACCTCCACATTTTCACTGTTTTTTAATGGATTATTTATTTAATGATGATTTGATTGTACTGCACTATTTATTTGAACACTTTTAGGTTTTGACTGTTTTAAAATAAAAGCACTTCCACACTTTGCACCTTTCCCCTTGCTTTGTTTGATGTCATCATTGTCCAGCTCATCTGGTTACATTACCGACGGTGCTGGGTTCAAGGACTCCCAATAGGGAAGTGGGAGCGTGGAGTAAGAACCTGCATTGTCACATGCATTGCTTTGGCATATGCAGAATATGACTGTCAAGCCTCATTCTTCAACTCCACCACAACCTCTTCCAGCTTGCGTGAGCCTCTTTATCCTAGGATCTCTTTATTAGTAATGCAGTCTCAGATGCCAAGTACCTTCCATATAAACAGTGGTAATGAATTTCATTCAGTACCTAGGAGATTTTTTTGTATTATCTTCCACTGGTACAGTATGTATCACAGTCAGTGTAATGGCAATACTGTGTAGATGGGCTTTTGATTTGGTGACATGGACCAAACTGGCTGAAATTTTCTAAGACACTTTTGTCACTGGCATTTTACCAGTGCTGCAATTAATGCCAACTTCAGTGCTTCAGTCATTACATATAAGGTAGGTGAATTGTTGAACATCCTCAGATAACCACTGACCAATCACTATCACCAGTTTCTTTTTTATGGTCAATTTTTTATTTGCCTTTAATAAGATACAACAACAATAACAAAAAGCAGTATCAATCATCAAGACCAAAAGCAGAGATAAGAATCGGAAAAAGGAAACATTAATAGCATGAACAACTGACCAACCAGCTCACCAAACACACTGGAGCTCACCACATTTCTACATTGGAGCTAGATGACTTATTGATCAATGCCGCTGAAAGTAAAAGTAAGACTAGATTTCCTGAAGTTTACAAAGATAGAGTCAGATCATGTCCAACTAGAGGCTAACATTGGTTTTAATTTTAACATTAATTAAATTTTGCATATAGGTGCAGAAGAAGAAATATATGAGGCAAAGGGGGAATATTAACAGAAGGAATAGTGAACAGGAAGTTACAGACATTAGCTCTGAAAGCCAGGCATGGATGACAGTCCCAAAACATATGGAGAAAAGTATCAGAGATATATAAAGAACATAAGTGGACCAGGAGCCAGATGCATAGCATAAAGTTTAAAGGGGACAATGTACAAATTTAAACTGAGCATGTCAACAATTTGGGTTTTTAGAGGATATTTTAATAAAATTTTGTTATTGTGGTGGACAGCCGGGTCCCATGCCCAGCCGGGACTCCCCTTCACTGTATATTTAGGGGGAGCAGCCCTGGATAGTGCAATATGACGAGTGCCCAAATGATCTCCCCAACGCGACTTTCCCTGGTGAGGAGGGTGCGGTGGAGGAGCAACGCCACCTCCCCGTGGCAGGTAAGGGGGTGGGGAATGTGTGTCAGCACCCCGTCGACAAAAGAATAGAGATGGGGATGGCGAATCTCCACCCTGCTCTTAGTGAACACCCGAAGGGGCCTGAGGAAACTGACCTTCTTCGGGCCACACGGGATGTGGAGAGCATCCTCCTACCCCTGCAGTCCCTTTTTCAGGTGTTTCAAGCCTTGCAGGAGGTGAAGGAAGGGCTGGAGAAGAAGCTTGGTGCGCCGTTAGGAGTCATCCACGAGTGGCTGAAGCGGCGCGGGGTTGGTTTCTCCAGCCTGAAAGATGTGGCGGTACAGGTAAGTAAAGCCTGTGCCGTATATGAAAGGGGAGGGCGGAGCGCAATGGCAGCAGTGGTGGTTAATTCTGCTTGCCAAGCCGCCCTGCCTCCTACAGGAGACGCAGCCGCGATGACTGACAGTGTGGCAGAGGAGAGCACAGGGAGGCAGCTGAGAGGCATTGGCTGCCAAGCAGCCTTGCCTCGACTGCCAGCACTGGTCTAAAGGGGTGCAGATGGTAAGGGGTCTCTCTTCTTCCCATAAGGAGACCCAGACCGTCAGTGCACCCCAGTGCAGGAGGAGGACCCGGGATAAGAAGACGGGGACTCCTGACAGAGCACAGCATAAGCCAATCTGCTTTAGGGCACTGGAGGGGTGCACTGCAGAAGGGCGGAGACGCCACGAGCCCTCAGAGCAGTGGGCAAAGGGGCAGGGGTTTCCTACCTGCTTCCGATCCCACTGGGGTCAAATTGGAGGGGGTCGGTCATGTTATAACTGCAGCCGCTGTGGTCACGTCTGGCGGTGTTGTCCAGAGATTACATCCAATTGGCGTAGACGTCAGAGCAACACCCCCAGACCTGTTGCTTGTATTTCCACAGGGCACAGCCGCAGACTGGAAGATGCCGACTCCCCAACCTGGAGTAGACCAGCCCTCGCGGGACATGCCGCTGAGCCCCATGGGGTTCATCTGAGAGAGGGGCAATGTGGTGGACAGCCGGGTCCCATGCCCGGCCGGGACGCCCCTTCACTATATATCCAGGAGGAGCAGCCCTGGACAGTGCAATACCTCCCCCTGGACGCTGGATGGCCTCCCCCCAGGGTTGGAGCAGTGCCTCAGCCTCCCACAGAGCTCCATGGGAGATGGAGTTCTCCACAGCCCTGTTGGGATCTGGGGTGGCCGCCAGGGGGTCGCTGCATGTGTCCCTGAGCCCAGCTGGACTAATATTCAGCCCCACCCAGGAGTGCAACCGGAAACAGGTGATCAAGCACCTGGAGCACTTCCGGGTGGGCTATAAAAGGAGCCAGCAACAACCACTCAACGGACACATTCGGGAGGAGGAGGACAAAGCTTGTGGAGGAGTTGTGGTGGAAGAGAGAGAGGAGTGTTTTGGGTGTGTTAGTGTGTGCTTGGGACTGTATTGTGGCTGGGAGACAAAGGGGAAGACATGCCCTTCAGCTGAAGAAAATAAAAGTTTATTTATTTTTATACGTGCCTCCCGTGTCCAGTCTGTGTCGTGTCGGGCACAAAATAGCGCCTTTGTTACATTATATATAGTTTTCCACAAGATGGTATTGCTGGACTGAAAATAAAGGTGGAGGTCTAGAAGAGGCTTTACATAATCTTGCATGTAGAGATGCCGCAGGTTTAAATTTTGGAGATAACAGGCAGGGGTAATTATAAAGGAGGTGGGAAGGATGTGCAGAGGATATTGGACCCCTTTTGCTTTAAGGACTGACCTGATCTGAAATTAGAAATGGAAGAAGGGGAAACAGAAATCCTGCATCTCACTAATTGGGACGTTCTGAGTTCAGAGTCACTATAATGTCGCTAAGGGTTTTGCTGCCTTAACCAGCCTATGGCTTAACAGAGATTGGCCTGCCATTAATGCAAAGAGACACTTGTGTGGAAGATGGAGGTATGGCTATGCCAAATTAAAGGTGTTTTCAAACTTTCTACCAAATCTGGAAAGTATATAAGACTTATAAGGGTATCTAGAGGAGCTCAACCAGGATTCAGTAATAAGAACTAGGATGGTAGGTGTTTTGGATTATTTAACCAGGTCCATACTGGTCAAAGTTTAAACGCCCAATGATACAACTCTACATCTGGCAGAGTCTTATCACAGATCAAAATGGAATAGATTTCTTACCATTTCATAAAACAACAGAGATGTCTGCCTCCTGATTAATATCTTATTGTGAAAGAGAAAGTATAAAACTAACAAATATGAAGCACAGGACTATATTCATCATACAGACATTATTAATAAATAGGAACCTATAAAATGTATAATAGCAGCTGGGAAGTAGAGTGGCTGATTTGTTAATGGTAAGTGAGGATGAGGGTTCAGTAACATCTGAGTGTAAGTAAGTGTAAATGTAAAGTGATAGAAGAATATCTGGTTGAAAACAGCAACAGAGACTCTGGTTAGGCAAAATGATTGCCAAGACAAGAGAAGTACGTAATGGTGGAATTCTTACTGTATGTTGTCTAGTGACTTGAGGAGACAATAAAATAAGTGGTAGCTGGAAGTCATATTTTAAATTTCTTTCCTAAATTCAAACTTGGAACACCTTTTCAAACTAAGAAACCCTAACAAAAGCAGAACCTGATCAGTTCACTGAGAAACATTAAAGTAAAATCCAAAATATTTATAGGTAATTCTGAGATTTTCTTTATTTTACACTTTGTACATTTTTTTGCTCTAAGTTTATTCTTATATTTATTTATCTCAACAGGTTTATGTTTTTCTTTATTTCCTTTCTACATGCTTAACACTTTCTTTGTTGTCTCCCTCCCCCTAGTGAAAGGTTATTCGTTAGCAGATGGGAGAAGAAAGAAAACATGTAATGTGTACAAATTATTTGTACATGCTGAAGGGAATGGCATGATTGATAGTAATGGAACCAAGAATACCCAGTAGAGGTAAATGGAGAAACTGCTGAACAAGAAGTAAGAGTGAGATAATGACACCGATTGTAAGGAAATGGAAGGAATTAGCTGAAGTCCTCAAATTAAAACAAATAAATAAATAAAAACATAACCTTAGGTAAAACACAGGCCAACCCAGACAGTGTATAGTGTTAATAACAGCTGAATGTCTTGGAGGTACTTGGCGGGCAGACCAGTGTAGTATTATTGTAAGAGATGGGAGGATTCCAGTAGATTAAAAATGATTTCTACTCATTACAAAGCAAAAAGTTTTTACATATTTTACAACAGTCAATGAATATGGCTGAGAGGTTACTATCAGAAAGAATAATGGATTATTTGAAAATACGCTATTTGTAGATTTCAAAATTTGGAAAAAGTAGCCTTGCCCTCTTTCTCATGGGTGGGTGTTGAACAGAATTTAGTTTTGTTAAGTTTGACTTGATTGTATGGAATGATACATGCTTTTATTAAATTCAATAAAAGATTTAAAAAAATTGGAAAAATCAGGTCCAATAAAAATAATGACACAAGCATTCAGAAAGTTAGCTGTGAATGAATGTATACCTTTTCCTCTAAGGATATTTTATGAGGAAGCAACAGGTACAAAGGACAGCACATATACATAAATAAAGTTCTAATCTGATTGTGGAAATTTCAAAGAGTGTCTTCCATTAAACCTCAGAAGAGCGGAGTTGGTGATTAGAAAAGTACTTATATGACTATTTTTTTTTTTATGAATCTTATTTACCTGTATTTATTTACTTATCTTTCTACAGCGTAAAGTCACATGTAGACTGCAGAGCTTCCTGTGTTTGATTGACATGGGCATGCTGACAAAGTACATATGCAATGCCACTTATTATTCAGGAAAAGATCCCAGTCGTCTCACGGGAGAAAGACTTTCTGAGCATAAGGTCACAAAGCTTAAGAAACCGTGTCGTGTAAAGTGCGACAGGAGCTTCCATCTGCAGCTGAAGTCATTTGCTTACTGAAGTAGCATTGCACTTTGTCAGCACGCACATGTCGATCAAACACAAGAAGGTCTACAGTCTACTTGTGACTTTACGCTGTAGGATGAGAAGTAAATAAATCAAGGTAAATAGGTAAATAACATTTGATGTGGCTTTTATATAAGTAACTTAAATGTTTTTCATATAAAGACCATCACAAAACATAATCATAAACAAAACTTTACATGATACCTTGGCAAGCTCGGCATGCCCTGCTGTTTCACTGAAGGACATGCATGGCAGATTGACCAATAATATTTACTGACAGGACGATGCCTGACCTCCTGCTGCATTCAATCAGTGCCATCTTTCGTCTTTGCGCCTGGTACAGCTGTGTTTTTATTTGTGAGTGGACGTTTCTTTCGAGGAAGGCTTCTGTTCTTTTTCTCCGATTTAGAACCCTCATTATCATCCGAGTTCACCTCTGTTATAGCACGTCTTTATTTGAAAACAGCAGTGTCATATCGGGGCGAGCGTGAACGTGACTGAGAGAATAAAACTGGAAAAAAAAGCTGACCTTTACAAGTACCATAAATTTACACCAGCTTTACAGACTGAAATCACATGTATGTTTTTATTGTACAATATAATAGTAACAATAAAAGCAGCTTACCCATCAAAACGGTAATTCTGGGAAGCACTCGAACCCGCAACCTTTTGATTATGATTCAGCAGTTCTTAGTATTGTACCCTAACCCGATTTCTTTTTCTTCAGTTAAATCTTTGAATATAAAAGTGTACTTGTTTTGTTATACGTGTACTTTTTGTGAAAGTGTTTATTTGATATTTGGACTTCAGTCTTCACACATTATACACTTCATGTCAAAATTTTGTCGTTAGTACTATAACATGAAAAACGTTTGTTTTAGATATGTGTTCAACATTTCTTGCATTTCTTGCACTTCCTGTCATCCTACACTTACATAGATCATTGTAGACACAGAACACATGAAATGTATGTATTTCACATAACGATATATTATTTACCCAATACAGCTCCAGGTACCTCACTCCCAAAATAAACAAGGCTTCAGCTGGGAGAGCTTTTTGCCCTTTCTGCAGCGGTGGGAGGATGGGATAGCAGGCTGCTTGTGCTGATCAACACATTTACAAAAGAAAAGATGCTAATGGAGAGGTGCAAAGGTATTTAAGGTGGCCCAGGATTGCAAGTTTTTTCGTAGGCTTCAGGGATTCCAGTGTTAAACAAAAACACCTCCGTGCTTCCACAGGCATGTCATCTGGACCAACAGCCTTGCTATTGTTCATCCTCTTCATACCTATACTTATTTCCTTTTTGTTAATCCGTTACACTTCCTGATTCACTACCTCTACATCATCTCACCTTCTCTCTTGTTCATTCTCTTCATTCATTAGCCTCTCAAAGTATTCTTTCCATCTGCTCAACACACTCTCCTCGCTTGTGAGTATGCTTCCATCTTCATTCTTTTTTCACCATAACTTGCAGCAGATCATTCCCAGCTTGACCCCCCCCCCCCCCCCCCCCCCCCCGTTTAGCCTGTTGGTACATATCTTTTACTCCCTCCTTAGTGTTCAACCTCTCATACAAGTCATCATGCGCCTTTTCTTTAGCCTTCGCTACCTCTCTCTTCACCTTACTCCTTATCTCCTTGTACTCCTGCCTATTTTCATCATTTCTCTGACTATCCCACTTCTTCTTTGCCAACCTCTTCCTCTGTATACTCTTCTGCACTTCCCCATTCCACCACCAGGTTTCTTTGTCCTCCTTCCTCTGTCCAGATGTCACACCAAGCATCCTTCTAGCTTTCCACTTCTGCTGTAGTTGCCCAGCTATCTGGTAACTCTTCACTGCCACCCATTGCCTGTCTTATCTTGTTTCTTAGCTCCACCTTACAGTAAGATTATTATATATTAATAGATCGTAAAAGATATATATCATAAAAGATTATTATATAATAAACTAGAAATTCTATATATGAAGAGGACTCTGCCATTTCTGGACACACAGCTTATTGAATCATTGGAAATTAGACATCAAGATATACATTCATTTATATGTGCAATTTGACAAATACAAGAAGTACTACGGGCGGCACAGTGGCGCAGTGGTAGCACTGCTGCCTCGCAGTAAGGAGACCTGGGTTCGCTTCCCGGGTCCTCCCTGCATGGAGTTTGCATGTGTCTGCGTGGGTTTCCTCCGGGTGCTCCGGTTTCCTCCCACAGTCCAAAGACATGAAGATTAGGTGCACTGGCAATCCTAAATTGTGCTTGGTGAGTGGGTGTGGGTGTGTGTGTGCATGTGCCCTGCGGTGGGCTGGCGCCCTGCCCGGGGTTTGTTCCTACCTTGCACCCTGTGCTGGCTGGGATGGGATACAGCAGACCCCCGTGACCTTGTGTTAGGATATAGCGGGTTTATAGCGGGTGCCATTTAAAGTTATCATAAGCATATTTGTTAACAATGGCCAGTATTTACTTGCTGGTACAGACCCCTCATACTCTCCTGAATTGACTCAGTCATTTCTTATATTCTTTATTTTTTTGATAGATAACATTACGATTAGTTTGCATTTTGAGAAGTTGCATAAACTTGGTCTCTAAATGATAAATTGGCCCAGTGGATAGCGGGTTTATGTTGTAATGTTCCTTGTGATCCACTGAAATCCTAATAAGGGTTTTGCATCTGTCTGGTGTCTATTGCTGCCTGAATAAATTCCAGTTCTCATAAACTGTAGATGACGTCATGTAGGGAGTGTAGGATCCCAATTTTTGAATGGAGTTAACTAGACTAATCTTTTTTAACTGTGAGTAAAGATTGTTTTTAATAATTATTATAATCAATGTATACAATTGGCTTTACCCTCTCTCTACTTTCTTCACTATCACCAGTGCCTTTTTAACACTTAATAGTTTTTCCATATGAAACATTTATGGTAATCTGTATTGTTGCCATCCTTAAAATGTTTGTTTTTTTCAGACCCTAGATACAAGCTCAATTTTAATTTTTAATAATATAGTCCTACCCAAATACTGTTTTATTTTTCTAGTCATCTTCACCTTTTCTTCTTTTTAATTTTCAACATTGATGCCTAAACTAAACTTCTATTAGTGTCTAGTTATATCCAACTTTAATGGTTTCCTCTTCTCATTCCTTTTAATTGTTTTCTTAATTTTATCCTATTGACTGATCTGTATCCCTTAAGCATATTTGTGTCACTCTATTGCTAAACAATCACTATCCTGACTTTTTCAAATTTACAATTACAGGAGTGGATTGCTAATGTTCTTGCTTTCCTAGGACAGTGACCATCATTCTTTCTGGAAATAGCTGCAGGCGATACTGTTGGTTGAATTTAATAGTAGAATACAACTGCACATGTGATCACTGCAGTTAGGTATCTAATGTTTGTAGGTTTAGGGACATTAAGATATTTTTCTTCAGGTTTGACCTTTGAGAAAAAAAACTGACACATGGAACTGGGCTGTTATTTTTCACTAGTAGGCAAAGGATAAAAATAATGAGTAATTACTCTGTTGTCAGATCTAAATTTAATAGATATCTATAGGCTTCTAGTTGTATTTTGATACCCAAGGGTAGGCATTCACAGTCTTCATGATAACCTCAGACAGCAGCTTGTACTTCTAAAGTCCCAGTGTGCACAAGGCTAGCAGGATGCAGCAAAGACATTAAATACTGTAAATGGGGCCACTGCAGTGATCATAGGGAGTAAGTAAATGTTATCTGGTTACTTAGGAGACTGAACAGATTTCTCCTGTTGGAACTTTACCACTGTTGTATGATAGAAGACAATGCTTTTGGTCTTAAAAAAAAGAAAAGTAAAAAGGTAAGGAAACTGATAATTGGGTTTTGTTTTAGAGCTGTAAAAAAGTAATAAAAAAGGAATAGAAAGAACTTATTAAAAACTAACACTACCTGTTGAAGACAAGTAATAGAATAACTTACCCTACATGCACTTTCAGCTACTTTTCTTGGTAATTGTGTAATCTCTCAAGCGTTTTTCCCATAAAGTCTTCTTCCCAGGCTCTGTCATTATTTTCAAGGCCGACTTTCTCACATCCTGTCTGCTTCTATGCTTGCCAACTTGGAAGACTACACCCTCAGCATGCACCTTTAGTCATCCTTGTGTACCTCACCCTTGAACTTCATGTTGTGTCATATCACCAAAGCCAAACTGACCAATTGGATTGCTCTTAGAGACTGGATGCACAAACCTTAAGTGTTATTATATAGTAGATCTATAAATACATAATTTTATTTAAAGGAGAAAGTTATAGGGTCTTTGAATTAAATCTGTTATTAATAATTGAAGAGCTGGTAAGGTTGGAATTTCTCCAAAACAGAACTGTTTTGGGGTTTCAAATTAAAAAGATCAGATAAAAAAACAAACTCATAAAAAAAAGGATCTAGCAGCATTAAAGAAAATACTTTTTTTTACTTTTTTTCTGGCCAGCTAGAGTATGACAAGGAGCAAGACTTTACTGTTTAGCAAAAGAAACATGTAGAGAAATTCAGCTAGGGTGGACCCATCAGCATTTAAAACTGTATCATGGTAATTTACAATATTAAGCATATGATCTTGAAGTCTAAAACCAAGGACACCCAGTTTCTTGATAAAGTGTTCATTTGGAAGTTCAATAGTAGATTCTCAAATGTCACCCTTGTGGAGAATCTCAACAATTCTAAGGCCTACAGTGCCAAGTCAATGTAGAATGAGGGCTTTCTAAAATTCTTAAAAAACAAACTCTTTTATCTGGCTCTTTCCCGATCGCTTAATAAATTACTAACATCAATGGAATTCCCACACAGTGAAATGGGTTGGTTATTACCTCTTATCGGAACATGTAGTTTTATTTGCTGATTTTATAGACTGGCCACTAATCACTTATTTTGGGTGTTTTCTTTTGTCCAGTACTCTGTGTTGATGCTATGTGCCATTTTCATCTGGCCAAAGTAGGCTGCAGCCACCTGCAAGGATCAAGTAGCTTCAAAAATATCCTGTTACTGGTGAAACATTTACAGTATGTACTGCAGAACGCCCACAATGGCTGGACTGTCTTTTGGCCTTGGAACAACTAGAAATTTATTTTCTCCAGCATAAACATAGCTTGTATTTGTGCTTTCCTCTCCGGCCTGGCCATCTGACCATGGCATTTATTTTATTATTCTGAACCTTCTGTTTGATCAGTTGTGATGTAAATATGTATCTATTGTTCTTTGTATGAAGAAAAACATAACATGTCAAATTTACCCTTAACAAATTTCCAGCCAAGTGTTATTGTTTCAAAATTTCTTTAAAGAAACAGTTTTTTTCCACACTATAAATTCCCTTCATGATTTTTAACACTTCAGTTATGTTCAACTTCAATCTATCATTATAGCTCATATTCCTCAGTCCTGGAATCAGCCTAGTTGCTGTTCTCTGGACTTTTTCTAGCACTTCTATATCTTTTTTGTAGCCTGGAGACCAAAACTGCACACATTTTCTAGGTGAAAATTTACCAGTATGTCATATAGCCTAAGCTTTGACTTGTACTCAACACATTGTGCTATAAACCTTAACATTTTATTAGTCTTTTTGATTGCTTCTGTATAGTGTCTGGATGTAAATAATAATGAATTCACTATGACGTCTAGGGGATATAATCAATATTTTTGTTTAATTTTTTCATGTGTCTCCTTGGGTTTATAGGGAAAATATATATGTCATTTCTGGGGTTTTGATACCCAAAATATTCAAATCGTTTTTCTTTTGAGCTAGTTTTAATGTTGTTAAATAATTTTGTGGATTACAGAAGAGGCTTATCATCTGAAGCTATTCGCCTGCAGTCTTCATCTATTCTGGAAGACCAGGATATCAACAGTTACTCCTTCATCTGTGTCACACAGAAAAGGCAGACCTCCGATATTCATGACCAGAAAATGGGGAAATCAGCTTATGGTGGAATATTTCAATATTTTATCAGAGAGTGGTCTGTAGAACAATTGTGGTAAAGATCCCAAGATTCTATTTAATAAGATAATCTTTTCATGTTATGCACATCTTGGTCTCAAACTGAATTACTGTTATATGTATTTTGCAAGCTTATGCAGAAAAAAAAACACTTCAACGCCTTCTGTAGTGCATTGTTAAGAATTTGAGCATATTTAAAAATCAAGATTTGGCTTGTTTACATGTATGGAAGAACTGATGGAAGAGGATTAAGGTTGGTGAATAGTCTTTCAGCTATGCTCATTAAGGCAGGGTGTTAGCAGGTCTGTCACATAATAATGGGGTAACTGCTAGATTACATGTGTCACATTGTGATTGTCACGATCTGTGTTTTGTCTTGGTAGAGTATTATTTTACTCTACTTTCCCCTTTTGCATTATTAATATGTAGCCTTTGTCAGAATGCCAAAAATCTTGTGGAGAATCTGAACAATTCTAAGGCCTACAGTGCCAAGTCAATGTAGAATGAGGGCTCTTGACTGCAAGAGTAAGCTATGATAATCTGCTATGTCAGTGGCCACCATCAAAATAGGGACAAGTGGTTGTTACAGTTTGGTTTCATCATCAGCATTTGTGTGCATGTGGAACTGGATAGATACATTTTCACCGCTATGACTAAATTATTCAATAGCCAAGTTTCATCTTCATTCTTCAATGACTACAATTAAATTTAGGTTCAAGAAATCAGGAAGCAAATCTCAGGAAGGGCTGGAAGTTTAATGTTCAGACACACATTGGAGTCTGATCTGGGCTACAGTGACTAACTTCTCTTTTGTAATAGCAAAGATTACTTTGTTGCTTGTTTGGTGGTTGTTGGGACTAGTCATGGTATTTAAAGCATAATGACTAGTCAGCTATCAAAAAATAAAAATAGTAAAAGTATAGTTTGTGATGTTGCACACATGTTTATGGCAGTTAACACCTTCTTTTGTCATCATTGTGGTGACTATTTTGGCTCCCTAAGAGATAGTTTATGTTTAAGCAGGTACTCAAATATGAGAAAAGCAAATCTTTTTGGATGTTACCATAACATTTTTATAATTAACTGAAAGCTTCAATAACATCTTTCACAATTTTTTTTACACAAATTGCTGTATTCTGCATTTAATCTCCAGGGTGCTACTCAGATACTGGGTGATCAAAAGAAAATATTGAGTATTTCAGAAATATTTATTTATGTAATTATTATGCGGTTGCTCTGTGATGTTGGGAGGGTCATTGAAATACATAGATGAAATTGGCTGTTGATTCACTTATGGAAGAGTGGTCCAGGATGCACACTGCAACAAAAGAAAGTTTTGGAGGAGTAATTTATCTCACATCTTTTTTGATAGTCAACACAACATGCTGGTAATGACATTGACCAGACCCTACAGTTTTTGTATAGCTTGCTGTAGCCTATGAACTATAGCTTCTTGACTTGTTTGACTTGAGGGGCAAGGCATTATAACACAATGCAAGATAAGTGAGAGGAGGATAAAAAAAAGATTATACACAAAACAGCATAAAACAGCAACTCAACACATTAAAGGTATAACAACATATAATAAAAAATACATTTCACACTAGAATTACCAGAGCCTACAAAAAAACTTGTAGATCCATCCCACCTTAAATCGCTTTGCACCTCTACATCAGCGTTTTTTGTCCTGTAAATGTGTCGATAAGCAGCAAGAAGCAAGCAACCTACTATCACATCCCCTCCACCGCCTGTTTACCTGCGTGTCAGTTGCTTAGAGTTGTATAGAGTGAGAAGTCAAGCAAAATGACACCTTTTATAAATACTATATCGTTATTTGGAACACATGCATTTCATGTGTGTTCCGTGCCTACAACAACCTATATAAACACATTGTTAAAACAAACGTTTCTCATGTTTTAGTAATAATTGACAAAATGTAGACATGACGTGTTTAATGTGTGAAGCCTGAAGTCCAAATATCAAATAAACACTTTTCACAAAAGGTACAAATATAACAGAACAAGTGCGCTTCTATTCAAGAATACAACTGCAAAAAAACAACCCGCGTTAGGGTGCAACATTCACACACCTTTGATACAATCGCTTCGGTGGCACAACGGTATCAATCGTTGATTGGTAATCCAAACTTCACGGGTTTGACCCCTGACTATTCCGTTTTGATAAGTGAGCTGCTCTTATTCTTACAATCTTAGAATAAAAACATACATTTGATTTGAGTCTATAACAGCCTGTGTACATTTATAATACTTGTAAAGGTTAGCTTTGTTTTTTTTTTTAATCAGTTTTATTCTCTCAGTCACATTCACGATCCCACCCCCCCCCCATCTTGCACTGCTGTTTTCACATAAAGACGCACCATAACAGAGGTGAACTCAGATGATGACGATGGTTCTACATTGGAAAAAGAATGCACGTTGCACTTTTGTTGTTGCTGTACTCGGCAGCTTCCACCTGCAGCTATAGACTCTTCAGTACGCAAGCGACTCTCCACGCTAGTGTTTAGATCTGGACGGTGTATGTGCCCAAAAAAGAAGTCTGACTGCATTCTCGTACCATTGCTTGTGAACTGAAGTGTCACCGTGCACTTTTCGTGGCATTACACATGTATTTTTTGAGCATGCCCGTGTCAAACACAGGAAGCTCTGCAGTCTACTTGTGACTTTACGCTGTAGAAAGTAAGTAAATAAATCAAAGTAAATAACATTCAATCTGGCTTTTATGTAAGTAACATATAAATGTTAATGTTTTGGGCACAAGCACCGTTCCAGATTTACAAATCTCTACACAGTGTCTGAGATAAGTAAATATAAGCATTGAAATCTGTCAGTAGGACTTAGGATTCAGTAGAGTGTACCCTTTTGCGCACCAAATCCAATACCTCTGAAAAGACTAAATCCTCCTAATAGTGTCTTGTCAGAGTTCTCTTTTCTATAATTTAAAGTCTCTTCCACTAGACCAACCTTCCCAGGTGCTTATGGCCTCTAGAATGGAAAAACATTTCAGCCCCCAGAGACCACTCTACTTCAGCAGTGATTAAAAAGTTCTGTAAATGATAGGTAATGGAGTGGGACAGACTTGGCCGGAAATTCTAAAAACACTCAATATTTTGTGGTCTTTTGACTATTAAGGTTACACAGAAGGCAAGACCTAGCTGATAAAATCAATAAGAAACTGAACTTTGTTTAGACAAATTTGCTTCACTTGTCGAGTGCTGTATCAAAGTATTCAGTTTCTTTAATTTGATAATATATTTCAGTTAAAGCGATAATAATACAAAACAATAACAATAAAAAATAACAATAATGCATTCATTATCCACTCTGTGCCTGCCTAAAACACAGCACAATTTCAAACTCAGACCAGTACGTTAGACTTTATTAAACTATATGAACCTACTCCAAATTTTAGGAGGCAGCTTATGGTTCATCACCAACAAAATGTGTTATATCAAAATTTTCGTTATAAATTAAACAGTCAGAATGGATTTTAATAATAATAAAAAAAAATTAAAACAGTAATTTTTCCTTTAAGGTAGCCAGTACTTGAATCATAAACCAGCACTTTCCCGTTCTGCCTCACAACACACGCCCCCTGCCAACCCCTATTTAGAAAAACATGTATCCTTCCAACAAGCATTCACACTTCTAAGGGGAGTCTATCTCCCAGTCTGTAAAGAAATTGTAATATTGGCATTGTGTCTACAACATTATATATGTATAAGGAAGATGAAGTAGCTGAAACAACATGGAGTACTGCCAGTTCTTTTCGTCCACTTCAGCCACTGTTTAGGCAGCCAAATTTTGTATTTAATTTTGAGCATCATAGGTAGATCCTAGACAAAGCTGTAATTTAATTTAGAACCATTAATTCCATTGATTTCATCCATTCAAACATTCATTTGTTTGAAAGGAGAAATAGATCAATTTTCTTTTGTTGTTTTTTTGACAAAACAGTAAACTTGTTGTATTTTTTCTTATCAAATACACAGCTGAGACAAAATACCCCTGAAACTGTGGTGATCCATAGCCATTATCCTCACTGACAGAGCCCAAATGTTAAACTCCCCAAACTCCTTACACTTTTCTTTTTTTAATGAAAAAAACAACAATCCAATGAGCTACTGACATGGTTAATTGATTTACTGTGGAAAGGTGCGTTTATTGTAAGCATTGATTTTCTAATTCTTGGTTCTTTTTTTTCTGGTTTTTGGATTGTTGGTATTAGATTGTGATTTTGAACTTGTTCACCTTGAGTTGCCTTTTTGGTAAATCATTTTTGTCCTTTTCATACTTGCCCTATTTGTTGTGCTTTCTTTTTAGTTAATTTAATAATTTCCTTATTTATAAAGGTTATTAGGTGGCTTTCTCATTCAAGCCAGACACAAGAGTATTTTAAAGCAATTTGAGCTACATTTTTTGTATTAAAATTTGCTATATAAATAAATGTTGTTGTTGTTTTAAAAGCCAGAACCCCATTTTAAGGCTGTGCAGGCCAATGCCTGCATGTGGAGTTTAGGAGCTGGCTCCCTTGGGTGAGGGCATATCTAGGCAGGTAGAGAGAAGGTCCTGGCCTGTTTTGTGGGAGTTTACTGAAGCCTCACACCCCTTTATCACCTCTTCACAATAGCAATCTCATCTCCATCCCAGTTTATTCATTAATTGTAGTCCTGACTTATGTGTATGACGCATTTATACAAACAGCAACCTTAATGATGAAGACAAACCTCTATAAGACGATTTGACATCATTATAAGCATAAATAGCTCATTTGTCTGTGTATGGCCACAGCCATATTGACATATTATGTTCTCCTGTTCCAACTATTTGAAATGGTGGCACAGAACAACTGGTCCAAACATTGGGATTTGAAACAAAAATGAATGTCTTTATTAGTATCATTTAGGAGAAATTAAAACAAATTATTGTGACAACCTTTTCACTAAGATATTTTAAACTGGTATTTTAAGTTTGGTTTTGGTTTAGTGTTTTTTTGGCATTGGCAATCTTTTTTTTTCTGTCTCTTTTGTTTTAAGTTTAATAAAATGCAGAAGAAGCCAATGAAGGCAACAAACCAATGAGAAACACTAAACAAATTAAAACGTATATACCTGTTTTATTTTTATTTTGAATGCTGATAGTAGTTTTATTTTGTAGTTGGTCAATTCTATTTCATTGTCTGTAGAAAAAAAATCCTATGATAATTAGATCATCATTTAGAGGATAAGCTTGGCATGCATTTTATCAAGCCACCAACTGACATCAGTACCTCATTTATGATAAACTGCTTATCTGATGGTTATTCAGGTGATAACCTTTAAAATATTACTAATTGAATTATTCATCAGGGAAATACTCCAATGAAGCCTGTCCATAAATGTGAAAATCGTTCCTTTTAGAAACTGATGATGCAATCATTATAAATAATTTATTATACTAAGCTATAATGTTTAGTTTGAATACTTACAATTACCTTTGCTTGTTACATTTCACATGTCCCAAGAGATTTCTATGCTGACATCAAGTCCTTTTTATGCTATTCTTCACTTACAAACCTGGAAAAAACTAAGATGGAAGAAAAAGCAGACATTTTCCTCACTAGACACATTATTATTTCCTAAAACGTAACCAGCTCATTTTTTTAAACTACTTGATTTGTTACAAAAAAATGCTCATTAAATCTTCCTTATTAAAATGGATGTTATAAAAATATTATCTATTATTAGAATGATGATGTTAGATATTTAGTACGCTGTTATCATTTTGGAGATCTGTAGTTTGTACATAAGACTATTAAGATATGATTTGACAATGTCATGCTCCTCAGACAAGCTGCTTAACAACTATACAAAATGATGAGGCCCATTTGCTAGGGTCAATTAAATGCATTTTTATGCCATCTGCTAATTTCAGCACAGTGGATGGCATCACCACATTAGTAATAAATCCTACTGAGCTGTCATTTTAGAAAAAAAAGGTTGAAGTCAAAAGATTTGTGAGATACTGCAGGGCTCTGTGCAAAATAACAACATTCCCGAAAAGAAAGTTTAACCCTGAGCAGGTTGTATTTTATGAAAGCAAAAATATACTGTAACAAGTATCAATAATATTCAGGTAAACTAAGCAAATTGCAATTGTATTTGAGAGATACTTAACTGCCACACCAAATCATTGCGTTAGTTATTTATTTTATATGAATTTACTGTACAGATCACCTGGTACACAGTTTCTTGTCTCATACAAGTTTGTTGCTTGGAAACAAAATAAAACAGGAAACGAAATGAAAGGGAGACATGGAGAGGGAATGACTGAACTCTGGGACCTCTTTATGAAAAATGTCTGCACATATCCTTATAAGTAACCAATTAAAGTAATTCAAATATGTTTTAATGAATCGATTGAACATTAAATGCTATTAAAGACTGTAATCAAGAATTGTAGCATAATTGCTTTATTTTGGATCTGTCAAACATTCCAGCATCTTTAAAGACTGTTGCTAATGCTTTCCTGTAAGCTTGTATTTGTCTTTCAAGAAAAATGTTATATGACTGGAAGTACGGAAATGATGCTTCCAATTTAATTAGCATTTTATTTTTGGTCCTTAGTAGAAGCTGAGTGAGAATGAATTACTTATACTGTACTGAAGAAAGTAGCTGACAAGAAAAATGATTATGAGAACATCAAATTTTAAGGAATGTGATTTTTGCCTTAATTTAAATTATGTTAAGCTTAAAAATAACACAACAAGCAAACAGGGAAAGCAAAATACAATATTCCAGAAACTTAACATCACTTAAAACCATAATCAATGCATTAAAATCCAAACTAACCTATTTCGATTTTGTAGTTTTTCTTTTCTTTCTTCACTGTTGAACACACTTATTTAAAAGTTACTGATGTAATGCAATAAAAACCCACTTGGACTAGTGCTTTATGTGCTGGTTAATAGATGTTTTTCGTTATAATCAAAACCCTAAAATACATCATTAACTGCAAATTAGTTTTATAAGCTAGGCTGAGAAGACACATGCTGGTGTTGTAAGCAGCACTACCTTGTACTGTACCTGAAAGAGACATTAGAATCCTGGGCCACAGATGTTGTAAAAGTGCCCAGTTCAGCATATAACGCCACTCTTATCTACACTTCTTTGGTTAACAATCATGAATTCATAAATTCATAAATTTGGGAATGGTTATTTTTATATGTCCTAAATTGTTCACCTTTCTTTTCAAGTACTGATCTTCTGAACATACAAACATACAGTATAATCTAGGATAAAAGGACAGGAGAAACTGCAGTTTGTTTTTTGCATTAAAAATGTGTACAGTAATCCCTCCTCCATCGCGGGGGTTGTGTTCCAGACCCCCCCCCCCCCCACGAAAGGTGAAAATCCGCGAAGTAGAAACCATATGTTTATATGGTTATTTTTATATTGTCATGCTTGGGTCACAGATTTGCACAGAAACACAGGAGGTTGTAGAGAGACAGGAACGTTATTCAAACACTGCAAACAAACATTTGTCTCCTTTTCAAAAGTTTAAACTGTGCTCCATGACAAGACAGAGATGACAGTTCCGTCTCACAATTAAAAGAATGCAAACATATCTTCCTCTTCAAAGGAGTACACGTCAGACAGAGAGAGAGAGAGAGAAAAAAAAGCAGTCAAAAATCAATAGGGCTGTTTGGCTTTTAAGTATGCGAAGCACCGCCGGACAAAGTAGCTGCAAGGAAGGGAGCAAGCATTTTTCAGCATTTTTTAGAGAAGCGTCCGTATCCTCTAGGCCAGTATGCGAACAGCCCCTCTGCTCACACCCCCTCCGTCAGGAGTAGAGAATGTCAGAGCGAGAGAGAGAGAGAGAAAGAGAGGAAAGCAAACAATCAAAAATCAATACGTGCTGTTTGATCTTTTAAGTATGGGGAGCACCATGCGGGAAGCATATCGCTTGCAAAGCAGCCACATGTAAGCCCAGCAAAGAAGGGAGCACAGTGAAGGTAATCTTTCAGCGTTTTTTGAGGAGCGGCCGTGTCCTCTAGGGGTGCGAACAGCCCCCGTGCTCACAATATATTTGAGGAGTTTTATTTAATACATAATACGCGCTGTGGTTGGGTAGCTTCTCAGCCATCTGCCAATAGCGTCCCTTGTATGAAATCAACTGGGCAAACCAACTGAGGAAGCGTGTACCAGAAATTAAAAGACCCATTGTCCGCAGAAATCCACGAACCAGCAAAAAATCCGCAATATATATTTAAATATGCTTACATATAAAATCCGCGATCGAGTGAAGCCGCGAAAGTTGAAGCGTGATATAGCGAGGGATTACTGTACTGTATTACCAATATAAATACAGTACTTTAAGAAAGCAATAGAACAATATGAAAAAATGCATTTTAGTTGGACATTTTCAAAAACAACAGCTCAATATAAAAAAAGGGAACATTTTATAAATACTACAGTTCTTTTTAGCTTTTAGAGTCTGCTTTACACAGGCAGCTGATCTGGCAGCTCACATTTGGCAATTGTGTGATAGCCATTAATGTGTGGCACTGTGGCATTTACTTGCTATGTTTAACTAGGGGGCTCCGCCCCCTGCTCGCTTCGCTCGCCAACCCCTGGTGTTGGGAATGACAAAGAGCATGATGTATGAATGAGATATAGAATAGTGTGAAGGTGTAGATGATGCAAATAGAAAGCAAACAATAAAGTGTGTGGCACAGTGTAAAGGTTTTTTTGAAAATTTCTTTGTACACGCCGTTTAAGTGTAAAAGGTAATTCCAGGTCAGAACTTGTAATGTCAATGAAGATGATTATTGTTGTGATCAGAGTCAAGTTTGTCAGAGCTTAGAAAGAGTTGTGTCTCTCCAGGAAGTAATGGAATGACTTGGGTATTTATGTTTTCCACATTAATATTTTTTGGACATAATATAGTGCGTTGTGTTAAAAGGGGCATTTGGTCTAATGAGATTGCTGTTCCAAATCTGTCTGTAACTAAGTCGTTGCAGATAAAGGCTTGAGGAATTGTAATAATATGTGGGTGAAGTCCATCTGTATTGGTGAGTGTACCATCTCCCAGTTGTAATAAGCAATTGTTATGATCTGGTTCTGGACATAGATTTAGGATGTAGATTTGTGCATATTTGCATTGTTGATTTGTTTCAGGGTGCACTGTTCTAATGCGATGCAGTATTTGTGCACATATGCGAAAGCAGTATGGGCCATTGCCTTTTGGTGGCCTGATATTTACTCTGGTAGATGCAAAAGCAAATGAACTATTGTAGGATCTAATGCAGTTCATAATGTTTTTACTTTTAGGTACATCGTTAGTTAGAAGCTGTAGTTGAGCTTTGCGTTTTTTGAGCCGAGACATTTTTTCTTCTAGAAATATGGATAAGTAATAAGGAGTATTGCACTCACTGTTAATATGGAGCCTTTTTTGCGGTTGAACGGTTAATAGTGCCTCATTGTAATGAGATCCACCTATGCTGCATAGTGTGAATTGTGTTTGGTCCCGTTATCCGAGCGGTATCGTTTTGTACCTGTGATCGTGAATTCATGACTTGTTTGTTCTTGAGCATGAGAAATATGGATAAGTAATAAGGAGGATCGCACTCACTGTTAATATGGAGCCTTTTCTGCGGTTGAACGGTTAATAGTGCCTCATTGTAATGAGAGCCACCTATGCTGCATATTGTGAACGTGTTGAGATGACGTATGTTTAATACGGACGGTTCATTTAGAAATGGGGCTTTGTGTGTCATTTGTTATTTATGTTACTGTGGTCGTGGGTCTGAATCGTCGTTTTTGTGTACGTTTCGCGTGCTATGTCCGTAGTCTGTCCCGTTTCGTGTCCAATGGGCTTTGTGTGGTGCTCGTGGCTTCTTTTTTTTTGTGTGCTTGTGGCTTGTTGAATCCTCCTCTTTGTGTGCGTCCCGTTTCGTGTGCAATGGGATTAAATCCTCCTCTTTGTGTGTGTCCCGTCCGTTGCTTGTGTGTGTGTGTGTGGGGGGGGGGAGGGGGTGTTTGCGTGCTCTTTTTTTTTGTGTGCCAGGGGCTTGTTGAATCGTCCTCTTTGTGTGTGTCCCGTCCGTTGCTTGTGTGTGTGTGTGGGGGGGGAGTGTTTTGCTCGTGCGGCGCTGTGTGCGTCGCCTGCGTTTGACTCCTTTTTTCTGTGGTCTTGTCCACCTCTCGCGCCACCTCATTTCTTGGGGCGCCTGCGCAGTACGTCTTTTTGCGGCTACGGCCCATGGCCGGATGTCCCTGCGTCCATCCGGTTTAGCATTCTCGGTTAGTAATATGGATGCCTTACATTAATTTCATCTGCCACAAATTTGCCCAAGCTTGTATCCTGTCCAAGTCCCTGTGCAATGTTTCAGCTGATTCTAAATTGTCCAGTTTTGCATTATCCAAACTAAACCAGCTTCTTTATACTTGTATCGAGAGAAGTGACTTTAGCACTGACCCCTATGATAGATAGATAGATAGATAGATAGATAGATAGATAGATAGATAGATAGATAGATAGATAGATAGATAGATAGATACTTTATTAATCCCAATGGGAAATTGGCGCACCACTTTTAACATCACCTAATTCTGATAAGGTTCCTCACACCATAACTTTTTGCATTCTATGCATGAGCCAGTTTTGCACCCATCTACACATAGTGCCCAAATTCCCACTTCTCTATGTTTGATCAAAAGCCTCTGGTGTGGATTCAGTAAGTAAACAAAGGCAATGATTTTAAAAGCTTTTAAGCTACTTTGTATACTTTATTACAATGTGCTTAAATTATTTTTCTATGTGTATATATATATGTGTGTATGTATATAATATAGTGGCCTGCAGGGGGCATACCAGCCTCCCAAACCTGACACAGACAAGCACCAGGCACACGTTTAGCACACAACAGAGAGGTTTATTTACACAGGGGAATGCTTTCCAAATCATCCAAAGCAGTAGCAAGGTACAAATAACAGTGTTTTGTCTGCTTCTTTTCTCTGTCTTCTTTGTTTCTCTTTCTCTCTCTCTCTCCTCCTTCCTTCCTTCCTTCCTTCCTTCCTTCCTTCCTTCCTTCCACCTCCACCTCCATCAAGCTTTGTCTCCTCCCTCCCGACTCTGGCTCCTAGAAGAGTGGCTGCTGGCTCCTTTAAGCCACACCTGGAAGTATTCCAGGTGGGTCATTAGGGAGGTCTGGAATCACTCCCAGGTGTAACAAAATCCCAAACTAGTGCTCTTCAGCTTCCCCAGAGGCTGCCACAGAACCCAACAGGGCTGCAGTGAACTCCAACTTCCAGCATGTCCTGTGGGAATCCATGGTGCCAATGCAAACCAGGGGGGCTGCCCTCTGAAGGATTAGGAAAGTGCTTCCATCAGTAATATCACAAAACCAAACTGGATTTATTAAAAGCAAACACTTAGCTTCCAATCTTCGACACCTGTTTAATGTAATATATTCACCCATAAAGTCTAACACCCTGGAGATCTTATTGTCTTTGGATGCAGAAAAAGCATTCAGTATGGTTTAATGGGATTACCTATTCACTACCTTGTGCAAAATTGGGTTTGGATCTAACATATGTGCATGAATGAAACTACTGTATACCAGTCCAGAAGCTTCAGTTTGTATTAACAACATTGCATCAGAGTACTTCAAACTAGAACATTCTACTACTACTGAATGCCCTGTGTCACCACTGCTATTTACAATCACTATTGAACAATTGGCTGTTCACTTTTAAAATGCATCTGAGATAAAGGGGATTATCAGAGAAGTACTTGAACAGAAAATATCACTATATGTAGATGATATGGTACTGTATATATCAGACCCACAAAATTCTGTGCTTGTAGTTCTAATAGCACTAATAGAAGGTATCTGGACTCAAAATTAATTTGAATAAAAGTGAGCATTTTCCAGTGAACTCTCTAGCACACAACATGAACCTAGAATTGTATACAGTAAATAATTTCATGTGTATTCCGTGTCTACAACAAATTATGTAAACACATTGTTAAAACAGAAACTTTTTCATGTTTTAGTAATAAATGACATAATGTAGACATGAATTGTATAATGTGTGACATTTTGAAGAAATCATTTTATGGTACTTGCTAGAAGTTAGCTTTGTTTCAGTTTTATTCTCTCAGTCACATTCATGCACTCCCTCACGCCAAACCCCCCATATATCTGACCCTAACTAACTGCGGCAACATAAATTCACATAAATGTTCATTTTTAAATAATATTGCATTAGTGCGATGATGTTTTCTGATTGGTACTCTTCAGGTCATAAAATGATTTCTTCAAAATGTTACATATATTTGACTCTTTCTTTTTTTCCCTGGTGCTGCGTTGACATCATGCACCAGAAGGCATGAGCTTATTCAGTGCGAGCAGGAACACGCATGTGGCCGTTTGCTGTGTGCTACAACAAAGGTGGTTGTGTGGTGCTACAAATAGGTGCGTTGATGACCTGACAGCTGATCAACGCACATGTACTGTGCAAGGCATGCACAAGGGTCCACTGAGAAAAGAAGGGAATTCTTGGCTCATCTTGCAGAGGAGCTTCATCATCACTTCTTACAAGAAAAGGCGATGGAAAAAGAAAAAGAGGATGCAACATCGACAAGACCGCTGCTTCCCCCAGGAAAGCAAACTCAGTGTCAGGCGCTCCTTCAGTGTAATAGCAACCACAGCATAGAGAGAAGTGCGTACATTGCAACAGGTACACATGTCGTAAATGTAGGAAAGACGGTTCTTGGGTGTGTGGGAAATGTTAACATTTAAATTTGATGAATGCATATAGCGCTGAACTGACCTCTCTGCACTATTCTTTCCTCTGCATGTCCTGGAGTACAAAAGAAACACCACCATGAACCAAGATGTGGAGATTGGGCAAGATCGGAAAAAAAAAACGTGGTCACAGTTTACAACAGCAGAAGAATATGAATAATGTTGCATCCATGCCACAATGTTTTCCGAAATATACTATACACATCATAAAATGAGTTATTCCAAATATCATATATACCTATGTGTCTGTTTTTTTGTTAGTGCGGCTTTGACATCATGGACTATAAGGTGCATACTAATTCAGCTTACTCAGGAACACTCAATAAAACTGATTAAAAAAATTCAAGTGTTGGTGAGATATGAAGAAGGCAGATTCACCAGCGTTTGTATGTCAGCTTTTATCCCTCCAGATCAGAGAATTTCCAGTTCCATTGTCTCAAAACACCATTCACATCTACAGTTAATCCCACTTTCAGATAAAAAGTAACAGCATCAGATCTGGAGCGGGGGGTGGATGTTGTATTGTTATCAGAGGTGGGTAGAGTAGCCAAAAATTGTACTGAAGTAAGAGTAGCGTTACTTCAAAATAATATTACTCAAGTAGAAGTAAAAAGTAGTCATCCAAAAAATTACTCAAGTAAGAGTAAAAAAAGTATTTGGTGAAAAGACTACTCAAGTACTGAGTAACTGTTTGAACATAATAAATGATTAATTTTTTAGAAATGTTGTAATAAGACAGACACAAATATAAAATAATGTGCAAATTCTGCTATTTCCAAATAATAAAATAAAAAATGAGTACAAGTAAATAACATCTTTACAAAATAAAGATGCACAAAAAACACAAAGTTCCAAATCTCAGTTTTTCACAACAAAGCTTTTGAATCCAATACCTACAGTAGGTAACATGTATGTTTGAACAGTGCAAACTACTTACAGTGACAAGATATACTGTACACTGACAGTATAATACTGTATATTCACTTTGTGGTGTAGAGGGTCCGCAGCTTCAAAAAAAAAAAAAAAAAAGCCCACTTTCAAATCCATAAAGCCGTGTCACTCTCCGTAGGCGCTGTTGCACAACTACGGGGAGTTAATTAGATAGTTGGAGCGAGTCACACCTGCATGTGTGGGTGCGATCATTCTCAATTGCTTCATTGGCTTTCTGCGGCGTGTGATTAAGGCCCACAGAGACGAGAGTGTATTTATATGGGTCGGCACAAAAAAAAGGAGGGGGAATCAAAGAAAAGGAGAAAAGAAAAGCGTCTGTAGGGGACCGGCATCGTCACACACTTGCCTTCCAAATAGCACAGCTGATAGAAAATAACATTAGAACAAGGCAGCTTGTGCACGTAAAAGAAGTCTCACTTTACCATGACTGTCTGTGTCTGTGCATGTTTGGTTAAAACGTGTTTGTTCTTTACTCAGTGAAGTGATGGTTAGGCTTCAGCAGGAGTTGGTTCTCAAGGTTCTTGCAGTGAAGCTGTGACCGTTTAGCAGTGAACATTTCTATAATATATAAAAACATTTTAAAGTGCCTTTTTTTCAAAGATCTCAGAGTACAGTGGGAAAAGGATGTCTTACTCAACATTTCAGAAAAGGAATGGAAGGCAGCCATGCACAGAATTCACTCTAGCTCCATATACACAAAGCATACTGTTATTCAACTTAAAATCTTTTATGGAGCACATTTAAAATGGTCTAAATGTTTACAGAGCAAGATATTCCAACATGTGAACATTGCAATCAAGCTCCAGCCTCACTGAGTCACATGTTTTTGGCGTGCACCAAATTAACATCATTCTGGACCAAAATTTTTAAATGACTATCAGAAAGCCTTGGTGTCACAATACCTCCTAATCCATTAACACTAGAATTACCAGAGCTTACGAAAAAACTCGTATATCCGGCCCACCTTAAATTGCTTCTTAAATCCGTTCACACCTCTCCGCCAGCATCCTTTGTCCTCTAAATGTGCTGATAAAAGACAAGCTGCCAGCAGCCGGCTATTCCATCCCCCCACCGACTTAGAACGTGAGCGAACTTTTCCCAGCTCACGCCTTGATTGTTTACCTGGGAGTGAAGTGCAGTTTTACAGCGGAAATGATAGATCGTTATTTGGAAGACACGCATGAAATGCGTGTTCCGTTTCTAAAGTAATCTGTGTAAACACATTGTTAAAACAGAAACTTTTTCATATTTTAGTAATAAATGGTACAAAATGTAGTAGGCATAAACTATAGAATATGTAAAGCCCGAGTTCCAAAGATCAGATAAACACTTTCACAAAAGCTTCAAGAATGATTCAACAGCTTCTGTGGCGTAGCGTAAGTAAGATCTCTAAGTAAGATCGGGGGAGGGGTGACGTTAGAGCGCCTGCGCTTATTCAGTGCAGCAGGGACAACGCACATGTTGTTCTTTTTTTCTTTCAGTACACGTGGCTTCCCTGTTTATTTATATATCTAGTGACTTCTCTGCCTGTCTGTCTCTCTATTACGCAGTGCTCTGTCTGTCTTTGTGTTATGGATCTTAAAAATAAGTTATAAGGACAGTTGTTCCTGTTAATTGCAGTCTCAATTGTTAAAAAAATATTTTAAAAGGAGCATCCCACATGAAAATATAACGATCTCAGTAACTGACAGTGCATACCAATGTATAAATTTTATGTCCGTTTGAGGTTTAAAAGAAAAGAAAAAAAAAGCAACACTTCATCCCCAGCGGGGAATCGAACTCAGGTCTGTGAGGCAAGGAAAAGCTGCTCTGCACTAAGAGGCAAATCTTAGCACGCTACGCCACAGAAAATGTTGAATCATTCTTGAAGCTTTTGTGAAAGTGTTTATTTGATCTTTGGAACTCGGGCTTTATATATTCTATAGTTTATGCCTACTACATTTTGTAACATTTATTACTAAAATATGAAAAAGTTTCTGTTTTAACAATGTGTTTACACAGATTACTTTAGAAACGGAACACGCATTTCATGCGTGTCTTCCAAATAATGATCTATCATTTCCACTGTAAAACTGCACTTCACTCCCAGGTAAACAATCAAGGCGTGAGCTGGGAAAAGTTCGCTCACGTTCTAAGTCGGTGGGGGGATGGAATAGCCGGCTGCTGGCAGCTTGTCTTTTATCAGCACATTTAGAGGACAAAGGATGCTGGCGGAGAGGTGTGAACGGATTTAAGAAGCGATTTAAGGTGGGCCGGATATACGAGTTTTTTCGTAGGCTCTGGTAATTCTAGTGTTAATAGCTGTGTTTGGTGTACTCCCAGATGAGCTTAAAGTGGAGAAGGACAAACAAACTGTAATTGCCTTTACTTCACTATTAGCATGTAGATGTATCTTGCTCACCCCTCTTAAGTCATAGGGTACTTGATGTTACATACTATTTGAAACTGGAAAAAATAAAATTCTCACTTAGAGGACCTGTTCAAAACGTTTTTAAAACCTGGCAGGATCTAATCAATAACATTTTAGAATAAGCATTTAAATTGGGGAAAATGGTTCCCTTCCCTCTTTTCTACTCTTAAAGTTTTACTCTGACTGTTGGCCTTCCTCTCTTTCTCTTGGGCGGGGGTTGAATTGAATTTAGTCTTGTTAAGTTTGAATTGATTGTATGGAATGTAGTATTTGCTTTTAATAAAATCAATAAAAAATACAGTAGAAGATTTCAAACTTATTATCAAAATGACTTTGTAATAAGATTACTGTACAGTAAATCACAAAACAGAAGTAGTTTACACTAAAATGAACAACTGGTATGTACAGTATTTAGACCCTATGCTTAGATGTCCTACAGGGTTTGATAAAAATACAATACCTTAAAGAGATGAGATTGGCAGATAATGTCACAAAAATCCACCAGTAACTGCCGATTGATCCCTCAGCATAGACAGATTGTCTTTGCTAAGGGATTATTAAGAATATCACCTCTCGCTTCTAGCAGCTGTACTACTTGAGATGGCGCAGCTGAGAAACTTACTTAGTACATTTGGAATTACAAGTAGTGGCTTCTACTGCTCAGGTATACACCCAGCTTCTGATCAAACTGCTTACCTATGAGTGAGCTTACTTCAAGGCTGTGTGTGTTGCGGGTTTCATTTTCTGACATGTGCTGTCTTTGCTGAGTGATTGCACAGCGTCTCCCTTCTGTCTTAGCAGGTATGCTACCTGAGATGACACAGCTGTTACATGTATTTAGAACGCTGGGGTTTTACCTCACAGTTAATCAGCTAGCTGCTAATTGAACTGCTTACCTGTAACTGAAATGTACCAGTTACATTCCGCAACATGTGGCTGTGAAAGCACAAAATCACTGAAAAAAATGAAAACTCAGTGGTATTGTGCAGTCCTATACCTCAGCATTTGTAAAGGCTGCTATGTATTCATTGGCATCAAAGGTAGTTTGCTTCATTTATAAGTAAAAATGGAAGTTACTAGATGAAAAAGAACTGAAATTCAGTCGAAGAGAGATATTTGGGGGTTTTATAGGCTTATTTTATCTGCAGAATTGCTGCAACATTAGACCTGTCTATATATACAGTACGTCATTGTATTAAAATAAGTGTAAGAAAGATGAAGCACTGAAGATGACTAGAGGGAGAATTTTCTTTTATGGCTAAAAGTTATAAAAAATATTTTGCTCAAACCTACAAAATATAACCTGACTGATGGTTGAACTAAAAGACATTCCTCCTTTGAAGATAAATGAGAAGGTCAGAATCTCTGTAACCGCTCTAAAACATTGTCAGACCTATTTTCATCATTTATGCTTTGCTGTGCTATATACAGTATATGTTTTGCATTGGTTTAGTAAGGAGTTATTTTATTTTAAATTTACATGCATATAATCCTGTACGGAAAAATTACATTGAAGTATTTTATCATTAACTTGGAATTATTTCTGCACTCAGAATTTCAGGTGTTGGGGATTTTCAACCTAAGGGTTTAATTAAATGGTAAAATATGATTTAAGGACAAAAACACCCATTTGTAGGTACTTCTGGCCTTCAATAGCTATTCATCTCTATTAAAGCCCCATCACCAGGTCATAGACCCCAAGTTCTAGAATTTTAGTGTGACTTTAAGTGCGCACAGGTGACCATGGCTTCCCTGTTTGCTTAGGAAAATGAATAAATAACCTGTGTCTAGCTATTGGGTGCCCAAAATGTGGAATTGAAGATAGCTTGTATTTGTAGACACTCAGATAACAGAACTGATGGAAAGTTCTACTGGTATCCCATCTTTTGTATCAATGTGTTTAAAGACAACCAACCAAAAGTGAAAAGTTGAAATGCAGATCAAGATTAAACAGCACAAGGACTAAGAACAATGGCTATTCCAGCCAGTAGAGCAGTTTCCAAGTGTTTTCCACTTTGGGGGACCTATCAGAATGGCTCAGTTACAGACTAAGAAGAGTACACAAGCCTAATTATGACTGGCCACAGTGAACCACTCCATCCAAGATACAAATTCATGAAGGTGGCCTTTGGTTAATGTGAGCAACAGAAAGAATAACTGTCGTGCCAGAAAACCTGTGGGCATGAGCACAGCGTATAGGAATAACAGTTAGACAATTAGTAGGTAATAATATAGCACAATAATCTCCCCTTCTCCAGAGTTTGCTAGAGCTATGATAGAAAGTGATTTAAACTCTGAGGAAGCAGGCATGCTATTAAGTTATGAAAAGGCATGTTTACCTCAAGGGACAGTAGGGCCTAGACATGGATATATGAGACACAGGTCAACTAGTAATAGAAGGACAAGAACAGGAAAAGTGTGAAACAGGGGATAGTGTTCTAAATCTAAGGGCACTGCATAGAAGTAGGAAAGCAGTAGATATAAATGGGTTATCAGCTGAACCTGAACTCATAGAATAAACTAAACTGCATAAAGGGATTGCAGTAGAATTCAGAAGATGTGATATTTTAGGTTGTGATAATGATGATATAATGAATGCTGTTAATGAATTGAGGAATTGAACACAAAATAACTGAAGTTATTGAATTTACAGAGAAACAGAAATATGAAGAGTGAAATTGTATAGTGAGGAATGGAGGATTTACTACTGTATCTTAAAAAACAGTAACAACAGAAAGAAATCTGAAGTTGTAATTTCTGCTTTGTTCCTTTAAAGGAGATTGCTTCAAAAATAGTATACAGAGTATACTAGTAATATACAGATAGTTTACTAGTATACTAGTATAATAGTATACAGAGAATGAGTTATGGAAATGACTTATGCAAAAGAACCTAGAAGGGCATGCCAGGTGGGCTAGGAGTATTACCTCCCTCAGCTAGTACAGTTGAAAATGGTGGAAATGAACAAGAATCCAGGCAGGCTTTTGATTTTGCTATAAAGCCTGTGTGCAGAGTGTCATTTGGAGTGTTGCCATACATACAGCTTGTGTGCTGCAAAATGGACCCTGAGGATAGAGGAATTAACATCAGGAAAACTGACAAGGTGTTAGAGAACAGACAGGGAAAGACCGAATAACCCTTTCAGCACTTGCCCAAGAGCAAGAAATGAGAGAGTGGAGCATAGATCTGCCCTATTAATGGACTTGACATACCGAAATATTGTAATGAAATTTTTGACAGTGACATAGAGGATGGGTGAGAAAGGAAAGGATACTACCCTGCCCTCCAAAGACAGACAGCACCCTTAGGTACAGCTATATATGACATACATCAGGTTTCTGGACAGCTGGCATCTATTAAATGCTAGCTTGAAACATTTAAGTTTTGAACTGAAAGACATTGTCTTTGCACAGGAAGAAGCAAAATGGTTCAGGAGGAGAATGCATTTCAACAGGGCCAGGCAAGGCCAAGGTATTATGCTTAGATACTCTTTGCAGTACATTACATCTCTCAGGCCACACTCAGTTCATTCAGCTTAAAACTTTCATATCCCAACCCACTGTTGTTACTTCAGGTGTGCCCCAGGGCTCTGTCCTGGGGCCCCTCCTTTTCATTATTTACCTCCTTCCACTTGGCAATATCTTTTGTAAATATATTATGTAAATATTTTCCTTTCCACCTTCCTCGCTTATTGATTGCATAGTAGAGATTAAAATCTGGTTTTCTTCAAATTTTCTTAAATTAAATAGTGACATAACTGAGGTGCTCTTCACTGGTACAAAATCAACATTATCCAAAACTGATAATTTTTCATTTGTTATTGATAATTCCTCTGTCTCCCCTTCCCCACAGGTTAAAAGTATGAGTGTCATCCTTGACAGTACTTTATCCTTTCAGTCCCACATCAATAACATCTCCTGGTCTGCATATTTCCACTTGGGTAACATTAATTGTATTCGCCCCTCCCTCACTCTCCACACCACTGCTATCCTTGTTCATAGCCTTGTCACTTCTCGTATGGATTATTGCAATTCCCTTTTCTTTTGTCTTTCTTGCAAATCACTTCATAAACTTCAACTAGTCCAGAATTCAGCTGCCCGCATCATTACTAGAACCACCTCTATTCACCATATCACTCCCGTCTTGCAGCAGCTTCATTGGCTCCCAGTTAAGTTCCACATTGAATTCAAAATTCTTTTGTTAACTTTTAAGGCTATCCACAACTTTGCCCCTCTATATCTGTCTGACCTCCTCCATGTTGCCATTTCCTCTCGTACCCTTAGATCCTCTTCCTCCATCCACTTGACTGTCCCTTTCACCCACCTTACCAGCATGGGGAGCAGAGCATTCAGTTGCTCTGCTTCCCAGCTCTGGAACTCACTACCATCTGAGCTTAGACATACTGAAACATTTTCACTTTTCAAATCTAAAGTGGTGCCAGGAGCGGAGCCTCTAATTAATGTGAGGAAGACAAAAAAAGCTGCTCATTGATTTTAAGAAGAATGCTGACCAGTAAAACCATTGGTGTTCCATAGAGAATGAGTTCAGAGTGTTAGTAGCTTTAAGTACCAGGGTACCATATTGGGTAATAGCTTGATCTTCAAGGAAAACAAGCAATGCATCTACAAAATATGGTAAGAGCACAGCTATTGATTGAGAAGACTGAGGAAGATGACCATTTCAGCTAGCATCCTACTGAACTACTATACATGTCATATTGAGAGTGTACTGACTTTACCATTCCTGGCCTGGTGTGGGGACTGTCTGTGACTAATAAAAATAAATTTAGGCAAATAATCCAATTAAGGTCTGCTCTCTGTGGACAATTGCAATAGGGGGTTCAAAGGATTGTATAACAAAAAGAAGATCGTAAATGACCAGATACCTTGCTTAAACGATTGTTTCCAAACATTACCGTCTGGGAGATGATACTTGCACCCAAAATTTAAAACAAACAGAAGTAGAAATAGTTTTATACCAACAGTAATGAAACTTTTAAATAAGCAAAATCCAATTTTATCGAAATAAGCAAATATCCTGGATTTTTTTTCTAATTTGTTACATACTGTATATATGTCATTAATTTGTATTTTATTTTATTATGTCTTGTGTGTAGTAATGTGCTCTTGTATATATTGCTGACTGGATCAAAGTGAATTTCCACTTGTGGACAATAAAGGTAAACTAAACTAAACTAAACTACAAAAGACAGTCTACAGCCAGGGTCCCAGAGATATTTTAATCCTGTTACCTGTTGTGTGGTGGCCCTATGCAGGATGTTTGGGGCCGAGTTAGAGAGAGAGTGTTCAGCTGATACCACCAGGAAACACTCTGTGCAGAAGCAATAGCTTCTCGGCCAAACCTGGGAGTTCATCCATTATCTACATCCATAAAGAAACTGCTTCTGAAGGTCATTGTAATCCAGACATCGCGGGTTTGTAGCTGACCTGTGGCACTTAGACTTAATGCAAATCTGCAAACTGAGATGGCTCATGATGTGAGTCTATGACAATGCATTACTCAAATGGAGGGAAAAAAAACAAAATTTCTGACTGTGGACCAAGAGATATGTGGTATTGAAGGCTAGAAAGAGAACAGGGCATGTATTCTGACATAAAGGAAGTAACGTGAGGCAAAAGCACCAGCCCACATCTGCAAATACATGCAATACAATTCAGAAGAAGGTCCATTTAACTAATATTGGCAGCACATGGGCTTTAGACTAAAACTTTTAATAGCAAAATGATTTACAGCATGAATTAATATTTAAAAGATGAGAAAATAAATCATTGGCCAGAATGTTATAATAAATTTTAAGCATAGAATATAGTGTTTAAGGATTGTGAGCAACAGCAATGAGGAAAAAAAAACTTCCAGGATGAAGGTAAATTTAATAAAAATAATTTTTGGCAGCCCTTACAAAAACTTCACTAGTCAATGTACAATTCATGGTCAAAAGGTATCTGGGCATTTTTTTTTCATTTTGTGGTGGTGGTGTTATCTATAAGCCATGTCATCTACTTGTATTTCTATCATTTATCATTTTATAATAATGATAATAATAGCATCTGTCTCCCCTGCTGATTGGCAAGGAGATGTTACTCATCCAAAGGTAGATGTTAAGTTGAGGTATTCAGGACACAGAAATTACAATTGAAACCTGGCTACTAAGAGGTTCTAGACATGATAGCCAAAGCGAAGGACTCTCTGAATAAAGTTTACCATAAAAACTCCATGTATCATGATTTGGCTGGCCCAACAATAAGAAATATTCAGGATGCACAAATGTGCTTCTGAAATCAGCACATCATAATGTTTTAAACCCTATACGTCATTATCTTTAGCCAGAAGAACCGCAAGCCACAATGGAAACCTGTGATGAGATTATACAAGCTTGATTCACTGACTGAAACAATGCAGTTAGTATGGGCATCTGCCTACTTTAACTCCCAGATGCATTCTGACATCACAGTGTAGAAAATGGAAAAAAGTAAAAAATGTTACATTAATGAAAAAACAAGTCCACAAAAATGAAATATCCTCCAAATACAAAGCAAACAATATACAAAATATAGGATCACAGACAGAAGGCATCTTTCAAAATATTTAAGGAAGTAAATGTCAAAAAGACCATAATGGGTTTCCTCATAAAGATCAGATGAAAACACCAACCAAGAACAATGTCATCATGCTACATGTGAAGATTCATCTTGTATCACTAGATACACTCACTGGAAGATCACCAGAAGACATCATAAAAAGTAAATAAATAATGAGAAATGTACTTAACAGTGCAAAACACATTGGAGAAGTGTGGGGATGGGTACTGAGCTGGCCTAAGCAAACAAGGCAGCAGGTTACAGCACGCAGAACATTTGCTGAATTAAAACTAGTATAAATGATTTGGATAAATGTAAATAAATAAATTAGCATATTAATGCATATACTAAACCGAGAGAAATATTTCCAAATGGCCTTGAACAAATTTCAGACGTGGGCAAACTGGGGGCAGATAAAGATAAAATGCAATGTTCTACATGTCAGAAGTAAAATTGTTAGGTATAGCTGTCTAATCGTTTTTATTTGCAGCATGTTAAAAATTAATTTCTCGACAGATAAAATTTTCTGCCAGCTTTTGAAGTTTGTTTTGGATTTTGAAGATTTAAGATTGATTATTATTATTTCTTTCCTAGGATGTACAGTATATTCAAGAGTCAAATCTTTTTTTTTTTACTTAGGTTTTCATATTTAATGTGTCACCATTTTATTTTTCCTATAGGTGCTGCCATTTCTTGGTATTGTCTTTAAGAGACGATGGTCCGTTGCTAGAGTAAGTGGCTTCAGAAGTTATTTGACAGTATAAATGCTGTTGTCAAAAGTGCAATGATATCCAAGAATTTGGACAACCTTTAAAACTCATGTTCAAAGCATTTGTTAGGAATTCTCAGCCTTCACTTGAGTTTTTTGACTTTGAATTTAGTTTAGTGTTTTTGTTTCGTTACCAGTGTATTTTCACCTTCCCATATTGACCTTCCGTAGGCTTTTTGACCAGATTGTCTCCTGGTGCTTTCTAATTCTCAGGTACCCCTGTAGCATGCCACTTTCTCCAACCATGGCAGAAAACCAGTAATGGGATCTGAAATTCAGCAGTAAACCTTATGACCAAAGCATTGAGATCCTAGTATACTTAGTGATAATTATAAAAAAGTGTGCAAAAATAAAATGGGAGGTTAATAGGATATTGAACACTATTACATTGATATCAATGTTAAATACAGTAACAAGTCTAGATAGGGTAAGGTTAGGCTGTTTAATGCACATATGAGGCCACATCTGGCAAATAGAGACCATAATACAAACATATAACACTACCTATAAAGAAAGTCAAAGGTATGGCAACTAAACTGATTTTTGGACTGCACAGAACAAATTCTGGATGATAGATGATTGAAGAAGAAGAATGTTTTCAGCAAATTGTTTAAAAGGTAACACAATAAGAATGTCTAATATTTTCAAGGGAACCAGTAAGGGATATGCAGATACTTGTAAATATTTCCATCATAAACATTGGGCAGAATAATGAGCTGTGTAAGGGAAGATTTTACACAAATACTGAAGAAGCTTTTCTTCAGACACAGAACTAAAGATACCGTAAATTGAATGCTTTAAAACATGGTCAATGTGAATATTAATTTCTGCTAAATCTTTGCAGCATTATTTTCTGAAAAAAGGCAAATATGGCTCCCTTAAAGAAAACATGTTTGTAAAGTTTTATAATCACATCAGTTTTCTTATCTTCCTTATAAGAAAACAGTACTTTCTGATTATTTTTCTGATAATGTTCTGACCACCTACAGCAACTATACCCCAAAAAGACAATTTTATGTTTTAAGGCTTTTCTCATAGTTCATTAATGTATGTACTTATTTTAAAGCTGACCTACTTACCAAAGCCCATATATACAGGACTGCCATTGTGCTTAATACAGCACTAACATCTACTTATACAACAAAAATTCTACACGGTTAAATATATGAATTTAAAGGAGATTGTTTAACTGTACAATTGTCTTATTTGAAAAGCAATATAAAACATAAAAAGATGTAGAGAAGTTAAAAACTAAGGAAGTTTCACAAGGGCATCTACACTTTCTTTATGTATACCAAGTGAAAATAAAGAAAAAAATGTATTGGTATAAGCAACACTCATGAGAAAATGGTCTTACTTAAAAAACAAAAAACAATGTATTAAAAAACGTGGAAGACTATTTTAGCCGATAATAAATTGTTAAATAACAAGAAGAAGTAGTGTTGTCAAATGAGAACTGATTTGCCCAAGTGTATTGTATATTGTATAATGCTACACACACTTGAACTATATTTTCTGCATAAATGATGATGAAAACGTAAAAGATCTAAAGCACACAGGAATTATAAATGCTTTATTGCTTGTTTTTTTTTTTGATTCCTGAACTGTTTTTCATCAGTAATATTAGAATTACATGGCTGGCAGTTTGCCATAATAAGTGGGTGAACTACAGTGGGATTTAACCCAATTTCCTTTTACCCAGTGGGCCCAATTCAATATTTTTAAATGCTGCACGATGTAGCTGACACATCTGTCTACATAATTAAGAGATGTGGAAGGGGAACTATTTAGTTTTCAAAGGATCTATTCACTGGATCAGTTAAAAAGGTTTAATGTAGGCAGGGGCACAAATTAATTTCTTAGTTTTAGAAAGTAGCTGAAGGATAATCCAAGTCTTCTCTGGAATCCCTCTACCTTCTATAGAGACATGTAGACAACAAAACTTATAATTATTTAATGTAGCATGACACAAACATTGTGGGTAGGTGTCACATAAACAGAAGTTTTAAACCTGAAGAGCATGTGCATTTTTCCATTGCTGGATTAAACAGGTGAAAGCACAGGCTAAAAACATGAACACACAGTTACCATAGCCATTTTCAGCATTGATAACAGCAATACATCATAAATGGTTACATGAAAATACATGGTTCTATGAAAAAAATATGTCTGGAAATGAAATTTTACAACTGGGATATTCATCTACTTTGAAGTACCGCTGGCAGTTTTTTAATGTGTATTTCTGAAAAAGTGGTATATAGTACAAAAGTGTCCGTTTATGTTTTCGATATCAAGCTTTCAGGATTGAGGTAAAAAAGAACTGGAGTCCATCCTGTCAGCAAATGGCAAAAGTCTACAAACAGCTAAGAATATCATAAAAGACCCTGTGTTAGGATATAGCGGGTTGGATAATGACTGACTGACTGGCTGACTGACAGCTATCAAAGTCGCTGTGAAAAGGCGAGTTGTAGTCCACCATCTGAGTGTCATATGGAAGTGTAATAGGGCACAGAGAAAAGACAAAAAAAAAAATAGGGACACAGTGGAATAAAAAGGTCAAAATGTCAACTTCAATCTCAAAAATTTTTTTGTCATTAAAGTAGAATGTCATAAACGTCATCTTAAAATTGTTTTAATTTATTAGTTTCTCAAATCCCATCGTAACTAAAGTAGCTCATTAAATGCTTTGTATTCTACTGTATGTGTTCTTCTATATACTCTATGTGTGTGAATCACTATGTGCTTCTTAAATGGGCTTTCTCTTACGCCAACAGGGCACAGAATATATTACATTCATGATATTACAGCTCTCTGAACAATTTAAATACTAAGATGTATTCTTGATATCATTTTCATGATGATAGGAATCAAAGCATGTATTAAACATGGGGGCACGGTGGCGCAGTGGGAGCGGCAAGCTAGCTTTCCATCCAGAGATTGTTGCTGCACCATGCGCGATCCTTGATGAAATAATTTATTGGAGCAGTACTGTCTCTTTCAAAGTACTAACCCCCAATTCTTGTCCTTCCTTTTCTTTCTCCAAGTAACCAATCCCCACACAAGCTCTGTAATAAATTTCAAGCCATCTATAAGTTTAGAATGCCGATTCTTCAAAACTTTAACACTAGAATTACCAGAGCCTATGAAAAAACTTGTAGATCCGGCCCACCTTAAATCCTATCGCACATCTCTGTCAGCATCTTTTGTCCTGTAAATGTACTGATAAAGACAAGCAGCAAGCATCCTACTTCCAACCCCCCACCGCCGCAGAACGTGCACGCTCATGCCGTGATTATTTGGGAGTGAAGTGCTGGAGTTTTAGAGTGGAAATAATAGATCGTTATTTGGAACACATGCATTTCATGTGTGTTCCGTTTCTACAATAATCATACTTTAGTAGTAAATGACAAAATGTTGGCATAAACTATATAATGTGTGAAGCCTGAAGTCTAATGATCAAATAAACACTTTCACAAAAGGTTCAAGGCTAAGACAACAGCTTCCGTGGCATAGCGGTAAGATTTGCTGACTTGTAATCAAGAGTCCCTGGTTTGACCCCGACTTCCTCCTATATTTACCATTTTCAGTAGTGAGCTGCTCTTATTGTTAATATTATACAGTACACGCATGCATTTGGTTTGCATCTGTAACGGACGGTGTACATTTATAGTACTTGTAAAAGTTACCTTTTTTTTCACTTTTATTCTCTCAGTCACGATCACGATACATACTACAGCCCCCCCCCCAAAGTATCTGACACTGTTAGTATTTATTTGAAACTGGGAGTAACTGTAGATGTGAGTGGTGTTTTGAAGCAATGGAACTGGACATTCTCTGATCTGGAGGGATAAAAGCTGACACACAAACGCTGGTGATTCTGCCTTCTTTGTATCTGACCATCACTTGATTTTTTTTTATTCAGTTTTATTGAGTGTTCCTGCTCACGCTGAATTAGTATGGCACCTTATGGCCCATGATGTCAAAAAAAAACCAAAAAAACAGAGAGATAGGTATATATGATATTTGGAATTATTCATTTTATGACCTGTATAGTACAATTCGGAAAACATTGTGAAATGGATGCAACATTATTCAAATTATTCATATTCATTCGCATAACATCTTGCAGTTGTAATCAGTGACCGCGTGTTTTTTTTTTTCCCCAATCTTGCCAGTCTCCATGTTGCTGTATGGTGGTGTTTCTTATGTACTCCAGGACATGCAGAGGAAAGAATAGTACAGAGAGGTCAGTTCCGCACTACAGTGATCCCTCGCTATATCGCGCTTCGCCTTTCGCGGCTTCACTCTATCGCGGATTTTATATGTAAGCATATTTAAATATATATCGCGGATTTTTTGCTGGTTCGCGGATTTCTGAGGACAATGGGTCTTTTAATTTCTGGTACATGCTTCCTCAGTTGGTTTGCCCAGTTGATTTCATACAAGGGATGCTATTGGCAGATGGCTGAGAAGCTACCCAACTTACTTTTCTCTCTCTCTCTTGCGCTGACTTTCTCTGATCCTGACGTAGGGGGTGTGAGCAGGGGGGCTGTTCGCACACCTAGACGATATGGACGCTCGTCTAAAAATGCTGAAAGATTATCTTCACGTTGCTGCCTTCTGTGTGCAGCTGCTTCGTGAAGCGACATGCTGAACGGTGCTTCGCATACTTAAAAGCTCAAAGGGCACGTATTGATTTTTGACTGTTTGTTTTTCTCTATCTCTCTCTCTCTGTCTCTCTCTCTCTCTCTCCCTGCTCCTGACGGAGGGGTTGTGAGCTGCTGCCTTCAACAGCTTTGTACCGGCGGTGCTTCGCATACTTAAAAGCCAAACAGCCCTATTGATTTGTTTGCTTTCCTCTCTGTTTCTGACAGTCTGTGCTCCTGACGCGCACTCCTTTGAAGAGGAAGATATGTTTGCATTCTTTTAATTGTGAGACAGAACTGTCATCTCTGTCTTGTCATGGAGCACAGTTTAAACTTTTGAAAAAGAGACAAATGTTTGTTTGCAGTGTTTGAATAACGTTCCTGTCTCTCTACGACCTCCTGTGTTTCTGCGCAAATCTGTGACCCAAGCATGACAATATAAAAATAACCATATAAACATATGGTTTCTACTTCGCAGATTTTCTTATTTCGCGGGTGGCTCTGGAACGCAACCCCCGCGATGGAGGAGGGATTACTGTATATGCAATCATGAAATTCAAATGTTAACAGTTGACACATATGCAAGGACCATCCTTCCTACATTTACGACATTACAACAGCACCATACATCAACGTGGAGACTGGCAAGATTGGGAAAAAAAAAACACATGTGGTCATTGATTACAACCTCAAGATGTTATGTGAATGAATATGAATAATATGAATAATGTTGCATCCGTGGCAGATTCACCAGTGTTTGTGTGTCAGCTTTTATCCCTCCAGATCAGAGAATGTCCAGTTCCATTGCCTCAAAACACCACTCACATCTACAGTTATTCCCAGTTTCAAATAAAAACTAGCAGCGTCAGATGCCTGTTTGGGGGGGGCGGTAGTATGTATTGTGATCATGACTGAGAGAATAAAAGTGAAAAAAAAAAGGTAACTTTTACAAGTACTATAAAATATTAACAATAAGAGCAGCTCACTACTGAAACCAGTAAATATAGGAGGCAGTCAGGATCGAACCGGGGACTCTTGATTACAAGTCAGCAAATTTTACCACTACGCCACGGAAGCTGTTGTCTTAGCCTTGAACCTTTTGTGAAAGTGTTTATTTGATCTTTGGACTTCAGGCCTCACACATTATATAGTTTATGGCAACATTTTGTTATTTACTACTAAAATATGAAAAACATTTCTGTTTTAACAATGTGTTTACACAGATTATTGTAAAAACGGAACACAAATGAAATGCATGTGTTCCAAATAACGATCTATTATTTCCATTCTAAAACTCCAGCACTTCACTCCCAGATAATCAAGGCATGAGCAGGGAGAAATTTGTGCATGTTCTGCGGCGGTGGGGGAATGGAATAGTAGGCTGCTTGCTGTTTGTCTTTATCGGCACATTCACAGGACAAAAGACGCTGACGGAGAGTTGCGATGAGATTTAAGGAGGGCCGAATCTACAAGTTTTTATGTAGGCTCTGGTAATTCTAGTGTTAAGGAACATCAAAATATCTTCATAGTACATGTTTAATTATTCCATCCATCTATCCATCTAGGGTCGCTCCAGTCCCAATAAGCATACAGCACAAGGCAGGAACAATCCCTGAATGGGGAGCCAGTTCATCGCTACCACTGTCCACTGTGTGCGCACATTCAATAACAATATATATTATTTAAAAGAAGTTAAAAATGTATCTGTACAATGTAATATATATACTATACTGCATCATACTTTCATCTTAAAAATGATATCAAGAGCTCCAAGAAGATAGCACTTGGAAATCTAAATCAACTTAGAAGCTGATTGAATGCATTTAGAGCTCTTGGGAAGAAACTGTTTCTGAACCGCGTAGTCCCGATAGGAAAGGCTCTGAAGCGTTTGCCATATGGGGGAAGTTCAAACATACTGTGCACATGGCTGAGGCAGCTGATCAGCTGTTGTAGAGCTGTGATTCCATACTCAGATACAGTGGGATAAAATACTTTGAGAGGTGCATTGAGAGTAACAACGCTAAAGCAGCTATGGAATTTGGAATAGTTCAGCCATTCCAATAAACAATATGTGGTTAATTTCAGTGTTGTTTGATAAAGCCGCGTCAGGGGTGTGAATCTGAAAGAGAATGGAAACCACACAGGGACAGTAGCACTGCTTTGAAGTTGGGTGCCACCACTTTGCAAAACCAAGCCAAAAACTTGCGTACGCAATGGATTGAGCAAGCATGAGAATATGCATGGCTTTACTCCAAGCTTAGTTTTTATACACCGCAATGTGAGTGTAAAAATGGCTGTATGCAACATTTTTGTGCGTACACACCATTTATACATGAGGCCCCTGGTGTTTACAATACAAGGGCAAGGCAAGAGACTGGGTGTCAATAGTTAACAGTACTCAATTTTCTAAAATTGTTAAAGTTCTCATTTAGATTTAACATTTCAAACAAGTATTTCTTTATTTTAAATTCAGGCAACTAACAAAATAAACATTGGAGTGACACAACAGTGCATCCATACATAAAAGTAGCTTTTTGTGCAATGTCATTGCTACAGTGTTCACTAAATAAATAAATAAATAAATACATGTATAAAACAAAAAGACCCACATGAAAAAAATAAGAAATACTATTAGAGTGTAGGTTCAGATATGTATAACAGAAGGTAACTTTAATGATGGGTGACTGAAAGTGAATTGAATGACTTTCTTGAAAGGGCAAAATTGATGTGGTTCCAGAAGGAACAGAAACCCAATAATATCAAGCGAAGACAGTTGTCGAGTATTAATCTGTGTCTTGCGACTACACACACATTGTAAAATAATTTATATGTTATTTTTGAACAAAAAACACCAATATTATGAGATTTAGCAATTTTAAAAGAACACTGGTGCTGAGTGATAGCTCAGTAGTTAGTCTTCCTCCACAACAACTTTTCACCCCCTTTGGGGATGGTTTCCTCCTGATACACCAAATCACAGTAAACATTTCATGCCATATGGTTGGTTCAGTTTTGATTTACTTTTGTATTTTGGTTAGAATTAACACAATTAAATAGAAAATGTATCTTAACCATGAGAAAAATAGTACTAGGAATATGCACTAAACTGATTATTTCCAGATCCCTTTTGTTGTCACAAACGTGTCAGAAACAAAGAAAGTGCAGATAAATACTGAACAGCTGTTGTAGCTTGAAAAATGGATGTATTTATGAAGTTTTTAAACTTTTCCTCCATGCCCTATACCTTCCATTGTAAAGTTCAGGAATGGGCAAGATTTTTTTTTTAATTTATGGAAAGCAATTGATTTCAGAATAGAATTTCCTATGATAAATGTATATATACCATATACCAAAATTATCCTTTAAGCAGAGCTCACTCACCTACAAAAGCAAACTTGATGCCTTCTTGTGGAAAATGTTTTTTGTGTGTGAGTATAGTGAGACTGATCGTGGATGAATGATTCTAAAAGTTTTGAGATAAAGGATTTTGCTTTGATGTTTACGGTACATTTGTATTGTAGGAGATGATTCTAAATTCTTAGTGTTTTTTGAACAAAGAAAGGAGAGCAGGACAGAGTTTAGCTATTCTGCTGCTAATCCTGTTGTGATCTGCTGTTTATTGACTGTACAATCAGTCAAGCATCTAATTACTAATTAAAAGCGATACACTGATAATTGACGACTTCCTGCTATGCATTTCCCCATATGTAAAAGGGCAGAGCAAATATGAAAAAAAGCACAGGCTTTTTAGAAATAATACATTAAAACTTCTGTCCTCACTGTGGAAACTCTAAATTATATAAAAATTACTTTTATTGTAATGCAGACTGAAGAATTACTGGAAATATTATTTATTTCAGGGCTTCTGAAAAGCCTTGAAACTGTCTTCTCAGTACTATTCACTGTAAAACATTGCCTGGAAAATAGTGAATCAAGCACTGTAATAATATATTAGTATGTTCTTCTTTTATGTTGAGTAGCTTTAAGCAGTGGATTCTAAATGTATTTTTGCTTTTTTGAATGGCACCATTATCGGGAAATCTTATTTTCAGTAATTGCAGAATTAGTAAAAACATAAATAATGTATTCGGAAAGCAAATAATTTGTATTGAATGATTTGAATGGTTTCTTTCTTGTTACTAGAATTGCAACTTAAGCATTATTGCCTACTTTGTTTGTCCTTTTTCCAGTTTTGTAGATAATACAGCAAAGCTGGTGAAATAACCAGTTGCTAAGTTTTTGATAGTTTTTGATTAACTCTTACGAGAACAGCCAAAAGGTATGTGATATCTCATTCTATATTGGAGGTTATTTGTAAAGAATGTTTAATTGTAGCACAGGCCACACATTACAGTGCAAGTTCTATGTAATGCATTTTGTGGAAAATTTAATCAGTGTTTAAGGACAACTACAAAGGTACTCCCATGGTACTTGGATGAAATGCAGCATTTAAGAAATTTGCATAATTTTTCAATGCACACTTTCCTAACACCTTTGCAAATACTGAATAATAAATAATGTATAAATGTATAAGGTGGTCCGTATTTTCATTATGCACAAGGACAGTTGGAAATTATCAATATTAAATATGAAATGTGTGATTCATTACCATGCTATACTTATGTTCAGATCAGTATAGATTATACACAGTATAGATTTTTGTTTTTCGTGTTTTACTAAGTTGGTTTGAGTTTGTATGCAGCTTTATTCCCCTTTGCCTACTATAAAATGCACATTTCAACAGAGGTTAGTCTTAGTGTGCAGCTAATCTTCATCCATTGCTAGTCTGCAGCTCAGGTGCACACTGTGACATCACTTATCCCACAAGATAATTTTTTTTACTGTAAATACACACCAAGATAAAATCATCTCACATAGATTTTGTGATGAGTGTACACAACAACTGACCTAGTATGTCACTAAATTTGTTCTTCTTCTGTGTTGATGCCTTCATTGCTTATGGATATCTTGGATTTTTAACAGAAAATAGCAAAAACAGAAAAAATTCACAAATAGAAAAAAAGAAATCCAAAATCCCTCTAACAACCGCCACAATTGTCACCTTCCTCCAATCCCTCCTAACCAACAAAAATTTTCACTCCAGCCCTGTCTAAACATCAAAAATCAAACTGTATATATACTATTGTTCTAGAAGATCAACATAGTTAAATACAATGTGCCTAAAGCTCAAGATATTTTGCAACCAGATTACAGGTCCCCTATTTTTCAGTCAGGATCTAAATTTTCACAGTGTTTATCCATTTTGTATTATCATTTTTTATATATATATATACTGTATATATTATCTTGCTGATGATCTACCATTGTTTCCAGTAACCTATATTTTTTCCACAATATGATTTTATGGGGGCATGGCCATGTTGTCTTTAAGGCCATTCTGTAAAAGTAGACCACAAGTATGGTCAGATCTTCAGCTCTTGTACAGTAATCTCAAATCAGACTTTGTTGTTTTAACAATCACAAACTTCAGTATTTTGAAACACTTTTTCCATTACACTAGACTTTTTGCACATAATTTGTGAAGAAAGCTTTTGCAAGCACTTCCTAGTTCTTCCATTTAGCTTTGATTTTCAGGCTAGTGATAGGACCTGACAGATTGACACCATGTTCCATCTTCTGCATTTTGTTTCCCCTTGCTTCTAACACCCAGACAGCTCAGCAGCACATTTAAGCCTTCTGAATATTTGTTTGTTTTATTTTTTTACAATTTGTGACATCCTTGTTAATATAAATACAGCTGGAGATATCATCATTAAAGGCTGAAGAAAAAACATTAGAAAAATAGTTTCTTACAGTACCGCTAATGAAACATTCAGCTTTACTCATAAGAAGTAAGACATATAATTTATTTATACTGACTTAAATATCAGATTGCTATATTATAGCTTATAATAATAAGATAATTATAAAAAATGATCATTACATAACTTAATTTAATATCAATTTCTCACTAAACAGAGTTGTTCAGAACACATTTTTTTCTGCTGGATATAATAAAATCTCTACATAATCCATTTAATTTCAGTTTTAAAGAATCTGCAGTTACATCAGTGTTTTCCTCTTTATGGCTCTTACCAAAGGCAATGAATCCATATTTGCTTAGTAAAATACCAGTTGCACATCTACACTTCAAGATGATTATATTGTGTAACTTTTGTTAAGTGAGTAAAAGTGAAAATTGCAACAAATATAGCATTGGTCAGATTTTTCTTTATCTTTGAGATACCTTGCTGAATGAACAATAGTATACTTCGTATCTTCATTCTGTTCATTTAATGACTCTCAGAAACTGCCATCTGAGGTTATGACAGCTGCACAGAAGACTGAAACAAGGTAGGGACATGAGACAATCTCACAGTCATCTGGGGACATTGCTGGCTGGTCAAAAATGTAACTATTGATTTCTGGGTAAGGCCAATGAAGACTATGCTTCACAGCTTAATATAAGGTCCATGCTTATCTAAACTTATGAATACACAGCAGAACAATTAAAGGTGCTGTTCAACTAAAAAGATTCCAAGGATAAATAAAAAAAAAAAAAAACACATAGAACTCCAAACCTTTACGATGACCTGACTGCATGTTAAAGAAATTCCCCAAAGATCTCAACATTTAAATTGAGGCTTACTTTAATCTAGCATAGTGTGACAGTCATTATAAACTATTACTGGCCCTCTTTTATTCTGTTTTCCTTCTTGGCATCCTACTGTGGCAGTCTATGTCAATGCAATAGTGCCATGATGTCCTTCCCATGGGAAGTGACCTCACAGAAGCTTTGGGATCAAGGATGAAAGGGTTTAATTTTGTAATTAGCCCGCCTATACCATATCCATATTTATCTGCTGAAGAATTCCCAGGAGTAGGTGGCCAGTTGGTATATGTCAGTAGAACTGTGACTTTGTCTGTGACTTAACACTCTGAATGGACCCCAGTAGATTTATTTTCAGCTGGAATGTTGTTGACTAGAGTTTTTCTTTTCTTCTTTGCCATTTTAGCTGGCCATATCTCAATTATTATATTAATTGCTTATGTTAACTAAATTGAAAGTGGTCCGTTTTATTGTGTGCTCAGCCTATTTTGTATGTTCCTGCATGGAAATAATGCTTGGTGTAATCATTTTACTGCATTATTGCTGAAAAAAACTTCTCCAAGTGCACTGGGCCTGTTTAGAGCACTATAACAAATAAATTGAAGGGAATGTATATTGTGCCATATATTTTAATAATGTCCTAACATTTAAGGAATTTTTGAATATATAGTGAAGGTTACCTTTTGTTTATTTACAAGACAAGAATAATAAGTAGAGTGAGCTTAATGTAACCAGTCAATGCAGACTGATAAACCTGTAATTTTGTTGTTTCCAATCTACACTCTAGTTCATGGCATTCTAATTTGGGAGACGGTGAAGTATCATTGACCCGTGGTGAGTATCTGTTAACTCTAATTAGGTTTGTTTTAAGGAGGCCACTTCATCAAAAGCCTTCTGTACAATCACGCGGTAATCATTTGCTAGCTGGTCAGCAGTGATGTCGCAACTAATGTTAGATTTTTTCAAAACATGCCTAAGACTGTTTATTAGATAATCACAGAATAATTAGTACTTTCATTGTGTCACATTTTAATAGTTCTGACACTGAATTTACAGACACGGAGAGAAGCAAGTCAAAATTAATTAAACAGTGATGTGAAATGGTTTTTCTAAGAGGAATGGCACTTTGGAAGGTAAGATCTAATGCAAGTTTATGCAGATCATTTGAAAACTGGGAGAAAAACACAGAGTCAAACCGACAACAAAATACTTTTGTTAATATTGTCCATCTCCACATCTGTGCACACAACAAAATTTAAAATATCATTGTAAATAGCTACATGAGACAGTAATTTGGCTGCCTATATGTTTCTAAGCATTAAATGAAATAGATAAGATCATAAAAATGTTTTAAAGGACAACACGTTAATCATTCATATTTGTTTGTTTAGCTGACAACAATGGTGATGACCCTGCAAAGATGGGGAAGTTGTTTAATTGCATAAGTATTAACACAGTATATTTTGATTTTTTATTCTCATTTCTTGCCATTGCTTTTTAATGGCACTTACGAACTATTGTATATACCTTAATAAGTCACAGGAATATGTCAAAAAGAGGCACCGTGGTTAACCCCGTATATTGTAATGGCCAGAAAACATTTGCAAAATCAGAAAATAACAAACAATGTCTTGTTCAGATGTGAGCCTTCTTCAGAATGCCCAAAGATGGCTTTGATTCCCAGTTATCATGGCTGCAAACCGGAAGGGGCATGTTCTGGATGCCGGGAACTGGACAAAATGGTAGGGAGGGAGGAAGAGAGAAGGCATTTGGCAACAGCACCACCCCCTGGTTCAGAGTGTAATAGTCAATAAGTGGGTCCTGAGGTCACCTTCCAGTTGCATATGTATGACAATACGGATACAATATTTTATAAATGTGTTATATTATCTGGAGGCATTCACTATTCAGAAGTATCCTGCAAGGAGATGTTTATTTTTCATTTCTTTTCATTTTTATTTCTTTGAACAAAGTGGTGACTTTTTGTGTAAGACCAAGCTTTTTCTAACTGACTTATGAATGTGAGTGTGTGTATAATTATAATCAGCTCAGTTCATAAAGCTGTCCAAAAGGAACAACTATAAGATTTCTCATTTACCAAGACCATGCTAAACTTTTTCATTATGTTTTATGTTAAGTATAGCCCAAAATGGCATAACACCCATTAATGATAGATTTCAGTGTGTGATTACGTTGTTCTCACTGTAAGCAAGTTTCCAGTTTTTAATGATTCTGTACAAAAGAAAGCATTTTCTCACTAGAAGGTTTTCAGCCTGTTTGATCTGACAAATGGAAATACTTGATTTATGTGAGATAAATGTGAAATTTTAAAATAAGCACTATAAAAGGATATAGAATATTATCTAAACATTTCCACTAGTAGTGGAATTAACAGCAGGAATCAAGTTCTAACTAATAATTTGGTTCCAGTAAACACAAATGTAAATGCTGTGCTGGGTGGAAAATTGGAAATGGAAATTAGATAAATGCTGAAATATGTAAAAAAAATGAAAAAGTAAATTTTTAGAGTACTTTTTTAGACAATTTAGATGTCAGAAAGAGGGGTAGTCCTCTTATGATTCTGGGGACATAATATGGGAGGACTATAGCAACAACAGAGCAATTGATGTCATATTTTTTATGTAAACTGAAAGACAGCCGATGACTGACCGGCTTTTGAAATGACGGTCCCCATTCTAATTACAACTACCTAATTACTATCTCTGAGCAAAAGAAATGCTTTATGAGGTGCTTAGATTATTCAAACAATGCTTATTACCTTTTTTTGTATACACAGGTCTACATATTAACATAAAAAAACAGCTGTTCACCTTCGTATTGGCCTGGCTTCACTGACAAAAGTATACACTCCAATTTATAACTGCCTAAGGGCATATTGCATTCTCATTACGGCAGAAGAGCACATTTGAACATTTTATTGTCCTTCAAAAATACTTCACTGTGACTCATTCTTTTTTCAGCGCCAACACTTTTCATCCCATATTAACTAGTTTAGTCAACCAGCTAATTTGTAAGCTGAGCACAAACTATAAAAACCAATATCTGCCTACCCTTAGCATTTTATACAGCCAATTAGCTATGCTTATGATAGCATACTCACCCACAGGCAAAACACTAACAAAAGAGAGAAGGTTTTGGCTTCTTTCTGTGTATTCTCTCTTGCATCTGATCTGCACATTTTCAAAATTATAAATAGTTGTGAGAATTTAGATATTTTTTTTTTTTTTTTGTAAAGCATGATGAAGCTGAGCAGGAGCTTTTGAACTAAATTGAATTCTATGAAGAATATGGTCTCTTTTGTTGAGTACTAAATAAAAATGTATTTATTTCCAGATACATACACTACAGTAGATGACAGAATAATAGAATAATCAAACACACACTGCTATAACCAAAAGATGAAAATTTAGACCAAGTAATCATAGAGTTAAGATTCATTAATCTTAAATGATACTAAATACCTGTCTTACTGACGATTGAGAGCTAGTTAGTAACAAAAAGTCCATTATAGTATAGATCATCATATTATTATTAATAATAATTATAATAATACTACTACTAATAATAATACATTTTATTTATATAATTCCTTTCCCATGGTCATTGATTAAAACAACAAGAAGAGCCTAGCTTGAGTTATTGTACTTTGCTCTAAAATAAGTTTAATGAATTCCTGCCAGATTTTAACTAAGGTCTGTATTGTTTCCACACAAAAAAAGTTTGATTATGTCTTACTTTATGTAATATAAAGTATCATTTTCTGGTTGGGTTATTCAAGGTACAAATGGATTCTTTGAGTTGATTAAGTTGAGTAGGCATGCTAACAATAGAGTGATGGAATTAAAAGTGATTTTATTGCTAGATAAGTCTATTTCCATATGATATTGCATGTGTAACCTAGCATTTTAGGAAAAGGCTAAATCTTATTATTTAACTTGCCATTACGGCCAACACTGTTAACATTTAGTTGACTGGAAACAAAATAAAAATTCTAATTCTTCAGTTGCAAGATATCGTTTACGTATCTTTATATATAATATGCTACCGTGGTTGTTCATGTTTGTCCAGGATTTTTAATCACTTGTAGCTCGCAAACTGTTTGAACTATTGACCTGAAATTTGGTTTACATATACTATGTGACGCCTACTATCCACTTTCAGGGTGATGATTGACCTCCAAGATTATTCCTCTTTTTATTTTTATTTTATTTTATTGTAGAATCAACTCTCGGCAGTGACCAGCAGGGCAACCGTGTGGCACATGCGTATGGGTGCCATTCTCATTCCCTACTGCCTTCGCCGTCACATCCCCTACCTCTTCATATCCTAAATCATTCTTGAGGCAGATTGAAGTGCCAGCTTAAGTGAAAAATTAAAGAAAATGTACTAAGTAATTGCAATACAAACACTGATTAATCAGTTTTAACACAAAACGATGCTGACGAAAGAAGAGAAGAAGCGGGCCACTAGGGTGGGGAAAAGAAGAGCTGCTCAGGAAGCAGCAAGTGCATCAACCTTTGAGCAAAGGAATGCTAAACGTACAGAGAAAGAGGATGCAAACTATTAATGGGCAAGTCAAGTGTATTCACTGCACGTGATTGTGCAGTGCGCCATTACTGGTTGTATATAATAGGAGAGTTTAATGCAGGTCTTGGAAACCACAATGGCTACAATGTATTTTGTTCTGCCAATATATGTGTTTATTATGGCGCTAATTAATAAATTCAAATTTGAGTCCCTCTTTGGTGTTATCCCCTTATGCACTAAGGAGTATTTGGCATTACTGCACCTGAATTACATACCCAAAAATAAACGGCTATTACTCTGTTTATGTAATAATGTAGCTGCAAATGGCTGAAGAGCAGCAAGTACAGCACTTCAAATTTTTAAAAGAGAGTATTTACATGATTAAAGACCTTTGTTAACACCAATATCAACTAAATAAAACACAAAAAAATTGCTTCAGGTATTTCTCTCCAAAAATCTGAATTTTACAGTACATAACCAAGGCATTTTATGATGCAGAACTGTGGAATCAGTTTTCTTCTGTTTCCAAATCTATTTGCTATCATTGTACTGATTTTATTTGTCATATCCTATAGCATTACAAAGTTATACTGTATGGCACAAGGTGTCCCCCTTCTTGGAAACATTTAGTCTCTTGCACCTAAACAATCTTTCAAGATAGGTATTCTTTATTTTTTCTTTAGAAAAACATGTACATATTATGGCCAATAGAGAGCGCTATAACCCGACACACAGACACAGGAGGCAGAAGTCCAAGCTCACGTGAGGTTTATTTACAAATTTACAGTGGCCCAACAAGCACAAACACACTCTTTACTTTGCTTTCTTTTCTTCTTCCTTCTTTCTCTTTCTTTCTTTTCTTCTCTTTCTCCTCCACTCTTCCCAGCAAGCTTCGTCCTCCTCCTCCCGACTCTGGCTCACCGAGTAGTGTCTGCTGGCCCCTTATATAAGGCACCAGGAAATACTCCAAGTGCTCGGTGATGAACTTCTGGCAGCACTTCTGGGTGTGGCAGACACTCCTCGAAGCTCCTGGTCCTGAAAGAGTATGGAATCCATGTCCTTCAGAGACTCCCCTGTGTTTAGGTGAACAGAAAAAGAAAGCTTCACATCAACATATACATTATTTGTAATTTGCAGGGTCTTTTCTATATTGTCCAATCTCTGTATGATATGAGATAGCTTGCTGGTAAGCTTCTCCTGCATCTTCCTCATCACTGTCATGGTCGTCCTGAAGTAATCTGTAATGTAAAAAGGGATATATTAAAAATGATAAAAGTTCAAGTAGATTGTACTCTACTCTGCCTAATATGTGTTATGTGTGTAACCCCCTTGCACCACCCTTTATCGGTATGCAAGGCCCTGAGCTCTTTATAATGGTGTTGCCACCTCTATTGTTGGTGGGTACACTATCACCCACCTTCAGCCTTATAAAATATAATCAAATCACTGTTACTCAAATATAGAAAAAAAACTCTCTTTACTAAATCGAAACGTGAACAGTTTTCTAAACTTCATAAGTTACAAATATATACACTATACATAAAACACAAACAATAACTTATTTATAACTATACATATATCATGGGTCCGAAACTACTATTGGTGAGCTCACCTGGACTTATTTCCACAGTCAGTGAATATTACTCACTCTGTTGGGGGCCTGAATCGTAGCTCGGGTGCATAGTGGCCAAACCAACAAAAAACAAAACTGACCCCTTCACTTGAATGTTTATTCAAGCCACTTTAAAACAAACAAACAAAAAAACACAGACCTTGCTTTATATCTTCCTCCTTTTACTCGGGTACCTCATTTGGGCCTCCCGTCTCCCTCTTTCTCAAACACCCTCTTTACTCGCTGATTACCATTTCTGCACTTGTGTCCTGCCTGCCGTCTTTCCCTTTATCCACCAACTCTTCTTTTTGTTTTAGCCGTTTGCTACATTTAGTTCCTCTTTCTTTCTCTCCGTCTTGTTTCGTTTTGTCTTAACAGCGCCTCTCCTTTCTCTTTCATTCCAACTTGTCTCAGCGTGCTGCCTCAACAGTGGCTCTTTCTCATTCTTTCTGTCCGTCTTGTTTCGGCGTGCTGCCTCAACTGCGACTCTCTTTCTCATTCTGTCCATCTTGTTTCGTCATGCTGCCTGAAACTCTCTCTCTTCTGGTTTCGGCGTTTTGCCTGAAACTCTCTTCTCTTCTGGTTTCGCCGTTTTGCCTGAAACTCTCTTTTCTTCTCTTTCTTTCTCACCACTCCCGTCCTCTCCTTTCTGTACCTCAGCTCTACGAACTATCTTACATCTCTTGTTTAACTATCTTACAACGGCGGTCTCCCCCCGGCCAATCCGAGGACACCTACAGTACATATATACTCAACCTTACCCAACCCCCACAACTTGTATCCTAATTCTTTTAATAAACTTTATTAACACCAACATCGCATTCGGTTATTCCCTTTTTTTTTCTTTTAAACCTAGCCTGGGTTACATGTGTACAATACTTATTGTCAAGTGCATTCTGATCAGGCAGGTTTTGCTGGGATTTGCCATGGCCCAGACATACTGCAACTTGTTAAAGCCTCATTATATTACTTAACAATTGATATGACAAACTTTGATTGACAATTATAGAAAAGTATAATTAAAGATACCAAATACAAACATTAGTGTATTTCCAAAGTGATGACATCATTATTATATCTTTGTTTAGAGAATGGCTACATCAGTCACAAGCTACTTTTATGGTGTTCATGTTAGCATTAGTGATTCTGGCTCTGAATGAGAAAAGATGAAAATGTCAGTTAGCAGTGGTTTTCTGATGTAGGTTTTGTTATGCAATTACTGTATATAAATAAGTTTAAAAAATATTTTGTCACAGCACGAGTGTTATAATATCCATGCGAGCTTGCATGCGTCACTGTAGAATTATCTTTCAGGAGGATAGTCATTCTTGGTGATGGGGTCCATAAAGCACGACTTAAACCTGAAAAACAAAATGTGATACTGGTAGGGCAAATGTTTTTTAAACACTGCTGTGTAATTTGTTGAAAAACAGACGTAGTCGAGCTACAGGACCCACAGAACTAACTCACTGATTTCCAAATCATGAAACTGTCCTTGAAAATGGGCACTGCACATACCTACATGTTGTAAAGAGGCTGTCCTATCAGTGGGACTGTACATTTGTTTGGGTCCTATAAAAAAGTATAATTTAAAAATATTGATCTAACATCAGCATGCATACACCTTTTCTTTTGAATGAATGAACAGAATGTTTACAAAGCACACAGGGTATACTGAGCAAAGACAAAATACCTTCAGTGTGAGGAGTGCCATGCATTTGGCTGAAAAGGTTCGGAACTGCTGAAAGCCAAGTTACCAAAATGCTTGCATTGTGTACCCATAGTGATGACACCATTATTTATCTTTTTATATTTTTTGTGAGAATAGTTGCATCAATCACAATGATAGGCCTATTTTTTCTGCCCCAGAATGAGAAAATTGATGAAGTGACAAGTTAGTAGGTTTTGTGATGCTGTCTTTGCTATGAACAATCCATGTTTAAACAAAAATAGAAATTAAACATATTTAATACTTAACAGTTAAAACTGAAAAGACATCTTACTTCTATTAAATCTTGGAAGTTGTAGGGCTGCTGGCATGCTGTCATCAGTTTCTTCACTTGATAAAAGCGCACCATTGTACTTCTGCTTTGGACTAAAATAAATTATGGTATGCACAAAACAATGTATCACAGATGACCAGTTGGTATGAGTTTTGTTAAATTTTATAGCTTAAATTCTGTCCTTGCCTTGAGCTTCTTGGATCTGTGTCCAAGGTGGATCTGTTTTCTGAACAAAGCAAGTAATTATTAGACTTCTCATATGAATCTGAAAAACAACACCAAAAATGACTTTTGTAACTCTGCATACTACCAAAATTGACAAAAATTGCGCAAGCTTAAGTAGTACTTGCCCTGATTGTTGATGCTCAGATTTAAATTGCCATCTCTGTTAAGCAGATAGCCAGGCAATAATAAAAGAAAAAGATCAACTTAAGATGGCATATATTTTTTCACTATGAATGAAATTTATTTATTTTCACTATGAATGGAATATATTTAATTATTTCATTTTGCAACATGTGCCATTCACTATCGAGCCCTGGTCCCACCGATCATGAAGCTTCTTTAATGCTGGCTGCTGCAGGTAACAAATCATGCCTCATAGTGCCAGGGTCTGCACAACTTTTGAATGTTCTCTTCGTGTATTTATGGATGGATTGTTATTTGTACAAAGTAAATGTAACTCTTACATGCTTAATCTTCATCTTTGTTCTTTTAAAAAACGTGCTGCTGCCTTTTAGTGAGCGAGCCATCTCAATTTACTGTAAACCAGTAGCGCCAACCTTTTGTGAACAACAAGCGGAACAGCCTATAGCTGAATGAGGCCTTTAATGACACCGTTTTCAGAGATATTTGGTTGGTTGTGAGCATAAAGTAGCATTTCTAGGCTCTGAAAACTCCCCAGGATGCTTTTTTGTGTCTTTTTTTGTTGGGTCCAGTGCAAAAACTCCAGGGATGGTCCACTTAGTGTAAAACTGTTCCTTTCATAGAATCAGTAAAACATTTTGTTTTTCAGTAAAAATGCCTGAGTTTTAGAAGCATTGTCCCCAAAGAATTAATAAATGCACCAGTAAGATCCAGGTAACAATATGGTTTTAATATTGATGTGTATTAAAATCCAATATTTTTAAATTTTAGTTAATCTTTGGTTTATCAGAAATGTTTGTTTCAAACATTTTCAGTGGCCCATTTTTGCTGATAAGTTGGCCCAAGTTAAGCCCCTTAGCTTTTGTCAAAACCAATTTGTCGAGTTCACATCAAATTAAAACAAAAATATTAATTAATACACCCTATAGTGGGAATATATCAGCCTAAATTGCATAGTTGTTTTGTTTGTATTAAAAGAAAATTACCAAACTGTGACCAAATTATGTCTTTAGCTATTTTTTGGTGCATATTTACCTTTGGTAAAATATGATAAAATTTAGGCACAGGACAGCTTGTTTGGGAATAAAACAGCCCATGATCAATGAACATTTTGTCTGTTGACCTTGCAATTAATAAATGCTGCCAGTGGACCACCACGGGGCCACTAGCTATAATAGGGATTGGCCAGCCACCAGAGGACCGATGTTGACCCGCAGGATGGTTACCACTAGCATTCTAGCAGCTACGAACCACTGATGAGCAGCTAACTACTGAGTGCCCAGCTACCAGAAAGCCAATGGTGGGTTACCGGCTGAAAACTCTCTCGGCTTGCTGCTGTCCCCCTGCTGTCGGTCCACTGACAATCTGCCTTCAGGTGGCATGCCTCTCTTAAACATAAAGCGGACCAACAGATGCTTGCTTACTGAGTATATACATATAATTAAGTACTTGTCCAAAACTTTACTTTCAAAATTCTTTTTCATGCCAGATCTTTAAACAGTTCCGTTTAACACTTGACAAGGAGGACACTTACATTTTGTACACTAGATTGGGTTTTTTATGCTGCAATTCTCACATCTTCTTCTGTCTTCTGTTGCAGTTGTCCCACAAAGGTTAATTTATTTATTTTTCTTGTTGTTGTTGCTTTTTTTTTGTATTTCATGTCTGGAATAAAATAAGTAAACTAAGTAAGAGTGATGGCACCAGTATGTGTGGCCTGCTGTCAATTGCTGTTTGTGCTTGTTTGTTTTTGTTGCTTGTCACAAGAACTATCAACTCTTTACTGGTTTACGATCGCCAAACTCTTGTCTTCATTGGATTTACTTGTAAGAGCCTAGTTAAGCACAACCCGGGTGCACAGTACATTTAACCAACTTTTTTATTGGGAGTACCTGTTCGTCTTTTCTGTTCTCCTGCTCAGCTGCTCCGGATGAAGAATCTTGGCCGCTGAGGTAGACGCAGCGGTTTGTTGATCAGAATGAAATCTGCCCTGCCATTCTCTCCTGGGAGTGTTCCCTATTGCTTGTTAGCTGGATGTGGTTCTGGTCACCACCGCTTTATTTCCTGTCGTTTGCTGGAGGCTGCATACACCGGGCTTGTACCTGTCATTGGCCCAGAGAAGGAGTTCTTGTCTGCCCCATCTCCGGCAAGGCGGGGTGAATCCCTGAAGTCTCCAACCTCTCGGTTTGACTCCCCAGTTAGCAAACAGTCTGGCTATAACAAGGATACCCCTGGTGAATGCTAGATCTCTGGCGAATAAAACTTTTATCCTGAATGACTTTTTCACTTCCCGTTGATTGGATTTACTTTGTGTGAAACTTGGATGAGCACTGGTGAGTCAAGCTTATTCAATGTACTTTTGCCACTGAATTGCGCTTTTAACACACCAAGGACAATGGAACAAAGGAGGAGTAGCCACTGTTTTTAAGAAAAGTTTTAATTGTAGACTACAGTTGTTGGCATTCTATTCCAGCGTTAGAGATCCAACCCAGTATTATGTGCAGTGATTTACTGCCCACCTAAATATAACAAGTTTTGTTAGTGATTTCATTATAAATGTCTGCTGTCCAATCAAGACTTTTTAAATCTTATTGACTCTTTTAATCTTGAACAATTTGTTACTGGCCCTACTCAAAAGTTGGGGGACACACTTGATTTAATTTTATCACACTGTTTTTAACATTGAAATATGTGATGCAGTTTTTTTCTGACCATATGCTAGTTTTATTTAAGATTTCTCTGCCTTGCTGTTTTTCTAAGCTGAATGATCCAATGCATCACCATTGGAGGATTAATTCCTCCATGGCAGCATCTTTTACTGCTGCCTTTAAAAATATCTAGTTGTACATAACACAACCACATGCCCCCCTCCTGCCATTATAATACTGAAGAGCTAACTTCGCTATTTGTTTCCATTTGTCAAAACATTTTGGACATTGTTTTTCCATTTAAACTCCTGCATCCTAATTTTAAATCTGAACCCTGGCTGAATGATATTATTCGTTCAGTCAGACAGGAATGCAGGAGGGCTCAGCGAAAATGGAAAAAAGATAAGCTACAGGTGTCTTTCAATATTCTAAAAAAAAAGTGCCACAGATATCAGAAAACTGTTAAAATTGAAAAGACTAAATATTTCTCTGATATGTTTCAAAGAATCGAGATAAACCTTTTCAGTACTATTAATGCTGCTCTTAATGTCACACAAGCCCATAGTTCAGATGCCTCCTCTGACACCTGTGAAAAATTTCTGCAGTTTTTCGTGGATAAAATTACAACGAATAGAGCACTTACTGCACCCCCTTCCTATGATCCATCAATCTCTGTTTCCTGCTTGGCCACTTTCAGCAGGTTTGAGCCTGAGTCTCTTTCTCTTCTAGAGGATAGAATTGGCTGTATGGATTTATCAGCAGGACCCACAGATGCTGTTCCACTTCATCTCTTTATAGAATCTTTATAGAGACTTTGAGATTACTGGACCAAGCAATTGTGAACAGTAGCCTGGCTGCAGATATTGTTCCACATAAATTTAAAGATGCTTTAGTGCAACCTTTAATTAAAAATACTAATTTGGATACCTTAGTTCTTTCAAATTTTAGACCAATTTCCAAGCTCCCATTTCTGTCAAAACTTCTGGAAAAACATGCTCTAATGCAACTGAAATCTGAATAGGCATGGTATTCTTGAACCATTTCAGTCAGTCTTTAAAGCCCTTCATAGCACTGAGTCTGCTCTTTTAAAAGTTTTTAATGATCTCCAATTAGCTACTGATTCCAGTGTTCATGCCATCCTTGTCTTTTAGATCTTACAGTAATTTGATACAGCAGACCATAACATACTTATTTCCCGCCTGGAACATTGAATGGGCATTAAAGGAACTCCATTGGATTGTTCAAATCATACCTGTCTGATAGGGTGACTGCACCACCTCCTCAGAATCTTTCACCTATGGAATCCTCAAGAACTCTATCATAGGGCCTCTCCTTTTTTCTGTATACATTTTTCCCCTAGAATCCACTTTAAGAAAATATGGTATTTCTTTTCATTATTCTACAGATGCCACTCAAATCTACTTCCCTTTAAAACGAAAAGAAAACAACCCTTCAAAACCATTGTTGGACTGCTAAGAGGACATCAAAGCCTGGGTGGCCTTAAACTTTCTTAACCTTAATGAGAGTAAAACTGAGGTTGTCATGTTTTGACCTAGTAGGATCAGTGATTCCCCCTATTTTAACTTAGATCCCTTAAAACCTTTTTTTAAGTCGACCACAAGGAATTTGAGTGTGGTTATGAATGATGATTTTAAAATGGACAATGAGATATGCCTGATGATAAAATCAAGCTTTTTCCAACTAAGACTTTTATCCAAAGTCAACACCTTTGTATCATTTGATGATTGTGAGAAAGTTCTATATGCTTTTATCTCATAGCGGCTCAATTACTATAATGCCTTGCATTCGGGGGACAGTCAGGCTTCCCTCTCCTGCGTGGTACAAAATGCTGCACCATGTCTCTTAACAGGCACTAAGCAGCATGGCATCCCTCCATTGGCTTCCAATAGGATAAATTTTAAGGTTCTCATCTTTACTTTTAAAGCTATAAAAGGAATGGCCCCCACCCACCTGATTATTCCATACACCCCAGCCAGGTCTCTCAGGTCTGCTGATCTGTTTTTGTTGACTGCTTGAAAGCTGGGCTAAAACAAAGACTAGACTGGGCTTTCTCTGTCCTGGCTCCCTGGCTTTGAACTCAGTTTTAGAGTTTTTTGTTTACCCTTTGTTCTGACTTTAAAATTGTTTGCCATTTGTTTTATTTATTTATTCATTGCTATTTAAATTCTTACTTTATTTTTTTTACCTGGTATATGGTTTGTGCAACATTTTGGGTTCAACTCCTTTTATTTTAAAGTGGTTTATAAATAAACATGAATAAATAAAAATGAAATAATATTAAAGTACCGTATATACTTGCGTTTAAGTTCTCCCACGAATAAGTCGGGGCTTGACTTTACTGTATAATTTCCGGTATTTTATAATGTCAGTCGTATAAGTCGAATGCGGAAAACTCATGCTATTGGTCCAAGAGATTATGATATGCTAACGCCCACCTGAGAAAGTAACCACAGAGCACATGGCCTTTTTTTTCTATGTATTGACCACATGGTAATACCCAAACTATTCTGAAGTGACATTTGCACTGTTTTGTGTTTTTTGTATCTCACACCCTCATACACTGTAAGAGCCAGTTTTAGAAAGTTAAAGTTTTGAGTTAAACTTATTGCATATTAATGTTTGCCTAATTTGAATAGAATATAATTTCTTCCATAGTCATAGACAATGGTATAGTCTTTTCCCCCAATAAGTTAGTAAAAATAGAGCCTTCTTACTATAACTGAGAAACAGTGTGATAATAAATTCAGTTGTGTTTAGAACAAGTCCCAGTACATAGGGAATTAAAAGACCCATTTTCTACTCAGAGATGGGATAAGCATACAGTTTTCTGACCGTTTTGAAATGGTTCAGAAATGATAAGTGAATAGTAATGATTTAAGATGTAACAAGATTAAGCTTAGAACTGAACTTTTCTTATTATAAATTTTTCCTTTTTTGCTATTTTAATTTTCTGTTTCTGTGAACTGTTTTACTTTGAAACTTAACTAAACTTCTAAAAACAAAGATATTTTGTCTGTGGAATCATTTCTGTGCGTCAGGCTTTTGTTGAATCCCATTTATTGAGTTAGAGCTGCTGAACTCTGGTAACTTTGGGAAAACGCAGCTACATACACCTTTATCGTAAGAGCATCCCTTATCTACAATGGAGCATTCGATCAGAAGAAAATAGGAAGCTGGTTTTAAATTAAAATTCGTTGAAGTGGCCATAGAAATTGGTAACTGCACTGCTGGAACAAAATTCGATGCATCTGAGAAACTGGTGCGAGATTGGAGGAAGCAAGAAGATGTAAAAAAAAAAAAAATTAAGTGTCGTATTTTTGAACGTGTGTATAAATTGGTGTCGGATTTTATGATTGATTTTTCGGGTTTCAAGACCCGACTTATAAGCAAGTATATACAGTATGTACATATATTTTCATATCAACTTCTTTAAGTGCTGAGTTACTGGGGTAGGGACAGTGCCTTTGCTAGCAGCACAGGGCAGGAAACAGGCAGCCGAGTACAGAACTTGTCAAACAAAGACACCAAAACCAGTGTTTCTCAGCCACTTTTGACTCGCAGGAGACTGCCGCTGGCGTGCAAGCATCTGAGACCTGTTCATGCTAAAATCCACCTCCTACTTTTTCCCTGGCGATGTTACTAAACAGATTCCGCTTATAACCATGCTCCCTTCAACCTTGCTGATTTCCCAGCCACTGTTTGATTGTATTTCCTTTTTAGAACTGTGCTTGTTTCTCCCTTCCTGGTATTGATGGACGAGCCAGAAATGTGATAAAAACACTGCATGGTGCTATTTACCCCTTCAGTGGATTGAGGAGGCAGAGGGATTATACTGTGAACAAGTCACTAGCTGAAACTGGTTTGTTTTTTTTCACTCTTACACTTGCAACACAACCACGCAAGCAGTGTAATAAAGTGACATTTGATCAGGCAGGGAAGTACACCATACTTAGCTTATTGGTATGCTAAGAAACATTCCCTGTATTGTAAGCTGAAACTGACAGAGCAATGCTCAGAAAACTAACAGGAGAACAGCAGCAGACAACATCCTTGTATGGTAGTTGAACCCATGACACTTAAACTGTAAAACTGCACAAAGCAATACTTGAAAGACATTCAAAGTAGTACAGTGGTACCTGGTACTTCGAACTTAATTAGTTTCAGAAATCTGAATTGTTGGAAGTCTGACTCAGTTTTCCCCATTAGAAATAATGGAAAGTAAATTAATCTGTTCCCATGCCCTAAACAATTTCCACAACAATTTAAGGTAAAATAACACTATTAAATGCCCTAAATAATAAATTAAAAAATGTTTGTCATTTCGTGTATGTGTTGCTGTTCATAATAATAACATTCTGCTGGGTGAATAACGTCTACAGTCGTCCTAAAAATAGGACTATGCAGCTAGCAGAGTGTTACAGTTGAGTTTCTCCACTTCCACAACATCCTGGCAGACATAACTAGGGAGAAGCAGGGCTGGTGTGCTGGCGAGGCTATGGGGGTGACCACACAAACAGCTTCTTTCTAGTATTTTTCTCCCCAATGCAAGACCCCTTGCAAATAAGATGGACAAATAAGCAGAGAATAAGATCAATAAGGAGAGTTGCATTCTGCCAATTACAGAGACCTGGCCTTATTCACTCATTTCAGATACCGTTATCGAGTTAGCAGGCTGCACAGTACACCAGCAGGTCAGGACTGGACCGGACACAAGAGCAAAGTGGGGTGGTGGTTATGCCTGTATGTCAACAACAGTTGGTGTATTAACACTAATACTGTACACAACAGATGATGTTTACCCTCGCTGTGTAAGCGCCATCTGTTGCTGCATTTTTTTCACTGTGCACACAGTTCAAATGTTGAAGCATCATTCAAACTCCAGATCATATTCCTCTCGAATTTAGCATTTGAACTCCTGAATATTCAAAGTTGAAGTATGAGGTACCAATGTACTTAAAAATCAAGCGTACCGTTGAGCCCTTCATCAAACGTGATGTTCTTAATAAAGTCATACGTTTTCTCAGAATCTGACTCAAGCTTTGTGTGTAACGATGTGAAACAGTGCGTAAAAAAGAGTTGTCACATAAACATTTTATCTGTTGCTGTTTACACAAAGCTGTAGCCTGTATTGTAAAAGACCAATCATAGCCAACTATACATCATGAAAATGCATTGAACTTTAGATATCCATTGGAAATTTGCCTTTCACTTTATGCAGTTCCTTTTGTAGCTCAACGTAGGAGGGATATTTGATACAAGCAGACTAACTCAGCTGTGACATGCTGCTTGCCTCGGGGTATACATGTGCAAATCACATACTTTAATAATGAAAGAGAGCAAACAACATGGAAATGTATGATTTATTTGAAGGAAAACACCTTTGCATATGTAAAAACCCCAATTATTATTTTTGAATGACTTATTACATTGTACACAAACAACTTTGAAATATGGTGGGAGAGAGAAACATGACTATTTTATAAAAGTGAAGCTCATAATGTTTAACGCATGATAAATTAGAAAAATTAATAAGTTCATTTTATTGTAGAAAATCACAAACTATAACTACTGAAAACAAATCAAATTTATAAAGCAGAAAATAAAAACTTTTTTTTTTTTTTGCATCAGAAAGAAATCGATCAAACAATGGGATGCTGGTATCCTGTCTGTCTCAATTGGAAAAGTATCATTGTGACAATCTCTAACATCATTGTCATCATCAGCCTTACATATTTAAATGTTAACTAAGCTGAAAGTCTCATAACACCCCTCTGCTGGGAAAATTTATTGGCATCGAACTGTCTAAATTAAAACAGCAACACCTCCTACTTGAGAAGAAACGCTCAAGCCTACACACTACACAACTTGAACACAAGCCTCTGGTTCTGTCTTGTAGCACCATTAACTACTGTTGGGCCAAGAGTCTGCTAGTCAGTGAACAATGGAGAAAACAATTTTCTAAATACCTGTTCTTTCTACCTCAGGACTTCTTTGAAACAAGGCATCTTAATTATGACTTAATTTCTGCTTAGTGAAATGAATACATGTAAGATTTCTTTGCTATTTTTTTCAAATTCACCACAGCTAGGCTATCTTTCCTAGTAGTAGATGAAGATATATTGAGAACAGAACCTTACAACTTGGTTCTCAGCCAGTGAATGACGGTAAATCTTAGCATAGCATTATATTTGTTTGATATGTATGAGAAATAACCCAGCCACAGGGAATGCACAAACCAGTGTGTTTCTTTGTGCCGGTCCCAAGCCCGGATAAATGGGGATGGTTACGTCAGGAAGGGCATCCGGTGTAAAGTTTTGCCAAATCAATATGCGGACAACAATACAAATTTCCATACCGGATCAGTCGAGCCCCGGGTTAACAACGACTGCCACCAGTACTGTTAGCCAATAGGGTGCTGGCAGAAATTGGGCTACTGTTGGCCGAAGAAGAAGAAGGAGAAGAAGGGGGGGAGATGTGTCCAGAGGCAGGAGAAGAGGAGGAAAGTAAAGAAAGTGGAACTGAGGGTAGGAACTTTGAATGTTGGCAGTATGACTGGCAAGGGGAGAGAGTTAGCAGATATGATGGAGAGAAGGAAGGTTGATATTTTGAGCGTGCAAGAGACTAAATGGAAGGAGAGTAAGGCCAGGTGGATCGGAGGTGGATTCAAATTGTTCTATCATGGTGTGGATAGGAGGGGAAATGGAGTAGGGGTTATTCTGAAGGAACAGTATGTCAAGAGTGTTTTGGAGGTGAAATGAGTGTCAGACAGTAATGATTATAAAGCTGAAAATTGGAGGTGTGATGATGAATGTTGTTAGTGCATATGCACCGCAAGTTGGGTGTGCAATGGGTGAGAAAGAAGATTTTTGGAGTGAGTTGGATGAAGTGATGAACAGTGTACTCAAGGGACAGAAAGTGGTGATTAGAGCGGATTTCAATGGGCATGTTGTTGAAGGGTACATTGGAGACGAGGATTTGATGGGTAGGTATGGTGTCAAGGAGAGGAATGAAGAAGGTCAGAGTATAGTGGATTTTGCCAAAAGGATGGACATGGCTGTGGTGAATACGTATTTTAAGAAGAGGGAGGAACATAGGGTTACGTACAAGAGTGGAGGAAGATGCACACATGTAGATTACATCCTGTGCAGAAGAGTTGATCTGAAGGAGACTGAAGACTGCAAAGTGGTGGCAGGGGAAAGTGTAGTTAAGCAGCATAGGATGGTGGTCTGTAGGATGATGAGATGAGATCAAGAAGAGGAAGAGAGTGAGAGCAGAACCAAGGATCAAATGGTGGAAGTTGAAAAAGGAAGACTGCAAGGTTGAGTTTATGGAGGAGGTGAGACGGGCACTGGATGGCAGTTGAAGAGTTACCAGACAGCTGGGAAACTACAGCAGATGTAGTAAGAGTGACAGCAAGAAGGGTGCTTGGCGTGACATCTGGAAAGAGGAAGGAGGAAAAGGAAACCTGGTGGTGGAATGAGGAAATACAGGACAGTATACAGAGGAAGAGGATGGCAAAGATGAAGTGGGATAGTCAGAGAGATGCAGAAAGTAGACAAGAGTACAAGGAGATAAGGTGCAAGATGAAGAGAGAGGTGGTGAAGGCTAAAGAAAAGGCGTATGATGAGTTGTATGAGAGGTTGGACAATAAGGAGGGTGAAAAGGACCTGTACTGATTGGCTAGACAGAGGGGCCGAGCTGGGAAAGATGTGCAGCAGGTTAGGGTGATAAAGAATAAAGATGGAAACGTATTCACAAGCGAGGAGAGTGTGTTGAGCAGATGGAAAGAGTACTTTGAGAGGCTGTTGAATGAAGAGAACGAGAGAGAGAAGAGGTTGGATTATGTGGAGATAGTGAATCAGGAAGTGCATTGGATTAGCAAGGAGGAAGTAAGGACAGCTATGAAGAGGATGAAAAATGGAAAGGCCGCTGGTCCAGATGACATACCTATGGAAGCATGGAGGTATTTAGGAGAGATGGCTGTGGAGTTTTTAACCAGATTGTTTAATGGAATCTTGGAAAGTGAGAGGATGCCTGAGGAGTGGAGAAGAAGTGTACTGGTGCCGATATTTAAGAATAAGGGGGATGTGCAGGACTGCAGTAACTACAGGGGAATAAAACTGATGAGCCACAGCATGAAGTTATGGGAAAGAGTAGTGGAAGCTAGGTTAAGAAGTGAGGTGATGATTAGTGAGCAGCAGTATGGTTTCATGCCAAGAAAGAGCACCACAGATGCAATGTTTGTTCTGAGGATGTTGATGGAGAAGTTTAGAGAAGGCCAGAAAGAATTGCATTGCGTCTTTGTGGATCTGGAGAAAGCATATGACAGGGTGCCTCGAGAGGAGCTGTGGTATTGTATGAGGAACTCGGGAGTGGCAGAGAAGTATGTAAGAGTTGTACAGGAATGTACGAGGGAAGTGTGACAGTGGTGAGGTCTGCGGTAGGAGTGACGGATGCATTCAAGTTGGAGGTGGGATTACATCAGGGATCAGCTCTGAGCCCTTTCTTATTTGCAATGGTGATGGACAAGTTGACAGACGAGATTAGACAGGAGTCCCCGTGGATTATGATGTTTGCTGATGACATCGTGATCTGTAGCGATAGTAGGGAACAGGTTGAGGAGACCCTGGAGAGGTGGAGATATGCTCTAGATTGGAGAGGAATGAAGGTCAGTAGGAACAAGACAGAATACATGTATGTAAATGAGAGGGAGGTCAGTGGAATGGTGAGGATGCAGGGAGTAGAGTTGGCGAAGGTGGATGAGTTTAAATACTTGGGATCAGCAGTACAGATTAATGGGGATTGTGGAAGAGAGGTGAAAAAGAGACTGAAGGCAGGGTGGAATGGGTGGAGAAGAGTGTCAGGAGTAATTTGTGACAGACGGGTATCAGCAAGAGTGAAAGGGAAGGTCTACAGGACGGTAGTGAGACCAGCTATGTTATATGGGTTGGAGATGGTGGCACTGACCAGAAAGCAGGAGACAGAGCTGGAGGTGGCAGAGTTAAAGATGCTAAGATTTGCACTGGGTGTGACAAGGATGGATAGGATTGGAAATGAGTACATTAGAGGGTCAGCTCAAGTTGGACGGTTGGGAGACAAAGTCAGAGAGGCGAGATTACGTTGGTTTGGACATGTGCAGAGGACAGATGCTGAGTATATTGGGAGAAGGATGCTAAGGATAGAGCTGCCAGAGAAGTAAAAGAGGGAGGCCTAAGTGAAGGTTTATGGATGTGGTGAGAGAGGACATGCAGGTGATGGGTGTAACAGAGCAAGATGCAGAGGACAGAAAGATATGGTAGAAGATGATCCACTGTGGCAACCCCTAACGGGAGCAGCCGAAAGCAGAAGACATGTATGAGAAATACAGCAGAGAGGTGGCACTGAGGGTGTTATTTGAAAGGTTGCCACTTCAAATCCTGTTACTGCCAGAAAGGGTCCTACTCTGTTGGGTCCTTGAGCAAGGCCCTTAAACTGAAAAATGATCCAGGGGTGCTGCACAATGGCTGACCCTGCACTCTGACTACCAAAGGTCATGAGAAAAGACAATTTCCGCTCAAGGATTAATACAGTGTATCAAATACCAAATGGCCAATTCTATTGGAAATTATACATGTCTCTTGATGTTCACAGTCCAATAGCTGCACATATCTGCAAGAGATGTCTTTAAATGTGTGCTTCTTTTGCTTATACTCTAGGGTGTAAACTTTCCTAGACTACAATATTTGACTTCCCATAAGTAAACATCGGGGCTACTTTACATTTACAGACATTCTTTAAGTGTATCCTTTATTACTCTACTAGATCTACCTGAGTCTAGAGGCCAAAGCCACCTACTATACTACAGTGGAAAAGAAATTTGCTGTACTGCTTAAAACTAGGAAAAAATTATATACATCTTTCAGTGTATGGTATCCTTTTATCAGTACTGTCCTCAACTAGCACTTGTTAAATTACAGTCTAGCCATTTTACCAATCATTAACTGCTCATATATATATATATATATATATATATATATATATAATATATTTGCAGTTGGAGATCCACGAAGGGAGAAAAAACGAATCACGTATCATAAAATAGTTTTATTCCTGAGCTTTCAACCCCTATCAGGGGTCTTCATCAGAGGATAATGCTTAGACTTACAAGAATCAAAGGCAATATATAGCAACACATTCAGTGTTGTGGGGGGGGGGGGGTTTGGGTGGATGGAGGTGACTAAGTCAGTATGATCAAGGGGGGGGGGGGGGGGGTTGTACAGTTTAATTATTGTGTACATGTCCTTCTTAAGTTGGCATATGCTGGATTTATGTCCAAATGTCTGTTGATGGCGTTTTCATCTGATAGCCAAGACTCTTTTTGTACTGGCCTTAAATTTTACTTTTACGTTGTCCCAGTTGAATGTGTGTCCTGTCGATTTAGTATGTGCATATATCAAAGATAGTGCGTCCTTTCTTCTGACGCCGTTGCGATGTTCCTGTACACGTGTTGAAATTCTTTTTGACGTTTGTCCTATGTATACCGCTGAGCAAGAATTGCATGGAATACTATAAACTGCGTTTCGTGTTTTGGCTGTCGATTTCTTGTTTTTAGCATTAAACAGGACCATGCGCAGATTGTTCGTGGGTTTATGTGCTATTCTGATGCCCCATTTGGTTAGGGTGCGTGCCGTGCCTTCTGACACATTATGGTGATACGGGAGTGAATGCCAGGTGGGGTGGGGGTTCTGATTTAAGTCGATTGTATGCTGATTCCTTTGGCGTCTGCTGTGTAGACTCCGATTAATGAATGTTTTTGAGTATCCGTTCGAGGTGAAAAGTTGGACGAGATAGCGTCTCTCATTAATTTTTGTTTCCTTGGTATTACAATGCGTGTGGACTCGTTTAAATAGGGTTTTCACGCAGCTCCGTTTATGAGATACTGGGTGGTTGCTGGCGAAGTGTAGAATCTTGTCTGCGTAGCATTGTTTGCGGTAAACACTTGTGGTCAGGGTGGCGTCACTATTACTTTTGATGTAAATGTCCAGGAAGTTGATGTGTCGATTGATTTCTTTTTCCATTGTGAACTGGATTGCAGGGAATATTGTGTTAATATGATTGTAGAACTCATTCAGCTGGTTCTTTCTTAATATGACGAATGTGTCGTCTACATAGCGTATCCAAATCCATTCATTTTTCATAAAAGAATTCAAAGAAAATAAAATTCAATCAGATAATCATTTATTTAATAGGTAATATGACAAGTTACGTTCATGTCAATAAAATTAAGTAGTAATGTAGAACAAAATTAATAGTATTACCGGTAGGTAAGTTACAAGATACCTACAGTAAGTGAAAGAAAAATGAAAAAGGAAATATTTATTCAGAATCAGAACTGTTTTCAGAATCAGAACTCTTTGTTGTCGCATCGTTATCGTCAGTATGCTCGTTCACACTTTCAGTCTCCCACAAAATGTCATCTTCAGTCCCATTTAAATTATTGGAAATGCAGCATTTCTTGAAACCTTTAACTATCGATTCAGGTTTGATCTTCTGCCAGGCGGTCGCAACCCAATTTCCTAAAAGTGAGACTGAGGGGTTTTTTTATTTTTCCTGTAGGTGTTAATGGGTGATTGCCCGCTAATAGCCAATTGTTGCATTCTTTTCTTAAGTTATCTTTAAACAGTTTATTAACCACCACATCCAAGACTTGCAGCTGGGATGTCATACTACCCGATATTATTACAAGATCGGAATTCAATGTTTCAGTTTTTTCCTTAACACCTGACGTGAGGTGGCCTCGAAATGCATCAAGGACTAGCATGGAGCGAGTGTTACTCAGAGAACTTGGCCATTTTCCCCATATCACATTCAACCAGTCTAATACCAATTCCTCTGTCATCCAACCTTTTTCTTGGACCCAAAAAATGATTCCTGGATGCAGCTTTTCTTTGTGCATTGTTTTACGTTTCAATATAACATAAGGTCAGAGTTTTTGTCCATCACCAGTAACAGCAAGCATAACAGTAATTCTGGACTTTTCATAACCAGTTGACTTCAATAAGACCGATTTTTCACCTTTCTTATTTACCGTAAGGTTGGAAGGCATGTCAAAATAGACAGGTGGTTAGTCTACATTTACGATATTTCCAAGATTGTAGTTGTGCTTATTGCGTAATGTTATAATATGCCGCTGAAAGTCGCCAGGAAGTTTTTGCGCGAGAGTTGTCCGCCGCCGCAGTGATAAACCGTTCCGTTTCAACATTCTTTTACACCACCCCATACTTGCTTTAAAGTCCATTTTAGGGATGTTTAAATTACCAGCCTCTTCTAACGCTTTAAATTTTATATTGGGATATTGGGAATCCTTCATTTCGCTTTTCTATTACGAATTTTACCACTCACTGCTCAACTTCTTGCTGCTCTGCTACATACAACTCCAACTCACTTACCTTATTTTTGATACTTCTAGCATTAAGGCAAGCTATTTTTAATGTGTTACTCCTTCTACATTTAAATGTTTGCTTAGAATTTACATTACTATGCATTTTTATTTCTACACCATTGTTTGTTCTTCCATGTATAGATCTAAATCTGGCATGTCCTAAACTCCCTGCCCCTCTTGATCCAACAGTTTCCGACTCAAGTGCATAACGGGGTGTTATACTCCATCGACGCTTTGGCTCAGCACGGCACCAAGACCTGTGTCCAAAGCGTCCGTCTGGAGAATGAAAGTCAAAGAAAAATCAGGTGCTTTCAAAATAGGAGCTGACGTAAGGGCCTGCTTAAGGTCACTAAATGCAGCGTCTGTAGCATCATCCCAAACCGCGTGGTTAGGTTTCCCCTTCTTTGTCAGGTTTGTCAAGGGCATTGCACTCTCAGAAAACCAGGGTACAAACCGGCAATAGTAACCCGCTAAGCTGAGAAATGCTTGTACCTAACGCTTGGTTATCAGAAGGGGCCAATTCACTATGGCTTCTATTTTGTAGCATTGTGGTTTGACTATACCCCGGCCCACTAGGTAACCTAAATATTTGGCTTTGACCAATCCTAAATAGCATTTCTTTGGATTAATACGAAGACTGGCATTCGCTAGTGTCCGTAATACAGCCTCAATCTGCTTTAGGTGTTTCTTCTAGGTGCTGGAATAGATGACAATGTCATCCAAGTAGGCAGCACTATACGAATTATGGGGTCGGAGCACTTTGTCCACCAGACGTTGGAAGGTAGCGGGTGCCCCATGTAATCCGAATGGAAGTACATGATACTGCCAATGTCCACTAGGGGTGCTAAGCGCAGTATTTTCCTTTGCAGAGTCCATTAAGGGAACCTGCCAGTACCCCTTTTGACATATCAAGGGTAGTCAAAGGGTTGGCATGTCCTAGGAGGAGGTCATCCACTCGTGGCATAGGATAGGCATCGAATTGGGAGACTTGGTTAAGCTGATGGAAGTCATTGCAAAACCTCCAACTTCCTCTGGCTTTTTGACCAACACGATGGGGCTGGACCAGAGACTATAACTCTGCTCTGTCACACCTAGATCCAGCATTCGTTTGATCTCCAACTCCACTTCTGCCTTTTTTGCTTCAGGCATTCACTGACTATAACCCCTGGTTTTGTCACTATGTCATGCGCAACTAGGGAGGTTCGTCCAGGATTTTCGCTTACTATCAGACAGGATATCTGCTTCGAGCTCCTGTCTCTGTTGGCGAGTCAAATCATCACCAAACTTAAGGTGCAATTTAGGAGTGAAGATCGAGTAGGGCTGTCCGGAGGATGGATCGGGATCCCTTTCCCTCCATGGTTTCAGCAAATTGACATGATAAATCCGCTCTCTAGGTCGATGATTAGGTTGGATAACTAAATAATCGACCAGGCCCTTCGTCTCCTTAACTTCATATGGGCCTTGCCAATGGGCCAGTAATTTGGAATGTGAGGTAGGAACCAATACCATGACTTGATCCCCCGGGCGGAACTCCCAAACGAATGTGCCATGATTATAACATGCGCCTTTTCCATGTGAGATTTTAGGATAGGTCTAATTTTTGCAAATCTATCACGTAATTGTGAGATATTTTCAAGTATATTTACAGAGGGAAGGGCTTCCTCCCCCCAACCTTCTTTTAATATATCCAATATACCTCGGGGTTGTCGACCATACAATAATTCAAAGGGTGATAGATAGATAGATAGATAGATAGATAGATAGATAGATAGATAGATAGATAGATAGATAGATAGATAGATAGATACTTTATTAATCCCAAGGGGAAATTCACAAAAGTGAGAACCCCGTGGAGGCTTGTGGGACTTCCCGATATGCAAAAAGGACGAGGGGGAGGAGCTGATCCCAGTTCCTTCTGTCCTCATTGACTACCTTGCATCTGTTTGAGAGTTTGGTTGAACCTCTCGACTTGACCATCTCATTGAGGATGATATACAGAGGTCTTTAAATACTTTATTTTCAGTAACTTAGCTGTCTCCCTGAACGTCTCCGAGGTAAATGGCGTCCCTTGATCCATCAGGATTTCTTTAGGGATTCCGACTCACGCAAAAACCCCTACCAATTCCAGTGTGATAGCTTTGGAAGTGGCTGAGCGTAATGGAACAGCTTCAGGATATAGGGTGGCATAATCCACCAGGACCATTATATATTTATGACCCCTGGCTGAAGGCTCTAGGAGTCCCACCAGGTCAACCCCGATGCGTTCAAAAGGGACTTCAATCAGGGGTAAAGGGATTAGGTCCCTCCTAGGAATCTGCCGTAACTGACATTCCAGACAGGACATGCAAAAGCGGCAGACCTCCTCATTAATCCCAGGCCAAAAAAATTAGAGCTTGATTCGCTCTAAAGTTTTATCGGAGCCCAGATGGGCTCCCGGGAGGTGGGTGTGAGCCAGTTCACAGACTTGTCGCTGGTAAGTCCGTGGAACTAAGAGCAGTGACCCTTCCTTCATGTTCTGCCGCCCGATATAAAAGGTCATTATTTAATACAAAGTGGGGACCTTGTGGCATGGGATGTGTTGTGTGCTGGCCATCTACTAAAACCACTGCATTTTTTGCAAATTTAAGGGAGTCATAGTTCCATTTCTTCCTTTTAAATGAAGCCAGGGTCTGCCTAAACTAAAACTGCAGATGACTAAGGGGATCAGACTCAACCTCAAGGGGCATGGTTTCAGCCCGCGCCAGTGCAGCGCTTGTTGATGTTGTAGCGCTCTGCGACGGCCGAGCTGTTTCCATATCAATCTCCGAGGCCGCATTCTGTTACCCTACCGGCTGTATACACAGCATGGAGGTAGCTGAGGATGCAGAGTCGGCATCCATAACAAGACTTAGTGTCTTTGTAGGGATAGCGAGTATGCGAAAAGGCCAGAGGATTAGCAAGAGCACTCTGCCCCCCGCCCTGCATCTCTCCGCAGACCCTTGTGTGTCCTCGCGAAGCCCTCCGCCGCACATCAGAGTTCTCCAAAGCATGCACCGCAGTGTATGAGTAAGACTCTAAATTAGGGACACAACTCCCTCTGGGTTCACAGGGATCCCGTTCTGGTTCTCCCAAGTAGGTTTCTTCCCGCAAGGTGTTAATGATCCCCACGAGGGCGACCATGTTATTATGTGAATGTCCCCAGGTTAGCTGGGTGAATTTAGCGGGTAGGCCATTTATTATTATTGCACAGGCCACCTCTTCCACAATCCTTCAGGTGTTTTTATTATATGGCCATAGCCAACACCTGACTTTCTGCCATAGTGTCATGGCCTGTTCTCGGAGGGATTCCTCTGGGTTGTATTCTCAATTCATTATATCCCTCACCTGCTGACCCAGGGCACCCCCACCTTTCTCAAAGAATTTTTTCTTTGTGGGGATCTTTGGGTCGGTCCCCATCCTCGGGAGCCCATAATAGGTCTCCACTGTGCTCCTTTCAGATCCTCGCCCTCATCTGTAGGTCCTCTGCCTACGATCCCAGGTTCTCTTTAGGGAGAACTGGGTCGGAACAAATTCCAGATCCCTCCGACACACACCGTCAGACCCCAGCTTGGCAACACAAGAACGGTACTCTCCTACCTGATAGGTCTTCAGTTGTTCAATACGATGGTGTGTTGAGACATAATTTTGGTTTGGCTTCCGATTTCAAAAGGAGGCCACCCTGCTGACTACGTCACTGTAAAAGAATGAGTCTCAACACACTGAAAAAGGTTTGGGGCAGCCTCCCGTATATTGTTCCTGGCTGCAAAAGCTTTAAAGTTAACACAACAATGTTGCTTGTTTGAGTTCCCAGAATGAACTGAACTGATCTATCAGAAGGGAGGTTTTATATACTGGAAACCGGAAGTGATGTCATTAGACCAGAATAGGAAGTGACGTCTGTCTGGGCGGTGGAACAGGAAGTGTTGTTAAACCAGGCAGGTTTTCCCGTATTTGGCCTGCAGAGATAACAGAAAAGGGTTTAGAGCACCCTGCCATTCCTTTGCCTGACGGATGATTACCTTCACTTGGTCCACTCAGCTCGCTCCTAGTCGCACTTGTGTGACACCATGTAGTAGTGAGACAGGACAAACTTTAAAAATCAATAAACAAAAAGGTATCACTAGCTAAGCGGAGTCAAGGTACACTCCAAAACATAAAGGTAGACCAACTTCCCACGCCTGACGTCATGCTTCCCCATCCCCTCGGCCAGCTGCCCCTGTCTTGGATTAGCACAAATATATCGCTCCTCCAAGCAAACTATGATTTTTAGCGCAATGAGGGAAGTCGCAAAATCAACTGTAATGTTCAAGCAAATTCTAGAAAAAAACCCGATCTAAATCTGTTAAGTAGTGAAAAGAGGACAGTCATACAGACAGACACTGGATTTTATATATATAGTTAAAGAGGAGACTGAACACATGACACCCCCATAAAATAAGAGCAAAGAAAAGGATAAATCTTTTAACAAAAATATGTAAAACATCTTTTCAGACAAGAATCCAACACAGAACTGGTATGAAATGAACGGTTCCCAATTTATAAGCACTGTTTGCAGACAGGGGCAGGTCCATGCAGCAGGAAGACGAAAGTGACGTCAGCAGTGGAGAGGCCAGTAGTCTTCCATTCTCCAGTGGGAGGAAGAGAAGGCACAGCGCCATTCCCTAGTTTGTTGGGTAATTAGCATCACTAGATAAGCTACCTCCAAAGCGTGGCATGTTGCTACTATGCCTTTTGATTAATAACATCTTTTCTATTTCCATTTATATTCTGTTTATGTTTTCTAATGCATAGCATGGATATTTCAGAATTACTAATTTAATTTCTTTTCTAAAATGAATAAATTGTATTTTTTCTTGGGTAATTTTTTGAGCCTCCTTTTTCACACTTACAAGAGTAGTTTCCATGTCAGATGCTTTTCTTTTACTTAAGTACATTATTTTCTACATAATAATTCTTCTACTTAAATAGATTTTTTAGTACTTTTCCACCTCTGCATGTCATATGTTTAGATGCCTATGTAAATTATATGTCTTCCCAAAACTCATTGCAGCAGTAAATTAATCAACTGACTAGTTATTTAAGACATGTTTTTCCCTTTAGAATTAAATTTTTCACAATACACTGACTGCTTTTGCAATTACATCCTTCTGAACAGAAATAAGGCAAATAAGTTTGTACTTAGGTAGGTCAGTTTTTCCTCCTGCCTCCATTTTCCAGTCACTTGGGGCCTTGTCAGGTTCCAGGAATATATTATGGTTTTACACAAAAGAATCACATGTGAATTCCCAGGTACCTTTTTGAATACGAAGATAACATCTTACTTTTACTAATTTATCTATCTGGACTAATCCCAGATGTTTAAAAGCTTGCTCTTTTCTAAATCTAATATAAAGCATTTGTTGTTCTGACAGTTTATTCAGTGGGGATAGGTTAGTAGTAATTTCCCTAGTAAGATCACTTTCATACCTCTGTTAAAACGTCCAACAACTGCTACATCATGTTAATCAAAAAATTATCCTTGCTTACTTAAAACAATGTTTGTAAAATCAGCCCTTATTGCATTTTTATTATTATATTTGCATATTAAACAATCAATTTAAGATGACTTGACAAGCCACTTTACATAGTATACAAGAATGCTACTAAAATGCACATCTCACAGAGCTACTACAGTAACCTTAAGAGCAACTTGGTAACAAGGTGGCATTGAAAACCCAGGATCATGACAGTCCCATGTATATATTTGCAACTTGATTGAACAAACAATTAAACTAAGATTCTCAACACTTTGAAGGTGAAGCAGGAGCTTAGAATGTTTTGTATAACCAGTTTATTTGCAGCTTCAAGCACCCTTTGATTCTCAAAGGAAAATAACCTTGAGTTTATGATAATGATTTAGTAACATTCTGTATGTTTTGTGAAACTGTAAATTCTGCTAATATAATGAAAAGAAATACTGTAATCCAGTGCTCATTTTAAGCAAAGGTAGGGGTAGAATGACTATCTTTTATTAAACCTTTTTCAAAAAGAATTCTCACAGTTCATTTGCTATTTGTTGCAGAAATTGAACTTTCTCTCAGTTTAGTTGCTGCTTTTCTGACACTTTTGTAAAGTCCTAGTTGCAAAAATGGACACTTTCATGAATTGCTGTCAGCTGCTGTTTTGCTGCTGGATACCTAGAAAAAAAACTCTCTCTCTTTCTGTCTGTCTGTCTCTCCTCTTCAACAAGAAATCCATCCATCCATCCATTTTCCAACCCGCTGAATCCGAACACAGGGTCACAGGGGTCTGCTGGAGCCAATCACAGCCAACACAGGGCACATGGCAGGAACCAATCCCGGGCAGGGTGCCAACCCACCACAGTCAACAAGAAATCTTTTTCTTTTAATGTTTTGTTTAAGGGTTTATAATCTGTAACTAAGGAACTGGTCCATCTGGGAATTGTCATGTAGGACTGAATGAAGACTGCATGTACCCACCCAGGTTGCATAATTCTTTGTATTGCTTATATTTGCTGCTATTGGTTTTGAGGCAAATAAACACGAATATTAAATGAAAACTTACATCAATTTTTCTGTCCAATTGCTATTATCAATTAGCAACAGCAGTCCCTAAAGGGCTCAAGTGGAACCTTTTGAGAAGTCCTCTATTGGTGGTAAAAGTGTGAAGGTAAAGACAATCCCTGTTAGAGGTCTACAGGATTGAATATGCAGGGTATATGCAGGGTACTATCAGTATCTGAAATAAAAAAAGAAACTGGTGGTACCCCCTATTGTTTCAATGCCAATATTACAATTTCTTTGAAGTCTTTTTGCCCTTGAAAGTGCAAAAGCTTCAGTTTCTTTATTTTTCTAAATACTGTACACAATAGTAGTGAGGTGTGTATTGTTGGTAATCATAACAGCAGAACAGGGTAGCGCCAGTACAGAATACCAGTGATAACTAGCCCATTTCAAGTACTGGATACAATACAGACAGTGATACAGATAAGAGGTTACAGACAGTAGTTGTACAGCTGGTTTTCACATTTGCTCCTATTCCCCATTAAGAAAAGGATCGAAGAAGGTAGTTGGTTAGTTCCTGTTAGGTGCATCTGAAAACACAATAAAACAATGATAATGTACAAGGAATATTAAAAAAAGAATAAGAAAGATCAAATGGACAAAAATTAATGCCTGGGAATTAATTGGAACTTTTAGACCCTGAAAAAGCATTTTCTTCTATTTAGTTATGCATGAAAGACAGATTATGTTTTCCATGTGTGGATGAATTAGATGTGCAATGCAAACCACTACATTACATATTCTTCTTTTCCCATTTTCTTTTTAGATTTGGAACAGGAAAGCAAGGGATTGTTAATCAGATTCTTTTATCCCAAGTATCCTAGTATAGAGTACACACTAGAAACAACAAAATTCCACTTGGCAGGGGCAGACTGTTACTTGTCACCTCAGAAAGTAGGAATATAATACGGTCACCACTAAACCTGAAGACATAGTTTATGTCTCATGCTATGCTTTACAGACAAGTATTTTTTATTGAGAAAACACAAGATGTGAAAAAAGGAACCAGAATAGACCTTGTTTTTCCTGATTTTCATAGTTTGAGCAAACTAGGTTTAAATAGAAATATTGAAAATTTACATTTATTAAAAAAGATTTTAGATTTAACTTCCACTTAAGGAAGAAGGACGGCTGCACTACTTTGTTTTAAATTACTGTATATGTTAGCAATTCCAGTTTGAGTTTTTGCCAGTCAAGTCTAGACATGACATGGTGATTGACTTTATTGGTCTGGTTGATCTGTGTCTAAGACTTCAGAGATAACAAACCAATAGCATAAACTTTGTTGGGGGGAACCTAATTTACATTTAAGGAGAAAACAACCTACATTTCAATTGCAGGGTTACTGGTAAAGCTTGATGATCTTGTAGTTTTTATCACTATCACTCCATTCACACAAGGGGTAAAATATAGTATTTTAAAATATTCCTGTGCAACACTTTTAGCCATTTACATAAGAACATCCCCCCAGTTTATCATCTAGCATAGATCTGGAACAATTATGTCATGTAATCTTAACAAAAATGATGAACCTTGCCTCTACACTATCTGTAGATTTCACCACTGAGTTATCTAAAACATTCAATTGTAGAACAAAATAATAGGAGATTTTCCAGTTACCCCTAAAATGCCAATCTTAGAGTAGAGCCAGCAAGTATTTGCATTGGTCCCCTATCCCCTATATGATCAGACGTTTACTGTCTGTCTAGAGTAACTAGAGTAAGAAGCACACAAATACTTGTATAAAATAAACACCACAACTAGCAAGGAAATCCAGTAAAAAACATGTGATTCGTAAATGCTGACTATTCTTTCCCATCTCTGAGACAAAAAAAAGAGTAATTAACTTGCACCATTTACCATACTAGGATGGCACTGTGGCACAGTGGTAGTGCTTCTGTCTTGGTTTTTCCCTGCGTGAAGTTTGCATGTTCTCCACCTTCTGGGTGCTTTTCTGGTTTCATTCCACAGTCCAAAGACAAGCAGGTTAGGTAAACTGTTTTGTTGTTATTGGCACTGGTGCTCAGTTCCAAATGTTGTTCCTGCCTTGCAACCAGAATGCTGCAATATGTTCCAGCTGCCCTGCAACCCTACCCTGGATACGTGGGTTAAGAAAATGGATAGATGTTAACCATACTAAGCATGTAAATGTGTTCCATTTATGCATTCTGAAGCACATTATTTCCTTCTCTGGCTCTGGTATTGTCATGCCACTAGTCTCTAAAAGTCATGCCATGAACTTGTTCCATTGCATATTATAATTCTCAAACCTTACTCAAGTTCATGGTCATAAGGGCCAGGACCTGTCTATCACAGGGCCCATTCACATACAAATGGGCTAATTTGGAATTGCCAGTTGCCCTAATTTACATTTCTTTGGTGAGGTGGGAGTAAAACAGGAATACCTGGTGGAAACCACATACAGATACTGAGAAAATATAGAAAATACATATGCCATGGGGGTTCAATCCCACGATGCTATATCTGTGAATCAACAGCACTCACTACTACACTACACTACCATTATACCCCATTAATTTGTTTATTTTATTTTTATGCTAATATTAGCATGTGTCTTGCACAGAGGAATCCCTTGACAATCTGCCTTTAATAGCTCCCTTATCATTGAGCATAATCTGTTAAGTGCAACTTGTTCTTATTCACAGCACTTTCTAAAAAAATGGAAAAAAACATGTTATCATTTTATCTAAATGACAAACTTCATACAATTGATCTGAATATAATAAACAGTATTATGACAAGCATCTGCATATTTATTATATATTCTAACAAAATACTTTCTCCATTACAGAGTTAAGGAGAGCTGAAGCCTAAGCTGTGTCATGATGGGTGTGGTGATTGGCATTGATGCTTAATGTCATCGATGATGGCAATTTAGTTAAAATTTGCTTCACCCCTTTTGATGCTATATTCTTAAGGAAAAGTAAAAAAAAAAAAGAGATAGCTTATTCAAATACTAGAATAGAGTATGGTTTTTAGTTAAAAATAGAGAAAATTATTTTTTCTTATCTGGGAGAGAATGAAAAAAAAAGACATTTTATTTTTAATGGGTGAAGAGATAAAGAAAAATATAACCATGTTAGTTTCCCAGGATAAAGACTTTTTTGTGTTTGGCTTTACTTTCATTAAGCGTCTTGAGCATGGAAAACGCACTATATCAGTAAAATGTTTATTATTATTATTATTATTATTATTACATTAACACAAAGATGCATTTTGTGTTTTTTAGAGAAACAACTGTAAGAAGCAAATTAATATTTAAAGATTATGCAATAAATTTCAGATACATACAAATGTAACTGACATTTTTAAATATTTGAAATGGAATTCAAGATATCTCGAAAGAAGTTACTTTACATTTTATATTATATGCTGGAGAATTTTTTCTGTGTGAATTATTTGAAGTGTTTTCGACCATGCCTGTCCTGTACAACTAAGACATTCTAAACCTCTCATGCCCAGCACATTTACCATGGAAATAACGAGATTAAATTAAATTAGATTAGATTAGATTAGATAGAAATTTGTTTCCCCAAGGGAGAAATTTGACTTTTTATAGAATCTGAATAAATAAATACATACATACATACATAAAAATTACAACAAACAGATATACACAAGATTACTAAAAACAAAAAAAGTAAGAAAACTAATGATAAAAAGAACAGTTAAGGTCAGAGTGAGGCATTATGCAGGCATATTGCAGTTGGTATAAAGGAGCCCCATGTGCATTTTCTGACACACTTTGATTGAATGATTTATTTTCTGAGAGTACTCATTGTTAGTGTGTCAGAAAGAAGATTTGCAGCATTTTTCATAATGGCACTTTTGTCTTTGTTTTGTCTTTATTATCTCCTCCAATACTACCTCTAGTGTGTTGAGCATGCATTCCATAACTGAGGCTACTTTTTTAAGTGACTTGTTAATTTGGTGGCCTGTCTTGAAGTAACTGTTACTGGTCAAGCGCACTACAGTATAAAAAAAACAAATTGATCACAGAATTACAGAACATGTAGGAAATATCACTATTTACAATGAAGGAACATGGTCTTCTGAGAAAAAAGAGCCTGTTTTACCTTATTGTATCTAGTTTCTCTGTTTCATGAGACCTGTCTAGCCTGTCATTGATGTGGACCCCCCAAGTACTTGTAGCAGTTCACTACCACCACATCCATTTCCTAAATAGTGACTGGACATAGAGGCCATTTGGTTGGTGAAAGTCTTTGCATATTAATTTCTCTATCTGCCTCCTATACTCTGTCTCGTTTTCCTTATCAATATATCCTATTAGTTCAGAATCATCAGAGAATTTCTGCAAGTAGTATGACCTGTGGCTATATTTATAGTCTTAGAGGAGAAGTTGTGAGAATGCTCTGATAGAACATTGTCATACCCACCACACAATAAATCACGTAGATTGGGACCTAAATTCAGCAGGTTCAGCACCATACTAGAACAGTGTGAGGTTTTTTTTTTTTACAGTGGCTGGAGCGCCACCAACCCACAAGTTCTCCCTCTAAATTGGAGTTGCTGGATGCAGATTAACGTCATACCCAGGATGAAGCAATTACAGATTAAGGGCATTGCTTAAGGGCCCAACAGAGTAGAGTCACTTCTGGTGTTTACGAGATTCAAACCTTCCGATTGCCAGCACAAATCCCTAGCTTCAGGGCTCTGCCTCAATATTTATAGTCTGAATATTACAGTGTGAAGAGAAAAGGGGCTAGGACTGTTCCATGTGGTTCTCTAGTTTTGCTCACATCCACATCAGAAGCACAGTCCTTGAGCTCCACAAACTTAGGTGTGCCTGACAGATGATCCATTATCCAGGACTCCAAACACTTGTGCACCAGCATTTCTCTGAGTGCTGTCAGCCTTGTCCAGATGAGAATAAGCATTGATGCAGATTGATAATTGCATCTTCCACACCAGTCTTTGTCAGATAAAAAAATTGCAGTGGGTCCAAGGACCAGCCTCTCAATGCTTTTCATGATGTGGGAAGGTAAGGACCACTGATCTATAGTCATTAAATGATACTTTGAACCAGTAACAATACAGGATGCATCAAATAATGTTCTAACTTTTAAACTATAGTAATTATATATAAGAAATCACAATTTAATGATAAGATGTTTGCTTTAGATGTCTAACCCATAATTGTCTATTTTTCAACATACTTACTGGCCACTCAGGCAGATCTGTCTAACTATTTTGTCACCTTTAGACATACAAAATTATAGGGTGTCTTACAGATTATACTTTATATCTGTATGCTGATTGGTGCAAACTAATGTATTTCTTAACTGGATTATGTAAATTGTGTTAAGTTTTATAAGCAACAACTCTCTCATATTTCTTAAGTCTAGTCATATTGAACTGTGCAGTGCGCATAATTGAGTTCCCTCGGGCTTATTGTAATAAAAGACGTCCATCTTGGAAACAGCATATCTAAAATACTTTTTGAAATATCTCAAATGCTTGTTGAGACATCTCAAGTACATTTTGAGATATCTCAAAATAATGTCCAGTGCATTTCAAGATATCGAAAATGTATTAAAATGGACATTTTCCAGTATCTCAAAATCTCTCCCTGTAAAATTTCCTATTCTTTCAATCGGGCATACTGTCTACTTTTACATATCTCAAAAAGCATTTAAAATGTCTGGAAATCCACAGAATTATGAGGTATTTTGAAATGCACTTAAGATATCTGAAAATAGTTTTGAGATCATTTTAATTGTATATAAGATATATAGAAAAAAATTCAAGACATCTTGAATACAGCAGAGATCAATTTTATGATATCAGGAAAAGGATTTACATATCTCAAAAATGAATAAATGTAAAGATTTATAAAATGTATTTTAAAGTATCTTGATTATATTTACAGATATCTTAAAATAAAATACCATTTTGAAATATCTGAAATGTATTTAAAGAAGTCTTAAATATATTTCCAGGTATCTTAAAACGAGTAATGTGCATTTTCAGATATCTCAGATTCACTTGAGGATATCTTCTGATGACGAGAATTCCTATTGAAAACAGGAAGATATCTCTCCTGCACATAGATATTTTATTATTTCTTTGAAATATCTCAAAATGCATGAAAGTTTGTGTCAAGATACATCAAAATAGTTTTGGTTGATTGCATAATTTAATATCCTTAAGCTTTTTTCAGTTTTTACAGCTAATACTAAAAACATTGCAAAACAATCAATAGAAATGTTTGCAAGAGTCAAGACTCCTGAAGTGATCTAAACAATGATTAAACCATGTTGATATCTTCCAAGTTTCCAAAGCATAAAGCGCCATTGTCACCACAATTAAGTTGTACAGTCCGAGTTTGGTGTTAACGCCTATTACTTGTGACTTCTAGATTTGTGCTGTGTTCTCGGCACTTGCAGCTTTGCATAGACATGTAACTATGTCATATTTTGCGACATTATCCAGACCCATTGCACTTCTCAGGTAAGTAAATTAGTCTGCAATTTCTCGGTTCCTTCAATTATTACTAGGTTTGATGCCACCCCATGTAAAATCCATCTAGTCTTGGTCTTTTCTTTACTTATCTTGAATCCAGTTTTACTTGCCACCATCTCTAGCCTAGTGTCAAGATCCATAAACTCCACCAACAAGACTACACAATCTGTGAAGTCCAAGTCTGTTAGTTTTGGGTGCTGTTTTTCTCTCACTTTTCTCATCAGAAAGTTCACTGCTAAAAGGAACAGTACCATGCTCCTGTGTCACATCAACTCAAGTCAATTTTTTTTCATATAGCATTCTTGACTGAGTGCAGGCTCTGAGGACACTATTATTCTGTGTAGCTTTTCACAATCTTGATAAAACACTTTGAGTTCTCATTGAGGCTCCTGGAGATGCTGATGAAGAATTGTGGTATTCCATAGCTTGCATACATCTTCCAGAGGTACATTTTGTAGTAGTTGTCGAAGACCTTGCATAAATTGTTAAATTGCAAGAAACTTCCAATATTCCAATGTCTGGTTGATGATGTTACTTAGCACGAAGATTTCATTTAGGCAGGATGTGTATTCTCTCTTGCTCACTATAAAGAATCGATAGAAATGTTTGGAAGAGTCAATATTCCTAAAGAGATCTAAAGAGAGATTTAACCATATTGATATTTTCCATGTTTCACTGTTGTTTAGCATGTGTAGCACTGTCTTTTAGCGCGCTATGCAGAATACCTTTCCAAGAGATGAATAGCTGTGTGATGCCTCATCAATTTTTACCATCTGTCAAGTTGTCCTGTTGGGGTTGACTGTCGCACCTTAAACATAGTCCTCTAGTACTTACCCTCTTTCAAACATGCATTGAACAGTCTAGTGAGGTATTCCACCATTTCTTATGTGTTGTTATTTATCAGTTTGTATAATGTGACCTTGTCATGGGGCTATTTTTATTGCACATAGGTTTAATTGCCTTGACCATCTTCCTGTTCAAAATTTTGCCTACCTCAACAAGTAATGGGGGCATCATATCCTCAGATCTGTGATTCTCTGTTAGCTTTGGCTGATTCAGGGTTTCTTTAAAGTGTTCCAACCATCTAAGCACTCATCCAGTCTTGATCATGATGATCCTGCTATTCATCCTTACACCAGTGAGATCTTTAATAATCTTATACAGCGTCATGGGATCAATGTTTTGGCAGCTTTAGAATTCTTTCAACTTCCCTACGGCTCTGTTGGACAAAATGATCAAAGTCTCTGTATGTCCTTGAGAAAATTTAGTTCACGTTTTCTGTTATCACCTGCTCTCTATTGGCTTTCACTGCCTTATAGTCATCTGTTAGCTTCCATGTTCTTTATTATTTTCATTGACTTTTAGACTACCCCTTCTTTTGCCAATTACTTCTTCTTTCTAATGTGTCCCAAAGCCTGTTACAGAACTAATCCTGAACCTTTTCAGAGTCCTCTATTAGTGCATTGACCTATAACATTGTTGTTTTAGCATGCATTGACCCAAGTCTATCTACTCAATGATCAGCTTCCATAATAACTGTGATCTTTTTTTGTTAATCAAGATCTCATTTCCCCTTATGTAGTGTTCAATAATGTCCTAACAATAAGACTTTTTTCCATCTCTACTTAAGACATTGCCATAACCAAGATGTCTAACCCATAATTGTCTATTTCTCAACATACTTACTGGCCACTCAGGCAGAGCATTCTGATAGGTTCCAGTCCTTGTCATTACATGAGTATTCAGAATCTCAGGTTGGGCAGCTGACTCTTTCAAACTTGACTTGTCACTGTTATCATTATTTACATTAAGACCCCTTCCTTCTGTTGGCCATTCAGTGAATATTTATTTGTCATGCCTTTATCTTGTATTTACTTTTTCAACCTTCCTCGTTTATCTGTTCTTAGACCCAGTTGGTCACTCATCGAACTTGTCACAAGAGTTGAAGGTTAAAGTTAATAGTAGAAATTGTAGAAACTGGTAGAACAGATTAGAACTTAGTACTTCCTTGTGTTCATTTGCATACAGTGAAGTGCTAACCAAGACCCAACTAATAAGTCACGGAATCTTTCTTCTGAAAACATGTTTCAAGATATGTGATATGTTCTTTATTGTGTTCCACTTCTTGTTGTATATAATGTTCTTCTCTTGATCATTCCCCAGACTGAAGCATTTCAGACAGGACTGGAAACAGTAATTGTGCAAACTCCTAAAGGCAAAACACACCCCATTATGTTTCTGAGCCAAAAACTGTTGCCCAGGAAGAAGAGATATGCTTCTGTGGAAAGTGAAACCTTTACAATAATACGAGTATTATCAAAATTGTGGTGTCACTTATTGAACAGTATTTACTTTGATCACTGATCAGATGTTCCTGCAATGGCAGGCAGTCCACAAGAATTCCGACTCTTTGGTGATTGTGACAAAGGAGTTCTTGGATCCAGAACCATACCTTTTCACTGTAGTGCACAAAAAAATACTACCATAGCAATATCATAGGAAGAGTCAATATTAAATGTCATTTCCCAATAGGCCCCAACATTTTATTGTGTTTTTCTGTGTTTAATTACAAGTATTAAATCAAACATCTGCTGCCCAACTAATGTCTTCTGAGCTACACTTGAAACTACTCCTGTATATTGAGCTCTCCATTGGCTTCAGACTTATAAATTCTGGTGTGTCTCTGCACCTCTCCATCCCCACCTTCTCATTGCTGAAAGGAGCCTAATCCTTACCAAGAATGTACTAAACAAATCTTTAATTCTCACTGTTTGCCTCAAAGTAATGGAGACATTATCCTTAACAACAGACCCTGTCCTAATCTAATGACTTTCAGATACCCTTTAAATAGATATATTTCTGGATGTATGTCCATATTTTACACATACAGCCAACTAACATAGAAAACACATATGTAAAAGTAACTATGCTCCTCCTCAAGCCACCACCTTATCGTGGTGGAGGGGTTTGCGTGTCCCAATGATCCTAGGAGCTCTGTTGTCGGGGGCTTTATGCCCCTGGTAGGGTCACCCAAGACAAACTGGTCCTAGGTGAGGGACAAGACAAAGAGCGGTTCAGAAAACCTCCTATGATGATTAAGAAATTTAGATGGTGTTTTCCCTCGCCCGGACAAGTCACAAGATGGATATGAGTCACTATATGAGCTGTGACCTAAGGAGCTTTTAAAAATAAACATCAAAAGAAAAACTAGAAAAGCAGATTAGGAATGAAGGTCATGCATAAAATCTTTCATACAGGTAAGAATGTCCTGGGATATTCTAGTGATAATGAAAAAGAGAAAGAAGAAATGGTTTATACAGAATAATATTTATTGTGCCAATTTTGAAAATTATATTTGCATAAGATGATTACAAAATAGAACTACTGTAGATTGCTTGATGCTAGACTGTCTGTCTGTCACAGTGGTTTAATAATTGTGTACTACCTTGTTTGGAACTCATTGAGTCATCCAACTTTTGGACCCTTTCTCTGAATCAAGCCACTTGGAGTGACATCTTGGCTACAGACAACAGATTCTCCCATGTTCCTGCTTTAACCGAGACTATTGTTGGATTGCTTGTTTCAAATAGATATGTCAGCATTAAAGGTCTGTTTTGAGATATGTGAGCAGCTGTTTTGGGGCTACCATTATTTTTCAACATAAAATTTATATATATATATATATATATAGAGAGAGAGAGAGAGAGAGAGAGAGGATGTGGCAGGAGGATGGGGGCCAGACACAGTCGGGACGCCTGGAAGGACCGGGAGGCGGTCTATACATCCCCCGGGCCACGAGGGGGCAACCGCCCTGGATAGTGAGGGGACCACGGGGATGGAGCGAGGAGGCTCAAACCCATTGGGGCCCGTGGCCACCACCAGGGGACTGCCCCGAGCTTTGTGGAGCCCGGGAGATCTGCACTTCCGCCACACCGGGTGGTTCTGGGTGCCGGAATTAAATCAACGAGCACCTGGAGCACATCCGGGTGACTATAAAAGGGGCCGCCTTCCTACAGTCGGGGAGTGAGAGTCGGGTGCAGGAGGAGGACGAAGCTTCAGCACGAGGAAGAGAGGCGGCTCACAGACATTAAAAGGCCCATGATTTGGGGTAATTGGTGCGGGAGCACTGTGTGCTGTGTGAGACTGTGTGAGGGACATTGTGTTTAATAAACCCGTGTTTTTTATAATAATACCGGTGTTTTTCTGATGGTGTTCTGGGCTAGCTCTCACAAGGAATATAAATATTTATATATATATACAGTAAAACCTTGGATTGCGAGTAACTTAGTCTGCGAGATGAGCTAAAAATTTAAATAAATTTTAACTTGATAACTTGATAAATGATACATACTACTTGCAATACAAGTAGTACGTATATGATTTGTCTGCCAAGCATCACGTGATCACAACTGAGCAGATGGTTCTTCTCTCTCTCTCGCTGTGGGATTGTGGGTAATTGCCTCCCATGCTTGGTCTCAGTCAGCGTGCCTCACTCATAGTGTCAACATCCGTACGGGCGTATACTGTTTACTATAGCATTGTGACCATGTGTGTGTGCTGTTACACGTGAATCCCTGTCTTGCACCTCAAAACATGAGGCTGAGTCTCAGTACTTTAGAAAAACCAGCTTTTATTCAGCTTGAAAAAGGAACAGCACGAGTATTTATTGTAGTGGGATCTGCCACTCTCCTATACACAGACACAGCAACCAGGAAGGGTCGGTGGCAGGTTAACAGCCAAGTAATATTGTGCCCTTGCATTTATAATGTTCCTTGCATCACCCATCGACGGCAGGCACTTACTGTATAACATGACCGCGGTCTTTTCAGATTTGCTTTTGCGCCGAACTGCTTCATCGTTGGGAGCCTGCAGTTGCTACGGGACGCTCTTCCTCGTGTTGTCCCGTTGAGGGGAATCCCAAAAAAGTTTACAAACCTTACAGTGCCTAAAGCATATAGGAGAGAGAGAAATATAAATATATATATCTATATATAGGAATATAAATATATAAACTGCTCAAAAAAATTAAAGGATCACTTTGAAAACACATCAGATCTCAATGGGAAAAAAATCATGCTGGATATCTATACTGATATGGACTGGGTAATGTGTCAGGAACGAAAGGATGCCACATCGTTTGATGGAAATGAAAATGATCAACCTACAGAGGGCTAAGACACCCCGAAAATCAAAGTGAAAAAATGATGCGGCAGGCTAGTCCATTTTGCCGAAATTTCATTGTAGCAACTCCAAATCATACTCAGTAGTTTGTATGGCCCCCACGTGCTTGTATGCATGCCTGACAACGTCGGGACATGCTCTTAATGAGACGATGGATGGTGTCCTGGGCAATCTCTTCCCAGATCTGGACCCGGTCCTGGACAGTCTGAGGTGCAACCTGGTGGCGTCAGATGGAATGAAACATAATGTTCCAGAGGTGTTCTATTGGATTAAGGTCAGGCGAGCATTGGGGCAAGTCAATGGTATCCATTCCTTCATTCTCCAGGAACTGCCTGCACACTCTTGCCACATGAGGCCAGGCATTGTCGTGTTCCAGAAGGAACCCAGGACCTATGCACCAGCCTAGGGTCTGAAAATGGGTCCAAGGATTTCATCCCAATACCTAATGGCAGTCAAAGTGCCATTGTCTAGCCTGTAGAGGTCTGTGCATCCTTCCATGGATATGCCTCCCCAGACCACTGCTGACCCACCACCAAACCGGTCATGCTGAAAGATGTTACAGGCAGCATAACATTCTCCATGGCTTCTCTTGACCCTTTCAAGTCTGTCACATGTGCTCAGGGTTAACCTGCTCTCACCTGTGAAAAGCATAGGGCACCAGTGGTGGACCTGCCAATTCTTGTAACACAGTGCATTTTGTAATTTCTCTATTCTGCTAATTTTTCTATCTCTTTCTTTCCTAGGGCACGAAGCGGAAGCAGACAATGGCCGACAGTGAGATGAACCACGTCGTCAAAGAACTCCAGGCTCTCAACATCCAGATCCAGAAACTCCTGTCCAGACGGAGGTACCTGAGGAATTTGAAGGCTCGTCTGCTGGAAAAATCATCCCCGACATCTGAGATCGACACAGTACATTGAGGTTCAGTAACATTGACTCCATGGTGTGCCGCTCACCTCAAAGGCCGTGTTTGCTTTACCCCCCGCGTCTCGTTGTTGGAGCGACAACGTCAACGATGAAGACCTCTGCTTGTTTCAGCTATGCAGGTGGGGGTTTAAGGCTAGAACACCTCCATTGGCACAGGCAAGCATTTCCACCCAGATCCGGTTTGAACAGGGCAGTGGGATCCATTGTAATACACGCCGGGGTAAACGACGTGAGATACAGACAGTTGGAGATTCTCAAGGCGGACTTCACAGCATTAATCAAAGCCACAAAGGAGAGGGCCCCGGCTGCAAGAATCATCATCTTGGGTCCCCTACCTCGTTAGAAGATCGAACGAGTATTACAGTCGTCTGCTGGGATTAAACATCTGGCTGAAAGGCTTCTGCGAGAGTCAAAACATTAGGTTCGTAGAAAACTGGGACCTCTTCTGGGAGAGGCCGCATTTCTTCAAGCGGGATAGTCTGCATCCAAATAGATTCGGCGCCTGGGTCATCTCTGAAAACAACGCTAAGGTAATTTGTCTCTCTTGACTCTCTGTTTCTACTCCTAACCCTTTCCGTAATGCTTTGCTAGGACATGATAATTCTTTAACAAAATCTTCCTCAAAAGTTCACTGCATTACTACTCTTATAACCATGCATGTAAAAAATCTAGGAAGTGCGACATAAATACAGATAATTTAATTACAATTACACCACTAGATGAACAATGTATTAAAACTATAAAAACAGACTATAGATTAAATAAAAAATACGCACAGAGCGGCGCTAATAAAAATAACTTAATTTCTATCTCAAATATCCATAATGCACATACAATTCAGCTCTGCTCTTCCAAAACATTAAATATGGCTTTATTAAATGTTAGAGCATTAACCAACAAGACGTTTTCCATCAACGATCTTATTAGTTATAAGGAAATTGATTTTATTGTATTAAGTGAAACATGGCTTAACTCTGATGGCACGGCTGTTTTAATCGAATCTGCGCCTCCGAATTACAGCTTTGCTCATGTGGATTGCCAAGGTAAGAAAGTCGGCTGTTTAGCAAACATTTACTCAAGCCGGTTAAAGTGTAAAGATGTCAGTTTTGGTAAATTCAAGTCCTTTGAGTATCTTGCTGTTGTTATTCATGAAGTTTCTCAGTTTTTAGTATTATCTGTGTATAGACCTCCTAAATACAATGCGTCTTTCCTTTGAGGAATTCATAGAATTGGTATCAATTATAATTACGAACTATGACACGTTCCTAATAGTTGGTGACTTTAACATTCATATCAATAATCAGTGTATCCCAAAAGTAAAAGAATTTATGAACCTCCTGGAGTCTTTTGATTTGAGACAGCACATCAGTCAGTTTACACACAAAGCAGGTCATACGTTAGACTTAGTAATTACTAAAGGACTAAAAGTTGATGTGAAGCAGATCATTGATATTGGTCTATCAGACCATTTACTTTTACTATTTAATATAGAAATAAAGATAGAAAATATTCACGAGAAGCATATTGTTAAAAAACGCTTCTTTGATTCATCAGCAGCTTCAAAATTTACAAACATTCTAAGCAACCAGTCCGTTTGTAGTGCTAACTACAAAAGCGAGGATAATGTAAATTGTAAGGTGGAAAATTTTAATACTAAGGTGAGAGCTGCTGCTGACATAGTCACACCTGAAAAGACAGTTAAAAATCTTCAAATGAGTGTCTGCTTAGAATTCCAAGAGCTAAACTTAGAAGTGGTGAGGCGGCCTTCTGCTGTTACGCACCTAAAATCTGGAATAGCTTGCCAATAGGAATTTGCAGGCTAATTCAGTGGAGCACTATAAAACACTGCTGAAAACACGTTACTTTAACATGGCTTTCTCTTAACTTCATTTTAGTTTAATCTTGATAATCTATATTTTCAATTAATTATCATTATTATTCATGGTGGCTCCAAAATCCATACCAACCTCTACTCTCTCTTCTGTTCTTTTTCCGGTTTTCTGTGGTGGTGATCTGCACCACCACCACCTAATCAAAGCACCGTGATGTCCCTACATTGATGGATTAAAGACCAGAAATCTACGTGATCGTCATCATCAAGTCCTTCCATGAGAACCCTGAATACAATGAGGACTGACTGGTGTCATTTATGTTAGGTAGAATGCCTAGAGGGGGCTGGGCGGTCTCAGGGCCTGGAACCCCTGCAGATTTTATTTTTTCTCCAGCTGTCTGGAGTTTTTTTGTTTTTTCTGTCCTCCCTGGCCATCGGACCTTACTTTTATTCTATGTTAATTAGTGTTTTCTTATTTTAATTCTTATTTTGCCTTTTTTTCTCTTTCTTCATCATGTAAAGCTACATTATTTGTATGAAAATGTGCTATATAAATAAATGTTGTTGTTGTTGTATTCTATGGAAAATGCTAATCGAGCTCCACAGTGCCGGGCATTGAGCACAGGGCCCACTAGAGGAGGTTGGGCCCTCAGGCCACCCTCATGAAGTTGGTTTCTGATTGTTTGATCAGAGACATTCACACCAGTGGCTAGCTGGAGGTCATTTTGTAGGGCTCTAGCAGTTCTTATCTTGTTCCTCCTTGCCCAAAAAACCAGATACCACTTCTGCTGATGGGTTAAGGACCTTCTACAGCCCTGTCCAGCTCTCCTAGAGTAACTGCCTATCTCCTGGAATCTCCTTCATGCCCTTGACACTGTGCTGTGAGACTCAGCAAACCTTCTGGCAATGGCAAGAATTGATGTACCTGCCATCCTGGAGCAGCTGAACTACCTGTGTAACCTCTGTAGGGTCCAGGTATCGCATCTGACACTGACCCTAGCCAAATGCAAAACTAGTGAAAAAACAGTCAGAAAAGTTGAGGAGGGAAAAATGTCAGTGGCCTCCACCTGTTAAACCATTCCTGTTTTGGGGGTCATCTGATTGTTGCCCCTCTAGTGCACCTGTTGTTAATTTCATTAACACCGAAGCAGCTGAAACTGATTAACAACCCCCTCTGCTACTTAACTGACCAGATCAACTGCCCAGAAGTTTCATTGACTTGATGCTATACTCTGATTAAAAAGTGTTCCTTTTATTTTTTTGAGCAGTATATACTGTATTATATATCTATATATTATATAGAAAATACTCTCAAGATATAAAAACTTTGGTAAGATATTCATTTTGACAGAATTAATTTTCATAGTTATGGTGAGGAAATGACCATCTGTTTACATACAGCTTAACAATTTACATCAGTTTGCATAAATTTAATTCAAATATATCTTTAACTGTTATTTCTAATTATGATTCAGTTAACTGAATTGGTGTGAGAAAGAAACTGATCAAATCTAAGTTGAAGTACAACAGAATAATATTCTATTATTTAAATTAATTTTAAACCCAGAAATTCAATATTTAATATACTGAGTAAAATAAAGAAAGTGAGAGGTTCTCCAGTAATAGCAAATAGCACTGGCAACAAAGGGTAGCCAGGACTATAAAGGATTTCAAAACAAAGTCCACTCCAGTTTAAACACAAACATAACCTTTAATGCAAAAAATATCCAAAAATATAACATTAACAGTTCCCACTACCAGCATTTTCTCCCCTGCCCGCTCAAAAGCAAACTGTTCCAAATATGAACAGTTTGTGCTGGCACTCTTAAAGGCACATCTTACTTTTTATATCATTCCCATTACATGACAGTTAAAAGCTCCACATTATGTTGCATAATAGTAAGAATTTATCTTATTCACATGAAAATATACAGCATAAGATACAGAGTGTATACTGTTCACATGAAAAGAAGCTTCTGGATTAGAGAATCCTAGTATAATCCACAAATGCAGTTTAGCTCCAAACTCACATTTGTGTATTACGGCAAATAAATGTTCCTATTTCAATTTAGGGATAGCAAGATCTCGACAAGCTAAATAGATGCAGCAGTATATATTAAAGGAAATGTTTTATGAAGGTTTGATGATATGGAAACTTCCTTTAATAAATATCTTATAGTTACAAATAAAATGTATAACTTCCTTTATATATACTGTATATATATATATATATATATATATATATATATATATATATATATATGTCTGCATTATCCATCCATCCATTTTCCAACCCGCTGAATCCGAACACAGGGTCACGGGGGTCTGCTGGAGCCAATCCCAGCCAACACAGGGCACAAGGCAGGAACCAATCCAGGGCAGGGTGCCAACCCACCGCAGTGTCTGCATTATTTATCTGCTTTATTTATTTGCTACAGAAATAAATGTTGTTTAACAAATCCCATTTGAAATTGTAGAAGGATAAACATTTTCCATTCTTTTTGTATTGTCTTTACTGAATCAGTGTTCAAGCAATAATAATAATAATAATTCTTTACATTTATATAGCGCTTTTCTCACTACTCAAAGCAATGAACATTGTCCATATGACTTGCATGTTAATGGAATTTTTTTTTTTTTGGAAAAAGGTGATTGCTATCTGATGTCATCTTTTACATAGAAGGCTTCCTTGATCATGGCTTAACATTAACAGAATACATTTATTAGACAGGTTTTTGTATAACATATCTGTCTGTGTCCAGGATTTCCTATTTTACAAAGATGTCATAGTCTCTTGAATTTCAGAAAGACCCAGAGGACAACCAATCTATTCTTTGCATGGGAAGTCAAGCTGTGGTATTTCTACTTTATCATTAAAAGTAAGATCCAAACTTTAAAAGCATTAGATGTGTATAACATCTTATCATACTCCTTAAATGTATTACTTATTTCTTTATGTTCAGTAACTTTAATTTTATCTGTATTATTTATTTCTGTATTTGCATTCCACACTTGCTTCCTATGTAATTGCTGGGTCAGAATCTTATTAGCCTTTCCTCTTTGTTCATAATAAGAGTGTCATGACTTTAATAATATTTGCTCTTATCTTATGCAGTCAATAAGACAAATTCTGCTTGCAGAGCTAGTGCCTTTTATAAAAGTGGTGAGAGATTTTAGACAATTATCAGTCATTAATTTTCTGATGCCTTTCAGGCTAGTAATTCATTTTTGTGTGAAAGCAGTAGAGTTCGAGTAGCTCTGTAGAAGATACCTTACCTCTTTTACTCATCAGCCAGAGGCAACAACATAATTCAGATAAATCTACGTTGGTCTAGATTCTACCTATTATGAAAACGTATTTAATATGTAATTTCACTTTTTAAAGGTTTTTACTTTTTTCTTAATTAGCTGTTCATTCAACTACTTTTTTATTCTTTTTATTTTAAACAAGCCACATATATATAATCAGTAGATGATGTTAAGTTTCACTCCCATTTACAATGCATCTGTCATTCTTTTCATAGAACATAAGGGGACCTGTCAGGTAAAATTATGCTGCGTTGTCAGTCAATACAATGGTATGTTTTGTAGAATACCATGCATACATTTATTTGGATGACAGAGCCAAAGTAAAACTAATAATGATCATTACTGTATATAAATGAGACCTTATTATGTCTTGTAAGATTGATATGCATGAAATACATTTTAAAAAGTTTGCTTCTTTAAACCCTTTCAAGTTTGTAAAACACGAATATTTATTCCACTAAATTACCATTTTTTTGCTTCTTTTTAAATGACATCCAAATAATTAATAATATAAAATTTCTTAGGGAGAAGTTTTTTTTCAGCTTATTACAAAAGTACTACTTTAGGCAGATACAAATAAAGAACTTTCAATAAAGAAAGAAATACAGTACATAGTTCTATATTCTAGATTAATTTCTTCTCAATCTGATGGTCATTTTAAGTTATGCACAAAATCTTTTCATATTAAAATAAAGAAGCAAACTACTTTATTAAACTATTAGCATAACTCAAATTAAAAACATTACCATAGAGTTCATGTTGTTTTGTAATTTAAATTTCTAAATACCACATCTGTCACTCTGCATGCCAGCACTAAGCAAATGATAAAAGTAAAAAAAAAATGTTTGACCGGAGGCATGTAGTTTAAATTATTTCGGATATTAACATACATAAGTCAGTACAATGGTTAAAAGTAGATGATTTAAGGAATTATATACTGCAGAAATATATTTTAAATCTGTACAGCTATATTTAATTATTTTAAAACAATTTTCAACATAATAATTAGGTTTAGTTTTCCTTTGAGACCTGAAATGATTTTATTGTTTATGACCAGAAAATTAAAATAGAAAGAGTCAATAGTTCGTAAAAATAAACTGAATAATAAATTATAGGTAATGATAAACAAACAAGAAATAGTAAAAGCTAGACAGGTTATGTTAAAGGAAAAAAGACAAAGCATATATATTTACAGGATATGTTAAATATTTGATACTATTTAAACTTTTTTGTGTGCTACTTTTTTGACAATATGCAAATTTTTTAAGCTATTTAAAATATATGTATCTGTCTGCTACCAAATTATTTCATTGAAGTTTTTTTGCCCAAGTGTCAACACATTACTGGATTACCAGCACAAATTGCCACACACATCAGGAAACCAAACAGAAAATCAGTAAAACACAAGAAGACACAAATGTCTATATATATAAAACAACCAAACGTCCGGCATTCATCCATGACTGCGCGTAATATCTCCTGGCATCCGCAAGAGGGCTGCAATGTCCAATGAACAAAGGCAACTCCCAAACAAAAGAGGGATGTAAGGGCTAGCATTTCCACTGAACAGAGGTTCCTAAATGATCGAAACACACGGACTTAACATCGTACCTTGCTCTGCTGATACATAAATAATGTCCCATTGTGGGGGAACTGAGATTTACCATCAGCAAATATCTTGGACAGAGCACAATCTAAAGATTATTGATAACCCTAAAGTCATCTCCAGTTATTTGCTACAACCTCAAAGAGAATTCTTGCAAGTTGTTTTTTTTTTGTAAATGTTTAAAATATTCTTTCAGATATAATAGAAAGCCTTTCTTCTTAATAATCTGTGTCAGAGTTGATTTTTTGTGTTAAATATGATTTTCACTATTTGATTATATATTGATTATATTGAATGACTTATATTCTTGTTAACTGTTAGCTTTTGCCCTTAGCAGTCTTAGAAGGTGTTTTAATTAAAGCCTCTTGATCTGTGTTACTTTTGCAGAAGGTTATGCACTGATAAGAAAACCAGTATAATCTGGTGTAACAGAATTTTGACTCCTAGAGTCTGTTTATCAGTAACTGGCAAGGACATGCTCACTAATCACGTTCTCCTGTAATTATCTGTATGTTTAAAAAATGTAAATAACTGTGTTAATTCAGTCATCTCCTTTTTAATACTGTGGTGACTCCTCACATATCAGTAATAAAAGCAATTTTCCCATTCTGAACTGGGTTTTTGAATTTGACTTTAACAATTGGCAATGCGAACACTTACTGCTGTTCTTCTCACCTACAGCACCGGATAAGGTAAGATAGTATTTTCTGACAGTTTTGTGAATGACTTGGGAGGCTGCAATACATAAAATAAAGTTCAATTAGAATTATTATATACATTTTTCAGTAAGGCAAGATGTGTAAGCAGTAGAGTAGCACAAATAGCCAGAGATTATTTGTGTGTTGTGTGTGAAATGCTGAGTCATCTACACTTACCTTCTACTTTGGTTGTGTTAGTTATTAGAGAAATTTAGCATTTTTGTATTTAAGTTTGACATACTATTTATACAGAATTAAAGTTTATGTGTTTGCATGGGTTTACAAGTGCAGGTATCTTTGAAGGGTACAGAAAGTAAACTTGAGAACTGACAAAATGGTAAATTCGCAGTCCATGTGATTAATTAATATGGGAAGCACAGCCTACCTTGACAGAGTAAAGAAAATTAGAAGAGGAAGTAAAAATATATTCTTCAAAGATAGTGTATGTTTTAACACCTCCATAATTACTCCTATATTTTTAAAAGAATAAATCACATTTTTTTTAATCTAAATTAAATAATGATTCTGCATGATGGAATAGTGGTCCTGGGTTTAAATCTGCAAAGGGTTTTCTTACACATCCTTAAAGATGTGCAGGGATGTAATAACTGGCAAATCTAAAGTAGCCCCTGTGTAACCGTGTGTTTTGGTACAGGTATGTGAGTGAGTTAGCACCGTGTCAAAGTGGAGCACTGGCTTTTTCCTGTCTTGCAACCAGTGCTGCCTTAGATGGTTTCCAGCCCAACACAACTCTGAATTAGATTAAGTGACATTTTTGAGTATTCTTTTAATCTGCCATGTTAGTGTTAAAAATGTCAATATTGAATATTTAAATGGATATTTAGGCATACTGAAGGCAAAGAATTAGAGCTCTTTTCCAATTTATTTTTCCATGTAAAAAATGCACGGCCCTTGTATGTGTTTTCATTAAGGTAAAATATATTACACCTAAAACAAGTTAGATTAAGACTGGCAAGTTAGAGGAACTAAATATGCATAAATACTACAGAAACAAAAAAATTCTAACTCAAATATATACTATAGATACATATGAAAAAATAAAACAAACAGAACTTAAAGTCCAGGATATAGTGAACTTAGGAGATGTTTAATTTTAACATCTTTCTTACAAAGTATGCAATTCAAAGATGAGCATTATACTTATAGATATCTGATCCTCACAGAAATACAAATTGTATATTGCCTTATGAAAGCAATGTGATGTTGTCTTAGTTTGTCAGCCAATAAGACTGGAGCAAAATAGAAGAAGCCACAGTCTTGGGCCATTTTGTTTTTGTTTTTCCATTCGGACATGGTACAACAAAGACAAAACATACTGTAAAATTGCCATCTGTGCTGCCTCCAAAATTTGATGAGCATCTCCTCTGTTGTCATAATCCAAAACACTCACTTTTCTTCTTTTCTTGCATCTGCCAATATTCCTTACTGTTTGTGGGTATTTCATGCACTGTACTTCCGTTTCAGTATTAAATAGTGGCTAAGTCTTGCAGACAATCCAAACCTTTCTCTGTGTAAAGAGAACACAAAGAGGCTCATAAATGGTCTGGGGCACTCGTTGGCAAAACCCTGTGTATTGAAAGGGTACAAAAGAAAATTCATGTTTGGCGCTTAAACTGAGACTAGTCCCATTGTGGTGATTAAGTCTGCCCTAAAATGGCGGTATCTCTGGATATGATGTTTCCTGGGAGGAAGAGTCAAACATAGCTGGGTTGTTTCTGGAAGTGACATCATAAATGGTAGCACATCATTTTTCCTTCCTATAGAGGGGAAAGAAGAAGAGATACTGTTACTGCTTAGCACCCTCAGGTGGCCCGGGGTAAAATTGTCATCAATCAAGCCTGCAAGTTGTTCCCGCACGTGTTTCACAACTGGAAGCTCATTATAATAAAATCAAACCACTTTGATATGGTTGTTCACAAGCACAGATAGTTGTATAATGGTATTATTAGGCTGTTGGAAATTTCACATTACATAACTGGCACTACAGCTTGCTCCAACTTTCTTCAACCCTTATTTCCTATACATGTAGGGCCATCCAGCCAGTTAAATGGTAGTTTTCTATTTCTGGTTAAACCAGCTATGCCTCACTACAAAGCAGCTGTTTTGCTCCTGAGAAACCAGTTGTGCCTCGTTAAAAGGCAGTTATTTTTTACAGAAAAAGAAAAGTGTTCTATTAAGTTCTGTTACTGTTCGATTAAGCTAGTACAAGATCAATCTTGTTTTTATTTTGTCTGCCATCCAACAAAAAGAATCACAGTTTTCTTTTCTATCCTGCGTGCTGATTCACTTGACAGTAGTTAAATCATCATCATCTAAGTTTTTGGTTTCTACTGACTCAGACTTCTTGTTGTATACCTGAAAGATAACTTTTAGTACTTAAAGTCCCGAGTAAATCTATTTTTGTTAAATAAAACTAGTTAAAATGACTACAAAAACATGTAGTTAATCAAAATAAAAATGAAACTAAACATTGAATGAAAAATTAAAATGAATTTAAAACTATACCCTTGAAAACTAACTGAAATAAAATTAAAATGGGTGGAAATAACATAGTGTTGGTTCTGCTTTTTAAATAAGTCCATTTCCAGCAACTTACTTTTGACCAATGTTGCCTCAGAGGAGTGTGCTTGTGTGGAATGCACAAATTTGTAAATTTGAGATCACAACATGTTCAAGTGGAACACAGAGAATGAAGTCAGGAAACCCCTCACCAAAAATTCACAAAGGAGTGATGGAACACAGCCCCGTTTCAGGTAATCGGTGTCACAGATGGCCGGGATGCCTCTTCACTGAGAGGACCGGGGGAGCAAGCGTGGGCAGCACAGTACCTACCCCAGGACGTTAGATGGCAGCCCCCATGGGTTGCAGTGGTGCCTCGGAGTCCCGCAGGGCTTCATGGGAGTTGGAGTTGGTTACAGCCCTGTTGGGATCCGGGGGTGTTGCCAGGGGGTGCTGCCACAGCTGTTGAGCCCTCCTGGGTGGGTTTTCCGCCACACCTGGAAGTGCTGGTGGGAATAGGTCAACAAGCACCTGAAGCACTTCCAGGGGAGTTATAAAAGGAGCCAGCAGTCACCACTCCGAGAGTTGGGAGGAGGGAGACAAAGCTTGCCGGAAAGGAGTAGAGGAGAACGAATAAAAAACAAAGAGAAAGTAAATAATATTAAGTATAGTGCTTGAGACTGTGTTGTGCCTGTGGGAAACGAGGAAGGTATTTTCCCACAAGGTGAAGAAAATAAAAACATTTGTTTTATCAATGTGCCTCCTGTGTCTGTCTGTGTTGGGTTGAGTGCTAGTATGGCGCCATCTACTGTCACATCAGATATTAAAGCTTGCCATGGCCAATCCATAACTACTTTAAAGATTAAACCTTAATGTGACTCAATTAATTTTTCTTATGCATATTCATTGTGAAAGTTATTTTAGTTTGGCTGTCATTTTTTTTATAAAGTAAATTTGGAAACATGGCTGCAGCTGCATTTTTCCAAAATTATCAAAGTTCAGCAGCTCTAACTCAAAAAATGGGATTCAACAAAAGCCTGGTGTGCCGAAATGATTCCACAGACAAAATATCTTTGTTTTTAAAAGTTTTAGTTAAAATTCAAAGTAGAACAGTTCACACAAAAAAGAAAAAAAAATTAAATAGCAAAAAGAAAGGAAAAGTTCTTGTTAAGATAAGTTCTGTTCAAAGCTTAAATCTTGTTACATTTCAGATCGTTGCAAATCACTTCAAACGTTTCTGAACCATTTCAGAATGATAACGTTTCTGAACCATTTCTAGACAGTCAGAAAACTGTATGCCTATCCCATTTCTGAGTTGAAAATGAGTCTTTCAAGTCCCTGTTTACTGGGACCTGTTCTAAACACAACTGACTTAATTATCACACTATCTCAGGTAAAGCAAGAAATTTCTATCTCTTACTAACTTATAGGGGGAAAAGACCATACCATTGTCTATGACTATGGAAGAAATTTATATTCTATTCGAATTAAGCAAACATTAATATGAGTTTAACTCAAAACTTTAACTTTCTAAGATTGGCTCTTACATTTCCTGTCCCTAATTGGCTATGCAGGAGCAGAGACAATTACTATACTTTACTTCAATATGAGCCAATTAACTTTACTTTTACATTAACTATTGTTTTCAAATCACTAGCAATAACACTGCAAACAAACATTTTAAAAAATTCTTATTTCAAACATTGGCTGTTTCTTGGAGCAGGCACAGTTTATTCACGGGTCTGTCCAGTGTGCTGGTTTTGGTTTGCACACAAACTCTTCTGACTGCACCTTTGGCATCTGGCATTGTCTTGATGACTCGACCCATTACCCAGGGGTGTAGCTTTATCTACAATTAAAACAATGTCCCCTGGTTCAAAATTTCTTCTTGGTGCAAGCCATTTTTGATGTTCTTGAAGTACTGGCAAATACTCTAGTCCATCTTTTCCAAAACAGATCTGCCATGTATAGAACTTGTTTCCAGTGTCTTTGTGAGTAGTGTTCATTATCTGAAATGAGTTCAGGTGGCATATCAGGTTGTGTCGTCATTAACAGCAAGTGATTGGGTGTGAGTGGTTCTAAAACATTTGGGTCATCTGATGTCTTTGTAAGGGCTCTGTTATTGATTATTGATTTTAGTGCCATTTTGTTGGCAACAAAGGTCTTGAATCGAATGTTTCGTTTGAAATGTATTTTAGCACTGTGGTGCTGTCAGTCCAAAATGTGGATTCTTGTAAGGGCATTTGAAGCTCACCTTTTAGCATTTTGTCCATTTTAACTGCCACAACGGCTGCTGTCAGCTCCAATCTTGGAATCGTGACATGCTTCAATGGTGAAACTTTTGACTTGCCCATCAGGAATGAACAATGCTTTTTGCCCTCTTCATTGGTTAAGACAAGTGACAGTGCCATATCCATCTTCACTGGCATCTGCAAAATGGTGCATTTGAGATATCTTTATGGTTCCAATCCCAGTAGGTTTGAAGCATCTGTTCACTTTATAGTCTGCAAGTAACCGCAAATCATCCATCCATTTTTTCCATTTCTGAATGTGTTTGACTTCTGCTTCTTCATCCCACCCAAATTTCTCTTTGTACAAGTCTCTTAGAATAAGCTTTGCTGGCAGTAAGGTGGGCGCTAGAAAACCAAGTGGATCATAGACTGAGCTAACAACAGACAAAATACCACGTTTTGTGGTGGGCTTATTTTGTAACTTAATCTGAAATTTGAAACTGTCCATTTCTGTGCACCACTGGACGCCCAGGGCACGCTCTGTGGGAAGGAGGCTGTGGCTCAAATCTAAGTCCTTTTGTTCATGAGCTCTGTCATCTTCAGGAATAGAAAATAAAACTGTTCTGTTACTACTCACCCACTTAGTCAAATAAAATCCCCCTTTGAGGCATAGAGCTTGGAGGTCCTTTGCCAGCTTTATTGCTTGTTCTTCTGTTGCCACCGACTTTAAACAGTCATCCACATAGAAGTTATTGAGAACGGTGTTAACAGCTTTCTCAGGAAATGTATCTCTGACACCCTCGGCTGTTCTATGCAAAGCATAAGAAGCACAACTGGGTGAAGAAGTAGCACCAAAAACATGTACTGTCATTTTGAATTCTTCTAGGTCTTTACTTAGATTACCTTCAGGCCACCATAAAAAGCGTAAAAGATCAGTGTCTTTATCTGGTACTTTAACTTGGTAGAACATCGACTTAATGTCTGCCATTAATGCTACTGGCTCCTTTCTGAATCTTGTAAGGACGCCAATAAGCGTGTTAGTTAGGTCAGAGCCTTTTAATGATTGTTCGTTAAGTGAAGTCTCCTGGTAGGTGGCAGTGCAGTCAAAGACCACTCAAATCTTATTTTTCTTTGGATGATACACACCATGATGTGGGATGTACCACATTCTGCCTTCATTGCAATTCAGGCTTTTTTTGGGTACTTTGACAGCGTAACCCTTTTCAATAATGTCTTTCATGAAGGTATTATAGTCTCCGTGGAAACCTGAATTTTTGCTCAGTTTTCTTTTGAGTCCAATAATACAATGTTCAGCATTTTAAGTGTTTCGTCCTTCAAAGGCAAATTTAAACAATAGTGACCACCTACCAGTCTCGCAGATTCTGAGGCTATGTGCATGAACTTGATGTCCTCCTGTGACATTTCCGCTTTCTCTTCACAGCTGCGCTCTGGAAAATCTGTGTTATACTGTTGCAGCAGCATATCTTCAATTTCTGTTATTGACACATGATAGATTGAATATTTGGGCAGTTTACCACTTTGTTTTGTGAGGTCATCTATCTCTTTGTATGGTCCACCAACCTCCCATCCAAGTGTAGTCTTCATAGCATGAGGTCCACCTTCTTGGCTAGGTATAGTTTGCAACTGCTTGAAGATTCCTGGGTACTTGATTCCTATTAAAAGATCAACTTCAGAGTCAATAGACATACCTCTTTAAGATATGCCCACTTATCGATATCTTCTTTTAGTGGAATACTTTCTCTGTTCACTGGAATGGAGACCTGCGTGAAGACTTTTGACAAATCAATATATTCATCATTATTGAGACCACAGACTTGCAAATCTGATAAGACAGAACATTGGGTTAGCATTTTTGAATCATCATCATAATTACTCATAGTTTTGAGGAATACTTGTGTTCTTCTCCCTTGAAGGTTTAATTGTCTCTGGAGCTTTTCAGTGCCAATTGTTACTGTACTGCTGAGATCTATAAAGGCACATGTTTCCACATACCTTTCACTTTTCTTGAATTTTACCTTAACGGGAACCACGTACAGCACGCACTCTTCACCGGCCCCAGTAAAGGTACAAGTTCCAGTCTCAGTCTCCCTTTCAGCAGGTGTTTCCATGCTGGCTATAGCCATAGGTGTCACTCCAACCTCTTTTTTGATATGCAAGATATCTGGGTGCTGAAAAGAACACGTCTGACATTTCATTCTTTCTTTACAGTTCTTACCAAGGTGTCTCTGTTTGAGACAATGAAAACATAAACCTTTAGATTTTAAAAAGTCAATTATTTCTTTATGTGGCAGTTCTTTGATTTTACTACACTCAGCAAGGATGTGTTGGCCATTGCAGAATACACAAAGCTTTTTAAATGCACAGGAATCATCAACAGTCTTTTTGACTGAGGTTTCTCGAGTCCCCTTTTCAACAGCATCAGAAATACGTGTGGTAAAAATATCTCCCGATCTCTGTCTGTACTTCTGAGGAGACCTACTTTGTCAGTCTTTTCCTTTTTCTCTGTGCTACCTTGTGAAACATCTCCATAAAAAGGATCCATCATCATCCTTACCTGACGATGTAGAAAGGTGGTTACAGTAGGTGATCAATACCTGCCCTTCTTGCTTTCTTTAAATTCAAAGGCCCAGGTTTGCCACTTATCTCGTAAAGAATATGGGAGCTTAAGAGATTATTATGCAAATATTTGGATTGTTGTTGAATATGTCACAACTCCCTGCACTTGTCATTGCGTCCATACAGTTATCAAGAAAGGATGCATATTCTCTGAGGACTGCATTTTGCTTCAATTGAGGCCACTTCAATGCCTTTTCTATGTATGCATCAGCTATGAATACTTCATCACCAAAGTAAGTTTCAAGTTACTTTCTGGCTTTTTCATAACCTCGACTTGATGGCAGTTGCACACAGCCTTTAACTAAATCCTGAGCAAGACCTCTTGTGAACTGGATCAAATAATCTAATTTATCTTGAGGGTTTTCTAACACATTCCCAACAGCGTTATCAAAAGCCCTAATAAAGTCTGCATAAGCCAATGGGTCACCTGAAAATAAAGGGACCTTCCTGTGTGGTACTTCACCACGTGGCACAGGAGTTATCCTTTGTTTGGTTAGCGTTTTAGCCATTTTGCTGATTGCTTTATGACATTCGGCTTGATTTTTTTGACATTTAGCTTGATTCTTCTGATATTCGACTTGATTCCACGCTAGCACCTCCAGTATATCATTTCTGGAGCTCTGAGTGTCGATTTTTCTGGTATTTGTGGATTTTTCCTGTCTTTCCACTTTAACTTTAAGTTCATGTAGCATTTGTAGGATACTATCAAGTTCTGTCCGTTCAAATATGACTGTCGAAGAAGGTGATGAAGCTACAGCACTTCTCTGGGCTAAAGAGTCACATTTAATATAAAGAGCGCGCTTTAACTGAAGAGAAGCCTTTTGTACTCTTGACTTTGTACTATCCCGTTCTTGCAATTGCATCTCTCCGAATTGATCAATTAATTGTTCGTCTGATGTGTATATTAAAAGGCTATTTGTAACTTTCAGCCATGTCGTTGCAGCGTCAATAAATTTATTCCAGATCTTAGAGCTTTCTGCGAATGTCGGTTTCTGTTTCTTGAACACGCCTTCTTTACTTAGCACTGATAGTAGTCTGTTATTCAGCTCTTCAATCTGACTGCGTCTCACAAAAGATTTCACTACTTCTAAGTGATTTTCTGAGTGTTTTTAAGGCTTTCGATTTCAGCCGTGAGCTCAGAAAGCTGATCTTTCCTTCTACTAATATGATCTTTAAGATCTCCAATTACATTCTCTGACTTTGAGTCCGTACTTAGATCACTCCCAACTTCATTTGAGCTATGCGTGGACGTTGCAATGACAACAGCTCGAGTAACTGACAGGGTGTTTCCTGACAACAACTTCGTCACAATCGGTAGGCTCCAACAAAGCAGATTACTTCCTTACAGCGAGGCTTCACTGACTCAGGCAAAAGCACAAGCGATCATCCACAATGTCTTTTATAATATCACAGTCTCTTAAATCTTCTCAAGTTCAGGTATGGTGCACCTTGATTTCATTTACGATCATGCAGTGATGGAAGATAAGAGCACAGTACCTCGGAATAGCTCAGTTCTTTTTCTTTTGTTGTCGATTTCTGGAGCACAAGCGTCCTCTGTCCTCAGATGGTAGATTCTAGTTCAAGTTCAACGGCTTCAAATGGCTAGTTTTCTGATGAAAATGTAGCTGCGTTTTTCCAAAATTACCAAAGTTCAGCAGCTCTAACTCAAAAAATTGGATTCAACAAAAGCCCGACGTGCTGAAATGATTCCACAGACAAAATATTTTCGTTTTTAAAAGCTTTAGTTAAAATTCAAAGTAAAACAGTTCACACAAAAAAGAAAAAAAATTAAATAGCAAAAAAAAGGAAAAGTTCTTGTTAAGAAATCTTGTTACATTTCAAATTGTTGCAAATCACTTCAAACGTTTCTGAACCATTTCAAAATGATGTTTCTGAACCATTTCTAGATGGTCAGAAAACTGTATGGCTATTCCATTTCTGAGTTGAAAATGAGTCTTTCAAGTCCCTGTTTACTGGGACCTGTTCTAAACACAACTGACTTAATTATCAAAGGTATGTTCTTACCTTATTTGAAAGTGGTAAAATGTTTTTGATTAATGGTGTAATGCTTTCTTTTTTCCTTTATTTTTTTGTCTAGCTTTGATTTGTATGTGATGGTTTTGGACTAAGAACTAGAGGAATAGACATACTTGTTTAGGAACTGAGGTGTGCACGTATGTATATGTGTATTGCTTATGACTAGAAAACTGAAACAGAAATGGTTAATAGTTCATAACATTAAACTGAACATGAAATGACGAGCAAAAATAGAACAGAATTTAAAAATGGAACTAAATGGATCTAAAATAACACAAACATATTTCCTTTAAATTTTTGCAAAGTACAGACTCTATTCAATGAACACAGCTACCTTTTACAGCATGATTGTCATGGTTTCACAGATCAGTAGGTTTGTGCATTGTCACATATACAGGGTACAGTGAATTTCTTACTTGTGTGAGCTAAATCAACCTGCTCAATATTTTACTGCCCCAAAGATCTAAAATGGTGGCATCCATGAAGAAATGAATGCACACAATTAATGAGTAAAGTAAATAAATGAAAACATTCAGGAAATGGAGAAGCATCCTAACATTAAATACCTGCTCTGTTTTTGACCACAGTTTTTCAAACCTTAATACTGTAAATCCATCCATCCATCCATTATCCAACTCACTATATCCCAACCACAGGGTCACGGGGGTCTGCAGAAGCCAATCCCAGCCAACACAGGACGCAAGGCAGGAAACAAACCTCGGGCAGGTCGCCAGCCCACCACAGTAATACAGTAAATTGTACCTTAAAATCATGACCCTTGTTATATCACAGAAAGAGTAATCTACTCAAGGATTCATGACTAAGCCATACAGCAGAAACTCCAATGTAAAAAAAAAAAAATGGACTGCCAACTTATAATATCAAAGCTAGTTACATACAGTCATATGAAAACATTTGGGAACCCTCTTAATTTTTTTGATTTTTGTTTATCATTGGCTGAGCTTTCAAAGTAGCAGCTTCCTTTTAATATATGACATGCCTTATGGAAACAGTAGTATTTCAGCAGTGACATTAAGTTTATTGGATTAACATAAAATATGCAATATACATCATAACAAAATTAGACAGGTGCATAACTTTGGGCACCCCAACAGAGATATTACATCAATACTTAGCTGAGCCTCCTTTTGCAAATATAACAGCCTCTAGACGCCTCCTATAGCCTTTGATGAGTGTCTGGATTCTAGATGGAGGTATTTTTGACCATTCTTCCATACAAAATCTCTCCAGTTCAGTTAAATTTGATGGCTGCCGAGCATGGACAGCTTGCTTCAAATCATCCCATAGATTTTCGATGATATTCAAGTCAGGGGACTGTGACGGTATTCCAGAACATTGTACTTCTCCCATTGCATGAATGCCTATGTAGATTTCGAACTGTGTTTTGGGTCATTGTCTTGTTGGAATATCCAACCCTTGCGTAACTTCAACTTTGTGACTGATGCTTGAACATTATCCTGAAGAATTTGTTGATATTGGGTTGAATTCATCTGACCCTTGACTTTAACAAGGACCCCAGTCCCTGAACTAGCCACACAGCCCCACAGCATGATGGAACCTCCACCAAATTTGACAGTAGGTAGCATGTGTTTTTCTTGGAATGCGGTGTTCTTCTTCCACCATGCAAAGCGCTTTTTGTTATGACCAAATAACTCAATTTTCTGTCTCATCAGTCCAAAGCACTTTGTTCCAAAATTAATCTGGCTAAATGAGCATTTGCATACAACAAGCAACTCAGTTTGTGGCGTGAGTGCAGAAAGGGCTTCTTTCTCACATAAAGACTAATCTTCCTGCCTCCCTTGATCCTCTTCAGTTTGCATACCGCTCAAACAGGTCAACTGAGGATGCCATATGCTCTGCCTTTTAACTCTCCCTGACATATCTGAATAAAAAAGACACATACAGTATATCAGGATGCTATTCATAGACTTTAGCTCTGCCTTCAACACAATCATCCCTCAAAAGCTGGTTGTAAAACTGAGCAGGTTGGGCCTGAACACCACCCTCTGCAATTGGATCCTGGACTTCTTGACAGAGAGGCCCCAGTTAGTTCGGATGGGCTACAACACTTCCAGAAACATCACACTGAGCACTGGAGGGCCGCAGGGCTGCATGCTTAGTCCACTGCTGTTCACCCTGCTGACTCACGACTGCACAGCCATGCACAACACCAACCACATCATCAAGTTTGCGGATGATATGACGGTGCTGGAACTGATAAGCAGGGATGATGAAACAGCATACAGAGATGAGGTGGAAAGGCTGTCTGCATGATGTGAAGACAACAATCTATCTCTCAATGTCGACAAGACAAAAGAGATAATCGTGGACTTCAGAAAATCACATCCTGCCCACATCCCACTCAGCATCAACGGTTTGGATGTGGAGACTGTTAGGAGTACGAAGTTCCTTGGTGTGCACATAACTGAGGAACTTACGTGTACACATAACACCTCATCACTAATCAAGAAAGCCCAGCAGAGACTACACTTCCTGACGCGGCTGAAGCGAGCAAGTCTTCCGCCTTCCATCCTCACCATGTTCAACAGAGGCACCATTGAGAGTGTTCTGACCAGCTGCATCACTGTCTGGTATGGCAACTTCAACATATCCGATCGCAAGCGCCTGCAAAGGATAGTGAAGACAGCAGAGAACATTATTGGGGTGTCTGTCCCTTCACTACAGGACATATTTTACAAACACATTGCCTGCAAGGCCTGCAGCATTGTGCAGGACCCCTTACACCCCTCACATGGACTTTTCACACTTCTGCCATCCAAGAGATGATACTGCAGCATCAAAGCCAGATCTGCCAGGCTGCAGGAGAGTTTTTACCCCCAAGCTGTTAGACTCCTTAACACCATTCTTCCACCTGGGATCTTCCACACGGCCTCAACCACCTCTAAAAACAAAACTTTTATACATGCAAGCCACTTTCCTGCAAAGACGAGTGTGCATGTAGAAAAGAACTGAAAATCTCATTCTGACCGTGAAGGATTTTAATGTTCTTGATATCCTTCTGCTGTGAAACATTCTGACCTGTCATTGTTTACACATGTTTTCAACAACTATTACCATACACTGATAATTTCTATATCATTTATAACTATTATTTATTTATTTATTTATTATATTACATATCCATTGACTATATTTATGTATCTAGATTGCAAATACCATACATTGCATCAATGTTCATATTGCTTACTACACGTCAATATTGCTGCTACTTCTTTGTCTTGTCTTTGCACAATGTCTTGTCTTGTTTGTGTTTTAATTTTAAATCTTAATTTTAATTTTTAATTTTAAGTCTAATTTTAATTTAATTTAAATTTTTTTATGTGCACTTCATGTTGTTACACTGTGGACCCTGAGCTTCGCAATTTCGTCTGTCTGTGTACTTGTATTGTTGAGATGACAATAAAGTTCACTTTGACTTTGACTTTCTCATCAACATGCCATACAGATGTTATTTGTGCAAATTGCGCTGAATTGTAGAATGAATGTGCAGATACACCATCTGCTGCAAGATGTTCTTGCAGGTCTTTGGAGGTGATCTGCGGGTTGTCTGTAACCATTCTCACAATCCTGTGCATATGCCGCTACTGTATTTTTCTTGTCCTGCCAGACCTGGTTTAACAGCAACTGTGCCTGTGGCCTTCCATTTCCTGATTACATTCTTTACAGTTAAAACTGACAGTTTAAACCTCTGAGATAGCTTTTTTGTAGCCTTCCCCTAAACCATGATACTAAACAATCTTTGTTTTCAGATCTTTTGAGAGTTGCTTTGAGGATCCCATGCTGTCGTTCTTCAGAGGAGAGTCAAAGGGAAGCACAACTTGCAATTGACCACCTTAAATACCTTTTCTCATGATTGGACACACCAGTCTGTGAAGTTCAAGGCTTAATAAGCTAATCCAACCAATTTGGTGTTGCAAGTAATCAGTATTGAGCAGTTGCATGCAGTCAAATCAACAAAATTAAAAGGGTACCCAAATTTTTGCACAGCCAGTTTTTCACATTTGATTTAATTTCATACAACTAAATACTGCTTCACTAAAAATCTTTGTTCGGAAAACACCCCAGTACTCAGATGTTCCTTGGAAATGAAAGACATACCACTGTTATGTTTTTTGTTGAAAGTACAGTAAATTATTATGCAGGCTGAGAGGGGTTCCCAAACTTTTTCATATGACAAAAATAAGCAATTATATGTTGGTTCCAAATGTATCTTGGTATTATTGTACATTAGACTCAAAAACACAAGAGTCTAAAATCCTCAGCATTGATTTTACTATCATTACATAATCACATACTGTACATGTCCATTGTGCTTCTTTACAAATGAACACCATCTGTATATTACCATTCATATTCATATGACATAATAAAGCTGGGAACTTAGAATTACATAGATATGTAGCCCTAAATGTTTTAAACAAAAATTGGTACTGAAAGAAAAACGCATAATTCAGACATCATAATGGGAAAGTCAGTTGTAGTTTGTAGCTGTCTAAATATGTTACATAGAATTAATTTTTAATGTAAAAATGGTTTAATGTGAGATGAATGGAAAGAATTAATTAAAGTAATCAAGTATGTTGAGTGTGTGTTTTCAAGAAAGAGAGATGTGTTGGCTAGTTTTTTTTTTTCTGTACTCTCTGCTGTTCTCTCCTCATTAGTACATGTTCCACTGTCTTTTAGATTTTTGCCAGCAGGGGATTGCTCCATCCTTTCTTCCTTTTCATCCTCACATCAGTCAATGAATAAATATTTATCATTTATATGTGATCAGCTCACTGGACTCAAATATAAATTGCCTATTAATTTCATTTCATTATCTGCTTTATTTAACTGTTTTGGTTACTCTTCTATTCTTCCTGATGATTTTGCTACACTTGCCACTTCTGAGAGACAATTCAAAAATTCATGGTGGTTCTGTAATTTACTGCCTACTTGACATGACCTAACAGACAAAAGAGCGATCTTAAAATTGATCAATGAAATGGGTTAAAGTGTCAGAGATTCAGTTGAAATGCAATGCAAACTCATAAAAGAGCATGTAAGCTTTGGACTAGATAATCAATTATCTAATGTCAGGTCATCTTGTCCAAGAAAAACATGAACTCAAAAGACAGTCTTATAATGCCTTAAGTTCTTTTTTATTTATTAGTGTACAAGGGATTGTCTTGAAAATGATTTAGCCTTTGTCAAGAAAGCCAGCCACCCTGGCCTGCTAGCAAAAACTCAACCTAAAAACAGATTTGAAATTAGAAATGGACAAGGGGCAGTAAAAATGTTAAAAAAAAAAAGAGGAAAAACAATAAAGTTAAAAAATGAGCTTCTATGGGCTAAATTAAATCATCTAACAATTGATAAAGTAACATAAAAGATGACCATTCAGAAATATTTATTTTAAAGTACAGGCATGTCTGCAAAACCACAGGGTATAAGTTCCTGTTTTGCGGGCTGTGAACCTTAAATGAACATTTGAACTAAAATCTCTGCTCCAAAATATTCAATAAAACAATAACAATACTTAGGATTTTTGAAGTAATTGTATAGTAAGCTTGATACTTTTTGCTAATTGTAGCTGAAATTAGGATAAGAAATAGGGAAGTGTAACTAAAAAGGGATAGTTATATAAGTCCATGTTATAAAGATTCGAAATAAAGAAAAAGGAAGGCACCAAAAATGATTACAGAATGTCCCTTTTAGGCTACAGGCACTTAAGGATAGTGGGTGCATTGGAACAAAGTTTTACCAGAGAAGAATGATGAGGATACAATTTAAAAGAGACAGTAGACATGATTAAAGAGAGCTTTTCATCCTGAAAGCAGAAGAGGAGGGCATAATCTGTGTTGGTGCTGCTGATTTATAACACCATTACTTTTTGTTACTTATATTCTAACTGTATTATACTGGCCATACTGTATGTTAAGTACTCAGTAAGTCACTTTTTATACTAATTTTGCATTGCTTACATTACAATAACAAGTGATCAAATAAAAGTACATTGCTATATGCTTTAATGAATTGGATGACACTTTTTAATATTAACTTTTCAAGTTGGGTGTCAACAAAAGTCGACATAAAAGCGGGTGTTGACAAAAGTCGACATCAAGAACTAGAAGAAAAATTTGCATTTGAAAGTAGTAGTTAGGTTTATCCAGTAGATGACAGCAATGTCAGCAATATGAACAGAGTAACGCACTTCATTCATTATTTTTTTACTTACAGCATGGCATTAAATAAATATATTTTCAAAATAAATTATCCACAGAAAATATTTTCTGTATTGTTGATTTAGATTCTACACTGTTACATGAGATTTTCAAGCAATCAGAAGAATGTACTAATAAAAATGACACTGAAAACCAGTGATACCATTGCAACTCATATTACAAACTGTGTCACTTAGCAATACATAGTTGTTTGCTTTGCACACATCATATTTACAGCGTTCATACATTTGTTAGTTGTGTGTTTTTCAGATTTTGAGTAATTTGAGTAAACAGAATGTTCACATTTTTGACAAGAAGTGAGTTTTTTTAATAAAAAAAACATCAGCCTATAACCATATCGAAAGAAAAATTCAGCTTCTAAAGTGTTCATTTGGAGTAGACTCTTGCATTTTTCTTGTCTTGGGGATTCAGTTGTTGGGGTAGGGGATATCTATCCTCATAGCCAGGGAAAGAGAGACAGATAAGCTGGGTTCACCCACCACCTAGGTCTCGACATGTTTCCCTTCAAAGTTTACATGGAGAAAGACATGGATTTCTCCTTTAATTAACATAACCATTAAAACCTCATAAAGTGGCGTACACATGCTGATGACCTCATCCACACGAGAGTCCAAAAATGTAAGCAAAAGAGTAAAAATACTGTATCTATACTCTTATTTAGTGCCATGTAAGCATTAAACATTACTGAACAAAAAATACCATTACCAGATCCTACCGTTTGTGTCTCTTCTCTCTTCTCATTCATTTGAAATAGTGAATCTGGCAAAAACTGTCTGTGTTACCTTAGATTTATGATCTGCATAGCATATCACATTCCTTCAAGTTATATGCTGTTTGTTATCCATTGTTTCATAACTTTCTTCATTTTAAGTTGCTTATTGTGTATATATATTCTCCCAAGCAGGTTCCCAAATCTTAAAAAGATTTCCCTCAGCTCTTCCACTGTTATGAACTTCTACTCTATCTCCTGTTAGCTATTTCTCTTATAATACAAGGGTAAATGGCAAAGGATTTTGGCTTAGTACGGAAGTGGAAACAGTATAACTCAATGAAAAATGTATGAATAGTTAGAAAGGTTTAAAGCTAGAAGAACAATTGTAACCAACAAAGCTCAGTTTGGTCAACCATCAACATCTATCACACAAGCCCAAATCGTAGTCAAATGCCTTCATCACATTTTAGTGTCTGCTATTGTGGCAAATTTGAATATTAGCTATGGATCTACACATGCCATAGTGCATGATGACTTGGGGTACTGTAAAGTTTGAGCAAGATGGGTATAAGCCAACATCTTCAGGAGAATTTCAGGAGGTTTCACTACCTCTGCCCAAAAAAATCTTACTACAGTGTGTCATTCAACAATTGTACAATGCCAGAGAGCAGCATACATGTTAATTTGACCCCAACTTCAGCTAGACTAATGGCAGTGCTGCACTGTGTGAGTTCAAACTACCCATAAGCCATCGTGAACGTGTTGTATCCATCAACTTCTATCCATTGCGGTTACCATGAAATTTTGAAATTGCCTTTGATTTTTGATTTTCCCTTGTATTATTAAAAGATTTACATGTACTGCATTTTATTCTTTCTTGTGGTCAAGATACTTCACTTTCCTCTGTAGTTATCCTTATTGACCTATCATCATCTGCTTTTCTTTTGTCTGTATGAAACTAGAAGCAGTTTCAGTGATGGACAGAATCCTAACTGACTAACCGGTCCTTCTTTTGTCATGGTATAACTCTGTACTGTATTCTGAAACTCTCCCTGTAAGCATACAGTAATGATCAGTGTTTGATCTTCTTCCTGCTAGATATGTATTCCCTAATTTCTCTGGTATATTTTCATTGCTTACCACATTTGTCTGTTCGTGTATAAATACTCATCGTCTTAAGTAACAATCCTTAAAGTGTAACATTTTATACCTATTTTACCTCTCCTTTTTCAAATATTTATTTAATTGTTGCCATGAAGAATTCATCACCAGAGGGGGATTATTGAAGAAAACATTTTTAAGGCCAGATTCTCTTTTTAGCACCAGCCTCCTTTGAAAGCTTTTTATGACATATAAGAGAGACAGTAACAGTTTATCAAGCTCAGGAATCAGATGGGAAAGGAATACAATGATACAGAGGGTGTGGATTGCATGGAAAATGCTGAAGGGAGCATTGAGATTGATAGTAATGGGATTGAGGATATAGTGAAGAAGTACATTGATGAGTTGCTGAATAAGGAGAATAAATAGAATAATGATGTTCATTATGAGAAAATAGAATGACCAAGTTATAAGTTTTCAAAAAAAGGGGTCACACAATCACTGAAAAAGATGAAGAAAGGTAAAGCAGTGGGCCTACCTGAAGTGGTGACAGAAATGGTGAATGCACCTGGATTTGAATGGTTGACAGACCAATGCAACATGATTGTGTGTGAATGGAGGTTTCCTAAAGTTTGGAAGAGAAGTGTGCACATTCTAGTATGCAAAGGCAAGAGTGATACATTGCAGTATGGTTAATATGAAGCAATCAATCTTTTGTAGCAGGTTATGGCAGTAGTTGAGTGATTGCTGCGGAAAAAAAATATGAAATCAGGCACAAGTTAGCGACATGCAGTCTGTTTTCTTGTCTGGAAAGGGAACAACAGATCTTTGACAGACAAATGCAGGAAAAGTATCAAGTGAAAGGAAAGAAGATGTATTAATGCACTTGTAGATCTGGAGAATGTGAGTGATTGTATGCCATGGGAGATTAGTGAGGAGGAAATAGAGAAAGTTAGGTGTGGATCAATGGTTAGTATCTGCAGTGATGTCAATGTATGAGGAAGCACAAGCTGTGCTCAAGACAGCACATGGGGAGACAGAGAGTTTTCAGGTGAAGTCAGGGATACACCAGGGATCCATTTTGAGTCTGTTGCTTTTAGTGATAGCAATCAAGATAGCAACCAGAGAAATACATTAAGGTTACTGTGGAGGCACTTTTATGCCATGGTTTCATATTGATGGCAAAAAGTAAAGCAGAACTGAAGGAGAAGGTAATAAAATAGATAGCTAATTTGTAAGTGAAAGGCCCTGCAATACATATAGGAATGACCATGGTTTTGGTTAGTGACAGTGGAACAGAAGATGTGGAAGAGGTGGGTGCATGGCCATGTGCCGTGTGTAGTAGATGTATTGGAAGCATGGCAATTCTCAGAAGTAGGTACATAAAAGATGTTGTGGTGTGAAGAGAAGTTTGCAGGTAGTATGTAGAGAGGGGTACAGAACGTAAATTTAGATATTGGTGAAAATTAATTGTATGATGTGATTGTGTAAAGTGTAAAAATGCATAAAAAGGTTTTAAACAAATTATCTTTTTAACTTTTTGAATCAGCAAGAATTCAATTGCCCTTGTCATACATGTGCGTTTGGGAGAAAGTCTAAGGGTTTAACTGAGGCTGAGGGTAAGACATGGAGTCAGGGGTTGATGAAGTGCACTAATGTCTCTTCTCCCTCTCCTACAGATCGCCAGAAGAGAAGCCCAGCTAAATCACTTCCAGCTTCCACACTCCCTTCCTGACCATGACATCCCGCTGACCTCACTTCTGCCAAACTCCCTCCTGGACTTGCCTCTTCCTGCCCGCCGCCTAGAAAACCCAACCACCTCACCTTGCTAGTCAGTCCCGTTTTGGACTTCGTACCAGACACTACTCTGGCATTTTTTTTTCAATTTAAGCAATTATGTTTATAATATATGGGGTGGATCCCTAAACCTTTTCTGTGTTTCTCTCTATTTCTTACACCCTTCTTAAGAGTACTGAACACAGACATAGTTTTTCTGAAGACTGTACTTAATAAAACAAATAACATTTTTATTCTTAAGTTTTATGAATTCATGCAATTGAAAGTCAAATTCCTTTTCAAAATATATACTTTGAAGTAAACATTAATTTGTTTAATCTTTGCTAGTGAAATATGCCTTTTGATATTTGTTGTAGGTGGTACACCCACTGGTATGCACAATTGCATGTAAGTTTTCTTCTTTTACAAAGGGATCAGTTTCATATTTATTTCTTTTTACTGATATCTTTTGCAATGTTTCATAGAAAATACTGAAGGTCTTTCGTTTGTTTATTTGAAAATAAGTCAGAAAATGTATGCATGGTGTAATCTGAATGCATCTGAAGACTTAGTTATCTGTATTGAAAGGTAAAGTATTTTAAATTTTTGTTTATTTCCTTCATCAAAGTGACATATTACATTATTTCTCTTTAAATATTTTTGTAACAATGAGTCATATTTAAAAATAACAGTGATGACAGAATGTAATTATTACAACATCATGTACCTAAATACCAGAACTAGATAAAGTTGATGTGGCTGATAGAACTTTTCAGAGATAGCAGATTCCATCCTGGCTGATGTAAAAATTACAGGTATGATAGTTAATGTACTACTGTTGGTTGTGGTGGATCTATGGCTATTTGTTGTTCATATTTCTTAAATTCTTAAACATAAAAGAAAGTAGCACCTGATAGAGCATTACAATCTATGTTGATATTGATTGTAAAGTTGTTGACTGCAGCTGAGTTGATCAAAATGGATAGCAAGCTATTGTGGCATTTTGCTGGTAAATTAAAGTCTCAATGAAATTTTGTATTGAGTACTTTCATTAACTGTGTACATAATAGCTTATAGAGTTCTTTTCTTGTCCCAGTCATTTCTAGGTAAGTTAGCTGGCCTTTTGATTTCCATGCTTGTTTTTTACTTAAATGTAACTTAAAGATCATTTCATTTACCTGGCATGAGTTCAAGAAGCAGGATAAACGAGTTGCTGTTGCAGATACGATGGCGAGTTACTGCCCACATGTCCATCTCTACTGCCTTTTCAGTAACTTGTATTGGGGATCTGCTTTAATTTCAGAGGCAGCTATCAGATGTGTAAGATGCATCTGAAACAGTAAATTATTTAGTAATTAAAGTAGTACAGAATGTTCCTCTTTTAAGATAGTAGATTTTGCCAATACTTTTTAAAATTCTTCAAATTGAAAATATTTGTACAGTACACTCTTTTTGTGATATCGCCATGAAAATTTGAATCTACTGACAAGTTCTCTTGTAGAATAAGTGTATCCGATTTCAAAGAAATTGGTCCATCGAGAGCCAAATTGTTTCATGCAGACATTCATACTGACAGACAATATGATAGCAATTTCATATGGGCACAGCTAAAAACGCTTAAGAGCTGTTATCACAACTCCGAGCTAGTGTCAAAACTATAAATGTAAAACAGTAATGCTGCCAATTTGGTCAGCTGGTGGGACAGGGGCGATTGCCACTCCTCTTACAGCAGAAGGAAATGAGGTTACGCAGAAGGAGACTCAGAATACATTTAAGGAATGCAAGGCAACATACAAAGGCATACTGCATGTTACGAGTGATGCAAAAACAGGCTTGCATGGATAACAAACAACTACTGATTTGGTCCAGGAGATACTGAATTTTATTTGAATCATTATTAACTTATTTGAATCATTTTTATTGAAGGCTTTATGTCCGTAATTTTATCTTGGCTATTCTAGTTGATTCAAATTGTTCTGGTTCTAATTGTTTTTGCAAACCTTTGTAATCCTAATATAAAAATCCTAATGCTACTGCTGCAAGCAGGAAGCCATGTGACAGGAGGCAGGAAGTAGGAAGTGAGTGCAGCAGCAGTAAGCATGGTGTGTTTATTACCTCTGTGTTTGTACTCTCAAACAATCCTTCGCCATCCTGCTTAGTTAGCCCTTGTGAAGGCATTCCCTGTAAGTTCTCTTTTTTCTAGTTTTATAGTCTTTAAGTAACTTTGGTTAAGGAGTGTCAAAGTAAATGTTGTATTTCATTACATAAATTTACTGAGCCTTTGGCTGTTAAGCTCTTAGTTATAAATGCTGCTGTATTTACTCTATGTTACTTATACAAGTACTTATTAGTGTTTGTTTGTATTTGTATTTACAGTTTCACACCATTTTTGTAATTAAACATTCTCTACATCACTTCGTGGTTCCGGGAATTATTGCATGAAGGTGTTTAGCTTGCTGGATAATTGAACAGGAGATTCAGTGAGGCCAGTACAGTGAAAAGGGAGACCTATAAGCAAGATTGTTCAGTGGCTCTGACTCCATTGTCTTATAAGGCATCTTAAGGCAGAAATAACAGCGCAGTAATTTGCTCAAGAATTGCTAGAGGAGTTACAGTTACTACATTGTCCAGTTGTCCATGTAAAATGGAGTTTCAAGAATTGGAAGTTAGATCTGTTGCTTGTCGTTCGACTAAATCTTCTGCTGTTTCAAATGTCAGTGTAGCAGCAGCCAAAGCACGTGCTAAGGCAGAAGCTGCCCAAGCTAGAGCTGCCTTTTCAAAGAAGGAGATTGAACTTAGAATGGAAAAGGCCCGTCTAGAAGCCATGTTAGATGCTCTGGAGAAAGAGAGAGAGGCAGAGGCTGCGCTGGCTGAAGCAGCCGTGATGGAGGCTGCAGTTGCAAACTTAGAGGCCGCAGAAATTGAACTCGGATCCCAGTTACTGCCAGCACAGAGCCCACAGCAGCGTACTGAACAGTATGTAAATGAGCATAGCGGCAGGCATTCATTCAGGGAAGGATGTTTGAATAATGGCCCCATTCCGGACATGTGTGTCCTCAACCTGGTAGCAGATGAAAATATAGCCCGAGAAGAAGCAAGCTATCTGGCATCAGGTCATCCTGCAGATACTACTGTACACAATAAAGAGTCTCCTTTAAGGCAAAGGAGCCATCCTACCCTTTTAAGTAATCAGCCAAGCAGTGCTCGGAGCCTGCCTGTGCTAACACCTTGCCCCAGTCGTTATAACCACCACATGGATGAAACTGCTGGACACTCTCGTGACCATGCCTCATCAGATTTAGCAAGGTATCTGGTACGAAGCCAACTGATATCATCCGGACTAAATAAGTTTGATGACCGGCCCGAGAATTATTTGGCCTGGAAATTCACATTCCTTAATGCCATAGAGACATTGGGTCTTACAGCGGGAGAAGAGATAGATTTATTGATTAAATGGCTTGGGACAGAATCTGCAGAACATGCGCGTCGCATCAAGTCAGCGAATGTGCGGAACTTGTCTATTGGGCTGCAGCGCATTTGGGAGAGATTGGAGGAGATTTATGGGTCGCCAGAAGCCATAGAAAGTGCTCTGCTTGCAAAACTGGACAATTTTCCTAAAATATTACCAAAAGAACACCAAAAGCTTAGGGAACTGAGTGATTTACTGTCTGAGGTTGAGGCTGCAAAACGAGATGGTTTTTTAGCAGGGCTTTCCTACTTGGACACTGCTAGAGGTGTTAACCCAATAGTAGAAAAGCTCCCATATGCGCTTCAGGAGAAGTGGATGATGCACGGCTCCCGCTATAAGCAAGAACACAAGGTCACCTTTCCCCCATTTTCCTTCTTTTTGCAGTTCATACGCGGTGAAGCTAAGGCACGTAATGACCCCAGCTTTACTCTCCCCACCTCCACTGTTAACCCAAACAAGAGAGAGAGATTCGTCGAGAGTCACAGTAATGCCCGTAAGCCAGTGTCTGTACACAACACAGATATTACTCCCTGTTCCAATTCCCCAGCCAATGATGACCCAGATAGACAATGTCCAGTTCATCGCAAACCTCACCCCCTGAGAAAGTGCAGAGGCTTTAGAGAGATGCCCCTCGATGAACGGAAAAGAATATTAAAAACACATAACATCTGTTTCAAATGCTGCGCATCAACCAAACATGTTGCCAGATGTTGTGAAACAAGTGTCAAATGTTCTGAATGTGAGAGTGACAGGCATTCAGCTGCCCTCCATCCAGGCCCAGCTCCTTGGCTGTCCAAGTCCCCTTCTCCCCTCGCACAGCATGGCGGGGAGAAGAAAGAAGCAGCAGATGACGCTATTACATCCAAATGCACTGAGGTGTGTGGTGAAGGCTTTAGTGGGAAATCCTGTGCAAAAATATGCCTTGTGAATGTTTATCCAGCCAGTGACCGCAGCAAAAGCAGAAGGATGTATGCCATGCTGGATGACCAAAGCAATAGGTCCCTAGCTCGGCCAGATTTTTTTGACATTTTCAACATAGATGGACCTTCAGCTGCATATACATTGAAAACCTGCTCTGGAATAGCTGAGACTACTGGCAGGCGAGCGGTTGGTTATATCATAGAGTCATTAGATGAAAAAGTAAGTCTTCCTTTGCCCACACTCCTAGAATGCTATATGATCCCTGACAACAGGGATGAAATTCCTACTCCAGAAGCTGCTCACAATCACCATCACCTCAAGGCAATCGCCAATGAAATACCACCTCGTGATAGAGAAGCAGCAATTCTGCTGTTGCTGGGAAGGGACATGTTAAGGGTGCATAAAGTCCGTAAGCAGATCAATGGGCCCCATGATGCAGCATATGCCCAAAAATTGGACTTGGGCTGGGTAATAATTGGTGATGTGTGCCTGGGTGGTACACACAGGCCTTCAGAGGTCACTAGCATGAAAACTTACATCCTGGATAATGGCAGGCCAAGTCTCTTTCACCCATGCGAGAGCCATATGATGGTCAAAGAGAGGTTCATCCCTTCTGAGCAGCACCAACTCTTCTGCCGCATTCCCAGTGAAAGCCATCTGACTGGAGCAAATGGGGAGAAACTTGGACAATCGGTTTTCTACCAGACAAAAGGTGATCACAAACCTGCACCTTCTATGGAAGATCTTTTGTTTCTCAAAACTATGTTGAATGAATTCTTCCAAGACTCCAGCAACAGCTGGGTGGCCCCACTTCCTTTTCGCAAAGCACGTAGGCAATTGCCTAATAATCGTGTATATGCTATGAATCGTTTTAGATCTCTAAGCCGCACCCTTGAGAAACATCCAGAGATGAAAGCTCATTTTCTAGAATTCATGAAAAGGATGTTGGATAGCTGTCATGCAGAACTTGCGCCTCCGGTTCAAGAAGGTAAGGAGTACTGGTATTTGCCCTTCTTCGGAGTGTACCACACACAAAAGCCCACCCAAATACGTGTGGTTTTTGATTCTAGTGCTCAATTTGAAGGGGTTTCCCTTAACAATGTGCTGCTCTCTGGGCCAGACTTGAATAATAGCCTGTTGGGTATCCTTATAAGATTTAGGAAGAACCCCGTTGCACTTACGGCTGACATTCAGCAAATGTTTCATTGTTTTCTAGTGCGAGAAGATTGTAGGGATGTTTTGCGCTTTCTATGGTATGAGGACAGTGACCAGGACAAAAGGGTTGTTGACCATAGAATGAGGGTGCATGTTTTTGGTAATAGTCCCTCACCTGCTGTGGCCATTTATGGTCTGAGGCGAGTTGCACAAGAAGGAGAAAAAGAGTATGGCAGTGATGTGTGCCGCTTTATTCAAAGAGACTTTTATATGGATGATGCTTTAAAGTCTGTCCCCACTGTGGAGGAAGCAATTGATCTCCTTAAGAGAACACAGGAAATGTTAGCAGCTTCAAATCTTAGGCTCCACAAAGTGGCCTCTAACAAAGCTGAGGTGATGGATGCGTTCTTAAAGGAAGATCGAGCTAAGGATCTACAAAATCTTGACTTGTTTGTGGATGACCTACCTGATCAGCGAAGTCTTGGGGTAAGATGGAATATTATGTCAGACATTTTTACATTTTATGCACCTGAAACTGAGAGACCATATACCCGCAGAGGAGTACTCTCCACGGTCAATAGTCTTTTTGACCCGCTGGGTTTCCTGGCACCAGTGACTATCCGGGGGCGCTTACTACTTAGAGAACTCTCGAGACACGGCAGTGATTGGGACACCAACCTTCCAGAAGGCATGCATGAACAATGGGTGCAATGGCAGAGTTCAATGCAGTGCCTCAGAGGCATTCAAATACCCTGTATATATTCTGCTATTCCACCTTCTAATGCCCTGCACATTGAGCTGTGCATTTTTTCAGATGCCTCTGTTAATGCCATTGCTGCTGTGGCTTATCTCAAATTTCTAAGCCATGACAAGCAAATAGATGTGGGCTTTGTCCTCGGCAAGGCAAGACTTGCCCCCCGACCTGAACTTACAGTGCCCAGGCTGGAGCTATGTGCTGCGGTGCTAGCTGTGGAGATTGCGGAAGTCGTCAGTGAGGAAATAGATCTCCAGCTAAACTCCAGTAGTTTTTATACAGATAGTAAAGTGGTTTTGGGTTATATTCACAATCAATCCAGACGCTTTAGTGTCTATGTAAATAATCGGGTGCAACGAATCCGGCAGTCTTCTAAACCTGAACAGTGGCATTATGTGCCAACAGATCAAAATCCTGCTGATCATGGTTCACGCTCCATTTCAGCCTCCAAGCTTTCCAGTTCAACATGGATTACTGGACCTCGCTTCCTTCGCCTTCCACTAAAGAAAATTCCAGAAGAACAAAATAAATTTGACCTCATCAACCCAGAAAGTGATGTAGATATCCGACCTGAAGTGAACTCTTTGTCCACTTATGCCTCTGAGAGTCACTTAAGCTCAAAACGGTGGGAACGCATGATTGGAGTGGTACGACACATATTAGACTCCATGCTGTTGCAGTCTGGTCGTGTACGACTTACTCATGAAGTGTTAATAACGCTAATGGCAGAGGTCATCTTCATAATTAATGCACGTCCCCTGGTACCTGTTTCGTCTGATCCTGAACATCCTAATGTCCTAACACCTTCCATGCTGCTCACCCAAAAAATAGGCACGCCTTTTCTGTCTCAAAGTAACTTTGGTACAGGTGAGATGTTGAGACACCAATGGAAGCGTGTCCAATACCTCGCTGAGGAATTCTGGAGCAGGTGGAGAACGGAATATCTCAGCACTCTGCAGACGCGACAGAAATGACAAAATAAAAGGCCTGACATCAGAGAAGGTGATGTTGTCCTTCTGAAGGAAAAGCAAGTCAGGAGGAATGAGTGGCCTATGGGAATAATAATGAAGGCTGTTCCTAGCAAAGATGGATTAATAAGGAAGGTCGAGATAAAGATAGTTCAGCAAGGAGCAACAAAAATCCTTTACAGGCCTATTTCAGAACTGGTTTTTCTTTTATCACCAGATTAAAGTATTTGGCTCAGTTTTTGGTGGTATCTTAAAGATACCAGACGGGGAGTGTTCTGGTTCTAATTGTTTTTGCAAACCTTTGTAATCCTAATATAAAAATCCTAATGCTACTGCTGCAAGCAGGAAGCCATGTGACAGGAGGCAGGAAGTAGGAAGTGAGTGCAGCAGCAGTAAGCATGGTGTGTTTATTACCTCTGTGTTTGTACTCTCAAACAATCCTTCGCCATCCTGCTTAGTTAGCCCTTGTGAAGGCATTCCCTGTAAGTTCTCTTTTTTCTAGTTTTATAGTCTTTAAGTAACTTTGGTTAAGGAGTGTCAAAGTAAATGTTGTATTTCATTACATAAATTTACTGAGCCTTTGGCTGTTAAGCTCCTAGTTATAAATGCTGCTGTATTTACTCTATGTTACTTATACAAGTACTTATTAGTGTTTGTTTGTATTTGTATTTACAGTTTCACACCATTTTTGTAATTAAACATTCTCTACATCACTTCGTGGTTCCGGGAATTATTGCATGAAGGTGTTTAGCTTGCTGGATAATTGAACAGGAGATTCAGTGAGGCCAGTACACAAATATTGAAATAACTGGTGATGCTGTCAGATCACAATATAATCTTGTAAACATGTAAAATCAGGCAAAGATGGTATCTGGTTTTCCATTCTGAACTATTCATCCTCATCTCCTGGCTGAAAAATTGATAGAAATCTGAAGTGATTCAGAACATTTTTTTTTCTAAGAATTACAACAAAGAATTGCAAATAAATTCTATTCATATTTTATTTCAGTCCTACTTAACACATTTCAGAGCTACTGGGGGCCGCAGCCTCTCCCAGTAGCAGTAGATGCAAGGCATGAAATAGCCCTGGAGAGGACTCCATTCCATCACAGTGTCCATCTGTTTATACACCCACACTCATACTCACCCAGTGGCCAACTGACAGTTAACCTAACCTGCACAACATTAGGTTGTGGGAAGAAAATCCATATACATATGGGAAAGATGTGCAAACTCCTCAGACATTCATGATGGTAGATCTGTGAGATGGCAGCACTACTCACTACATCCACATGCCACCATAATTTCTTCATACTTGAACACTATAATTATAAATTTTTCTCTTCAGCCTTGTACATTCTAAACACAGAATACTGCCAAGCTTCATTCTTGACTCTCATTTATTTTTTAAAAAAATGCTGATGACACTGTACAGGTTGGAATTTAAAATCTATCAGTTCATCCCAGAATTAAGTGTAATGCATTGAATTTTAATAAATTATGTTTTTATAGATTTCTCTATATATAGAATACCATTAATCCAGACTCTGATTGTCTGTTATCTGGACTTTCAGTTAATCTGAACTAGATTTTCTATCATGTCAAAAATTCTATTGAGACAAAAATATGTGAAAGGAATTAAAAGAAATGGCTGAATCATGAGTTATTTCCTGCAAATTGCATGATTTATTTACTAGCATGAGCTCACCTAGGTAAATTTATACTGTAGTGCAGTGCCGATACTCATCAGCACCAAGTGCCAAAGGATTTTGCTCTTTATATCACTCTTTTAGGTAGATCGCTGTTGCCACACTAGATGGAATTTATGGGCAACTTTGTCAGGCTTGTCATTTTTCTAGTTTATCTACATGACAAGGGGGCTCTGCCCCCTGCTCGCTTCGCTCGCCTACCCCTGGGGTTGGGTAACCCGAAATACATTGATGAATGTATGAGATATATCGAATTGTAAAGGTGTAGATGACGAACAAAGGAAGTAAAGAACCCATAGCATGGCACATTAGAAGGATCTATTGGAATACTTCTTTATACACAACATTTGTAGTAAAATCGTTGTCAGATTGCGTCATCTGGATCTAACACGTGGATCTGTGCATATTTGCGTTCGTGATTTGGCTCAGGGTGCACTGTTCCAATCCGATGTAATATTTGTCCACATAAGCGAAAGCAGTATGGGCCATTGCCAGGTGGTGGCCTGATATTTACCCCGGTAGATGCAAAAGCAAATGAACTATTGTAGGATCTAATGCAGTCCATAATGTTTTTACTTTTGGGTACATTGTTAGTTAGAAACATCCGTAGATATTCAGGATATTCATCTAAAGGAGGCAGTCTAACCTGACCCCTTTGACAACAACGTGTAAAATCATTAGTTGTATTGCCAGTTGTTTCTTCAGGGAAGTTAAGTGAATGACAATGACAGCAAATCCATCCATCCATCCATTTTCCAACCCGCTGAATCCGAACACAGGGCCACGGGAGTCTTCTGGAGCCAATCCCAGCCAACACAGGGCACAAGGCAGGAACCAATCCTGGGCAGGGTGCCAACCCACCGCAGATGACAGCAAATGATATTCATTAATCCTAATGAATGTTCATTAGTAGTGGATGCACTTAAAACCAAAAAGCCCTCAACCTGGGTGGGACACTACAATACTTTCGAATTTTACTGCTTTCATATTGTGTACCTTTGTCTGCATGTGTATCGCGTCATCGTTTGTTTGAGCCTTTCGAATTCCACTGCTTTCATAATCTCTTATCTGCCTTTTTTTCTCTCCAATGCCTTTGGATCTCTATTCTCCGTATTGTCCTTATACGCTTTCTATGCACTGAGAGCACATGATTTGTGTGTTGGAATTGTTTCAATTTCATTATTTTCACTTTTACTTTAAAGCTTCATTAAAAACAATATTGTGACAACGCGACGTATAACTGCCCGTGAGTGAATATTGTTTCTGTTTCTGTAATAAATAATCCGAGTTTTTCTGTTTGTCCATGTGATTTATTGATTGTCATAGCAAAAGCTATTCTCACGGTAAACTGTAAACATTTTACTACGAATGGCATATCACGATCTCCTTTGGTGTTGTGGGACCACAGATTCTCATAGCATATGGTCCATTATTGTGTAAATCCACGTTTTGTCCATTGAATGATGCGAATGCGAAAAGACTTTGTTGTCTACTCTTTTTTTCAGACCTCAGTTTGTCCTGGTATTTTTTCAATTACACCTGGTTCTGATGATTAATCACCTTTTGTTTGCGGTAATGCAATCGTTTCTATCTTTTCTTTGATACTGTAGTGACTGACATGACAAAGTGTCACAAAAGTTTTACCTGAACAATCGCTGACTTCCTAACTCCAAACACAACTTTCTAGCACCCTCTCCAATGCCCTTCCTATTACCGCATGAAATCAATACCCCGCTATCAGTCCTCCGTGTTGTACTCCGCCTTCCCTCAATCGGACCTAACAGTCACTTAAAACCAAAAAGCCCTCAACCTGGGTGGGACGCTACAATACTTTTGAATTTTACTGCTTTCATATTCTGTACCTTTGTCTGCATGTGTCTGCTTTCATAATCTCTTATCTGCCTTTTTTTCTCTCCAATGCCTTTGGGTCTCTATTCTCCGTATTGTCCTTATACGTTTTCTATGCGCTGAGAGCACATGATTTGTGTGTACCATGTGCTTTTAATTTACACGATTGATTTTTTTTTGATCGGTGTGCTCTTTTATATTCCGTACTATCTTTGTGGACCTTTGCGGACCCCGTAGTGTCTTAACCCGTGCCTGCTTTGCTTCCGCAGTTTCTGACGCTTGTTGTAGGCGCCTGCGTTCATTGATCTTATCCAGGTGGGCTCGTGTGTGTATCGTTGAGCTGTATTGTGTTTGAATTTGGTGTAAAGCGTTCAGCGGTTTGTACAATCCCAAGCAGCACATTATTCCTAACTTCACTCCGCATTAGTGCCACTCACAATATGGCGGTTGTTTTATTTGCTATTTCCGTTAGTTGAGCTGTACGCGCCTGCGCAGTACATCTCATGGTCCCATCGCCGTGTACCTGCGTCCATGCCATCCGGTTTACCATTCTCGGTTAGTAATATGGATGGAATACCAGCTCATATTGTTGTTGATACACCCCGAGTTGATGGAACCTGTCAGTGTTATTCAAAGTCGCTGTTCTCAGCTACCACTTCCAACTCCTTGCAGTGGTGAACAAACTTGAAACGGCAGGGTGGCCTTCGTTTCCACGCAATTGTTAATCTGGTGACAAATCCACATCAGCAGGGGTATTGAGCACCTGGTTATCAGATGGCATAGCAGGGATTTTGAGTCCTGCTCTGTCATGTGGTGCAGTTAGTGGTGTTAAATACAGCAATTCTGAGCAGTGACCTTTCCATTACATGTTGGCAGGTGAATTATCTAGGGCAGACCTGTATACTGACTTCTTGGCTGTCTTCTTTCGCTGAAATGACAATGCAAATGGAATTCCAGGTCCAGGAAAGCAGGAAACAAAAGTCTTTCAGTCACACAGCTATATATATATATCCATCTTAATGAAAGGATGAGTGTCTATATATCTATTTGTCTGTGTGGCTGCTATGTCTCTGCCATTTCAACAGATGGCACATCACAAACATTTGTAGTTATAAAATGGATTGCATTTGTCATTCCAACTGATGGCCCATCACAAAACATTACAAATCCTATACCAAATGGGATATAACATAGACGTATGCATTGCATTTTTCATTCCAGCCGATGGTGTATCAGAAACATTTGTGGCAATCTATATATATAATTCACTAAGCCGCCAAAAAGTAGCCACCCATGGAAAGCACGCACCGCCGACAAGTAGCCACCCATGGAAAGCATGCAAGACAGCCACGCCCACCGTATATAATTCACTAAGCCGCCGACAAGTAGCCACACATGGAAAGCACGCAAGAAAGCCACGTTCACCAACTCTAAGACCATTGGATACGACGACAACTCGCAGAGCCACGCCCACCAACTCGGACGTGACGCCATCGGAAAACACGCCATCATTTATGTTCGTTTGAGCTTCAGTCCACATGCACCTCTGAGTCACGTTGACTTTTCGGTTACGACACACGACCGCGTGCACCATCGCAAACTGTTTTACACGCTACATACAGCAATCCGCATCCGCAACAAACATGCGTCTTCTTAGATGGTCCTGCAGGAACACGGAAAATGTTTCCCCGCCCACCAACACTTCTTATTCTCCGGCCCGCGTCCACCCTCGCTCTCTAGGCATTCACACTGCCTGCTCATGTGCCCGGACGCTACAACTCACCGACCACCCCGTAAGTTGCTTTCGTCTGTGCTAGGAGTCCACATGCACCTCTGAGCCACGTTGACTTTTCATTATTCTTTTCGGTTACGACACCCGACCGCATCCACCATCGAAAACCATGGGAAAGAAACAACGAAGCCCCGCCCAGAAACCGCTTCAAATGTATTTCATGGAAACAACACTTCTTTCAATGTTATACAGATTCCTGCATCAGGTAACTGCACACGCGCTACACTGAATGGATCAACGTGTGTCTACCCGGTGCAGAGAGGCGTGGGTGAGCCGTTGAACCCCATTCGTACTGGAAACCGGAGCTTGCATTTGTTCCCCACGAACGAGGAATTCCCAGTAAGTGCGGGTCATACGCTCACACTGATTAGGTCCCTGCCCTTTGTTCACCCCCACCCCCCTCGCTACTAACATGGTCGGGTGACACAAAACACGGCGTCAATCCAGCTGTGACCCACGTTGACTGTTTATTTGCCTTCCATTGCCACCGCTTCAAATCTATTTCATGGAAACAACACTTCTTTCAATGTTATACAGATTCCTGCATCAGGAAACTGCACGCGCGCTACACTGAATGGATCAACATGTGTCTACCCGGCGCAGAGAGGCGTGGGTAAGCCGTTGAACCCCATTCGTGCTGGAAACCTGGGGCTTGCAATTGTTCCCCACGAACGAGGAATTCCCAGTAAGTGCAGGTCATATGCTCGCACTGATTACGTCCCTGCCCTTTGTACACCCACCCACCCCCCGCTACTACCATGGTCGGGTGACACAAAACACGGCGTCAATCCGGCTGTGAGCCACGTTCACTGTTCATTTGCCTTCCATTGCCACCGCTTCAAATGTATTTCATGGAAACAACACTTCTTTCAATGTTATACAGATTCCTGCATCACTGTAACTGCATGCGCGTTACACTGAATGGATCAACGTGTGTCTACCCGGCGCAGAGAGGCGTGGGTAAGCCATTGAACCTGATTACGTCCCTGCCCTTTGTACACACCACCTCCCCCTCGCTACTACCATGGTGGGGTGACACAAAACACGGTGTCAATTCAGATGTGAGCCACGTTGACTGTTCATTTGCCTTCCATTGCCACTGCTTCAAATGTATTTCATGGAAACAACACTTCTTTCAATGTTATACAGATTCCTGCATCAGGTAACTGCATGCGCGCTACACTGAATGGATCAACGTGTGTTTACTCGGTGCAGAGAGGCGTGGGTAAGCCGTTGAACACCATTCGTGCTGGAAACCGAGGCTTGCAATTGTTCCCCATGAACGAGGAATTCCCAGTAAGTGTGGGACATACGCTCACACTGATTACGTCCCTGCCCTTTGTACAATCGCTACTACCAAGGTCGGGTGACTTGGTGGATTATATATAGTGTCCCAGATGGAGGAGGACCCTACCCAGCCGGGACGCCTGGATGGTCCCCGTGATGGACAATACTTGCCCTGGGGCACAAGGGGGCAGCCACCCGGGTTTGTTTATGGGCCACTAGACCGGACATCGGACATTTATCCCTACCGGAGGACGTGGTCACCACCAGGGGGCGCCCAGACAGTTGTGAAGTCCCAGATGGCAGCACTTCCGCCACACCAGGAAGTGCTGCCGGAAGAATTCCCAGGAGCACCCGGAGTGCTTCCAGGGACTCTCTGGACTCTTCCGCCACACCAGGAAGTGTCATCAAGGGGAGCACCTGGAGCTCATCCGGGTCAGTATATAAGGGACCGCCTCCCTCCAGAAGAGGAGCCAGAGTTGGGAGGAAGGAGACGAAGCTTGTGAGGAGGGGAGAGGCGGTGAGAAAGAGAAAGAAGAAAGAGTGTGAGGAGGAAGGCATTGTGGTGCGGAAAGAAATAAAAGAAGTGTGTTTTGGACATTCTGGTGTCTGTCTGTCTGTGACCGGGGGTATGCTTTCCACAATGGCGCCCAACGTGGGGCCCTCCTCCTGCTAAAAGGAGGGGACCCCGATTTCGAAAAATAATTTTGTGGAGGCTGCCCGCACAGCGGACGAAGACACACGTCTACCGCGGCACGTATTCCTGGGCCTACAACTCTTGAAAAGGCTTGCCGAGGACCAGACGCCCAGCACAATGGGGAGGAAGAAGGGCAAAAACGCCCTGAAGGCAGCGACGCCTGTACCCCGCGTCGTTGTCGCGGATGCACGGGTCGGCGGAGCAATGGAAGAGGCCATACAGCCACTGCACGCTCAAACAGACGGGATTCGGGAGGTAAGCCTTGCGTATGACGACAATACACTTGGCGGGGCTTACCCTGCGGTCTCCTGGTCTTGCTTTTTAGCAGGGGAGTGCCCGGATCCGCATCTGTGGCCGAAGCACGCCGACCCATGGAGCGATGGAGAGACGGCGACAGGAGACGCAGAGGATCCACTGCTAACTGCAGAAGAGCTGCGGGGCGGAAGCTGCCCGGAAGACTCTTCCCTGAGCGAGTCCCCTCATAGGGTGGAGCGAGCGTTGGAGGACCGGAAGTCCCTCCCAGAGACAGGCACAGGATTGGACGGAGTGTGTTGTGTACCCGCCAGTGAGTGTTTGAAGGCGGGACTAACGAACGTCAATCCTGGGACGGTCGAAGGCCCAACTGAGCAGGCGCAGGAGCTCTATGGCTCCCAGCCGGACGGGAAACCTGAACAAACTGTAAGTTCCGTGCCGGCTGATGTTTTGGTTTTGCTGGCAGCTGTACGAGAGCTGGAGGAAGCCCTTCGGCCCGTACAGTCGCTGTTTCAGGTCCTGCGCTTGATGCGAGAGGTGATCGACGGGCTGGAGAAGAAAACGGAGGCTTCCCTGACGACCATAAAGCAGTGGGGAGGTAAGTACACCGTGGGATTCTCCAGCCAGAGTGTTGATGCGGTGCCGGTAACTATTACTGGCACCGTAAAGGAAAGGGGAAGCCCTAGCGAAGGGACCCGTGACGTTAGTGACCGGAGTCGAACAGCAGGGCGTCCCACAGTAGATCGGGGAACGAGTACTAGGCGAGTAGCGGGAGAAGAGACGGGGGGACGGTGCCGGCTTGTATGTGTCGGCACCCAAACCGCCCCGCTCCAAGAAGCCGCAGTGCTCGGAGCTCGATCGAGAGGAGTGCAAACAGCAAAGGGTCCCCCTTTTTTCCATAAGGGGATCCAGGCTGTTGTAGCACCCCAGAGTAACGGGAGGCCCCGGAGAAAGAAGGGGGGGTCTCCCGACAGGAAGAAGCGGGGTCCGGAGAGCTCGCAGGTGGTGAGAGAGCTCTCTCCACGGCGGTGGAGAGTAGTCCCAAACCAAACTGAGGAGAAACAGGCACGGGCGTTCCCGTCTTGTTTTCAAGTCCGGAGGGCACCGGAAAGGCAAGGGGGCCGCCGATGTTACAAGTGCCATGGGGCCAGTCATTTGTGGAAACGTTGTCCGTACGCCAGTAGGCGGAGTCGGGACGACGTCTCTGCCTCCTTTATATCATGTTTTGCAGGACCCCGCCATGGAAAACACATAGCCCTCGCGGGACAAGCCGCTTTGACGTACGGGCTTCAGATGGTGCTGGGGCAGTGTCCCAGATGGATGAGGACCCTACCCAGCTGGGATGCCTGGATGGTCCCCGTGATGGACAATACTTGCCCTGGGGCACAAGGGGGCAGCCGCCCGGGTTTGTTTATGGGCCACTAGACCGGACATCGGACATTTATCCCTACCGGAGGACGTGGTCACCACCAGGGGGCGCCCAGACAGTTGTGAAGTCCCAGATGGCAGCACTTCCGCCACACCAGGAAGTGCTGCCGGAAGAATTCCCAGGAGCACCCGGAGTGCTTCCAGGGACTCTCTGGACTCTTCCGCCACACCAGGAAGTGTCATCAAGGGGAGCACCTGGAGCTCATCCGGGTCAGTATATAAGGGACCGCCTCCCTCCAGAAGAGGAGCCAGAGTTGGGAGGAAGGAGACGAAGCTTGTGAGGAGGGGAGAGGCGGTGAGAAAGAGAAAGAAGAAAGAGTGTGAGGAGGAAGGCATTGTGGTGCGGAAAGAAATAAAAGAAGTGTGTTTTGGACATTCTGGTGTCTGTCTGTCTGTGACCGGGGGTATGCTTTCCACAATAGAAAAGCAGCCAGAACCGCAAAGAACAATGAAAAGTCTACGTGGCGCAGAGGTGCATTTGGACTGTACCAGAGACAAAAGCGAATGAGGCGCTGTTTGGAAAATGAACAGTCAACGTGACTCACAGGTGCATGTAGACTGTGCAAAGACAAAAACGACTCAGGTGACGAGTTGGGGGTGGGCACATGAGCAGGCAGTGCATACTGAACTAGCATGACGGAGGGGGGCGGAATGGGCGTCCTTCCCCTCTCCTCCGGTTCCGCCCTCCGCACCTGAGCAGGAGGAGGAGGCGCGACGGCGGTCCTCCAGTTTTCAGTCACGGACAATTGTATGTTGGTTTGTACCGTGCATTGTTACAATGTTATTTTTCTTGGTGGTTTAATAAATTATGGATTTTTCAAATGTTAATTTTTTCCCTGTGCTTAAAAATCATTTAAAAAGCGGCCTGATTATGCGGCGTGGTTGGCTAGTTTATTTTATTTTCAGTCATTCTTATATTTCAACCCATCCTGGATGGGTGACACATGTAGTATATATTTATATACAGTATATATATACTGTATATACAGTGGAACCTCGGTTTGCGAGCATAATTCGTTCCGGAAACATGCTCGCAGTCCAAAGCACTCATATATCAAAGTGAATTTCCCCATAAGAAATAATGGAAACTCAGATGATTCGTTCCACAACTTAAAACTATTCATATAAAAATGATTAATACAAAATATAAAGTAAAAATACATAAAACAAATTAACCTGCACTTTACCTTTGAAAAGAATCATGGCTGGTGTGAATGGGAAACTCTTGTGGGATTCCACCCAACAGGATGACACGTGGAAGAGTGTCCCAAAGCAATCGCAGTCTCCCAGCACTGTAGCAGTTCGCTGTAAAAGCAAATCCGAAAAGATTGCGGACATGCTATAAGCGTAGCAGTTCGGCGTAAAAGCAAATCCGAAAAGATTGCAGACATGCTATAAGAACCTGCCATCGATGGGTGATACAAGGAACATTATAAATGCGCAGGGCACAGTACTAGTTGGACATGACCCTGCCTGACTGCTGTGCCTGTGTATAGCAGAGTGGCAGATCCCGCTACAATAAATAACTGCGCTGTTGCTGTTTCAAGCTGAATAAAGCTGGTGTTGCTAAAGTACTGAGACTCAGCTTCGTGTTTTGGGGTGCAAGACGGGGACTCACACGTCACAGCACACATGCGCATGCGCGTGCACACACACAGTCATAATGCTGTAGTAAACACTATACGCTCGTACGGATGTTGACTATATGAGTGGAGTGAGGCACTCCGACTCAGACGGAGAATAGGAGACAATTGCCCACAATCCTGCAGCAAGAGAAAGACAGAAGGACCATCAACTCAGTTGTGATCACATGACACTCAGCAGACAAAGCGTATACAGACTACTCATATTGCAAGACCTCGCTCATTTATCAAGTCAAAATTTATAAAAAATTTGAGCTCATCTTGCAAAACACTCGTAATCCAAGTTACTCGCAAACCGAGGTTTCACTATATATATATATATATATATATATATATATATATATATATATATATATATATATATCCATATTACTAACCGAGAATGGTAAACCGGATGGCATGGACGCAGGTACACAGCGATGGGACCATGAGATGTACTGCGCAGGCGCGTACAGCGCGCATCTCATAAACCGCACGCGAAGTTGTATCCACCGCGCACGAAGGAGTCACGGCCCAAAAACAAAAGAGCTTAACTGACGTGAATGAGAAATGAAGCAACAACGCGCCCATGGCTAACGACTACCGACAGCCACACAAAAAAGAGGACCCTGCGCTGCAGCCCAGATTCAAACGGAAGAGGCTACGGAGGCCCCACGGGTCCTTAAAGTACGGAAGGTGCAGGCATCAGCGCCATATTGTGAGTGGCACTACTGCGGAGTGAAGGCACAGGTGTCACCGCCATATTGTGAGTGGCACTACTGCGGAGTGAAGTTAGGAATAATGTGCTGCTTGGGTCGACTAATGTATTTCAGGATACCCAACGCCGGGGGTAGGCGAGCGAAGCGAGCAGGGGGCAGAGCCCCCTTGTATAGTATATATTAGGGAAAGTAAAGTAAAATAAATATGTAGAGTGGTACTGATTTTTTAAATTGACTTTGATAAAGACATCAGTTACATGAAAAATAATAAAAAGTCAAGAATTGCTTAATGTAGTCATATGCTGCAGATCACGACTGTGTGGTTTAATATTTAACTGACATTTTCTGGTGTTGCCCTTTCTATGTTAAGTAATTTTAACTGCCAGTTTTTCTTCATAAATTTAATGACTTCAGTGCCAGTCACTGTATTCTATAGATGTTCTATTCAATTGTTTTGCAGAGTGTTCTGTCCTTTGGTCTGATTTGCATTTTTGGAAACATGCATGCTAAGGATAAAGTTAAACTGCAATGCATGATTAAAGCAATGAGTAGAGTGATTTCGGCTGATCAGATGTCTGCAGAATAGCTATACATAGGCCTTGTCAGAAAAAGGCTTCATCAAGCCCTTAATGATCCTACTCATCCTCTGAACTCTAAATTCCTTTCTTGCCGGCTGACAAGTGACAGAATCCTGTAATGAAGAATAAAAACAACACAGTATAATAGATTGTTTGCACTTACAGCAGTCATGCCATTTAATGGTAAATAACAATTAAACAAAAACTGTAATGTACATTGTATTTAAATATCCATTTTTATCTCACTGTGTGCCATCTATCTTTTTTAATATTTTGTGCTATTCAGTTTTTGAATTGAATTGGATTGAACTGAACTTAATTTAACTGAATTTCTTCTTTAGAGACAATAAAGTTAATTTTGCCTTGATTTTGAGACCCCTACTAGGACAAGTACAAGAGAGCTGCCATTGCTAGTGAGATAGTAGGTTGAATGGAAGCAAAAGTAATAAATTCCTAATTAATCCAGAGGTGCCATATTTTCACACATCTTCACATATCCTTGATTTCTTGAAGGAGTGACTATTAGACCTTATACCAGATTACACTCAGATGAAGATATCAAAATGCAAAGGCAAGAAATGAACAAAATATTAAAGAAAACATGATGCATGGTAACAAAATAGCACCAAAATGTGTCCTGCATACTCAAAATCATTGTAGGTGTTTTAAATTTAAAATTAAATGTACATGTGTAAATTTTAGTTTAAAATAATAATTTTGAAATCATAAATTCTTTAAGATACATACATTCTAATGACTTTTTGATAACCGTCATCAAGAAGCAAGTTTCTAAATGTGTTTTTTTTTTTTATTTTTAACGCAAACCTCTAAAGAATGTAAGTAATTCATATATGATGTACATAAAAGCTTCCTGATCCCAAAATTACTTCAGTTAAACTACAAGATTACAGCACACAATTAAGACTCATAAGAAATGTTCAATGCTATGCAGCAAATTAGTTAACAATGAAAAAATGTAAGCCTAACCACTCCATAGTGTGGAATATGACACTGATGCTCAAAAGGATTTTTACTTCATGCTAATTATTTAACCTTACACTAACATGCACTAATTTGTTTTCACAAATGAGATATTAAATGTAGTTTTTATGTCTATATGGCAAAAGGCAATAAAGAAATGCCAGATTTTCATCTTACTTCTTGCCGATATTATACAGAAGAAATGTCGTTAGAAGTCAGTGTTATACCTTTTACTGCTCAGTAAAGATCTGATGTGATTCAAAATACCTTTGTGAAAGGTTGTGCTGATTTTCTACACTGTACATTGTTTCACCTTTTTCCAGGAAATCAAAACAATACTGTATAAATAAATGTTTAGAATGTCTTCCAGAACACAGCCCTGCAATCCTAAATTGTCACTGACCCATGATGCAGCATACTGTACATTATGATTTATTTAAATTGAATGCACTAAGCAGAAACAATAATTCAAATCTAACTGAATTGAAATCTGGCACAGGAGCCCTTTTGTTAATATTTCGCTTAATAACATTTATGAGTCATGTTTCGAGAAGGGACATTTTTTATAGGCTAATATTATTTTTAGAAGAATGTTTTGATTTGCAATCACATTTTGTCATATCTTTTTGAATTTGTGGCAAATTATTAAAAATCAGTCTCCTGTTACCTTGCCTGCATGTAGTGAGACAGACTCAACTGAGATAATCTAATATTAGTGTAGCTATAGCTTTCTCTATTCATTAATCTATTTTCAGAGGGAATGAAGGAGTCGAAACAAAGCAAAACAGCCATGGACTGAACCCTACCACATAGACGGAACTATGCTTACTTACGCTGGACTAATCTGGAGTCACTATGCATGTTTCTCATAGGAGACTGACGTAACAGGTGTTTTATACCAAATTATGTCCCTCCACAAGTACCCCCATAATCCAGCCCCCTTGACACATTCACATGAAGGCACACACTTTGTATAAAGGATCTGCCTGCAGAAGCATGGATAATGTATGTCTAGTGTCACTTCTTTCACAGATTTAGTTATTCAGTCATCTCACATATAAGCCACAGTTGACAAGAGAGTCTTTGTGAGTTTGTCAAGCCTATCATAGAATAATCACACTTTGATACACCAGAAATATCTGCCTGCTTAGACAACCCGCTCTCTGACAAGAGAAGTGTCACGACTTATTAAAATGTTAGGATGCTTCTACGACTGAAATGCAATTATGTTATATTAGATTTTACAAACATACAGTACAACAATTCTTTGTATGCCAAATGACTTAGTAACTAAATATGTCAACAAGTGAGACCGGCAGTCACATACCATTTCAGCAGGCAGCGTTATTAATAAGGTACATGCTTTTTCACATGAAAGTGCTGTAATTCCGTAAAACACCTGATAGTCGGACTCCTATCAAAGACATGCTTATTGACTTTATATTAACCATTATAGGTGATCACGGTTATATATATTTGGAAAGGGGTTAGAAAACAGTATACTGTACTGTTACATTTTCACACGCCTGTATACGTGGTGGCATTTAGTCCACTGTTTGCTTACGTCTTACTGTGGGTCCTCCCCATTCTAACAAGATGAAGCAAAGAGCATAGACATGTTTACCCATGTTTATGTTAATCTATCTTGATTGTTCAACTACGGAGCTGGAATCATAATGTACATAATGCTCCTAGGTACTATCATGTGATTTGAAAAACAAAGACAAACTAGAATGGCAGCATCAGAACTGAAATCAAATTTGAAAATGATGCTCTCTTATATTGAGGTATTCTCCCATATATATATAATTCAATATATATATATGTAATTCAACTGTGAAATGTATATCTACATATTTCAAATAAAAAGAATTAAATTTTCTAATCTATATGCCACTATTATTATTGTTTTCACTGGTACGTTCTTTCCGCCAAACAATTTGTACCTACCTTCCCCGTACACTTAACTCCGATTTTGCACATCAGCCGTTCATGCTGCCATCCTTCTGTTTCTGCACGTGCCATCTTTTAATGCTGTTGACTCTGTGATTTTGCACATGCCACTGGTTAATGCCACCATTTTTCTTGTTTTGTATGCACCACCTAGTAATGTTGCTATCCCTCTAATTTTGCACACACCACATTTTAATGTTAACAGCTATTGTATTGTACGCATATCACTTCTTATTTTGTGTGTGTTACTTATTTCCATTTTCTGCCATTACCCTGTTTTTTAACTTTATTCAGTGAAATGCTAAATATTAAAAGCTTCATTATTTTTTGTTTTGATGTTCTTTGAAGCATGCCCCACCAATTATGCTCACAAAATACAAACACAATTACTAAAGAACATAAAGCTTTTAACTTATGGAAAGACCATTTAACACCCACAGTGATGCCCATGGCCAAAGTGCTTAGTTAATATGCAGGTACAAAAATATAATACTCATTAAATGTTTTTGTAATTTAACATCCATCATAACCTAAATACAGTATTTATGTGTCAAAAACTGTCCTCGTTGTGAAAAATGCTGGGATGTAAGGAATTAGTGGGGGCAAAGAAGGCTGTGAGGGCACTATATGTCTGAGGTACGCAAAAACTAGCGGTGCTGGAGGAGAGTCAATTGCAGATGTGACTTGAATCTACTGAATATGAGATTTAACACCAATCAAACCATAACATAATCGACAGTGTACAGAAAAATCAGCATATACTGTACGATTTTTAACTAGCATCTGATTTATGTAATATTTTTTATTACTGCTGTCAATCCTGCAATATTAGCTTTAAATGCAGATAATGGTCATTGGGTTATATATACATTATGCCGGGCTTGCTGTTTCTTGAGTTTTTGTTATTGAGGTATTTTTCATAAGCACTAATAATGATACAGGTGGACTTTCTGACATTTCAAAGCAATCCAGCAGTGTGTATGGGTTGTGCAGATATAAGTAATCAGAGGCAGCATTTTGCTAAAATCCCTGTAGAACAATATGAAGCAATTTCACCCAGAATGGTTTCTTGAAGATATATTACTGTCACCAAAAAGTTAGCCGATAATTAAATGAATACATTTTATTCTTTTAGTCATTCATGCCATAAAGCAACGCTAAGGATACTGCAAAAAGAAAAACACATTTTCGTTTTAATTAAGAGTGCACCTCAGAGATCCATTTGGGAATAAAACTAGTGGGCACTTGAACAACCAGAGTGTGGTTACTAAACCTTGACCTACAGCACTGAAATGATAACAGATAACAATTGCATCTGTCAGATCACACATCAAGTTATAAATCCATCCTCAATGAATTACAGTGGCATTTGCACTAATACTTGGAAATAAGTAATCACATGTATCTTTTTGTTTTTCATATTACTTGAATTAATACATAATGCATTTTATCATGAGTAATGTTTTAAAACCAATCTGAACATGTCTTATACATAGAAAAAGTCAAATCTGAAAAGGATCAGTGTTTTTTAAGCTTTTTTTCCAGAATGTTGTCAAATCAGCATATTTACTTATTTAATTTTTGTTATTGATAGCAGCTAGATGACTTTTTTTCTGCAAATGAGATCCTCTAAATTCTTCCATGTAACTACAAAGATATCAGCCATCTTATGCGGTGCACACAGTAAAGCGTGCAGTATCAGGCTTATAGTATAACTTTTTTTTTTTTCAGGACTGCTTCAGCAAAATGATTTTCCTCAAGAGGATGAAAATGCATGAGAATAAAAGCTGTATCTGGGTTTCTACACAGGGCAGCTTACTGACTATTGTAGTTTTAAACATATGGGCTGCCAAGACAGCCTGGAAAGATGCTGAGAGTGTAAAAAAAAAAAAAAATCATGAAAACATGCACATGTCAGAAAATTGGGAAATGAGAGAGCAATTTGAAGAGTGAAATATAAGAAATGACACACACACAACAAAATCGGGCATAAACAGCATATTCTCAGAATATACAGAACTGCTGATGAAAGTTAATGCGCAGGGAACTCATTTTGCAGAGGTGTAGTAAAAAAAAAACAGCTTTTCTCTATTACTTTGATGGCTTAATTATTTATTTATTTCTAAGCCTCTTATGTTGCACATTCTTTTGGAATTTACATTGCCCAAGGGAATCGTTCCCATCGGGGCATAAATAGTACCCCCATCAGCTCTTCCCACTCCAGCAAGCGGGGCCAATTGTACTAAGCAGCTGTTACGTAACTAGATGAGAACCCCAAGGTGCGATAGCTACAGGCATGCATGTATGATGCAGCTTATTGAATCCGCAGCAGATAAGTGCCCCAGAGCTCATTTGTATTCTACTGGTGTCTGCTTTTCTTTTCACTAAGCCTCACTACTTCCATCCTCTACAAAAATCTTGTCTGCTGTCATTTGTCTCTAGTTATCCAGCAACAGTCAACAAAGCAATCCAACTGCTCACACAGGAAAACATATAAAATTAAACCTATCATTTCTGCATGTTTTATCCATTTAAATTTGCAAATAAAAAATAATAAACCCCATACTTGAATTATCCTGCAGTGTTCAATTGTCCTCTGATCAACTGTTACAATATCCTACTGCTCTTGGAACATATTGTAGCTCATTTTATTTTAATCACATCTCATTCTGTTACTGATAAGCCCCCTGGGTTTACTGAACAGTGAAGTTTTTTTTTCTTCTCCAGTTTTTCAATAAAACTGATGCAGAAGACCCTTTAAAAACAAACATTCCTTGCTTCAGCTAAGGAATATACAATTTAAAGCAAAATCAGATGCACCATTTTTAAAGGTACGTTTTACAGCGCTTGTTTACACAAGTTGGTAGCAAGATTACAGTACAAGCAACAGAAATGGGTAATGATGTACAGTAGATTGGAAATATTTTCTTACTAATCTCTGTAGTCAGCGATCTCACTCTCAATGAAAGGTTCATTCATCTTTTACTGAAGTGTTAGCTAATAAAGTCCCTCTTAACATGGCTAAGTGATACCTGCATGTTTAAGATGGTATCAATATTTTAATGTTCGCTGTTTGCTTTAAGCTGTACCCTTTTCAATTAACTACTGTTTTACCCTTTATTGCTTGCTTATGGAAATTTGCATTTTATGGAAATTAATTTGAAAGACACGTATCTCCTCTGTCCCTCATTTCATCTTATACAACCTCATTACACAGGCTCCTGTCTTCCGACACTGATGTTTAACTGCATAATAATCTAATGGGATACATTGCTGCTTTTAAACCATTTGGAAAAGGTTTCAAGTTAAGCAATATATAAGATGCTGCAGAATGTTTATAAATAGAAATCGACAAGACCCTGAGGCGTGTATATTTTGCTCCTTGCAGAATAATTCAATATGATGGAAAAACACATCAAAATAAGCAGTAAGTGAAAGGAAGGAAATGTATAAGGTCCAGGTGTGTTATCTACAAATCTACCCCTCCAAAAAGACTCCCATAAGCATATGGGACTAGCTTTGCCCAAGCCACCAATGTTATTGGAAAATGTACTGTATTAAAAAGAGGGTGCTGTAGAGCAAGAAATCAGTTGTGGTCTCTATATAATTTGGATATTAGAGCCTTTGTATGTCATTAGAACATAAGACATTTTACAAATGAGAGCAGGTAATTCAATCTCTCAAGATCATTTTGTTGTTAAGTTACCAACAACAAAAAAAGGAGAGAAAGAAACAAAATAACTGGGGTGATAGAAGGCCAAAACTCCAAAATAGGTCACCCGGGTTCTAATGCTCAATTGAATCCAAGCAAGAACAAGTATAGGGCATTGAATATAAATAAAATCATAATACTCTTTGTCTGTCTTTTACATTTTATAGCTTCATTTGATGTTATTTATCCATTTTGCACACTAAGGGCAGGATTTTAACTCTCATATTGAATCTTCTGTTTCTTGGTCTGCTTGTTCAGGTTGAACAAAAATAGCTGTACTGATGTAGATATTTGTGTTCCAAGTTAATGACGTAGGTTGGTGTTGTTCCAACTTAAAACTATAGGCTATGTGGTATTTAAAAAAAATCATCAGGGGGGTTGGTTGTAATCATGGGCAAAAAATGCATCACTCCAAAGCATCTGAGTCAAAGTTCATGAAATTTTGCATGCATGTTACTCCTGAAGAAACTTAAAATCTAGACTTCAATTTCAATTCTTTATTGTCATGTGTACAAGTACAAGTACCATGGACAATGAAATGCTTGCTTGCATGTGCCCCTGCAGACAATGAACATAGACAAAAAAAATCCCACACACAATAAATAAATGAATATAAATAAGTAAATAAATAAAACCAGAATCCTAGGAATAAATAGAGACAATGGCAGAAGTATATGTGCAGGTAGCAGTGGAGGTGACACAAGGTTACTGATTGTTCATGAGTTTGATTGCAGTTGGGTAGAAACTGTTCCTGAATCTGGAGGTGCGCATCCGAATGGACTTTTGTTGCTTCCCAGATGGGAGTAGGGTGAAAGGTGACAGTACAGGGTGGCTGGGGTCCCGCCTGATACGGTTCACTTTCCTGAGACAGCATGTAGTGTGGATGTCATGTATCGTAGGGAGCTTTGTGCCACATACCACACGCTGCAGAGCTCTGCAGTCCTGAACTGAGCAGTTGCTGTACAAGGATGTGATTCATCCTGTCAGGATGGATTCCACAGTACACCTGTAGAATCTGCACAGGGTTGTGGGGGACATCCGGGCTTTACTCAGTTTCCTGAAGAAGTAGAGGTGTTGTTGGGCTTTCTTGACTAGTGCCGCAGTGTGACTTGAGCATTTAAGGTCATCAGTGAGGGTGACTCAGAGGAACCTAAAGCTGCTGACCTGCTCCACAGCCTCACCTCCGATGTAGATGGGGTTGTGCTCTGATAGATAGATAGATAGATAGATAGATAGATAGATAGATAGATAGATAGATAGATAGATAGATAGATAGATAGATAGATAGATAGATACTTTATTAATCCCAATGGGAAATTCACATTCTTCAGCAGCAGCATACTGATACAATAAATAATATTAAATTAAAGAATGATAATAATACAGGTGAAAAAACAGACAATAACTATGTATAATGTTAAATATTAACGTTTACCCCCCCTGGTGGAATTAAAGAGTCGCATAGTTTGGGGGAGGAACGATCTCCTCAATCTGTCTGTGGAGCAGGACAGTGACAGCAGTCTGTCACTGAAGCTGCTCTTCTGTCTGGAGATGACATTATTTAGTGGATGCAGTGGATTCTCCATAATTGATAGGAGCCTGCTGAGCGCCCTTCGCTCTGCCACAGATGTTAAACTGTCCAGCTCCATGCCAACAATAGAGCCTGCCTTCCTCACCAGTTTGTCCAGGCGTGAGGCGTCTTTCCTCTTAATGCTGCCTCCCCAGCACACCACTGCGTAGAAGAGGGCGCTCGCCACAACTGTTTGATAGAACATCTGCAGCATCTTATTGCAGATGTTGAAGGAAGCCAGCCTTCTAAGGAAGTATAACCGGCTTTGTCCTTTCTTGCACAGCGCATCAGTATTGGCAGTCCAGTCTAATTTATCATCCAGCTGCACTCCCAGATATTTATAGGTCTGCACCATCTGCACACAGTCACCTTTGATGATCACTGGGTCTATGAGGGGTCTGGGCCTCCTAAAATCCACCACCAGCTCCTTGGTTTTGCTGGTGTTCAGGTGTAGGTGGTTTGAGTCGGACCATTTAACAAAGTCATTGATTAGGTCCCTATACTCCTTCTCCAGCCCATTCCTGATACAGCCCACGATAGCAGTGTCATCAGCGAACTTTTGCACATGGCAGGACTCCGAGTTGTATTGGAAGTCCGATGTATATAGGCTGAACAGGACCGGAGAAAGTACAGTCCCTTGTGGCGCTCCTGTGTTGCTGACCACAATGTCAGACGTGCAGTTCCCAAGACGCACATACTGAGGTCTGTCTTTAAGATAGTCCACGATCCATGCCACTAGGTATGAATCTAATCCCATCTCTGTCAGCTTGTCCCTAAGGAGCAGAGGTTGGATTGTGTTGAAGGCGCTAGAGAAGTCTAGAAACATAATTCTTACAGCACCACTGCCTCTGTCCAAGTGAGAGAGGGATCGATGTAGCATATAGATGATGGCATCTTCCGCTCCCACCTTCTCCTGATATGCAAACTGCAGAGGGTCAAGGGCGTGTTGAACCTGTGGCCTAAGGTGGTGAAGCAGCAGCCTCTCCATGGTCTTCATCACATGTGATGTCAGAGCAACAGGCCGAAAGTCATTCAGCTCACTAGGACGTGATACCTTTGGGACTGGGGTGATACAAGATGTTTTCCAAAGCCTCGGGACTCTCCCCTGTTCCAGGCTCAGGTTGAAGATGCGCTGTAGAGGACCCCCCAGCTCCGATGCACAGACCTTCAGCAGTCGTGGCGATACTCCATCTGGACCCGCTGCTTTGCTGGCACAAAGTCTCCTCAGCTCTCTGCTCACTTGCGCTGTTGTAATTATGGGTGGGGATGTCTTTCCTATGCTGGTATCAGCAGAAGGATGTGTGGAGGGTGCAGTACTCCGAGGTGAGAGTGAGAGTGGGTTAGGGTGGTCAAACCTGTTAAAAAAGTTGTTCATTTGGTTTGCTCTCTTCACGTCTCTCTCAATGGTGGCACCCCGCTTCGAGCTGCAGCCAGTGATGATCTTCATCCCATCCCACACTTCCTTCATGCTGTTATTCTGCAACTTCTGCTCCAGCTTTCTCCTGTACTGCTCCTTCGCCGCCCTGAGTTGGACTCGGAGTTCCTTCTGCACGCGCTTGAGCTCATGCTGATCACCGTCTTTAAAAGCCCTTTTCTTCTGATTCAAAAGGCCCTTGATGTCACTTGTAATCCATGGCTTGTTGTTAGCATAGCAGCGTACTGTTCTTACTGGAACTACAATGTCCATACAGAAGTTGATGTAGTCAGTAGTGCAGTCAACAACTTCCTCAATGTTCTCACTATGAGATCCCTGCAGGATATCCCAGTCTGTAGTTCCAAAACATTCTTTCAGAGTATTCTCAGCCTCCGGAGTCCACTTCCTGAATGATCGTGTGGTTACAGGTAGGACTCTAACTTTTGGTTTATAGTGAGGCTGAAGCAGAACCAGGTTATGATCTGCTTTCCCAAGCGCAGGCAGCGGGGTGGCGCTGTATGCGTCTTTAACGTTTGCATAAAGTAAATCAATAGTCTTATTTCCCCGGGTGTTACAGTGCACATACTGGGAGAATGCAGGTAATGTTTTGTCCAGCGTCACATGGTTAAAGTCTCCAGCGATTAGCACAAGCGCCTCAGGGTGCTGCGTTTGTAACTTAGCAACAGCGGAATGGATGATGTCACTCGCTGACTCCTCGTCTGCCCGAGGAGGAATGTATACAATAACAACAATGACATGTCCAAACTCTCTGGGCAAATCATCTCCTTAGTTTTGCTAACGTTGAGGGTGAGGTTGTTGTACTGACACCATTCTGACAGGAGTCTGACCTCCTCCCTGTAGGCCATCTCATCGTCCTCGCTGATCAGACCTTTTGCAGTGGCATTGTCAGCAAACTTGAGGATGATGTTAAAGCTGTACTTAGCTACGCAGTCATGGGTGTAGAGAGAGTAGAGCAGGGGGCTCAGCACGCTGCCCTGCGGGGTGCCAGTGTTGACGGTGATGATGGATTAGGTTTTTCCACCAATACAAGACTTTAAGGTCTTTCAAAAGTTCCATCAAGAATCAAAGTTATAAAGCGGTGAAGAGACACAAAAACAAAACCATATTTTAATATGAAAATATAGCAGCCGATGGTGATGAATTTGCCATATTATTTAGGTTTGGGGCGGCACGGTGGCGCAGTGGGTAGCTCTGCTGCCTCTCAGTTGGGAGACCTGGGGACCTGGGTTCGCTTCCCGTGTCCTCCCTGCGTGGAGTTTGCATGTTCTCCCCGTGTCTGCGTGGGTTTCCTTCGGGCGCTCTGGTTTCCTCCCCCAGTCCAAAGACATGCAGGTTAGGTGGATTGGCAATTCTAAATTGGCCCTAGTGTGTGCTTGGTGTGTGGGTGTGTTTGTGTATGTTCTGCGGAGGGTTGGCACCCTGCCCGGGATTGGTTCCTGCCTTGTGCCCTGTGTTGGCTGGGATTGGCTCCCATGACCCTGCGTTCGGATTCAGCGGGTTGGAAAATGGATGGATGGATGGATTTAGGTTTGGCTTTACTTACACTGAAAGGTACATTCAAAGTCAGTGATTCATCAGAAAAAACAGCATGGGGTGGTGACTGTGGTATGATGGGGAGTAACACAAAAATCACTCAAAAATTGCTATGTCTACTGTCACAATTTTTTATGTTCATGTTATTGTTCATACAATTTAAAATTTAAGTTTTATGGAGTCATGATTTGAGGGCCAACACCACAAAAACTATGTATTACTCCGAAACAGCCGAGTGGATATTCATCAGATTTTGTATGTATATTGCAGTTACCCCAACTCAATGATTAATTATTCCACAACTCTCCCAGTTTATTAATGTGAAATTAAACATCTATTTGTGAACCAATAGCAAACCAGGAAATGCAAAGAAGTAGCATTCACGGTTCCAAACCAGCAAGGAGTTACCACGTTATGAACTCTAGCCTCCATGAATGCAAAAAGGGTGTGAGGCCTACAAAAGGCTTCACTGGCCTGGACAGACCATATCTGTTTGCCTGGAAGGAGTCTCACTCTGATGGTCTAACTTCCCACTCCAGTGTCCTGCCTCAGACTTTACAGGACCAAAAGGAACATTAGCTTCAAATTAATCTTAAATGTCCCACAATATCTCAAAAAACCTTACAAGAGGTGGGTAACCTTTATGAAAGAAGGGTTCTTGTTTCAAAAAAATACAAACACAAGTGCAAAAAAGAGGCACAAAGGAGTTCACAAAAAGGCAATCCGTAGTGAACAACTTACAAAAAACATAATCCAATGATTAGAATCTTAAGACAGGGCAAAATAATCAGAAAGCCAGAAAATCCAACAGCAAACAGTAATACTTCCAACTCCAGCTCCAACTCCCAATCACAATAAAGAATGATTATCACTTGAACTGCCTGTCTCCACCACCTTTGTAAGGATGGGGGACAGTTTCTAAATGAGATGGACAAGTGGTCAAACTTCTTACATGTCTCTTCATCTGCCAGCTCATCTGGTTATCGATGGTGTCGGGTTTAAGAGGCTCCCAAAAAAGAAGTGTGAGCATGGAACCAACCCGCACCATTACAGCCATTTATGAGTAACTCTAGTCTAAAGATGCCTGTTGATCATTATCTGGATATTTATGATTCGTTGATGATAGTCTTATAACGGCCAACCCACTCGTCCAGAATGCCAGCTACACCACCAAGGCCCACGGCATGGCAATCTTTGGGAACGTTAGGCCAGACAAGCCATACCCCTTCCAAATCACTTCCCCAGTAGATGATCAAAACAGGCAAAAAAGCAAACAGTATGTGAAATAATAAAGTGAATATAACACACAATCCCAAAAGTGACCAACGGAATATTATAATAAAAGGTACAGCAAGAAATATACAAACACAAAGAACTCCCTTGTCCCTACCCTGAACATGAAACAAATACGACACACGGAGAACACAAAACACACAGAAAAGATGAGTAACCTTGTCCGGCTGATAAGTGTCCCCAGTAAATAACATATGGATGAAAATGGTCGTTCGCTCCTTCCCCAAATGACAAAAAACAGTCTCATCATGCCTTGGCATGTCCGTATGACCCTAAACCCTGGGGTTTGCGCAGTGATGGTGAAGCAGTTGAATGTTTGCCATCGAAAGTAGCAAGAGTGAAAAGGGTGTAAGTTCCTTCTCGATATCTTTCTTTGGTTTCCAGTGAAGTGTCTGGGTTGAAACTGATTCTCTATTTCTTTTTGTCCTTTTGTAAATATGGTAAAGGCCTGGATGGAATTGATGTGATTGACAGGGCCAATTACCTCGAGGGGTCATGGCTCTACAGCGTTCTCCTTCCCCCTTTGTTTCCAGGGGGAAAACAATTAAACAGACACACAACAGACTATATATACGGGACAACTCGGCACAGAACACATTTAAAATGTTCCCATTCATGTAGCACCGTAGTAGCTATGCTGAGTAGTGTTGGAAAAGTCACAGTAAACCATTTGCTTGTTGAAGTCGCTGGCAGCCAGTCACTGAAGACAAAATGTGGGTGTTTTTTAATCTCCTGATACTGCAGAATATAGTGGGAAAGCCAGTCCAGATATGGTGCTGGTCCAAAAACCAGTCGTTGTAGACATTTTCAGTGAAGTTATGAATAAGTGTCATTTTTCACTCATTTTGAAATGCCTTCATTTAACTAATAATGATGATTATGAGGAAGCCAATCTCCCAGTACAAACTGTACAAACTGTGACATAAGCACTGCCAAAAGTCTCATGGGTTAGAAGGAAAGGCTGTTGTGGATACAGTACATTACATTAAAACAAGCATGATTCAGTATCAAGTTCTACATGCTGTGTGAAGCAGGCTCTGGGTGCATCTGGAACTTGATACTTTATACCAGTAGAGGGACCAAGTGGGCTGGCAAGTACAGTCAATATAGCATAGCTACATCGTCTTGCTGTGAACTAGAGGACCTTTTTTCTTTACCAAGTTTACTGTATAACGATGGACATTTTCTATACCTCACCTGAACTGCTTGAAATTTTACTTCAAAGGAAAACTGATGCATACAGCACTGTATGACCACTGAATGACTGATATGCCTTGTCACTCTGGTCACAGGAATTTTCATTAGATTGCAGTAGCTGTGTGAAAAAAATCATAAAATGTAATCAAGTGGAAGGGCAAGAAAGATGATTGTCTCCACAGCATTTACAATAACACAAAGGGTTATGTTGATTGTGCCTAACAGGCACTCTTAATTCTACCCTGTTATGTGCAAGCAACACAAAAACTGCTACAAAATAATCTTCCGACATTTGCATGAACAGTGCCTATGTGCGTAAATGTTTCTAAATCTACATCAGTACAGCAGTGGATACTATACATATCTTTCTTTCTGTGACTATGTTGGCATTTTGGTATTTACATGTTTCTGTTACATATAATATTTTTTACCCTTATAATAAATTCAATGCTTTTGGCTCAGTTTTACGGAGGTTAACATAACACTAAGAGGGGTATAGAGAGAGATCATCCCCGTACTCTTACAGTATCCGATTATGCTAACAAACTGACAGACTTGGATATCACTTGTGTAGCAATGAATTCTACAAATTCTGCCATACTTGCTCAAACCTAAATGTACACACCTCTTTTGAGGATGAGCAGAAGATTTTACAGAAGTGGAGTAAGGTAGCATTTAGATTAATGTGGAGAAGACAAAGAAAATGCTCCATGAATTGAGATATAACCACAGGGTCCCCAGTGCTGAGCATGTTGAGAGGGTGAACAAATCTGAATACTTACGTACTGCACTGGGAGTAGTTTGAACTGCACTGGAGATGCATGATGCATGTCAAGTGCTGACAACATGGCTATCTACTAAGAAGTGGTCATCCTCCAACTTTATACAATAGCAAAAATAAAAATTGATCTTAAGTTTAATATCTGCAAATAACAGTGCTCGATGACTGTTTGACCAAAAAGGAAACAGTCCAACTTTGCAGAGAATCAAACATAATGTATGAGGTGTTGATTTCATGTCCTGACGTGTGAAAGGACAAAAGTAAATTTAAAAAATCAACTGAAAAAGAAAGGAGAAGCACAGTTACAACCCAGAAAATAAACTTCTTGAATAGATATGATTACACATCGACTTAAGACTACTTAACTGCTGTATAGATTACATTGCTCTTGTTAGGATCTATAATACTAACCAACTATTACAGTATAAAGTCTTTCATTTGTTACACTTGGTCATGTGTTTTTTTTATCATGCCTTATGTACTTATTAACTAACTGGCTGTTGTTTATTTGAATGTGAGGGCACCATTCTCTTCACCATTGCCTACTTGTGGATGATGACAGAATCCATCATGTTGTTATCTCCCAGTCCCTACCTTTATTGCCTTCACTCAAAAATTCCCAACTAAGGTTATTTCCTTTTTATTTAAAACAGTGACAATTATCAAACAGTAGACAGGTAAAATGAAAATGAATTCCAAAACAGAGGTATCTAATTCAGTGTCATTTACAGTTGTGTGACTATTAGCCATGCAATGCTTTGAATAACTAGAGAATTTCAAAAAAATGTTTGCAAGTAAAATCTTTAAAAGCAAAATAAGGAACAAATAGCACTGGAGATGACACTTCTATAAAAACCGGATAAACCCTGTTAGGAATTATATGATAGACTCACTTAAGGTTTAAAACCTAGAAATAACAGCAGTTGTATAAACAAAATAGAAGTCTAATTAGCAGTTAGAGTTGCTTGGAATGAAAATTTGAAGTTCTAAAGGATAGAAACTGAGCTCTTTTTTTTTCTAAAAAAAAATTTCTATTGGGAATAGTTATGCTATTTTTTTCACTTGACTTAAAACACTTCTAGAGTTTAAATTCAAGCCTGTCAAGTCTTGTTGTGTTGGAATAAATGGTTTCATTAGCTGTAGAATGTGACCTGTCTTTTTTATATCTTCTTATCAATATCATTAGACAGTATATTGACCCATTTTGACCTACTTTCAAAATTCAAGCTACAAAGTTTATAGAACAGAGACAAAAAATGAATTTAGCACCGTGGCACATATGTTATGCAATAAAACCTTTATCTTTCCTTTTTTTCTGTTAATATTTTAGGTAATCAAATAAATAACCATATCTTATGTAGCATACATATAAAAGTAGGTTAATTCCGGTATGCCATGTCATTAATTTATTTGAAATTCTCAATACAGTGGTATTTAGAATATGTGACCAAAGAAGCTGTATCACTTTGGAAGATGAAAAGGGTAGAACACACTTTAAAAGTTACTAATAAATGTACCAATTTTGTTCCTCTTTAGTGTTACTCTTTATATCGAACTAGTCAAAGTGCTGTTCAATAATGGCATGTATATTTTATGCCATAACAATTAAGCTAATCATGAAAAAACTTTCTACTGGTAACATGTAAATTATAATTATTGTGGTAATTTTATATGTCAAAAATGCTGCAGCAGATGACATGATTTTTATATGTTATTTATTTATTACCAGTAATGGCGTACTGCACAATAACGTGCAGTGAATACACTTGACTTGAGCATTCATGGTTTTCATCCTCTTTCTCTGTATGTTTAGCATTCATTTGCTCAGAGGTTGATGTGCTTGCTGTTTCCTGAGCAGCTCTTCTTTTCTCCACCCTAGCGGCCTGCTTCTTCTCTTCTTTCGTTGGCATCTTTTTTCGCGTTAAAACTGATTAAGTCAGTGTTTGTGTTGCAATTACTTAGTACGTGTTTCTTAATTTTTCACTTAAGCTGGCACTTAAGTGTGCAATCTGCCTCAAGAATGATTTAAGATATGAAGAGGTAGGGGAAGTGACGGCAAAGGTGGTAGGGAATGAGAATGGCGCCTGTACGCATGTGCTGCACGGCCGCCCTGCTGGCCGCTGCCGAGAGTTGATTCTACAATAAAATAAAATAAAAATAAAAAGAGGAATAACTTTGGAGGTCAATCATCACCCTGAAAGCGGATAGTAGACGTCACGTAGTATATGTGAACCAAATTTCAGGTCAATAGTTCAAACGGTTTGCGAGCTTTAGGTGATTTAAAATCCTGGACTGACAAATGGACAGCCACGGTAGTGTATTATATAAGAAGATATGAGAATCCTATTCTGTGTTAAAAATTTTTCAGATGATATTGCTATACATGAAGGCTAAACTAATTGCATGACATGGTACACTAGGAAAGAAATGCTATTAAGTTCTGTTCATTTTTTGTCTTATGAAGTACTAAAATATTTCAAGTCAAAAGACAATAATTTAGGAAGGTGAGTGGTGTAGTGGAGAGAACTCGTCTTAAAAAAAAAAAAAACAGTTTTGGGATTCAATGAGGATGTACAAAACACTTTATTACAAAGTAACAAGCCTTGTCTTGAACTTGGTGGTTACACACGTTTTTCAAAAGAATAAAAAAAGAGGAGAGAAAGACCTCTTATGTGTTAGCAAGAGTAACTCTTAAACCATATTTAAATTATGCTTTATTATCATTTTCACAGTTTATAGAAATCATTACAACTAGATTATAAAATACCATAGTGGTTGTTCACAAAACTGATATTTGCCATCATTTTATTATCTATAATTGTTAAACGCCACCCTGAAATTGGGTTTATTACTTCCCTGGTCAAAAGTAAAGTGTGAAAATACAATTCACAAATGATTACTTATTTTTGCTTTCCCTGATATATTCAACTCTGCAGGTTTAGAAGAAGGATGAATGGACATTTATGATGAGACACAAGCACAGATTACAGCACAGATTTGTTTTCAATAACATGTGGAAGAATTATGCATGCAAAAAAATGTGAAAGAATAGTCCATGCAGAAAAAAAATGATTCTGCCAGCAGCTTAAAATTTTAATTGCATTTACCGGTATGTATTCAAGCTAAATAACAAGATACACCGTGGGAATCATTTATCACATACAGCTTATGCATGTGCCGATGGCGGGTTGGTATGTTTACTGTATTTGTAACTTTGCAGTATATTTAGATTAATAAACATGCTATTTTGTTTGAGGGTGTATTTCTACGTCTTTTATTCTCACGGTGGGCCTGCAATGGTGATGCTGACTAATGCCAATATTTTAAACAATACAATGCATATTTGGGTATTCTGTTTTTACAGTTAATTATCCCCTCCCTGGCTTTAAATCTGCATCATCTTAAGTTTCTCCTGGGGAGAAAGATCTATAAAAGTCATCTGCTCTGTTCATGACAGCAGAACCGTAAGCTGAAATGGTGTTGTACATCTTTGCTGAATGATATTTGAGGCACATTTGTCAACAGACATTATATCATTCAGAATTCAACCCATGTGCGTTCAGTTTTGCCATGCTCTGGCATTCTGTACATGAATTTTATACAGTGTTACTTTTTAGATTTTTTCCTATCCTGCCCTCAGCTCCAACAGCATGAGTTTGATTTTCAACACAGTTATTGTTTGCACATTCTCGCTGTGTTTGTGTAGGCTTTCTCCAGATACTTTAGTTTTTGGAGGAAACATCCCAGAGATTGGTATGTGATGTTAGTCAGTGATTCTAAAATGCCTGAATGAGTGATTGCATGTGGGAGTGTGCCCTATAACGTCCTCATACTGCACCCCCAGAATGATGTTTACTCAGTTGTTTTGTATTCTTCAGTAAGTTGCTTTGGATAAATGTGTCTGCTAAGCAAATAAATGTAAATGTGTAATAGACAGGTGTCTAGTCAAGGGCTTTTGTCTGCTTTGAGCTTGATGCTGCAGGGACGGGTCTGGTACTCCATAATTCTGTAGTAGATAGAGTGGGTTATAAAAAAGGACATATGTTGCAGAAATACGAATGATAAAAATTGAAACGTATATTTTTTTTGTAAAAAGAGTGAAAAGTAACTAGAAGAAGAAAAAGTGACAAGGGCACAGAACCAACAGAAAACACCTGTCAGTTTCACTGAAGTGTTAGACAAAGGTGCCTTCCATCCTCCCGTCAACTTGTGCATAGAATAGTTTACTGTGTTATTTTGACTAAATTGGTTTCAATCCATACAGTAAGAATGGCTTCATTCAGTTTGTGGTATTGTTCATTTCTTGATCTTGAATTTGGTGACTATGCCCACTGCAAAAAGTATCATAGAAATAAAACCTATCTCTCTATTATAATAAAAAAAAAATCCTGGGACGGGACGAGACTTTTTAGCCTAGGACGAGACGTGACTTTTTCAGAGAGATACTTTCAAGTCCCGCAAGACGAGACTTTGCGCTAAGAGATTTAACCACTGTCACGCACGCGCGCTTAGGGGGCTGCGGAAAGACCCGATGAGCAACGTACAGCCTGCCAGGGGGTGGAGACGGGGCACTAACCTTTCCTTTTCTTGTTCCCGCGGAAAACCAGATGCAACAACCCCGTAAACGTTCTCAAGATGCAATTAATCCACCCGTAACCACTTCCGTGTTTCCATCCCATCCTCTGGCCTGATCTGATGACGTCATTACCCACAACGCTCCTCGGTTCCTCCCAGCATTCCAGTTTCCGGTCCCACCTTATTTAAGTTCACCTCTGCGAAGGGATGAATGTCTTTTGGTTGGACGCATGTTTTTGACAGTGCATTTACGTTACAGTTTTGACAGTATACGGGGACGGAAACCCCAAACCTTTATGCGAGTCTTGTACTTCTTTACAACTGGCGTAGCCGACAGGATACAGAAGTCCGAAAAATGAATGAAGGACAGGACCTGAATACTGTGCTAACCAACCTGGCGACCCAGCTGCACACCCTGCAGCAGAAACAAGCCGCCACCGAGCAGGAGCTGGCGGAAGCCCAATCTCGGCTCACAGCAGCCGAAGCAGCTAGACCGGAGCCCGCGCGGCCTCCTCCTCCTCCTATTGTGCCTCTGACAGATGCCGATGACATCGAGGCATACCTTTCTACGTTCGAGAGGACTGCCTCTCGCAACCAGTGGCCGCGCGCAGAATGGGCGTCCATACTGGCGCTGTATCTGAAGGGGATCGCGCAGAAGGCCTATCATGACCTACTCTTTGAGGAAGCCGCCCAGTATGACCTCCTGAAAGCCGAGATACTAAGCCGATACGGCATTACGTCGGACCAGCAGGCGAGTGAGTGGAGGCAGTGGAAGTATGACCGCGATCGCCCCGGCCGTGCCCAGGGCTTTGAGTTCTGGAGCAAAATGGGACGCTGGCTACGGCCAGACGTCAATCAAGCCCGACACATAGTCGAGCAAGTAGCCTGTGAGGGCTTTATTAATGGCATGCCAGAATATCTCGCCCAGCAGGTCCGGCGACACCCATTTACAGACATGAAAAGTCTCCTGGATGTCTTGGAGCGTCAGCTGGCGGTGAACCGAGGCGGGGCAGCTGAGAGGCCTGCTCGTGGTACCCGACAGGGACGCGTCACCAACCCTTAGCCCTTCTGACGCAATGTGGAACTTCCAGGTAAGCTCAAAGAGAGAACCCCGGCTTTGCCCCGCTGTTTCAAGTGTGGTGAAGTCGGCCATACCCTGCCTGCCTGTCCTCAAAATGTGGAGCCGATGGATTGCACCTGGGTTAAAGGAGAAAGGTACTGTGCTCTGTCTAATCCCTTGGCTGTTCCTAACACGGGAGTGGTGTTAATTAATGGACACTCGGTGGTGGCACTATTTGATTCCGGGAGTAACATTACTATTGTTGCTCGCCGTTTTGTCTTACCGCGACAGTGGATGACCCGGTGGGTGAAAGTTACGTGTGTGCATGGCAAGACTAAGTCATATAGGTCTGCCAACTGCTGTATAACCTGGAAGGGCGAACCAAGACGGCTCCTGGTTGCCGTGCTCCCCGATCCCCCCTTTCCAGTTATATTAGGACAAGACTGGTCTGATAGCAATTGCGGTAAGAATGTCGTCACTCCCACTGCCAGATTGGGTCTTATTATGGACGGGCAGGCTGCTGTCCCCGCGGCCCTCACGCCGTGCTCTGTGGCAACCACTGATGACGTAGGTTCCAGGGGGGGAAATATTTTGGTGACGGACCCTGAACCGGAAGTTCAGGCACAGCCGGTCAGCGTCAGTCCCCTGGATCCATTGTGCTGGGTGGATAGTCAGTTTAAATCCACCCCAGCCTCAGTCAAACGAGAGCAGTGGAATGATGACTCTCTAAAGTGTGCCCGAAATGATATTGTGTCAGTTAACGGCAACACGCCGCGTGTTCCCATACCTTTGGGGCCCTACTTTGTTTTGGAAAATGATCTGTTGTATCGAGTGGCGGATCATGAAGGCGAGGTACGGAAGCTGTTGCTAGTGCCACGAACCTACCGGCGGGAGGTTTGTGAGCTAGCACACGCCCACCTCCTTGGCGGCCATCTCGGCACCGAGAAAACACTGGAGAGAATTAAGCTCCAGTTTTATTGCCCCGGAATCAATGTGGAGGTTTGCCGTTTCTGTCAGTCTTGCCCCGAGTGTCAGCTACGGCAGATACCCCGAAGGGACCGTGCTCCACTCATTCCGATTCCCCTTATCGATGTCCCATTTGAAAGGATCGGAATCGATCTTGTTGGCCCCCTGCTGCCTTCAAGCCGTGGATTACGCAACCCGATACCCGGAGGCAGTTCCACTGCGCTCTGCTAATACGAAAAATGTCGCATGGGAACTAGTTATCCTTTTTTCCCCGAGTAGGTATACCCAAAGAAGTCCTTACGGACCAGGGTACACCGTTCACTTCGGATACGTTCAGGGAGGTTGCTAAGTTACTCCATATTAAGCATCTGAAAACGTCTGTGTATTACCCTCAGACGGATGGGTTAGTGGAACGTTTTAACCAGACCCTGAAACAGATGCTCCGCAAGGTAGTCGACGCGGACGGTAGGAACTGGGATCAACTTTTACCGCTGGTTCTGTTTGCTTACCGGGAGGTGCCACAAGCCTCCACAGGGTTTTCCCCTTTTGAAATTATTATATGGCCGCCAACCCCGGGGTTTATTGGATTTACTCAAAGAAGGTTGGGAAGGAGAGGTACTTCCCTCCCCCAATATTTTGGAACACGTCGTGCAAATGCGCGAACGTTTAGCGAAAGTTCGGCCACTGTTAAAAGAAAACGTGTCAAAGGCTCAGGCAGTGCAGGCGCGTCTGTATAACCGAAACACCACCCTCCGGGAATTCCAGCCGGGGGATCGTGTAATGGTGCTCGTGCCCACTTCCCACTATAAATTATTGGCTCATTGGCTAGGCCCGTACGAGGTGAAAGAGAGAAAAGGGCTCGTCGACTATCTGGTGAAACAACCAAATCGTCGACCGAGCGAGAGGGTATACCATGTCAACTTGTTGAAACCCTGGAGAGACAGGGAGGACAATTCCCCCCCAGGGAACGCCCTCTCCCTTTTCTCGCAAAAGATAGACCTCAACCTCGGACCCAATTTGACTGCCCCCCAAAGACGGGAACTGGAATCAGTCATCCTGTCCATTCCGGAAGTGGTCAGTGAGACGCCAGGACGCACCTCGCTGATTGAGCACGACATCGTGACTGACCCGGGAAAGGTAGTGCGGGAACGCCCCTATAGACTCACGGAAGCAAAAAACGGAAGCAAAGCTGAGGTGGAGCTGGAAATTTAAAAAATTCTTGCATTGGATGTGATTGAGGAAAGTCACAGCCCTTGGTCCAGTCCCATCGTCCTCGTTTCTAAGCCCGACGGCTCCTGGAGGTTCTGCAACGACTTTAGACGTCTGAACCAGGTCTCCAAGTTTGATGCCTACCCCATGCCTCGGGTAGATGAGCTCATCGAGCGCCTGGGTACGGCTCAATATCTGACTACCCTTGACATGACAAAAGGGTACTGGCAGATTCCCTTAACGGCATCTGCCAAGGAAAAGACAGCCTTCAGTACCCCTAGTGGGCATTGGCAGTATAAGGTTCTCCCATTTGGGCTGCATGGTGCGCCAGCGACCTTCCAACGTCTGGTGGACAGACTGCTAAGAGTCCATCAGCCTTATTGTGCTGCCTACCTGGATGACATTGTCATCTATTCCGGCACCTGGAAGGATCATATCCTGCAGGTTTATGCCGTCCTCTTAATGCTAGCGAAGGCCGGCCTCCATATTAATCCGCGCAAATGTTACTTCGGGTTAACTGAGGCCAAATATTTGGGCTACCTGGTGGGCGGGGGACTGGTAAAACCGCAATGCTCCAAAATTAAGACCATCCTCGAATGGCCCCGTCCGACTATCAAGAAGCAGGTGCAAGCTTTCCTGGGGTTAGCGAGCTACTACCGCCGGTTTGTACCTCGTTTCTCCGAGAGGGCCGCACCCTTGATTAATTTGACAAAGAAGAGGGCCCCTTTGCATGTGATATGGGACCACCTAGCTGACCAAGCATTTAGTGACCTAAAGTTGGCCCTAACCTCGGCACCAATATTGCGAACTCCTGACTTTTCTCTCCCTTTTGTCCTCCAGACCGATGCTTCGGACACAGGTCTTGGCTCCGTGCTGAGCCAAAGCATCGACGGTGTCGAGCACCCTATTGTTTACCTGAGCCGGAAACTGCTGGACCGGGAGACGAGATATGCTGCGGTGGAACGGGAAGCCCTGGCGATCAAGTGGGCGGTAACGCACCTGAGGTATTACCTGTTGGGTCGGGAGTTCACCCTTGTGACGGACCATGCCGCCCTCCAGTGGATGGCTGTTCACAGGGAGACGAACCCCCGGGTCACCAGGTGGTTTTTGGACCTACAGCCGTACAAGTTTGCCGTCACCTATCGTCGGGGTAACCTGCAGGCCAATGCTGATGTTCTCTCCCGGGTCCACGACCTCTCGGTTCGGGCCGCCTGACCCAGCGGGTCTGGGCTGGAGGGGGGGGGTTGTGTCACGCACTCGCGCTTAGGGGGCCGCGGAAAGACCCGATGAGCAGCGTACAGCCTGCCAGGGGGTGGAGACGAGGTACTAACCTTTCCTTTTCTTGTTCCCGCAGAAAACCAGATGCAACAACCCCTTAAACGTTCTCAAGATGCCATTAATCCACCCGTAACCACTTCCGTGTTTCCATCCCATCCTCTGGCCTGATCTGATGACGTCATTACCCACAACGCTCCTCGGTTCCTCTCAGCATTCCAGTCACCAGTTTCCGGTCCCACCTTATTTAAGTTCCCCTCTGCGAAGGGATGAATGTCTTTTGGTTGGACGTATGTTTTTGACAGTGCATTTACGTTACAGTTTTGACAGTATACGGGGCCGGAAACCCCAAACCTTTATGCGAGTCTTGTACTTCTTTACACCACGTCCGGGGCCGGAAATAAAAGACAAACAGTAGAAGACAAAGTAGAAAGTCATAAAGAATTCCAAAACGCTGACGCGATACACATGCACAGCAGGTTATAGATAATGAAAGTACTAAAATTCGAAAGTCTCAAAAAATGATAGTAAAGATCGCATTAGCGCAAACAAACGGAAATTATTACTTGGTGAAATAACGGAACAGCTAAATGAGATCGAATATATTGTTTGGATTTAAACTTTAAGTTGGAGACTTGTAGATCGTCTAATTTGTGTTGCCATCAGGGAAAAGTAGTGTTTCTTCCCAATGAAGAGGTGTATCCGCGAGAATTAAAAGATTTCTTGTTTGGTGAAAGTGAAATCCACATACACAAGCGCAGCGATACGAAGTGGGTGGCACGTAGCGCAGGCCTGGGGGGGTTGGCGAGCGAAGCCTCCTAGTTCAACTTAAAATCAAATGAAAGTATAAATGGATGTCTTTTCATAAAGGGTTATTCAAGAAAAAATAATTCTTTTCATACTCATACTTATTGTTCTATCTGAAACCTTTGTACCTTTCCCATGAAGGATGCCTAATGATCATCTTGCCCCCTGAAGCCTCAGTTTAATGTGGACATCTCACCACTCTGTCACCTGAATGCCTTTCAGTGTTCACTAATCTAGTTGGAATGGAAAGTAAACAATTAGCAAATCACCTCAAAGGTTGAGAAGTTTCATTATCAAAAATTAAATGAATAACAGGAATGTTCATGCTCATTAACACCAACAGGTTTGATTACTGCAGTGTGCACACACTGGAATGCTCATCATTGAATGCACAAATGTGAATGAATTGTATTACAAGAATACAATACATAAATACATAAAAATCAGATTAATCACTTTTCTATTTTTCAGCAACATTCTTGACTTAAATATGCTTCATTTTATGAAGTGGTTAAAGTTAAATTTGGATTAGTATTAGTCCAAATCAAATCAAAGGCAATGTAAGGCCTCTGGTGAATAAAATAGATGAGCTGTCAGCAAACACCAGGAGCCATGAGGAATACAAATATTGAAGGCGCATTTGTTATGAAAACTTGGCTGAGATCTGAAACTCTGCATTTCAGATATATTTCACATAGGAGCACCATAGAAAGAGACCAGAAGGGAAGGTGGCGGGTGTGTTGTTTTTGTGAATGACACATTTAAATCCAGGAAAAATCACTGGCAAACTGCAGGTTTTTAATCATGTTATCTGATCACCTAACATAAAAGGAACCAACTAACCTCTTAGGTTGTTTTATTAATAGGGGATTGGAAGGAAAGTTAAAACTAGCTATACAATTGTTACCTGTAATCTCTTAACTGTATCACTGACCATATGGTATCCCATGTATTCAAAGAGAAAGAAATGTCAAAACCTGCTATACAACCCTAGGGTCCACTATAACAAGCTACTTGCTGACTGGGGCTGCCAATACTTCCAAACCTTCATTTCAACCCACTTTTACCACCATTGGAGGACTTCACAAAAACATCCTTTTGTTCCCTTAAGAAACCATAGCTAGACAAGGAATGGACAATCTATTGTAGCTTCTTGACTCACTAGTAATAATTAGACAAAAGCATTTACTTTTAAGCTTTTGCTTGAAAGTGTATTTATTTTCATTAAAGGTGTTAACAGCAGATATATAATAATAATAATAATTCATTACATTTATATAGCGCTTTTCTCTGCACTCAAATATGGAGATACACAGAAGTATACAACCTGGGGGTGATAACTGTTCACAGTATGAGCACAGTGTGTGCTCTTAAGCAAAATGAAGAAATAGTGAGAGACACAAAGAACTCTTTGACAGTTTTAAAAGTAGCTGAGTGAAAGGAGGGCTCCTCTGAAAAGTGTTTTCTTTTACAACAGCATCAGCTCCACCCTTCTTGCCTGACAATGAAGCACACACTGATACCAGAGCATGCTGACATAATCTTTTTACAGTTTGTCACAGCACAGAACAATATTTTTTCATTGTTACCAAAAAAATAAAGCTCAGTTTTTTTATTAAAAAGAAGTATTAAAAAGAAACTGTAAATTCCTGCTTTGTGTTCCAACTTCCCCAGCATGCACTGCACTTCTGTTCAGCTTGTTAAGACTTCAGATTAGAAACAAAAGGCCTCTTACAAGAACAGTTTGAAGTATCTCTTGTACAGCATGTATGTAACTATAATTTGGAGATGCTTGGTACTGCACCCATATCTTACCTGCCAGGAGAGTTTTTAAATAATTTTTTTGTGGTGTACATCCTGCTCTTGGCTGATGGCACCACCACTACAGGGGCAAAATGTTCCATTGTCAGTAAATTTGTCAAAACACATACATAACATTTTATGGTAGTTATCATATATTTCACTTACTTCTCACAATTTGTTCAGTGCATAAGTAGATCAAACAAGACAAATGGCTTATTTTACATTAATGCAAATGGTGGCATACATCTCTGTACCTATGATTCCCACCGGTAGCTCTGACTACTACCTGTGAGATCTGATCCTATATATGAAACTACTATTCAACAATGCTAGTTATCAAAAGGACTGTGAGGAAGTACACAAATGAGGCTCATAGCCTGCAACATAGCCTGGAGGAGAGCACATGGGATATGCTGTGTGGGGCATATGGTGTGGTCAGTAAGGGATTTAGCTACTACTATATAGACTACTTTAATGTATGTGTGCAAAATGCAAATCACACAAAAAACATTGCACTTTTTCCACAGTAGCAAACCATGGGTCACTAAGGACTTACTACCTACTGATCTGGAGAAGTGGATACAGATAGAGCTACCTCTATCCCCATGGAGGGAATTATCATTACAGGGACAGGATTGTGAGCAAGCTACAACAGAGCAGTTTAAAGTTGTTGAGGAGTGATATGAAGAGTATCACTGGCTACAAGCAGATTCAGCAATGTGGTGATTGGCTGGGATTAATCAGCTGAATCTGACTCAATTGTCAGGCCCTCTTCCAACATCACTATGGAAATTTTGTGTGTGAGATTCAGGCCCACCCTTCTGCTTATGATCTTCCTGCATTTACCCCACTATAAGGTAACCATTGTTTGAAGCCTATACCCCAGTCTTCTCAGAATGTTTACATCAGTTGATCAGATATGAAGAGAGCAGCTGGGATTGATGGCATCAGCTAAAACATGCTCAAGTCATGTTCGATACAGGTCTTTGAAATCCTTCAGCACTTATCTGGACTTTATCTAGAATCTTCTGTGAAGAATGCCCCAGCTTAAGAATACATCCTAAATTGCTTCTGTACCTTAAAATGTTCATTTCAATGCATCTAAGAACTTATGTTGTCATACATTATAAATTGTTTTTGAGAAACTGGTACTGAACCAACTGTGCCTTTTAGTCACAGATCACCTTGATCTCCTGCAGTCTTTATATTACGTACATGTTGAGGTGGATGATTTGCAATGCCTACTCCAAATGGACAAAGCTGGCCTATGGTTAAGATCAGATTCTTTGATTTCTCTAGTGCTTTTAATGTGATTCAGCCACATCTGTTAGGAAGGATGTTCAAAATGATGTAGGTTGATGCCCAAGATCATTGGGTATTTAACCACTAAGTATTAGTTTGTGAGACTTCAGTACTATGTTTTAAAGATTGTGGTCAGCAACACACCTTTGTCTCTCTTCCCTTCACATTCTACATCATCTGTTTTTAGTACAACTGCTATGTATGTCATCTGCAGTAGTTCTCTGATGATGATTCAATTGACAATGGAGATGAGAAGTACAGAACTGTGGTGCAGGAAGAACTAACTGGAGTTGAATATTACCTGCATAGTAGCTGACAGTGGACTTCCAGCATGTTGTGGAGCTCCTTAGATCAGCCACCATAATTGGGGGAGAATGTTGAGGTAGTTTAGTGTTACAATAACCTGGTCCACCTAAACAGAAGACTCCATTTATTGAACAACACAGACCCGTATATAAAAACAGTAATGCACAGATCTTCTTTTGAGGATGTGTATGATAAGGTGCTAGGAATGATATGTCTGGTCAGTACACTATTCTGTACCATGGTGTAACTGCAGTGGAAGCACTGTTCAGAGGATGACAGACACCTGAATAATTTTAAAAAGATGGCCAACTGAACTTAGATTCACTGGAGACAGAAAAGAGGATGAAATAGAAACCATCATGACTAATGTTGCCCATCATCTCCATGACATAATTTTATGGACCTACTTCAAGCTCTTCAGTCACTATCTTATTCCATCACAGTATGGTAACAAAGGCTGTATTTTTGTTTTCTTTTGCCAACAGCCATAAGAATGTATAATGCCTTCTCCCATTATGCTTGTCTATTTTCAGTTACACCAGACACATAGTGTTCATAAGAAATATTGTCTATATGCTGTTTTAAATGTACCCGGGGAACATTGCTTGTACAGTTCTCAGCCTTGCACTTATGTAATATTTGCCCTTTATTTTTACTGTTTTGCACTGTGACTTATTGTTCTATGCTGTGGCTGGAACAAGTGAATCACAGGCCTATGACCCCCCAGGCATCAATTAAGTAGTGTCTCTCTCTAAATTTGTAATGTTTCAATAAATATTGCACAGTAAAAGCAGCTGGCATCCCTTCCAGGGTTATTGTTGTATATATTGTATATGTCATTTGTCTAATGCTGCCTCAGCCACCACAACTCTCAGACGTGATTAAATGGGTTTTAAAATGGATGGATGGAGGGATTCTAAAATCAATAATTAAAACTACAGTGCTGTTGTTTATACCTCTGTAAAATCAAAGAAATTCACAACTTTCTATTTGTAAATAACATTCTCTTTTTTTGTATGTAGCATTTTTTAACATTGACTAAGGTTAAGCATTGGCTATGGTCATGCTGTAAAGTAATTTTTTTTAATGTCCCAATAAAATAACTTACAGTGACACTGCTGTTCTTTATATACTGTATCTGTAATTGCTTGCCTGCCCTTATATCACATCAACTTTGTTATTAATCACTAAATAGTCGATAATATACATTTTAAAATATATGTCACATGGGCCCAGAATGAACGGATAATTTTCATTCCAACATTGATAACAAACTCATTTTTTTTTAAATAAAGTAAATATAACCTCAAAGGTAAGCGCTTGTCTCTCTCCATCTGTTGCAGCACCTGCTTCTTTTCTTTTCATGCTCTATGAGCTGATTCTATAGAGAGTACAGCAGTTGCAATTTTTATTCTAGTATTGTCAGTTGTTTGAAATGAAATGGTCAATAAAATAGTCTTAGGCCACCCGCTTTGGTTTATTGGATGAAGTTTTAACTCATGGAGAGGCTGTGGGACTCCAACTGGTATAATCTGTCAGGCGAGGAGCTGAGAAAGAAATGACAAAACCAGAGCACAGGCAAAGATTCATTTATTTGTACTACGACATTAAACAGAGTTTTTTATTGTGCTTTCAGAACAGTTTTACAATGTTCCCTCTGATGGCACATTGCAGTGTGGATCTTCACTTTCTGAAAAGCTTTGCCCTTACAGTGATACAGTGTTAGCTAGTTTATGAGGCGCTTAACAAGTGTTCTTTCTAAAGATTTTTTGAGACAAGCAGGCCTGGCTGCCAGGAGACTGGAATGGAACAGATTTGGTGGCAATTTCTAATTAAAACTTGTTAGTTTTACAAATATATTCAAAGAGAAAGGATTTGTTTTATTTTCTTTCTATGTTGCAATTAATATACAACAATTAGTGTAAGCCATTGTCCCTTATTATTATCTAAGGGATATTATCATCTTATCATCATTATATTATCATTATTATTAACATTATCTTGCAAAATGCCGATTTAAAGATTCTGTAAACTTCTGAATCATTTAAAAGATAGAAGAGAAGGCTTTCAACAAAATACTGATCATTGTTTTTTTTGCACTGGCAAAAAGCTTTTAAAGTGTGTCTATCAAACACTAATGGGGTTTAAAAAAAGGTATACTATTTTTATACAGACACATTTTAACTTGGCTTGTAAATGTATCCCTGGTTGACACTAGTACTATTTTGAATAATAAAAAAATGCTGATTAAATGGCCTCTATCTAGAAAATTAAAAGTTGAAACATAAATATAGGCCATCATGTAAATATGGAATGAAACATAAAAATAATGTGCAGTTTATATGCATATTTCATGCAAGGCTTTTACAAATACAATACAATACAATACAATTTATTTTTGTATAGCCCAAAATCACACAAGAAGTGCCGCAATGGGCTTTAACAGGCCCTGCCTCTTGACAGCCCCACAGCCTTGAGTCTCTAAGAAGACAAGGAAAAACTCCCAAAAAAAACCTTGTAGGGAAAAAATGGAAGAAACCTTGGGAAAGGCAGTTCAAAGAAAGACCCCTTTCCAGGTAGGTGTGCTGGGTGTCAAGGGGGTCAATACAATACAATACACAAAACAGAACAAATCCTGTAAAAATTTTACAAGTACGGAGCAGAATTTAACAGTAGATGCTATCACATAATATGATTTGGATTTGTTTAGAGTCCTGGAGACCTCAGCCATCAAGCTGCCTCCCCCATTTGGCCACTCCATAGCTGAAACAGCGCTGGGCCAGCCAATTCGATGAAAGGACCCCTCTACCCCATGATTCCTGTAATCCACCATCAGGGATAACTTTACCTTAGGCAGGCAAAACTACTTGGCAGGTGGGCCGTGGCATCAAGTGCCACTTTTGAGTACCGAGAACAGAAACAGAAGAGGTGTGGGTTAGTAACAAATTATAACTATTTTGTTACTTATGTTTTAGTGCTAATGACTAACAACAGAGATTCAGTCTGTACAGTTAATTAGCAGCTCTAGTCAGGATATGCTAAACTGAAGTAGTGAGTCTTCAGCGGGATTTAAAAGATGAGACTGAAGGGGCATCTCTTATAGTAGCAAGCAGACCATTCCACAGTTTAGGGGCCCTGTAACTAAAAACTCGACCTCCCACTGTTATTTTATTAATCCTTGGAAATCATAAGCATACCGGCATTTTGAGATCTTAATGTGTGCTCTGGTTTGTAAGTCATGATAAGTTCAGACAAGTAAGCCGGACCTTGGCCATTTAATGCTTTATATGTTAAAAAGAGGATTTTGAAATCTGCCCTAAACTTAACCAGGAGCCAGTGTAAGGATTTAAGAACTAGAGTTTTGTGTTCGTATTTTCTTATTCTTGTAATAATTCTTGCAGCAGCATTTTGGATTAACTGGAGGCTGTATAAAGAACAGTTTGAACATCCAGTGAACATCGCATTGCAGCAGTCAATCCTACTAGAAATAAATGCATGAATTAATTTCTCAGAATCCTGTTTATTTAGAAAGCACCTTAATTTCCCAACATTTTTAAAATGGAAGAAACATGATTTGGACAACTTTGTAATTTGTGCTTTAAATGACATGCTAGAGTCAAAGATAACTCCTAGATTGTGGGCTGAATTCCAACTGAATTAAATGATGACAAAATATTGTTGTGATCAGCGTCATTCCCTCCAACAATTAACATCTCTGTTTTATCTGTGTTTAAAGACAAGTAGTTCTCATCCATCCACTCCTTTAATTCACTAACACAACTAATTAAAGACAACATTGGAGAAACTTCATTTGATTTAAATGAAAGGTATAACTGGGTGTCATCTGCATACGAGTGAAAATTAACATTATGTTTCCTAATGAGAGATCCCAGTGGAAGCATGTAAAGTGAAAACAGTAAAGGTTCCAGTACTGAGCCCTGCGGGACACCATATCTCACTTCTGTGTATAATGATGGAGCACTGTCAGCACATTTCTGTACATATTGGAATCAATTTGATAAATAAGAACTAAACCAAGTGAGCACATTGCCTGTAAGCCCAACATCATTTTCTAGCCTGTGCAGTTAAATAGAATGGTCGATGGTGTCAAATGCTGCGCTTAAGTCTAACAACATAATTACAGTGGAGTTTCCTTCATCAGAGGATATCAGAATGTCGTTTACAAACCGTGTTAGTGCCATTTCTGTACTATGACCTGTGCGGAAACCAGACTGGAATTTCTCAAATAAATTGTAATGCGTAAGGTATAAATGACTTTTAATATTTTAGAAGTACATGTTTCCAATTCTCTCTTCACCTCACATATTCTTAACATTGATTTATTTCTTGATTTTTACTGTTTTAAGCGCTGTGAAACAAGGCAAGCACTTTAACAGTTTTAGCCTTTAAGATGCAAAAATACTGCATTATGAGCATCTACAACTGTGCTACACCAGGCTGTCATTGGTGCCAAAAGGATGTAGTGTAACAATGCCATCTATGGTATAGAAAATGAATGGTACGGTGGACTGCTAACCCACAGTATTATTAGATGATATGTATCTTGAATTTTAACTGTGTTTCAAAAGCAGACATAAATAAATATGATCACACTGCTATAAATAAGGACTGTGGAGGGCATATAAGGAAGCAGACAGCCAAAGAAAAAGTTGGAGAATCAACAAGGTCACGCCATTTAATGTATCCAGAAAACATAACAAAATGAATTTGTACTGGCACAACAGAAAATAGGCATAAAATTGGCCATTTAAGCCTAGTATTGTCACACATGCGATTAAGCGGAAACTGAGTGGACCAAATGGAGGTAATTATCTGCCAGGCCAGGGGGTGGTTGGGTGCGCTAAACCTTCTTCTGTTGTCTCTGCAGGTCAAATATGGGAAAACCTGCCTCATTTAACAATAACGGCACTACTGGCTCCGACGCCAAGAATGACGTCACTTCCGGTTCCAGCACCAAGAAAGACGTCACTTCTGGTTCCAGCCTCAGATGGCATCACTTCCAGTATCACCCTTTAAACATCTTTTCCACCACTAATTCAGTTCAGTCTGGAACTCAACCCATGCACATTAGTGCTTATTTCAAAACCCTTTTTGCAGCCAGGGACAATATACAGGTGGCTGCCCCAAACCTTTCCAGTGTATTGAGACTCATTCTTTTACACTATATTCCTGACACTTAGGCTTTATTTAATTTTATTTTCCTTTTCCAAACAGTTTATATGATCATTCTGAAAGATTCTCATTCATTTTCTTGGTATACTTCTTTGATCTTTCACAGTAACGTAGCAAGGGGTGAGTGGAGAGGGCGGTCCACCCCGGGTGGCACATTTTTGGGGCCAGCATTATTGGCCAAAATACTCTGTACAACTCGTGTGTAAGAAGCAGGGTTCGGAAAAATATCTCTCATGAATGAAAAAAGTAAAATTCTCTGATTTTTATCCACAAAAATCCACAATTCAAAAATAATTTTCAGACTGTCCTTCTGTGACGGCATCAGGCACAGCAGTTGAAATTTATGAGGCAATAACAAAAATAAATATAAACATTACACTGATAATAATTTCTAGGAAAATAAACAACTAATTACAATTGATAATTACGTTTCGTTATCAATCCGAATGCATTCTTGCTCTGCGCAGAAAACATCCCCACCTATCACTTGTACACTACACTGGTTCACAGCGTAATTATATTAAACTAGTAATTAGAACACAGCTTATCAGTGCGTCTATACTATATTCTTGTCTAGTTGATGCTTATAAATAATAATATGTGAAAAATTATTGCTGTATCTCTATATATGAATAAATCTATGCAAAATTTATCTTAATTTTTCTCTATACGTCATTTTTATTTTCTCTTTAAATAGGTTAACATATTCAGATGTTGGAGGATGGCAAATTGAAGCACTGCCCCGCCCCAAGCGGCATGAACTCTAGCTAAGCCACTGATCTTTCAATGATTATGCTTTTGTTTCCTCATTTGTAGCTTAAGAGTCAAGCTACTTAGTTTAAAATCTATTAAAACTGAAAGCAAGAGTGACCCTGATGGAATGACAACAGAAATACATCTTAATATCATGGCAGGCAAACACGGTTATCCTTTGTTTATCATACGTCTTTGAGACCTAATTACTGATAGATCTCAAAGGAAGATCATGCAGAGTTTTCCTTGTTTGACCTTCTTGATGTACTGTATATTATACAACTGTATGCCAGGGAAGCTTTTTGTACTGAAGTAAACATTAAACTGATGCTTTTAAAGCTTTAGACACAGTTATCCTGTACCCAAGTCAGGATTCACAAAATGTTAAACTTTGCAGTTGGAAAAGCTTGGCCATATTTCAGCCTGAACATATTTTATATTATCTTTCAATATTTTTACTAAGTGTGTCATGATCTGCAGAGTGTTTTAATTTTTTGCAGTTGTACCTTGGGCATTAAAAAATATCCTAGGAATCATTTTTGGGCTTTTGAAAGCCAAGCAACAGGGTGGTTACATTTGTTTTTTTTAATTATGTATATTTATTAATGTTAAAATATGAATACATTTTGCTGTGACACCATTTTCTTTTGTACATTTTCTTTGATCTACCAGCTAAACAGTTAAGGTAAGGTCAACTGGTCAACTGGAGAACTGCAATGAATGACATTACCAGGTCAAAGGTATAAAACGTCAGTGCCACGCACTTATTGGTTTGTTCAAGTCTATCGATATAACCTTGAATTTTAGGGTCATTTTATTTGAGTCTAAATTTGATTACTTGTTTTCTTTTATCTTTTGTCACTTTAACTGCGATCTTCCATCCATCCATTATCCAACCCACTGTATCCTTACTACAGGGTCACGGGGTTCTGCTGGAGCCAATCCCAAGGCAGGAACAAATTCCGCGCAGGGTGCCAGTCCATAGCAGGGCACACACACACCTACACACCAAGCATACACTAGGGACAATTTAGGATCGCCAATACACCTAACCTGCATGTGTTTGGACTGTGGGAGGAAACCGGAGCACCCGGAGGAAACCCATGCGGACGCGGGGAGAACATGCAAACTCCACATAGGGAGGACCCTGGAAGCGAACCCAGGTCTCCTTTCTGCAAGGCAGCAGTGTTAACACTGCGCCACCGTGCCGCCAAACTGTGATCTTTCACTTACATTTTGAACCAGAGTACATGTTAATTCCTGGCTAATAACCTTCTCATTTTGATTTTTATTTCATGTTTTGAGCGCTGTTGCCTTGATTCTTGCTCTCCCAGTTTTGACCTTGACTAGTTTATTCGCCCTTCTCGTAATTACATTCCCCCTTCTAAACTGATGGTACTCAGTACAACCAATACTGAGTGCTGTTGGCTTCCTCTGTTGATACTTCAAAAATAAAAAGTTTAGAAAATAATAGAAAGAAACATAATGACCTAAAAATACAAAATACAATAAAATGATCACAAATTAATAACATGCTTTGTACTTAATCAATGTAGAATATCAGTTTTACATAATAAATTAGGATTTATGTATACAGCTTCCTATACTTTGTGTTAAGATACCTTGGGAAACAAAATAAACATTATTGATGACTACTTTTATACTTGTTCTAATCAATAGCAGCTTTTTTAGGATCACTTTTGCATTCCAAACTCTTCAGCACTGCACATAAAGTGAAAACCGATCCAGAATTTGTTAAATTCTGAAACTTTTTGAACAATAAAATGGTTAAAATGTAGCACAAAAAGCCAAAAAGCTATTTCTAATTGTTCTTTTTTCTTGATAAAGTACAAAATAATCACCATAGCATATCTAAAATAAAAAAAGATATTATAGACTTGCTTTCTTGTTAATTTGTAATAAATATAAGATTTCGAACTGTAAAGTAATGTCAGGACAGCATCTATTTCTATACTGAAAATTGAATAAGTAATTGTCTTGATTTATAAAGTTCTCTTATGGATAAATATATGTAGAGCTTTTGATTCTATATATACTAAACAATTTTTGATGTGAAAAAAATTAAAATATAAATCAATGAAACATAAAAGAAGAGAAAAGATTATCAATTCATCCATTTATTTATATTACAAAGCCATTTGTCCTCTTTACAAGTCCACAAGGTATCCAGAAATTCACCCTGGGCCCAGCACCAGTTGACCGTAGGGCAAACATATTTTCATTCTGCAGTAATTATTTGTCAAAGATTAGGCTGGGATGCTTGCATTTGGAATGTAGGAGGTAACCGTGATAGGCAGAAAAAAGTCCATGCAGACATGAGCAGAATTTGTAGTTTCCTTACAGTGACTAAGATTAAGATCTTGCTCCCTATGGATAAGTGGTAGGAATTGTGCCAATAAGGATGGTGATAATAATAAATAATAATAATAATAATAATAGATACATTCTTAACACAATAAAAAGTGTACAGGATCACAGCCAATTGAGCTCAATAATAACTGCATCAAAACTTTGTTCAGTTAAAATATTACAGATTACGTATTGCAGTTTTAAAGCCAAAACAAAAATATTGTATTAAATAATACAATACACTAACTGCCGTGATTTATTATATTAAAAAAGCATCCAGCTATGTTTAAAATGCATTTAGTAAAACCTTTGGATGTTGGCATTATCAAGAAAAGGAATGCTGTTGGATTTTTTAGTTAGTGTCATTTGTGTATTTAAAGTGAACTGCCAACTAGGGTCATTGGATGTGTCCAATTACTTGAAACAATATGGCATACTGTATATTAACCCACATGTATGCTTATTTGAAAAAAAAAAGTCCTGCATTTTCCAGTTCCTCATTAAAGTAAGTTTGACATATTGTATATTGCAATGTGTAAGCATATTGTACACATTGTTGCTTGCTATAAATTAGTGAACTACATTCATTCTCCAGTCAGTTCAGTTCTGTTTAAACTAACACAATATTTGACCAATTAGATGTCTTTTGGTTGAAAAGTTTATGTCTATGTCAATGCATTCACTGGCAAGATAGCACACTTTAGCTACTTTATTGATCCCTAAGGGGAAATCACTTGCTCCAGTGGCAACAATAGAGCAAAAGTCAAAGTGCAAAACACTAAAGACAAAGGGCAAATTATTACTTAAGTGCAAGAGCCAGATCTGCAAACACAATACACTTAGTGTATATTTAATGTATACTTTTTCTAAGACATATTATCCCTGTACTCATTTCAAGTATAAAATGCAGCCTTTAGGTAGAGAGCAAGCAGAAGGCATTTCCCTCTGGGGTAATAAATGTCCTCCTAACTTAGCTTTAAATCTCCACCCAAGAAAGAATATGTATAATTTCTGTTTTTGTAAATTGAAACATAGCTGGTAGAGACGTGGTCAGTAACATTTACTGTCTGAGTTTTTGGGTAGTGAGTAACATCCTAGGAGGCCGTCTGCTCTTTTTTGTTGCTGTAGTTATTAGTTTGACAAGCACAAAACATTTTCAGCAGTGTACTAACGATTTAGCGCATGAAATTTGACTTACTGTGTAGGACGTCACTCTACTTTTACAGAGTTCAAATAACATAGGGAAATGAAAGATTTGGAATTGTGCTCTAAAACTAACATTCTAGCAGAAAATTAGAAACTATGAAAAAAAGGAATTATACATGTGAATCAGTGTAAGTCATTGATTCAAGCAAACCCGCAGTCCTGAAACTCAGATGGGCACCAAACAACTCTCTTGCATATAAACACCCACATTAAACTTATCTTATTGGTTCTGTATACTTTTGGTCACACTAAGCCCACCACAGATGAAAATAAATTTGAGTTTTTGACCATCTTTACATTAGGCATTAGAAAATGCTTGTGCAACCATTAATGTAATCTGTCAGCACAGGACAAAAGGCAGGTGACTTTTGTTGTGTTAGGGAAATGTGTTGCATTTTAAACAATTATTAATTAAACAGATACACTGTGTAATTTTCCTATTCTTTTTTGTATACTATCTCTCTATCTATATATCGTCACGCATGTATGTTTGAGGTTTGCCTTCCAGCCGCAACAGATGTTAGCACGTCCACTCTGGGAAACAACGGGGTGCTGTCACTGATAATTTCATCTCTTTTTTTTTCTTACAGCCCTGAGGGTGACTGACGCTGCCCTTCCATTCCCTCCACGGCAAGGATTGTCCCATTCCAGAGAGAGCAGTACTGACTACTTTAAAACAACCTTGAATCCTCTTGTTTATCCTCTATTATTTGACACACCATCGAGCATTTGTTTATTTTTTTGGTATTTGGTACAATTTATTAATCCCAGAAGAAAATCATCTTTTCACGCAACCTTTAGAGTTTCAACATTGTAAATACTGGGTGACCTGGTTGTGCAGTTGGGCAGTGTATTCAATTCTTCCTGGCAGATCCAGTCAAACTTCTTTAGATTGGATGTAAAGCATCGTCCTCTTCCCACATGTTCTACAGGGTTGAATTCTGAGCTTTGACTGGACCATTGAGAAGGACTTGTTCCATAGCCACTGCAGCAATTATTGCTCTGAAGCAGAGTTAGAGTGACCATTGGGTTCTTGGTCACCTTCCAGACCACTTTTGCCCTGTTACTCTGTTTGGCTAGATAGCCAGCTCTAGGAAGAGTACTGGTGGTTCCAAACTTTTTCCATGTCACAATCTTTGAGAAAACTACAAATTTTTAGAAATGGTTTAATACCCTAGCCCCGATCTATGCTTCACCACAATTTTATTGCTGTGGTCTACAGAAAGTTCCTTTGCAGATCCAGTGCCCTGAATTTGAATCCCGATTCCTAATTGTGAGATGGTTACAAGTGTGTGAGGACATTCCTCTGAGAACCATGGGATTCCCCAGGCATTGTCAAAACTATGCTAATTAGGTGAACTAGCAATTTCAGTTGGTCCAGTATGAGTGTAGGTGTGTGTCAGTGGGCCCTGCAGTGGACTGGTGCTACTAGCATATGCTTTTAAATTCCATGACCCTGAATTACATTAAGCTGGTCTGAGAACATTATAGATGTAGTTATATATACAATACAGGGTATTGAATAAAGTACACTTTGGCATTGTGAAACATTTAGTTTATTTAATACTAACACATTTGCCATGTAATTTTATTTCCAGTCCTTTACATGTATGGAAAGGATATTTGTGGAAAACCCTTTGTTTTCCTAAAGCAGGCTAAAGACATCTTGTTAGGTTTACTGGCCATACTAATTTAAAATGATTATGAGGAACTATAGGTGTCTACAATGTTTTTTGCAGCCCGGTACAGATTAATGAGAGCTTAAAATACAAATGCAGAAGACCTTGGCAAGGACAAACCAGGTTTAAAATATGACTGGAAGGGGGAATTATTTAACTTTGAACGCAGATCTTTTAAAGTCAATCTAAATCAAGAAACATTCTTCTTTTAATATATTAATAATACATAAACATTAATAATTCAAATCATGAAAATCAATAATACATAAGTGCTTAGATGCAATATGATTCAAAGAACAAACTGTATAAACTAATATATAATTTTCATATCTGATGCACCATTCAAAGTGCCCCTCAGACATAAAAGCAAAAAATAAATTGATGTAATACCTACATTAATCTAGAAAAGTACCAATAGTCTTATAAATTGGCAGTTTATATTGATGACAATACCTACAAAATTATTACAATTGTTATTTTGTGTCAATTCTTTACAGTGTCATACTAAGAAAAAATTATCTGCAATTAATACAATAAGTCATAAAATAAATAAAACAATGCTGCCTAAAGGGAGAAAGAAGAGTTAATATAACGGTATATCTATGTTTATATTTGCAATGGCGTTCTGGTCAGTTAGGCAGCAAACCTCTTGAAATTGCAATCACAGTTTCACAAAAGATAATGAAGAGTAACCAGATTAATTTTATTTTGCTTGTTAAATGTATAATTATGTGACATATGAATGGGAGTAATAAATATTTTTTAAACTCCTTTATCGATATTTATAATTAGCTAATACAAACAGCTTGCACATATTTCCTAATTAATTCTTTATGGGGATCACGTTTCTTACATTCATATTTGCTTTTATCTCAGACATGAAAAGCTTAACTAAGCAAATTCTTACCTGCCATATTCTTAGGTTGTATTACAATTATATTTTCTTCAGCAATGAAATACGACCAAGGCACACAAAGAAAGTGGTCTAAAGCAGTCCTTTAATTAATGCCCATAGGTGGAAAGAGCAGTCGGGCCACATAGCACCTTATATTGACATCTATATCAAGCCCTATTGGCTCCATAATTGCTAGTATATATTAATTACAGTTGTTATCCTGACAATACACAGGATTCAAAAAATTCCAAAAAAGGGTGCAGGGCCTCAAAAAACAAAACCAAGATGTGTACTTTGCTAGGGGGTGACCCAACCGAGTAAGCCTGAACTCCCGGTAAAGTGGCACCAAACTCAAAATGGGGTCAAGGCTTAACAAGCAAAATGACCACAAAAGAGTCAGGGGAAAAAATATGAAACAACCTCTGGTTCAAAAACAAAACAAAGTTTGTTTGATATTTAAATATGCATTAAGAAAATTGAAAAAGATTACAAGAAAAACAAACCTAACAGCGACAGACAACAAGATAACAGCAGACAAACCCAAATAACACAATCAGCACCTTATATCAGTAGCAGGGGTCAAAACTAGGAATCCAAAAACAGAAAAATGCACAAGTCTGGGACAAGTGTAATGCCAAAGTGGCATTAAATAGTGGTGAGATAGGTTCCTCAGCTACAACATCAAGTGGTCCTGTCTCCCTAGGCTCTTCTTAGATGTAGACACTAAAACACATTACTTAAAGAGCTATACACCAAAGCGCTAATATTACTCATAAACACAAAATGAATAATATTAACAATCTAATATTTAAATAACAAAAGAACAGTTAAATAAACCCAAAACACACTTGAGTCTGAGATAGAACCCTAGTTGAATCATGACCACTCTTTCACAGTAAAAGCAATACACTTGTATTATTATTATTATTAATACTACTACTACTACTACTAATAATAATAATAATAATGATTGAACTACTTTGCCAAATGGTGTAATGGTGCAGAAGCTCCTAGAGAGTGATGTAGTCACCTCTTGTTAAGAGCACAATGTCCCCAGTTCTGTCAGACTTAATATATCCAGTTTTCTTCTTGCTTCCCTAAGTTATTTGAAAACTGCAAATTTGCTTGATGCTATAAAAATAGTCTCTGTCTCCATATTATTATTTTTGATTTTTTTACATGTATGTATTCTCTTGATTAAAGTCTTGCTTAGATACTAATGTACAGTAAATAAAAAGTTATGCCTTGTTAATCAAAATTATGTCAAGCTCCATGAATTGTATTTGTGGAGAAGCAAATTTATTGTAAGCAAGTAATTACTTCAGAATTAATTGTTTCCAGGTAATTAATGCTAAATATGTTCCAGAGCTCAACTGACTGCATACCGTATGTGCTTTCATTCAGTTTATTCCTCCCTTTTCCCATAATTTCCATACAGGTGGATGAGACATTTTCTGATTCATAAAATTAAACACCCATGAACAAGGCCAGCGAAACTGTTACACATTTGGAAAGACAGACAGACCCCCACAGGCTACTAAGCCCATCTGATATGTAGAATGTGAACTTACCAGCAAGCTGTCTGTAAACATATGTGAAAATGACTTGAGGAAAGGCAAATATGGTTCTTAATACAACTGCCAATACCCTCATGATAACAGTTGGCATTTTTAAAACTTAATTAATACACATGTGTGAAAGATATATGATTTCCCTTTTGTGAGTTTTCATGGATGTCTTAATTTTGTGCCTTTATAAAGTTCAAAAAGCCAGATCACACAAATAAAACACAGGGAAACATGATATTGAATCTTGCAGCAGCACATGATAAGGTTCTATATAAGCTTAATAACATAAGGACATAGTTTTCAATAAAGTCAGGCTTCTCATATAGTATTCCAAAAGTAAAACTGAGTATTCTAAGTAATATAAAAAACAGATTTACAAATATCTGAAAGTGTTTATTATACTCCTATGGAAATGAGTAAATAAATTAAAAACAGTTATGGCTTCAGCATTTATCTCCGTTTGATACATCTTTTTGCTTGAATTTTTTTGCATTGCTTTTTGCACTAAACTAATTATATGCTCAACTAGACCCAGCAAAATGATTCCATCTAGCATATTTGACTTTTTATTAACCTTTTTTTGATGTACTTGTACACAATATAATTGAAATGTCCATTCATCTATCCATTATCAAACCACAGCAATCAAATTCAGTGTTGTGGATCATAGAATTTATTTTTCCAGAAATATATCTGATGTCAATGGAAACCTTTGAAGATTAATGTTGCACTTATGTCATGAATCATGAAAGAATTTGATTGTTTTATATTCTCTTATTTTACATGAAATCCACCTCAGACCAAGTCCTTGACCATGCTTAGTTTGCATACAGAGCCAATAATGTAGTGCCTAATACTGATGTTACCTGAGCCTGCACTACATTCTACAGTATTTCGACTGCTTTCCACCTGAACAAAGATTCTATTTATGGATTTGAGTTCAGATTTTAATAAAATAATGTCAGAAACTGCTCATTTAAAACTTGCTTAGGTAATTATTGTTCCCTCAGTGTGTCAGCAGATCTCTAACTTCTTGATAAAGCGCAAGCAGAGACCCCTCTGTTAAATTTCTCTAGTTTGCTGTTGATACATTGCTCATTCATCTGAATTCCCACATAGAATTAATAAAGTTTATCTAATCTAATTCATCACTAATGGCAAAAAGGAAATGTAAAGGAATGAGCCAGAAGTTCTGTTAACATGATGTACAAAAATCATCCTGAGCTTAACACAGCTAAAACATTAGTGATGTTAAATGACATTACTTTTAAAAAGTCCTTGGGATCATGTAACTTGTTTAAGCAACAAAGTGCAATAAAGAATACAGCTGAAAAAACTTCACATCACCCAGTCAATTCTTTATTCTTATTATAAAGTCAAAATCAGGAAAATCTTCATATCTCAGGGCAAATTGCAAGATGACATCTCTAAAAAAAGGTCAGCAAAACAGTACTACTAATAATAATAGACAACACTTTACCTTTTAATTAATTTCATTTCAAACCTTTATGTAAACTGGGAATACAATGAACTTAACAAATTTCAAAAAATAATTTAAAGGTAAATTTATTGTCAAGCCAAATACTGAAGAACTTATTTTCATAGCTCTTTTAATACTGAATCCATTCATAGTAAAATATTCATATTATCCTGATCAGTATAGTTAGTTCTTTGAAGACAAAATGAGTAAAAATTAACTTATGACTATGAAATGCAACTTTAAAAGCATCAAAGAAACACTAGGTTTTCACCAGCAGATGGTACAGTCAAGAACAGTATCATCTGCATAAATGTTATTAATGGAACAATATCATCAAGTTAAATTGTGAAGAAGAATCAACTCAGAATTGAACCTTATGGCAAGCCTTTAGTAACTGGCAAAAATTCAGACTTGATTTTCCTTGTGGCAACACATTGCCGACTATCTGAAAGATGATTCTGAAACCATTCAAATGCTTTATAGTTAAAACCAATGTTATATTATCTGTTAGAAAGCAAGGATGATCAACCTATCAAAATCTTTTGACAGATCAATTAAAAGGGAAGTGCAAGCTTTCCTTCTGTCTATAGTAGTAAAATGATTGTATAAAACTAAGGTACTTGCAGTAATAGTATTGTGCTTTTTTCATGAGGGCCAAGGACAGGGTACATTGAACAAAATTATTTAAGTTGATCATTCACTAAACATTCTACAATTTAAACATGGATAATTCGGAAATCCATTCTTGTATGCAATGGAATTACATGAGAAGACTTCAAAACAACATAAACTATACCAATTGAAACAGAAGGAAAATAATGCAGTATTTGTTATTGTTATGAACTAGAGGGACCCAAAGCATAAAGTCCAGAATAATGACTGAAAATGCACACAAGAGGGGTTGAGACCATAAAACCCCTGACTAGTCACACAAAGGGCAATGAAGAATCTTAATAAATAAAAACAATTATTTTCACAAAAAATGCATTATGGGAAAAATAAGCTCTGAAAGCGTACAAAGGGATTAGAAGGCAATATCTTCAAAATAGGCAATCCCAAAAAGTGAACAAAGTCCTAATACACAATATAAATAATGGTAAAAAAAAAAAAACAGAGTAAAAGGAGTCAAAAATCCAGTTATAACACAAACACAAAAAAAATCACAAAAGAAACCACACCACAAGCACATTTAATGAACCACGATGGACTGTGGGTTTTACTCAGCCTTTATTGAGCCGAGGGCTGTCCCCTGCTGTGATGGTCAGGTTGCCCCGCCTCTTACAGAACCACCCACATAACACACGGAATACAATAGTAGATACTTTGAAGAGAAGAAACTAAATGAAAAATATTAAATTAAAAAAACAACAATATAGACAAATATAAGAATTCCAAACCTTGACAGGGAGGGAACCCTAGCTGAAACATATTTTCAACACTAATTGTGACTGTGAGCTTTAAAAAATGATCCATACCAGTGGATTTCCAAGGATTAATGGCTTGTAGTAACTCATCAACAGCACTGGGAGAGAAAGAAAGAAGAGTGAAATGAGGTACTGTACTTGGCAAAAAGAATGAACGTGTTCACTAACAGAAATTGAATGCCCTGTGTAAACCTTATCAAATTCAAGAGCAGATGAAGCAAACATTTGTTAAAGGTTAAGCAAATGCGGACTGTTTCTTGCCTTGGAATGCAAAGAAACTAACTGAAAACCAGGGACATGTTTTGTTTTTGAAAAATCTTAAAAGATGTGTCTTTATTAACAAGAAGTTTTGCTGAAATGAGCAGGTAATAGAGCATTAGAGCATTGGAAAAACATAGACGAGAACAGGCCATACAGCCCAGTAAAGCTCACTAATCCTACCCAATTAACTCCTCCAAAATAATATCGTCTTTTTTTGAAAGTCCCTAAAATTCATCTGTCTACCACACTACTTGGTAACTTATTGTGTGTGTCTGTAGCTCTCTTTGTGAAGAAAAACTTCCTAATGTTTGTGCATAATTTACCCTTAACAAGTTTCTAAATGTGTTGCTGTGTTCTTGTTGAATTCATTTTAAAGTAACAATCCCAATCCATGGTACTAATTCCCTTAAATCTTTGTTTAATATAAAAATGTTCAGTCCTGGAAACAGCCTAGTCGCTCTTCTCTGTACTTTTTCTAGTAGTGCTATGTCTTTTTTGTAGCCTGTAGACCAAAGCTACACCAAGTACTCCAGTTTTTGATAAAGCTTAAGCATAACTTCCTTGGACTTTTACTCTACACTTTATGCTATATACCTTAACATTCTGTTAAGCTTCTTATTTTTTTCTGACATGTCTGGAAGTTTGATAGTATAGAGTCTATGACTCCTAAATCCTTCTCATAATGTATACTTTTAAGTTTAAGACCTCCCATTGTGTATTCAAATCTAACAGTTTTGCTTCTTATGTGCATTTTACATTGACTTATATTAAATGTCATCTACCAGAAATCTCCCCAAGTCTGCATGCTGTCCAAGTCCCTCTGTAATGAACAATCTCTAGATTATCTATCCTCCTAGCTTGATATCATCTGCAAACTTAACCAGCTTTTATTTATATTGCTATCCAAATCATTTATATATGTTAAAATAGCAGTGGATTCATGAAAAACACCCCTCTTAACATCATCAATTTCAGATAAGGTTCTATGCACCATAATTCTCTGCTTTTGGTGTTTTATCTAATTCTGAAGCCATCCACACACCACACCATTAAATCCCACTTCCTTTAGTTTGATGCCCAACAACTCTTTTAGGATCATTATATACAGTATAAAACATTTTTAAACCTGTCACACTTCTCCTTGACTGTCTCCACACTTAAAAGCTTATCCCAGCTTATCACTTTTAGAAATTTTCACATCTGTTTAAAAATAGCAGCAGTCCTATTACATTATGGCCACTTGACCTTAGTGGTTCCATCACCTCTACACCCTCAATTCTAGCCTGTTTATTACAAAATACTACATCTAGATAGACTCCCCCATGTTGGTGTTTTAACATATTGCGTTAAAAAAGTCACTGATTACATATAAAATATCCTTGTCTTGTACTCTACTGTTTAAAAGGCTTGCACTGTTAATATTCAGGTAAAATATCCCATGCCAATAATAAACCCTGTACACTTAATATCATTAAAAAGATGTGTATTAAAATTACTGTCTGCATTGGCGGGTCTATAGCACACTCCTAAAATAAAGCCTCTTTCCTGAATTCTTTTAAGATGAATCCAGATGTCTTCACTAAGATGTGTCTCATCATCTAACTGAAGAAGACTTGAATTTAATTTCTGTCACTCCTTCATTAAAATGTGTACCCATCTATATTATACTCATCCTCATCTTTGTTATTTAGTCAGGTTTCTCCTATTGCTATAATATCATAATTATGGTAAGTTACATACAACATCAAATCATTTGTTGATACTTAAGGCAAGCTGTTTTTATTGTGTTGGTTATGTTATTTTCACACTTAAACTTTGGGTTGGAATTTACTTTACTATACATATTAACCTGAAAATTGCTCCAAGCGCACTGTACAATGGCTGACTCTGCACTCTGACCTCCCCTTGGGGATTAATACAGTGTACCAAAAATTTGCTTTTACACCATTGTTCATTCCATCATGTAAAATTATAAACCTGGTATGTCCTAAACTCCTTGCCCAACCACTCCCCAGTTTAAACTGGCATAATCATATACCTTTGCAACACATTGGTGTGCCTATGGTTCAAATGCAACCCATCGAGGTGGTACAGGTCTTATTTGTTCCAAAAGGAGTCCCAGTGCTCCATAATCCTATACCCTTCCATCCTACACCAAGATTTATTCATTCCATATGCAGAATTTCAGAATTGTAATGAATATCACAAAACAAGAAGGCCTGCTCAATTAATATTTTTAAAAGTTAATTAACCATCATGCTCAATGCCTATTCCTAATTCATACTATTAGGGGGTTATCACTAAGGAAAACTGAGGCAATTATTTTTCCCTCCTATTAAATTAAATCTATCAAACCTAATTATTGGATTCACATAAGCGGTGCCTGGTTGGATCAGTTTTGAGAGATTAAAATGATCACCCACCTCTTTCAAATAATGTGATACATTATTCAACCAGTTTAGGTTAAAGTCACCAAATAAAAAAAATTTTTGAGTTGCTATATTATTCAAGTAGATCTGCTAGTTAAGCAAATGCAAAGCAGTGAGATATAGGAGGCCAGAAGATCGCCATCACCACAATTAAGTTAATATAATGAAGGTTCATTTGCTGACATGATATTTATCTGAATAAACATTTCTTGTTTGTGCTGTATGTTAAGGTATTTGTACTAAATGGTATACTTTTAGGAATTTGTGTTGTACTGAATTTATGTAGAATGCAACTTACTGTGAAATGAAAGTGCCACTACACTTGCACCAAATACACCAAGACAAATTCCTTGTAATTATGTATACACTGTAGAATCATAATAACATGGTTCAATATAACACAGAATTGCTTATAATGTAGTCTAAGGTTGGACCCTCCTTTTTTATGTGCCTCAAAGTAATCGATTTGTGATTTGTTTCAATGCATTTACCGGTTGGGTGAACAGTTAAAGTTGTTAATATTTCACATTCCTCATACAGCAATTATCACAACTTCTATCTGTAACATGGTGTCCTGCAAATAACCTTTAAAACACCACTTTTTGTTATTTTTTCAGTCATTGTAATGCTTCATTTAACTTCATATTAGGCAGAGGAAACATCTCAAAAGGAATTTAAAAAAAGCCTGCTGAGTACAAGAAAAAGTAACTGCACTGGAGTATCTAATATAATGAAAGATGCAAGCTGAAGTATCTCAAAGCACGGGGGTACTGTAGGGTATGGATAAAAGGTGACACTAAACTACAGTAACCAGTATATGATTCTGATTCTACTAAAAGTCTTCAGCAAAAGCCACTTAAAAACAGCAAACAACAACCTATTGAATTACAATGTGGTCAAATGAATTTGTGCAAGAACTTGGAGAGTATGTGGTTACTACATCTTTTATCTATGTTTGATGGTTTATATGGAATGATCATTACTTTAGTGATCATTAGTGAATTCTAACTGGTAAACACAGTACAAATAGTATGGTTTTAAACAGTAAAACATTTTTCATTTTCTGAGAAAGTTACAAAAATATTTAATAGTACAATATACAATATTCCCTGCAGAGAGATCATAAAGGTTTGGGGCACCAAAGTGATCCCCATATATTGTGATTGAAAATAAATTGAAACGAAGAAGAAATGAAGTCTTCTTCATATGGCTCCCTCTATACTTTTTCAAGATGGCGGTTTAAGTAGGACACTCACAGGGAGGAGGCAGGTTTGTTAGACCGGATACTGGAAGTAACATCACCGGAGGCCAGTCTGTCAATTATTATTTCTGCAGAGTGAGGTGCAAAAGAAGCATTAGATGACAGTGCCAACCCCCGATTCAAAGGGTAATTACTATCAAATGAGCCCTGAGGTTCTCTCAATTGTACTTGTGCAACACTATGACCTTTAAAATATTTTGAAAATGTGGCCAATGACAGCCTTGTCATAATACTTGGAAGAAAAGGCTACATTCACATTCTGATATTTTTATTTAAATGTGACACAAGTCCAGTCATTTTAGAGAAACGTGAACAGCAAAAATGTACATGGAATCTGAACTTTTCTGATCAAATTCAGATTAATTTCTCATATAGTGCTAAATCAAATGTAGACATGTGCCTCTTGAATGTGACATGCGCTTAAATGCTTGAATAAGAATTGTCTTTAAATATACACTCCCCAATACTGTAAAAAATTAAACACTGGCTATTTAAAAATATGACAACAAAGTGACACGTAATAATATTAAGTAGATATAAAGAACTACATACTTAAATATTTTCGTGGAATTAACTGTAGAAAAATAAGTTCAGATTGAAAAATTTCGCTATTAAATTGTGTTAGATTTACTGTATTAACACAGTGCAGAAATTTTATCTGAGCTAAATGGAAACCTTCAGTAATCCAAATAATTTGTTTATGTAATATTTTACTATAACAATTATAAAATCATACAAAAATATAAAATAATTTGTACAAAATTTATGAATGAAAATTTTTATCCTAAAACAAAATCACTTCCTGAGAATAGCTTCTTTTTAAAATATATCTGTACCTGTAACAGCGTACTGCACGGTAACGTGCAGTAAATACACTTGACTTGAGCATTCACAGTTTTCATACTCTTTCTCTGTACGTTTAGCATTTGTTTGCTCAGAGTTTGATGCGCTTGCTGCTTCCTGAGTAGCTCTTCTCTTCTCCACCCTAGCGGCCCGCTTCTTCTCCTCTTTCATTGGCATCTTTTCACGTTAAAACTGATTATGTCAGTGTTTGTGTTGCAATTACTTAGTATGGTTTCCTTAATTTTTCACTTAAGCTGACACTTAAGTCTTCAATCTGCCTCAAGAATGATTTAAAATATGAAGAGGTAGGGCAGTGACGGCGAAGGTGGTAGGGATGAGAATGGCACCTGTACGCATGTGCCGTACAGCCGCCCTGCTGGCTGCTGCTGAGAGTTGATTCTACAATAAAATCAAATAAAAAGAAAAAGAGGATTAACCTTGGAGGTCAATCATCACCCCGAAAGCGGATAGTAGATGTCACGTAGTATATGTGAACCAAATTTCAGGTCAATAGGTCAAATAGTTTGTGAGCTACAGGTGATTTAAAATCCTGGACAGACAAACGAACAGCCACGGTAGCATAATAATATATAAGAATTTGCTTTCAAACATTATAATAAATTGTACATTAAGTAACTGTATGACAACCCTTTAAGCTCTGAAAATGGAAAAAAGTTTCATGAGTAGTCTCAGAAGTAAAGTAATTTAAACTTTATCAAAGCAATTGTAACAATGACTAATAACTGAACAAACTGGGCTGAAGAACATTTAATGCAGAATAATACATTTCTGACACCCATGAAACTACTTCCAAGTCCTTCAGATAGGTCTGCTGAAGACAGCAGCTTGTGTTAAAGTTGTGAAAATTTTGGGATGACTTTGAACAATCAAGCTCCAGGAAAAGGCTTTGAAATGTTTCTAAGGTGTACTCGAAGACTTGGGAATAATCAAGATTCAGCATAAACATCAAGCCCATTAGCATAGATCAAGCTTTGGGTAGATTGTTGAGACAGGTTAGGATGTTCACACCCTCTATTACAATGCCAACCTCATATGGACCCTCTAACACATGATATATCATTATCATTAGTAGTGCAACTTCCTGAGAAACAACATCTTCATTTGCATATTGGGAAAAAAAACATGCATACAGATTGATAAAAAACCGGAAAAATACTGGCATGTGGCAACCACAACAAGTAAAAATCCATTCACCTCATTACTATGGATGTTTTAACAGGTTACCTGTGTTTACAGAACAGAAAACAGTTAAATACACCCATTACTGGCTGAGGGGCATTTTACATTCTGTCATAAGACTGTCTTTTCTCTCGCCGCCTCATCCTCATGAGCAGTCAGCTGATGACCTGTCTTGTAACCATTATCCTTATTGCCACAGCTAATTCATTGGCACAACCAGGATGCTAACTTGTTACAATTTTGAACATGACTGCAGATTAAGGAAAAGGGAAAACACAAAATGGTCACAATGTGAATTTGACACTGTTGTATTTTGTGTATATGTAGAATTTCATATGTAGTCTTCACATGTATGTGACATTATAAAAATTCAAATGACAGAAGCTAAACTACCCAAAATAAAATGGCATTGATTAAAATCTCCTATTGCAATGAGACTAACTGCCTATTTTGTTCCTGTTGTTTGCTTTCTGATTTAGTTCATAAGATGTCCTTATTTTTTTCTTTAAAATTGTCAGTACTTTTGATATATCCCTGGGTGCTATCATTGCTACAAGTGTAAATAAATTCAACTACTTATTGTCTCTTGTTACCATGGAAATGTCAGAATAGTTCTTACATATTTCACCCAGCATTTGGAGTGAGATAATGTATAACTTTTTAATGTGTCACAGCTTTCAACATTGTCAAAAGTATAAATCAGCTTTAACTATTCACATCTTTTGAAAATATAGGAAATTCAGGAGTCATTATTGACTTGCTTAACACATGATGTATAAAAGTGTGTTTGTTTACAAGAGACAATCATCTTACACATTAATATCAAAAAGGTGTTTCATGTTTTTATTAACTTACTTGAACCTCTTTGATTAGTAGAACTGGTACTTCACCAAGGTACTCCATGAGACAGCATATGGCAACATCTCTTGTCATTACAATGGTGGGATTGCTCAGAATCAAAAATAGAAATTATATTCTACAAATATTACCACATCAGTGTTTTTCTTCTCTTAGCAGATTGTTCCTTATTTTCAAAGTTAAAACAAAATATGGTGAAGGAGCGTTTTGCTCATATACTACACGCAGCTGGAAGAATCTTCCAAATGACATTAGACTAACATCTTTATACGCCGGGCTTAATGTTTTTGTCTACCATGGCTGTTAATTGAAACATAAGCATATAACACAGTGGCACTTTGACCAATTTCTACTGTGCTTTATTATTTACTGTATTTTTTATTGTTAATTATGATTATCTCGTTTTTATTAAAACTTTTATACTTTATTTTATTGTATTTTGATAGAGAACTTTGAACTGCAGTCTTTGAATGAAATAAACCTGCCTTACTAATTAAGAAATACCTTGACTAGGATATCTTTCAACCTTTCTCCAAGGCTTCTTCTCTTGGCATTGAAGAGGGACAGCAGAGGTGTATTAATCCAACTTATCCATAAACTTTGACTCCAGGTACACAACTATGATACGTTGGAACTAATACTGGATCTGAAAGACAATGAAACTGCAGAAATAATTTATGACACATGATGTTCTTTTATATTTGTGGGACAGATTCTCAACCATGGTATGGTCAAATCAATAGCCACTGATCTTGCACCTTTTACATTTTTGCTCCTAGTGTTAGAGTAGAGATTTAGTTTTTATTGCTATTAGTGAGTGAAGGATAAAAGATTTAATTTCTGACCATTGTAATGTTTATTTCAATTCAAGTCAAAATTTAGTTTTGTGGTCAAGTATCCAGTTGCTTTTGGTTCGAGACAAACACACATATTGTTCTCAATCATGTCTGCAACTTAATTTGTACTCATTAAGTGAGATAAAATAACTGAAGCCTATTTAAAAAGTTGTAATCCTGGGCCACCTTAAATTCCTTTGCACGTCCTCATCAGCAATGTCTTTGTTTTCCAATGTGTCGATTAGCACAATCGGCAAGCAGCCTGCTATCCCATCCCCCCCACCGACATAGCTGAAATTCTCCCAGCGCAAGGCTCTTTATCTGGGTGTGAGGTGCCTGGAGTTGTATAGTGTAAATAATATATGATTATTTGAAATACATGCATTTCATTTGTGTTCCATGTCTACAACAATGTGGGTAAATGTTGGATGACAGGAAATGTGAGGCAAGAAATATTGAACACAGATGTAATGCTTCGATGTAACTATGTGCTTTCCTCGCTGCAATCATGAACTTTTTCCATTGTTCTTTTTTGTTACTGAAAGGCAAAACTGTATTGTAATTAGAAATAGATTATAAATGTGTTTCATGAAGTTTAAATTAATTACATAAGGCAGCAATTCAGTCAATTAAGTCAGTAAACATTTAGTAATGTATAACATAAAACCCCACACATTCAAGCTCTTAAGGATCAACCATAGTGTGTTTCTGTCCTGTCCTAAATCTTACTGAAGTGGGAGCTCAGGCACTACATTGAGCTTTTAAACTACCAGCACAAATAAGTATTAGAAAGATAGCCAAATGTCATTTTTGATGTATATATCATGAAAATATGTAGGCTTATCGTCTAATAATGAAGAGTAACAACCTCTTTATTACTTTTATGATAGTGATTAATTGGTCACTAGTGAGATAAAAAGAAGAAATACTTTGTAATTCAGCATCGGCCAGTAATATATATATATATATATATATATATATATACAGTGGAACCTTGGTTCACGAACATCTCGGTACACATACAAATCAGTTTACGACCAAAAAGTTCGCCAAACTTTTGCCTCGGTTCACGACCACACACTCGGTATACGAACAAGCCAGTTTCCCTTTCAGTTTGTACATGTTCAGTCTCTCCCTGTGCATTTCCTGTGCAGCGAGCAAGGGAGAGAGAGCAAGAGAGCGCGACAGACACACACGAGAGAGAGACACACACACACACAGGCATGCGAGAGAGAGAGAGACACACACACACAGGCAGCACGACAGAGAGAGAGACGCACACACACAGGCAGCACGAGAGAGAGAGAGACGCACACACACAGGCAGCACGAGAGAGAGAGAGACGCATACATACATGCAGCACGAGAGAGAGAGAGAGACGCATACACACATGCAGCACGAGAGAGAGAGAGACGCACACACACAGGCAGCGCGACAGACAGAGAGACGCACACATACAGGCAGCGCGAGAGAGAGAGACGCACTCACAGGCAGTGCGAGAGAGAGAGCTGGACACATAATGTAGGAAGGCAGTTAAAGAATGCACTGGGCTTGATTATGTTTTCACTTCTGTTTACTGCAATCGGTTTGTAGCGTGCATTGTTGCAATGTTACTTTTCTTGGTGGTTTATTAAATTACGGATTTTTTCAAATATTCATTTTTTTCCCTGTGCTTAAAACTCATTAAAAAAAGTGTTTTTAGCCAGCGGTTGATAGCACTATAGCGTGAACTATTGCAGTGTTAGTTTCTCTGTTGTTCAAGGTTTTCTCAGTATTATTCAATGTTTTTACAATTAGTTTACTATTATGCTGTGCATTCTATGGTTTAATTAACTATATTTGTGCTTAAAAACTTAAAAAATATATATATTTACAGTACATACAGTCCGTAAGGTCTGGAACAGATTAATTGTATTTACATACAATCCTATGGGGGAAATTGCTTCGGTTCACGACCAAATCGGTTTATGACCAGAGTTTTGGAACGAATTATGGTTGTGAACCGAGGTTCCACTGTATATATATAGTAGACCCCCGTGAAGACGTGCTTCAGGGTTTGTGGCATCAGTTGTTCGCGGATTTTTCCTTAGAACCTAACTAATAATTGTTAGCAGAAACCACAAATATCCTCCACAATTTTTTATGTTTTTTTTTCATGGCTATACTGCACTGTAGGGAGAACAGGAAGCAACCATAGAGGAAAACACGGCATGGGATGGTGAAAATAGCCAATCCAAGAGCGTTGCACTCTACTAGAATTTGAAACTGTAATTCCCAGCAGTCCCTGCAGTGGCTCTGATTGGTCTTCTCCTGAGGGTGCAGGGGCTGTTGGGGTTAAAGGATGTCAGGGTGACCAAAAGCAAAAAAAAAAGTTTTTGTAATTTGTGTTTCAAGTTCCTGTCTCACTGCCTGCCTTCTGTTGGGTTACCTGTACTTATTTTTTTGTCCTGGATCATTTCGTGGTTGGAGTCTGGATTGTCTGCAGTCTGCCTGTGTACATGAGGACTGTAAGTGGATTCATTGCCACCCTGCGAAGAAAGGAGCGCTCCTGAACCCGTCCACCCGTCTTCACCATTTCAGGAACTACCGGTAGGACTATCTTTACATTCCTATTCAACGTGCGGATCTCTGGGCTATCTATTTTCATCATTAGATTTCATCTGTTGCCGTTTTTCATGGACTTTACTGTGTGTGTTTTGTTGGTGCTTTGTTGTATTTAATGTATAATCGCCATAAGGGGAACAGGGGTGGTATCATTGTTTTCATTACATTCTTTATTTGCTATTTGATTACTGATTTCCTTTGTTTTTGTCTCTATTTGTGAGTGCATGCGGGTCGGGTCAAGGCTGGGTTCATCCCTGGAATCTCCACTATAAAAATAAATAAATCACCGTCTTCTTGAAAGTGTGAATCTTAACGGCACCAGACCGCTGCAGCATTATTCATTTCTCCTTGCTGCTGATTGACTGCTGCCCTGTGATGCATCTCCAGCTGAGTGTTCTCGTGTTTTCCGTTTTGTTCTTCTTAATCCTTAAACCGCCGCTATAGTTGTTTCCAAGTGCCGTACATTCATTGAACACCGCAATCGGCTAATGTTGGTTCCCAGTGCAATTTACCAGCACACCGGAGATGATTAGTCATTGCCGTACATTCATTCAACAGCCAGCTCATGACCACTGCTGTCCCCTGCAGCACTGCAGCCTCACTGTCTCTAGGATTGAGCCACTGCACTAAACTAGCCTGCAAGCATCAGCGCTTTCCTCAGTGTGCTTGCGTGCAGCCAGTTCAAGAGCTGTTGGCTCTGTGATTTACTGAATTTCATCAATGGCGTCAGTTGCAAATGTGACTCAGGAATTGAACCTACAACCTCTTGATTAGGAAACAGTGGTTGTTACTGCTGCAGCAACCAAATGGATATATCTACCTTGTACCCTAAGCCAACTTCTTTTTCTTCAGTTATATTCTTGAATAAAAGTGCACTTGTTTTGTTATACATGTCCCTTTTGTGAAAGTTTTTATTTAGTATTTGGACTTCAGGCTTCACGCATTATATGCTTCATGTCTACATTTTGTCAATTATTACTAAAACATGAAAAACGTTTATGTTTTAGCTATATGTTCAACAATTCCTGTCTCACATTTCCTGTCATCTTACATTTACACAGATTGTTGTAGACATGGAACACACATGAAATGTACTTATTCCAAATGATGATATATTATTTACCCTCTATAATTCCAGGCACCTCACACCCAGATAAACACACTTGAGCTCTGAGAATCTTCTTTGCGACTTGAGCTGCGTTGGGGGGTTGGGTGTGTGATGGGATAGCAGGCTGCTTGCTGCTTGTTCTGATTGACACATTTGCAAAACAAAAGATGCTAATGGAGAGGTGCGAAGGAATTTAAGGTGGCCCGGGATTAAGAATTTTTTCGTAGGCTTCAGGGATTGTAGTGTTAACCAGAAATGTCACCATCTTGGATAGTCTCATCTAATATTTGTGTCCTTAGGGACATTCTTTTACTGAAAAGCTGCATTTATTGTGTTGTTTTACAATATATGGGGTCGCAGTGTCACCCCAAATCATTGTCTTGTCCTCTTTTGCACAGTATTAAGTCTCCCTGCTAAGATGTGATGGAGGGTAAGCTATCTGTTAACATCTTGTTTGATTTTATAAATAGTACTTCAGGAATTGCATTGGAAGAAATTTTTATGTTTACTTATGATCGTTATACCCAGAGTTTCAAACTGTTTTGATATTAAAGAATAATTATTTAATCTAGTATGATTTTCTAGGGTGTTCTCTGGAAAAAGCACACTTTTAAAGAGATACATTTTTAATTCAAAAATTTTTTTATGACTAATGACAAAGGTTACTGTTTCATATATATGCAGCCTTTTCAGCAGCTCCGTGTATGACTGTATATGTATCAGTATGCTGCTGCTGAAGAATGTGAATTTCCCATTGGGATTAATAAAGTATCTATCTATCTATCTGTCTATCTATAGAACACCATATCATCTGCATATAGTGATATTTTCTGTTTGAGTCCTTCTCTGATAACCTCCTTTTATTCCCTTTAAACTTTATCCCCTTTAAACTAAAACTGATTGGCAAAACCCAAATCACAGCATGAAAAAAAAATCAAACGAGCAAAAAGTCCAACGCAAACTATAATAATTTTCCCCCTAAATTCTATACTGACTACACAGGGCAACAGCAAATTATTAATTGAAATTGGAATATAAAAACTAAGCTGAGATACGTGGTCAAGAACAAGTGAAAGGTCAAAGACAGGAAATTCACAAAATTAATCCAATGAAACCAAAGTGGGAAAGACTGAGACATAAATCAAAAAACAGAGCTGAGTTCAAAGCCAAAGAATTTCAGCCAACTACATATTCTTTACCATCTAAACGATTAGTAGTATAAAACACAAAAAGGTGTATTGTACCTGTTACAACAATAGATGTGTTGATTTGAAGAAAGCTACAAAAGGTCACTTATAAAATGCAATACATAGCATCCACTTGGATGATGTGACGAATTTTTAATTTTTAATACATAGCATTTGATGTACATTCCCCTTTTCTGCAGTTTAGCTCATTTGACTATATTATACAGTCCTTTCATTTTTTAGTTTTTCTAATTCATTGGCATTTTTGTAATAATGAGTGAGATCAAAGCAGCATAGTTTCCAAGGTGGAGTCTCATTACTGCATTTTGACCTTAACAAGAAACCCTTTGATTTATTGTCAACTGTCAAGAGAAATGTAATGCAATATTCTAGAATTCATCTTAATTGCTTGGCCAATCTGCTTATATAATAAAGTAAAATTTATTCTACTAAGCAAGCATTTTAGGTTAGACTTAGGGGCCTAGTATCATTAAACATCATTGTTACTACACAGTATCTCTTACTGTGGTGTCAACATGCCCAGAACCATACTGTATCTTCAGTTAAACGTAACATTATCAAACACGGTATTTTCATTTTAAATGTATCAGAGATGTACCCTGCATTAATTTGTGGGTGTTATTATTCTTTAGTGAAATATTTTTCAGTATTAGTCAGCTGCTAAGAACAAAACCATGTCTCTACTTGATTTGGAGCAAAATCTTCCTCTACCTTAATGCAGTACTAGTTCTATATAACATCATTCATGATTTTAATACATTGTTGTTGATATCTTTGACTCCATCAATAATCCTTTCTGGTCTTTTTATAATATACCATCTCCTTATGTTTTGTATTGTTTTCTACTGCATTTCTACTGCAGTGTAGAACTTTCTCATATCTTGATTTTGCATTCTTCGATGTAGTGTATCATTTCTGGTTTTTTTTCTTCTATTATGATCTATTCTGATCTACCTAAGAAGTGCTTGGCAGAAGAAAAACTCAATGATTAACTTTTTAAAAAAAAATACTTATTGAATTTTAATGTTTCATGCATTGTAAAATATAGTGCTATTTCACAAAATAAGCAGCACAGTGGTTAGGTGTTTTATTGTGGTACCTGTCCCTGAAAGGCACCATACTAGTTTTCTAGGTTCTTTGTTTACTGGAGAACATGAAGAAATGCTCCTTTACTGCACCATAGCTTATTAACATTGTTTTACGTGCGCATCCCACATTACTCAACCCTGGAATCCTTAACAATGGCAGACTGCACACTGCTGGGACACAGTCTGCTCCCAGTTTACATCCCTGAAATAACTTAAGAACGTCTCCACATTTCAGTGCAGGACCTGGGTTAGACAGGAACATCCCCTAACTCCTTGGCGGTTGCTACTGTCAGTAAAGAACAAGGTAGTGCTAGCGAGATAACATTTTTTTTTCATCTAAACCAATGTTTATTTGCAAAGAAACATTAGAAATTAAAATGAGTGAAATCTGAATGATGTCACATAGCAAACTTTGTATTAGGTTGTTCGCCTTAAGCAGTACACAGTTTGCTGTCCTTTCTAAAAACCAGTAAAAATGTCTGTGAACATTGAGAGTGTTTTCTTCTTAATAATCTAAGGTGTTCTTTTATAGTGCAGGCCATTGTCCTGTATTTTTCCTCTAAATACTTACATCCATTGGGTCACATTTTCATTTTGTAAGTGGCAAGCTTATCCAATACTGCTCCTTTTGTCCCTTGACAACATAATATTCCTTTTCATCTTCAACACTGTCTCTCTCGCATGTTCTATGTTCTCTCTCTCTCGTATCAAACAAAGACTGCTCTTAAATCCCTTTCTTTTAAACAGTGTCCATTGATGATATAATTCCTTTGGAAAACTGTGCCCTTAGCAAACTCATAATTTGTCAATGATCTTGTTACTTGTCAGTGACACCACTTTGATAATTAATTACCAAGCAGGTTAAATACATTATTAACTGTTTTATCTTAAGCTTCAACCTCGAACAATCTATTAACCTGCCACTAAGTAATTGGATAATTGAGGATGTTTTTTGGCATTTGCATATCTCCCATCTGCCTATTCTTCAGTCTGTTGTCAACAGTCATACCACCTGCGCTTCAGAACAGGTCATCCACCTGAAGTTAAGTATGCTCAAGCTCAGCCAGTACTTACATAGAAGACCATCTAGGGAAAGCTAGCATTGCTGCTGGAAGAGGTGTTAGTGAGGCCATCAGGGAACACTTACCCTGTGGTCTGAATGTGGAATAACAATACTCCAGTGCAGTGAAGGGGACACTGTGCTGTAAAAATGATGCTGTCCTTCATATGAGATGTAAAACCAAAGTTCTGACTCTCTGTAGTCATTAAAGATCAGAGTGTATTCCGATGCCCAGGCTGAATTGCCCACCTTGGCCTAGTCATTCTGGCCCCCTAATCACCCCCTGTCTCTAATTGGCTAACTATCTCTCTCACCACTTTATCATCTAACTGCTAACGTGTGGTGAGCGTACTGGCCCAAAAATGGATGCCATTGCATCATCCTGGTGGATGCTACACATTAGTGGTGGTTTAAGTGGCTCCCCACTCACTGAAGCACTTTGAGTAGTGAGAAAAACGTAATATAAATGTAAAGAATCATCATCATCACTTGACATGGCACTTTATTATACTCCTTTTCTATGTTAACTAATGTTGTCTTATTTTAATTTCTTATTTTGTCTTTTATTTTTCTTTTCTTCATTATGTAAAGCACTTTGAGCTACTTTTTGTATGAAAATGTGCTATATAAATAAATGTTGTTGCTGTTGTTTATTGCCTGCTTTGCCAGCCAGGAACCATGTCTTGCCTTTCCCAGGTCCTCCATTGCATTACAGTCGGATGAGATGTAAATCTGAGGTCCTGACTCTCTGTGGTTATTAAAGACCCTTGGCCATCTATTGAAAGGAGTAGGGGTTATCCCGATGTCCTGGCTAAACTGCCCATCACACCGTGTCCATTCTGGTCCTGAATCATCCCGTCTCTAATAATGACTGTCTCTCTCATCTCTTTGCCACCTAATAGCTAATGTGTGGTGAGCGTACTGGTGCAAGAATGGGTTTCGTCGCATCATCCAGGTAGATGCTACATATCGGTAGTATTTGAAGTACTTCCCCTTCTGTTTATATCAGTGATGAGAAACCTGTGACATGCCTGTCAGAAGTGACATGCAACAATGTTTTGGGTGACACGCCAGCATTCTTCAAGACCCAAGTTACCAAAGAAACTGAACGAACAAAAATGTAAGAAATAAAAATATAAGACCCTGCACTCTCCTGAGCTTAAAATGGATTCTTACTATCTGTATCAGCACATCATTTGTCATCACGGTAGCCGTGTGGTTCAGTTGACGTATAATTACTGCACTGGAAGCTCATTTTCATGCAACATCTGCAACTGCAGGCTCCAAAATGAAAGAACTATCCGTGTTTGTGTGAAATCTGCTTTTACATTTGTCACTCGTGTGAAGTGCATTGAATTATTTTTTGCCAGGAGCCAGTTCAACAAGTACGGAAGCTCTGAACTGCACAATGAAAAAAAAAATCATGGGATAACCTTTATCTCGTACATATCCCATACATACTACGTTCGTAATATTTTCACATACATACGTGATACGTATGAAATAAAGGTTATCCCATGATTTTTTTTCATTGTGCAGTACACAGCTTCCCTAAACAACACTGCTGCAGAGGTAAGGAAGTTATTAACCTCAAAGACTATTTCAGTATACTGTCTCAATAAGAGTCTACAAAGGGCAGTGCTGACATTGTTTTCTCTCCATGGTTACACTTCTGCAAAGGGCAAGTAGTCTGCATTTCTAAGCGTATGCTGTTTTACATTTCTCTCAACTGTCCCTCTTAATCCCTCCTAAAACTTGGTTATTTTCCAGATTATACTTTTGCGAGATTCTCAGCATTAAACAATACTAAAATGGACAAAAGATACGACTGACAGATGAAGTTAGTGCTGCTTGTTTGGGCTTGAAGTGCATAAAATACCAACTTTCAATTTCAGACTTATCTATTAAAACTCCGCAACAAAAGAGCCATTAATTGATGTCAAATCAAATGCAATGTGTTTAATATTTTTTCAGTTAAATTCAAAATTACTATTAAAAGTAGGGTAATAGTTTAGTGCACTATCTTAAGCCTAGTTATCAGTGCGCATATCATTTTCTCTATTGTAAGTCACTGATTTTTCTTTTACTTTTATAATACATAGCACCACACATGATTGGGCTGTATTTTTTTTTTAAATAAGTGAATATGTAAAGAATTATTTCTCTTTTGTTTAGTGTGGGCAACACACCAGCATAGTCAACTTAGGCAGTTGAATAATTTTTGACACACCAAGCCCAAAAGGTTCACCATCACTGGTCTCTATAAATGAAAGACCTGTGTCTGTGTGTGTATGGAGCAGTCAGCTCTGCTCACACAACTCACTTCTCACTATGAAAGACCTGTTTACAGCAAATGGCACCACATAATGATGTAATGCTAATGACACAGACGAAGAGACACAACATCGAAACAAAGCAAATGCCGTAGCTCAACAATGTGCAAGTGAAACACTTTAGCAACGGCTTAAAGTTTTCACTAAAAACAATGTCTATCTGGAGGTATTTTTTGAGACAAAGATTAACAGGTCTCATATACCAGCAATACGGCTAAGATATGGTATTGCCAGTGTCTTCTTACGAAAGTCAGTGGAGCAGCAAACACAGGTAGGTCCATATTCTCTGCTCTGGGTAATTCTTAAGAGTTAGCTGATGCCTCTCCAAGTTCACGAATATAGTAAAACTGCTAGGAAGTCTTCGGGTTGTTTTTTGTCCCAAAGAACACACACAGCTACTGTACAATAAATTCATTATATTTTCTTGTTTTCAGATTGTTCAACAAATCTTTAAATGCAGGGTAGTTTTTAAAGAATTTGACCAGTTTTTGCTACATACAAGTATTTATGAATAATATAATTTAGAAAACAAACTACAATAACTATTCACAGAGGAGAATCAATCTCTGTTTATGAGATCATAGATTCAGATTTCAAAGATCAATAAACATATCTACCTGACCCTTGTAAAATACAAATTAAAAACATGTTATTAATTGTGATTTAGACATTTAAATGTAGCACTCACTGGCTATTTATTACAGTTTTCAAGATAACAGCTGATGATGTGCTTACAGACATCAGTTATAGTTTGTGAGTAACTTCTTCCAAAAACTGAATTGAAGAATTAAAAATAAATAATACTGTAACTTAAATATCACAGTTGATTATCGTTAGATATTCAAAATCTAGTTTCTATTGTGTGTCAGTTACACAAACAAAACAAATATAATTTACAGTTCATTAAAACAATTTTTTGCCTTAGTTAATTCATCTGTTTTTTTAATTTTACCTGTCTAAAAATCTTTGTGTTTTATTTCTGACATCAGTAGGAGATGCATTATTTAGGCAATACTTATGCTACTGGCTTGGACTTTTTTGTCTGTCTGCTTTATATCTAGGTTAAGGTACATATTTTTATTTCATTTAAAACAAAGACTGTTTCTAGTAAATTAAATACAAGTGTTATGCCAGTCACAAAAAAACATGAAACAGTCCAAAAACGTACTGTGGACACCTACCACCCGTCTTCTTTTGTTATACGACTTCCCCATGTTTTCTACTGGCATGATGTTTTATGAAGCTGACTGGGAGATGTGTGTTTACTTCAGAAATAAAATAAAATAATTTCTTTTTCTTTAAGACTGAGAAATAAATTCTCAAACAAAAAGGAAACTTTTCAGAGTGCTGTTTCTTCTAACTAGAGAGCTTACCCGTGACAGTAATCAGAAGGGAACTGTTTAGTGATCAGAGCCAAAACACTAAGACAAATACTATGTGGGTACAAAAGAGTGAGAGTCAAATCTAGAATACTGAATTTTCCATGAACACAAGTTCACTGGTTGAATACAAATCTTGGAACAAGCAACCGACACTGCATCGTAATTCTACAGTTCATATCAGGAGAGTGATTCCAAGCAACCAGGCAAGGTCCCATAGCAAATCATTGCCTAATGGTAGCAACATGAGGATGTGATGAAATCAGAAAGAAAAAACTAAATAATTAATTAATTACATAGCATTAAAGTTTGAAATTTAAATGTTCAAAATACAAAACTCTTATAAAATAAAAAATATAGAGTATAAAAACAAAAGGGACAAGACAGCTATTCCAATTCTCAACAAAGAAGCTCTTCACACATCTTTTGCTGTTGACTCTTACCTGGATTTTATGGCTTGTTTTTCATTTGCACAGTAGCAAAGTCTCAGTGGGATGTTTGTTTGCTGCTGTAATTAGTAATGGGCAATTGGAGCTGGGCAGCTTTATTGGCAATCAAATAAAAACATAAAAGACTTAAAATAATCCTATAGATAAAGATAATATTAGTATTGGATCCCTGGGCTCTACTCACTAGAAACAATAAGGACAGAGTTTGCTTTTCCTACATTACCTGAAATTTTCTTGTGCTTTCCTAGGAAAAAATCTTTATAACATTTATTCTAATTAACTGTGTTTATTAAGAAAGCTAATAAGTTATTAAGTTAGATCATGTAGTTTAAATATAAAACAGGAATTTTCTTGGATTGTAATAAATTAAATACATTGAATGCTTTATTTGGATATTTTTTTACTAGTCTTGTATTCACTTTTTTGGGTCTGTAAAAATAAGTAAAGTGATATGTAACAACTTGAACACTTCGATATATGGTGTAGGGGGGATTCCTAAATCTACCAAATCACTTCAACATGGTGTTGGTCCAAAACCTGGACAAATAGAGAGGGTTAGTGTGAGGAAGGGCATCTGGCTGTAATATGTAGCCAAAACAACAATCACAGTGGTCTTACCTGACTTGTGTGGGAAGTGAGCAAGTGCCAATGGTCCAAGGGCTGGTCAGGCTAAATAATTTAGTTCAGAAAATGCAGAAGAAGAAAGGGGAGAAGAAATGGGAGGGGAAGAAATAGATAAGTTAAAGGTAAGAATGGGAACACTGAACATTGGGACAATGACTGGGAAAGGAAGAGATTTGGCAGATTTGATGGTATTGAGGAAAGTTGGAGTGTTGTGTGTGCAGGAAACTAGAAAGAAGAGGAATGAGGCAAAATATTTGGGAGGCAGCTTTAAGTTGTACAGTGGGAGAAATGGTGTAGGTATAGTAGTTTCCAAAGAACTAAAAGTCTTATCAGTGTGAATAGGAGTGATACGTTTATGAGTGTCAAGCTGGGCCTTGGGAAGACTGTGAGGAAGAGGAGAAGGACATTTTCTGGCTAAAAAATAAATGAAGACCTTAGGGCAGTACAAGAAGGAGAAAAGCTGATTGTTGGTGGTGAGCTAAATGGGCATGTGGGAAAGAGTCGAGAGATAATACACGGAAGGTAAGGAGTAGAGGAGAGGATAGTAGATAGTAGATTTTGCCATGGCATCTGATTTGTAATACTTTATAATTCAGCTTGTGACTTACAGCAGTGAAGGAAGGGAAAGCAAAATAATGTATAAAAGGTCATAAATTGGGACAGTGTGACAGTGCAGAATAAAGTGCTGGTGATGGACTGGGATATCAAAGCCAGCAGGATAACAAAACCACAACGAGCAGCACCATGGGCAAAGTGGTGTAGATTAGGAGGAGGGGCTTATTAAACAAGTTTAGGGAGAAATTCTTAAATGAAATGCATGTCGTTTGAAAGTGTGAAGGAATGGTGTGAGGAGAATAGCAAAGTTGTGTTAAGAGCAGGTAAAGAATATTGTGTAGGATGACAGGAAGGAGCCCACCTGGGGAAAAAAAGACATGGTGGTGGAACAGAGAAGTGCATGATGTGACAAAGGCTAAGAAAGAAGCAATGCAGACATGGTACCAATCATGGTGAGAGGAAGTCAGAGAAATCAGGAGGCAATAAGGGTGCTGGCAGGAGCCAAGGCACAAGATTTGGATAAGGTGTATGAAAAATTGGAGACAAAAGAGGGAGAAAGAATGGTTTTTAGAATAGGAACAAGGCTGGGAATGATTTTACTTAGATGAAGTAGATGAAATATGAGCAAAGTGTGGTCTTCAGTGCCCAAGCATAAATAGAAAATGTAGTTTGAAAAGCTGTTCAATGAAGAAACTCCAAATGCAGTATTAGGGATGGAGGGTCAGATTAAGGGTTATTATTAAGAATAAGGAAGAAGCAAGTAAAGGAGGCACTGATAACAGTGAAAAAATCACAAATAAACTGGACCAGATGAAACAAGAGTGGAAGTGTGGAAGAGTCTAGGGGAAGAGAGAGTAGATGTGTTCTGTAATTTAATGTAGAAGATCTATGAACAGCAGAGAATATCAGAGGGGTGGATGAACAGTGTACTTTTACCCATTTATCAGGTGAAAGAAGATATTCTGGATTATGGAAACTATAGAGGGATTATAGAGGGATAAAGATGATGTCACACACAATGAAAATCTGGGAAACTTTTATAGAAAGAAAGCTTAGGGTTTTATGCCAGGGAGAGGAACAACTGATTCTGTCTTTGCACTGAGACAGCTCATACAGAAGCATAGATTAAAATAGAAAGGTTTACATACGGTGTTGAATGATTTGGAATAAGTTTATGATAGAGTGCCACGTTAACAGGTCTACAGTTTCATGAATGAGAAAGGAGTACCAGAGAAGTACAGTATGTGAGGATTTCACAGGATATTTATGAGGGAGAGAGAAATAAAAGATTAATCACCTAGTCCATGCTTTATACTGATTACATTGTATGATGTAGCACCAGAAGGGTGGAAGTAGATAGGAAGTTGGAAGAATGGAGAAGGGCTTTGGAAGATTGAGATTTAAAGATAAATAGGAAGAAGACAGAATATTTGAGGATTAATGAAGTTAGCCTACAGGGAGAGCAATTGACAAAACTGGATATGTTTAAATACACAAGATCAGTTGTAGCCCAAGATGGAGAATTACATTCAGGGAAAACCCAATAAAAGGCAATGTAGATGGAACAAATGGAGGAAAGTATTAGGAGTATTGTGAGAAGAATTAAGGCAAAGGTTAAAGGTAAGGTTTTTAAGACTGTGGTAAGACCAGTAATGATGTGTGGAGTTGAGACATTTGAAGTAAAAGTACCACAGGAGGACAAGAAGTTGGATGTGGCAGAAATTAGAATGTTGAGATGGATGCATGTAGTTACAGAGAAGGACAAAATAAGAAATAAGACAATCAGAGGTATAACAAAGAAAAGTGGGAGTGGTATCTAAAAGACAGATATTTTTATACATGGTCCCCCTATTTTCAGGGGTTCAAAAAAATTTGAACAAACTAACATACTCATACATGTAATGATCATTTTCAATATTTGGTTGAAAATCCTTTACAGTCAATGACTGCCTGAAGTCTGGGGCCCATGGGTTTCGACCCTAGTGATGCTTTGCCAGGCCTTTACTGCAGCTGTCTTCAGTTGCTGCTTGTCTGTTGGACTTTCTGCCATCAGTTATGTCTTCAATGAATGAAATGCATGTCCAATTGTGCTGAGGTCAGTTGACTGACTTAAGATTTGAAGAATATTCCACTACTTTGCATTGAAAAGCACTTGGTTTGCTTTTGAAATATGTTTTGGGTCATTTTTCATCTGTAGTGTCAAGTGTTCTCCTATCGGTTTTGGAGTATTTGGCTGAATCTGAGCAGATAGTACAGCCCTATACACTTCAGAATTCAACCTGCTATTTCTGGCAGCAGTCATATCATCAGTAAACATTAGTGACTGACTTCCATTCACAGCCAGCCATGTCCTTGCCAGAACACTGCTTCCATCATGTTCCACAGTTGATGTGGTATGCACCAGATCATGAACCATCCCTTTTCTTCTCCACACTCTTCTCTAACTGGACATGCTTTTAAAAAACATTTTCTTATGTTTTGCACTTTGTGGTAAATCCTCTATATTTACTTTCATGAAGTTTTGTCCTGATTGTAGACTATGGTAATGATAGGCCTACCTTCCAGAGAGTGTTTATGATTTGGCTAAATGTTCTGAAGGGGTTTTTCTTCACCAAGGAAAGAATTCAGCACTCATCCAGCACAGTTTTTCATGGTTGTCCAGGCCTTCTGGAGTTGCTGAGCTCAACAGTGTGTTACTTCTTTTTAAGAATGTACCAAATGGCTAATTTGAGTGCTCCTTGTGTTTCTGCTATCTCTTGATTTTCTGCCACTTTAACTTTGGGGCCACCATACATTGTAGCCAAGATGTATAAAACGTGCATCCAAAAGTACTGATAAAAGTAACGGACCATGAGAGTGATAGTTCATAGACTAGGTAAAATAATGGTCAGAAATAAGCAGGGAGTTTATTATTCAAAAGTCAAAATATGCCAAGAACAAATCCAAAATGTTGATCAAGCACATTAGCCCCAATAGAACTGGAAAAGAGGAAGAGGAAAGAGAAGGCAAAGAAGAAGAAGAAGTACAGTATGTCCTAATTACACAGGAGCCAGGAAATATCTTTAAGGAAACTGATGCAAACACAGAATGATCAAGATTTTGACTGCATTGAACTCATTAACTAATTTGTGTACACTATAATGGCTCTTGTATCCCTCCATGGCCATCCTTCTATGGGTCATTTTATAAACACATAATCACATACATATTTAAATATTGAAACAAAGTTCATCCATCCATCCATTGTCTCCCACTTATCCGAGGTCGGGTCGCGGGGGCAGCAGCTTGAGCAGAGATGCCCAGACTTCCCTCTCCCCGGCCACTTCTTCTAGCTCTTCCGGGAGAATCCCAAGGCGTTCCCAGGCCAGTCGAGAGACATAGTCCCTCCAGCGTGTCCTGGGTCTTCCCCGGGGCCTCCTCCCGGTTGGACGTGCCCGGAACACCTCACCAGGGAGGCGTCCAGGAGGCATCCTGATCAGATGCCCGAGCCACCTCATCTGACTCCTCTCGATGCGGAGGAGCAGCGGCTCTACTCTGAGCCCCTCCCGGATGACTGAGCTTCTCACCCTATCTTTAAGGGAAAGCCCAGACACCCTGCAGAGGAAACTCATTTCAGCCGCTTGTATTCGCGATCTCGTTCTTTCGGTCACTACCCATAGCTCATGACCATAGGTGAGGGTAGGAACATAGATCGACTGGTAAATTGAGAGCTTCGCCTTGCGGCTCAGCTCCTTTTTCACCACGACAGACCGATGCAATGCCCGCATTACTGCGGATGCCGCACCGATCCGCCTGTCGATCTCACGCTCCATTCTTCCCTCACTCGTGAACAAGACCCCGAGATACTTGAACTCCTCCACTTGGGGCAGGATCTCGCTACCAACCCTGAGAGGGCACTCCACCCTTTTCCGGCTGAGGACCATGGTCTCGGATTTGGAGGTGCTGATTCTCATCCCAGCCGCTTCACACTCGGCTGCGAACCAATCCAGAGAGAGCTGAAGATCACGGCCTGATGAAGCAAACAGGACAACATCATCTGCAAAAAGCAGTGACCCAATCCTGAGCCCACCAAACTGGACCCCCTCAACACCCTGGCTGCGCCTAGAAATTCTGTCCATAAAAGATATGAACAGAATCGGTGACAAAGGGCAGCCCTGGCGGAGTCCAACTCTCACTGGAAACGGGTTCGACTTACTGCCGGCAATGCGGACCAAGCTCTGGCACCGATCGTACAGGGACTGAACAGCCCTTATCAGGGGGGCCGGTACCCCATACTCTCGGAGTACCCCCCACAGGATTCCCCGAGGGACACGGTCGAATGCCTTTTCTAAGTCCACAAAACACATGTAGACTGGTTGGGCAAACTCCCATGCACCCTCCAGGACCCTGCTAAGGGTATAGAGCTGGTCCACTGTTCCGCGACCAGGACGAAAACCACACTGTTCCTCCTGAATCCGAGGCTCGACTATCCGACGGACCCTCCTCTCCAGGACCCCCTGAATAGACTTTTCCAGGGAGGCTGAGGAGTGTGATCCCTCTGTAGTTGGAACACACCCTCCGATCCCCCTTCTTAAAGAGGGGGACCACCACCCCGGTCTGCCAATCCAGAGGCACTGTCCCTGATGTCCATGCGATGTTGCAGAGGCGTGTCAGCCAAGACAGTCCTACAACATCCAGAGCCTTGAGGAACTCCGGGCGTATCTCATCCACCCCCGGGGCCCTACCACCAAGGAGTTTTTTGACCACCTCGGTGACCTCAGTCCCAGAGATGGGGGAGCCCACCTCTGAGTCCCCAGGCTCTGCTTCCTCATTGGAAGGCATGTTAATGGGATTGAGGAGGTCTTCGAAGTATTCCCCCCCACCGACCCACAACATCCCGAGTCGAGGTCAGCAGCGCACCATCCCCACCATATACAGTGTTGACACTGCACTGCTTCCCCTTCCTGAGACGCCGGATGGTGGACCAGAATCTCCTCGAAGCCGTCCGAAAGTCATTCTCCATGGCCTCCCCAAACTCCTCCCACGCCCGAGTTTTTGCCTCAGCAACCACCAAAGCCGCATTCCGCTTGGCCTGCCGGTACCTATCAGCTGCCTCCGGGGTCCCACAGGACAAAAGGGTCCTGTAGGACTCCTTCTTCAGCTTGACGGCATCCTTCACCGCCGGTGTCCACCAGCGGGTTCGGGGATTGCCGCCACGACAGGCACCGACCACCTTACGGCCACAGCTCCAGTATGAAATTGCACACTGTCTGTGGATAGACCTTAAATCAAATAGAATTGGAGAAAAGTTGGGGAAGGAATGCTGGATTGTGCAATAGTGCACTAGTGTAGTGATGAATTATTTGTAAACAGTTAAAACTGGTCATTCAGTAAAAGTTAAAATTTAACTTTAGATTCAATGTTACTCTATTATTTGCATTTTTCTGAATCTAATTTTGGTACACCTTTGTTCTAACTAAGTTTTTTTCTTTGTTTCAAAAATAAATAATTACTTGTGGAAAGTTGTGAAAAGTAAAGCAATTGATACTCAATAAAATATTCTATATATATATATATATAACAACAACATTTATTTGTATAGCACATTTTCTTACAAAGGATGTAGGTCAAAATGTTTTATAAGATGTGAAAGAAGTAGTTTAATGTAAAGAAAAACAAATTAAATTTAGATAAGAATAATAATGAATAAATAGTATACAGGACATAAATAAATATGCATACTTACACAAGAAAGATATAAAATTAAGAGATGCAGAGTCCTTAACTATAGAATTGTTCTTTAAGTGTCTAAACGACAGTCCAGTGATGTTGTCAGATGCCCAAGGTGGACGGAAAAAAATAATAAAACTCCAGTTAAGTGGAGAAAAAACAAAATCTGCAGGGGTTCCAGTCCAAAAGTCCATCCAACCCCTACTGGGCATTCTGCTTAACATAAATATTCTTAAGTAGTTCTTTATTATTTATTCATGTTAAAGGATTCAACACAGTGGGTCTTGTGACAAGTTGGGGTATCCACTTTTATTTAGACATCACAGATAGCTACACAAGACTTTGATCAGGTGGTGGTGGAGTGGTAGAATGCCACCTTAGAAGAACCGGAAAAGAAAACCAAGAAAAGTAAAGAGTTAATAATGATCTCAGGTTCACCAAAGAGAATAATAATTCTGTGCATATTCAAGTTATTAAAAGCAGAAGTAAACTGAAGCTACAGAAAAGCAAAATTAAAAAACTGGGATTTTTAGGAGTTTCTTAAAATGTTCCACAGTGATAAACTGGCATATCTCTATTGGTAAAGTATTCCTGATGTTGGTACATAATAGCAAAAGACCGTCTCACCACTTTTATGCTTGGCTTATGGAATAATAATCAGGCCACTAAGGTTATGACTAGGAGTGCAGATGAAAGATATAAGATATATATACAAGATATAGGAAGGAGCAAGATTATTAAAATCTTTACATATCATTAATAGTATTTTAAAGTCATTTCTAAAGGATACAGGTAACCAATGTAAAAACTCTAGAACTGATGAGATGTGCTAAGATTTTTATTTCTAGTTATGAATGCTGCTACATTATAGACTAACTGCAACCGACTGATGTCTTTCTTAGGTAGTCTTGTTTGATGTCTGTTTGATGTCTTTCTTAGGTAGTCTAGTCAATAAAAGCGTGAATAAATTTGTCAGTATCTTGTAATGTTATACATAACTTTGCGATATTCCTTAAATGGAAAAATGCAGTCCTAGTAATCTGATTAATATGTGATTTAATGTTTAGGTCAGAATCCAAGATAATACCTAAATTCTTCCACCTTGACTTTAAATGCTAACGGATCAAGTTTATTTCTAATACTCATTATTTCCATTTTAATAACGACTAAGATTTCATTTTTTTCCATATTTAGCTTGAATACTTGTAATTTACAGACAGTACAGATATTGAATCAGAGAGTCCAGAGTGTGAAGGTCATCTTGTGTTATAGATAAACAAAGCTGCGTGCCATCTCCATAGCTCTGGTAATTAACCTTGTGTTTTGAAATAATATGGCCTAATGCGAGCATGTAGATTGAAAATAAGATCAGACCCAGAATAGATCCTCATGGTATGCCATAGACAGTGTCATGGATCCCTGAATTGTAATCAACACAACTAACAAAGAATTTTCTATATGTTAAATAAGATTGAAAGCAATTTAAGACACTGCCATAGAGACCTACCCACTGGCTAAGATGATTTAAAAGAATACTGTGGTGTAAGATGTCAAATGCTGCACTCAAGTTTAACAGAACAAGAACAGATACATGTCCTGTGCCCACATTAACACGCAAGTCATTTACTACTGTAACCAGTGAAGTTTCTGTATAATAATTTGTTCTAAAACCTCACGGAAGCCTATCAAGAATAGAATGTTTAAGTAGTCATTAAACTGTTTAAAAACAGCTTTTTCTAGGATGTTTAAGTAGTCATTAAACTGCTGTCTCTAGAATTTTACTTTTAAAAATGCAGGTTAGAAATAGGTTTAAAATTGTTTAGTACAGAGGAGTCAAGCTTATCTATCTTGAGCAGTAGTTTAACTACTGAGGTGTGTAGACAATCAGAGAAGTCCCTTGTATCTAATGACAAGATAAGTATGTCAAGTACATTATCAATAAGTTCATTTGAGACTTCATAACTAAAAGAAGTTTTAGAAAATTCCTCTTTGAAAATGGTAAAAAAATATTTATATGGTCAATAATACATATTTGCATAGTAAAATAAGTGAAACGTGGCTCAGAAAAATTATGTTAAATAACACACATGCATGGGCTAGGTGTGCATATTTTTCTTCTAATATTCATTTTGATATGTGAGAAGTGTTCAGTGATCAAGGCTTTGGTACTTTTCTAAGGATGAAGAACAATTTTTTCAGGAATGTCTCAAATATTTCTTTCATACACTTTAGCTATATACAATTGCTCACTAAAACTGAGGAATCACCTAGAAAATGTGTGTATTGTGACAGTGAAAACTTTATGAAATACAGTTCACTGACACAGAAAATCCATTCAAGTGTTAATTTGCATTTTCTCTGTGAGACGTCCAAAGGATAACAGTGCATTAAATAAATGAATGAGTGTTGCTTGCAAATGTGGCATTATTTGTGCATATTTTAATTGTAAGGATGTCACTTGTGCAGTCACATTTGATAGATCCTGTGGTTTACATGAGATATTCCATTGCACAAGAGCAATTCTGTAATTATTTTGTCATTTTGGTTAATTTTGCTTTAGACTTTTTCGGAAGGGAATCAAAACTGAGATCTGAATGAAAAGTCAGATGATTTGGATTTATTTATTAGTTTTGAAATACAGCTTTGAAGCCTCAACTGTTCCTATATAACTGTCATTATTTTATCAAGGGTAATACCTCAATATGAAAAAATGGATAGATTTTGTATATGAAAAATATAGCTTCATGCAGAAGTTTGGCCATCCCTGGTTTGATTAAATATTTTATTGACAGCCATCCATTTTCCAAACCCACATATCCAGAGCAGGACAGTGAGAGCATATACCAGTAAACATTGGACAAAAGGCAGCAGTGCATGAAGTGTATGTCTGTGTGAGAAAAACCAATGGAGACATAGGGAAAAAATGCAAACTCCACACAGCAAGCACCCAAGATATAAACCCTGATATCCTTGCTGAAAGGCAGCAATGCTATCACTGCGCCACCTATTTTGTTCACATTTGAAGTAAAAGATAGTAAATGTAATGAATTATTATTATTATTACCCTAAGTTCTTGTCAATAAGCCGCGGCTTATCTAAGGAAAAAAGTTGTGAAAATGAAAAAATAGAATATCGGCTTATACATAAATCCGGCTTATACATCCATCGCGGGGGTTGCGTTCCAGAACCACCCGCGAAATAAGAATATCCGCGAAGTAGAAACCATATGTTTATATGGTTATTTTTATATTGTCATGCTTGGGTCACAGATTTGCGCAGAAACACAGGAGGTTGTAGAGAGACAGGAACGTTATTCAAACACTACAAACAAACATTTGTCTCTTTTTCAAAAGTTTAAACTGTGCTCCATGACAAGACAGAGATGACAGTTCCGTCTCACAATTAAAAGAATGCAAACATATCTTCCTCTTCAAAGCAGTGAAGCAAACAAATCAATATGTCTGTTTGGCTTTTAAGTATGCGAAGCACCGCGGCACAAAGCTGTTGAAGGCGGCAGCTCACACCCCCTCCGTCAGGAGCAGACAAAGAGAGGGAGAGTTTGTTTTTCAGTCAAAAATCAATACGTGCCCTTCGAGCTTTTAAGTATGCGAAGCACTGTGCAGCATGTCTTTTCAGGAATCAGCTTTACAAAAGATAGCAACGTGAAGATAATCTTTCAGCATTTTAGACGAGCGTCCGTATCGTCTAGGTGTGCAAACAGCCCCCCTGCTCAATCCCCATACGTCAGGATCACAGATAGTCAGCGCAAGAGAGACAGAGAAAAGTAAGTTGGGTAGCTTCTCAGCCATCTGCCAATAGCGTCCCTTGTATGAAATCAACTGGGCAAACCAACTGAGGAAGCATGTACCAGAAATTAAAAGACCCATTGTCCGCAGAAATCCGTGAACCAGCAAAAAATCCGCGATATACATTTAAATATGCTTACATATAAAATCACAATTTAAATGACCGCTACGCGCTCGTGTTGACTCGGCGACGCCCAGAGCAGAAAGAACGCGCTCCGGCCGCTCCAACCGCGCCATGCGGGGAGTGAGAGAGACGCCAATATCTCACACTCTCTCCCCCCTTAAAGAAATTAAATGGGCGCGAGTGAGACCACCGACCTCCCTCCCTTCTATTAGTTATAGGTTATAGTACGTTCGGCTTATCCATGAGTCCGGCTTATCTATGATACGATTTTATTTTAAAAATTCGTATGATTTTTGGTCTCCGGCTAATACATGAGTCCGGCTTATAGACAAGAACTTAGGGTAAATACAATTTTAACAAGAAAACTACTTTTTCTTTTGTATTTGCAAAAATTTGGGCACCTTTTCAGTTGTTAGGACTCAAGCTCGTTGGGTCGTTATTCTGGTCTGGATAGGCTCATTTGATCTTAGTCTTGTCAAGAACTGTCATGATAAATTTTCAGCTGATGACAATTATCAGGCCTGATTAATTCTTTGACTCTACAAACATTGTACAACACTCTCTTTATGAGCTCTTCTAAGAAATTCTCGGACTGAGGATCTAAAAATTGAACTGATGCATACAAAGGAGGGGAAGGCTATACAAAAATAATGAAGTGCTTCCAGCTAGCAATTTCCAGAGTCTGAAATGTCATTAAGTGATGTCAGTTAAGAGGAACAGTGGAGGTTGAGACAAGATGTGGAAGACCAAGAACACTGACTAATAGAACAGCTTATACTGTGCAGGAAGGCAAAGAAAAACCCACATATCACTGCAAGAGAGCAGCATTCAGGTTAAGTTGAGAAAAGGTTGGTGGTGCCCTGCTCTGGTGGGCAGTGTTACTTACACAGACATGCTCTTCCCTGATTCATATTACTAAACGAGAATGGTAAACCGGATATGGACGCAGGGACCTGCCCGTGGACACAAAAGACATACTGCGCAAGTGCCACACAAAGCCCCCCCCCCCCACCCCAGAGTGAAACGGGAGAGACTACGAACCGTCAGAGTAGTAAACAAAGTAAAACGTCATAAAGAGGTTAAAGAACAGGGACAAACACATGCAGAGCAGCTTATACAACAAAGCCCCCCTGCCCAGAGTAAAACGAGAAACACTTCGAACCGTCTGACATGCCGCAAGCAGGATAAAGCGAGGTCAGAAATAAAACACAGAGTAGGAAACAAAGTCAAACTTTATAAAGGGATTAAAGAACGGGGACGAACACATGGAGAGCGGGTTACAGATGATGAAAACTGGAATGCAACAGCTTCAAAAACAACCTAGGCACGAAACACATCCACACCGAGATACATAATATAAAGGCAGAAACAACGACAGTTAAACGTCCACACCACACAGTGGGGGCAGACCCGGAAGGTGCAGGCGCCTACATCATGCGTTAGAAGGCGCGGTAAAGTACAAAAGGCAAACGTGCCTACACAGCATGGTAAAAACTGACATAATACGGAAGGCGCAGTTGTCGCCGCCATATTGTGAGTGGCACTAATGCGTGGTGAAAACGCAGGAGAAGACATAGTAAAACAAGAGGAGTCAACGCCCCGCCCCAGAGTGACACGTGACACACTACGGAGTCCACAAAGGTTCATACATCAAACCCGAGATGGTACGGACACGTGTCTGAAATGCCGCAGACCAGGCAGGCACTGCTCCAAAAACAAAACGCTCGACTAAACGAGATTCGAAGTGAAACGGGAAACACTACAGAGTCCGCAGTGCTCCACAATGCACCGCATAATAGTTCGGAAAGAGCTTCGTAGTAACAGTGGGGAGACCCAGAGTGACATGGGCGAACGCTCCGTTTTAAACATACGTCATCCTCACACGTCCAAACTATACAGCATATGTAAATCACATTACAGTGATGCATTATTAACAGTACGATAAACATCACAGTATCGCAAACAAATGAAAATTATTAGTCGAAAAAGGTAAAATATATTCACCACGGACCAAGTGTCATTGAAACAAAAGCACAATAAAGCAAGATCAGAAATGAAAGACAGAGTGGAAAGCAAAGTAAAACGTCATAAACAGATTAAACGAGGGCCAAACACGTGGACAACAGGTTACAGATAATGAAGACCGGAATTCAAAAGCTTCAAAAAAAAAAAGCTTGACTGACCGAGATACAAACTGAAACGGGAAACACTACGGGGTCCGCAGTAGTCCACAATGCACCACATAATAGTACGGACGGAGCTCCGTATTAACAGTGGGGGGCCCCAGAGTGACACGGACGAACGCTCCGTATTAAACGTGTGTCATCCTCACACGTGGCTGCCCAGTGGGCGCAGGTTCAAAACGCCGGGGGTAGGCGAGCAAAGCGAGCAGGGGGCGGAGCCCCCTTGTAATTTCTGAAACTGTGTGATCTTGTGCAATCTGCTGAGGGCAGAACACCACAAAATAACATAGTTTTCCATGTACATTTAAAATAGCTCCATCTATATATACCTTATGTACAGTATACTCAAATCTACCTTCTCCATGAACTTCTAAGGCATGCACTTTCTTTGCAAAGTCTTAAAAGACAGCAATCATCTTTATATTGTGCTTTAATCTACTGAAACTAGTTATTGGACTGGCTCATTGTTTCACAGTTTCACTTAGTCTACAAGATATGGGCTTTCAGTGTGTAGTTTATATTTGTAACATCCTTATTTAATATATGTGCATTGTGTGTTGAATACAGAATATGAAAAAATATTTTTGTCTTTTGATTAGTGTTAATAAATTGCATTTCTTTCTTCACCTTGCAGGAGTTTTTAAAACTAAAGGCCCTGAATCTATTTTTTTGCTCTACAGCTTTAAAAGTATTTGGGTTTATAATATAAAATTCAAGCATTCCTTTTGCACTACTTTGCCTTACCATATAAATCTCCTGCCACTGTCAGAGCAGGCACACCGCAATACGGTACTTTAAATATTAAATATTGTTAAGGGAGGAGAGGAATGGAACAGCTGTGTTTTTATAGGTCTAATCAGATCACCGAGTTGTATTTCACAGTATAAGATGTATGTATGGGATTGCTTTTATATAATCAAAAAAGAGTTAACACAATTTTGTCAGTAATACTTATCTCTGATTAAATGTATATGTTCTGTAGAAGTAGACGTGTGCCTACATACAGTATAATAATATATGATAAGAGTATAAATGTAATATGCTGGAATAGTTTAGCATAATAAAATTATACTAATTGTCGTACATGGGAGAAGTAATATTAATGCTGGAAGTTGATTGCAGTACTATAAAATCAATTTCATATTTTTTTAACTTTTTTTGTCTTATTCATATTTGTGAGGAAACCAGGACCAGACCATCTCCTGGCAAAACTCTATGTAAGGCTATAACGAACTGCAGAAAATGTGCAAATCCCTTGTGGGTCTAAGATTTTTGGGGATGTGGGTGGAAGCCCAAAGTGGTTGGAGAAAAAACTTTTTTTTCTTTTGGCTAGGATATAACAAGATTGTGCATTCTACTTTCATGTATTATGCCATTAACACTCATTACATAATAGTAAAGCTCTTTGTAAGAGTTGTTCTTCCTGTTCATCTTTTCTCACTTCTATTTGGTGTCAATGTGCTTGATCAGCCTTCTCCAAACAACTCGGTCCTAAATATCACACTCACTTTTGCTGCACCTGTGATTGTCTTGTTTCTTATTCTGTCCTCTTTTGTAACTCCACACATCGATCTCAACATTCTAATTTCTGCCACATCTAACTTTTTTCTCCTGCTCTCCCTGTACTGCCCATGTCTCAGCTCCATACATCATTGCTGTCTTAAAAACTTACCTTTAACCTTCACCTTAATTCTTCAATCACACAATTCCCCTGATATACCTTATTCCAGTTGTTCTTTCTGCACTGCACTCTATGGGTTATCTCTGCATCTAATTTTTCATCTTGGGCTACCACTGACCCTAGATATTTAAATGTATCCACTCTTTTCAATAGCTGTCCCTGCAGGCTAACTTCTGAATCCTGATCATCATTAAATCTCATATATTCTGTCTTTTTACTATTTATCATCAACACTCTATCTCCCAAAGCCCTTCTCCATTCTTCCAACTGCCTCTCCACTTCCTCTTTTCTGGTGCTATACAACACAATGTCATCAGCAAAAAGCATCCATCAAGGAGATTGGTCTTTTATCCCATGGCTCAACATATCCATAACAAGATCAAAGAAGTTAGGACTTAAAGAAGATCCCTGGTGCAGACATGCTGTAACTGGAATCTTGTCTGTTACCCCAACACTGATTTTAACCCGAGTCCTCACTCCCTCAAACATATCCAGGACAACCCTCACATACTTCTGTGGTACTTTTTTCTGTTATGCATCCCCAGACATATTAAACTGGCACTCTATCATAAGCCTTCTCTAAATCAATAAAAATCATATGCAAATCGTTCTGTTTTTCTTGATGCTTCCCTATGAGCTGTCTCAATGCAAAGACTGCATTAGTTGTTCCTCTCCCTGGCATAAAACCAAACTGCTCCTCCCCTATGTTGGTCTCTTCTCTAAGCATTCTCTCTGTAACCCTTTCCCAAATTTTCATTGGGTGTGACATCAACTTTATCCCTCTATAGTCTTTGTCTGATAGGCAAACTGCAGTGGGTCCCAGCGATCTACCACAAGAGGTCTAACATAGTCCAGTACCAGTCTCTCAAAGGTCTTCATGATGTGACACGTAAGTGCCACTGGTCTGTATTCATTAGGTGAAGAGATGCCTGCCTTCTTTGGAACAGAAACAATGCAGGGTGTTTTCCACTGAAGCGGCACTTTCTCCAAACTTAAGGACAGACTGAACAGGATACCAGAAGATTGGTCAGCACAGGCCTTAAGAACTCAAGGACTGAGTCCATCAAGTCCTGCTGCTTTTGCTTTGTGTAGCTTCCTCAGTTGTCTCCTTACTTGGTCTTCAGTTGTGGACAGCCCATATTGATGTTCAGAGATGGACTGGTCTCTGATCATTCCAGTTAATGTGGTAGGAATTGTTGATGCAGTAGAGATGGTGTGGGGAAAGTGGTCATTGAAAGAAAGTGGTAGTCGGAAGGAAAAAAAATCAATTAAAAGATTGGTTCAAAATCATCAGCTTTGTCAAATCTCCATCTAACTCTTGAACCCTGATTTGCTTGAGTCCAGTAATTATGCCCGTGCCATTCCAGACATCTTTCATGTTATTCTAAGTGAGTTTTTCTATTTTAGCTTTGTAAGCTTCATTCCCTTTATTCAGCTTATTGTCTAGGGATTGTCCATAGGTTGTCTAGGGATAGAATGGTAATAAGATGACATGAAATGGAATGGCACTGACTTGGCTCACTTACTCACCTGAAGATTGGTCAGTAAGGGGGAGGCAACTTATCTGTTTGGGCAGTAGGGAACTCCTTTTCTACAATCAGGCTTTGGTTCTACAATTAGCTGATGAGCAGATATTGTTGTTTTTCATTTACATTAATTAGTTTTTATTTTGCTTTTGATGAATTTGAATAAGTCTGTATCCCTATATTTCATAGTTCTGCATTTAGTGAATGGTATAACCATTTTTTGTATTTTGGCCTGAGAGTTGTCGTGGCACTCTGTGCCTGCACTTGGTGAGGAGAGCTGTGCAAGAACAAAGTAGTTTGTACTGTTGTATTGTATTTCTGTGGTGGCAATGATAGATTGGCCATCTAGCTCTGTGAAGAGGATTACTTTTGTTCTGTTTTGTGTATTGTATTTACCCCATTGTTTGATACCCATTGCATGCCCAATCTACCTGGAGTGGGATCCCTCTCTGAATTGCCTTTCCCAAGATTTCTTCCATTAAGTTGTTTACTTTTTTTTTATCTAGTCCTGTCATGGCTCCTCTGTATGCCCAAGCCAATCTATATCTGTTCCACCATTTTGTATTCCAGCCAAGCATGGTGGGGCATTGTTCTGTTCTCCTCTCTTGGCCTTTTAAAAGCACCTTGAGCACGAGAATGGTGCTATATAAATAAAATGTATTATTATTATTTGTCCAGAGACTAATGGAGGGTCGCTAATTGTGCTGAGTATTTGTTATTTAATGTAGAGGAAAAATAGAGTTCCTCCTATCAGCCATGCCCATTCATTCTGAGGCCTCCTATTCTATATTTGTAGTATAGGAATAAAAAATGCTCAAAGAGGGTAACTCTTGTTTGTGTTAGCCTCAACTGTTTCCTAAATTGGGAAGATGACATACACTCTATGTAAATTGTCTCACTATGTGGCCTGGAAAGGTCTATTAACTTGTATGTGCTCCAGCTATTCAAATGTACTGTAAACAGTTGTGATGTAATCTGAACTTGTAAATTTCCTCATATTATCAGCCAAATATAGAATAATATTCTTCTAGAGTAGAGCAGGACTTCATCTTCCTAATCCAAGCAATTCAAGTATTGTCATCATTAGCTCAATTAATAACCTATAAGAATGTTCTATTAGTGTCCATGCAGTATACCTCTTTTGTATGGATGAATTTGCCTACATTTGTTTATTGTAGAACTTATTTTAAATCCAACAGTAACTTAGTTTTAAAAAATTTAAATACCTTAATCCTGTCTCCTTCTGGTCTGTATTTGCATGGGCCCAAAGAATTATTGCAAGGCCTATCCTGCACAGCCAAATGCAGTAGGCACTCTACCTTGCTAAGTTTAAGTAAAATACTCCTTCTAAATATACAAACCGTTAAATGGCTTTGTCCTTCCCTTTTTTTTTTTTCTAAACCTGATAATAAACTATACTTGAGAGTACAGTAATATTTTCTGATGCTGGCCTTTGAAAAATTCTAAGGATAACTAAAACTACTGCAGCAGATTGAGCCTTAGGCTACAGGGAAGATCAAACTATGGAATTATGTGTCTACTAATGTACAGATGTCACATCATTCTTTAGTCTTGAATTCCATTATTGGAGATGTTGATAAAGGTATTCATATTGCAATAACTTTATTTGTTTTTCTTAAAAATGTTATAGTTATAGTTATGGTATACTGATTTAGTCCTTTTTTCTCTGTGAATGTTGTTGTGTAACTTTGCACCATGACTGTTTAAGGTCATGCTACTTCTCCTGGCAATAAAGTGAGATGTTGCAGTGTTTTAGGAAGCTCAGGGAAAAACTAGCACCAACAGAAGTCTAATGATTCTGTTACGGTTACGCATTTCATCATCTGTTTTATGACACTGTATACTTTCCGAAACAAGTTGCCAGTTGAAAGGTGAAGTCTGACTGTTACAAAGTGAACCAAGGGTTACTTTCTTCAGGAATGCTATTAACCTAAAGTTTTGTTTTACTGCCCCCAACTGTCACCTTATTGGTGCTTTTGTTAGCTGAAATATGCTAGAGTGGTTTGAATTCCATTTTATACAAAGTTTAAGGATCTTTCTATTACTTTGTATTATGTTTAGTATATAGTATGTTGCATGTTTAATAACATTTTGCAATCTCAGCAGAGACAGATATTTTAGCTTGCTTAGGATAAAACACTGAGTAAATTATTAGCATGTCAATGATAAATATGATTCAGATCAAAAAACAACCTGTATCTCTAGTAAGGTTGCCAGTGGTCAGAAACACATGGTTCAGCTTCATTTTCCTATGGTTTTATGCACACTTGGGTTATCAAGGCCAGGTTCATTGTTATCCTGCTAAACGTATGCACAAGTAAAGTTATCCGAGTTCCAGATAATATCATTTAGACCAATTGCTGGAGTTTAAGTAATGGCTGTGGTAGCTAATGATCAGCAGATGTAAACTCATAAGCTGGTCATAGAGGAACCTTCAGCAATATCAGTCTTCACAGGAGAAGTAATAAATATGGAGAATATGGTAAACTTTTGCAGAAGTGTGTTTGGTGAAAGGTCTTATGGAACATGTATTGTTGATGATCATACTACAGTAAAAGGCATAATTGTAATAAATAATAGTCTTTGTCTGATATAATAAAATTTTCAGATTATACACTATGAAAAATACCTTTGAATGGTAAATTATGTTACAGTACAAAAAAGAAACAAATGACAGACAGTGGAAGTATAATTAAAAAAGACAACTTCTTCTTAGAAGAACAATCATATCAATGCTTAAATAGTTTTTATTTAATTCAAATACTTGTTCTTAAAATACTTGAATGTTCAAATGTGTAACATTTTCTTAAGCTTTAAACCCAATTTCCACCCTGTAGATTGCACTGCTTGTAAAGCATCAACCATAGAAGACATATTTGTACTTAATGTTGCCTACTTCAATAGACAACTTTGACATCATAACAGACAATAAGTGGAAAAATATTTTTTATTGTGGTTCTTAAGAAGTATTCTTCTTTTAGGCAGCCACTGGAATTGAGGTTCCAGGCTTAACCAGGCCTTTCAAATCAGCTTTTTATCTGGTGTCACCCAGACAACCTTAGCCTTTTCACACATTTTGTTTTTAATGCCACTTTCACTGTGATTCACTTCATGCCTTCGAGTTCCTAATCAAAATCATGTGCATTGGTGAATAAAGCTGGATAATTGACTTCTGTCACAAACAATGGAAATTTCATGGTCTGTTCATTGTTTTTTTTTCATCAAATCAGTACTGCTTGACATAAGAAAAGCTTTTCATTTCTATGCCTTTCAAATATATTTTTGACACAATTCAAAATTGCTCAAGTAGATGTCCATGTGTCTGAATTAACTCATGGAAACCACTTTGTCTGGAATCCTTTCCATAGATAATGTGTTTTGTCAATTCTGGATTACCTACAATAAAAGAACCACAAGAATTTCCTTCAAAAACTGAGACAGAGAATGTAACTACATGCATGTGGCTAGTAAGCATTAAACTTTTCCTTTCTTTATTTTTCTATGCAGAATTCTTAAAATATGTGTCCAGTTACTGTCATAGAGACATCAAGCATATGAAGTCATTTCCCAGAACCCCTTTGTTTTATACTGTAAGAAGTTTGTGTTGTTTTCTGAATTACAAGACATTTATGTATTTATTTTTTTCCTATTGTGATAATGTATAATTTTATATATTACATTTTGTTATGACTTTGTTTCTTAAGTCAGTGAACGTCCATGGAACTTTGATACATTAAAAATCATTAAATTACTTTAAAAAAAACATTCAGCAGAGTATTTAACCCTGATAGACTCATTTTCATTTTATCTATACTACTGCCTTGGTATTTTCACAATGCTAACTGCCAACGTTTACCACTTTACTTAAATTAGGAAAATCATCCATCCATCCATTTTCCAACCCACTGAATCTGAACACAGGGTCACGGGGGTCTGCTGGAGCCAATCCCAGCCAACACAGGGCACGAACCAATCCCAGGCAGGGTGCCAACCCACCGCAGGACACACACAAACACACACTAGGGCCAATTTAGAATCTCCGATCCACCTAACCTGCATGTCTTTGGACTGTGGGAGGAAACCGGAGCGCCTGGAGGAAACCCACGCAGACACGGGGAGAACATGCAAACTCCACGCAGGGAGGACCCAGGAAGCGAACCCAGGTCCCCAGGTCTCCCAACTGCGAGGCAGCAGTGCTACCCACTGTGCCACCGTGCCGCCTAGGAAAATCATTTTTGACTAAAATAGATAATACAAATACAATACATTCTTCATAAATGTAAAGCAAAGTGTAAAGGTTGATCCTATTCATGTTTGCATAGCTCAACTTCTATAACAGTTACACATACACACATAGGCAAAAATATGTTGGTACCCCTTCATAAAAAAGAATTGTCTCTCAACAAAACTCAGCTTTGCTTTAGAGATTTGATTCAAAATAATTTATAAAATAATAACACAAATGAAAATGGCATGGATAAAAACGATGGGACCCTTAACTTAATATTTTGTTGCACAACCTATAGAAACAATCACTGCAAACAAGCGATTCCTGTAGCTCTCAATGAGACTTCTGCAACTGTCAACAGATTGTTTGACCCACTCCTCCAGAGGGAACTGCTCCAGCTGTGTCAGATTTGAAGGATGCCTTCTTCAGACTGTATGTTTCTGTTCTTTCTGTAGATGTTCGGTAGGATTCAAATCATGGCTCAAAGATGGCCACTTTAGAATAGTCCAATATTTTGTTTATGGCCATTCACTGTATGTTTTGGGTTATTATTTTGTTGGAGGATCCATGACCAGCGACTAAGACTGAGCTTTCTGACACTGGGCAGTGTGTTTTGATCCATAATGTTTTGACAGTCATGAGATTTCATTATACCCCACAGAGATTCAAGGCACCCCGTGCCAGACTCAGCAAAATAGTCCCAAAATAGAACTGAATCTTCTCCATGTTCCACAGTAGGCATGGTGTTCTTTTCTTTGAAAACTGCATTTTTTTCATCTGTAGACATAGAGCTGATATGACTTACCAAAATGCTCCACCCCTAGGCACGTTAAATTAAAAAAGAGAGCTTCTTAATAGTTTTTTCGTTTCTCCTAGACATCAATGAGATCAGAAAGAGATAAAATGGAGACATTTTCTTTTGTCTCCTGCTTCTCAGACTTTTCCTCTGAGAAATAATACCATAGTTTTCTCACCAATGTCTCCTCTTGAGGTCCAGCTCAGCAAAGTTATACAATGGGCTCAGATTTTCCAAGTGGTGTCTTGACTTTTGTGCAGTTTGAAAGTATTTGCATTGTGTGCTCAGTAACACCTTGTGAAATGTATGGACAGTTGTAATTATAGGAAGGTGTTTTATTACCACAAACAAAACTCTAGTCCTTGCCTTTGAATGATACTATTAGTTGCTCTAACTTATATCACTGTGCTCCAGTTAGATCACAAACATGCTGGAAGAAATGGTGGCATAGTGGTTAAAGCAGTGGATTTTGAACTTTGAGGTCGTGTGTTCAAATCCCACTACTGATGTCATGAGCAAGTCACCTCACCTGCCTTCCCTCCAATTGTGAAATCAAAAGAAATGTAACCAATTCTATCTCTTAATGTTGTAAGTCACCTTAGATGGAGACTTCATTCCAATAACAACATCTGCAAAAACCTGATTCTTAAATGAAGCACAAATCTCTTGTAAGTCACGTGAGTCATCAAAAATCCAACTTCAAGCGCTAACATTTTCCTATAGGCAGTTTTGTCTCAGCTGCCCAAAGGACATTCTTCCAGAAGCATTGTTGCCTGTCAATATGCATTTTAGCAATCCCCTGTCTAGCATTTTTATGTTCTTCTTTCAAATGTTATTCCTCCGGGGTCTAAGTCCATTTAGCCTGCTGTCACTCAGAAAGTGTCAGATGACGCAATCAGACACTGATGGACCTTGACCCTGGAGTTCAGCTTGTATCTCTTTAGAAGTTGTCCTTGAGTTTTTGTCTAACATTCTCACCATTCTTCTGCCCATTCTGGAGCTGAATTGCCTCTTGTGGCTGCATCCAGGGAGTTTTGCTACAGTTCCATGGAACTTAAACTTCTTAATAATATTTGCCACTGTTGTCACAGGAACATCAAGCTGCTTGGAGATGGTCTTACAGTCTTCATGTTTAATATGCTTGTCTATAATCTCTTCAGACAACTCTCTCTTTTGCTTTCTTTGGTCCATGTTCAGTTTGGAACACGTGATGATACCAAACAGCAGACTGACTACTTTTCTACATTTAAATAGGCTGAATGACTAATTATGCCAATGTCAGAATTTTATTAAATCACTTAGTGTGTACTGATATACCAGTTTTTGAGAAGGGCATTATGTTTGCATACTTTCTCATCTAGTAGGAGTGTTTCAATCATTAGAACATCATACGTATTGTTAGCTAAGAAAAAAAAAAAGATTATTAAAAAGCACATACATGTTTCAGTACAAACAATAGTCTGTGTCTTTTGTTGATAGTCTGAGATAACATGCAAATAAGAATTTATTTCTACTATCCATTTATAACAATAAACTTGAACCTGAAGGACAGAAATACAGAACCCATCTGAACTTAATATCCCGAGATCACACTACTGGCCAATCACTATCTTCTGATTCTCCTTGGCTACTTTAGCTCAAAAGCTTCTGTCAGCGTCATTTCCTAGTGTGGACAGTGCAGGGCTTTTTTAGTGCAGCTTTAAGAGTTATAGATTAGAGAAGAAATGGACTAATCATGATAAAGATGAAATATTGTTTATTAAAAAGAATCTGCCTTATAGCTGCACTAACATATTAAAGCTAACTTAAGCTAGATATTTATTTCAAGAATTACAATAATGTATAGTTTTTGTATTTTTTTAAATTTTTAATTCCACTTTGTTTAAATAGTTAGGGTTAGGGTTAAATATTAAAACATTTCTAATAGTTATTAATAATTTTAATAAGTATCAATAGAATAAAATGTTTATTTCTTCTTGATCAAAAATCATATGATTCATTTAATAACTTTTTATATACTGTATATATGTAGCATTCTTTTCAGTCTACTAAAATATTTATATCAGTGGTCAGTATCAACCCTGGAGTGTTGATTAAGTACTTGGTAATGTTATTGATGTCAAAAATGGCATTGGTGTATCCCTATTGATAATGTTTATTGGGAGTTTGCATTTGTCAAATAAATAATTATTATAAAGAGCATCGTTTCTCTTTTCGTCTACTAATCTGGAATAGTATTTAGAGTTGGCCAGGAAATGAAAAAAAAAAACTTTTTATACCTTTTTCCATCATGTTGGAAAGATGTGTAACTTTCTAATCTGTACTTTTTGGCATTCTGATATAATACTGTCATTAAAATATGTGAGTTTCTTTGTACTCTTAACACTGTAAACTGATTGATTTTTTTTTTTGGTATAAAAAATGTATACATAGAATTTACACATCATTTGACCATTTATCCAGCAGCCCTATAATCAAGGCAGAAATCAGCCCTGGGTGGGAAGACAGTTCACTCACACTACTCTCATTCTCATTCATACTGGACCAGTTTATTTCTGCCAGCTAATTTTACATTCAGGTATTCAAGAACTGCGGTGGGTTGGCGCCCTGCCTGGGGTTTGTTTCCTGCCTTGCGCCCTGTGTTGGTTGGGATTGGCTCCAGCAGACCCCTGTGACCCTGTAGTTAGGATATAGCGGGTTGGATAATGGATGGATGGATGGATGGTATTCAAGAAACATGTTAAACATAAGCACCAACTGGAGACTCCCTTCAGGCATAGGGAGAGTGTACATCTTTACATACCATACCCCGTGACAAAGTCAATATTTGATATATTGAGTGACCTGAGGCTGTGGAGCAACAATAACAACCACTGTGCCAACAAATTTGTCTTTTTCCATATTTATGTCTGTACTGATATAACTCTTATTTTTGACCTTAATAAACACATGTTGTATAGTTAAAGGAACCATTGCTCATTTTTTATTTTGCTGTATATCTGTGCACGATGTGTAGAGAACAAAAGATTCACTTCTGTATGTTGTGCCAGCAATATTTTTATTGTAACTTTTAAAATATATTCCACAATAGATCATAATTTTTTGGAGCTTTGCCCAGAAAACTAAGCTCATCTCTCCATTCTCTTGTAAAATGTTTTAACAATACAGAAGTCTTGTTGGTAATCGGGGCTAATTGTGGTCAATATGGCTTCAGGTGGAGTGAGCTGTCATTTTTATAGTGTGCCAGAAGGATAGATTGAGGCAGTATAAACCTGGCGGAAAAACAAAAGTGAAGGACCTAAAAATAGACAGTAGGCTGAATAGTATTGACTAGTAAGAATATGAGCCCAAAGAGTGTGCCATTCAATAAAGAATGCCGGCAGTGCTTATAGAAATCAGTTCTCTCCCTTCAATTTTTCAAATTTGATTCTGTTATAATATAGAAACTTTATGTAAATAGGGCACATGGTACTCTAACACCAAATAAAATTTTTTTGTTAAATTAAAAGCAAAATTTTGCAGATATTTTAATTTATTCATGCAATACAGGGTAGAGAACAAAGTTGTCAATTTTGTAAGTACTTCCTTTGAAAAATGTTTGATAGTGGTACCATTGGAAAGTACAGAAACACAACATTCAAAAGACAAAATGCAACAAGTAGTTTAATAACTAATAATGTTAGAGTAGCTTATTAAACAAGCTAAAACTGATATGATTAGATCTTTTATTACAGTATCTCAATTCCACTGTTGTACCTGCATTTGTGTCAATTTGACCCTGTTTATCTTTACACTCTTGCAAAAACTGTATCCAATATGAAGTCCACATCCTCCCCTTTTGATGGAGTTCCTGCTCGCCTCTTTAAAGAGACTATTGATGTTATTGGCCCTACTTTCCAGCTTATTATTATTTGTTTTGCCACTGGTTCTGTCCCTACATACAGTATTTTAAGCATGTAGTGGTCCAGTCTGTGCTTAAAAGACATTAACTATACCCTACTCTCATTAGTAATTTCTGATTTAAATTGTCATTCCACTCCACAAAGTTTTTATGTCAACTGCTGTCTTTCTCTGTTCCTTTCCTTGTAACGATATTCTGGAATCATTTGACTCAGGGTTCAGAGATTTTCATGGTACAGGCAGTCCCCAGGTTACTTATGAGATAGGGACTGTAGGTTTGTTCTTAAGTTGAATTTGTATGTAAGTCGGAACAGGTACATTATTTTAATAAACTAGCCAACCCGCAGCGTAGCATACGCCGCATAATTATGTATTGATGGGTGAACACTTCCTGAACGACACAGTTGTCCAAATGGGGTGGGTTTGAGGATACAACTGTGATTGAATGAAAAAATAGACCTTTGGAGAGAGCAACATACAATTGTCCGTGACTAAAAGCGGGATCGTCTGTGACGATGGAGGCCACGCTGGTGAAAGTTACTTCGTCGGTAGGGATAAGTGTCAGTACTTGTTCATTAAGGTGTAGCGAGTCTTCGTTGGTGATGCTTAATATAGCTCGTGTACTGAGTTGTTCCGGAGTCACAGTTGAGAAACACTTTTTAATGTCTTTAAAGCACAAGGAAAAAAATGAACATGTGAAACATCCGTAATGTAATAAGCCACCAAGAAAAGTAACATTGCAACAATGCACGCTACGACCCGATCGCTGTAAACAGAAGTGAAAACAAAATCGAGCCCGGAGCATTCTTTAACTGCCTTGTGGCACAGTGGTAGTACTACTGCTTTGCATTAAGGAGACTGTGCAAGATTGTGGGTTCGCTTCCTGATTCCTCCCTGTGTGGATAGCGCTTTGAATACTGAGAACACCGCTATATCAATGTAATGAAGTATTGTTATTCTTATGCGTCCAGCCCTCTCTCTCTCGCACGCCTGTATGTGTGTGTGTGTGTGTGTGTCACTCTCTCTCTCTCTGGCTCGCTCGCTGCACGTGTTCCTGCAGGCATACACTGCATAATTATTTATTGATGGCTGAACACTTCCGGAAAGACACAGTTGTCTAAAAGGGGTGGGTTTGAGGATACAACAGTAAGTGAATGAAAAGATGGAACTCTGGAAAGAGCAACATACAATTATTGTCCGTGACTGAAAACTGGTTTTGGCAGATACATGCATATCCTTTTGAAAGTTTGGCCCTTTGCCTTATAAATTGTCATCGCAAAGGCCAATCTAACAGGAAATTGTCTTTGTGTAAAAGTAAAAGGCAAATTATCCGCGACAAACAAACTGTTTTACAAAATGCATACCAACTTGCGGCGTAGCATACATATAATCCACGAAGTTACCCGACCATGGTAGTAGCGAGGGGAAGTTTGGTGCGTACAAAGGGTAGTAACGTAATCAGTGCAAGTGTATGACCCACACTTACTGGGTATTCCTCGTTCGTGGGGAACAATTGCAAGCCCCAGTCCCCATTACGAATGGGGTTCAACGGCTTACCCACGCCTGTTGGCGCCAGTTAGACACACGTTGATCCATTCAGTGTAACGCACGTGCAGTACTGGACATCCAAGGGCATCACATACCTGTTAATGCTCAATCTCACGTGGCTGAAAGCCACTCATCCCTCTAAGAAGTTGGATGCCGACCACTTGGTGATCGCGTAACTATTTAGCAGTAGGGAGTCTCATTCGTTTTCGGAATTAACCAGACTAATCGCTCCACCAACTAAGTACTGCCATGTAACACCACGCACAGAATCAAGAAAAAGCTATCAATCTGTCAATCCTCTCCGTGTCCGAGCAGGGTGAGGTTTCCCGTGTTGAGTCAAATTAAGCAAAATTTGTGTGTGGTGAGTTGTTGCGTCTGGGCACATGAGCAGGCACTGTGAATGCGTTGAGAGCATGGGTGGACGCGTGCCGGGGAATAATGAGTATCTATATATCTTCTTAGATACAGATAGCGTCTGATAGTTGTGATGGTTTTACACTCCAGTACATTGCGGTGAACGCTGGTAACAGTCAGGCGAGCGGGCAGGTAGGCGTCCTCATCCCATGCTCTTAGAGTTGGTGGGCGTGTCTCTCTATCGGTTCGAGTTGTTGGGCGGTGCTCTGTTGTTTGTATCCCATGGTTGGACGACTTGGTGGATTATATATGGTAATGCAGCCGAAACCGAAAAGAATAATGAAAAGTCAACGTGGCTCAGTGGTGCATGTGTACTGTAGCAGAGACGAAAGCGAGATGGTGAGTTGTTGCATCCGGGCATGTGAGCAGGCACTGTGAATGCCTTGAGAGCATGGGTAGACGCGTGCTCGAGTTGGTGGGCTGGGCTTTGTGAGTTGACTGACATGGCTATTTTTTGCGTATCCCATGGTTGTCTTCCGGCAGTGTGACTGCCTCGAGAGACAGGGCGTCCTTGTTTGGTGAGTTGTTGCAGTTTGTGAGTTAAAAGCTGCGATGGTTTCACACGTTTGGTGAGTTGTTGCAGTGTGTGAGTTAAAAGCTGTGATGGTTTTACACGCTGGTAACAGTCAGGCGGGCGGGCAGGCATTCTCATCCCATGGTCTTAGAGTTGGTGGGTGTGGCTCTGTGAGTTGTCGTGCGTATCCCATGTTTTACACGCTGCATACAGCGATTAACATCCGCGATAAACATGCCTCTTCTTAGATGGTCCTGCCATGTCCACCGTCGTTCTCGAAGCATACACACCGCCTGGTCATGCACCCACTCGCAAGAGCAACTCACAGACACCTGCCCACCAACTCTAAGACCATGGCGTGTAAAACAGTTTGCGATGGTGGACGCAGTCGTAACCGAAAAGAATAATGAAAAGTCAACGTGGCTCAGAGGTGCATGTGGACTGTGTAGCAGAGACAAACGCAAATGACACCATGTTTTGTGAGTTGCTGCGTCCGAGTTGGTGGGCGTGGCTCTGCGAGTTTTTGTTGTATCCAATGGTCTTAGAGCTGGTGGGCGTGGCTCCGTCCTGCGTGCTTCCATGGGTGTCTTGCTTGCGCTGGTGGTGGCTTAGTGAATTATATACTGTATATAGAAGATGCTATTGTTGACCTACTGTAACCAAGTGCTCTGACAATGAATGATGGAGTTTCACCTCTCTCTGACCTTTTTATTATTTCTACTTTATTTTCCATGGTGATGGTTTTTCTCTTCTTTACTTTATCACCAGCACTTGCATCAGATTTGTGTTTCAGAGATATTGTTGAAGGCTGAAGACAAAAGGTTAAGATGAGCTCTTCTGCACAGCACTGTACATGCTATCACAGCAGGAAGGCACCCCTCATCAGCATGTCTGGTGTACTGACGAGAGACAACTTTCTGCTATGTACGTAATAGTACAAGCAGGCTTGCTATTGAGAATGAATGGGGGCAGCGAGGGGTGGTTCACCACCCGCCCACCACACAGTCACCTCCACTTGCATACAGTATGCTACCTGCAGCGTCCGCCCACTGAGAGCGAACAGGGTGCGGCCAAAGGAGGGTAGTGAATCACCCACCACCACCCCCATTCAAAAGGTATCCACCTGAGGCACACTACAGTGCTGCCCCCTGCTGCCCCATTCACCCTCAATGGCCTCCATTCAGCCACAATCAGGTCACCGCTTGCAGCATCACCAGCCACCCACCAAGAACGAACGGGGTAGCCGTAAGAGGGACACTGCAAGGCTGTGTGGTGGGAGGGCAGTGAAATGCACCCCTACGCCCCATCCAGCCTCCGTCCAGTCAGGAGCAGTAGCTGTGGCGGCATGGTGGGCGGTCAGCCAACTGCCCAATCAAGCCTCCGTCCTGTACACGAGTGACAGCTGCAGCCCCTGTGACTATGGACCCCCGGGTCATCGCTTGCTGCGCACCCAGCTGCCCACTGAGAATGAATGGGGTGCGGTCCCCACCATCCCATTCATCAACTGGTGCCGCCCGAGGGACACCACACTGCACAAACCGCTTCCGTCCAGCCACCGCTTGCAGCGTCCCCAGGCTGAAGATGACAGAGCGGCAGTTACTGGGGAGCCTGCATCGCGTCCCCCAGACAGATGAAGGAGCAGCTGCGGCCCCGTTTGTAAGTTGTATATCAGATGTCCGTAACTTGGGGACTACCTGTACTGAGTTACTTGCTGTTGATTTTGATTTTACTCGATTTAACTGCTGCATTTGATTATGTTACTCATGCAATATTTCTTGACTGCCTTAAAAAGTAGATAGATAGATAGATAGATATGATAGATAGATAGATACTTTACTAATCCCAAGGGGAAATTCACATACTCCAGCAGCAGCATACTGATAAAGAACATTATTAAATAAAAGAGTGATAACAATGCCGATAACAATGCAGGTATACAGTCAGACAATAACTTTGTATAATTTTAACGATTACCCTCCCCCGGGTGGAATTGAAGAGTCACATAGTGTGGGGGAGGAACGATCTTCTCAGTCTGTCAGTGGATCAGGACATTGACAGCAGTCTGTCGCTGAAGCTGCTCCTCTGTCTGGAGATGACACTGTTTAGTGGGTGCCCATCGCTCTGCCACGGACGTCAAACTGTCCAGCTCCGTGCCTACAATAGAGCTTGCTGTACTCACCAGTTTGTCCAGGCGTGAGGCGTCCCTCTTTTTTATGCTGCTTCCCCAGCACACCACTGCGTAGAAGAGGGCACTCGCCGTCTGATAGAACATCTGCAGCAGATGTTGAAGGACGCCAGCCTTCTAAGGAAGTATAACTGGCTCTGTCCTTTCTTACACAGAGCATCAGTATTGGCAGTCCAATCTAATTTATCATCCAGCTGCACTCCCAGGTATTTATAGGTCTGCACCATCTGCACACAGTCAACTCTGATGATCCATGGGTCCATGAGGGGTCTGGGCCTCCTAAAATCCACCACCAGCTCCTTGGTTTTGCTGGTGTTCAGTTGTAGGTGGTTTGAGTCGCACCATTTAACAAAGTCCTTGATTAGGTCCCTATACTCCTCCTCCTGTCCACTCCTGATGCAGCCAACGATAGCAGTGTCGTCAGCGAACTTTTGCAAGTGGCAGGACTCCAAGTTGTATTGGAAGTCCGATGTATATAGGCTGAACAGGACCGGAGAAGTACAGTCCCATGTGGTGCTCCTGTGTTGCTGACCACAATGACAGACCTGCAGTCCCCAAGATGCACATACTGAGGTCTGTCTTTAAGATAGTCCACAATCCATGCCACCAGGTATGAATCTACTCCCATCTCTGTCAGCTTGTCCCTAAGGAACAGAGGTTGGATTGTGTTGAAGGCGCTAGAGAAGTCTAGAAAAATAATTCTTACAGCACCACTGCCTCTGTCCAAGTGGGAGAGGGATCGGTGTAGCATATAGATGATGGTATCCTCCGCTCCCACCTTCTCCTGATATACAAACTGCAGAGGGTCAAGGGCATGTTGAACCTGTGGCCTCAGGTGGTGAAGCAGCAGCCTCTCCATGGTCTTCATCACATGTGACGTCAGAGCAACAGGCCGGAAGTCATTCAGCTCACTAGGACGTGATACCTTTGGGACTGGGGTGATGCAAGATGTTTTCCAAAGCCTCGGGACTCTCCCCTGTTTCAGGCTCAGGTTGAAGATGCGCTATAGAGGACCCCCCAGCTCCGATGCACAGACCTTCAGCAGTCGTGGCGATACTCCATCTGGACCCGCTGCTTTGCTGGTACGAAATTTCCTCAGCTCTCTGCTCACCTGCGCTGTTGTAATTATGGGTGGGGATGTCTCTCCTATGCTGGTATTAGCAGAAGGATGTATGGAGGGTGCAGTACTCCAAGGTGAGAGTGAGAGAGGGTTAGGGTGGTCAAACCTGTTAAAGAAGTTGTTCATTTGGTTTGCTCTCTTCACGTCTCTCTCGATGGTAGCACCCTGCTTTGAGCTGCAGCCAGTGATGATCTTCATCCCATCCCACACTTCCTTCATGCTGTTATTCTGCAACTTCTGCTCCAGCTTTCTCCTGTACTGCTCCTTCGCCGCCCTGAGCTGGACTCTAAGTTCCTTCTGCACGCGCTTCAGCTCATGCTGATCACCACCTTTAAAAGCCCTTTTCTTCTGGTTCAAAAGGCCCTTGATGTCACTTGTAATCCATGTCTTGTTGTTAGCATAGCAGTGTACAGTTCTTACTGGAACTACAATGCCCATACAGAAGTTGATGTAGTCAGTAGTGCAGTCAACAACTTCCTCAATGTTCTCACTATGTGATCCCTGCAGGATAACCCAGTCTGTAGTTCCAAAGCATTCACTCAGAGCCTTCTCTGCCTCAGGGGACCACTTCCTGAATGAGCGTGTGGTTGTAGGTAGGACCCTCACTCTTGGTTTGTAGTGAGGCTGAAGCAGAACCAGGTTATGATCTGCTTTTCCAAGCACAGGCAGTGGGGTGGCGCTGTATGCGTCTTTAACGTTTGCATACAGTAAATCAATAGTCTTATTTCCCTGGGTGTTACAGTCCACATACTGGGAGAAGGCAGGTAATGTTTTGTCCAGCGTCACATGGTTAAAGTCTCCAGCGATTAGCAGAAGCGCCTCAGGGTGCTGCGTTTGTAACTTAGCAACAGCAGAATGGATGATGTCACTCGCTGTCTCCACGTCCGCCCGAGGAGGGATGTAAACAATAACAACAATGACGTGTCCAAATTCTCTGGGCAAGTAATAGGAACGCAAACTTATGGCCAACAGTTTGATGTCCCTGCAGCAAGTGGAGACTTTGACGTTAACATGTCCAGAGTTACACTACCGTTTATTAACATAGAGAGCGAGTCATCCTCCTTTGTGCTTCCCGCAGGTACTTGCATCTCTGTCTGCTCAAACTGTGCTAAACCCGGGTAGCTCCACGTTAGCATCTGGGATGGTGGTAGTTAGCCACGTTTCGCAAAAGCACAACAAACTGCATTCTCTGTAGGTTCTGACATTTTTCACCAGCACAGCCAGTTCGTCGATCTTATTTGATCGTGAGTTCACATTTCCCATGATCACCGAAGGCTTAAAACACCACTTTCTCGCAAGCCGCTTCATTTTTAGCTTAGTGCCGGCTCTGCTGCCATGATACCGACTTCTTACCTCGTTGGGTAAATAGGGAACCACACCGGCACTGGCATTTGTTCTTAGCGCTCGAAGTTGAGTACTTGAATAGACGAGTCTCAGCGTGTAAAAAGCCATGCCCACGTTGTAAAATTAAGTGTGTCCAGGGAACGAATCCACATAAAATAAAGTGATAGGAGTGATCAATAAAAAAGAGAAAAATAAAAGTAGAAAAATACATGTAGACTCAAAACACACACCTTTTTTCCATTAGCTTTTAGGGGTACCCAGATGTATTTTTTATATTTTGTTGTTTTGTTTTAATATGTTTGTGCTAATGATTATATGGCTTGCAGCTTTGTTTTCCTTTTCCTTGTCATTTATCTTTTATAGTCATAGCTCTTTGCTTATCACAATATTGTTTTTGAATATGTTTTATAAATAAAATTAAAAATACAGGAGACAAAAAGGAGAGGATAAAACTCCATTTAACAACAAGCATTTAAAAGGAAAACTAGGAGAACAGTTGATAAGCAGCATTCAGAGAATATTAAAACTGGAAAACAAAGTGCCAAAACCAAAGCAAAACAAAATTTGAAAACAGAAGTCATAAACCTACAACTAGGTTCTACAACTAGGACCTTTCCTTACTAGCATTGGTTTTTCAATTGTTTTTAGTTTTCCATCCAATACTGCACAAACTATAGAGTGGGTCAACATCTTTTATAGGGGAAGTGCCAGTATGTCATACATTGCAAACCATGAGACTACTAATGTGTGTTGTTGCCTCAGGCAATATAATGTCACCAATTCAAACAAATAACAAAATAGTGACTCTGGGAAGAAAATAATAATACAAAATGGTAATGCAAACATCAGACAAATGGAACGATAAACATACACAACAAGAATAATATCATTTATAAAACATTTAAAATGAAAACAAGATTCACACAAACACTACACAACTTATCAATAGCGAAATATTCAATAGCATTCCCTCCATTGTAGATGAGAGGTTAGTCTTCCTCCTCCATTTTGATGAATGTGCTTGATTCACAGAGGAAGGCAATCCCCACTCAGATGATCATTGCTAAATTCACAAAGGGGAACCCCCATAGTGAGTCGGTAACACACTGGCATGGGAAACACTACCATACGTGTATCATTGATGAGCAACCATTTCTTCTGCATCACGGTACTTTGTGTTAAGCGCCCTCTTTTTTAACACTAGAATTACCAGAGCCAACGAAAAAACTCATAAATCCGGTGGGCCTTAAATCCCTTCGCACCTCTCCATCAGCGTCTTTTGTTTTCTAAATGTGTCAATAAGCCCAAGCAGCAAGCAGCCTGCTATACCATCTCCCCACTGCCTCAGAATGGGCAAGAAGTTCTCCCAGTTCCTGCCTTCATTGGTTATCTGGGAATTGTAAGGGGAAATAATTTGATGTGTTTTTTGTCTACAACAATCTATGTACACACATTGTTAAAACAGAAACATTTTTCATGTTTTAGTAATAAATAATAAAATGTAGAAATGAACTGTATAATGTGTGAAGGCTGGTGGCCAAATATCAAATAAACACTTTTACAAAAGGTGCAAGTACAACGCTACAGCTTCTGTGGTGCAGCGGTAACATCCGCTGACTTACAATCAAGTGGTCGTGAATTCAAAACCAGCTCCCCAGCAAATTTACTGTTTTGAGTAGTGAGCTGCTCTTATTGTTAATAGTATACAATAAAAACATACATTTTGATTTGTGTCTGTAACAGCCGCTGTAAATTTATAGCACTTGTAAAAGTTAGCATTTTTTTTCACTTTTATTCTCTCAATCACAATCATGATACAACACTCACCCCCGCCCCAGATCTGACGCAGATACTTTTTATCTGAAACTGACAATAACTGTAGATGTGAGTGATGTTTTGAGACAATGGAACTGAAAATTCTCTGATCCGGAGGGATAAAAGCTGACACACAAACGCTGGTGAATCTGCCTTATTCGTATCTCATTGTTGATTTAATTTTTTTAGATTCAGTTTTATTGAGTGTTCCTGCTCACACTGAATTAGTATACACCTTATGGTCCATGATGTCAAAGCCGCACTGACAAAAAACAGAGACATAGGTATATATGATATTTGTAATAACTCATTTTATGACTTGTATAGTACATTTCAGAAAACATTGTAGCACTGATGCAACATTATTCATATTATTCATATTCATTCGCACGCCTTCTTGCGCTTGTAATCAGTGACCGCATTCTTTTTCCCGATCTTGCCAGTGTCCACTTTTGGGTATATGGTGGTGTTTCTTTTGTACTCCAGGACATACAGAGGAAAGAATAGTACAGAGAGGCCAGTTCTGCACTATTTGCAATCATCAGATTCAAATGTTAACAGTTCCCACACACCCAAGGACTAACCTTTCTACGTTTACGACATGTGTACCTGTTGCAATGTACACACTTCTCTCTGTGCTGTGTTACTATCACATCGAAGAGGCTGGGGGGGAGCAGCGGTCTTGGAACAGAAGCTTGTCGATGTTGCATCCTCTTTTGCTTTATCCATTGCTTTTTCTTGTAAGAAGCAACAACGAAGTTCCTCTGCAAGGTGAACAAAGAACACTCTTTTCTCAGTGGCCTCCGTGCATGTCTTGTACAGTACATGTGCGTTGATCGCCACCAAGTCAAGCGTGTTATAGCACAAGCAACCGGTCACCTGTGTGTTCCTGCTCGCCAGCTCACGCCTTCTGGTGCACGATGTCAACGCAGCACCGGGCAAAAAAGAAAGAGACAAATATATGTGACATTTTGAAGAAATGATTTTAAGACCTGAATAGTACCAATCAGAAAACATCGATGTGTTTACATAGATTGTTGTAGACACAAAACACACATCAAATTATTTCCCCTTACAATTCTGGGTAGCTCACACACAGATAATCAATCAAGGCAGGAACTGGAAGAACTTCTTGCCCATTCTGAGGCGGTGGGGGGATGGTATAGCAGGCTGCTTGCTGCTTGGGCTTATCGCAGTGGCGGACCGTCAGGGCCTGCAAGGCCTTCTCTGCTGGCCTAAAAAATATCTGAATCACAAACTGATGTTAATTATATTTTGTCCATGAATACTTATTAAATAATTCCAAATAGTCTGTCCGCTTCCTTTCATAGCTTTTCCGATGGTTGTGCTGCTTCCAGACATGTATTTTCGTATTAAAGCATTTAACCAATCACATTTCAGCCATCATTTGTTGCCAGGCAGGGTCAAAGTCAAAGAGGTCTGCCTGGGAGGCCTTCACAATCCGTTCTGCAGACCCTCTAACACAAAATAAATGTCGATTAAACTGTTCCTTCAACCAATCAGATTTTGAGTTGGTTTCACTAGGGCCCTCTAGCAGGCATACGGCAACGTCACCGTATTCAGACCCATTGATTGGATAGGATGGTGTAATAGCTATTTTGTCACACTATGGCTGAAGGAGGAGAAGAAATAGATTTGGTGGCAGATTTACTTTCTAGGACATTTTCAAGACAGACTTTTCAAAAAAAGCTGGACATTGTTAAGAAAGGTCGGACAACTCCGAAGCTAGCTAGCCTGTCACAACCAGAAGGAGGATTTGTCCGCCACTTTCAGGTTACCAACTACGAGCGGTACCACTTGCTCACAGGGTCCGAGGAACACTGCAAATTTTATTGCTGGGAGCACTTGTTATTTGCCACTGGTCGACATGGTGTTTGGAGCCACACTGGGTTTGTAAATTTGACTTGCCTAACCAAGGCAGCAACAAGACATCAAAGCACTGCCGGACACTTACAAGCAACGGTGCTTTCCAAAACTTTTGGGGAAACCAGAGTGGATCTACAGCTGAACGAGCAAGTGAACAGGGAAATGGAGCTCCACAACGAAAAGGTGAAGAAAAACAGAGAAATCTTAGAAAGACTGATAGACTGTGTCATTTTTTTTGGGCAAACAGGAACTTTCATTTTGGGGACACGATGAAAGCGCGGGATCCAATAACAGAGGGAATTATGTGGAGCTTCTTTCTCTCATTGCTGAGAGCAACACGGATTTACATTACCACCTGTCCAGCAATAAAGTGTTTAGTGGGACGTCAGGTAAAATTCAAAACGACCTGATCACTGCTATTACTGAAGTGATGGGAGAAGAGATAAGAAGTGACGTTAAAAAAGCACCATTCATCTCTATTATGGTGGATGAGACGACAGACACGAGTAACACAGCGCAGCTAGCACTGGTCCTGCGTTACGTTACGGGCACAGGTGTCAAGGAGCGATTTGTCAGATTTGAAGATGTTACCAGTGGGAAGCGAGCCAATGACATATGCAGGTCTTATCATCAGAGTTTTATTGGAAAATGAATGTCTGGGTAAAGTTGTGGCACAGTGTTTTGTCGGCGCAGTGGTCATGTCTTCTGGATTAAATTGGGTGCAGGCTAAAGTTAAAGAGAGAGCACCTTTGGCTTTATTCATACACTGCTATGCACATCGGCTCAATTTAGTACTGACTCAAGGGGCCTCAAAGCTTAAAGAATGCAAGATCTTTTCGGCCAACTCAATGACCTTGGTGCATTTTTTTCTAGATCGCCTCGGCGCACGCAACTACTGGACGAAATCTAATCTGCCAGCGGCGTCTCACTCGTGTGGCACCAACACGGTGGCAGTACACATCCAGAATGGTCAATACGGTCTTTGAGAAGCGAGGTGCTCTAAAGGAACTGTTTCATCACATTCTGGAGCATCATGACGAGTATGATGAGGACACAGTGCACTGTGCTGATGGATTTAAAGCACGTCTGGATGATTTTGAGTTTTGTTTTTTGCATCACACATTCAATGGCATTTTTGAGTATTCAGACGTGCTCTTTTCAATACTACAGGACAAAAAACTGGATGTGCAGTTTTGTCTGGCTAGGGTAAAGGAGTTCTGTGACACCGTTGAGTGAGATAGAAGCCGAAATGAGGAACTCTACGAGGTCACTGAACGCACAGCAGGTGCTCCGAGCGCACGAAGAGGTCAAGCGCAAGATCCTCGCGCGCACTACCGCCACCTCCATGGCAGGATTCTGGACAATATAATTTGCCAGACACAGACCAGATTTCCAGACCACGAAAAACTGATGTTTGTCACACTCCTCGACCCCCAGAAGTTTCGGGAATACAAGAAAAATTTCCCGCATGCAGCCTTCTCCAGTTTAACACAGAGCCACGGAACACTTTTTGATCTGTCTCGGCTAAAAACAGAACTGACTGTAAAGTATGCCATGGATGATTTTGCAGGAAAATCTCCCACTGATCTCCTTGACTTCCTTCATCAGAAAAATCTGAATGAGAGCATGGGGCAGCTGTACACATTGGTATGTTTGGCGGTGACCATTCCCGTGTCCATTGCTTCTGTTGAGCGGACATTTTCAGCCCTAAAGTGAATTAAAACTTATGCCAGAAATACGACAGGGCTGGTTCGACTTTCAGCATTAGCTTCGATGGCGATAGAAAGGGACTTCGTGATGGAACTGAAGCGCACGGATAATCTGTACGACAGAGTAATTAAACTGTTTTTGAGGAAAGAGAGGAGGATGGATTTTGTTTACAAATAATCCGAATTTTTGGTAAGTAAAATGTTGCGATTTTCCTAAATAATATTAGTAGTACTAGGGTGTTGTACCGTGTTAGCCATTATGAATGTAGAGAAAAGCCAAGCAAAATGACACCTTTTATTGGCTAACTAAAAAGATTACAAAATGCGAGCTTTCGAGGCAACTCAGGCCCCTTCTTTAGGAAAGATGTAATAATATTGCAAGTTTATGAGTTATTATTGATGTTTTTATGTGTGTCACAGCTGTAGCTGCAGTAGAAAGGAACTTGTTCACCCCTGGTTTGTCTATTCAATAAAGGCATTTATTGTGGCTACAGGAGTTATCTATCTGCGATGCAACGGCTCTTTATACTGTATTTCTGCATATTAAGATGGTTTTTATAACCATAAATTAGTTTTTGAGGGGCGGGTTGATTCAGACGGAGCACTACTGAAGGCCTAGGTGTGAAATGCACGGTCCGCCATCGACACATTTAGAAGACAAAAGAGCCTGATGGAGAGGTGCGAAGAGATTTAAGCTGCGCCAGATTTACGAGTTTTTCGTAGGCTCTGGTAATTCTAGTGTTAATCCTCATAATCTCTGGCTGTTTGCAAATAGCCAGGGGTTCAGTTTAAAATGCAAAAAGCATTGGTCATCTCTATTTTTGGATTCTAGAGAGATATAATAAGATTTTATGTTGTCTATATCAAAAGAGGTTTCTGTGCTGAAGTGTAGCAATCTGTATTTTGGTTCCAAATCCAAATTTGCCTAGTGGAATGAACAGAACATAACAAATGATAGTATATCTAATTTTTATTATAAAATTATGCTGGATAGCCATTTGAACCTGCGGTATTTTTGCTTTATAAAGAATTTATAATACTTTACATTTTTCACCTTCTGTCTTTAAACTGTTTATTCCACAGGAATAACATTTGCTTTGATAACCACAGCAGTACTTTTAATTATGATATGGGTGCGAGAATCAGTTTAGTATGGTAAATAAATAATTGGCTGAATTGATACTTATAGCAGTTTAATATTCACACACTTCAAATTGTCTTCAGAATTGAACATAAGATGTTTTACAGCATATTTATAATAACTCTTAAATTGTCAAATATGTTACATCTGGTTTTACATTTTAAAGTTGTCCTGCATGTCATTGATCCTAACTAAATATTAAATCTTAAAGAAAAATCTGCAAAACACAAAGCTTTTTCTTTAAACTAACTTGTTTACAATGGAACCAATCAGTATTAAAAATTAGTTTGAAAAAGATAGATTTTGTTGGAACTTTTGTAATTACTTAGTCACAGACTAAAACAAAATTTCCAATTTAGCATCCAGTTTTTGAAAAGAAGTCCTGCACATCAATATTTTAAATAGTAATTGAGAAGTCTGTTAAAAGACATATTTTCCATCAAAATCATTTCTACAAAATGTTTTCAAATTTCTTCTTGTACTTGTGTGCCCAAAATCACACTCTCATTGTTCCCATGGCAACCAGCTAAGCATATCTTTGAATTCTTTACAGAAAGCAATTTCTGCAGTTAAAGTTCACTAACATATAAAAGTAAAACAGATAAAAGAAATAATAATAACAATGGATTCTGAACCTCTTTAATATAAAATGATGGTGTTTGACTTGCATACCCTTAAAATCTATACAGAAAAGACAGATTCAATGGCTTCATTGTAGTGTTATTGTCAACAGGTTCTTCTCAAGGCTGGTATTCAGCACCTATTGAACAGTCATGCACTGTAGATGTTTTGTAATTTGAATGTTAAAAAATACTAATACATTTCAAGTCATGCAAAATATTTAACACTTTGTTCACTATACTATTGACACAATTTTGAGCAGGTACAAGACACTGTAACAAATATTATTCTAACAGTTATTCAAACTGTACTCATCAATTCAAATGTAGATAAATCTTGAAAGCAATATTTTACCCTGGGTAAGGTAAACAGGCTTTTCACTTATACGCTAGTTTTGGTACATTTTCAGGAAATGTGAATTTGACAATTAAGCTATTAGAATTGTCTATGTGAAAAATACATCTTTGTAAAATAGTTATTTAAAAAAAATCAGATAAACACATTTTTACCAAAATAACTGACAAACAATAATCAGGATTGTTAATAGATGACAAGTTAAAAGCTTCTGTCAAGTTGGACAGCATGGTCTGAACTTAAATTAGCAGACCAAACTACATATGTTACAACATAAATGCCCAAATTGACTTGACTTCCATAGATAATACTCACAGTTTATGACAAAATGTTGTCTATGTGTATACACATTTACAGTATATCAGTACCTCTGGACTGATTTGGAATAAATTTACCTATATATTATATCTTAGTAGAGTGAAGTGTTCATTGAGCAAACATATCACTACTTATCCATAGCTCAAATTTAAGAAGAAGTGGTAATATGCAAATTCACAGCAACACTTTTTTTAACATTATAGTGCTCCTAATATAATGATGCTTAAATATTTTCTGATGTCATCTTATATAATATATATAGTTTGCAAATCATATGCAAAAGATTTCCCAAAGTAAACAAATACAAAAGAAATCCACAAAGTATACAAATGCAAAAAAATATTTCTAATTTTTTTAAAACAATAATATATAATAACTTATTAGGAACACCCATGTAGTAGTATGTTGCACCTTCAGAACAGTACAAATTAATCTGTGCATGGATTGTACAAGACTCTAAATACACAGTTCAGGAATATTTGTAGACATTGCCATTTTATGAAGTTGTTGCAAATTGAATGGCAACAAACATCCAATACCATCTTATTCCAATGATGCTCAATAAAGTTAAGATCCAGTGACTGTGCATGTCACTGAACAAACTATTATTTACTAGTTTCCAGAACCATTTGCCAATGAAATATTCTTTGAGACAGGGCCCATTATCATCAAAGTGTAGATATACTAAAGCCTTAAAGGAATGAACATGGTCAATATTGATACTGTATAAGACTTACTTACAATATCTTATTTACTGTTTACAAGTCCTTCAGTGGATATCAGGGCCATAATGTGTGCCAAGAAAACATGGTACACACCATCACTTTGCTACTGCTGTTTTATACTATTAACAAAAAAAACAGGATGGCTTCATGGACGTGTTGTTTCTGCCAAATTGATGCAAAAGGAACTCTGACTCTTTGAAACTAGCAACTTTTTTCATCTCCTCAATGGTCCAATGTTGATCATTCTGTGCCCACTATACCTGTACTTTATTGGTTTTTGCTGACAACATTTGCACCCAACATGGTGTTTGGCTACTGTTTCCCATTTGAGACAAAGTCCAATATGCTTTGGGCATGCGGAGAATTCAGAATTGACACTGAGTGCAGCAGTATTGAATTTGGAAGTGATATGCCTGGTTGTGGCCCGGCTATTTGCTTGTGTGATTCTCACCATTCTCCTTTGAGAATGCATCTTTTGTCCTCTGAATCACTGCCTCTCGTATTGTTTTTGCACCATTCCAGTAAACCCTTGAAATGGTTGTATGTGAAAAACCCATAACAACAGCACTAAAGTCACTCATTTTGCCCATTGCAGTGGTCAATGAAACACTATTTGATGCTATAAACACTGATCTGCTATTATGTGATGCAAGACTTGTTGAAATGTGCAATTTGTGCAAACGTACAAGGTGCACTAAATAAACTGCAACTCGGGTTTCTGGTTTCTACTTGTAGCCCTTTTGTCCCATAAGAAACTGTATAGTTTACTATTAATTTTCTTACAGAACTGTTGTGGGCCTTGGTGGTTCATTTGGTGGTGGTGGTGGTGGTGGTGGGAGGCTGTTGTAAATTACTACCTTATCTTAAAATGAGGAGTTAATATCGACAATATTACTGATAGCAACATAACAGCTGCTGACAGCTTCTAGGCTCTGCCAAATGTGTTGTGAGTCAGTCTGCTTAAAGTTTTTTGGCTATACGTTTCTCCTACTTGCTGTGCGCTTAGATTTTTTTGGCATGGTTAACTATCAATAGAATAAAATGTACCACTCTTGTTCCTAAGTGTGATGCAAACATCATTAACCAGGGATTTTGATTTGGGTATGATAAGATTGTCCTAGTTAGTGGTGTTTTGACATGAAAAGTCTGATGGAACCATACCAGAATATTCCTATACATGTGCAGGAACTTAACTTAAACATTAACTTACCTAACTAATAACATATGTCCCTCTTCTGCTAATGAATAGCAAAACATTCAAGTTCACTCACCTTTCATGTCACATAATGGGATACTGTCTGATTTGATTGGCACCAGGTCAATCTGATAGTCTTGGCAAACATCACCATCTGACATAATACAGCCATATACATTTAAATGCTAAGAAGAGTGATCGTCTACTAAACTACCCACTTCTCAAGAAATTCAAGTACAACAACTCCTCAAGTTTAAAATTAATCAGCTTTGAGGAGAAAAAGGACACACCATATTAACAAAAACACGCAAACTACACAGACTGCATGATTCAAACTACTTGCTGCACATCTGGTAGCAATGCTGACTACTGTGTGGCCACATGTTTGCTGGTCACTACAAAGTCAGCAAACATTTGAAAAAAAGATTTTATACATGCACAACTGTGTGGTGTTATGGGTCCACAGCTCTCTCAGCAAAGGCCAGTCGTTTTTAAATAAATAATCACCGCGCTTGCGGCTTAGTGAGGGGGCGTAGTGGTTGTGGCTGTAGCGTCTCAGGGCGATCTGCAGTGTGGGCGTTTCTCACCTAAGTACACAGGTGAGGGACTGCCCACATCTGTGATTGTTCCTGGGGCTAATGTCCTGCTGCTATGTCCTCTCGGCATAAATAGAAGCGTGAGCCAGCTATGAAGGATGAACAAGAAAAGAGAAGGAAACGGAGGTTGCATAAGGAAGCAGGAAGGGAGCGAGTGACAGAAAGCCGGTGCAGGAAAGCGAGCGAGAGCAGGCTCGCGGCAGCTGAGCAGGCAGCCTGGGTGTTTGGCCGATACCCAGGGAAGTAGTAGATGTGGTCGCCACCGTAGAGATTACTTTTATGAAGGACGGGAGTGACCGGAAGACGGGTGACTCTCTGCTTAAGGGCGCGGAAGGCAGCGGGAGTCGGGACTTGGGACGTGGTGTCCCCAGCGTGAGAGCCTTGGTCGTTGGGGAGTCCCAAGTCACTGTCAGGAGGGGCCGACTGGAGCCAAGGATCGGTACGGCGACTGGCAGCAGAAGCACATTGAGAAGGTCAGCTGCAGAGAGAGCGTCTCGCCTGCTGCAGGGCCCTAACGGGAGAAGCAGGTGAGACGCTAGTTTAAAAGAAGCACTGGGCTTGTCATTTGGTTTTTAAGAGACTGCTTCCTGCACAACGTTTTAACCTCGGTTTTAAAGGATTGGTTTTTTTTTGCAATGTTTTAAACCTCCACATTTCTTTTTATGGATTATTTATTGAATGAAGATTTTAGACACTACACTTTACTTTGAACATTGTTTTTGATTGTCTGTGAAAAAAAGCACTTTATTGCACTTTGTACTATCCCCTTGCTCTAGTGTTGTTGCCTCACTGTCTAGCTCATCTCGGTTATAACTATCGACGGTGTTGGGTTCAAGGGCTCCCTAACAGTGGATGGGAGCATGGAGCTGAACCCGCATCGTCACAAACTGGTGAAAGATTTTGGAACACAACCAGTTTTTTATATTGAAATTTAAGCTGCTCAAGGTCTCACAGGACAAAAACTTCAAGTACATCTTTACAGTTGTGCAGTATCCATATCTTCTTTATTTTATGCTTTAATTTCAGAGTGCATTGAGACTGGCAGTGGTTCCTGGCCCAGGTAAGCCTCTTTTTCATAATTTGCCATTTCAGCAATGGCTTTCTTGTTGCCAATTGACAACCTGCAGCTTGAAGTCTTCTTTTCACAGTTTAAAGTGACACTAACCTATAAGGTGCCTATCACTCAAGCTGTTGACTCTCATAAAACTCATCTTCAGATACTGTTGTAGCTCTACTAGACCTGTTCTTGTTAGAGTTTCCACAATTTTCCAAGTTCCATTTGAGGATATTGGAAACTGTACTCACTGACACCTTGGCTTTCAAATTCTCTAAAGGAAAATCATAAACTTTTAAGGGTTATAATGATCTGTTTGTCTTCCTTTATTAAGTTCATTTTTTCTTGCTATTATGACAGCAATATACAGTGCAATTTTGTCCAAATAATACTATAGAGTGTGCATTTATACAGACAGAGGGTTTGTAAGTAATCAAGAAAAGTGGGACACCTGTAGGAATTGTTTGCATCAAACTTCAAGGCTTAATAACTTGTTAACCCATTACTGGTTCCCTGCAAAAGGCCTTTTGGTGTAACTACATTTGATTAATAATTACATTATTTTTCAGTTTTTGGTAACCTCTAGATGTTTACTGCTTACTTTTATACTATTCCATGTTATTCACTGGATTTAAGCTTCTTACATTTCAATACAAACTGGAAAAATGTGGATGTTCCAAAATTTTTGACCAGTAGTATAAATGCTTTTTTCTGTACCTGAACACTGTGCTTCTTTGAAACAGAAGTATCATACAGCTGGCTTCATTTTCACATAGTGGAAGGAGCACATATAACCTTCCATGGTGGCTTTTTAAAATTTAGCATGTATCTCCTTAGTAATGGGTGAAAATCAAGATGAAGTATAATGCCTTATGAACAATGCATTCCTAATATTGATCTCCTTACTTTTTATTTAGATTACTGTGGATATCTTTAAGGGAGCACTTGGACTTTTTGCACCAATTTTCTGGCATTTGCTGCGTGGCAACATCTGGAAAAATCTTGAATTAGAAGTGCAAACTTAGAATTAAAAAAAAAGACAATACAACAGACAGTCCTGACTTAAATATTAGGGATGATCTTCATGCCCCAATGCTAAATTGGGAAGTTCAGATGACACATGCGCACACACATCCAAGGGCATAGAGAATACTGCAAGGCTAATTGGTCCAGCCCCACAGGCAGAAACAGGCCATACCCATATTATAAGAAGCAAAATCTTTCTAGAAAGGTAATGACGTTAAGCGTAAGATTAAAAACAAAAGCTTAAGAAGACAAAGCGGATTGTTCCTATAAGCATATGAATAAATTAAATTGCTGATTGAAGCTTATTAATATTTTGCACAACATCTGATAGGACTGTGCCCAAATGACTGTTAATGCAGGAATACCACTTATCCTGGTAGCCATAGAGCTGACCAAACAGAGTTCAGTGTAGGACGTGACTGTGACACTATACTATGTGTATATTATAAGCCAAAGCAGGAGGAAGTTGGAAATAGCAAGACAGTGCACATGTCAGCTGGGACAGAGTTTTGCCTGGGGTTTAGCTCTATGGGATTAATAGAGCCTCAGGTCACTAGTTGGCAGCTTCAGTGTTTTGAGGAAAGTGTTCACGGGTCCCAAAGAGGCTCTTGGGAAATAGAATCTTTGTGGGAACAGATTTGACCTGAAAATTCTTCCTGGTAGACTGGAATGACACCAGCAGTGCTCCTGGTAGTAGCCTTTTAAGGGTCTCCACTTCCTCAGTCAAACGAGCATGGAGTTGGAGGGACGAGGTCTTGTCTGGCAAGGAAAAACAGGTGGCGACTTGGTTTAATAAAGGAAGAATGGGAGGTAGGAAGGAGCTGTTTAATTTCAATGAGCGCTTGTATATGTGGCTAAGACTCCAATAGTCTAGCAGTCAGACAGGGAAAAATTTAGGAAGACTTATAGTTGCATAGCTTTCGGTTGTTTCTGCTTTAGGTGAAAAGATATTCCGATTATGTAGATAAACAGGAATAATGAGCTAAGAAATGTTGTCAGTCTTACATTTGAGAGGAGCAACACACCCTTATTCTGATGGAATTACTATGATACAGGATGTTATTTTTATGGTAGTGGCACTTTTTTTTTGAAAATTACTAAAATCTGCCTCTAGGCTCCAGTGTATGTTGTAATGTTTGCAAATATAAATAGAGATGTTGTAATGCACATAAATTATCATAGGTGGAAGAAAGTCTAATATTTAAGCATTGTGCGTATTTGAAAAAGATTTCAAGTCCATGCCCTAGGAATAATTAATTTTAAAGCACATTACTCCTCCATTATATTGCCATTTTACTCAGCTGTGCTGTGCAGGATATATAAATTGAACCGAGCCACGCATTCGTTTAATAGGAAAAAGCTCAATTTCAACCTTGTAATCGTGAAACAGGGCACACAGCAGTCTCTCTCTTCCTGTTGTGAGATGATCCGGCATTTTAAGTCTTCAGTCTTGTTTTTGACAGATTGTACATTTGCCAACTAGATAGTGGGTAGAAGTGGTTTGTTTGCATGGTATCTGCTCTTGCCAAGCAAACCACCTCAACTCTTCATCTTCGTTTTCCTGGAGAGCTGACATCTCCTTCTTGTGAGAGATAAGTTTTTCTAAGCTTCTTTTCTCCATAATCAGGTCTTAAGCAGTGTTTGGCAATCATTTTGACCGCTCCAGTTAGCTGCAGATATTGTACAATAAATAATGCCAAAAAATAAAAACAATTGTTAGAGCTTAAGACGTAATGTCATCTGTGCCATTTTGGCTTTGTTGGTAAAAAATGTATTAAGATCCCATATTGTAAACTTATAAAAAGTGAAAAATTTAAGGTGGATCATTTTAAGATCAAATTAAGTATGTGTCTAAACTGGAAATATTTATTAAGTGTACAATTATAATATGTGGGAAGCAGTATATAGTCCTGTTCTCACAGTCTTAGCATTTATAGATTAGAATGTAGAGAAATGATGCCATCTTGTTAAAAAAAAAACCTGCAGGAACAGCACTGTTTTTTTTTTCTAGAATGGGCAGTAAAATGTTTTCATTATGATTTTTTTTAAGTATATATATCCATCCATTTTCTAACCCGCTGAATCCGAACACAGTAAATATATATATTCAAATTGTATTTAAACAACAACATAAATATTTGGGCAAGGGCATTAGTTCATGCAATGTGCCTTTGTTGTTGTCATATTTTAAAACTGCATGTTGTGTTGCTGACATACTGTAGTTCAGTCCCCCATGCTGATTTTGACACTATTTCACAATGTGAGCATTTTGTTTTTGCACATGATGGGATACAGTGGTGATGTCAAACTTTGTAGCATGAAGCATAGTCTTCCAGAATAGACCTACTGTATTAAAGTGTGCCTCAGTACACTTACAGTAATATAATCAACCACCTAAAAATATGTTTAGATCTGGACTGTGCTCCATTTGTTTCATTACTTCTGCAAGATATGTATGGCACTTATATAAAAAAAGATAATTCAAGAATTGAAAATACTTAATGTCCAGACCATTGCATAGTGGAAGTATGTTACAAAACAAATTGAAATTGGTTTTTTTTTTTTTTTACTTTTTGCCATGTTACCATCTTTGCAATGATACACAGTGCTACAATTTGCACAATTGGAGGTATAAAATTTATCTCATTGGAAAGGAAAATTGAAGCAGTTGATCGATTTTTTTGCATTGGCAGAAATATAATGATTAATATCTGCCAGATGAGAGCAGATATATATACACAGTACATCTTCAGACATCACAAACACGCATGCTGAGAGGAAAAAAACATCAGGAGAGCAAAATATCAAGTTTAAATGACAAAACATGATTTGAGGAGGTTGTGGTTGAATGGAGTAGACTGAATGATCTAGTGGATATAAACTTTGTTTGAAAAATAATTGATATAAGTATGGAGATTCCCTTTGCTCAATATAACGGTGTCACGAACTCTCCTGCTGTTTGTAGCGTCTGACAAAGGAATGATTAACCTTGCGGACAGGATTCAAAAGTATGAAGATTTATGTAAAATTTTCACAGAATCTTCTTCTAATGAATGAATGTGGCAATAATTTAACAGCTAAGATGCATGTACCATAGTCCTTTCAGTGTAAGGATTAATTTTATTGCTCTTCTTCCTACATATTCAAAAAGTGTAATACCTTTTTACAATGGAGTGGTCAGGGAGTAATGGATTACTTCAGCTGTTGTCTTATGCAGTTCTTCAGCATTTCCTCCTATGTAAAACTGTATCTGATGACTACAGTATTCCTTCATTTAAGAAGGACCTTAGGTCTTGTTTTCAGCTTTTTATGCAGCATTTAAGATTCTGCTTTAAGAGACTAGCAATTATAAAAATAGGCGAAAGAAGGAATGATATAATAAACATTTAAGCCGTATTGGAAAAAGAGAGTGAGAGACATTTTAAGTCATTTAGCTTGAAAGAGTCATGAAAAGTAGAAAGGTGTTATGAGAAAAGGCTCGCAGGCACTTACAATTGGCAATGGAATCACAGGGAGTATATTTGTGCTCTGCAAGATGCAGCTTTTGAGGTTTATGATTCACTGAAGCTCTATTGGTAAAGCGGTCAGACTGTAAATTGCTTCTGCAAACTTAATTGGGGATTTTCTGTCACCTTTGATAAAGCTATGAACATTTTCTAGCCAATATGAGTAGGTACATTGTAAATGCGAGGCAGATTTTAAATCTGCATTTCTAAAGTGCCATTGTACATTGTAATATCTTTACAGCAGATGATCAGTAATGGGCACAATGGCTAATAAATGAGACCTTTAGCTTGAAGGCTTAAAGGCAACAGATTACACAGATCATCCTACTTATTTTTTCACATTGACTTTTATTTTGTTCTGTGATTTCACATTTTCTCTGAAGCTGTCAAATGTTTTAATTGTTTTTATGTAAGAGAAATGAAAAGTTTCCCTTTTGTTGCTCCCATTCATTCATAATCCAAATTGCTTGTCTTTTTGTTAGTTAAATGATACCAAATTAAAACAGTACCACCTGTCATTGCATCTCTGGCCCCTTGCTTTCAGGTAAAGCTACATCAAAACTGATAATTTAGAAGGCTAACTTGAAGGGTTTTTAAAACTAATAGGTGCAGTTTTCTGTGATAAAGGAAGACACTAATTATAGTTTATGACAATAACTTGGCTTTTGGAGATCACTAAAAATATGATGAAAGCTTACAGGGGACTACTGTATCTCCAACAAATTTTAATAATGTGAATAAGATGCAACAAACAGCAATAGTCTTCTGTAATTCCGATAATTGTCAAATCAGTAAGTGTGTAAAGAGGAAAAGTTGGACCTGTATCAAGATTTTTTAACAGCTTAATAATTTGGGCTGGCATGGATAATAATTAAAAACAATCATTAAAGGTAAATAGTCCTTTTTTGAGTTAAAAATGTCAAAACAGATGATTTTATTCTGCATATGTAATGCACTTCAAACAGAAATCTATATTTAAAAAGTGTGATCTTCTGTCTGTCTGTCTGTCTGTCTATTATATAGTGTCTTTCACATCTACTTATTATATAGTGCCTTTCAAATCTATTTATCTATCTGTCTATCTATCGGCTCTCGTGTTCCTCATCATAGTGTCAATGCACATCTTTGGCTGTCCAGTACCAGACCCATAGGACAAATTCAGACTAAAACATATTATACCTTTTTGCACCATGATGCCCAATCTGATGCCAGCTTTCCCATTTCTACTCTGCTCCAAAACCTCAGTCAGTGACATCCACAGTCCCCTTATTCTTCCCATAACCTGTCCTATAGATGTGGAAAGGAACAGCTGCACCTGCCACCCAAATTTTAAACTACACCTGTCTCTAAATTGACAAACCTTCTGCCAACTTGCCCAGTTTCTTATTCTGTCAAAACCCACACAATAATGCCCACACCCCCACCTTCATAATCTTCCAATAACGTGCAGTTCCATCTGTCCTCTAATACATCCATAGCTTAAGTCCAAACCAAATTTTATTCTGCCTCGTTCTTGGCCATTTCCACTGTATTCTATAAATCTACATCATACAATCACTAGATCGCTGAGTTTTCTCAAGTCTTGAATCCCAGTTTATCATTTACCACACCCACAGAGTCATTTCCACTCTAATTTTATTCTACACTTGCTGCCAGTCTGACCAGTCCTATGCAAGTTAGCCAGGCTTACCTCACCTGGGCACAAATTCACATTGTAATATCCACAGACCCCCACATCTTAAAACATAACTCGCTCCCCAACCTGTCTTGTACTACACCCACAGGACAAGTCTAAACTAAATATTATTCTTCCTTTACAATCAGGATACCTATATTTCTTTGAACATAACTTTTGTCCTCCTTTACTTCAGGCCTGAAAATTTCTTACTTACTTTCTGATTAAATTGAGTAATTTTACTAAGCCTACCAAAAAAATTTAGCCTCCTACTGTTGTCTAGATCAGTGTTTCGCAACCTTTTTTTCTGTAGTTCACACTTTTTGTAGCGAAAATCTTCCCAAGGTACACCACTATTATACTAACCACAAACACATATATCTCATCTGTTATTCTGGACAGGGTGTGTCGATTTTGGTCACCTCCTCGTTGTGCCTACTAATACCAATCATGTAGCCTTCATCTAACTGTTCAGCAATACTAAGCCTGCTATAAAATTTTAGCCTCATGCTATTGTCTAGATGACTGCGGCTACTTTCATGCCGCTTACATTTTTCAGAAAGATATTATATATCTCATACCCTGGTTGTTGTCCACAACACAACACAGTACCAACACTTTGAAACAGCAATCAGGGAAAGCAAAATAAAAGGTATTACTTAACCACACACAGTTAGCCAACTCTATTTGTCATAACAAGAGCTGGAAAAAGTCAGTGTGCAAGCTCATCCTTGAAATCGTAAGTCAGGTCAGTCTGGTCCAAGCTCCTTTATCTCCTTTTTTCCTTCAAGTGAATGATTTATGAAGGGGTGCTTCGTTAAAGAAAAAATTTCTTTAATTTTTAAAGTTCTGCTTGAAGTTGCCATCAAAGTCGCACTTGCTTATCTGTACTGTAGTTACATAAAATTAAAGGCGGGTGTGGACTGTGAACCACTAGCATCAGCGTGACAAAGTGCGTTGACGATTGTCCAATGACATTAGATTAAAAAATCCAAAACAAAACTAATTCGCTGCCAATACATGTGAGAGTGTCCAGGGTACAGAGAGCTGCATCGCCAGAAAAATCAGAAAGCAATGAATTAAAGAGCATCCCCCAGGTCATCTACAATCAAGGACTTACATAGACTCTCATTTGCTCAGTGTCCTTCACTCCAGAAATTAATTTTTTTATTCACACAGAAATTAATCAAATACTAGTCTGAACCAATTTTTAATGGATGTTAACATGTGCTGACACCAGGCACATTGTGCAAATAAACAAATTTATTTCATAATTATTTTACATTACCTAATTAATTTAAAAAGAGTTTTTAAAAATATTTGGGAGGTGGTTGTGTCCCAGTGCCTTGTATTACAAACTGCCACTGGACATAAGTCGATTTGCTTTTCCTTTTTAGTAACTCAGCTTAGTAGTTTCTGTTTTGTTCAGTGCTATAATCCTTCAGTAATTGGAAAAAGAAAATGGAGAATATCACCCCATTTTAAAAAACACAGAGGCACTACCCTTTTCTTCCTTGTAACACTGAAAGGGTCCATTGATACGGACAGATCAACAATATCTACTGGCCCTTGCTGGACAGATTATATCTTCTGTAGTTTTGAAGGCTTCCCTCTAAATACGTTTTCACCCATCTAAAGACTGTTTCGAGCACTTCCTCCAATAATACAAAATTCAAACTAGAGTTCAGTCAAAGTCAACATCTCTCACTCTTTCCTGGACATTATTCTTCACCAGAATCTTTTTGAGGCAGTTCAAAATCATTTTTGATAGCCCCACCAAACATCTTCAATATTATATTCTCTCCGGCCACTGGAACAGAAGCAGCATTTGTGCTGCGTTGGTACCTCTCAGGTGTAAAGCTTCTTGAATAATATCGTTTGAAGATTACTTTCTTTAGTTTCACGTTTTATTTTGACTATGGTATCCACTTCCAGCTTGATAGGCCTCTTCCAATGTTCAGCCTACAATTTTTGTAGTCACCTCAACTACATTAATTTGGAATAGTTTCCATGATATTAAAACATAATTGTAGCTGCGTTTTTTCTAAGTTTCCAAAATTCAGCAGCTCCAACTCAAAAAATGGGATTCAACAAAAGCCTGGCGCGCAGAAATGATTCCACAGACAAAATATCTTCATTTTTAAAAGTTTAGTTAAGTTTGAAAGTAAAACAGTTCACACAAAAGGAAAATTAAAAATAGCAAAAAAAAGGAAAAATTAGAATAAGAAAAAATTTAGTGCTAAGCTTAATCTTGTTACATCTTAAATCGTTACTAATTACTTATAATTTCTGAACCATTTCAAAACAGTCAGAAAACTGTATGCTTATCCCATTTCTAACTTAAAAATGGGTCTTTCAAGTCCCTATTTACTGGGACCTGCTCTAAACACAGCTAAACCTAATATCACACTGTTTCTCAATTATAGCAAGAAGATTCTATCTCTTACTAACTTATAGGGGGAAAAAGACTTTACCATTGTCTTTGACTATAGAAGGAATTATATTCTAATCAAATAAAGCAAACATTAATATGAGTTTAACTCAAAACCTTAACCTTGCAAGATTGGCTCTTACAATAATATCATTGATCACTAAGACATTTATGAGAAGGATTTCAGAATTTAGAGATTAAGTTGGACAAAAACAGTGGCATCTGCAAAGAATTAACAGGGCCCCCGTATGTCTCCCTTTTGACACCTGTCTCTGTGTCAAAATTAACATTAAGCCAAGAAAACTCATCTCTAAATGGAGATAAACTGACAGCTCATCAGTATTTATTACCTAAGAGTCCATAACATACAGTCACAGATCAGTTTATATCACTACAATGTGTAACAGTTAGAGGCACTGTCGACCCCTTGAACCCACAAACCAGACGTCAGACACCAGATAAAAGTCCAATATGACTTTATTTTATAATAATAATGTGCACCAAGCATTCTACACTCCACTATACTCCTATAAGACACAATAATGCAATAATCCCTATAATAACCAATACAATCATCAATCCTCCACTCCCAGATGCGTTGCCACCCTTCCACCCAGCTTAGCTCAGTGTTCTGGTCTCTCACAGTCCTTTATATAGTCCGTGACCCGGAAGTGTTTCTCTCTCTCTGTCCAGGTGACCATGAACACTTCCGGGACAGATAAAAGCTCCTTTTCTTCAACCCGGAAGCACGCCGTTCCTTCTGGTCATGTAATCAGGACGTACCTCCGGGTTATAGGGCATATAGCATTCCGTAAGCCTCCCTACAGCAGCTCCTGGTGGTCCCCATGGTATCCAGCAGGGCTGTTTATAAAAACTACATGGTCCATGAGGCCCTGCTGGAATTCGGGGAGCCTACATACTGCTGGGAGGGCTCCACGTGGAAGTTTGGAGGTGTGGGGCGGAATATATGGCCGGCCATCCTTCACAAATGTCAATCAAGTATGGAGTTGCTTACGGAAAAGAAGCAGAAAAATGTGATAGCAATTTAAAACTTAAAATTATACCTGATAGACTAGTTTTCCCAAATAAGTTTATCTCTTGGTTTCTATTTAATCCCCATTTTGTACAATCAGGATTACTGGTAGGAAAGCAGAGTCAGTGCTTGTGGTTGGCATCCTTTTGGAAACCATACTTATGGACTTCAAAAAGATCAAATGGTGTGATCAGTTTGCTTGTGAAATTCAACCATGAGATGTGTGCTTTGAGATCACTGTTCTGGGTGACGTTTTTTGGTTTTAATGTAAACCATTCCAGGTTTCCTTTTTGGGCCCTTCCGCTTAGACTAAAATGTCAAGAGTAACCTCACCAAGAGCACAGGACTTACAACATAGCTCTAAAACCCCCAGAGACATGCAAATCCCTCTACTTTGCCAAGGTTATGAGTGCTAAATCTCCCAGCAACAAATCATTGCCTAATGATTTCTAGCCCAGTCACATTAATCTCCTGTCAATCCAGATTTCTCCCATCTCACTGGCTATGTTAGAATCACATTAGCTTGTTATGAACAGAATTTATTTTTTTCTTTTAACGATCCCTGGAAAATTATCAGTCAACTAATTGATTTTATGCAGTGCCTCACACAGACTTGTAATACAAAATGCTACATAAAGGAAATAATGTGTTTTTATGTTTTTATAATATCTAGGAAAAAGTAAAGTCTCTATAATTTTGCTATTAAACTTTCTCATGTATAATCCTTCTGTGGCTGATTTAATTTACGTTTTTATTTGTATGTGCTATTTTATTCCATATGTTTAATTACATGCAGTATTTTAGTTATGTTTGTTTAAAACATTGTAATGGGACTATATAGAATAGCTGTTAACTGAGATATCCTCAATAGTTTTTATCTATGCATACAGTAGATATCATGCTCAAACACATGCATATAATTATGAAGTTAAGATTATCCTAAAATTGTATGACATATTTTCATTAACAGAAGATATCCTAGTGTACCATAATTTAATTCTTTTATAGCACTTTAAAGAAGATATTTTTAACATCAATATGCATATATAAAATGTTCCATAATAGTATTTCATAACAGATACATTGCCCATTTTTACAAGTAATAGTGGCCCAGTGGTGGACTGGTAGTGTTGCTGCATCACAGCAAGAAGACAAGAGTTATAGTCCTGAGTCCTCCCTGCATGGAGTTTGCATGTGCTCCCCGTGATCACATGGGTTTCCTCCAGCTACTCTGGTTTCCCCCATAGACATGCTTGTTAGATTTATGCTAAATTGTCCTATACTGTGTGCATGCGTGATGGACTGGAACCCTGTCCAGATGTTGTTGTTCTCCTTAAGCCTGATGCTTACTGGGATAGACTCCAGCTTCTTAACAACCTTGTTCTGGGCAAGTGAGTTTAGTGAACGGATGGACTGAATGGACAAGCAATCAATTATAAATTATTATTCAAATTTCATGCTAAAAAATAACACAAGGTGTGTTTTGAGTCAACTACATCCAGTTTATTGGGTTTAACTTTGAGTGCCATCACCACCACTAAATATTTCTGCCATATGCACACACTCTAATATTTATGGTTCCATGCCTTGTCTGCTTCAGACTGTGAATCAGCAAATATTAACAACAGACCAAGTTTTATTTTTTTGACTGTTCCAGCACAGTCTGACTTTGTGATTGTGCCAAACAAGAAAATTAAATAGATCTCAGCCAAGCAATATTTTTAAGGTAGTTATGCGAACCTGACATGGTAAATACTCTCACTGCAGTATTTAATTTTAGTGTGGCTGTAATATAATATTTCATATCGGTTGGATGCAGGTAATTCTTTCTTTGTCACTAAAACAAAATTTATTGGGTTGAAGTGAACAACCAGACACAACTGTAATCTCACTTCCTAAGGAGCTGAACAACAAAACCACAGCATTTAAGGCATATCATAATAATTTAGGATTACTGTTTATTGTATGTTTACTTGGCAGGAATATGTGTATCCCCTTTGCAGTTAATATTTGCAGTGCGTACATATATTTAACATGATACATAATGTTTGAAGCGCCGTATTAGACTGCAATATTTTGTTTGCAAATGCTCGATATACAGTGGGCATAGTGACTGACTCATTTTAAGCACAAGTATTGTTACCTTAAAAAGAATACAGAGTGTAGAAGAACACAATACAATATTTTTATGTTTTTGTTTTACACTCATATCATTTCAGTTTTAGTATCTGGTATAATGGTGCAGTTACAATACTACCACCCCACAAATTCAGCATCTTGTGTTTGACTCCTGGACTGCTAGCACACAGTTTGAACATTCTACCTATTTAAGTTTTCCTGAGTTTTCCAGGTTTCCTCCCATTGCAAGAAAGATATTCTAGTTAAGTTAATTGCTGATACAAACTGGCCTTATGGATGTATGAGTGGTTATTGTGATGGAATGACACCCTGTCCAAGGTATTTCCTAACATGCACCTAAAAGGCTCCAGCCTCCCACAACCCTGAACTAGATTAACTAGATTTGAGAATGCTAATTTTATTGTGATCTGGAAATTCAAACAAATAAACACTCTTTCAGTTTGAAGGTTTAACATATCCAGACTCATTCTAAATGGCAAAATTCACTGTGAAGCTAGCTTAAATGAACCTTTTATCCTAGCTCCCCATGATGCCAGGGCAGCATGACACAACAGACTTTAGCAGACAATGTTGGATGGAACATGGCATAAGAAGTCCCTTGTGCCCAGTAACCCCCAAATCCAGCATCTAAATATGCACCTGGCAAAGCTCTTGCCCTATTGGCTAGTGGACACAGCCCCCTTCCACCAGCTGACAAGCTGTATCTTCCTCAACTAGCATATCCCAAGACACCACTTTGTGATTCTATGGACAAAGTGACATTCATAAAATGGAATGACTCCTGGATCAGCAGAAATATCCAGCCCCTACTGCTTTTTCCGGGGACAACATGGGTCCCTTGTTTGTTCCCCTCTATCGCTCTCACTCTTTTCTTCTGTAATGCTTATGTGTGCTGGGTTTGAGTGAGCCAAGCCTCATTGAATTCATTCTTCCTGCTCCTGTTGTATGTGATACATTTTACTGTTTGGATATTAAATTTTGTTGCTATTATCTCGGCTGTATCTCACATGAATTCATGCTTCCTGCTCATTTTGTTTGCATTAAATGATATGTTTCTTATATTAAATTCTATTTATTATTGCATATTGGGACCAGAGATAAACAGGTAAAATTAAAACAACCCTTTAAAGAGGACACTCTTTATTTATGAACTTAGAGTCTTTCAAAAGAAAAGGTATACCTAATTAATTTCTGTCTTCCTGAAATTAAAAGAATTCAAAGGCATCCTTCAAGGAGCTCTCCCCCTGAAAAGGAGTAGGGCTGTACGATGCATGAGGCAAACATCTCAGAGGGGTTACTCAAGTTACATCATGCAATCAATGACTTATTACTGTGACATATCTGACTTGTGCACAAGCACAACTGATCCAGCATTTTTCTATCTTTGTGTGAAAATGTTTTTTTCCCTGTAACTGAACTAGCAAAAACACAGCCTAGTATGTGATATAATTTTGTCTTGGGGAAGCATGGTTTAGCAGTGGTTAGCATTGCTGCCTCACAGCCCAGGTTTTATTTTCGGCCACAGTTATCAGTCAATCATAGTTGGTAGACAATTCCCTAACCCTTAGGGATTCTTAAAAGATTATTGCACCATTAATCTCCACTTAAAACTAGTTCAGTTTGTTCTTCCCCACTGACTTCAATGTATTTCATTTAGTTTGGTGAAAGCATGGAAAGTTTCCGGAAGGCGAATCAAATTCAGTGGAGTTCACTCATCACTAATCAAGACATAGACATAACATAACATAACAAGACATAACACTTCACCAAGTTCTAAATACTGATCTATCTATCTTCAGGGGAAAGACAACACATAGCAGATTTTTCCTATTATTATTTTTTTAACATATATAAAATAACATGTGGAAGTATTCCCAAGCTTATAGAGCTTATCGAGCCAGCTTTAACAGAAAAAACTTAGAAATAGCATTCTTAATGGGTTGATTAGTCTTTTACTTTATATTTGAGGACTACTTTCCTGTACAACATATTTTCAGGTTTTTGATGCATGCTGACATCTAATTAAGCATAGCTCTTTTATGTTCTACTAAAATATCACATTTAATTAGGTCATTTCAAAACCTTGATTCTTTTTCTTTTTTGGCTATTTTTTTCTTGTGATTAGGAATATTGTCCTGATACACTAGCCCATTTCAGCCAAACTTTAACTGTCAGACACATGGATTCTCATTTTCTCCTACAGTTCTCTGTTCTCTGAGTTCATAGTAGACTGAATCACTGTGAGACATCCAAATCCTGTGGCTACAAAACAAGTGCAAGTCATCAACCCTCCACCGTTGTGCCTTGACAGCTCACATGGGGTTCTTGTGGTGATTCCCTATAAATACCATTATTCATAAAGAAGAAACAAATTAATTTTAGTCTTGTTTGCCCAAAGTAAAGTTGTTGATGCACTTTTGCAAACCTAAATCATACCAAGCATGTTCCATGAAAACCTTACTTGTTTACTTATTTATTGAATCTATCTGATTGTAGTCTCAAAAATTGTAATATTTACTATACTCATAGATGCCTGTAGATCTCTGAATATAGCTTTTGGGTTGTTTGATATCTCTTGGAGCATTATACATTCAAGTCTTTAATTTGTATTTGCTATGACTCCCAATTCTGGGAGCTCTAGGCACTGTCTTGCATGTTCTCATTTGTAAATAATCCTTCTGACTGTAGAATATTGGGCTTCAGATCATTTGAAAACATCTTTTTAACTGAAGTAGCAATGGATACTTCAAATATCAGTATAATGTTATCATAAACTTAACTTCTCCAGACTGAATGGACAAAGGTTCCGTTTTTATTACAGAGGTAATCAGGTAGCACTTCCTAATCATCAACAAATGAAATCTACTTGATTAGCAACACGTGGCTCTAATTAACTGTGCAACTGATATGGAACCAATACTTAAAACTTTTTCATATACAGCTTCTGCAGGTTTTTTTAGTGTTTGTTGAATAAAAAGTGAAAGACAAAGTAAAATTACATACATAAATAGGCAAAATTGATCTACATTTTTGTGATTGTTAGTTATGATCAGATATGCAAAAACATAATCTTGAAAAAAATGTGTACTGACTTTTTCATATAACTATATATAAAATACCTGTATAAAGCACGGAGTGCTAGAAACTATTGGAATCGTCAGAAAAAAAATTGAAATGTAGAGATGTTAGGTAATTGAAAGGAACTACTCTGGTCATCTCTCTACTAGGAGGATTCATTTTGCCAACGTGCTCGCATCGTGTATAGACCTCCAAAATTCAACGCGTCTTTTTTTGAGGAATTCTCTGACTTAATGTCAATTTTAATTGTAAATTGCGCCGCCACCATCTACTCAAAGCACCATGATGTTCCAACAATGATGGATGGATTAAAAGCCAGAAGTCTGTATAACCATCAGCATCAAGTGACTCCATGAGAACCCTAACTACAAAGAGGACTATTTCATTTATGTTAGGTAGAATGCCCAGAGGGGACTGGGCGGTCTCGTGGCCTGGAACCCCTACAGATTTAATTTTTTTCTCCAGCCTTCTGGAGTTTTTTTTTTTGTTTTTTCTGTCCACCCTGGCCATCGGACCTTACTCCTTTTTTATGTTAACTTATGTTGTCTTATTTTAATTTCTTATTTTGTCTTTTATTTTTCTTTTCTTCATTATGTAAAGCACTTTGAGCTACTTTTTGTATGAAAATGTGCTATATAAATAAATGTTGTATTGTATTGTATTGTGCATTACCGACTAAGCAACTGTCTTTCTTTGGAGGTTTTGTTTTGCTGATGTGCTCGCCTCACTTGTTTACTAGCGGCAGGAGGAAAAATAAAAGGGTTACTGTTTTGCCGATGTATTCGCTTTGCTTCTGTATTAGCGGTTAAGCGAGTGACTCTTACTTCGGAGGTTTTGTTTTGCCAACATGCTGGCCTCACTTGCGTATATTCGGCAGTGGAGCCCTTACCCCAACTCCACTTCTCATTTCTGGGCCGGACAGACAGACACACTTCCACGCGTAGGCGTTTAAATATAAGACTAGCTGATCACCCAGTGACTTCACTCACTGAGTTCAAGGGAAAAAAATAAAATGTAGTCTATAAGTTATTAAACAGTAAAACATTAACATTTAAGAAGTAAAGATACATTGAGCACTACTGGAGTGGTTTCGGGTAAACTACATTTTAAAGGCACTATAACACAACAGGTAAGTAGTACTAACAGCAGCTAAAATGTATTTGGATCATTTCACGGTAGCAGATCCCTTGTGGAAAGCGCTACATGACCGCTGTGGTATAGAAATTAAATTTTGTATGTGATCGTCCAAATTTCTGCCTGACAACCTTGCACTACGTGCCTGTGATTTACTTGTTAAAATAATTCATCACAAAAGCAACCTTGAATGTTGCAGGGTTTTAGTGAACCAAACTCACCTTAAGGGACAGTAAGTAGTCATGCAGGGCAATTTACAAACAGAGTCCTGCTTCGATGGTGCCGATTACACTCATTTGCAAAGATTTCCACTCTCCCAGGAGTCGACGGGGCACTTGAAGTGTCACAAACAGTATGAGAAGAGAGGACGCTGCCCGAAACTGCGAAGCTCTCGACCCGGCGGAGCAGCCCGACATTGCGCACCTCCCAGCGTCCGCTTTGTTCTCACGACCCCTTGCCGTTGAAGGCTGTCTTGTCTTCACATTGTTTACAGCTCGGCGTAGTTAAAAAGTAGAAAGACGCAAAGCTGTTTTCCTCATCTCTTCTACTATCAAGTACTGCCAAGTAAAAAAAAGTTACAATGTGGTAGTTTCCGCGACAGTCACGTGGACGAATAAATAAAACTTCTCTGTCAGAACTCGCCTGATGGCAGACGGCTCAGCGCTGTAGTCCAGAGAGGAGGGAGAGGGCTACGTGGGGCGCACTTCTATGGGATAGATCGGCGTGTTTGTGTTTACTTCTTTTCAATATCAGTAAAATAACTCTCACACAAATAATAACAATTTGTAAAGACGATATAAAAATGGTGTCCACAAACGAAGTGATTAGTTCCTGTATTATAATATGTTCTGTGGTCATACGTAATTTCCATATCTCGTCGTCATACGTAATTTCCGTTTCATACGTAATTTCCATTTCGCATGGTCAAACGTAATTTCTGTTTCAAACGCGAAAAGAATTTTATATATATAGATAATCACTGTGTGCTGAGTTAAAACAAAAAAATAAATAAATAAAAAGTCTGAGATAGAAAGTTTTAAATTCCATCTTCAGACGGCATATATGATGTAGCAATCTTCCCTTAATAAACGAGCTTAGCTTCTAAAGCAACAGACAGTAACAATTATTGATAACAACAGTTCTTTGATCCCACTTAGGAGTTGTACATTAACACAATACATTAATTAGAAGTTCCTTGTCTGAACACCTGGGTGCAAGGCTAATAACAGCCAAGTCAGAAAGTTTTCATCTTTTTAATTTTCTTGCTTTTTAGTCATTCTGGTGTGTGTTCAGAACAGAATATCTATCTATCTATCTATCTATCTATCTATCTATCTATCTATCTATCTATCTATCTATCTATCTATCTATCTATCTATCTATCTATCTATCTATCTAAAGAGCTTCTGTAAAAAGCGAAATTTCTCCTTGGGGTCAAATAAAGTTATATCTATCTATCTTGACAGCAATGTTGAGCCAGATTCGTCCACATTGCTATTCCACCTAAGTTACAATTCTTTAAGATATGGGAGGAGACTAAATAAGAACATAGACACAGACAGAGAACATGAACAAATTCCACACAGTCAGTTCAAGAGCTGGATTTGAATCCAGGATTCTGGAGTCATGAGACAGTAACACTGACCAATGGGCTACCATGACAGACTTTTATAGAAGTTAAAAAATGAACTTAATAATTGCTTCTATCATAATTTGGGGCCACATGAAGTTGGAATTATAATAAAAAAATTCATAAATTAATGTATACTGTTGTTTGTCTGTTGTGAAAATTATTTCTTAAAGGTGATCTTTAAAATCCTGTCTGTTTGTTGGTTAGAAGTAATAAATTATGGGTTTAAACATTCCCTTAATGTGTAGGCTAGAGATTTGTCCTATTAAAGATGTATCAAGAAGGTGAGAAGATAGAAAATATTAAGCCTATTAAGATGGGAAAAGCTCATCAAAACACAAGGGTGCAGTTTTAGTCATCATCCTCAACTAAAAAAAAGTAAGGATATAGAATAAAGGATATAGAATAAATTGTTAAGCCTTTGTTAGCTTTGTTTTGTTTATTCTTCTGAGATGTTATACTAGAAAGTTTTAAATCGGGCCAAGTATACATATATTTTTATGTTTTAGAAATCATTAAAGCATCGTTATAGAGTAAAAATGTCATTGGAAATACACCTAGATGGTGTAGTTAATGCCTAGATTTGACTATAATAATAATTTGTTGAAACACTTGCTTACCAAAAACTAAGATCAATAGCATGTTATCTATGAGAAAATGGTGCCAGAAATAAAATTTTAAGGAAAAACAGCTGTCAAGATGAACACAAGCAGGTCCTGTGATGTGTTCATTTTAATTAAAAGCACTGAAAGTAGGCATAATTTTAAAATATTATACAGTATCAAAATATTTTTTTAAACTGTCTGTGAATATAAGTAATATATGCTATTTAGGTACAACATGGTTTTGCTTACAAAACAGATTACTAATATTAATTGAGTGATAATCAATTATTTTTTTGTTTTTATGCATGAAAATATTGGTTGACCGATTAATTACAGTAAGGAAAGAATCTTAACACTCCAGGGAAATTCTGTTTTAAATTGCTGTTATCATAATTTGCTAAAGCTCTCTTTACACTAAAAAAAGTTGGTTCTAAAAACTAAATGCTGTAATTGTTGTTATGAATGATGTCTTATTGAGTTGATATATAATGCATTTTTGTATATTTTAAACTGTATAGATATGTTGTATTGTTGTGTAATTGTGGTTGAAATCAAAAATATGCTTTAAAGTGATGTCAGCTTTTCTGATTGATTTCGTGAATAATTCATAGCATAAAATTACACAGAAGTAATAAAGCAATAAAGTGGGGCACAATAGAAAAGGAATGAATCAGAAACCCTCCACAGTGCTTTACATGGCATAGCTGCTTTCAAAAGATTGCTGGTAAATTTCTGTAGAAATATTGTAATATAATGTAAGAGACGAAAAGAAAAGCCTGTTCTACAAAAACAAATGGTTTTCTAAATTGAGTGTGTTGTTAACATTTAGTATTTCCGTTGCGTTTCTGTTATTTTGAAAGTCATTTCTGGCAAAGAAAAAAGCATTCAACAGAACTCAATAATATTATTCAACAGGCTACATGTTGCAGTGCCAGGCTACCTGTTGTCTTGATCAAATTAGTGGGATTATGCAGTATTCTTTCATACTGACCTGGAATGCCAAGCTGCCTGTGGTCTTTATCAGATTAGTATAATTATGTGGTATTCTTTCATACTATCCTCATATAATGTGTTTATCCAACACACTGCCATTACTAAGCTATTGCTGTATAATTTAAAACCACCTTTAAAAATTAAAAAGAAATCATATGCACATGAGATATTTCAAGCAGCCTGCCAATCTCAACTACATTTCAAGAGATCTGCCGCACTTTATATTCCTTCCACAAATATAAGAAATGTAAAGGTGAAGTAAGGGCTTTTAAGTATATCAGTAATGTAATATAATGAACTACAGAAGTGAGATATTTTGGTTCAGGCTTTTACAAAATTCTTTAGATAAATAGCACAAATCAGCAGTGAATCTGCTGGCATCTATAGCCTATTAAGCATTAAATCAATTAGCATGTGAATGGTTTGCACACAGATGGGGTTCGCAGTAACACCTGAAGCCTTTCCAGGCCATTAATCAATACCTAAACCAAGCAAGCACATTCACCCTTCCTGTCAGATGAGAAGATGCACCACACCTAATCCTGTGTTCAGGAGACTACTTACATTAATTTAAATGTGACAAAGTATTATATTGGTGGGTGCCCCCCAACCCACCGTCTCCCATGTTGGACAACAACAACTATTCCCCACGACACTATAGTATCATCCACTGAAAATTAAATTAAATTTAATTAAGAGTGTTCTCTTAAATTAAAAGCATATGGGCTCACCTCCGATGTGATGGGATATGACTGACAAAATGTTTATTACTTGCCTTCCACTTGTGTCCATGACCCAGTTGCAGCAGGATTTTTTAAAAATGTCTTGAATGTGTTAGTTGATAGTGTACTTGACATACAGTCAGGTCCGTAAGTATTTGGACAGTGACATAAATTTCATAATTTTGGCACTGTAAGCAACTAAAATGTATTTGAAATAAAGCAGTCAGTATGTGAAAGTGTAGACATTCATCTTTAATTTAAGGTTAGGAGCACGCATTGTCAAACTCACTCAGGATCCCAGATTAGGACCTGAGTGTAGCCATGCAGCGGGTGACACCTCAGCACCACACTATATCAGATGGAATGGAACAGTGTGAGGTTTTTTGTGGTGGCTGGAGTGCCAGTTCTGCCACCAACCCCCAGGTTTTTCCATGCAGGTTGGAGGGCCTACATGCAGGACTGGATGCAGATTAATGTCATACCCAGGACAGATTTAATTTAGATAGATAGATAGATAGATAGATAGATAGATAGATAGATAGATAGATAGATAGATAGATAGATAGATAGATAGATAGATAGATAGATAGATAGATAGATAGATACTTTATTAATCCCAGGGGGAAATTCACATAAATTTAAGCGGTTTATCAAAAATATCATATAGTCGTTTTGGAATGACAGCCGTTTTTCTGCATACTGTATATTTCCAAAAAAATAAAAGTATTAGCCAGGTGGGTGCAGTTCTCTCATTACTTCATTAAATATTAAGCAGGTAATAGGTCAGGAATTGATTCAAGTGTGAAATTTGCATTTCAAAGTTGTAATTGTAAACTCTCAATATGAGGTCCAAGGAGCTGTTCACGCAAGTAAAAATAGTCCATCATTAGACTGAGAAAAGAAAACAAGCCCTTTAGAGAGATTGCAGAAACACATGGAGTGGTCAAATCAACCATTTGGTACATTCTTAAAGAGAAGGAACACACTGGTGAACACCAGAAGGTCTGGAAAACCACAGAAGACAAATGTGCTGGATGATTGCAGAATTCTGTCCTTGGTGAAGAAGAATCCCTTCAGAAAATTTAGTCAAATGAAGAACACTCTCCAGGATGTAGACCTATCATTGTCAAAGTCTACAATCAAGAGAATAATTCATGAAAGTAAATACAGAGGGTTTATCACAAGGAGCAGAACACTGATAAACCTCAAGCATAGGAAGGGCATATTAGACTTTGCCAGAAAAAAATGTTTAAAAGCCTGTCCAGTTCTAGAACACTTTTCTGTGGAGAAAGGAAACTAAGACCAATATGTACCAGAATGTTGGAAAGAGAGGAGTATGGAGAAGAAAAGAAACAGCTCACGATCCAATGAAAAACACATTATCTGTGAAACATGGTGCAAGAAGTGTTATGGCTTTGGCATGCCTGAATGAGTGAATGAGTCACTAGTGTTTATTGATGATATGACTACTGGCTAAAGTAGCAGGGTGAATTCTGAAGTGTACAGGGCTATACTATCTACTCAGATTCAAACAAATGCTGCAAAACTGATAGGATGCAGCTTCACAGTACAGATGGACAATGAGCCAAAATATACTGTGACAGCAAGCCAAGTGCTTTTCAACACAAAGAACTGGAATATTCTTCAATGGACAAATCAGTCAACTGACCTCATCACAAATGGACATGCATTTCACTTGCTAATGACAAAACTGATGGCAGAAAGTCCAACAAACAAGCAGCACCTGAAGATAGCTGCAGTAAAAGCCTGGGAAAGCATCACTAGGGTGGAAACCCAGCACCTCGAGATGGCCATGAGTTCCAGATTTCATTGCAGTCGTTGACTGTAAAGAAATTTCAACCAAATATTGAAAATGATCATTATATTTATGATTATGGTTGTCCAAATACTTTGGAGCCCCTTAAAATAGGGGGGTCTGCGTATAAAAATGTATGTCTTTCTAATACAATATTTTTGTTAAATCCCTTGAATTATAGCTAAAAGTCTATACTTCAATCACATCTTGATTGCTTTGTTTCAAATCCATTGTGAAGGTGTATAGAGAAAAAATTATGAAAATTGTGTTACTGTCCAAATACTTATGGACCTAACTATAGAAAACTCATCACTAGATTCCAGGGTCTTCCGCGGTTGTTTAAAGACTGAAGTAATTAAACCCCTGCTTAAGAAAAATAATCGCAACCACTCTATATTGGACAACATTAGACCTATTTCTAATTTGCCTTTTTAAAATATAATTCTATAAAATTGTAAAATTCTATTCTTGATAAGTTTCAGTCAAGTTTTAGAGCAAATCATAGTATGGAAACTGCAATAGTCAAATTAGTAAATGACTTGCAGGTTAATGTGGACAGAGGTCATGTATCTACTCTTATTGTACTAGACATAAGTGCAGCATTTGACACTATAGACCACAGTATTCTAATAAATCTCTCCAGAGGGTGGAGCTCTCAGGCAGTGTCTTAAACTGGCTTCAATCTTATTTAACAGGCAGAAAATTTGTTGTTACTTGTGGTGACTGTAGTTCAGAGATCCATAATATTGTATATGGCGTACCAAAAGGATCTATTCTAGGTTAGCTGTTATTTTCAGTGTATATACTCCCATTGAGCCCGATTATCTCAAAACATAAGGTGAACTATACCACAGCTATGCAGATAACATGCAGCTCTACTGCTATCTATAGTACCTGATGAACCTGGCGCTGTGGGCTCTCTGACTCAATGTCTGTCTTGTATTTCTGAATGGATGAATAAGAATTTCCTCAAGCTAAATGTGGAAAAAACTGAAATCTTAGTCATTAGTTAAACTGGAAATAATGAGAGTATTAGAAAAAAAACTCTCTCTTAGCATTGAAAGTCAAGATGGCAATAACGAATTTAGGTGTTATCATGGACCCTGACTTAAACTTTAAATCACGTAATATTACAAAGACTGCATTTTTCCATTTAAGGTACATTGCAAAAGTTAGACCTCTTATATCACTGGAAAAAGCTGAGAAATTTATTTTGTTTTTAGTCGGCTAAATTACTGTAATGCACTCCTAAACACTTCAATCATGTCTCTTCTTAATCTTCTTTTGCTTAAAATGAAAAAGCTTAGCTCTTTTAATCTTTCCTTATAACTCATCCCCTGTAGCCCTGGAATGAACCTAGTTGCTCTTCTCTGGATCTTTTCTAGTGCTGCTATGTCCTTTTTGTAGCCTGGAGACCAAAACTGCACACAGTACTCCAGATGAGGCCTCACCAGTGCATTATAAAGCTTGAGCAGAACCTCCTTAGACTTGTACTCCACACATCATGCTATATAACCTAACATTCTGTTAGCCTTCTTAATGGCTTCTGAACACTGTCTAGAAGTTGATAGTGTCAAGTTCACTACGACTCCTAAATCCTTCTCATAAGGTGTATACTTTTGATTTTCAGACCTTCTATTGGGTGTTTAACTCTTTGAGGGCTGAATATTTTTTTCTAAAAAACAGTTTTCTAAAAATCACACAAAGCAATGGTTTCACACAGAAATCAACATAAAATGTGCGTTGCTGTGGGCTGTGGCCGTCAGTTCATCAGAAATGTGAAGGGGATGGCCGCAGCAGTCGTGGTCGCGTGCATCACAATCTGGTTTGTACCTCTTGTCATTGTAAGTGGGGGGCCTCCCAGGCAAACTTTATCGTGGGCGTGTCAGCTACATGAACCTGTTCAGCTCCATGATCAGCTGATGCTGGTACCTCACATTCTTTTTCAATCACTTGTATCAAAATCGTAATCCAACAAGTCAGAGTCCAATTCAGGAATACCATGCAAAATGGAGAATTTTGCTTTACAGATTCACTTCGATCTCTCGCCAGATGTCAATGTCATTTTTGCTGTTATTTGCTCCTCGCTACTCACACAAGCGTGGGGAATTTTGGTCAAACCTATGAAGCTAACTTGCCTTCTAGCAAATTTAGACCAACTAAAACATAACAGAGGGTTTTGATCATAGTTTACAGTTGATTACCACTGTCAACCCCTACTTTTGACAAAAGTCGACATCCACCCTGAAAGAGTTAAATCTAACATTTTTACTTTGTAAAAATACTTTACATTTACTTACATTAAATTTCATCTACCACGAATCTGCCCAAGTCTGTATGCTGTCCAAGTCCCACTGCAATGATTTCATAGAGTCCAGATTATCTGCCAATCCATCAAGCTTGGTATCATCTGCAAACTTAAACAACGTATTATTTATGTCCTATCTAAATCATTAATATATATTAAAAATAACAGCGGCCCTAGCACTGACCCCTGTGGAACACCACTCTTAACGTCATCCAATTCTGATCGGGTTCTTTGTGTCATAACCTTTGGTTTCTGGTGTCTGAGCAAATTTTGCTCTCATCTACACACAACATCCTGATCTCCCATTTCTTCTAGTCTGATGCCCAGCCTCTCATGTGGCACCTTATCAAAATGAAATTACACTAAATTAAATTAGTACTGAATTGCTGATTTTAAATTGGTCTTGTAAGCTTGTGAAGAGCTTTTTTATGTAAAACAACAGTGAATATGCTTCTCTGTTAGACTGTGTTCTCTTTCTTAAGTCTCTGAGGAGAGGAATTTGCAATTGCCAACACACTGCCCTGACAACGCGTCTTTGTCAATAATCTGCTTTGGCCAGGCTGGGAAATGTGTGCATCTATGAAATGCTGTACATTTGGAAGTAACTGTCAGATAATTACATTGACCTTCTGTTGAACTGGTGAAAAGAGTGCTAATGCTTAACTGAGATAATAAGAAAGGGAAAAATGAATGTGCGTAAGTGTAAATTGAGAAAGAGAGCTTACTTAGTTAATCATAGCTCTCTACATGGAGTGATCTGTAAACACAAGTGTTATTTTTTGCACTTCAAACTGTAACATAATCTTTTTTGTCAGCCAGAAGGGGCACATAACCAAGCTTGACTGTAAAAAGAAAAAATAGAGTGGGCAGATTCTTTGAAGATTCTCAAGAGAGATGGTCAAGTCACCCAAACCAGTACACCAAAGTACACCAGATGTTTAAGGGAATATCTAGTCTCTATGCAGCTGTACATTAAAGAGCGTCTTCTGAAAAAAACAAATTCTGTTTGCACTCATCATTGCAGTCTTGTATGACATTTAATGAATAAATAAATGAAATAAGTTGCACAGTAGTTAGCACTTCTGCCTCACATCTCCATATTCTCTTGAGGACATGAGCTTGTTTCTCAGGCAGGAAAAATTAAGATTAATGCATCATTAAAATGAGCAGCAAATTTCAGACTTTATGAAAATGAAAACAGAATAACATATCTGTGATTTTGTTTTTAAGACTACACTGTGAGTAACTTTGTTGTAATTGTTTGAGTAACTGAATATTGGTTGGAATCATAAACCAATAACCCTTTTTCCATTTAAACAACTGGTGGAAAGAATTGTTTTAATATGTAGGAAAAGCTGGGAAGCAGAAGCAATGCTATTTGGAAAAAAAGCTGCCGTACCAATCACAAAATGCAGCTGCCATAGTTACACAGTGCTCTCAATAAACTGTGATGAGCAAGAGGCATACTTTACAATGTAGGAAAGAAATTACTAAATTTAAAACATTATGCGCATGAAAGTATTCTAAGATTCAAGAAGAGCCATCCATCTATTCTCTAAACCACTTTTTCAGGGCTGCAGAAGAGCAATGCCTATCCCAGCAGCACAGGACATAAGGCAAGGACCAACCATAGGAAAGGTGCCAGTCTGTACCAGGGTAATAGATATGCGAATGCATATTATCACTTATACTGTACATGGATAATTTTAAGTCAAAAATGTCACAAATATGTCTTTGTGTACACACTCCCCATTTACAGTGTCTAAGGTGGGATTGTAGGGCTTTGGATGTTGAAAGCAGTAGGGCTAACCACCATGTCACCCCCAAAAAAGCCATATGTTCCTGTTTTTATTATAGGCATGTGATAACCATTGATTAGTATTAAAAGAGACATTCAGTCTATGTAATTTGAGGATTCTTTTCAAAAAGCAAAATAGCTGTGGCAAGTACAGTGGATTTTCAACCACTGGAGGTAAAGATCTACAGGTAGAAAGCATTAATCATGAGCAAAGACAAAGACACAACGTGCATGTGAAAGGGGATTCAGGCCATAATGGGCTTTAAAATAACACCATAGGCTAAGGTCATCAATACCCCTCTCACAAGCTGAATGAGTTCTATGGCAGGTTTGAGGCACTGAATTAATTCACCAGGGAAGAAAACCACCAATGATGGTGAGGAGGTGCTTAGTCTGTGAATGGCTGATACTGAGCAGCATCAATCCACATAAAGCTGCGGGACCTGATAACATATCTGGTCGGGTGTTAGAAGACTTTGCTGCTGAGTTGGCAGGTGTTTTAAAATACATCTTTAACATTTCTTTCCAGCAGTCTGTCATACCTACACAGTTCAAGAATGCCACCATTGTTCTTGTACTCAAAAAAACAAATGTAACCTGCCTCAATGACTACTGGCCTATAGTAGTGACCTCTGTCATAATGAAATGCTTCAAACAACTAGTCATGGGTCACATTAAAGCTAGCCTCCCATCTTCACTGGACCCCTCACAGTTCACATATTCAGATGATGCGATCACACTTGTCCTAAGCACCATTCTATTTCACCTGGAGAAAATGAACAACTATGCCAGGATTTTGTGTATTGACAGTTCAGACTTTAATGCAATCATCCCACAGCACCTAATAATGGAACTTTCTATGCTCAAATTGAACACCTCATTTTGTAACTGGATCTTGGACTTCTTGTTAGCAAGACAACAGACAGTACATGGTGGCACTAAGAAATCTCACACCATCAAACTGAGCATGGGGGCCCCTCAGGGATGCGTGCTCAGTCCATTGCTCTTTACTCTGCTAACACTTGATTGTACTGCCAAATCCAGCATAAATCAACTCATTAAGTTTCATCAGTAATGAAGATGAAACTTCTTACAGCGCAGAGGTGGAAGAGTTAGTGAGCTGGGGTGGGAAGAACAATCTGTTGCTTAATGTTAATAAGATAAAAGGGTTGATTGTGGACTTCAGAACAAAGACTGCATATCCCCCACTGCATATCAATGGCTTTCTTGTGGATAGGGTCAGCAGCTCAAAATTCTTGGGTGTCAACATCACTGAGTATCTCTTCTGGACTCTCAATACCATACACCAGGTTAAGAAAGCTCAGCAGAGTTTGCACTTCCTTAGGAGGCTGAAGCGAATGACAAACCACCACCTTCTACTGGGGCACTACTGAGAGTGTCATGACGTGCTGCATCCCATTCTGGTTTGGAAACTGAAGTGCATCTGACAGAAAGACTCTGCAACATGTGCTGATAATGGCTGAGGGGGTTATTGGGGTCTCGCTCTTTCCTCCATTGAGGACATTTTTAAGGATAGATGCAAGAAGAAAGCCCTTTGCATTGGGAGAGACTCCTCACCCCCCTCTCATGAACTGTTCGATCTCTTGCCATTTGGCAGGAGATATCACTATAAAATCGAGAACAGCCCGAATGCGCAACAGCTTGTTTCCATAGGCAATAAGACTGCTAAACTCTCTGTAACATGCCTTAACAAGCCAGTTTTTATGCACGTAATTGTTTGTTTTTAGCCGTAGTATTTAATTGACCATTTTACATAATTATTGGTTGAACTTTGTGAATTTAGCACTGTCGTGGTTTACTTTAGTGTTTTTTCCCTTTTCCCTTTTAATGAATGTTAAACTGGAGTCAAAGTAACAGTCTTTAGCTTGTAGTAAACCGACAATCAGTTGTGATGAATCATGCAGTATTCCTCACAGTTTTACAGGATTGAACTGTGCAGGCCACTAAAGCATAAGAATTAGAAATTGTGCCCTAGGATTTCATTATGAGAAACAGATAAGGGCTAGTCCATTTTTTTATACCAATAAGGCTTATAAAGAAGTGAGAAAGAGAGAAAATGCAAAAATTTTCTAAGTGCACAAATTTAGATATAGTAGAAGAATATAGGTGAGTTACATGGGTTCATGCAATTATATTAAAAATAATTTGAATTGGAGAAATGTCAAGACAGATTGAGATAATTAAAAATAAACACAAAATAAATACCTTAAAATCATTTGAATAAAATTATTCTTGAATGTTGAAGGAGTGCCAAGGCTTCGGCTAGGAATTTTTTGCAACACGACTAGAAGTACTAATACTTAAAAAAAAATCCAAAGCAAATGAAGCAACTGTAAAATACATAATGTATATAAGTGTTCATTCAAAAAATACAATGCACCCACAAATTAAGTATAAAATGTTGATGCACAAAACTGAAGGTAAGAAGATTAATACGGAATCAGAGTTAAAGATTTGAGTCACGGCTTAATCTTTGGCCATTTGCAAAATCAGCATCATAGCATTTGGGTTCAGGATTAAATTAGGACAAACAATATAGCATTTAAGATATACAGCAACTCACAATTTACAAAATAAATAAAAATAATAGAGGAATTTTAGAGTGGAAAAAGGAGGAACATTAGATGTTAAACTGAAATTGGATAACTGTAGACGTCACAGCTTAATCTTTGGCCATTTGCAAAATCAGCATCATAGCATTTGGGTTCAGGATTAAATTAGGACAAACAATATAGCATTTAAGATATACAGCAACTCACAATTTACAAAATAAATAAAAATAATAGAGGAATTTTAGTGTGGAAAAAGGAGGAACATTAGATGTTAAACTGAAATTGGATAACTGTAGACGTCACAGCTTAATCTTTGGCCATTTGCAAAATCAGCATCATAGCATTTGGGTTCAGGATTAAATTAGGACAAACAATATAGCATTTAAGATATACAGCAACTCACAATTTAAAAAATAAATAAAAATAATAGAGGAATTTTAGTGTGGAAAAAGGAGGAACATTAGATGTTAAACTGAAATTGGATAACTGTAGACGTCACAGCTTAATCTTTGGCCATTTGCAAAATCAGCATCATAGCATTTGGGTTCAGGATTAAATTAGGACAAACAATATAGCATTTAAGATATACAGCAACTCACAATTTACAAAATAAATAAAAATAATAGAGGAATTTTAGTGTGGAAAAAGGAGGAACATTAGATGTTAAACTGAAATTGGATAACTGTAGACGTCACAGCTTAATCTTTGGCCATTTGCAAAATCAGCATCATAGCATTTGGGTTCAGGATTAAATTAGGACAAACAATATAGCATTTAAGATATACAGCAACTCACAATTTAAAAAATAAATAAAAATAATAGAGGAATTTTAGTGTGGAAAAAGGAGGAACATTAGATGTTAAATTGAAATTGGATAACTGTAGACCGCTAAACAACTCCGTTGTGAAATGGCCTGGTAATAACTGTTTTCTTTTTTAATCTAATTTAGTTTTTTTGACATAGACCAATCCGCTGTGTCACCTAGATATTTTTGTAAGTAGTAAGATAAAAATGACACAGACCCAGTAATTGCTTAAGAAAATATGCTATCGCTCATTTTATTTTTTGATCTTAGGTTGATTTTTTCTTAGGTTTAGGTATCCTTTTATTATTCCAGAGAGAAGTTTATTTGCAGCAGGAGACTACACACATACTAGAAATATACAGAAAGAAACAACATTTAACAACCAGGGCTATAAGTATGTGCAAGATTTTTGCAAGAAAGTTTACCTTAAACAGTACACAAAATAATAATTCAGAGTTTAGAATTTAGCATATCCCTAAAAGTAACAAAATTATGAAGAGATTTTTGAAAAAATGCATGTTAAGTGTTTATATATACAATCGTAAACCTCCTTAAACTGTCTAGGAAATTTTTTTTGATCCTAATAATTTATTTGATATCAGCCTTTTAGTCCTAGCAGTACATTTTTTAGTACCTGTAGTTTCTGGGAGGTTATGGAAATGTGAAAACTTCACAAAAATATGATTTAAGATAAGAGCATTTCCTTTTTCAGATATGTTAATTCTCCTTTAATGTTCTTATTTCTCTTCAACCTTGGTCATTTCTTTACTGCTAAAATATTAAATGGAGCTCTTCAGGTAATGTATTTTCTGTAATATTGTACTCCAACTGCCTTTTAAACTTTTGATCTCATGCATTTATATGCCTAATGGTTAGTGCTGGATTTATCAGTATTGCACACATTATGTAAACGATTTTCTTTTACTTCACTCTTACCTCTTATCCATAGACTGTGGAGTTCTCATAAAATTTCCTAATGCTTCTAAATTTCATAATGAACTTGTTTTGCATTGTATGTACATGCTGTGCCACACCTCCACCACTTCCATCTACATATTCCAATTTGTCTCTTTAAGAATTTTTTGCATATGCTTGAAATTTTTTTTCTAAAAGAAATTTTACATATACAGTACACTCTGCCAAAACACTGTAAAACTAGATCCTTATGGTTCAGTTTCACTACACTGCAAATTTTGCACTGATTATTACACAACATTAAGGTTTGATAGACAGTGCTCTTGATGTTGTTAAAACATACTACATTAACAACCAAACAGTAATTACATGTATTAGCTACTGTTTTCTTTCATCTTATTTGACCTGGTTTTTGAGGGCAGTTGTTGAGCAATTACCACCTACATTACTATAATATCCCCCTGTAAAATTGATTTCTTAATATTAAAAAGGGTGTATATTGACACAAGAGCCATTAATTGGGAACCTATAGCAAACTCCTACTGTTATTCCTCCATCCATAGTGCATTCTAGTCAAGTCTAAACGTTACAGAATGTGGCACATCATCTTTTTAAAGAAATAGGCCATTTATGTGGTAAATTTTCTTTCAGCCATCTCTCCCTCTCTTTCAAGAAGCTATTTGTTTTCAAGATATTTTTTTACCAATAATCAACACATATAATAGGTCTCAAATGGCTGAAGCTGTAAACTTTCTGATCCATTCTAGAATCCTTAATTATTTGTTTTTAAAAGTCAGTCCAGTATTTTTATGCTGTATTTTTTCTGATTTGATGAGCAAACTCCATAGAGTTTGAGGACACCATGAAGTAAGCAAAATCAAGGAAATATCTGCAAACTTCACCAAAGTCTTTGAAATGTATTGAAGTCAATGGGGATGGAGGAGCTGAACTAGTTTTGAGTGAATTATAATAGTGCAGAGTTCTTTTAAGTGTCCCTGAGGGCTAAGAAAGTGTCTGCCAACTATTCTGGACCACTTATTGTGGCCAAAATTGTGACCTGAGCTGTAAGGCAGCAGAGCTAACCACTGCGCTATACTTTAAGTCCATTATACTTTGAGTCCTTTATCTCTCCATGTGTCTTCTGATCTACTCTCACTCTGACTACCTAATACCCACAGAGCCATTGATGCAAACGATCAGCAATATATACTCAGGTGGGTTGTCTCTGTCACTAGCTAATAAGTGCTATAGAGCGAGGTGTGAAGACCAGCAGTGAAGACACAACATACAATGAATATATGGAGAGCAACTAAGTATTTTCATAATATTTTGTTATGGCCAGCTTATGTACCCTTCAATTGGAAATGTGAGATTTTTTTTTTTAAATGCATGTGGGGTACAAATCTGGCTGGAGTTTTGTTTTATGTAGTGATGTCATGCATGCATGTAAAATCTGAGGTGGAATATGCTCATAGTATGAATACATGAATGTTTTCCACATGCACAATGCAAATCAAGCTGGGAGTACAGATTGGGTAGTGACTTCCCGATCCAACATGACCACTACAGCTCTGTGATGTCCTGATGGCCTCACAAAGTATCTTTAACACATAATATTACTTGTCCTAGTGGTATAGTAAAGTAGTAGTATATAAAGTCCCATTTATTACAAAAAGTTACAAAAACAGCAATATTCCATAAACCTGGGCCTTTCTATCCTACACAAAAATTCCAGTGTTTTAAAGGAAATCATTTTTATTATATACCATATGTGAATAAAACAAATTAAATAGCATAAAAAATGCCCTGTTTAATGGCCAATGAAAAGAAAAAGGTAGAGTATAAAATGCATAATCTGGCATTTTCCAGACAGAGCTTTCAATAGTTGCTGCCACACAAGGACAGGTTTAAATGAAGGTTTGGCCACTGTTTGTGTGGAGTGTTCATGTTCTCGTAGTATCTGTGTGGGTTTTCCAAGGGTATTCCTTTTTTCCTCCCACATCATAAAGAAATGTGAGTTTGGTTGATTAATAAATGTAATTTGGCTTAGTAGGAGTAAGTGTGGGTGTTTAAGTGACTGTCCTTGATTTGGCCATCTGTTTAAATCATCCACAAATATTGTTATGATTATTGTTTGGCAGATGCCTTTACCCAAAGCAACATATGTAATCCTGGTACATTGTGATAGTTTACTTGTATTTTTATAACTGGAGAAGTGCCAAGTCAAAGTCACAGAGTGAGTCAGAATCAGTAATTGGAGTGGCACACTGGAGTTAAATTCTTTCAGTTTCTTAGGCCACATAAGGTTCCAGAATTTTTCTTTTTGCAAATAAACTCTATATATGTAAAATTAAACTAATTAAATCATTTACAGGCAGAGTAACATCTTGCCATTTTAATCTAAAGGGTAGTTTCAGTCACCCACTCAGTATAGTGGCCATATGTGTTTAAATTTTTTACAAGTTTTGATAGAGTTCATTATTTATCACATATGCATAGACATATACTGCAGCATCCTAGAAAGAAAGGGTACAACAGTCAATGTGTTATAGGTCCAGTTGTCAAATGAGTTCCATGAAATAAACACTGCATAGGTTAGAGAATGCTGAGATACATTATTTTTGTGTGCTGGAGTAACAGAGAGTAAAATCTTCACCTTAAAAGTGTTTCCTAATGTACATTTGTTCCATAGAAGATACTGGGTCAGCATTTCTAGAAAAACCGATGACAGAATCGAGCTCACTGAATATGAAGAATCAAAGTCAGGCATGTCACAGGCCTGAAAACGGGACACCCTATGACTTCCTAGCCATTGGGCCAGCACTAAAACTCCCAATGTATTTTGATCAGCAATTTGACTCACTGATACTTGGTCAACATTGTCTTTCTACAGGAATTTTCCAAAGAAGAAGTAGGTCACCATATGATTCAAGGATTTGATTTTTCCTGTTATTTCTTATGTCCAAAGACCAGTCAACCTTCTTATGCCTGTCTCTGTATTGCCTAGTTCATAATTTTCATACCTTATTTAGGTTGCCACCTTCCAAACAGGGGACATATAAGTATATCTTTGCAATGCACCTTCTGTCTTATTAAAGTGGATGCTGATATGGCATCTTTCTTCCCCTTAAACTAGTATTAAATTTTAAACACAAATATTCTACTAAAAATTGTGATCATCAATTTATCCATCTATCCAACCCGCTATATCCTAACTCCAGGGTCACGGGGGTCTGCTGGAGCCAATCCCAGCCAACACAGGGTGCAAGGCAGGAAACAAACCCCGGGCAGGGCGCGCGCACACTCATACACACATACCAAGCACACACTAGGGACAATTTAGAATTGCCAATCCACCTAACCTGCATGTCTTTGGACTGTGGGAGGAAACCAGAGTACCCGGAGGAAACCCATGCAGACACGGGGAGAACATGCAAACTCCATGCAGGGAGGACCCAGGAAGCAAACCCGGGTCTCCTAACTGCGAAACAGCAGCGCTACCCACTGCGTCACCATGCCGCCCATCATCAATTTATCCATCCATCCATCTATTTTCCAACCCGCTGAATCCGAACACAGGGTCACGGAGGTCTGCTGGAGCCAATCCCAGCCAACACAGGGCACAAGGCAGGGAACTAATCCCGGGCAGGGTGCCAACCCACCGCAGGACACACACAAACACACCCACACACTACGGCCTATTTAGAATCGCCAATCCACCTAACCGGCATGTCTTTGGACTGTGGGAGGAAACCGGAGCGCCCGGATGAAACCCACGCAGACACGGGGAGAACATGCAAACTTCACGCATGGAGTACCCGGGAAGCGAACCCGGGTCTCCTAACTGCAAGGCAGCAGTGCTACCCACTGCGTTACCATGCCGCCCATCATCAATTTATTTAACATAAAATTGTTAATAATATGTACACGACCCCCATGAAAAAGTATTTAATGGCTTTAACCATGTTCTTATTTGTACTTTATGTTCTCCTAAAGTTCCCAATTCCTTTTTTCATATGTTCTGGTCCTTTGCTTCCACCACATCTTTGTAGTCTTCCTTTTCCGCTTCTCTTTCTTTTGCTTTTCTCTGCTCTCTGCAGATTTTTTACTTCTTCATTTTTCATTTTAGTCTTTCTCAAAAATAAGAATTTAATTATGAAATAGATATTAAGTCACACTTACCTACCTGTTATAGAGATCCAGAAGCAGTCTCTAGCTCTGCTTGTGGTCAGTGTCAGAATGAATCAGACTTAACTGCATTGGTAACTACATTTAAACCTCTGATTTCTATACAATAAGAGTACAATGCAAGCAGAGAAGCGGGTTCAATCTTTCATTTACTCATAACATTGTGTAGATTGCACTTTTAAATCGGCCTACACCAAAAGTAAAATGATGTGGGTGTGGCAATCACCCCATTAAACCTGGATGGATTGCAGCATTTCTGTATGGAAGTCTAGGCACCCAATGTGCCTGTTGTATTTCACCCAGGGTTCCCTACTGGCTGAGATTCAAATGTCTCTTTTTTCATTTTTATGTTATCATTTTTGATCATTTAGTTTTTTATGTCTAATTATCTTTTTTCATATGCCATGAGTTTTTTCGGTGGTCCTTCAAGAGGCAGGGCCACCTGTCCATCATTGTCAAGGGACTGTCCTCAGCCTTATAAAGGTTGACGAAAACCTATAGTCCACTCCGGTTCAGTGAATGAACTAGGTGATTGGTGAGTTCTCCTGTGTTTTTTTTTTGTTTTTGTTTTTTTTTTATATTTTTGATTTTCGGGATTTTGTGACCTATTTCCTAGTTTTTCACCCCTTGCTTGGATTTTGTATTATAACTGTGTTTGATTTTTGGATTGTCCATTTTGAAGGCATTGGCTTCCATGCCTGTGTGCTTCCTGGAGCTTATTTTGTGCAACAGAGCTTTTCTGTAAAAATAAATCTTTTTATTTATAAGGATTCTATGTTTGCCTTTTTTGTGACTATCCAGGGTTTGATAGTTTTCCACCATAAGTAGGCATTTTGCGTCTTTGTTGGAACTTACTTCATAGGAGCTTTCAGGACAGTGCCTAGATATCATGTGACTCTTTTAGTCTTACTTTGTGTTTCTAAAAATTGGTCTTTGATTCAGCATGGTCTCTGTATTGAGGAGAAGGCAAAGACTCAGAGGTGCTGATGAACTATATATTTATGCTGCTCTTGTGCTTCTTACTATATTCCTTGGACCAATGAATGGTCGTAGATCAAAGGACAACTTCCTTCCCACATCCATGCTTCATGGTTTTGAGCCAGTCCTGGTCATGCACAACCCATGTTCACGAACCTTCTACTAATCAATGTTCTACTCCTGAGCAGGGGCTCAGGCAGAATGTGTCTATTGGTCTTTCCAAGTCCTAACCTGAAGTTAGTTGTGATGCTAGATAAGGTATCAAGTTAGCTAACCTCAAGTTCCTGTGGTGACTGGTTCTAGCCAATCATGGGTGCCAATAGCAAACACTTCTAAATTATCTATTAACTTAACAGTTACAGTAGAAAATTCCTCTAGAATACAAAGAGTTTTTTCGTGATAGATGATTAAATCTCTAAAAAAAATACCTTACATCCCATTCTTATACCGGGCTAGACTCAATCCCAATAGACTGGACTTTCAGTCAAGCATGGTAGAACAAGTGTCTTTCAGATGAAGTGCAGAATAAACACGATGTCACTGATCCAACATCCTTTTTGCCTGGTTTCGACTTTCATTGTCACCAGTGGAGCACATTAAACATATTTCACGCAGGTTGTGAGTTTGTGTAGTCTACATACAGTACATTGGAACTGATCCACTTTGTGAATTTGGTACACTGAGGACAATGCTGTACAGTGATGATTGCCATCTGACTAAGTACAATACATGAAAAATCCAGGATAAACAGTTCTACAGTATATTTTGATCAAATTATCTGCTAGTAGATTTCTATTAAATTGGTGATGGTTAATACAGAGCAAATGATAAAGAGAAGAGTTTAAATAAGATTTCCTTTCCATTGCTATAAAAGTAAGTACGCTTCTCTTGCCTTCAGATTCATTCCAAAATCTCAAAGTATGAACATTTACAATAGGCTTTAGCACAGTTTAATTAGAAAAAAATCTGTGTAGGCAGTGAGTTAGCATACTTACACAAGCTCATAAAAAAATATTTTTTCACTTTCATAAATCATATATCAGTTCTTCTGAGGAAAACAGTCCTTCCTCGTACACTTAACTGGTGGTCATTTCTGGAGACCTTTGGCAACCCTTACCACTATTTGTTTCAGGGCCTCTTCATAGAATTTGCTTCAGAATGTATCTAATGTATGCAAAGGATGCTGTAATGATCCATAAATGGCGATAATGACACATTGTGATGGTGCAGGTCAGCTTCTTTCTCCCGCTTCGCTTTTGGAAGCCTCTTGAACCCGACACCTTCGATAGTCATGACCAGGATGAGCATGGCAGATAAGGACAAACACATCTAGCAAGGGGATGGTGAAAAGTGCAAGTGCTTTTATTAAAAAAAATCAAATTGTTCCAAAATATGCATTGTTTGAAACTGTCAATAAATAAATAATCCATAAAATAAACTGAATGGTGGAGGGTAAAATCAATAAATAGAAAAATCAGGTTAAAACAAAGCAGTGCAGGAAACTCATTTTAAAATCCATAAGCGCTGGTGCCCTCCCTGAAAACTGAAGCCTCTCCATCTTATCCTATCCAGACCTCGTAGTCCGGAAAGACATCGACCAGCAGGTTCAGACACCCATCTCATCCGGCCCTTGTCCCCTGCCACCAATCCCACAGCATCCACGGGCAACCACTGAGCCCTGCTCTACCTGAACTGCTGCCAATCCAGGCTCCACCCGGCACAGGCACTCTACTCCTACTGCTGCCATCTCAATGTCTCTTCCCAGCCAGAGCACCTCCAGAGCATAATGGTCGCTCCTGCTCCCAAAGATGTTCAACAGGAGTAACCCACAGCCCCCTCCTGAGTGATGGCCACTCGCTCCTCCTTGGGGCTTTACTCCCATCCACCTGCTCCCACTCTGTTCACCAGCTTGTTTCCTCTCTCTTTCTCCTGCCTGCTTCTTTTAACCTCTCCTCTCACCGTCTGTTTCTCTCTTTTTTTTCCCTTTCTTAACGTGCGTTCCCCTTTTATATGCTGGGGAGCTGTTGCAGGTGCAATCACCTGATTGCTGGCAAGGCAACGCACGGATGGCTGACTGCCTTGCACCAACCAGGAGATGGGGCGTCTTCACGGCAGACTGCTCGCACTTGCTCTCACTCCCCAGCAAGAGCGCATTCTTTATTTATTAAAATGGCCAGTTTTTGTAAGCCATGGACCCGCTACCACACACACACACACATACCAACTTGAGGAAATCCGAACTGGGTTTTCATTTCAAACCAACAAAACAGCACTTTCTGTTCTGTTTGGCCACAGGAAACGCCCAATAAACACCTTAATCAATCTTGCCCACCTTCACGCCTCACTCCTTCAGAAGAAAAGCATCCTTCCTTGTGCTGGCTCCTATTTAACTGTCGCCATTACAACCAGACTCCGCCCACCTAGTGTTAGAAGCATTACATTATGGCATATTTTTTCATTTTTAAATTCTTAACAGTTTTTACTTTCTGTCCATCTGCAAGGTCAGTTTGTGCTTGTTTTCCAGACTTATTGTTTTTGCTTGTTTCAAATGTTACAATAGATTTCATATCATATATGCAGCCTTTGCACTCTTGCATCTGTTTTTCTACTGTTATTTAATGTGTTGTGATAACTGCTTTCATTGGAGTACACACTTGGCTTTTGGTGCTTTTCACATGTGTTTTACATGTGTTTTGCATTACCTAATAATAATAATAACAATACTAATAATTTTTATTTTGACATTGTATCAGTCTTCTGATCCAGTCATATTTATTCCACAACAGCCCACTAGCCTATCACAGTGCTCTTGCTTGACCCACCCTGGTCTCTTCTTCTCCGCCCTGTTCTTTTGAAGGATCAAGGGTGCGGGGACATCAGAAACCTATACATTAGTGTTGCTAGAGTAGATGGATGGCCATTTCTGACTCTTAAAGTTTGGCATTTGACTGGAGATGACTTTAGGCCCTTTGAGTGTCCAGTTGAGAGGAACAATCAATTAGCAGGAGTAAGACAGATGAAAAGAAGGTAATCAGCAGTGTATTTTAGTGTAGTGCTCTGGTGGTCAAGTGGATGAGCCATTCACTGTAAAGACAGGAGTTCAATAACCATTTAGGCAGCCCTAGAGAGACCTAAAGTTTGTTGTCTTTCTCACTGTTGTTTCCTCACTTGAATTTATTTTTGTTAATAAAGGCACCTTTTACACTTATCTTTTGCTAGTGGATGCAGAGTGCTACTGCTAAAGTCCTTTCTTATCACAATATAAATTCAGTCAAATATATACTGTATATAACAGTGTATACTGTACATGTATAAAACTTTCTCTCACAATTAGTCTAAAATAGTTTCTTAAATTTCATTTTAATAAACTGAGTCCATGTTGCATTTCAAAATGTTGATTTTGGATTTGGTAGTAAATACATGTATCATCCAATTGTGTAATAAATGGTCATAATTTGCTCATTTTGCAGTTGAGAGTTACAGTGTTTTTGAAAATTTAGAGAATGACTATATCAGAAAAAAACACAGAAGCTAAAGCATATCATGTCACTAGAGCACATAGCAGAACCATATTGATACAGAGTATTTTCATACCTGCTTCTGATTCAGGCCACCTAATATGAGATAGTAGAGTTGAGCTAATGATGTCCTCATGAAACCAGGAACTGGTTACAAATTAAAAACCACCACTAGGGTCTTTCTTTACTTTGAGTAAAGGGACGAGCACATGCTATGCCACAAACAAGAGCTGAACAAGCAATAAGGACAGAATATGGAAAGAAGGATATTTGAATCTATCAGCTACCTTTTGAGAACTCTACTTGTTCGTTCTAGGGCACTATCAGGGAAGTCAAAATTAAATATAAAGCTACAAAATTGGAAATGGTTTCCTGGTGCTGTATTATTTTAGTGCATCCTATCCAGACTTGATAAAATTGTATAGGACTGCACTGTTTAATATTTTGTCTGTATGTATATTATTTATTATTAAAGAAACATGAAGAAAAAATATAAATATTCATAATGATTCATTTGTACAACAATAACCTCAATCTACTTAATTCAGAAAAGCTTAGTTCTGTGACATTATGTCTAATAAATCTCATTTCATTTTCTAGCTATGCCAATTAGCCAGGACTTGTACTTATTATTTAACCACTCTAATGATGTTTTATGTGGAAGTTTAATTGTTTTATAGTCATAATTCCCCCAAATAAGGCGAAACAATAGAAAGTTTTACTGTAAATGGAAAAGAAAAGAAAAGTCATTGCCATGATATTCATATTCCCTAAAATAGCCACCATTACTATGTATTCTGTCAGGTTCTCCTTCAGACATGCTAATTGCTATTACAAAGGGTCATGGCTTCATAAAGATATATATCTTCGATAAAATAAAAAATGTGGAAGCCATTTTTAACACCTTATAATTGTCTGGCCTGCTGTGGCCATTTTTTTACAAGAGAGCTTTAAACCTTGGATAACTTTTATAGCTGCTCTCTAGGAAGTATACACAAAGTTTCAGTTGAATTGGGCTGTTAATTAAATGCATACATAAATAACAAAGCAATAGGAGGTCTGTACCTGTGGTGCTTGACCACCTAATTACCCGAAGTGAAAGTGAAGTGCTGAGAGGAAAGGAAAGAGCTTAGAATGCTTTTTATTTAAAATGCTGTAAGCAGTATCTGTACAGCAGATCCTTATACATCATATCCACTTTGGCATTATTTTTCTGGTTATAATAGTTTTAGAAATTATTATCTATGCATGATACATTCTTAATTTTAACAATACCATACAGAGTTCAAACAAAAGAGCAAAATGCAAAACCTAACAATTGTTCAAATTGGTTAAAAAAGAATAAACGGGACTTAGTTGAAAAGTAACCTGCAAAATAAAAAAAAAAATTTCCCTATTTGGATTTATGGATGGATGGTTGGGAGCATGCGTTGCTTGCAGGAATATTTATAAGGAAAAAAACAAGAATTATGATAAACTGATTTTTTTTCTTTCAAATGAAAATGGTGGCAATTGCGGGAAATCAGAAAGATATAAGACAATTAAATGAAAAAGGAGAAAATTAAAAGAGAACCAAGGTGATTTAAATTCAGTTACCAGCTGACAATCTCACTGTTGCCAGTAGTGGTAGCAGTAGCGGTAGCAGTAGTGGTAGCAGTAGTATTGTACAAAGTACAGCAAATCTGCTATTTGCATGCCCACCTAATATTCGAGATATCACTACTCTCCAGCACTGTAATAAACATTGCCTGAAACCTTATGGAAAAAAAACAGAGAAAAAGTAGTTAGCCCACTACAGAATTTCATGTCAGATCCTTTCAGCAATGTTAGTGTCAACATCTGTGACAACTATCCTAAAATGTAGAAAAACTTTGTGATTTATTTTGTACATAACAAAGCAAAAGTGAGGCAAAAACCATGGGTTACTTCTAACATATATCTTTTATAAACCTTTGAATCTTTATTACAATTAAAGCCAAGATCAGTAGCTTCTTACCATTTGAAGCCCCTTACCAGATTCTAAGCAACAACTGAAGCTCAATGAATACTGCACAATTATCCTTCCATAAAGTACCCAGATTACAATTTCACCTGTGTCAGCCATACCAGCTACAAATGAGAAGCCTGCCTTCCTCTGCCTCATAATGCTGTCTGTCAACATGTGAGTCTATCAGCACTATTAACATGGAGCATTGTGGCATCCTCTGTCACTTGTTCAGTCTGTCCCTAAGGCTCCAGAAAGTGCATATGCTGTTGAGAACTTCTTGCATTGTTCATGTTTCAAAAAAGGCAGACACCACTTCACCAAATGACTACAGACCAGTGGCACTTATGTCTCACATCATGAAGACCTTTGACAGACTGGTCCTGGACTATATGAGTCATCTTGTGGTAGACTACCTGGACCCACAGCAGTCTACCTATCAGATAAAGTTTGCAATAGAGCATGAAATTATCTATCTGCTCCACAAGGCTTATTCTCACCTGGACAAAGCTGGCAACACTGTGAGGATTATTACGTATTTTTTTTATTTCTAAAGTCCCTTTAATATCATACAGGCATGTCTGTCAAGGGGTAAACTCAGATATATTCAGATGGATGAGCCTAAGATGACCTGGATAATGGACTATCTGTCAGGCAGACCACAGTTTGTGAGACTCAGGGATGTGAGCAACACATGAGCACCACAAGGAACAGTCCTGTCTCCTTTTCTTTTCACTCTGGACACCTCTGACTGTAAATATAACACCAAGTCATGTCACATCAGATGATTATGCACTTATGATGTGTATAGATTAAGGTGATGAGACAGAGTACAGTATAGGAGTCAGGTGGAAAACTTTGTTTTTGGTTTAAAGAGAATTGTGTGCATCTTACCATCAGCAAAACCAATGAACTGGTTATTGAGTTTCACTGCACCAAACAGCCTCTATTTCTAGTCTCTATTCAAAGGAGTGGATGAAGAGGTGGTGCACTCCTAGAAGTACTTGGGGGTCAACATCACAGACAGCTTGTACTGGTCTTGGAACACAGAGGCACTATATAAGAAAGGGCAGAGCAGGCTTTAATGTGAGTAGTGACATCCTTCACATCTTCTACAACTCTGTGGCGGCCAGTGCAATTTTCTGTGCTGTGGTGTGCTGGGCTGATAAAACCACTTCAAGAGAGACCCACCAAATAAACAAGCTAACTAAAAGGACAAGCTCACCTAAAGGATGCAATCTGGATCCCCTTGAGATAGTAGCGAAGGAGAGAATGAAAACAGAAATGAGTACCATTATGAACATTTCTGCGCATCCACCCTTTGACACACTAACACTGAGTACTTTCAACCAAAAGATTATTCAGCAGATGTGTGTGAAGAAATGCTGCTGACGCTCCTTTATACCAACAGAAATATGCCTACATAATGCCTCACAGTGATTGGGACTGCCAAGTCTGACGCTTTCTTTCTTTTTAAATTTTTCTTGTTTTTTTTAGTTATTCTGGTGTGCATTCAGTCATAAGTGTGTGTGTATATACATTATATCAATCCATCCATTATCCAACCCGCTATATCCTAACTACAGGGTCACGGAGGTCTGCCAGAGCCAATCCCAGCCAACACAGGGCGCAAGGCAGGAAACAAACCCCGGGCAGGGCGCCAGCCCACTGCAGTACTTTATATATTTATTTAACTATTTATGTATTTTTTTAAAGAGCTTCTGTAAAAAGACAATTTAGATAAGTTCTATCTATCTATCTATCTATCTATCTATCTATCTATCTATCTATCTATCTATCTATCTATCTATCTATCTATCTATCTATCTATCTATCTATCTATCTATCTATCTATCTATCTATCTATCTATCTATCAGTCTGTCTAAGTGAAGGCACCACACACATCCTAATCTTCTCTAGTTTTGACTGTACCAGATGTTGTTGTGGTGGTGGTATACTGATGCATACTGAGTTGAAATCTGATGCCTGGACATTATCTGTATACAGATGGAACACTCTCACTGTTTCTGTATGGGCTTTCATCCCAGATTTCCAAAGTCATGCACATTGGATTCATTAGCAATTCAGTGCTCTGTATTGTATTGAATTTCATCACTTATGAATGTAACAACAAGGGAAATTTCTACCTACTATGTTGGAAATAAATTTCAAGTTCATGTTTTGTTTTGATAAGGCAGTTACCCTATGATTTAAAAGTTTTACAGTTTGACCCCCCCTGTGCTCTGGTGTCATATTTTAATTAATAGGCTAGTACTGTTTCTGTCCGCCATTTTTAAACAGACTAAGGTCAAACTGCCCCAACCTATATCTTACTTTACAATCTATGACTCTTCTTTTATGCTCAAAAACCATATGATTCATCAGCCACTTATATGTACATACTGTATGTCAGCTTGTGTGCCATCCTGATTTTTTTCTGAAATACCGCCTTTTATTAGTAATTTATAAAACACATCCTTTCCCTGTTACAAAGGAATGATACTATTGTAGATAAAAATGTCGGTCGACCAACAGAAAAAAGTAGCTAACATGTGTTGCCCATAGGGCTGACTAAGGCAGTGAAGCATTTCCCAAAGGGCAAAACCTGGCACACTGCACAGAAATGTATTTACTTTTTTATATATACATTTCACAGGTGAACTAGCAAGCATTTTATCAGACCGGGGAGATTTAACATGAATTGGTAACAGAGAAGCTACATAAAATATTCATGTCCTTGAGTGTTTGATGCATAGCAGATAGATAAAGCAATGCCTTGAGAAAGAGTACAACTAATCTTGTATTAAAATCCAGCTGCACAGAAATCTACCAGGGATGTATCAGTTACATTATATTTATGTTCCAGATTAATTCACAATTGCACAAATTTCTTCTTTTATAGGAATGAATGTGTTTATTTGACTATATTTTTTGCCTTCCCCCTTCTAGATTGTGACAAGGGAATGGTGAAATACTAATAGTAAGATTTTTCTGAACATGATAACTAGATGTACCTGTCATGTTCAAGTAAATGTTAGGGTCTCGATCATAATTATTTTCTCTCAGTGGTTTGAAGGAGTACACAGACAAAAGCAGTACTTCTATGTGTATCCTAGGCTAAGGTCTATAATTGAGCATGACAGTAATTAAAACCTGCAAACCCCATATTAGCCTTTTTCTTTGAGAAGTAATGGGACTCTTATTTTAGCTGTATTGGTTCTATTCTTGTTAATTCTCAAGTGTTGTATAACAGGCATATTTTTTTTAGCAATAGAATTGTGTGATGGGTGGTCTGGCAGACAAGAGGATTAAAGTTAGGTAAAGACAGCTCAGGACTGGAGTATGGCTCACCAAAGCCCCAGAACACAGAGAGAAGCAGTGTTTGCAGTGCAGGTTTAAGTCAGAATGGTAATTTCTATCATTGTACCATTGCTCTTTAGAAAATGAGAGAGATGTCCATGACGGAGTACAGTCAACAAAGGGCCGCATACCAACCTAGACTAGAACAGGAGGGAGACTGTTGCCCCTTTAAAGGTATTAGGCAATGGAAGGGCTTCCTTGGAGACATTGGCTGTTTAAGAGAAGTGAAGGTTTGATGACAATGGTGCTGCAAACATAATGTAGTCCCTGACCCCAGCAGTGATTCAGTATCTTGTCAGATAGTGAATCCAAGACATGATGAGCTTCAAGTCAAAAGGTGATTTGGAAAAAAGCTTAACTAATAGGTGAAGCAGAGTTCATAGTCATAACATACAAGGAGAGACTGAGATGGAAAGAGCAGAAAGGATTGTTCCTTGAGTTATTTTAAGGTGGGCAAGTGGACAAGGCACCCCAACAAAATAAATTCTTGAATTTATTTTGTAAATAATCCAGATAGGTTAGACATTTAAAGGTTGGGAGACCCTATTTAATAAAAGAAGTATGTTTTGACCAAAAAGCCTGGAGTTATAGTCAGGTGAATATAGCATTGCTATTATGAAAAGAGTCAGCCACAGGAGGAGACATCTGCACTCTGAGGCAACTGCTGGTCATTTGACAGCCTTATCTCTCCCAGGTGAGAGTGTCAGAGACAGAGGTGAGGTGGATGTGATTCTAGTCATCTTCCTGCTGGTGCTCCTTCATTCTATAGAGGAAAACAGAAACCGCATGAGTAATTGTTGCATGCCCCTTTAAGAATCCATTTATCGGCCCCATGAGAGACTCACCTGGCTTCTATGCATGACAATAAACTCCCTGCATTCATATCTCACTCACTTTAGGTCATTTCTTTAGTGAATCTCTTATCTTTGTATAGTCTGGCCTTCTTAGGTTCATTCTGATTAGACAAATCACCAAAATCCATCCTAAAACCTGGTTTTAGATACCTGTTTTCAAAGTAAGAATGTTTAAAAGAAAATTATGCATATTTAGTATTTTTGTCATACAAAGGATGATTATATTACAAAGTATCTGGTGTTTTTTAATAATATTCAAGTAATAATATTCTCAATTAAATATAAAAACTATGCACAATAATAGCATAGCAGCTAGCTCTGCTCATTCTCACCCTCAATGGTTTAGGTTCAACTTGCTGGTCATAGGGTGAACTTTGGATGTTCTTCACTAGTCTGCATGGATTGTTCTCTGACTACTCAGGTTCTCTTCCACATCCAGAAGAGATGCTAGCTTGTTAATTCAGCAGCTCTAAACTGTCCTCATATGAGAGAGTTTGGCTTTGTGCAGGTGTATATGCTGGGATGGCCTGACTACCCATCTAGGTTTTGTTCCTGGTTTGGATCCTGTACTATTGCTGAGACTCAAGTACCCCACAACTCTGTAATGGCTAAATATGATTGAATAATGAAGAATACCAACAAAAAAAATCTGTTGATTTCACATTCTCTTTCAAAATGAATAGAATTTTATAAATCAGAAATAATGTGTGGCATCACAGTCTAAACATCATGAAGACAGCATTATTAAGAACATGAGAAACATTCTGACAAGTATAGGCAGTTCATTTCAAGATGATATGTCAACTGCTATTCATCTAAAATTAAACATATTCAATATAGAGCCTTGTGCAAATAAATACCTCGGTAACACTTTAGTTTAGACACTACAAAAATGCATCTATTACTTATTTACTATAATGTAAGAAGGCTTTAACAAACACTTCTTTGTGTCTTCATAACACTTCCAAAGCATCAGTAAAGTATTTATTCATCTCTGCAATGTGACCTATTAACAAAGCTTCATTTTGAGCTGGTCTGAGGTGGCTTAACTAAGATACTTTTCTCTTGATGTTCCTTCATATGAACAAGTAATTTTACCATCATGTCAATATGCCACACTGCACAGAGATGAATAACCTATCTACTGATATTTTTATACAGTAAGCGCTATGAAGACTAAAAGAAGCTTTTGTTAATGTCTTGTTACAAAACAGTGAATAAGTAATAGGTGCTTTTTTGCAGAACCTAAACTAAAGTGTTACCAATACAGTACTTTTTAACATTTGCATTAGATTTACCCTTAACCAGCATGCATCTGTGTCCTCTGCCCTTGCTGAAGAGCTGATTTTGAAAATCCTGAAGTCCAGAAGCTTGGTGGTTAAGTTTCATACAAACTGGTTAATGCTACAATGGATTGGCTGCAATGCCCGCTGACATCTTTATGTAAACAGGTCTCTCACTACTCTCATTCATTGCCCTTTTCTCAAGTAATTCTACTCAGAATTCTTTTGCAAATTGCTTGTATCCATTTTTTTTTCTAGTGTTAATAAATTGTAACTGCGCATTTGAAAAGTCACGGTTTGCTTCACTGACAGTAGCCTTCCACTGCCTTTTTCATTTATTATATAATGTTACATAGTGACAGGTTGTTTAGGTGGAGTGAAAGCTAGAAGAGATAGTAGTCAGCTATGGCTCTTGTCGACTGGTCTACTGGCAAAAAGAATAAACCAGGGACGTTTTTTATCAATGCAGTAAAAAGTGTCAGCACTAAGACAATTTTTTAATAGTGACTATTTTTAACAAATATGTAACAGAGACCTTAGTGCACTCTGTGACTTCTGGGTTATGGCCCAACCATGTTTTTGCATGTTAAAAATTACTTTGGTATTAAAATAAATTTCTCAGTGAGTCACTGTAAGTATGTAGCTGTATTTTCTATGTAACATACAATACATTTTGTAAATTTATAACATGACATTTCATTCCCAAGCATACTTAATTTAATTCAGGGTCAAGGCTGGTCACAGCTTATACCAGCAAGACTGATGAGACGCCATTTCAGCACAGGGCACACACATAGACTCCGGCACTCACATATGGCCAATTTGGATCTGCCAATCAAACTAACCTGCATATTTATGTGGAAGGAAAACCCACACAATCACAAACAGAATGTGCAATCTGTACATAAAACAACACATGCTAGATCCTGGTCCCAAGAGACAACAGAGCCATTCTAGTAATCTTTGTTTCATTCTAGAAGTTTCTGTTTGGTTAGAAACAGATACCACCAGCTACAGTAAACACTATAGAGATTAAATACCTTAACTCTTCAGTGATTGGAGATTGACAAGTGATAAGTATGTTACTAGCATCTGCATTAGTTTATGTTTTGAAGAACAATAAACAGGTATGGGAGTGAGCAAAACAACAGGAACAACAAAGGACTCAATAAAGAGGGGATCCACCTCTTGCCATCAGAAGAGGTTCAGTCCTTCTTACCATCTTACCATACAAATCCTGAACTGTGTGTACTTGGATACTGCACTATTCTTCAAATAAGAACAGCCTGCAGTTTTTGGGGAGACAAAGAAGGTGGAAATCTACTTCACACTCTGCGCTTCAGAACTTCTTGCAAAGGTTCAATGATATTTAAATCTGCTGATTGTGGAGGCCATGGAAGGTTGTTAGTGAAACCACTCTTAAATCCGCATAGAAGTATTTATGGGGCATACAATAGGGCAACAGTTATGATTTTATAAAATGGCCATATATTCCTTGGCCTTTATAAAACTATACAGGACAATCATCTGTAATGGCTCCCACAAGATGGCAAACAAATATAGATCACCCACCATTTTTAACCTCCTTAGTGTTACATTTTTTCTCAAAAAAAGCATGTAAAAAGCATTGAATATTTTGGCTTCTTGCAAGACACCATTATGAGGCTAGGAGAAGACACATCTTCATTTGCCTGGGTAATGCATGGGCCTGACATTTACATAAGACACATCTAATACCGTCAATCGAGAAATGCTCGGGTCTAACATTGTTAGCACTTTTAGAGCCTGAGTAATCCTTGAGTCTAACACTTATGCAAGACGCGTCTGTACAGTTGCCCGAGTAATACTCGGGACAAAGGCTTTTAGTACTGTTTATAGAGCTCGAGTGACACTCGGGTTTAACGCTTGAGAGTTTAAAAACTGGCAAAAGAAACTGTGGTTAGAAGTCAACCTTTGGCTTTCTCCGAACCTGGAACCTATCTGGATGTAAGAAATAGGGTGAAAGATGACTCATCATACCATATTACTTACGTATTTCCATTGCTGAAGGGTCCATGTATTGTGCCGCTTACAGCACGTTAAGTGTCTTTGTATGAGGCCTTAGATACCAGACTTTTCCAAATAGCAGCTTTTTGGTTATCTCCAAATTGTGGTGCTCACAGTGTGCAGTTTTTTTTGAGACTGTAAAGTGTCCTTCTATTCCTGTCAATGAATTTTTACTACTAAACCCTATTTTCTTTTTGCTGGTGCAGTTTTTCCAAGTTTGGTATATAGTGGTAATATTTGTGAGGATGTTCCCCTTGATACATGAAGTAGTTCAGCAGTTTTTGTGACCAAAGCTCCTTTAATGCATGCACAGACTATTTGATCTCTTTGGAATTCTGTTAGTTGACTCATGGTGGCTTGAAAAATCACATATCAAAATTCTAACTGGTCATAATTCTTTTATGGCTGTCACATACAGCTTAGCGATCAACCTAATACCTTTGCAGCTGCTTTTGTAACTGTGATTTAGTTACTTCAACGTTCAACTCCTTTATCACATGTTGTTTCCATTATTTTGTCCACACCCAGTATTTTAAATATCTAAAAATCACTATCCTGGGCAGATATTAATATAGACAAGTTAAACAGCTATACATTTATTTTTGTCATTTTATTTATTTCTTTCTGTTTAGATGCAGACAGTTCTGCATTGAAATATCAGAAAGAAGAAAATCATGTCAGTGACCAACCAAGATTCATTGCTTCATCATCTCGGAAACTAAGGCTATTTGTTTCTATGACAAGCACATAAATGATTTTATCCAAGAAAAAGGAAATAATATTTGAAATGTGCAGCATGGTTTGAACTCATTATATTGCACTGCTGTTCTGCTTAATGCAAGTAAACCATCCTGGGAAAACTAGACGTTTGAGGAAAAAACTTGTCAAGGGCTTGATGAATCGTGACAAAACTTAATGCTCACCCTACATTACGCTCCATGCCATTTGTACAAATCGAAATTTTACTGTTATTAAATTGGGTCAGTCACACTGTAATACATGTAAAGCAGACAATATGGGTTGTGAAGGTGTTTTCACGCAACAAAAACAGTTACATTTGCAAATGTGTATACTTGTATATTAATGTGATTCAGAAACAACAGTTTACTTCTATTATATTTTGACAGAATTCCAAAACAACTTGATTTGTTTATTGAAGAACTTTAAACTACTTTGGATTTCTCAGTGAGCAGCCTTGGAGCTATCCTTGACAGCAGCCTGAACTTTAAATCTTACATTATGTTTACAGCTTTAGGTCAAAATGTTTGTAACCTCAGCTGGATGGAGGAATACTTGATCTTTCATTACCATTGGAAGTATTAATAGAATTCTAGTCAAAATTGTCTTTCAATATGAGGCATAAAAAAGCTGCACTTATTTCCGAATTTGTTTCTGCTATGGCACTGATTTTAAAAAAAAGCAGTCCATAACCATGTAACCTCTCCATTGTCACAGCTAATAATTAAGGTCCTGCTACTCAACTTCAAAGCTCTTTACTCAAAAAACCCACAATATCTGTCACTTCTTTGTCAACCTGTGTGACAACTGAGGTTATCTAAGAATCATTCTATTCTCTGTGAACTTCCAGTAGACTGATTTTTCACTGTCTTGAACACTTTCATAATATCTGTCTGTAAAGCTCTTTCAGATTCGACATTCAAATTCAAGCTAAAGCCCTCACATCTTCTATACTACATTCTAAAAGTGTCATTCTTCTATTTAAACGGTGACACTTAATTTTATCTGTGATCTTTAAGTTTTTTTTGGTTCTTTCTGCTGCCTTTTATTAGAGTGTGTCTACCTTTTCTTATGTATCATTCATGTATCGTGGACTGCAGTGATAATTGGTTTCTTTAGCATTTGGTGATAGTAGCCAGGAAATTTATTCAGTTCCAAAGGCAGTTATAAAATGCGATGCAATAAAGCCTGCCAATTCTGCATATTTTATATAGCAAAATAAACAGTGTATTACATTAAAAATACAAATGTAATGTTTTATGCTGCTAATGAAAATTACAGGCTGTATATAAAAATTTTGATGACATTTCAGAGGAACATTCAATTTTCGATTGTGCAGTTGTGCAATAGTATTTAAATGCTCACTAAAAGGCACACAGTCTGCAGTGGTCCAGCAAGGACTTCACCTGCTGAATTTTTTAAACAGAGTGACATTGTATACCCAGGGACTGCAAATGCATATTCAACTTGTGTTCCTGGGAGGAAACACTGACTAGCTGCTGCAGTGTCTATTATTAATAAGACTACACATTTGTTTAAATACTGTATGTGTTTTGAAGAGGGTGTGCTGCTGTAGTCCCTTGTTTAGGAAATATAAGAAACGATATAAAATGCACAAATATATCAAATTAGATTATTACAAAGAGATTGCATGAAATAGATAAGCAAATTAAAACAAGTAGGCAGATTTCCTTTACCACAGCACACTACCAAATTCAAACCTCTCCTATGCACTCCCTCCCTCTTTGTACCTCCCCCTTTTCACTCTCACTAGCACTAACTCAACTCCTACCTCCAAACTCAAGGAATCTGTGGACCCAAACTGAATTTAAACTCTATCCCATGGTAAGCTGACACTCAGTTCTGGAATGGTTTTTAGGATTTGGTGTGCAGCCTTACTTTTACAACCATAACAACAGGCTAAAGATCTCTCTAGCAGCAGCTGGTGGGCCTTCAGGTTGGTATAAAAGGCCAAGTCTCCAAGTCAGCCTTCTTATTATCTGATCCAGCAGCCATACCACATGCACTTCAGAACAGGTCATCCACCTGAAGCTAAGCATGTTCAGGCCCAGCCACAACTTGGATGGGAGACCATCTAGGAAAAGCTTGGGTTGCTGCTAGAAGAGGCGTTGATCTGGCCAGCGGGGGGGGGGGGGGGGGTTGAATGTGAATCCCAATGCAATGATGGGGACACTGCAATGAAAAATGGTGCTGTCCTTCGGATGAGATGTAAAATTGAGGTCCTGATTGTCTGCGGTCATAAAATATCTCTGGATCCTTCATAAAGAGTAGGGTGCATCCCAATGTCCAGGCTAAATTGCCAACCACAGCCTAGCCCTCATTCTGGCCCTCTAATCATCCCTAATCATCTATTCGGTTATCACTCTCACCACTTCACCACCTAACTGCTAATGTGTGGTGAGCGTACTGGTGCAAAAATCCAGGTGGATGCTACATATTAGTAGTGGTTGAAATGGCTCCCCACTCATTGAAGTGCTTTGAGTACAGTAATCCCTCACTTATCACAGGAGATAGGTTCCAAGGCCGACTGTGATAACTGAATTTCCGCGAAGTAGGGACACCATATTTATTTAATTATTTAACGTGTATTTGGACGTTTTTAAACCCTCCCTGTATTGTTTACAACCCACCCTTTACTCTATTAATAACAGGGACAACTGCTAAGCAATATGAAATCGGTAGATAAGTTTACACTTACTGTATAGCGAAGTACACGTAGCAGCTTGTAGGCGGTCATGACGTCGTCGACCTTGTTGCAAAGATTCCTAAAGCAGATATCATCCAGACTACTGCCTTATCACGTCCACTTGCAACTCGTTTTGCACCCTGGTTAAAGGACACTGCGGCCGTAGATCTTATATGCTTTTCCTCCTTTTTAAATAAAAAGAATCGTGGACTCATTGATGCTGTAATGGTGTAGCTGTTCCCTTCCTTCAAAATATCCAAAACGTTTACCTTTTCTGCAATCATTTGCATCTTCTGTTGGCGCTTGGACACGGCCCCTGAAGCAGTAGCTAGTTAATGCTGAATGAGTGAGATGAGACTTCCTGGTTAATGCAACACTCCGTCGCTGAGCCAATCAGCAGCACACAGGAACTTAACTGCGTGCTCTGATTGGGTAGCTTCTCAGCCATCCGCCAATAGCATCTCTTGTATGAAATCAACTGGGCAAACCAACTGAGATAGCAAGTACCAGAAGTAAAAAGACGCATTGTCCGCAGAAACCTGCGAAGCAGCGAAAAATCTGCGTTATATATTTAGATATGCTTACATATAAAATCCGCGAAGTCGTGAATCCGCGAAAAGTGAACCGCGAAGTAGCGAGGGATTACTGTATTCAGAAAAGCGCTATATAAATGTAAAGACTCATCATCATTATCATCACTTGACATGGCACTTTCTTGCCTGATTTGCCAGCCAGGAACAATGTGCTGCCTTGTATCAACTTGGAGTTCATTTAACCTCTCGCAGCTCCTCCATTACCTTACAGTCAGTTGATAGTAAAGGCTAGATATACAAGGAAGCATTTTATTTTCTTACTTGAAATCCTCTTACTGTATCATTGATTGAAATTGAGGACAATTATCACACACAGTAAAAAGATCAGAGCCTTCATCAATTTCTTGTCTGTTTCAGCTGTGATCACTGTCACTTTGGTCTCTTTGAATACTTTTAGAAAAATAAAAATCCATATTTTACCCAAATTAAAATAAAATAAATCACTAAACTGAACCAACAATTATGGTACTTACATACAGTAAGCAGTTGATGAAAGTTTTGTAGCCTATGTAACACTAGGAGTCGCTGTTGCTCCTCTAACCCGACAGACAAACGCTCAGGACACCATGTAAAAGACTAAGAAGAGTTTTAATTCTTATTCTTCTTATTAATATTGTTCTAAGCACCACAGCCACCATACCCAAGTAAATAAATAAGCATAATAATCACAATTCTCTCCTCCAAACCTCCTAGCAAGCTCTGTCCTCTACCTCCCAAATCCAGCTCGCTTGCTGGATCTCCAACAGTCCTTTATATAGTCCTTGACCCGGAAGTGCTTCTGTTCTTCCACTCGCGTGACTTGTTAGCACTTCCGGGTCAGAGGGAGAATTGGATTTTTCTTCAGCCTGGAAGTACTTTGGGACTCCCTTCCTCACAACCTGTTAGTACTTCTGTGCTATAAATACGGTATGAGTCCTTCTGTTTCTTTAAAGCAACTCCTGGCAGCACCCAACAGGGCTGTGCAACTGAACTCCAAATCCCAGGATGCCCTATGGATATCCAGGGCACCGCTTTTGGGGGAGGCAGTGTCCTGGAAAAGCTCCCTTCCCCCATCCTTCCATCACAGGGGTGTCCCAGCCGGGAAGAGCTACCGGCCATCCGTCACACCTAATATTTATGAAATGTCCTAAATTAAGATTTGAAGGTCTCCAAGGTATTACTTTCAATAACACTACTTGGTATCTACGTCCATGTTTCTACAGGTTGGCAGCATGCACTGATATGGCATGTTGCTGCACCCACCACACAACAAACCACCTCAGGTGGTTCAAATTAGGAGCGGAGCGCATCTCTGCAAAAGGTGACACCTCAGCAATATACTAGTTCAAATGGAATACTGTGAGGTTTTTTTTTACAATAGCTGGAGTGCCAATCCTGCCAACAACACCCAAGTTTTCCCGGCAAGTTGGAGAACCTGGATGCAGACTAACATCACACTCAGGACAGAGCAATTGCAGGTTAAGGGCCTTGCTCAAGGGCTCAATGGAGTGGAGTCACTTCTGGCATTTACAGGATTCAAACCAGCAACCTTCTGATTGCCAGCGCAGATCCCTAGCCCCAGAGCCACCACTCTGCCTATGTGTTTCTACAGTTCACCACAGAAATCAATATATGTTCAAAAACTAATGTTCTTGTTTGACAGACCTATTTGATGTTCATCATACTTATTTCCTTCAAGGTTTTAAGCAATTCTTCACTTATCTGATTGCAAGATACTATTGTTTTTGATGTTTAGTCTTCCATATTGTGTAGCAATGAAATGCTTTCAAACTCAAGGATCACTCCTGCTCACACCCACACTTACACTAACAAAGTGACAATTTGGAATGATCATTCAAACTAACTAGCATGTGCTTGAAGATTTGGTAGATAAAGTCCAAAGTAGACAATGGACAGACCAGGCAAACTCCACATGGACAATAATTGTGCACAGGATTCAAACCAAATGTTAATTCTATGACCTGGCAGCACTACACTTTGCACCATCATATGATTGATTACATTTATTACAAAAAATTACGCATTTTAAAGTACCAGTCCATTTTGGATGACTATGTATAGTAAACTCCTGAACAATTTCATATGAATTTAAAAAAGTAGGATTTTAAAACGTTTGCTATGTTTCTGTAAAATGTATCTTGTGGAACAAACAGTTTAGATGTTCACTCTGGTACTTTACATAACCTTTAACAAAATTCATAATTTACTCTAATTTGCTTTAATTAAACATATCTGACGAAGCTAACCAACCTGATAGATTTTTAAGTAGGTAGCGCTGTTATCAGCTTGTGGCATCATTTTTGTCCGTAGAAAGAATTTTCTTTTCTAAAAGACAACGCTCAGATGTAAACAATGCTTCTTTGAGATCAGGCCCTGATGGAGTATTCTGCCCTATAATGTAGTTTTTTCAGAAGTTGATCATTTTAAGTAGCATGGCAGTCGTAAATTAATTTTGAAAAAAGATGTGCTACTATAAAATTGAATACAGTGATTAAGGTCTTTAAAATAATTCACTGAACACTTAGGTAGTGTGATCGGCCATTCCCATTCTTCCTTTTTATCTGCCACGAGTTTAAAAAATTAGATGCTGATGGTATTGTAGCAGATACTTACTATCCGTGATGTATTATATTGGATTCAAAAGCACCACTTTTTAGGCTTGTAGAGAGATTTACATTCAAGCAAAGCCAAGCAAGGGAATAGGTAATAAACGAAGCATGAAGACAAGACAGGCAGTGGAACAAGAGAAAATAGCATGACTGTCAGACAGGATATGGTTAGTTAGACAGTGTCTGTGAGGGAGAAGCACAGCAAACAAATGCCAAAACCCTGTTCTGCAGGGAAGGCATGCACTAACCAGATATCCAAATTGGTGCCAGAAGTGATTTAAAAGTAAGTTTTTTTTCAAATTTGCTATTTCATTTTTTTTTTTCTCAAATAGCAGCTGCAGTTAAAATATTCACAATTAAATTTTGTTTTGGAAGCTGCAGCAGCAAAACTGATTTAACACTCTTAACAGGTCTCTCTGACTACAGTAGGTAAATATAAAATAGGAAAACATGTAACTTAATTACAGTTTATTGTAATTACACTTTGTCTTGAATTTTAATTTCTGTATTTATATTTAATTTTACAATGTGAATATCACTGTAAAAACAATCTTCATATAATGTGAGTAGAATCTCAAACTGCTTTATTTATAATCCTTAAGCATATTCATCTTACCTATTGATGAACACATTAAATGTTTATTATAAATGGCACTACAAGATTCGGTCCCTAGGTCTGTTGGAGAAGTCCCATCTGCCTTGATGTTCAAATACAGAGTGAAGACCCCATTGCAACCCCTGCCATTTTAATTTGTCTCCTCATTGACAGATTTCAACACTCCCTTCTGTTCACTGAGATAACATACTCCTGTCCTGTGTGCTTACTTATCAGTATATTTTGTTTTATGCCTTTGTTGCTATTACTTTTCCCATAAACCTTTCATCTTAATTTTGCATCACAACTATATTGACTTTGTAAGGCTTCTTTTATTCATATTTGCTGTTAAAATGTCAGTATACCTCTAAGCACTTCTTCTCTTTGTCAGCGATTATTTTTGTTTTTATTTGTGCTGTTTTTAACCTTAATAGTACCAATTAATTTATATATGTAATAGTCCTTTTTCTGTTCTTTTAAAACTTGAAATTTGTTATATCTTTATATGGCACTTTTAAAAATAAAGGTTAAATTTATTTATTTACTGTTATGTTTTACTTTTATTAATATTGCAATTTGAGTTGAATGAAATGTAGTTCCATATTTATTTCTTTCTTTAGTTGTAAATGACTACAGTGAAATCCTTATTATGATAAAAATGAGGGCTGACAACCTTACAGACAGAGATAGCAGTGATGTTAGTTGTGACATCATCCCCTCCACAACATGGAGATGAAATAGCCACTCTCTACATGTACTCTCTCATGTACAACCAATAATTGTTGTTATCAATCTGCTGCATATATGTGGTAAGTGTTGATGAGTTTTACAAAAATGTCGTCTGAACATTCCTTTTAAACCAACTGTCATTGTTAGGAGGTTTACTGTTGGCAGTTTAATGAGTGATAAAAATGCTTGGGTGCCTTAACATCAAGAGTTTACATTGATACAATATGCACACACTGAATTGCTATTCATTTTGTGCACAAGTAACTGCCAAACTACTTCATAAATGATCTAAGGTGGATCCTGTCTCAATTCAGATATCTTAGCAAATGTATCACTAGCCTACTGCTATATGACTTGATGACTGATGCTCTCATTTAAACGGCTCTGATAGGACTGCGTTATCTCACCAGCCTATTTCAGCATTTATAGCACCTCCACATTATTCTTCTTCTAATTTCAAACGCTATCATTATTGCTTCAAGTTGTAATATCTTTTTGATGGGAAGCTCTTTAACCTATGCCACATTAAGGCCTTGTAGGAAAATCTTGGGGGTTGGTGGCACGATTGGCACTCCACCTACTGTAAAAACTTTACGGCAAACAGGACTCCATTCTAATCTCTGCAAGAGGAGCTCTGCTGCAGCCACCTATAGAAAGCCATGCTCGCATTATGAAAGGGATGTGGGAAAGCCATTGGGAGCCTCAGACCCAGAAGAGTTAAAACCGTTGGAGGGCCAATAGGGTCAGGCCTTTTGGGAATCGGAAATAGTGTGGTGCTGATATGTTGCCCACTGCACAGCAGCACTCAAGTCCCAATTTAAGGTGGCCCATACTGGTTGTGGTGGCACTCTCTGAAGTGTGCATAACTGGAACTGGGACATCTCACAGGGCACCCTGGATATCATCAAGAGGTGACGCAGCACACGGCTTAATGGTAACTCTGGTCTGTACTGGGAACTGAGAAGGACAGCTGCAAGAGCTCTAAGGGCAGATAAGGAGGCATTTGTTAGAGGAATCTGTAAGCAAGTGACACACCATCTATGGTCTAGTGACCCATGTCCTGCTTACAGTAGAATTGAACCATTACACATATCAAGCTAGGACACTGGACATCTCTGGGTCCACAGTTCTTGAGGCTGATCCTCCAATTGGGGTGATCCTCTAGACTGCGGCAACTACAGAGGGATAACACTGCTCCCGGTGCCAGGTAAGGTCCTTGCTAGGGTTGTCCTCAATAGGATCCATGATCACTTGCTCATCTACCAGTGACCGGAGTAGTCTGGTTTGACACCTAAGAAGTCTACCAACGACTGCATCCTGGCACTGAAGGTTCTCAAAGAGCGCAAACATTGACAGAGTTTCTTTGCAGCTTTTGTCAATTTTTGTAAAGCGTTCAACTCAGTTGGTCAAGCTTCCCTGTGGGATATCCTGAAACTTTGCGGGATCCCCCCAAGGTTGTTGGATATCATGAACGGTCTGTAAACTGGTACTGTGAGTGATGTGCGGAGTGGAGGCAGCACCTCTGCGTTTTTCCCAGTTGATTCTGGGGTTCATCAGGGATGTATTCTTGCTCCTACTCTGTTCAATGCTTGCATGGACTGGGTGTTGGGCAGGGTCATGGGGTCAAGTGACTGTGGAGCATCTGTTGGTGAAGAAAGATGCTGTGATCTTCATGGAGTCAATGGAGGCTCTGACCAGGGCTCTCTAAAGACAGAGTGAGAAGTTTGAGTGCCTGGGCTTGCGAGTGTCCTGGATAAAAACAAAGATCCAGCCCTTTAATGACCTCATGGGCACAGCCCTTGTCGAGAGGTTTACTTATATCGGCAGCCAAATTCTTGTCTCTGGTGACTCTTCCTATGAAGTCAGTAGATGGATCAGGAGAGCATGGAGGGGTTGTGATTTTGCTGGAAGAGGTGTGTGGCGCTCCTGATATCTTTGCAAAAGGACGAAGGTCCAAGTCTTTTTAATCTTGGTGCTTCCTGTTTTGCTATATGGTTGTGAGACATGGATGCTATCCAGTGACCTGAGATGAAGTCTTTGCTACTTTGGTACTGTGTCTCTTCGGAGAATCCTTGGGTGCTGCTGGTTTGACTTTGTATACAGGGTTTGAGGTTTATCCATGAATATCTGTGTATTACATTATCTTCCACTCTAGAAGTAGTACATGGTGGTCTTTTATACTTCTATAAATGCTTAATCTCTCCTAATGTGCATGACATTTATTAGCACTATTTTATTTTCTGGTAATAAAACCTTCAAAATTTTCCATAGATACCTAGTGGCCTATTGTTATTACACCAATAAGTATTTTTAGTGGTGTCACACACGCGTGTTTAGGAGACAACTAAAGGGCTTGAGTACATGTAATTCCACACCGGACCAGGGGGTGGCGAAGTGCACTAATTCTCCCTCTCGATCTTTTACAGACCATTCCAGGGAAATCCCGCCCGGCTCAGGGGCAGCCAACAACGTCACTTCCAGTTCCGGTCCTGATGACATCACTTCCTCTACTGGCCTTTAAAGCCACCATCTTGCTCCCAGTTAGTCAGTTCTGTTTTGGACTCTGTTGTATGAACATGTCTGTGCTTTGTCAACAATTTTGCAGCCGGGAAAAATTATACGGGAGGCTGCCCCAAACCTTTGCAACGTCTTATGGTCATTCTTCTTACAGTGGATTGATAAAAGATACATCCAATAACATAATATTCTTAACAGTCCCTAAACAGTGTTGTACACTAGTCACCAGTGTATCAGCATGTCTGACGGTTTCTTTTCAGAATGCTTCTATTGTCAAGATGGACTTGTCATTGTGTGTTTTCAACTATCTTTGGTACTATTACTTACTTGAGATTGTGTGCAATTAAAGAGGTTAAATATAAATCTGTTCTCCTTATCTCAGAATAACCCTGTCCTTTGCAGTCCTGTCATTAAACACTGCTTGATTTCTGCTTGTTTCATTTCACTCTTCAGAAGATTGTCCTGAGCTGGTGCTGATGCCCTTTTTCTCCTACACAATAATTAGCTTGGCTTGGATTTACTCTACATGAACCTGTATGATGAATAGCCAACAATTTTGAAAAGTCTGAAACATCAGGTCTTTTGCAGGTTCAGTTCTAATTGAGAAGATGGATAAATATTACACCACATTAACAATGGATTCATTTAAAAAATGTCTCACTTTTACTCTAGGGTAAATATGCACAGTACATAACTTCTGCAAGCAACATATGTTCATCTTTTTGAAATCTGGAGTCCTTTTCATGTATTTAGCAAAGATTCTTCCCACTATATTCTCAAGTGTATTACACTCAAAAATATACAGTTACATTGCATTAGTATTCATGCTGATAAAACTTTTCCTTGTTAAAACAACTTATATAAACACTTTTTCTACTTAGTATGGCCCCTTTAATTTCTGTTAACATCCATTTCTTAAATATTATAGGTATCCCCTTTAGTATGAGAGCGGAAGTTCTGTGGCCAGGTTCTTTTTCAGGGTAAATTTTCTCCTTACCTCATATCTCCCTGATAAAAGGTCTTAAACCTTTGATAGATACTTTTACATAACATGCTTGTCTTTTCTTGCTTTTAAAACACTTTGTTTCACATCACGGTCTCTTTTGATTTTGATCTTATGTATTGTGATTTCCCTTGAATATTCTGGATAAATTCTCAAATGCCAGGCTTCTTCAATTTTCTCTAACTCATGTATTATCTGGTGGTCAGGTTTACTTGTCAAAAGTTTTAACATGGATACACTTGACTGGTGAGATGTTGTCCTTCAGTGAAACTGAAAGTAAACCCTTTTATTTTAAATATTTGAATTAGTCTTGTGCATATTTTCCAATTACAATTAAATACTAATAGCTTGGTTATTCTGTCAGTACTTTGATCCACTGCTGTTATTATCCCTCTTTCATGTACATCTTTAGCTTTTGCCTCAGTGAAAAATGCAGTTTTACAACCTTGACCTTGGGGTATCCAGGTCTTCAATCAAAACATGAGTATGATTTCTTTCTGTGTTCCATTTTTAATGACCATCCACTTCACTTTCTTCACCACAATGCTGTATATAACTAAATGTTCACATATTGTATTGCCTAGGTTCATGCCTTTCAAGGCCCTAAAACCTAGTATTGGGACTGTGAAACATTTATTAAAAGTTACAAACTTAAAGCAGTATCTCTTTGCTTCAAGGTACTTAGTTTAAGCTTACATTTCCCTAATGGCATGATTGTATTTTTGTTGTACATCTTCTATATTCATCATCTTAGGCTGATCTATTTTCTTCTTCTTGGATAATCTCTCTATTGCAAACATTTCTAATGTGAAACAAGGACTCTTAACTCTTATCCGTAAAGCTTTGTGCTGTGGCTAACAGAAGAAGGGTTGCCTTGTGTTAACTACCTTTGGGATTTGTCAAGAGAACTTGGGTACTCAGAGAAAAACCCATACAAAAAGGGGAAATAATAAAAAAACATCACACAGAGAGTGACTGGTCCTGGAATCTGAACTTGACCCTGAAAACTTCTTTTAATCTTTAAAGTCTAAGTGAGTATAAACATTTCTTTTTTCCCTCTTAATGATTTCCAGGACTTAAATATGCTGATGTTTTCCAAATAAACTTATTAAAAGATTTAGTCTCAGCACTGTATAATCCTCTCACTAAGTTGGTAACTGTGGTATTTTTTGCAGACATTTTTTGTTTCCACTCTGGCATGAGTGTTCTATGCCATCATGCCTCATTCTGTTCTTGATTCCCTTTAAAAAGAAAACATTTTAATATAGCTTTTGCTATTGCGTTTGGTTGGTGTCACAAACTCTGTATCAAGAATTTCTATCCTTTAAGGATGCAGTGAGCTGTAATAACAAGTACATCAGAGAGAAAAACAGACCTTTGAAAATTAAGTACCCCAGCTATCAGAGTTGGCCTCAGTGATTAAAGTAGATCTCAAAAAAAGATATGGATAAGGCTTGTCATTATATCTTCTTGACCTCGTTTTCAGTGAACTAAAGAAAGCTGGCTAGCCCTTCTTTTTTTTTAGGCCTAAGTATGGAGCTGTCCGTCTTCTTCCCCAGGGTTTTCCCTGTGCTCCCAGCTCGTTTCTCACAGTAAGTTGGAGCAAACTGTGACACTGAACATATTAAAAGTTTATAGAAGGATCAGAGCATCAGTACTGCAGATACAGTGTGCCGCAGTCATCAACAACAGAAACCATTAATCATCATCCAACAAAAATGCATCTGCAGTTCAAAGCCTCATTTAAAAAATGTAACTGATACAAGTGCATTGGTTTTCTTACATAAACAAAATTACACAATTAATTAAGGCAAACGCAGGTTAAAAGATACAGTCTGAAACTGGATATGCAACTTTGTGATTTGCTTTCATTTGTTTTAAACTTTAACTAGTTCCACTTTCTAATATAGTAATATGAATAAGAAGTTTTGGGTTTCACGTCTGTACTGGTTAATTGACTTTTCTAGTCATCTGATTGATTGCACTTGTTTAAGATTTTCCTTTATCGATTCATTCCTCTCTACATCCATGTTTTTAGAACAGGGTCACCAGAAGCAAGCGTTTATAGCACCAATGTAAAATATAGAATACAAACCAGCTATAGATGCAGAAAATACAATTACAATCGCAATTACTCAACCATCCATTCCATCACTGTTTTTTATTATATTATACATCTGCTGAAAAAGATGCAAAGTTTACTATAATAAGCATTTATTTCTAAGTTTTATTATAAGCCAAGCCTATGAGAAATGTTCATTCCAAGATCAGCCATCATGAGTTACATTACAGCTCCCAAATGACTTCAATAAATAGATCAGAGTTATCGTAGGCATAGTTTCTTCATAACCAGAGAAACAACAACAACAAAAAAAAAACATTAAAATATAATAAAGAAAAATATTTTTCATTAAATCTGAAATTACCCGCAGGGGAGGTAGTCCAGCATAGTTAAGAATGGATTTCTAAACTCATGTTATATTAAAAATAATATTACCAAAAATAATGAGAAATATGATGAAAATGTAATAAGCTCCATTTATAATTATTCATTTAATTCACGCACACACACACACAACAGGCACACAGAGCCTTATATTTGATTTTCAGAAAGAAAAATTCAAACTAGCAAGGCTTATATAAGTACTCCTACTGGGAGCTTTAATAAATTCATTCCAGTTTAATTTATTTTTATATACTGCTCTTCACAATAGATTGGTTCAGAGTGCAGCACATATTATCAAAATGCAAACTAGCACAAAATTACCAATTAATATATAATAGTAATTATTCATAGAAATAGTACAATTCAAAATGCAAATTACGCTCTAGGATATTCTAGAAGCCTAACAGCAGTGCAGATTGGGATAAGGGTCTACAAGGCTACATTTTTATTAGCCAAGCAAAATAAGTTCTGAACCCCTATTGCTTCTGAAATTTGTTTCATTCAGCCAGCTTTCTTGAAATCAGTTCTTGAAATCTAATACTTTTGTGCCATGCCCTGTTCTGCTTTCAAAGAAAAGTGTTACTTATAGCTAGGCGATAGCTGTTGCAGTGCATTTAAAAGACCTGTGCTTACACACAAGAAATGCACTGCCTTTAAAAGTATTTTAAAACATTGCTTGTAATCATTCAAATTTCATTCATAAACTAAATCTAAACATAGGTTTCTATACTCTTTATATATTTGATTTTTATGACCATTTACCACTGTTTTTTAGGAATTTGTTCCTTAACTATTATATTGTTGTTACACAGTTGAAGTTACTGTCATCCAAAAGGAAATCTCATTCGTGTGTCTTTTGAGGCTTTCACTGAAGTCTTAAAAGATTAAATTGTCAGCCATCATGTTGCTATTTCACTTCCTGAGGTCTTAATTGATTAGTTTTAAAATTAGGTATCCAAACTGAGGAAACCAATCCCTCGTACTCATTCTTCAAGACATGAAAAGAAGACATTCATACAACTAGAAATACTGTAGGTGAGGGGTCAAAAATGAAATATTTCTTTATAAAGGACACTTGCTTTAATTTTGCCAGCTCTAAGCATGCATGTAACACATTGCTCATATGTTTACTTGCTAATAATTAATGGCAAACTATTTCAACTTTATGAATTTTTTAGACTTAAGTAGAGCTATGCGCTTTACTTGTGTCAGGTTTGTTTTTAAGACAAACTTTAAGGTAACTAAACTAAACAGAAGAGCTGTAGTTATTTTTCATCAATAGAGAATGAATTAGTTCTGATTTCATTGAACACTGCATCACGCTATTTACTGTGGTTGTTGGAACTGTACATAATGAGAACATTTCCTTTTTGGTAGTCAATCTTCTATATTTTCCAGTACTCACTTAAACTTGGATTACACTATGTGTACTTGTTTACCATATATGCGTGTGACCCATTTGAAAGAACTACAAAAAATTCATTTTCTTAGCCTCCTCTATGCTCAGTTTTCTTGTCTGGGTTTCTGTGGTGGTGTTGTGAGCCACCACTATCTGATCAAAGAACTCTCCAGCCATCTGTAATCTTTGTAGTAATGTGTATGCTCCCCAACTAATCTATTCCTAATCTCCTAGGACTATGCATCAAAAAAATGATTAACTACATTAGCCTATGTGTGCTTGATGGAATATTCAGTGATACTTTTCATCTTGGAAGTCCTGAATGTTTTATTTCCTCAAACATCTCACCACCACTCCACGACTCTACCACTTCATTTACATAGTTTGTTTATCTGTATTATGTATTTTTGAATTTATTTATTTTTTATTATTTTCTTTATGTTTTATTTTTGTATTTCACTTTATGTATGTATGTATGTATGTATGTATGTATGTATGTATGTATATACAGTGGTGTGAAAAACTATTTGCCCCGTACCTGATTTCTTATTCTTTTGCATGTTTGTCACACAAAATGTTTCTGATCATCAAGCACATTTAACCATTAGTCAAATATAACACAAGTAAACACAAAATGCAGTTTGTAAATGGTGGTTTTTATTATTTAGGGAGAAAAAAAAATCCAAACCTACATGGCCCTGTGTGAAAAAGTAATTGCCCCCTGAACCTAATAACTGGTTGGGCCACCCTTAGCAGCAATAACTGCAATCAAGCGTTTGCGATAACTTGCAATGAGTCTTTTACAGCGCTCTGGAGGAATTTTGGCCCACTCATCTTTGCAAAATTGTTGTAATTCAGCTTTATTTGAGGGTTTTCTAGCATGAACCGCCTTTTTAAGGTCATGCCATAGCATCTCAATTGGATTCAGGTCAGGACTTTGACTAGGCCACTCCAAAGTCTTCATTTTGTTTTTCTTCAGCCATTCAGAGGTGGATTTGCTGGTGTGTTTTGGGTCATTGTCCTGTTGCAGCACCCAAGATCGCTTCAGCTTGAGTTGACGAACAGATGGCCGGACATTCTCCTTCAGGATTTTTTGGTAGACAGTAGAATTCATGGTTCCATCTATCACAGCAAGCCTTCCAGGTCCTGAAGCAGCAAAACAACCCCAGACCATCACACTACCACCACCATATTTTACTGTTGGTATGATGTTCTTTTTCTGAAATGCTGTGTTCCTTTTACGCCAGATGTAACGGGACATTTGCCTTCCAAAAAGTTCAACTTTTGACTCATCAGTCCACAAGGTATTTTCCCAAAAGTCTTGGCAATCATTGAGATGTTTCTTAGCAAAATTGAGACGAGCCCTAATGTTCTTTTTGCTTAACAGTGGTTTGCGTCTTGGAAATCTGCCATGCAGGCCGTTTTTGCCCAGTCTCTTTCTTATGGTGGAGTCGTGAACACTGACCTTAATTGAGGCAAGTGAGGCCTGCAGTTCTTTAGACGTTGTCCTGGGGTCTTTTGTGACCTCTCGGATGAGTCGTCTCTGCGCTCTTGGGGTAATTTTGGTCGGCCGGCCACTCCTGGGAAGGTTCACCACTGTTCCATGTTTTTGCCATTTGTGGATAATGGCTCTCACTGTGGTTTGTTGGAGTCCCAAAGCTTTAGAAATGGCTTTATAACCTTTACCAGACTGATAGATCTCAATTACTTCTGTTCTCATTTGTTCCTGAATTTCTTTGGATCTTGGCATGATGTCTAGCTTTTGAGGTGCTTTTGGTCTACTTCTCTGTGTCAGGCAGCTCCTATTTAAGTGATTTCTTGATTGAAACAGGTGTGGCAGTAATCAGGCCTGGGGGTGGCTACGGAAATTGAACTCAGGTGTGATACACCACAGTTAGGTTATTTTTTAACAAGGGGGCAATTACTTTTTCACACAGGGCCATGTAGGTTTGGATTTTTTTTCTCCCTAAATAATAAAAACCATCATTTAAAAACTGCATTTTGTGTTTACTTGTGTTATATTTGACTAATGGTTAAATGTGTTTGATGATCAGAAACATTTTGTGTGACAAACATGCAAAAGAATAAGAAATCAGGAAGGGGGCAAATAGTTTTTCACACCACTGTATGTATGTATGTATGTATCCATCGGTGAGTAGACAATTGTAACCCTTGTAATTGTAACTCTTTCTTCATTATGTAAAGCACTTTGAACTACATTATTTGTATGAAAATGTGCTATATAAATAAATGTTGTTGTTGTTGTTGTCACATACTGAAAAAAGACTATGTAGGATTACATCAATGGTATATGTGGCAAAAGGTTTTATTGTACACTAAAGAGTTACCTAGAATCTCAAATTATGCATCCTGTTCCCTTGATTACTGCATTTTCAGATTTGGGAATCCATTTTTTCTTGTTTTACATTTCTCATTTTTATGTCATGTAGGCAATTTGAGTTTCATAAAAGTGGGATAATGAGTGAAAACAATAGGAACGACATATATATATAAAAACAATTTCTGATATTAAAGTTTTATGTTTTCAATTTTACTTTGTTGTTATCCATTTGGAAAAAATTTCAATGTTTTTTGTGCTTGTCCCACCAAAATTCATAGGTTGCAACGCATAACCAAAACAGAAACTATTTGTTTTGTTGTTTTGCCAAAAATCTAAATTTTAGTATAAATTTTGTCTATAGTACTAGGGTGTTGCACCATGTTAGCCATTATGAATGTAGTGAGAAGTCAAGCAAAATGACACCTTTTATTGGCTAACTAAAAAGATTACAATTTGCAAGTTTTTATAAGCTTGCATATTGTAATCTTTTTAGTTATCCAATAAAAGGTGTCATTTTGCTTGACTTCTCAGTGTAAATTATGTCAATTCTTGAAACATTCTTAAGGAGAAGGAATGCACTGGTGAGCATAGCAATTTCAGAATGGCTGGACAATCATGGAAGGCAACTGTGCCGGATGATCTTGCCTTGGTCAGGAAAACCCCCTTCACAACATGTAGCCAAACCAAGAACACTCTCTAGGAGATAGATCTATCATTGCCAATGTCTACAATCAAGAGAAAACTTCATGAAAGTAAATATAGAGGGTTTATCACAAACCACAAGGTGCAAACCACTGGTAAAACTCAAGCGTAGGAAGATTAGACTTTGCCAGAAAATATTTTTTAAAAGCTTGTCCAGTTCTGGAACAATTTTTTTTGGACAATTAAACTAAGATTAATATATAATAGAATGTTGGAAAAAGAAGAGAATGGAGAAGAGAAGAAACAGCTCATGATCTGATGAATACCACATCATCTGTGAAACATGATAGAAGTAGTGTTATGTCATGGGCATGCCTGGCTGCCAATGGAGGTCATTCACTAGTGCTTATTGATGATATTGCTGGCAGAAGTAGCAGGATGAATTCTGAAGTGTACAGGACTATACTATCTGTTCAGATTCAGCCAAATGCTACAAAACTGATAGGATGCTGCTTCACAGTGCAGATGTACAATGAGCCAAAACATACTGCAAAAGTGAAACAAGTGCTTTTCAACACAAAGTAGTTGAAGATTCTTCAAAGGCCAATTCAATCAACTGACCATAACCCAAATGAACAACAATTTCATTTGCCTATGGCAAAACTAATGGCAGAAAGTTCAATGAACAAGCAGCGACTGAAGACAGCTGCTGTAAAGGCCTGACAAAGGAAATCCAGCACTTGGAGATGGCCTTGGTTCCCGACTTAAGGCAATCATTGACTGTAAAGGATTTACAATCAAATAATGAAAATGATCATTATATTTATGAATATGTCAGTTTGTCTAAATAGATTTGAGCCCCTGAAAATAGAGAGAACATGTATAAAAATGTCTGGCATTCCTAAACAGCTCATAAATTATTTTTAGCAAACACCTTGAATTAAAGCTGAAAGTCTACATTTCAATCACTTAATGATTGCTTTATTTCATGGTGGCATGCAGAGCCAAAATTATGAAAATTGTGTCATTGTCCAAATACTTATGGTCCTGACTGTGTGCCTTCTTTTCAGATTGCATTTTACTTAACTTCATCAATAAGTAAATATTTAATTTTTAAATTCAAAGTAGCTAACCAATTCATTATCTTATATTATTTCCATCCAGTCAATTTAATTAAATCCCAAAATAATTTTGATGTTTTCACCAATAACCAATTTTACAAGATCTACTACTGCCAAATAACAGGATGAATACCAGTTTGTGTTACTGTAATAAAGACCAGAAAGCAAATATGAAATACAAACTGAGTTTAATTTATCCCATTGATATTGGATTTTTCAAATGACAACTGATATTCTTTTTGATCAGAATTTCACTTTTCTTGCAGCACTCCTGTTAATCCTGTTCTGTCCTTTAATTCCAATTTTATGTCTGATGTATCTCCATGTTGATGCTTTTCCCACTGTTCTGCACATTTTCGAATTTCTTATGCCACAAAACAATTTATTTTTCTTCTCATTTTCTGAAAAGGATCAAAAGGTCAAAATAATATTTCTAACTCTATTTTCTTTTCACGCTGGGTTTTTATGACCATTTTCAGTTTATTTTACATGGCTTCTTTAATGATGAGGCATAACTATGAAAGATTTTAAATAACAAACATATTTGTAAAATTAATAAGTGATAATCAAAATAACAAAGGTAAAATCATTTTCAGAAGAGTCAGAGGCACTTGTGATAGGCTATCCATGCATTTATCTGAAGAACCAAGGTCAAATTGAAAAAATCACATCTGTGGAAAACCAGAGTAAATAAATATGCAGCATTCTCACAAAGGCTGCACACTATTTGCTAATACAAATTTAGTATTAGGGAAAGAGAAGTAGCAAACATGATTTAGCATTTAACAGCAATAGCTTGCTTTTACCTCCTAAGAAAGTCCAGGCCTGAAATGATAATTACAGTTTTGCCCTTAATGAGGCAGTGCATCTTCTTTTCTTAACAAATTACATGGGAGCAGATAAACAAAAATACATGCTGACCTTGAAAAGATTATGAATGCACTTACAAATTTTCACTAAAAGCAGGATTTTGAGCATGGCTAAGAAATCCAATGGGGGGAAAAAACTTACTTCTCTAAGTCAGCAGCTGCAAGACTGCAAATGAAAATGCGTATTGTTCCTAACAAGAGCACTCTGTCACTTAAATTCTGTCAACTCATTAAAAATGAGCTATTTCTTAGTAAATTAGTTGCCTTGAATGTTTCCAGTTTATATTACATCCTGAATAGAAGAAAAAAACAGTGGCTGAATTTCTTTGTCATTAGAACAAGACTGAAAACAAACTTACCAACACATTAAAATTTCACTGCCCATTAGAGATAAACATTACATTTCAATGCCTCTGACCAGATTACTAGAATACCAAATGCCAAACTCAATTTTAAAAGATGAAATAGATTTTCCACTAGTTACAGCAAAAGAGTATGTGTTTTCTGGGTACAAAAAACATCTGTAGCCATATATTGGCAATATAAGAAATTGCAAGCTGGTATGGCAGATAAGGCATGCTAGAACTCTGCACAATATTTAAAATTATAATATTATAGGTTTACTGATGCCTGATAGCTTTCCTTTCAACTGAAGTAAAATTATGATGGTTGTATTTTACCTTGTTTTGCTGACCAAAATGTGGATGAGAATATATACATCTCATCCTTTTATTAAGACCACCCTGAAATTTAACCACATACAGAATACACAAATGTTAGATCCATGTGACGATGGCCATCTATTCATCAATTTGCTGTCTAACCAGTTTAATTTCTTATGGACTGAAAATTAAAATGTATCTTGATCTATGAAAAAAGGAATGTTTTCATAATTGTGTATTTATTTTAGAAAAAAAAAAACATCCTTAAAGATATATTAAATACTAATGTGCATGTTCTAACCTTGAACAGCTCACCATCCAGGAGTCCTAGAAAGTCTATAACACCAAATGACACCAGAAATACAGTATAGGCAGTCCCCAGGTAAGACATAAAGAAACTTTAAAACTAAAACCAAATATATCATACCCTAAATTGTGCTGTGTATTTGAAAGTACTCTCATTAGACAAACATGAGAGAAGAGAAATGAGAGGTAAGAAGAAATTTTGCTAATGTCTGGCAGAGTGCAGAAAATGTCCAAGTGGACTTGAAAACACTGAAAAAGAAAAGTCAAAAGAAGATTAAAGAGAAAGAAAACAAACAGAAAAAAAAATCAAAGTAAACAATAAAACAGCATAAGCCACGAGCTGGCACAACTAACTTGTCTTAATATAATATCTATTTTATTTCATAATTACTCAACATATTCTAAAATGGCACAGTGGTCTACATGCCCCATAGCTCTATGAAGATCAGTTAAAAACTTCTGTCTCCTTAATAAGATGTGGGGATTTTGAATGTTCTGTCCATATCTGCAAAGTCTTTCTCTGGATACTCTGGTTTCTTCTCACATCCTAAAAATGCATTGGGTTTTATTGCCCTGTGTGTGAGTGAACTTATGTTCTGTCAGTGGTTGGTGTCTATTGTGTGTCCAAATACTGCCGTCAATTCTATGTAAATATATAAAATATATTGATGGAAATATAGAACATATTGTAGTGAACACTGTACTCGGTGTTCTGATAAAATATAAACATGCAGCAAATGGACAGTTTAGGCACATTAATCTGATGCACCTTATTTCAAAGTAAATTTTAACCAGATTTGGAATGCCTAATTTGCTTACTTTCATATAAGGTACTGTAATTTATTTTTGCTGTCATGCATGTGGGCTTTTTTGAGTGCCATCTGGGGGCTGATTTATCAGGACACTGGAGGAACTGGAGAAGGAGGTTACACTGTTTATAATAAGAACTTCTGTTCCAGTTCCCAGGACAGAAGACGTCCTGTCTGAAGATGAATGATGCCACATCTAGTCCTTTGCGACTACTCCCTTTCTGCTTCAGACGCCATGAAAGTGGACCATGGCAAGAAGGACCAACAGTGACGCTGAGAAGAGCATCCAAGTGCATCCTGTGCTGTGAAGTATGCGGCATTACACGTTATTTTCCGTATCTTTCCCTAAAAATTTTACGATAATTTATAATAAAAACAATAATAATAACAAAAAAATGTGTGTTTCAGTCTCTTCTTTTACAATGCATTTTTAGATTATTTTTGTAGAGATCTTTTCACAGGGTATACACTCAAACAGCTTGTATATATTTAATATTATCATGTGGTAACATTGAAATCATTAAACCATACAAGATAAGCACACTCATTACATTAAATACAAAAAAAAGCAGGGTGAATGTCAATGATTGACATAAGCAAATCAAGACAATGTGAAGTCCGTTAATTTAATAATTTAGACATGGTCTGTTTACAATAGAGGGGAGAAAAATAAAAACTTCAATTAACAGCATTCCTAGAGAACACACAACTCTGGAGTGTCCAAAGTTGGTTAAAACAAAGTCATAATTCTGATGACCTAGGACGGCATTTTGGTGTCACCCTATAGAAAATGTCCATATATTAATTAGCATCACTCAAGTCAAAGTATGAGCTCTCTGCAAAGCATTAGCACTCTGTTCTGTTTCAAGCCTTACATTCTGCAGTCTTAAAATGGAGAAGCATTATCAGAACAATGACAAGTTATCACCCTGTTCCATTGTGTAATTGTGTCATCGCCATTGAAGGTGAGCACTGCACAGGCATCATGGGTCTTTAAAGGAAAAACAAAATCATGATTGTAAATGAAGTAGCTGAATAGCAAGTTACTATTTAAACAGCATTGCAAATTATGCAAAGCAAATTATGACTGCAGATTGAAATGGCAGGTCAGTGCCAGTTCACTGCAACAGAAAACTTAGGTCATATGTTGGGGTGGTCATTACAGGGTCCAAATCCAATCTTATATTGGCAGCATCTAATAGAATGCAAAAAAGAACACAGGATGAGATACCAAATAATTTTGGCATTTATTGATGAAAGCATCTACAGTTACTCAACCAGCCATTTACATTCTCCTACTAAATGAACACAATGGTAAGAGGAAACCTAAGGTTGCAAAAAGTAATACTGAATATGTAAGGTGAGAGACACATTCATTTGGCTGAATAGTCTTCATTAGGAGTGTGTGAGAAAACACTGTGTCTCTAAACTTTTTTATTTATTTCAGCATGGTCTTCTACCCTTTGTTCCTTTTGAAGATGCACATTGACAAAGCCCCAACTAACTCTATAGATAAGTATCCCACTCGTGTCTTAGAACAAAATGGTTTATGTATATATAATATCAGCTTCAAGATTTCAAAGACAATTTGATACTTGCAGACAAGCCAACTGATGGTTCATATGGCCGCGGCATTATGTGGGAATCAGAACCCCAAAACCATTATGGTGAAACATGAGGTGGTGCTGGTGAATCAAAAAGCCCAAGGGCAGCAGAATCCTATGCTTCACTGACAGCCTTAAGGGATGGCCTGTGTTTTGAGCTTCAAATTGGGGGTAAAATGTATTCAGCTTATCTGTATCTGAGGTGCCTGTGTGTGGACAATTTCACTTTCATTCCTTTTATAATTGGTGACAGCTTGCAGTCTTTTCTAAATGTGTGTCTATTTTTTTCTGTGTAATTCCTTTTTGACTGAGTGATAGTTTTCTCAAGGTCAATCTTGTATTTTTTGTACTTTTTTTCCTATTGCCTGAATGAAAAACAGCAGTCTACTTTTTAGGTTTAATATAAAAAAAGATTATAAATGCAGTATTTTGATTAGGATATAACCTGGTCCTTCTTATAGGCACATGGTTGTCAGCAGAGAATTAAATATACAAAACTCCTTCATTCATTCATTAACTTTTATTCAGTTATAGCTGACTTTTTAAATTTAAAATATGATAATGCAATATAAAGCTTCTCATTAGAAACTGCAAGAAAAGTGTTACTCGTTGTATAATTTACATCACCATATTTTACTGGTTGCTATGATAAACATTTCTCTAATTTTAGAAAGTACAAATCACATAACGAACAAATACAGATCTTGCTTTTTATAGACATAAGGTGCAAAACAAGAAAATGTGTTGCCTATACGTGTCCGTACTGAAGATATAATGGTGCTTCTATTTACTCCTGTATATTGTGAAAGTTTAATCCTTAGATATTTTGTGACTAACTCTGTAGGTCAAAAACATTGAAGGATTTACAATACATCATACTATTTTCTATACAAGTATATTATAGCTGGAAACTAGATCTAGTGTAGTTTCCTCAAAACTGAGATAAACCGTAGATGTACCATGAACCTGTTATATAACATTAATGTTAACATTCATGCTCTCACTTGGGCAGGGGACATGCCAACTAGCCTATCACCATGTAGCACACCATATTTTTTACGGATAGCTACAGATGACTTTCTGCTTCCCAGAACTCTCACAATAACAGAATGGAGAAATATGAACCAAACATAAGATCTTATTGTTTTTGTAAATCTCCGCCGCAATGTATTCTCTCAATCAAAATGAAAAGACTAGCCAATAACTACAGTATTAAGCCAACGAGTAACAATAATATTAGTATAATATGCATACAATAATTCTTATAAAGGGAAATGCATTAAGACTGAAGCCAGGAAGCACTTCTTTATGCAAAGACTTGTGGGACTCTGGAACAAACTAGCAAGACATGTAGTTGAAGCAGAAACCTCGAAAACCTTTAACCCTTTGCGGTCGTTAGGCCAGAAAACTGGCCTTAGTTAAAAGTGCGCTATAGGTCGTCAGGCCACCGCTGGTGGCCCTGCAAGTTTCTGACCAATTTGCACAGTCGCCTTGTCGAGAAAAGTGGCCTGTGTTATTCCTACGTGGTTGAAAAAAATAACTGCTGTAATTATTGGCGTTTTTTCAATAATTAATTACGACTAATGTAGCGTGACGTTGAAAATTAAATACGACTGCAAAGGGTTAAGAACAATCTGGATGAGATATTGGGACATCTCAGCTATTAGCTAAACAAACGAACGTGATAGACTGAATGGTCTCCTCTCATTTGGCAAATGTTTTAGATTTTGTGTACTGAAAACAGACAGCAAATACAGTGTATACATATGACAAATCAATCACAGCAACAAATAACAACCCTTCTCTGGCAAAGCCACACATAAACAACAAGAAGAAACAATTCACAGTATTTATAAAAAAAATATATGAAAGTCCAGGAATGCATGATGAGTAACGAAAGTCGCCATTTATATGAATACAATAATGTAAGATTTAGACTAGCAATAAATCTCTCCCAATTAGAGTACCAGAAAGAGCTTACCAGTTCAGACAAGTGTTGGCAGATGGCAGGGGCTCATGCCAGCCGGAACAGCCAGAGAGTGGAAGGACCGGGCAAGGAGCAGTATCTCCCCTGGGACACGAGAGGGTAGCCGCCCTGGTGGGTGTTGGGGCCATGGGAACAGGGCTTGGATGCTCAACCCTGTGTGGGCCCGTGGCCACTGCCAGGGGGTGCCTGGACAATTGCTAAACCCTTGACTGCAGCACTTCCGCCCCTCCAGGAAGTGCTGCCAGAACAGCAACCAGGCACACCCAGAATGCTTCTGGGTGCCCATGCAGCACTTCCGCCACATCAGGAAGTGCTGCAGGAAAACCAGCGAGGACCTGGAGCACACCCAGGTACAATATAAAAGGGGCCACCTCACTCTATTCGAGGAGCCGGAGTTGGGTGGCAGAGGTTATAGCTTGTGGGAGAGGAGTGAAGGCGGCATGAAAGAGGGCTGAGAGAAAAGAAGAAAAGAAAAGTGAGCATTGTTGCTGGTTTGGACATTGTGTGTTGTGCAAAGGACTGTGAAAAAAATAAAAAGCGTGAGCTTTTCTAAGTGCGCCTCTTGTGTCTGTCTGTGTTGGGTTGGGTGGCTCGCACACCCCCATAGAGTTGTCACACAATGTATTCATGTCCATACAAGAGTCAAGCAGGTGTAGACAAATGAATACTTCTGTTGAAATGCAGTTTATGTAGGTTATATTCTTACCTCCAGACATCACCCTCATTTCTCTTTATATATTTTAAGAGATTTACAATGATATCCATCTAATTCGTCCAAAATAACATCAGGTCGAGTTTTGAGGACCTTTAAAGTCCTACTCTCTGCCCCACTATTGGGCAACTTATTGCAGGTGTCTGTGTGAAGAAGAACTTTCTAACATTTGTGTAATATTTACGCTTAACAAGTTTCTGTGTCACAGTGTTCTTGTTGAAGAGCTTGTTTTAAAGTAACAGCCTGATCTATGATACTAATTCATTTTTAAAATAAAAAAAAAAATTGTGTCACCACTTAATCTCTGTTTACTTAAACTGAAATGGTTGTTCTCCTACGCTACTGCTCTTCTCTGGACTGTTTTTTATTGCTACAACAGGTATGTCAGTTTTGTACACACAGTACTCGAAATGAGACCTCACTGAAACATTAAAAAGCTTAAAAATAACATCTCTTGCCTTGAACCCTATCCATTGTTCCATAAAAACTAACTAACTTTCTAATTGCTTCTATGCACTGTCTAGATGTATATAATGATGAGTCCACTAAGACTCCTAGGCTCATTTCATAAGGTGTACTTTTAAGTTTCAGACCTTATTGTGTATTGAAATGTAACATTTTTACTTCCCATATGTAATACCTTATATTTACTTACGTTAAATTTTAATCTGCCACAAATCTTTCCAAGCCTGCATTCTGCCCATGTTCCACTGTAATGATATGAATGATTGTAGATCATATGCCAATTCTCCTAGTTTGGTATCATCTGCAAACTTAACTAGCTTATTGTTTATATTCCTATTCAGATCATAGCAGTGACCCAAGCACTGATCCTTGAGAAATACTTCTTTTAACATCACCAAATCCTTATATGGTTCCTCACACTATAACTTTTTGGTTTCTCTGGTTCAGCTAATTTTGCACTAATCTCTACACACAGTGCCTCAAATTCCCACTTCTTTTAGTCTGATGCCCAACCTCTCATGCAGTACATTATCAATAGTCTTCTGAAAATTAAGTTAAACAGTATACAGTATGCCCCTCCCTGATCATATTCTTCTTTTGCTTCATTATAGAATTCTATTATGTTAGTAAAATACAGCTCTTCCTATTTGTACCCATACTGACTGCTCACTAATACTTCTGTTCTTGTCATGTGATACTCAGTCTTTTCCTTAATGTGTCCAGTTTACTTTGTTGGTCAAAAGAGTCCAAAGCATGGATGGTAATACTGATTAGGAGTGAGCTGTTAAACAAATGTGGCAGATAGCCAGATACATACTGTGTGTTTACCATCATACAGTATATAAATGTTTAGAAAAATGATTCCAATAAATTACCTGGCTATTACAAATTAGTTGCTGCTGGCTGTAACTAGCTTATTCTGGCTAAAAGTTGTTATACAGTAGACCCATCTGCACAATACCTGAATTCCAAACTGAATGGCTGAATTGCAGCTCATATCAACACTTTGGTCAATTGCTTGCTTCATCTGATAACGACAGTGTAAATCAGAGTTGCGCTGACACCTCTGCAGAGACTCTTTCAGACAAGAAGGCACACAAATGGACATTCATCTTAAGCTTGCAACTGAAAAATGAACTGTCTCTGTATGTGATTGACAAAATAGGGCATCTATAAGCAGGCAATGTATCTGTAACTGGAAGGGACCTTTATCCAATCATCAGAGGTTACACCTTCCTTGAAATCGACCTGCATTCATCTCCCTTCATGCTCTTTGGGTTAGGTGAAAGCTGAGGATATGTTCTCTTTGGTCAAAACTAAAAGCTGTACTGTAAATGTACTGTAAATGTGTATGCTAATGGTCCTGTGATTGAATATCTGATCGCTGTCCTATCAACACTGTGTTGGGTTAAGCAGGTCAGCAAATGTTATATTATGTTAAAAAACTCAAGCTAAATTTATATTTAAGTAAAGCAAAATCAGAACATATATGCCTACACAGCATGCAAAAAATGAGCTTTGCCACTTCTTTAGCAGGGGGTACAGCAAATTTTATTGATTAAAAAGTTGCTAGCAAGGAGAGCAAGATAATAATAATATCTCAGCTCTAATCAGGGCAGTCCCATTATCATTCATTGTAGTCATTATATACACAAATATATCTAACCACTACACATTCTAATGGTCAATTACCATACATTTCAGGTAGCTATTTTCATATTTTCAAATCCAATTGGTAGCAGTCAATGTCAGGTAGCTTCAATTCATGATCCTTATATGTCATTGTTATTCAATCTATACAAGAAAAAAGTTAAGTGTGCAGCTGATGAGCTTTATACAGCTGTTTCTTAGCTTAAGGAGGAATCTGGCATACTTAATGCCAGCACATCTTATGCAAGCAAATTTCCACAAAAACTAGTTAAAGCATATAACCCTCTAATTACATGATTTTTCCTGATTATTTCCTGCTTACTACAGTGCTTCATGTAGTACATGCTGCCTTGATTTTCCTTCTTTAAAACCTTTGTGTTACAGACTCTCTTTTAAAGTAATTTTACCACAGATACAATTTTTATAGAATGTTTTTACAAAATACAATATAATTAAGTTTTAAGGATTGATGAGGCTTGAGAATGGATGGATAGAGGATAAATAATGATAAATAATGGATAAAATCTTTTGTGTACACAATGGCCTTTTGAGGGCTGTTCTGGTCCCCAAACCAAAAAAATGGCAAATAAACTAAACATATAGTAAAGAATAATGAAAGCATTTATTACATTTAAAAAAAGGTTACAAGACCTTGGAGGCAAAAATACAACAAATGAGCCACTAGAAGACCCTTCACACCTCCCTCTGTCTCCACGTTCTACCTTTCTTCCTTTACGCATTTCTCTCTCCTTCTTCCTGCCAGTTAAGCCGTTATCCACTCTCCACCTAAGAGTGTTGACCCATTTTTAACCAAAGAGCCAGAAAAGCCTGCATGAACCTTAATAGCAGCGTCCTGCTGGCAGTTGTTACACTGTTGGGAAATGTCCATCGTTTGCTTGTGCATTCCCCAATGCCCTTCCATTATATTTATCTTCCTTGAATAGTTCAAGGGACAATTTTTGGTATACCCCTAACTTTTTGGTACATGCTAACATCCCTTCTGGGGAAAGTTATGATGGGCCTCCTATCCGAAATGTGTTGTGGTACCTGTTGATGCAGTACTTGACCCCAATCACCATTGCAATATAAATTTATTGTGATACTTTAAACAAAGTAACACTAAAAATGAAATATTAGTTAAAACAAGGAAGAAAAAAGTTAAGAAGTTTTATAATATGTTTGAAAGTGTGGCAGGCGGCTTAATATTATTCTGTTAAATAATGTTTTATTTTGCACAAGGATAAAAACATAGTCATCCAACAAAAATTTAAATTCCTCTATCACCACCTACTGCACTTTATCTGTTTTTAGCAGCATTTTCATTACAAATATCAAAAGGCAACAATAACAAACTGCCATTTTTCAATGTAATAAGCTTTAAACAAAATTTCTGGCGAGCCTAATGTCGATGATCCATCATTCAAGCAACGCTTACAGAAGAAATCACAGCTGTGCCTCATATTGGCATGCAAGAATTTTGAAATATAGTGTTATGGTGTTATGACAAATGTATGCATTCCTGTGAGTCATATTTTAAAGAAACATTTTAACAAAAAAACTTTAGTGAGCAGAAGCCTTAGCATCAATCCATTCCATATATGTTTCAAATAAAAGGTATGTACTGTATTTCGTAAAGTTAAAACGATAAGAATGTACTAAAATTGGGGACTATTTAAACTCATTTTACAAGTCATCCAAACCTGATATGAATGTGCACAGATATCTGTCCAAAATGTGCCTAATATGCTCATAATGAATAAAACAATTATGTTAAACAGATGTGACTTAACCGACAGATGTTGGTTGCTGTGCTACTTTAAATTGTTTCGGTACAGAAAATCTGTGAATTTGTCAGCTCATGATGTCAAGGAAGAGAAACAGAAAATGAAAAGTCATAGGTGGAGTTTTGAGTGCACTTATCACAGCTGTATATGTACTGTATGTAGGAACCTGAGGACACAAGAAAGGAGGCAGAACTGTTGAGAGCAAAATGTTGAAATTCTGGACACAAAATAGTGGTTATGAATGTAGCGTAAATCCTTTGTTTTTCTAACCACATTTCTCTAAAAAAATAAGGGTCCAATTTTTTCAAAAGCCTTACTCGGGTGAGAAGGAACTTACACCAATGAGAAGAATTAGCAAGAGTCTCACTGAATATCCTGAATTAAGTGGCACATGTGCTCATTTATGAGAACCAGTTTATCTTTACAACCAACTCAGAGACCTCTATATGCAGTGCCATAACAGCCATGACAACATGGCCCACGAAAAGAAAACTGCAGACAATCAAAAAAGGCTTTTATGCAATCTTCGGCTTTCTCACTCTGATTGGTATTATTCATTGCACGCATATTAGGACTAGATTCCCCTCAGATGTGCCTCAAAACTTTGTTTGCAGAAATGAGTAACCCTTTCCCAAATATGCAAATCCTATGACGACATCCTCATTATAGAGAATGTTGAGGCCAAGTAGCAAGGAGCTACACATGATGAAGCAATATGGACTAACTGCAGTGCAAAGTGCATGACAGAAGACGGTGGGTTTCATGGTGTATGGCTCTTGGGAGACAGCAGTTGTCCCCCTACTACCTTATTTGGTATCACCCAGCACAGCAGCACATCACTTATGTAAACGGAGTTGTGACAGCCGTAAGATGATCAACCAGACAATATTAAAGTGGACAACAATGCAGCAAGATGTGCTATCTGAAATGCATTAATACAAAATACATTTCAGCGTAAGCACCCCTGTTTGAATGCACACGTTTAAGGATATATCAATATTTAAGGGTAAACCCAGCAGTACAACAGAATAACTAAATACCCCTCTGGTACTCTCATTCGTTTTTTAGGATATTTCTTCCAACAAACGCTGTATTGTTTACGTAGCATGAATGTCTTTCCTGGTGCTTACTAAGGTGTTCCTGGACTGTTTAACTTCTGCAACTACTATACAGACTGTAAGCTCTCTGCAGAGTTGCCTTTTCCGCGGTGTACATTATATGTCATTTTGGGACATTTCTCATGTATCATACTAGACTTTATACAGTTTTAACAAATAGTTGTCAACAATTTAATCACTGTAGTGTTTCAAACTTATTTTGTATTTTTTTATCGTTCTTAGAACTTGCTTCAATTTTATATTACATTCATGTGTCCTCATTACTGTATAAAGTAATTTGCACTGTTTCACATTGTGCATTCATGAAAAGGAATAACAATCTCAAATAATTCAGACATGAGCGTTAGTAGGCTTTGCGTTCTAGGAACCAAGTTCCCAAACTATTCTATAATATTTCAGTAACTATTTACCACTCTGATGCTGATCTTTCTGATCATAAAATTGTCCATTACAGTAGCAATTCACTAGAAGAATTCTTAATTAATTGCGGAATTATAGTATTTGAGGGTTCCTCTAGACTGCCTCTTTCTCTTGCACGATTTGGCTCAAAAACTTACCAGCACATCATCATCTAATAACAGGATTAAGTTATGAGTCTGGAATTTTTCCATCCAGTCGTTTTAGATCTAGACCGTCCTCAAGAAACTGTGACAGACACATACACATACACACACACAGAGAAAGACACACATCCATCATCGAGATATCAATGTTTTCAGTATCAGGGGACCCTAAAATGTTGAAATCTGTGGAAAACTGGAGATCAATATTTTTGATGAATCTAAAGTTTTTGCTCCTCCGATAGATTATGGCGGGGAAGGGCACAAAGCAAAAATAAGAAGGACAACATTGGTTAAATAAATGACACAGAAAATATCACAAGTGGTTCAAACTGGATGAAAACTTCCAATCACAAAAAATAACTGCAGTGAAACTATAAAAAATATAAAGACCTAGAAGAAACCATACCTGCACTAATGGAACTCTGACAAAGTCGAGTCAAGTTCCTTCATTTAACACTTTTCCTGAGTTTAACACTTTGTTCTTAGTCAGTTTCAAGAAAAATGCTAAATGGTGGTTCGTCTGTCATTATATACTGAAAGTCATGATATGCAGTATAAAGCATCTAAAGCAAACACACAAAAAAAAATATTTTTTTCTGCTATTTTAAAGAAATAATAAATAATATGGGAAAATTCAGTTCAAGATCTTTTAGAAATGCCACACTAATTTAACAGAATTTGTCTTAAATTAGAGACTTAATTCAGCAGACTTCAAAGACTTCAAAATGCTGAAAATTATTTCTTAAATGCATTGCTCTTTTTACAGTTGTAAATCACTAGGATTTTCATTAAATTCACAAATTCAAGAATTTTGTGTTTAGGTAAATTGTGTTAAGTCTGTTTTTCTCTGACAAATGACTTTAAAGGAACTTTATGGGTTTTGAGAAACAACAAAGTTGACAGTTTCCTTGAAGCTTATAAAGTTAACTAAGAAAATGTGTCAGATGAGAAAATTACTGAATTGACAGAGTGATTCATCTGCTACTTCAACTTTGGGACAGACAAAAAGGTATAGTCTAATGAAGATTAAAGAGCTATGTTGTACACTATTTTAGATGATCAGCTTTTTGAAGTGTGTAACCCTTTTTACGGCACCCTATATACACACTCTCAGAGAAATCATTTTCTGAATGCCTGCAAAAATCAAACATATTCACTGGAGGAGAACGTCTGTAATTTGAATGCCTTTGTACATTATTGAAAATGATGGAACGGTTTTGCATGCTCCTGCAACAAATAAACTGACTTCAAGAAAAGCTTATCCAATGTTAAAAGTAATTTTAGCTGACTGACATTTTTATATATTTTCACTCATGTATACAGGCTACAAAATTTTCTTTGAAACCCTGTTGAGCAGAAAAAACGAGTAGAATGAACAAAATCATAAAAGGTCTATAACACCAACTACCACCATTCAGTAGATCATGACTCTGTAAATGAAAACTGTATGCTTTCAAGAAAAAAGGACAGTGTCTGGTGAAATGTCTAGTGGATTTAAGATATATTATGGCTTTTTATTATTTATGTGGGTTAATAATATTACCACTATACTTTACTCTTTATTCTTTTTTAGTCCGATACGGGCAGTCAGATGTGAAGATCCTATTCTCATTCAGATCAAAGGTTAGAGACATTAGCTTTTCACTGAAATGCAGCACAGCCATGATTAGTCCTTCTTTTTGAGCATTTAGCTACATACAGAGTGAAGCAGGAATAGACTTTTTCACATTGCCACACATAATCTGGTTGAAGTTATTTTTAAAAGCCAAACATAAAAGGAAAATCAGTCATATTAATAAAAATAAGTGATTTTGTTGCACTAAAGCAGTGCTTGTGCACTAGAATATTACTTTTATTATATTATTCCAAAAGTGAACATGCTATAAATATCATCTCATCAATATAAATTAAGCTCCTTAGAAACATGCCTTTTGATTTCTTCTGAATAACAAGTACTCTGCATAACTCTTTGTGCATGATTTTTTTGTACAAATGCAAGACTAAGCCACACTCCATGTTGAATCAACTAAAAATAAAAAACTTGTATGCAGGAGGGGGGGGAGGGGGGGAATGGGAAGTATTTTTGAAATTTTCTATGTTCTCTGTTTTGTAACTATACTTCATGCAAAGAACATTGGGCAGTACATCAGGAATTTAGGAGCTCATATTTTTGAAAGTGGGTTTTATTTCTCCTCAGCATGTAGTATGGCTACTCCCTCTTAAAAACAAAGATAAGGATTAAATAATTTAATCTTATTCAACCAAAATAAGTTATACAGAGCTGAAGAGAGAAGAACAGTTGGGACTATTGCTTTTTGAAGTAATGCTTAATTGAAAGAAAGAGTTTGAAAACTACTGTTTAAATTTGAAAGTGCTATCCACAGAATTCAGATTATAACTATTAGGTGTCACATATGTGCAAAGATTCTCAAATACTGTAAAATCAATATTATACATTAGGCAGGCTCTGTGGTGTAGTGGCTAAGGCACTGGACATTAAACTACCAGGTTGCTGCTTTAACACTTGACTCTATCTCACTACGTTTAGACCTGAGCAAGTAACTTATCCCTTTTGTGCTCCTAATGTAAAAAATGACCATAAAAGATTCCTGTAAACAGCTGTTATTTATCCTGATCCTTATTATCAGCCACATATATATTAACAATAAAGTAATAATTGTGGCTTGTGTGATTTCTTTGAAATCTAAGCATCTCTCTACTAAATAAGGAAACTTCTTAAAATATGGTTTAATTAATCTTAAGGCTTAAGTCAAGTCAAGTTGGGGAGCATGCACTGGTACAATGCATTGCCGCACCCACTACACGACGAAACAACTCAGGATCCCAGTTGGCAACCCCCCAGGCTGATACGTGGTCCAGCCCACCCTCCAGAAATGACCCTCTATCTGCTGCAGCCAGGTGTTACATGGGCGACCCCTTGGCCTGGTCCAGCCATTCGGGTCCCCAACAATGAGGATCTTGCGAGCTGGATCACCCTTGGGGAAACGCGCCACATGACCGTAGCACCGTAACTGACGCTCCCTCACAATGCAGATAATGTGCCTCATTCGGGACTCCATGAGCAACCGCTCATTCGACACAAAGACAAACCAACGGTACCCAAGTATTTTCTGGAAAGACACAGTACCAAAGCAGTCCAGCCTTCGTCTCAGGTCACTGGATAGCGTCCATGTCTCGCAACCATATAGCAAGACAGGAAGCACCAGGACTCTAAAGACTTGGACCTTCGTCCTTTTGCATAGATATCGGGAGCACCACACACTCCTTTCCAGCAACCTCATGACCCCCCATGCCCTTCCAATCCATCTAGTGAGTTGACAGGAAGACTCACCAAAGACTTGAATGTCACTGCCAAGGTAAGTAAACCTCTCAACAAGATCGACACTCTCTCCACAAACAGACACACTGCTGATGACTGTGCCCAAGAGGTCATTAAAGACCTGGATCTTGTTTTTTATCCAGGACACTCGCAAGCCCAGACACTCAGACTCTTCTATAACATCCCGATCAGAGCCTCCATTGACTCCGCAAAGATCACAGCATCGTCAGCAAAGTCAAGAAACGTAAATCTTTCTTCACCAACAGATGCCCTACAGCCGCTGTACCCCACGACCTTGCCCAACACCCAGTCCATACAAACATTGAACAGAGTAGGAGCAAGAACACACCCCTGACGAACCCCAGAATCAACTGGGAAAAACACAGAGGTTCTGCCTCCACTCTGCACAGCACTCACAGTACCAGTGTACTGGCCGGCCATGATATCCAGCAACCTCGAAGGGATCCCGCGAACCCTCAGAATGTCCCACAGGGCAGCTCGATCAACTGAGTCAAATGCTTTATGAAAATTGACAAAGGCTGCCAATATTCGCGTTTGTGCTCCATGAAAACCCTCAGTGTCAGGATGCGGTCGATGGTAGACTTCTTAGGACTAAAACCATTCTGTTCCAGTCGTTGGTAGGTGACAAAGTGATTACCAATCCTATTGAGGATGACCCTAGCAAGGACCTTACCCGGCACCAAGAGCATTGTTATCCCCCTGTAGTTGCTGCAATCCAGGCGATCACCCTTCCCTTTCCAGATAGGGACAACAAGTCCCGTTTTCCAGTCAGTAGGGGGGATGCCAGTCTCCCAAATGGAAGCAAAGATTGCTTGCAATGCCAGGAGGACAGCCTTACCACCAGCCTGTAGAAGTTCACCCCAGATACCACAGATCCCTGCAGCCTTTCCTCCCGTCAGCTGGTTCACCACCTGTGCAATCTCGGTGAGATTGGGTGGTTTGCAGCTAATTGGAGGATCAGCCTCAAGGACTGTGGACCCAGAAATATCCAATGTCCTAGCAGGAGGATCAGCTTTGAAAAACTGCTCAAAGTAGCCAGCCCAGCGGGTCTTCGACAACATTATAATCTTTATTAAAATCTTTATTATCAAGAATTAAGTTATAAAAAAAGATTATAAGAGATTATAGTTGTAAAAATTTTATTTAATAGAGCTGATGTGGCTAGTACTATGACAACATAATGACAACTTTTGTTTTTTGACATGTTGCTGCTTTTAATTTCATTGTTTAATTAGCTTTTGCAAAATTACATAACATACGGCCACTACCACCATATACAGTTAGGTCCATAAATATTTGGACAGAGACAACTTTTTTCTAATTTTGGTTCTGTACATTACCACAATGAATTTTAAATGAAACAACTCAGATGCAGTTGAAGTGCAGACTTTCAGCTTTAATTCAGTGGGGTGAACAAAACGATTGCATAAAAATGTGAGGCAACTAAAGCATTTTTTTAACACAATCCCATCATTTCAGGGGCTCAAAAGTAATTGGACAATTGACTCAAAGGCTATTTCATGGGCAGGTGTGGGCAAGTCCGTCATTATGTCATTATCAATTAAGCAGATAAAAGGCCTGGAGTTGATTTGAGGTGTGGTGCTTGCATGTGGAAGATTTTGCTGTGAACAGACAACATGCGGTCAAAGGAGCTCTCCATGCAGGTGAAAGAAGCTATCCTTAAGCTGCGAAAACAGAAAAAACCTATCCAAGAAATTGCTACAATATTACGAGTGGCAAAATCTACAGTTTGGTACATCCTGAGAAAGAAAGCAAGCACTGGTGAACTGAGCAATGCAAAAAGACCTGGATGTCCACGGAAGACAACAGTGGTGGATGATCGCAGAATCATTTCCATGGTCATTTCCAGAATCCCATCATTTCTGGATCATTTCCAGAATCCCATTTCAGGGCACTCATCAATTCATATAACTGCATATCAAAATGTAGGTTTCCCACAACACATCAGCATCATTGAAATTTCTTATTTTAAGGGCCAGATAGTACTTGGATGGGAGATGATCTAGGAAAAGCTTGGGCTGATGCTAGAAATGGTTTTGGTGCCAGCAGAGAGCACTTACCCTGCGGTCTGAATGTGGATCCCAATGCCCCAGTGCAGTGACGGGGACACTGTGCTGTAAAAATGGTGCCATCCTTTGGTTCATATGTAAAAGCAAGGTCCTGACTCTCTGTGGTCATAATAAATCCCTGGGCATCCTTTGTAAAGAGCAGGGTCTATCTTGATGTCCTGGCTAAATTGTCCTCCATGACCTAGTCATTCTGGCTCCCTAATCATCCCCTGTCTCCAATTGGCTATCCCTCTCACAACTTCACCACCTTATAGCTAATGTGAGCATACTGGCACAAAACTGGCCGCTGCCGCATCATCTATGTAGATGCTACACATTACTGGTGGCTGTAGTGGCTCAGACTAACTATGAAAAAAGCACTTTGAGAGAAATGAGAAAAACACTATATAAATGTAAAGAACTATTCTTTTTATTATTACTCTTAATAATTACTATTATTAATAATTGAAAACTGACTGATATAAAATAATTTAATACAGCCCAAATTAAATTGTACTCATTATTTGGTTTCTAAAGTCAAATTCTAATGCTATATTTTTTCACTTAAACATAATATACTATATACTGGCAATGAAATGATCATCTCTTGGAGAGGATTGCCTGAATGGTAAGAGATGGCAAAGGCAAGGTCAAAAGCAAAATGATGTAGGAAGGCCTTCAGGAGATAGAAACATGCTGGTAGCTGGTAGAGAGGTGCTGTTAATACCAAAGTGTGGGTAACAGCCACTATTGCACAGTAAGTCCAATATGTGTGTTGAATGGCTCCAACAATCAGCAGGAAGGGGTTTGTTTAAACGAGGAAAATTTGCAATTTCAGCTACAGAGAGTCATAAAGGAATTTCAAGGCCTTTTGGATGACAGATAGCAGCATATGGCCACTGTGTTTGATCTTTAAAAACACAATAAGACATAAAAATGTGGAATGGAATTTTTCTACAGTTTATTAAAAGACTTCCCATGTGGCATGACAATATTGTTTTTAAGCATCACTTTTAGACTAAGCCCATTTGCAATCTCTTACATTTGTTTCACTGCCTCAGAAACATGTCCACTTGAGCTCATCTGGCCACAACTGCACTCTTGCTTTTTTCATATTTATATATGCATAATGGTACAGAATAGAGATGAATAGTGAGTTGTAAGATTTCCAAAAAGACCATTGGATCCAGGTGACATTGTAGCAAAAGTGAAAAGGGTTACTGATAAGTTATGTGTAAGTTTTAGTTTCTGTTACTTGCTCAAGTACATGTAAACATTTTTTATGTCATGTTTGTCAAATAATATGAACCAGAAATATTTGTATAATATCCATAAAAATGAAATCATATTGTTTATATGACTCAAATGGCTTAGTTGCAATTGTACGTTAACATAACTAGTGCCACTGATGATAAGAAGTATACATCCTTCATTTCACTCCATTACCTTGGTGAGGGTTGTGGTTGCAAGATGGTGAGCTGGACAGAGCAGGCCAGCCTTTGTCAATCATTTCCCACGATCAATAATTCCTAAATGTTTCCATTACAGCTGAGACATACAATCCATCCAGCATGTCTTATGTTTCTCTCAGTGGACTATGCTCTCTACTTTTCCCAAATGGGGTTCCCAGGCATCCTCCTAGGTAAGAGCTACATCTCCAAACCATCTCAATGGTCTTCTATCAGTCAAGAGAAGCAGCACTTCTACTCACAGATCCTCCCATATTGCTCAACTTCTCACCCTCCTTACAGAGAGTGACCCCAACAACCCTGCTTAAGAACCTACATTTTGGTCACTTGTACTTATCATTTCATGCTTTCTGTCACTACACAAAGCTGTAGAGTGACCGGGAAATTAAGTCCCATCCAAAGTCTTACCTGCCTCTTCACTATCATAGTCTGGTACATCATGTGGAAAACGGCTACCAATTTAATGATTCATTAGTCAATCTCATAGTCACCCTTATCCCGAGCCATGATTTAAACCCTGAGGTACTTGGACATCCTCAAATAAAATAACACTTCTGTTGGAGAAGAATTAGACAATAGTGACAAGAGACTTATTGAAGAACATGTATGGAAAGAAGTAGATGAGACATAAGATAGCACTGCACATACTTGGTTGTATTGTTGGCATTTTTTTGTGGCCATATCAGAGCAGCAGGAATGAAACCAGAAAAAATGGTGTCAAACTGCCCAGAGATACCTTAAGATTACCTGCCATTCCAGCATGCTGTGTCCTAGTTGGAGTCTTTATTATCTACTGATTAGAATGGCTCCCTCAGATTGTTTAATAAAAGAATCAGTTCCTAAAGATATTACTATACCAATTTATATAACCTAACAGAATGTACTGTAGAGATTGGGATATTAAGAAACAAATATTGATTATTTAAAAAATTTCTCATGGAGACTCAATATAACCACCTTCTTCCTTTATTATGCCTAAAATATAAAATAAACTCATTTTCTTGCCTATTAAATCACAATTGTGCTTCTGTTTGGTAGATAATTACATGATGTGAGAAAAGTAGCATTCCCAAGATAGATTCTCAAGGAACACCCCAGGAGATGAAGTATAACTTGATTAATGCCTGACCTGTAGATACAGTAATGAGCTGGGGTATACCCCTTGTGATTTTTATAATCAAACACTTTGGTTCAGTGCTGTCACCAAACCCACTGATTTGCAAAGGTGGCAAATACTGTCTTGTCAGAAAGGGCGGTTTCTCTTTGGCAGTGCTGAATTAAATAGGGGTTTCTTTAGCAAAAAACATGGAGAAGTAGGTCTGACAAATGTTAATGCAGCCTACCTCTGAAGGCAGAGGTACTAGGAGATTAGAAGTATTTACATTATTTGTGTCCCTCCTGCTATTAATGTATACACACTACCCTTTAATCCACAGTGTACCACAGTATGCCCAAAATATCCTTACAAAGAAACTATTTTAAGATTGTTTTTTTCAAAAAAGAGAAACTGCATTCTTTCTCATTGCAATAATTTACATCACATGTATTTACAGTATATAAGAATATAGTGATTTGGACTATATTGTGGAAAGAGTCAGGGTTCAGGAGTACTGGTATTTATGCTTTCTACAGGGTGGGATCTGGGTTCAACACCATAATAGAATAACTTTACTGACACAGGGTACTTCACTTTTATTGTGATTAGAAGTTCCAAACACAACAGATGGGTGTAAGGCCTCCAAAATAGAGCCACAAAGCAGGCCAGGAACTTCACAGGCCAGTCCAGAAGAAGCTTACCCAGTCCAGCAGAAGCTCACGCAGTCCAGCCTACTCTTAACTACTACCTGCTGTCTTCTGGCTAGCAGGCTGCAGAAATGGGAGATGGCTTTGAAAATTCAAAAAATATATGTCAATGTCAATTTATTTATATAGCACATTTAAAACAACATAGTAATGCTGTGGCCAAAGTGCTTTACAATTATAGAATAAAAGAAGAACAAGCGGTAGCATTTTGGACCAACTGTAACCTGTGTATCAGAGATTTGTTAATCCCAGAATACAGCGAGTTGCAGTAATCGAGGCGAGAAAAAATAAAAGCATGAGTAGCTTTCTCAAGATCACGAGAAGATAAAAAAAGGCTTGATCTTACCTAATAGATGAAGTTGGAAAAAGCAACTCTTGACTACAGAATTTACTTGTTTCTCAAAAGAGAGGTTACTATCAAAGGTAACACCAAGATTGCGGACTTGAGGTTTGGAAAAGTCAGAGAAAGAGCCGAGAAGTCTAAGACCAATTTGGGCTTTAGCTGATGGACCCACTAGAAGCACCTCCGTTTTATTTTGATTCAGATCAAGAAAATTATTAGCCATCCAGGATCTTAGTTCAGTGTGGTAATGTGCCTTACTGGCATTACCTGTAATTAAATAAAATTAGTTAAGTGTCCTCTGCATGGTGTTGAGAGAGGCATTTGTTTGAGAAACAAAAAGGTTAAAAAAGAATAAAGAAAGGAAACTTGCCTTTTTCCTTTTTATATAATGCAGACAGACGTCTTCACTGACCATATTAACACCTTTTGAGGAGCGTCGCAGCAGGTCTCATGTAGACTGGAGAGACGTCCCTGCCATTAACCGGCCGGGATGGCATTGTCGGTCCTCCACTCCTGCTTGTGCCTCCCACAACCTCATAACTAAAGGAGTAAAAGAAAGTGTGAAGCGCCTTAATATTAGTTTACCATGGTTTAGAAAAGGGACCCCATGTATGTAGTTGTCTGGGCAGTAGCTCAGGGGAAGGACGTAAGAATGGAAAGTGCTTACTTTCACTTAGGGCAGAAGCGCAGTTTGCGTTTCAAAAGCCGGCACAGTTATGCGCGTGCGCGCCAGCTGCTTGAACTCTTATAGTATTTTTGCAGGGAAGGAGACGCCACTCCTCGCAGACGCGTTGTCGTCATTGTGTGCTTGCAGAGGGATGATGTAGGACAGTTTAATTGGTCGGCGCAAGGGCGCAGAATACAAAAGGGAATCATGGCCTCAAGAGTTGGTTCTTTCTGACTAGTTCTTCTTAGAGTAAGGTACTTGGTTGAACAGCGTTTTGAATTTACCAAGCATTACAGCTTGTGCCTTGCTTATTGTAAATATTTTTTTCTTGTATATATAAATATCTCTGGATTAACTTTGGTGGAGGTATTTATTGGGTTGTGGTTATTGGTGCACACTGTTTATTTTTGTATATACACTTTTTCTGTATTTTGAATATTTTTGTTTTGGTGAATCATGTATACACTGTTTGAAGGAGCAGCTTCCTGACTTGGAGCACTGTGGAGGAAGACAGCTTCATTTTGGTTCGTGTATATATGGTTTTCACTAGTTTGTATGCAGTATTCTTTTTCATTTGGGACTTTCAGTCAACACTATAAATACTGTATATAGTCACTATTTTTGGGCTTCATTTAATTACTGTTTTTGTGTGTCCTTTGCGGTATTGGACTGTGTATTAATATATAAATTCCGCAGGACATTATTTTTGTTTTCTTTAAGTGCACCTGTAAATAAAACCTCACTTTATTTTTCAAAAAAAACCCAACCCTTTTTGTGTCTGTGTCTCCCTGTCTTACACCATCATCCTGGTCACGCTCTGTCTCATACACTAGACACCTAGAGTGTAGGCTGGTGATCTTAATTCACACTACACGGGGTGTCACATTCAGACCGACAGTTGTGGAGTTGATTTGTTGCAGAGTTGCAGACAGGAATATAAACCTGAGTATCATCAGCATAGCAGTGAAAAGAAATGTTAAATTTCCTAAAAATCACTCCAATAGGGTGAAGGTATATAGAGAATAAAATAGGACCAAAATGGACCCCTGAGGAACACCATATTTAAGAGGAGCAGTAGATGAATAAGAGGAATTAAAAGTCACTGAAAAATGTCTACCAGTTAAATATGACCTGAACCAGTTAAGAGCAGCCCCTTTAAGCCCAGCAAGATGTTCAAGCCGCAACAGCAATATTACCTGGTCAATGGAGGAGAAGGACTGCCGCATCACCTGAGTCAGTAATAAGAGAGATGTCTTTGAACAGTTTCAGGAGTGCCGTTTCAACACTATGATAACGTCTAAAGCCAAATTGGTAGATCTCAAATAAATTATTGGAGTTAAGGTGATCGACCAATTGATTATAAATAATTTTTTCTAGAATTTTAGCCAGAAACGGCAGTTGGGAAATTGGACGAAAATTGGCTAAAACTCCAGGATCTGCCTTTTTTAGACGGGGACGGACTGCAGCATGTTTAAAAAATGAGGGCACCGCTTCCAAACTAATAGAATCATTGATAATGGCTAGTAAGGATGGGCCTAACACATCAAAGGCTTCCAATAAGAGACGTGGTGGAACAATATCGAGGGGGCTGGAAGCTGGTTTAAGGGTATCAATAGTTCTTTTTAGCTGTGAAAGTGAGACTAGATCAAAGGATTCTAAGACAATGTCATGATTAATAGTAGGAAGATTATATTCAGTTTGAACAATGCCACGGTGGATAGTATTAATTTTCCTAACAAAGAATGATAGAAACTGCTTACATGAATGAACAATGCTATTTAATCTCATCGCAGAGTGAGGGTGAATGGCCGCATTAATTGAATTAAATAAGACCCTAGGATTCTTTGAATGACGGGATACTAAATTGGCAAAGAAGTCTTGTTTCGTTTTCTTAACTTCAGCCTGGAAATTGAAAAGAGAAGTCCTAAAAATCTGTTTAGAGACAATCACTCCATCTTTTTTCCAACGCCGTTCAGCAGTTCGACAGGCGCGATGCAGTGATCGTGTATTTTCATTTAGCCAGGGAGCAGTTGTTCCCTTCTTACTGCGTATCTTGGGCGGAGCAATTGAGTCTAAAATCGTTTTACAGGAAAAATTTAATTTTACGACAGAATTATCGATACCATTATTTTGGTCATGCACATAAAGACTAGAGAAAATGGTTTTAAAATCAGATATAATAGATGAATTTAAAAAGTGCGAGCAGCGTGGGGGACAGCTATTAGTCGGGACATCAACAGTAATATTCAGATCCATCATTATAGAAAAGTGATCAGTGAAAGAAACATCACATAAATCAATATTATTCACTGAGATATCACGAGTAAGAACGAGATCAAGGGTGTGACCGAGAGAGTGAGTTGGCGTATTAATATGCTGGATAAAATCAAATGAGTTCAATAGTGATAAAAAGTCAATGACCAAAGGTTTCGATTGACAACAAATGTGAATGTTGAAATCACCAACAATAAATACTTTGTCATGAGAGAGGGTAATATCAGCCAGGAGAGCGGAGAATTCAGAAATGAAAGTATCATTAATTACAGGAGGTCTATAAACCACGGCAAACAGCAGAGAAGGGGAGCTGCACACTTCAAAAAGTTGAAGTTCTAAGCTGCTAAACGGACCCCTTGTAAGGCTCCGATACAAGAACATACTTTTAAAAACAGTGGCAATAACCCCCCCTCCCCCGACGAGTCAGACGAGGAGAGTTTAAAAATGAACAACCTGTTGGAACCATGTCAGTAAAACAAGAAGAGTCACCATTTAAAATCCAAGTCTCAGTGATGAAGAAGATTACAGATTATTTGAGGTAATAAAGTCTTGCAGAATAAAAGTTTTATTAGACACTGATCTCACGTTCAAGAGAGCAGCCTTGATAGAAGTAGAAGAGCTCATTGCAGGATGTGCACGGGTGAGCGTGCGAAGATTAGCAGTGTTTACTGCTCGATTGCAGACCGAGGAAAAGTGATGCTGTCTTGAAATGGAGAAATTAAATCCGGTGTCCAGCGCCCATGAACCAGTGATGGAGTCCTGAGCAGGAAAAGATGGGTCATAGATGACTCGCAGGCATCGAGAATCAAAGCTCTGGGACTTGAGTCGGCGTTGTTTAACAGCAATTCCGGCTCTTTTACCACGATGGCGGTGGATGAGTTTGTGTCTCCGAGGGGCATTCAAGTCACTGATACAGGTGAACACCGGCATCCAGGTGAAGAAGTCAGGAGATGAATAAAACAAAGGTGGAGGTTCACAAAAAATCCAATCAGGAGATGAGAATTGAGAGGAAAGCAAGCCAGAAAATATGTCTAGTAAAGACTCACGATCATAGGACAGTGGCCGTTGGGATAAACTAAAACATAAAAACAAAGTTAAAACATAGACTAGAGAGACGAGCAGACGGCCAGCCAAACCAGTCGGCACCATCTTTAATCTCTTTATATATAAAAGTCACAAAATATACTAAATTCCCTAGTACTCCGGTGAACCGTGTTAGCCATTATGAATGTAAAGAAAAGCCAAGCAAAATGACACCTTTTATTGGTTACATCTTGCCTGAAAAAGGGGCCTGAGTTGCCTCGAAAGCTTGCATATTGTAATCTTTTTAGTTAGCCAATAAAAGGTGTCATTTTGCTTGGCTTTTCTCTAAATTCCCTACAAAGTACTGGCAACACAATAACTTCATAAAAAGAACCTTTAATAACACAATTGGAAAATACAGAAAAATGCTTATAAGGACAAAAAAAGATTTGCCTAAAATGCAATCCTGAAGCAAACAACTCCAAATTCATAATAAGTTAGAGAAAAACAAGGTAAGTCAAAGAAAATAAGTAAATCCAATAAAAACAAAACAGAAAATATTACTTACTCGACCCTACTTTTGCCTGGGAATATAAAGCCAGAAAAAGGACACAGCAGCTGAGATGTCAGGGCGGCCCTGCCTCCTGCGGCTCCACTCACAAAACACATGGAAACAAGAGACATTTAATAGGTTAGTACCTAATTACAATTATCTCAGAAAATGTATAAAAAGAAATATTTTTAAAATTACAATAAACAATAAATATAGATACATTCAAACTATTGCATTGCATAACAAAACACTTTTACACAACTTTATGCATGTATTCCAAGGTAGAAAGATAATAGAAGAACAAAACTGGCATATAACAGAAACAACAAAACTGGCATATAACACTCCTGTGCAATAGGTAGTAGGAGATAAATATGTTTTGGTATATGTAGCTTCCCTGTTGCCAATAATAATGAACAGGTGAGCTAATGCAAATGGAAAACCAGCCAATACATGCTCTGCTGGCTAGGCTTCATATAAAGAATACAAGGAACATAATTTAAAAGTCTACACACAACAAAATCAACATCATCAGAAAATAAACAAAAAACATTTATCAATATCAATAACACAAAAAAGAAAACAAAAAACAAATAATGAATATTTAAAAAATTCCATAAAAATAAGTAAAAAAAAAACAAAACACACTTTTGCCAGGGATGAAACCCTAGCTGTATACTACAACATTCATAGTGTATTTTATTGTTCTCTCACCATCATTTTATTTTTTGTGGGCTCTTAGCAATCTTTGTGTTTGCAGTAACAGCCCCAGTTGCTATCACAAGACAATAGGAAGTTGTAAAGTGTGATGTTATTGGCCTGCAGTTATAGGGGTCAGTGTTGTGAACTTCCAGATTGTCCAAGATTCACCAAATTATTCTAAAATATGTTAAAAACTAGGGCTAAAAAATGACTTTGTTTAAAAAAATTGGGTAACACTTTATGATAACTGTGTCCACTAGGGTGCGTCTCAGACCACCAAATCCCAAACACAATTTAAAGAAAATACCTCCCACAAGTATGTCTTCCTCAAAATCCATGCAATCACAATTCTCTTGTCCTTCTCTGCTACTTCCAGGCTTTTCCCCACTCTGACTCCCTAAGTTGTGTAGAGTACTCCCTTTTCAACCTAACCTGGGAGTACTTCTGGTGCCAATTACTGCCTCTTGGAAGCAGTTTTGGAACAAGCAGAACCCTCCCAAAGACAGAGGATTTACCTCCTAATAACAGGGCAACCCAATGGAACCACAATTGCCATGCTACTCTATGGGGTGCCAAATGGGCCCTCACCAAAAGTGATGCTGCCGTCCAGAGTATGGGAAAGTGTCATTAGCACAGGAGGCAGCCTCTCAGTGCATTTTACTCACCCTGGCCTTCCAAATGAAAAAGGGAATACGTAATCAGGATGCCCCCACAATTTACATCTGCTAATACTGGGCAAGTAAGGGAGTCCTAACCTTCCCTGCTGGGATGCCAGTCCTGCTCGGTCTTCTGTTATGCTGACTGAGACCATCCATTGTGTCTGCCTCCTGTCTAGTAAGGGAAAAGAGTCCACTCCCACTGGTGGCACACATCCATCTACAATATAACTCTCACTTTTTCATTAATAAACCTTTACAAACTTTTACTGTGGACGAATAGTTTCAACTTTAGTTTAGTTACAGAAGAAAGATCTACTGTATAAGTGAGGAACAAATGAAATTTGTAAAAATCTAATAATAATAATAACAATAATAAATGTTATTTATATAGCGCCTTTCCCAAGAAACATTATATACTGCAAATTATTAACTGATTAATAGTAATTAGTGGTGTGGTGGGGAGGCAGCATAAAGAAGAGAGACGCCTCACGCCTAACTGGTGAGGAAGGCAGGCTCTATTGTAGGCTCGGAGCTGGACAATTTGACATCTGTGGCAGAGCGACGAGCGCTGAGCAGGCTCCTGTCAATCATGGAGAATCCACTGCATCCACTGAACAGTATCATCTCCAGACAGGAGTAGCTTCAGCAACAAACTGCTGTCAATGTCCTGCTCCACTGACAGACTGATTACATCGTTCCTCCCCCACACTATGCGACTCTGTAATTCCACCTGGGGGGGGGGGGGGGGGGGGGTAAACGTTAACATTATACAAAGATATTGTCTGTCTGTATACCTGCATTGTTATCATTCTTTAATTTAATATTGTCTTTATCAGTATGCTGCTGCTGGAGTATGTGAATTTCCCCTTGGGATTAATAAAGTATCTATCTATCTATCTAGTGGCATGACCAATTTTATTTCATTGTTGCTAGTCTGGGTCCGCTTCATGTATTTTGTTTGTGGTATTTGTTCCATCCGTGTCTTTTGTTGTATAAAGAATTGTGGCGCAATGGTTAGCATTCCTGCCTCACAGTTAGTTTTGGCTTCAATAATTGGTCCAGAATAGATGCCAGACACTTAAAAGACCATTTCACCATTATGATTCACTCAAAACTACTTCAGTTCCTCCTTCCCTCTTTGACTTCAATGCATTTTATGTAGTTCAGTAAAGTCCCCAAACATTCCTGTGATTTTGCCTAACTCATGGTAAATTGAACTCTGCATGGTTTGGTCATCACTATTAAAGACATATTGATGAAAGTAATTATACCAAAATTTATGTTTTGCATTAGTGTTAGAGATAAAGTGCAGAATAGTTTTTGTTTTCATTTCACAGTCTTTGTAGTTTATTTACCCTGTATTTTGCCTTGCTGGCAGAACAGCTGTGGTCTGGAGCTACTAGAGAGTGTACTAGGAGAAAGGCCATACAGTTCCAAACATATTCCTAACTTTAGAAATAATTTCTGACATACTGTAGTTCTGAAAGCAGCGCATGGCTCAAAAACCTCATACAGGCAACTGAACTTGGAATCTGGTTTTGTGTAGGACAGGTGTTCAACTATTGGGAGGAAGGGTTGTGTGAGGAAGACTACATGGTAAGATTCAAAAAAGGTTTATATTGTCTTTGTGAAAAAGTGCGAGGAACTGTTCTAGCTGCAAACCTTGTATTATCTTCTCTAAGTTGAGGTAAGGGTTTGTTTTTGCAGATTTTCTTGATATTTTTGAACTTGTATCATTTATCATAGGCAGCTGAATCTTTATAGATTTGGTTGCCATTAAAAACATTACCTTAGGGACAAGGTGAATAGCAAACAGCACAGTCACAGACTTTTAAAACAAAGGCTAAAGTGTCTGATTACAATTTACAATATAATACAATTTATTTTTGTTTAGCCCAAAATCACACAAGAAGTACTGCAATGGGCTTTAACAGAGCCTGCCTCTTGACAGCTCCCCAGCCTTGAGTCTCTAAGAAGACAAGGAAAAATTCCCAAAAAAACCCTTGTAGGGAAAAAAATGAACGAAACCTTGGGAAAGGCAGTGCAAAAAGAGACCCCTTTCCAGGTAGGTTGGGCATGCAGTTGGTGTCAAAAAGAAGGGGGTCAATACAATACAATACACAGAACAAATCCTCAATACGGTATAAAAATAAAAATTTTACAAGTACAGAGCAGAATTTAACAGTAGATGATATCACATAATATGATTTGGATTTGTTTAGAGTCCTGGAGACCTCATCCATCAAGCTGCCTCCCCCATTTGGCCATTCCACAGCTGAAACAGCGCTGGGCCAGCCAATCCGATGAAAGGACCCCTCTACCCCACGATTTCTGCGATCCACCATCAGGGATGACTTACCTTAGGCAGGCAAAACCACTTGGCAGGTGGGCCGTGGCACCAGGTGTCACATTTGAGTACTGAGAAGAGAAACAGAATAGGTGAGGGTTACTAACAAATTATAACTATCATGTTACTTATGTTTTAGTGCTAATGACTAAGAACAGAGATGCAGTCTGTACAGTTAATCAGCAGCTCTAGTCAGGATATGCTAAACTGAAGTAGTGAGTCTTCAGCCAGGATTTAAAAGCTGAGACCAAAGGGGCATCTCTTATAGTAGCAGGCAGGACATTTCACAGTTTAGGGGCCCTGCAACTAAAACCTCGACCTCCCACTGTTATTTTATTAATCCTTGGAATCATAAGCAGACCAGCATCTTGAGATCTTAATGTGCGCTCTGGTTTGTAAGTCATGATAAGTTCAGACAAGTAAGCCGGACCTTGGCCATTTAATGCTTTATATGTTAAAAGGAGGATTTTGAAATATGACCTAAACTTAAGCCAGTGTACGGATTTAAGAACTGGAGTTATGTGTTCATATTTTCTTGTAATAATTCTTGCAGCAGCATTTTGGATTAACTGGAGGCTGTATAAAGAACAGTTTGAACATCCAGTGAACACCACATTGCAGCAGTCAATCCTACTAGAAATAAATGCATGAATTAATTTCTCAGAATCCTGTTTATTTAGAAAGCACCTTAATTTCCCAACATTTTTAATATGGAAGAAACATGATTTGGACAACTTTGTAATATGCACTTTAAATGACATGCTAGAGTCAAAGATAACTCCTAGATTGCGGGCTGATTCAGTAAAATTAATGGTGATTCCAACTGAGTTAAATGATGACAAAATATTGTTGTGATCAGCATCATTCCCTCCAACAATTAACATCTCAGTTTTATCTGTATTTAAAGACAAGTAGTTCTCATCCATCCACTCCTGTAATTCACTAACACAACTAATTAAAGACAACATTGGAGAAACTTCATTTGATCTAAATGAAAGGTATAACTGGGTGTCATCTGCATATGAGTGAAAATTAACATTATGTTTCCTAATGATAGATCCCAGTGGAAGCATGTAAAGTGAAAACAGTGAAGGTCCCAGTACTGAGCCCTGCGGGACACCATATCTCACTTCTGTGTATAATGATGGAGTACTGTCAGCACATTTCTGTACATATTGGAATCGATTTGATAAATAAGAACTAAACCAAGTGAGCACTGTGCCTGTAAGCCCAGCATCATTTTCTAACCTGTGCAGTAAAATAGATTGGTCAATGGTGTCAAATGCTGCGCTTAAGTCTAACAGCATAATTACAGTGGAGTTTCCTTCATCAGAGGATATCAGAATGTTGTTTATAACCCGCGTTAGTGCCGTTTCTGTACTATGACCAGTGTGGAAACCAAACTGGAATTTCTCAAATAAATTGTAATGCGTAAGGTGTGACTGAAGCTGATTGGTGATTACTTTTTCTAGTATTTTAGAGAGAAAGGGTAAATTTGAAATAGGCCTATAATTATTTAGTATGTGTGGGTCTAGGTCTGACTTTTTAAGTAATGGTTTAATGACTGACACTTTTAGTGCATCAGGTACTGTGCCATGCAATAATGAACTATTGATAATGTTTAGAATAGGCGCTGCAAGAACATCCATTGCACTTTTTACTAGTTTTGTTGGCACTGGATCTAGGGAACAAGTAGTGGGTTTCATTTTAGAAATTAAAGTTAAGACTTCCTGCTTAGTTACAGGATTAAAATTACTAAAGTGCTGAATGCAATATGAGGCAGGGTCTGCTAAGCTAGTATGCGGTTTGTACTGTGATGCTGAGATCTGGGATCTTATATTTTAAATTTTCTCATTGAAGAAGTTCATAAAGTCTGTACTGCTAATATCTGTTGGTATTTTGCAGTGTAGATTTGAATTACCATTTGTTAATTTAGCAACTGTTCTAAACAGCACCCGAGGATTTTTATTATTGTTTATCTATTATTGTAGAATAGTATTCTGAGCGAGCTTTAAAGAGAGCTTTTTTATATTTTTTAACACTCTCTGTCCATGCAATTTAAAAGACATGTAGCTTTGTTGTTTTCCATCTGCACTCTAGTTTTCAACACTCTAATTTAAGAGCTCAAGTATTTTCATTAAACCAGGGAGAGTCTATGTGCTTTGATCACTTTTGTTTTAAGGGGAGCCACTGCGTCCAGAGCATCTCTCAAGGTCACATTATAATGTGATGTTAGCTGTTCTAAATTGTTTTCCACGTTTACATTTGATGTTAACTGATCTAAATGGTTTTCCACAATAACACTCGACTTACTCAAAGTATCTATAAATTTTGAAGCAGAATTACAATCTAGATGTCGCACTGTCTTTGTTTTAATCTGTGAGTATGTTGGCAATGGCAAGATTAAATCAAATGTAATTAAGTAGTGATCGGAAATAATTTAATGGAGTAATATTTACATTTTGAATTTCATCTTTGTAAGTTATAATTAAATCTAATGTGTGGTTATGATTATGAGTTGGACCTTTGACAATGTGACAAAATCCTACTGAATTTAACAAATAAATGAAACATGACTGTTTCATCAGTGTGTACATTAAAATCCCCCATCACTACTACATAATCATAATTTATAGCCAAATCAGATAAAAGGTTGCTAAATTCAGTCATGAACAATGAATAAGGCCCTGGTGGTCTGTAGACTAGCACTATAATTGTGTTGGAATATGTTTTAATGTTTAAAATGAATGCCTCAAAGGCGGTAAAGTCGCCTACATTTTTAGACGTGATTTGCAATTTATTACATTGAATTATTCCAAGGCCTCCTCCTCGACCAGAATCTCTAGACTTATAAAGGAACGAGTAATCCTCTGGTGACGCCTCAGCTAGGTGAACAGTGTCACATTTACTAAGCCAGGTTTCAGTGAGAAGACACCGATCAGATTTTGTACTTAATATAATATCATTTACCAAAACAGCTTTACTGCCAAGAGAGCGAATGTTCAATAAGCAGCATTTAAAACTGCACGCTTCTTTCTGAACTGGTGATATATTTTTTGTTTTAATTTGAAGTAAATTTCTATTACAGATGCCCCTGGTGGAGGGTCTGGTTTTATCCCTTGGTCTAATTATACACCTTATTTTTTGGTTATCAAGTAATTTAAGGTTTGCATTAAGACTAAATTTACTGGATGCCCCACAACAGGGATTATGGGTAACAGCTTCAGGTTACCTAAGCACTCCCAAAAAGGCTACATTTTACTGCTGCTTTGATAAGATAGTAGTAAATGCATGTTTGCTGAACAGCTCCTTGCACAATTGCAATTGGTTTTACCATTGTGACATGAAGTAATTGAAGTAGACAACCAATATTTCCCAAAGTTTGTCTTTGCAAAACATTTCAGCAGAAAATTCTTGCTCGAGTTAGACAACTAATTGGAAACCTTAAAATTATTTTCAGAAGACAACAAGGCAAGAATCACACATGGGACACCAAGCAATGTTGACAGAGCAGCATTGTATATTTCAACAAAATACAGTTTACTGCAAACATAAATGTTACATGTCATAATACGTTGTTTCTAATTGATAAGTTGTTTGTATTGTATTTTAATGGCCTTGGTATGGTAGCAGTGTCTCCTTTTGTCAAGGGAGCTACTTGTTTCTGACTAAGGTTGGAAACCTCATCAAGATAATGTCCCAAGAAACCCAGACAATAAAGGTGGATACATTTTCATAAACATTCAAGTAAAATATTAATGGGTATGTTCATATTCAAAATTGTACAAAATCGTTTTATAAACCCATTTCCTAGCCCCCCACATTCAAGTTTGTGTTTCAGGCAGCACCATCATGCATGAAGGACTAACCAACCATGAACAAAACGTCAGGACACTCTCTCACTTACTCATATAGAGTTAATACAGTGTTGCTGGTTAACTTTACCAGTATATTTATGGAATATATAGAAATGATTTCATAAAGACATGAGGGGAATAAGCAAATAGTCCATTGAAAGGAACTGCGATTGAATATCAGCCCATTCCCCTGGAGTGGAGAAGTGGCTGCTCTAACTAGTGAACCACTATGCTGCTCTGATTTTATTACATGAATCCTGTAGCTGGATCACCTGTATAATTATAGTCTCCAATGCCGAGTTTTGGTTTAGTGGTATTTTATAACTTCATGGAGGGATTTTTTTACATATCTTTTAGTGGAATACCATGACTGATTATGTTCATATGTCATGCCTGCATTCTGTGTCAACATTGCTGTTAAATTGTAATGCTATCCTCTCTCCCAAGTGTTTCCAGACAATGCTGGCCTATATATTTTCAATTTAAATTATTCAGGGCTGTCATAAGGGTGGGCACTGGTGGGGGATGGGTCTTATTCTTACTTTTATTGTTTCATTTTTACTTTTTCATTGTTAATAGTTTTAGCTTTATTACTGAATATTTGTTTCTGCTAAACTCAAAAAAAAATAAATCAACTGTACTGCAAACCCAGTTTACTTTCTAATTTGGAGGAATAAAACACATAATAACGTCAGCCACATATCAGCCATAATAAAGTGTGTGCACTGAATTATACAAGTGGTCAGAATACAGCATTTAAGTTTTGTTTTATTTATTATTGTTAAATACATTATTATAAAAGTCACCTTTGAAGTCTAAAAACTCTAAAGGATGTTCTTTATGTGCCAGCTTCAATGCCACGCTTTCAGGATCTCCATCTGGGGGTATGCAGCTGTTGTGGGTGGGACAGATCATGCGGGTCTCCTTTGTAAGCAGGTGTATAAAGAAGCCATTTCACATCAATAAACAGTACTTTTAAAATTGATTAAAAACGTCCCCTGGAAGGAAGCCAAGTGTGTTAAGACATTGCAAAACAAGAACACTTCTCAGAAAGGCACCATGTGCTCTTCACATTTATCTCTGCAAAAAATAAAATTGTTAATTTTTCTTGGCAGGAGCTATAGAAGACTAGTGGAGGAATATGAAAGTGATTGAAACATGAACTTGCATTTTTTGAAATACATTCCTCCTTTAAAAAAAAGATCTACAAAAATATGCACTCAAAATGGGGCAAGGGGCTAAAATGAATGAAAGTTATATAAAAGGAAACGACATAAAACATTAAAAGTTGTGAACCTCCAGCTAGCAAATCAAATCTGTGTAAGAGATGGTAAAACACTTAATAGTGCCATAGTCATCCACGGTTTTTATAGTTAACTAAAAATAGTTAAGATGATCATCTAAATCTCACTGTTGGGTCTATGACTTTGTGTTTTTCCTGAGTAGAGTGGACTGCAATGTTCTTCTGCAATTTGTATAAAAATGATTTCCTACAAAATACAATTTTTGCAAAATCCACAGAATAACATAATTCCAGAAGAGTTTGTTGAAATTAAGGGACTCTTTGTACATACATTAAAAAACATCTTTAGTCTATCCTACATTAGAAACTCATTTAAAAGCAACTCATAGAGGGAGTGAGGTTTCATGTGTGCATGTAATATATTCACCCATCATAGGTCAAATCTCTGCACTGTGGCTGCCTATGACTGTGTTGCCTGCCTAGCTTAAGCTTTGCTGATGCCTACTTAGCCTATAGCACAGTACTTAATCTTCTTACATTGTAGCCTCCAACAAGGTGGTCATCTACCAATTGCTAGCATGCAAAATGGCCACCTCATGGCCAACCTCCAACTGGACTGTCCCACAACTTACATTAAGGATTGCCACTCCCTGGATTACAGTTTTAGGACTACACCAGATCTGTTTCTTTGAATCACTGCCTGTAGGAGACAGGTATGTTTTAATTTTGAACAGACCAATAATCATTTTACAGCATTCATGGTTACCAGGCATATCTCCCATCTGATTAGATTACTGACTGAGCCCAAGTAGGTTTAGTTTCTGATATCAGACAAGAATAGGTGCTTCCATGCTGGCGTGACCAAAATTAACTCCTGATCCAGATTAGTGGGCCAGAAATAGAAAATGTTCAAGAATTCACATACTTGAGAGTGTAGTGAGCATTACCAAAGGGATTGATGAAGACATAAAGGCCAGGAAGGGAAAGACACAGCAAGCCTATGCAAGGTTAAGACCAGTTTGGAGGATCAGAGCACTGAGGACCAGCACTAAAGTCAGAATATTAAACTCCAGTCTAAAATCAGTAATTCTTCTTGGATTGCAGACATAGAGAGAAACAACTACCTCCATTAAAACCCTACAGGTATTTGTCAAACATTGTCTGTGAAATATGTTAGGTGTGAGGTGGCCAAACATAATCAGCAATACCTCCCTATGGCTGCAGACAAAACAACAGCCCATAAAATTAAGATTAGATAGTGGAACTAGATAGGCCACACACACTGAGAAAAAAAGAACAGTAATGTCATAGATAGATAGATAGATAGATAGATAGATAGATAGATAGATAGATAGATAGATAGATAGATAGATAGATAGATAGATACTTTATTAATCCCCAAGGGGAAATTCACATACTCCAGCAGCAGCATATGGATAAAAACAATATTAATTAAAGAGTGATAAAAATACAGTGCAAGTTGAAAAAAAAAAGCAAGGTGGAGAGTGCAAGGCAGGTATAATAGACAATAATCTTGTATAGTGTTAACGTTCCCCCCGAACCCCCCCCCCCCCACCCCCCGGGTGGAATTGAAGAGTTGCATAGTGTGGGGGAGGAACGAGCTCCTCAGTCTGTCAGTGGAACAGGACATTGACAGCAGTCTGTCGCTGAAGCTGCTCCTCTGTCTGGAGATGATACTGTTTGTGGATGCAGTGGATTCTCCATGATTGACAGGAGCCTGCTCAGCACCCGTCGCTCTGAAACAGATGTCAAACTGTCCAGCTCCGTACCTACAATAGAGCCTGCCTTCCTCACCAGTTTATCCAAGCGTGAGGTGTCCCTCATTTTATGCTGCTTCCCCAGCACACCACCGTGTAGAAGAGGGCACTCACCACAACTGTCTGATAGAACATATGCAGCATCTTATTGCAGATGTTGAAGGACGCCAGCCTTCTAAAGAAGTATAGTTGGCTCTGTCCTCTCTTGCACAGAGCATCAGTATTGGCAGTCCAGTCCAGTTTATCATCCAGCTGCACTCCCAGGTATTTATAGGTCTGCACCATCTGTACACAGTCACCTCTGATGATCACGGGGTCCATGAGGGGTCTGGGCCTCCTAAAATCCACCACCAGCTCCTTGGTTTTGCTGGTGTTCAGGTGTAGGTGGTTTGAGTCACACCATTTAACAAAGTCCTTGATTAGGTTCCTATACTCCTCCTCCTGCCCACTCCTGATGCAGCCCATGATAGCAGTGTCGTCAGTGAACTTTTGCACGTGGCAGGACTCCGAGTTGTATTGGAAGTCCGATGTATATAGGCTGAACAGGACCGGAGAAAGCACAGTCCCCTGCAGCGCTTCTGTGTTGCTGACCACAATGTCAGACCTACAGTCCCCGAGACGCACATACTGAGGTCTGTCTGTAAGATAGTCCGCGATCCATGCCACTAGGTATGAATCTACTCCCATCGCTGTTAGCTTGTCACTAAGGAGCCGAGGTTGGATGGTGTTGAAGGCACTAGAGAAGTCCAGAAACATAATTCTTACAGCATCACTGCCTCTGTCCAAGTGGGAGAGGGATCGGTGTAGCATACAGATAATGGCATCCTCTGCTCCCACCTTCTCCTGGTATGCAAACTGCAGAGGGTCGAGGGCGTGGCGAACCTGTGGCCTCAGGTGGTGAAGCAGCAGCCGCTCCATGATCTTCATCACATGTGACGTCAGAGTGACAGGTCGGAAGTCATTCAGCTCACCTGGACGTGATATCTTTGGGACTGGGGTGATGCAAGATGTTTTCCAAAGCCTCGGGACTCTCCCCTGTTCCAGGCTCAGGTTGAAGATGCACTGTAGAGGACTCCCCAGCTCCAACGCACAGGCCTTCAGAAGTCGTGGCGATACTCCATCTGGACCCGCTGCTTTGCTGGCCCAAAGTCTCCTCAGCTCTCTGCTTACCTGGGCTGCTGTAATTGTGTGTGGGGAGAAACTCTCTCCTATGCTGGTATCAGCGGAAGGATGGGTGGAGGATGCAGTACTCTAAGGTGAGAGTGGGTTAAGGTGGTCAAACCTGTTAAAGAAGTTGGTCATCAGGTTTGCTCTCTCCACGTCCCTCTCGATGGTGGCACCCCGCTTCGATCTGCAGCCAGTGATGATCTTCATCCCATCCCACACTTCCTTCATGCTGTTATTCTGCAACTTCTGCTCCAGTTTCCTCCTGTACTGCTTCTTCGCCTCCCTGAGCTGGACTCAGAGTTCCTTCTGCACGCGCTCAAGCTCATGCTGATCACCGCCTTTAAAAGCCCTTTTCTTCTGGTTCAAAAGGCCCTTGATGTCACTTGTAGTCCATGGCTTGTTGTTAGCATAGCAGCGTACTGTTCTTACTGGAACTACAATGTCCATACAGAAGTTGATGTAGTCAGTAGTGCAGTCAACAACCTCCTCAATGTTCTCACTATATGATCCCTGCAGGATATCCCAGTCCGTAGTTCCAAAGCAGTCTCTCAGAGCCTGCTCTACCTCAGGGGACCACTTCCTGAATGAGCGTGTGGTTGTACGTAGCTCCTGCACTCTTGGTTTGTAGTGAGGCTGAAGCAGAACCAGGTTATGATCTGCTTTTCCAAGTGCAGGCAGTGGGGTGGCGCTGTATGCGTCTTTAACGTTTGCATACAGTTGGTCAATAGTCCTATTTCCCCGGGTGTTACAATCCACATACTGGGAGAAGGCAGGTAATGTTTTGTCCAGCGTCACATGGTTAAAGTCTCCAGCGATTAGCACAAGCGCCTTGGGGTGTTGTGTTTGTAGTTTAGCAACAGCGGCGTGGATGACGTCACATGCTATCTCCACATCATGTTGAAAGCACGTTGCTTTTACCAAAGTATTTTATCCACCTTAATATTTTAACATAACTAAGGTAGTTAATTTTATAGTGTAAAAACAAATTAAAGAAACAGCTATAAATTAGGATCATGCTCTGCATTTGCCACCATGCTTCACCTTGAATTACCATTTTTATCACAAGGACAGAATGGAAAAGACAGTATATTAAAAATGCAATTTGAAGTTGCAATAACATTTCCTAATAATTTCACTGAATTCACTGCCACCTTGGCTTCTACAATATTAGATCCTACCAGTAAAAGTGATCATTTGCATGTTGTAGCCTAATGTAGAAAATATATTTTATCAAAACAATTTTGTCCGCATCATTACCATCCATGGTTAATAGAAATACACTAAATTAAAGCACAACAATAGTCTTTTTAAAATTTTCAAAACTGGCTAGACACAAAGTAAAATGCATTCTCATTAAGATATGTATACCATTCCTGTATTACATTTCCGATATCACTAGTACATACTGTATTTTAATGAAATATTTGAAACAAATGCCAATTTCTAAACAAACCTGCTTATCAGGTTTAATATAAACACAAATTAAACAAATAAGCATGTGACTAACAAAGGCCAATACAAAATAAATATGAACATTTCAGTAAAAATACAAAGTAATTGCATAAAATAAAAAAGGTAAAATTGGGCATCTGTACTGTAACATAGGTATTATACAATCAAAGAACAAATTTAGAGAACACACTGTACTGTACTAGGGGTGAATTAACATAAAAAGAGAAAGCATAAACCAGTACCCTGAAAGAGGGTGATCCCCATCTCTGAAATCCATCAGCTCCAGTAATCCCAAGTGGAGTTTTTGGACCCCACTGGCTTGTTAATTAGTTCGTCAATCAGTACTCAAAATACTCAAAACAAATTCCTGTTAGACTTTCCTTTCCCAATAAACACAGGTCCAACCTTACTTAAGGTGAACTTCAGGCACTGCACATTCTGTACAATCAAGATCTGACATTGGATCAGCAGACAAGGAGGGGGTGTAGTGATAGCAGAAGCTTCCAAAAAACTCTCTAATTCAGCTGCCCAACTTACATTTACAAAGGATCTGACAGATATTGTTTATGCATGCAGCTGCCCCACCACTCATATTTCAGTTCTACTCGACAGTCTTATGAGACCAGTGCTTAAAAATCTCCCTTAAATTACACTTAAAAGAACCATTTTCTCCAGTTGTTTGACAGCTTTAGGTTTCAAAGTCCTGACTGCTTTATCTTTAACATGGACATTACCTCCCAATATACAGTTATTTCTCATGATGAAGGTCTCATTGCCCTCAGACAGGCATTTGACAGACATCCAGTTTAGGATCCTCCCATGGATAACTTCATCACACTGGCAGAACTGGTTCTTACTCTATATACCTTTTTTCACCAGGTCAGTGGAGCTCCAAAGGGTACAAGAATGGGACCTAGCTACACCAACATATTCATCTGCTGCGTGGAAGAGCATTTCTTTTCTTCCTATCTAGGCTTTGTACTGGCCTGTACAAAAGATATATCAATGATTGTGTTAGTGCTGCCTCTTTCTCTAGAAACCAGCTTTCCATCCATCTCTCAGTTTTACTGTTGACATTTCCAGCACATCTCCACCATTTTTAGAGATCAGTCTTTCTATTGGCTTTCAAGGACCTGAAATATTACAAGCCAACTGACTCACACAGTTAGTTACCTTCTCTGCAGCTCCTTCCATTCCTGCTATACTCAAAACTCTCTACATTGTTCACAGTCCATAACACTCTGCGTATGAGGTTGAATTCTGTAATTAAGCACTCAGAGTGAGGGTTTCTTCATTAATAGAGGATACCCTTATCATATTGTGGATAGGGCACTCATTTAAGCCAGGACTTTGTAACATCCACTATAACAAGAATCCTGATAATGAAACTTATATCTTGCTGCTTCTCCTATTCCAGCCTAGCAATCTTCCCAGATATCAATAAACACAATTTTACAATTTTGGAGATTAATCCTTCCACAGGAGCCTTTTTTCAGAACCCTCCCTTGATCTCCATCCATTGACTACCTAACCTGGGCAAACTTTGGTCCAAAGCTCATTTCACAGATAAGAGCCATATTCCTCACCAGGAACTGTAACATTATCCAATATGTTACTTGCAAATATGTCACTAACAATACCCTTGCAAGTGGTCCCTCTAGCAAATTAAATGTTTTTTTGCTAGTCTAAAAATCTTATTTACTTCATTTCTTGTACAAAATGTCCATCCATCTACATACTGTAGGTGAAACAGGGAGACAATTAGCAGACTGTTTCACGGAGCATATTCCATTCAAGCCTTACAGAGCCCACTGTAGAACTTGTCCTTTCACAAGACTTTAAATATACTTTTCAAAGAAAAACAGAAGTAAAGCTCATTCTTACACTGAGATCACACATTCCTCCAGGTCTGTCTTTCTAATCCCTCCCTTCATCTTCTTTACTGGCAGCTTTTTCATATATACTCTCACTTTTTCTCATGTTATCTACCCTGGCTTTGTTCTCTCCTTCCTTTCCTATATATGCTACCTGCTTTTATCTTTTTATTTGCATACCCGGTGAAGGCAATACAGCAGAAGTGTTGTGTCTTGAACCTTCATTTATTTCAGCAAGGAAATGTTTTTTTTTCTTTTTGCCTTTGCAGAGAAAGTAAATATAACTTAGTTTTAGAAAAAAATTAACAACAGTGCTTTATTCAGACATAAACATATGCTGAAAATATGAAAAGTAAAAATATAAAATAAAATTATATAATTAATGACAATAGTGATGAGTGAACTCCACGGTGTTCGCTTTGCCTCGAGTTTGGAGTAATCATGGATGTGATTTCTTGGCGAAAAACACTGAAGTCAATGGGGATGAACTAACTGAACTAGATTTGACAAGATTATAATGGTTCATTCATCTTTAAAGTGTCTCTGAGGACTAGGGAAATGTCTGCCAACTATACTAGACTGATTACTGTGGCCAAAATGGCAACCTGAGCTATGCGGCAGCAGTGCCAACAACTGCACTACTGTGCCTCCGTGAGGTCAAAGAAGAAAGATCACAGTCAGAGATGCGCACACGTATATTTCATCAAAACAAAGTGGAAATTCTGAAATCGTAGTCAACAGTCAGAGGAAAAATAAGTAAGTCATTTTATGTTGATTTATGTCAGAAACAGTTCTTTTCTTTGTTAAATTGGTCAAGGGTGAAGCAATCCCTGAGAAACAAGGTACAAAACAGCGGTAGTAGCTCACTAAACCCAAGAAAGCTTGCACCTGCCTCTTTGTCAGTGGACGTGGGCCACTTAGTGATGGCAACAACTTTGGAGCATTGTAGCTTAATGGTACCCCCACCCACCAGATAGCCCAAATATTTGGCTTCCTTTAATCCGAAGAAACATTTCTTGGGATTAATATGAAGCCCAGCTTGTGCCAATGCTGAGAGAACCGTTTTAACCTGCAGCACATGTTCCTTCCATCTACCGGAATAGATAACTACATCATCCAAATAAGTGGAACTATAGGAATTGTGAGGCCATAACAGTGTGTCTACCAGACGTTGGAAAGTCGCTGGTGCCCCGTGCAACCCAAATAGAAGGACCGTGTACTGCCAATGCCCGCTGGGAGTACCATAAACGTTGGATCTCCTCGTTTATCCCAGACCAATAAAATCAAAACTTAATTTGTTCAGGAGTTTTTCTGGTGCCCAAATGGGCGCCTAGGAGATGGGTATGCACTAGTTTGCATACTTGCCACCGATAAGTACATGGTACTAAGAGCAATGACTTTACCTCACCCTCATGTTCTGCATTCGTGGTAATGATCACGGGACTGATGTTCATTAACTGAAACTACTGCATTCCTAGCGAATTTTAAGGAATCATCGTTCCATTGCTCCCTTTTAAAGGAGGACAGTGTAAATTGAAATTAAGAAGATAAAGTTTGGATTGGATCACTTTTGATCTCAATGGGTGGAGTTTCAGAGCGTACGGGCTCTACAATCACCTTGCTGGTTTCTGCAGAGCTCGATTGTCCCTCAACTCTGTCACATTGGGTGGCTGAATGGATCCTAGAGACCGTCATACACGACATGGAGGCAGTCGGATAAGGATTATCCTTATCTATTAATAAGCCCAGATTCTTTTTAGGGGCATCAGTGTTTACAGTGCTTTTATTATCAGACCAATCATGCCGCAGTATGACTGGAAAGGGAGGATCCGGTAGGACCGCCATGACTAAACATTTCATAGTGTTCTCGAGTGACACTACACAGGAGGCGGATTTATAATATTGGATCTCCCCATGTATGCATTTCAGACTGGTCTTTACCTTTAGTCATTGTCGCGGTAAAACATAACGGTGAGCAACAATGGAAATGTTACTCTTGGAATCAAACATCGCCACTACCTTATACCCATTTATAAATACTCCCCCTGTAGAGGGTAGAGAAAAAGGATTTACTACAGCACAATACCTCTCTCCCTTGATAATGGAACAATCCATGGGTTCGCCTGGTATGGGGCAGGTTGTTGATAAATGTCCAAACTCCCCACACTTGAAACAGCGGGGAAGGTTGTGGGGTTTGTCTTTAGGCCAGAAGGTAGACTCGGCAAGTCACCAGGTGGGCTCAGGGGCTGCCCCACATACCTGTTGGGCTGAGCAGGAGGAATTTACAGGCAGCCCAATGACAATCCACAATCTCTACAGTATAAGGGTGTCCATGTTCTCATAACATCTGCTTCCGGACCTGATGGGCATGTTTCTCAGGGAGGGCATGGACTAAGGTCTCACACGCCACAATTTCGGCCATTTTCTGAGCAGAATGAATATCTGGCCTTAGCCAGTGCCCCACTTTACCCCAGACTTCAAAAACCTAGGTACGAATTGGCCTCTCTGGGTCAAACCGCCACTCCATCCATTCCCTTGCCTGCTGAGTCGAACATACGCCGTGCTTGAAAAATTCCACCCTGAGGGTGTCGCAACCTGCTCCTCGGTTAAATCATAATAGGCCCTCTGCGTTTCGCCCTTCAGGTTGGGGGCCAGGAGGTTGCTCCAATCCCGGAAAAGTTTGCGCACGTTCTATGTTGGTGGGGGGATGGAAGAGCCAGCTGCTGGCAGCTTGTCTTTTATCAGCACATTTAGAGGACAAAGGATGCTGGCAGAGAGGTGTGAACGGATTTAAGAAGCGATTTAAGGTTGGCCGGATCTACGAGTTTTTTCGTAGGCTCTGGTAATTCTAGTGTTAATGTGCGAAGTTCAGCCATTATATTAGACAATATGATGTTGAGGTCTTGCTCTTCAGTCATCTTGTTGAGCATCTATCCTGCTGACTACCCCAATTGTAATAAACCAAAAAGAGAATTTCCACAACGAAAAAGAGTTGGGGACCATCCCCGTATAATGTCCAACAAACAAATGAAAGCAAAAAGTCAAATATGGTGATCAAAATACATTTACAGTACATGACATCAAGTTTCAATGGTGGACGGAAATGAGCTGAAAGGAAATGACATCGAAACAGGAAGATGGATACAACGTCATCTAAAGGGACTGGAAGTGATGTAGTGGGAAGTGACGTCATCTTCGGGAGACCGGAAGTGTCGTCATGGGTCGGAGCCGGAAGCAACATCATCAGATGTTGCCAGAGGTGATGTTTTGGCGGCCATCTTGGAACCCGGAAGTAAGGTAGGTGTTTTAATTTTCTTTTTTTTGTCTGGATATAGAGAGAGAGAGAGAGAGGCGTTAGTACCGCAGATTAATCCTTTGTCTCACAATATTTCACTCACTTTGTTGACTGCCTCCTAATCACATGTGTGTGACAGTATATATAAAGAGTTTATTTAAGTATACGTGTATGTAAGTTGTACCATTAAGGAAATATAATACATACAGTAAACAGAGTCTATAGAATGATAATCTAAAACGTGAAAGAGTAAGGATTGAATCAGAGATCATAAAATTATAAATTATAAGATTATAAAAAAGAGTGACTACCAGATATATGAAGTTCAACACTGGTGAAGAGAAGTGAACTTTTAACAATGGAAATAAACAAAAGTTGTGCAAAGTTCTATTTAAAAAGAGAGATTAATATCATCCAGTCATATGAACCATATTAAATTTAAAGATCCAAAAGACTTTCCTGTGTAGCAGAAGATTCCTAAATGTTCCCATTGAGAAGGTGACTTTTTAATTTCAGGTTGGAAACATGTAATATTATAATCAGCACGTGGTCTATAAAGCAGAAAAGTGAAATGGTTTATCTGTAACATTATAATATTTAAAAAAGAAGTGGTTCTATAGGATTTATCATACTTGAGAGTTAATTTTTTTTTTACAACCATCCAGATCACAGGGGTTAACAATACACAGCAACAAAAATTGTACCTGTAATGAGATGTTTTAAATAATGTTTGTTATAGCCATAAGAATCAAGTAGACTCAAATCTTCCAGATTGTAATTTGCCTATTTGAATGTTACATGGTTAAGATTTTAAACTTTACTTTGTACCTTGTAAGCAGTTTTATTTTCAAACAACATAAAACAAATACACTGTATAACAAAAATATGGGCAGCTGACAGAATCATTTTGAATCCTCAGACTTAGTGTCAGACAGTTTACATATGCTAATATATTTTCTTTCATATTATATTTAATCATACTTTTAAAGAAAATTATATAAACAAGACAATGTATTTACTCAGAGACAGCATTCATCTTGAGCTAAATTATCTTAGGAAACGTTCTTTCAACCTTTCAATATTTGTACATGGTACTTTTTCAATGCTAGGAAAAAAGCAGATATCCATAGTGGGAAGCTTGTTTTAAACAGAAAAGTGAGTTTTAAAGACTGTTGAAAATACTGGAGAATAATGTAAGTGATACGTCACTATTATTATTATTATTACACAAATATTGATTTATAAAACTATTTACAATTTCATTTTTGAAATTAAATAAGGTACATTTTTTAAAGAATAAAGTCCTATAATAAGAAGTTTAAAAGCACTCTGCCTTAGTCTTTAAACTCTGTATGGGTAAAAATACTCTTTGATAGTAAACTGCAGAAGTTAATATTAAATTACAACCTATGGTCAGTTTGACATATTATGCTTGATTATCATCATCAATAACAGAAACTGCAGAATAATGCAGCCTAAAAAATATGACAATAAGACCATCTATTTCTAAATACACAAAACCTTTAGTGAATTTTTGCAGTCATTTGTCAATCAGTAAGCACTGAAAAGCATGACGTTTAGTGCCTGTGCCTCACAGCTTAAGGAACTTGGGATGGATCTTCTGTGCAGTCATTGCCAATGGGTTATTCACTCATTTTTACTTTGTCCGGCATTGTTTTTTCTGTATCTTTTCATCCCAAAGGGGTGCACATTTGGCTTATTAAGGATCAACACTATATACAGTGAGTGACAGTAGGTATAGTATGAGCTTCAGTTTACCCTAAAATTAATTACAGTTGTGTTCAAGATTGGCTCTAACATTTAACTACCGCTGCCAGGATAGGCTCTAATTCACCATAAGCTTATATGATAAACATAGAGAAAAAAATCGTTGGATTCAATTTAGTATTTAATTATAATTGACATATGGCTAGTTAAGAGTGTAGGGAAATGAAAACAGTGATGTGATGAAAAATGTGACAGTGATGAGAATTAAAATCCAGTCAACAGACATCCAGTTGAAGATAAAGCTCCACATTTGGAATGGACAATATCACAACCATTTCAGCAGAACAAAGGCAACTGGCCACCCACTCGTTCTAGGCATTCTACCATAATTATAATTAGGTGTAAGTAAAATTAAATAATTTTATTAGTGAATCTCAAACTTCCCAATATTTAAGGTACTACGAAGAGAACCAAAAAACTGACATTTCATATTAATTGCAAAATTTTACTTAAGTGCCAATCACTTACAAAAGAGCTGCAATACGATACATAAAGGTCTGATATATAAGAATTTGTTATGCAAATTCTAGTGAAGTTTCTTGCTAACTGTAAATCAATTATAGAGATCTGACAAGCAAATTGGAGGTTTGCTTTTACATTTTTTGCACATTTTAAAAGCTTAATATTTATTTACATGGCACAATTGTGTGGATCCCATTGCCATGATGCGTCCTCTTGTTCCCCGGGGTGGGTTCTGAGATGTAGTAACCCTGATTTTACTACGGCAAGGGTTTAAAAGTCAGCACAAGTGGTGATATTTTATCTAACATTTCTGTTTGTTTATTTCCTAATTATGTATCATTGCTGTTGTTTTTGAACTTTTGATTGTGTTTTAGTTTTGATGAAAGAACTCTTCGACTGTTACCTTTTCACAAACCTAAAAAAGATCCATTTGAAATTTATTTATTAAATATACTTTTTTGATGTAACTTTATAAAATAAATATCTAACAATTGACAAATTAAGTGCATTGAACTGTTCTAGTCAACAAAGATCTACAGTATTAGTAATGTTTAGAATATGTGCTGCTAGAGCTGTGATTTAAGCATTTCAACAGTTTTGTTGGGACTGGTAAGACATAGGTAGTTGGTTTGATTTTAGAAATTAAAGGAATTCCATATTTTATTACTAAGTTGAAAATATTTACAGTGTTCCCAATGAGAGATGGGGTTTAACACCATAATGCCTAGTATCTAAACTGATTTTGGAGTGTCGAATTTTATTTTACCTTTTTTTTATTGAATAGATACATAAACTCTGCACTGATAATGTTTGTTGGAACTTTACGTGACATTTCACAGTTCTTATTTATCAAATTGCCAAAGGTTGTAAAGAGTACACAAAAGGTTGTTTACTTACTCTGCAATGATTTTCAGAGTGGATCAGGCCTTTTTATACTGTTCCTTTTAACATTCTGTAATTTTACAGCTCTCATCTTCTAGTTTAGATTTCAGGTATTCCATTTAAAACATGAGTGCTATCATTACCCGAAAATGAGATTCTTTATATCCTAGCCATTTCGTTTTGAGAAAAGTAACTCACTTAAAGCCTCTCTGACTGATCTATATTGTTAAATTATTCACAATATCCATAAAGTTGCACATAGTGGTACAATCTAGGGTGACACGATGGTGCAGTGTTAGTCCTGGTGCCTCATATTAAGGAGAACTAGGTTCATGTCCCAGGTTCTCCTTGCTCTGAGTTTGAATGTTGTCCACATGGGCTGTTTCCGGTTGCTCCAGTATGTGATTGTGTTCCTCCTGTGTACCTTGTCCATTGGTTGTTTCTGCATTGCGTCAACTGCTTGCCAGGATAGTCTTAGAGCCCCCAACCCTGCTCAGGATTAAGCAGGCTTAAAAACAGTATGGTATGGTACAATCTAATGGTTATACTGTTTTTGATTTAATAGGGAGTGTGTGAATGTTCCTGTAATGGGAGAAACAAACAAATGTAAAAAAAATAATTATCACATTTATCTATATGATTAAAACTTACATTTTTAAGTCTCAGCACCACAGGTGATAATTAGATCAAATGTATGATTATGAGAGTGAGTCAGACCCTTATTAATTTGGCAAAACCCTACCGAGTTCAGTGGGTCTTTTAAAGTAAATCAAATGGTCCACATTAACACCTGACCTTGTGTCCAAGTCCATACATGAATCTATATTGCAAATATTTTAAATTTGTAATGAAAAAGTATACAATAAACCTATTACAAGTATCACGTATATTTGTTACATAGACAAATAATGCTAGAAATATGTTATTATCGGTTATAAATGAACTGCTGCATGAATACTCAAACTAAATTAAACAGGTGAGTCCACCTTGTGAATATCCCTCCATAGCTTAAATATGCTTAATGTAAGTACAGGTTAGCAGGTAGTCAGAAACTATTTAGGCAGCATACTGAAATGCGTTTTTATTATTATTAGTAGTAGTAGTGCATTTTTTTCATTCCTTGCAATGTAGTCATGTAGCACTGGACTTGATAAAATGCTGTATCATAATTGGGGAAAAAAACATTGTTTTAGCAAATAAGTGTAGTAGAATCGCACCATGTTTACAAATTGTTTTTGGATATATGATTTCTCTGCTTTGCATATTGTGTAAATTCTGTCTTTTTACAGAAATTATTTTCTGTGTTACATGCATTAATATGTCTTAATCCTATTTCTAATCTTTAAATGCATACTTTTGACATTCCTAGCTGTTGTGGGTGTGACAGAGATTGACACTGCTGTATTTTTGTTTCCTAAAATGTGTGGTATTTTTAAGTGTGCCTGTTAATATTCATTTGAAAAAAATATATTTATGTAAAAAAAAAAAATAGACATATTTTCTGTCTCTTTTCCTGGACTTCAGAATACAAATATATGGTTTCAGTAAATAGTAATAAATAAGTCAATGTCAATCACAAATACTGTGCATTTAAAAACGCATTTTTAAATCCATATAATTCTGACAAAATAAATAATGGTAAAGGAATATCTGGATAAACATTTTTCATACCTTGTTCAGCACTTTTAATTTTATATTTAGAATTACCACTTGTACTCTTATATCTTCTCATTGTTAACTGTTTAATCTAAAACCTAAGGAAAATCTAAATGATCATTTTTTTAATTTTGATTTACAAAAATGTATTTCCTATACCTATTAAAAAATGTAAACTTGCCTTTATCAAAGAGCTACGTGATATCAATTCTCATTGAACACTTAGCTTTAGCACGCTGAGTAGTTCCACTATAACGTTTCAAAATTGGACATGATGAATATTAATGGATTTTACTAATGATGCGAACAGCATAATAAGCCATGCAAGGGCTTCCAGGCACAGTCTTTTGTTTGTAAAATGTCAGACGTACAGATGAAATCGTATACATGACTGCCAAATTTAAGTGATTATGAGACGGATATGTTCATCACTGAAATGAACAAATATTGTGCAGGGCAGAATAGGGCAATGATAGAGGAGACAAATTACTGTGGAAGACATAATATGACACAAAACTATTTCCAAGATCACCTTAAATACATTTTAAATGATAATAGTTTTGACCGCTGTTTGTCTTAGCCTGGAGGGCTGGTTGAAAATTTCAGCGCTTAGCCTTCTATCAATCCTAGTTTCTTTATTATTTCATTTTTCAGTGTATTTCTTTCAGTCTGCCAGACACATGAGACTAAATTAACAGATTATCTAAACATTGCCAGTGAATATTCATTTTAATAGATTCTAACTGCAGTAAAACATTTAAATCGTTCCATTTGATGTAATAGATCTTGATTTTAGAAAACAGGTACATTTGTCTTATTATTCGTTTGGTAAATGCAGAGGATGACTTTGAAAGCAAAGGTTAAGAATCTCTTTGCAGACAACTACTCAGTAATGTGGTGGTAAAAGTTAGAAACACATACACATTCACCATAATTCACCATTCAAAAAAGAAACTAATGTATTTTAAGATGAGCATTAGTCGGTATTCTGTTTTCCAGATAGGCAACTTCTGTGTGCCCCCAAATGGGTATTTCTAATGTGTCTATTATGCATTTGTATTGTTAGCAATAATCATACAGTAGGTGAATCTGTGTGTGTATGTAATGTTTTAAAAGCATTATTCTATTTTTACCTTTTTTAAGCTTTAATTTTAAATTGTAAACAGACAACTAAAATGATTAAGTATTTTAAAGCAAGAGAAAACACTTCATGTCAATTAACTCGATCCCTGTATTTATTTTGAAGGACTGTGGTGATGTTAGGAAAGACGTAAAATAGTATTTAAGTTTGAGCATGATAACACAACAGTGATCAGGTGTCATCTGTGAGATGAAGGAATTGTGGGAAAAAGACAAATCAAAAGCACCTTCAGCTTTATTCTGTGCTTATTGAGAAGTTCCATAAGGTTCATATTTTTCTTCAAAAACATTAAGGGGAGAGGTTAAAGGAGAAAAGACATCCTGCCTAAATGTCACATTTATGGTGAAATCAAAAATACAATTCCAGTTTGGTTTCCAGCAAACATTTCATCACCTTCGATAACCTTCTGTTTGAACAGATAGTTTTTTTATGGATAATATGAAAGCAACACAGGAAAAACAATAATAATTTAAAATGAAGACTGTTGCTCTCTGTCAACACATTATATGTTTTTGTTGTTCAATGTACTGGCATTAAAACACCTCAAATAGTATGATAGTAGTGTCGGTATTTTGGTCAACTTTCAAGCCACACTCTAATAATTTTTTAACAAGATATAAACTGTAAATATTTTTCATATGATACACAAAAAACAATAGTCAATTTTCCTGTCCACAATATAAAGGTTTACTGAGACGGCCCTTTTATCCACCAGAACGAAGTTCAACTACGTACCTAACTTAAGACAACAACAGAAAGGAACTCCAGCTGAGATGTCTTGTATCAGAGTTGATGCTGTGTAGCAGTGAATCTGCATATTATTTAGCAAGTAGTTACAAATCAAACATGTAAATTTTTACTGAGTGGCATTCCACATCTCAGGAGGCAATTATCTGTAAAGTGGACAAAAATCTCTGAACATCAAGGGCCACATTTATAGCATATACTTCACATGCAAACTCCTGATGATCAGGGCTTCTTGAAATAAAGGAGACACTTTGCATGGTACAGTAATTATGGGCAACTTTTTCTTGCACTCATATCTGCCACGGACACACAGTCATAACTTGTGCATCATTGGTGATTCATCAATCATAAAACACCAACTAGTAATAATTAAGTAAGTAAATAAATAAGTAAGCAAGAAAAAACATTTCATGACACATTTTATTGTTTATATTCACATTTTGTTAAGTATTTGTCACATTACACAATGGATTTATTTATTTGTGCATTTATTTATTTACTCTTGTCTTCTTCTGTAATCCAGTGTATTCTGATTATGGATGGACTAACAATTGCAATTCTAGACAATATTCTGTATAGTATACACAAGGTTATGATAATTAGAATAACCTGTAGAAATTCATTTTTTTTATTTCCACAAAAAGGTCTTCTAGGTTTATTTTGCATGCACATGTCAGTAATGTTTAGAAAGTCACACATTATAAAAATGTCAGAATCTGTAATTCCAATAACAACATAATCCTGAAACGTGCTTTCTTTTCATAACAAATAGAACATCCCGTCCTTTAAAAATTATGTATTTCTGGTCAGTTGCAGCTGAGTAACAACTAATGACTAGCTTTGAAACAGCTGAGGGGAGTATATTTAAAGAATCTCCAGCTGATTGTAGTAATTATACAGGGTAGGTAATGTTCAGTATTAAATGTTTCATGGACAGCTGTGTGTGAACTGTAGATACATCTGGTTATATTCAAAGCAAACAGTCAAGGTGAAAGCTAATATTTGCATTCAACCTAATAAAGGGATAGCTGCAGTACATGCTGAATTATAGTGACCTGAACAACAAAAGCCATATATGCTCATGGGAAAGCTATCAGACAGACAAAAAGGCAATGGAACTCGCACAGTGACAATCCAGAAATATAGTTTGAAGGTTAGTATATGTCAGGGATTACCTGCTGTCTACTTTAATAAAAACATAAGTGTTTACTGTGTGTCCATTTGGTTGCTATGTCTTTGTCGTTCTAACAGATGGTGCATCACACATATTTTTAGTAATAAAATGCATTGTATTTGTCATTCCAACAGATGGCATAGCACAAACATTAACACTGCTTTTATGATTCCCATACCAAATGGCACGTAACAGAGACATATTCATTGCATGGTGCACTGCAGATATTAATGCTGAGGTTTACATTGATTACTTAGGTTTCAACTCATCTTAGATGGCATAGCACAGCTAGTTGCCAAATAAAAAGTCAACACAGACATGTCACTTTCAGATGAGCTAGAGAAGTTTTATACTGATTTTGAAGCATTCCATTAAGGCTTTAAGTTTTCAAAACGACTCTCAGCTACAATCCAATATAGGTATGTTTGCAAAACCTGTACACTAAGTCGATCACATTGTCCTTCACCCTTTAAGATCTGTTAATCTTTACATTCACTTACATTCACACTGCCTGTCTAGCACAACTAGACTTGTGAATATCAGCAGGATTAATCAAAAATCCCAAAGAGATATATTTGAATGACAGTGACACTGATAGCTATGGCTGTAAGAAGTTGCTGCACTATCCAAAAGTCCCGCTCTTTGAAAATCGACAACACAAAATAATATTGTGGACATCAGGAGCACCATCAACATAAATAGGATACAGTAGAAACTGTCGGGTGATTCAGATTCCTGTTTCCAGTGTATGTTTCTTTCAATATAATTTTTTTACAAGAACAGGTTAATAAAGGAATACTCAACAAAAACAAATTACATATGTTTTGTAGTGATGACCAGGGAAAAAAACGTAATGTTTTTGTTTTCATGGAGCATGGAGATAAAACAAATTTTACAACAAAATAGTCATCTATGGTGATCAATGTTGTAAAATGGCAAATAATAACCAAAATATCCATGGGGAAACAAAAATATCACTTTACTCATGTCCAAGGTTATTATAGTTTTGCCTTTTTATATTAGTTTTTATTTCTCTGTTTTTTCTGACCTTACTTGAAAATTCAGTTTAGTTTTAGTTTTCCTTCATTGTGTATTTTTAGTTTTAATTTAGTCTTTATTTCACAAATATATTTCTATTTTATTTTTATATCTATTAGTTTTAGTTTTAGTAATTATGGTGTGGTTAAAGAGGGAGTTTAGTTTTGTGTCACAATCAGACAGAACAGTACACTTAAAAGGTTTAGATATAATATACCATGCTGTCACTATCAGCTTCTGAAGAACTGTCATTGTTATCACACAGGAAATCGCTTCTATTTCACACGCTTTATGTGCCCATGTTCAGCTTGCTCTGTCACTGCAAATACTGTATGGTGGATGACTTTCTGTTTTAGAGTTAAAAGTTACAAGGGTTAAAGACTAACAGCAGGAATATTTATTCAAAAATGAAAACTATAAGTATTTTTAGTAAATTATTGTTTTATTTAGTCTTTCCTACTTTAGTCTTAATGTTAGAGGAAGCTTGTCTGCACTACATGGTTTACTATCTGGTTTTGTTTTTGTCTGATAAAAACAAGCATAATCAAAAACAGATACTGTATACGAATAATTTTATACAATTTTATAATTTTTTAAATATTTTCTGTTAGTTGAGCTGAACAAATGTGCACTTTTGTCACTTTTCATCTTTTCCTTTTATTGTCCAGGATGGGCCAATTTGTAATGAAATTTAGGTAAATTACTCCTCCAAAACAATGTGTTTATAATGTATGCCTTTAATATTTCATTCAAAAATCTCCCATACTGGAATTTTTATATTCTACCAGCCATATTGATCTCTGATTCCATCTCAGGCACATACAATTTATAAACAGAATTTTGCCACCTGCAGCCCTAAAAAGATATCAATAATCAGAAAATAGACAGGTGTCTTAGGAAGAACAGGACTCTTAGGCTTGAACCAGTGTGCAGACCCCACCTGTCTCTACTGAGGAAAACAAAGAAAAACAAGCACATAGTGTCAAGGGTAGTGACAGTGAGACTTGAATAGTCCATGCATAAGAACAGTAAACCCATAATGAGCAGAGTATGAGCAGGTAATAGGAGTATAGACAGTCACAAAACGACAGAGACAGCTTCTGAGATTAGGAACAATATATACATTTTCTCAACTGTCGTATCCAGAGCAGGACCACAGGACACCAGGAGCCTATCCTAGCAGGTTTGGATGCAAGGCAAGAAAAATCCTTGTTATGCAATATGTACGATATGGCTGATGTTAAGAACAAAAAAAATTATTTCAACTATCTGTTTTGAGAGAGAGAGAAAAATTGAAGAAAGGAAGAGAAATATTTAAAAATATAATTCTGCCACTGGATTATTTTCGCATCATTTATTTTGAGCTGTGAATGTAAATTTAAAAAAAAAAAGAATAAATATAGAATAAATACAAAAACATATTAGTATACAGTATTTATATTTTCACCAGTTGGCAGACTCTCTTCCACCTACCTACATATAGTTCAGTAGAGACATAGCCAACTCAGGAATTTTACAAGGTTTGTATTGCTTTGTTGTTAAACGACTTTTTTTAAAGCAAAAGTGATTGGTCAGCAACAATATGCTGATATTGTATGTCAACCTAGTCAGTCTCAATCAGTGCTCTTTTATTTTCAAAAAGGATTTCTCCTGTGCGAAGTGGCAGGTGAATTATGCTGAACAAAACGCAGACACCTGAGAAATAAACTGAAAAATTACTCACTCGTGATTTTTCTGTCCATACGGTAAAGGTTTTGTTGACCAGCACATTCTGATGTTCCAGGCGTTTGAATTACATATTGCTATACAAGAAGCACAAAGAAATGTAGCAGCTCATCATACCGGACATCAGAATATTATATATGTAGCCTGGCTTAGTGTGTGCTGCTGTTTAGTAGTTCAGTCAGAATTTCAGCTAACATGCTGTCATTAATGAACAGATTGAAATTCTGTAAGGGATTTAATGAACAGATTGAAATTCTGTAAGGGATTATCTGTATCTAATACTTCTCTCTTGAGCCCCAGAGATCCTGTGAACAAAAGCTACCAATCACATTCAAAGCAAAAATCATCACCTTGATATGAACTGCAGCTATTCCTTTATTAGGTTGAATGCAAATATTAGCTTTCACCTTGATATGCTTCACTTAACACTTGAACCAGAATCTATCAGGTTGTCACTATCAGCTCCTGAAGAACTGTCACTGTTAACACACAGGAAATCGCTTTCTATTTCACACGCTTTATGGGCCTATATTCAGCTTGCTCTGTCACTGCAAATACTGTATGGTGGATGACTTTATGTTTTAGAGTTAAAAGTTACAAGGGTTAAAGACTAACAGCAGGAATATTTATTCAAAAATGAAAACTAAAAGTATTTTTAGTAAATTATTATTTTATTTTATTTAGTCTTTCCTACTTTAGTCTTTAGCTACTTTAATAGTTTTGTTTAGGTTTATTTGTTCATTTTGGATTTGTTAACTATTTTATTTCAGTTTTACGAAATTGTTTTTTATTAATAGTTTCAGTTTTGATTTTAGTTTTCGTGAACTATAATAACCTTGCTCATGTTACATAATACACATTTAAGTTATCTAGCTGTATGCTAACAACATGCAAAATACATGTCTGTGGCTACCACCGGCTCCTCAGTCTGAAAGGCTAACTCTGTAGGATATAACAAGAGAGAGAGAGAGGTTAGGAGCACGTGTTGATACAGTGCATTGCCGCACCCACCACACGACAAACCAACTCAGGATCCCAGATTAGGACTCGAGTGCAGCCATGCAATGGGTGACACCTCAGAAACACACTAGCTCAGATGGAGTCGAACAGTGTGAGGTTTTTTATGGTGGCTGGATATGAAAAGGCAGTGAAGAAAATATCAGGTCAGGTAGAGAAAAGGAGTTGTATAAGCAAGACAAAACATTTCATTTATATGTCTTAAAGTTCTGTGAATACTACAAGTATACTGGTGTTCATGGGGATTATGTTGAAAAGTAAAACATATTTGGTATTGTTGGAGTTTTTCTTAATAGTTCCCTCTCAAAACACTTTGTTCATCCTCTGTATACTTGAACTTAATTCTGACCATTCCAAAATGTGGAGAATATAGATAGAGAGAAGGTAGCCTCATTTAAACTATACAATGTAGCTCCATTATGCAGACCACTAATGAAAATTGTTTGCCTGAACTAACCATGTTTTCTTTAAAATATTTTCAACAGACTCTTGATTATGATTATTATTTAAGCGTACTGTGGAATGTTTTAATGCTGCTGTCTCCAAACTCCAAAAAACACTGTTGATATTGTGGTCCTGGTGACTGTCTATGTGGAGTGTGCATATTCTCTTTCTCTTCTTTAACTTCTTCGTTTTCTCCCTCATCCTCATGATTTGCATTTCAGTTTAAGTAACAGCTACAGTATAAATTGGAATGTGGGTCAATGAATAAATGTACTAAGTGATGGACTGGCATCCGGCCCAGAGCTGGGTCATGCTTGTGCCCACTGTTCCTAAGATAGGCTCAAATTATAAACCATTAATTCATCTGTAGATACTCCCAGAGACTATTTAAAACTTCCAAAAACAAAAGGTGTAGCTCATGAAAACCTCCTATAGGCTTACTAGTGAGTTGCTGAATATACAGTATGATATGTAGAATAATTTACCATATATCATTTTTTTGTATTAAGCCAGTAAAGCTAACTTTTTTTAAAACTGCAAAACTAATTACCATTCTGAAAATGGTATGCAAAAGGTGAAGTAGAGTATTAGAAATATAATTTTCAAAATGCTTTGAAGAGTTGGATATTTCGTTATATATCATACAGCTGGATAAAACAGGATTCTTTCAAATAAGCATGTTTCAGAGCTTTAGTGTAAGGCACTGAAGACTTTTGCTTTAATCTTTGGCTTGTCCCAGTGAATGCCAAGGCAGTAACACAATATGTTGGGCTGACTGGGCCATGCTATCCAAAAATAGTATTCAGGAGGTTCTAGGCCTTTTGAGGGATATAAGCCCTGCTGCATTTTTTGGGTTTACACTGGGGCTTGGTGCACCTCCTATTGTAAGCATTTAGTGGATCAATCTCACTGCTTCACTACTCTCCAACCACCAAAACACACTGCTCTCAGTACAGAGAATCAGTGGGTCTTTCTGTATTGCCAAATTCTGCATACTGTATAACAGAGAGAGAAAGCCCATAATCATGTCTGCCAAGTATGATTAACTGTGTGTGAGTATGTGCCTCATTGTGCTCTGTAATAGAGTAGCATTCAAGTTTATAATAAATTCATGTCTTGTGACAAATGCAGCTGGGATGGGCTGTGACTGGCCTTGAACCTAAAACTATATTATGTGGATTCTGTATATGATTGAATTGATGGATTAATCTATTAATCAGTTACTGGATTACATTTTGATGATACAAAGAGGGCATTTTCATTTATTTTTGGAAGCCTTTTTAAAATATGCTTAGTTTTGTTATCACATAAACTATTTATAAATTACTTTTAAATGAGGAGTTCTTAAAGCATCAAAAGTAGTAATCCAACTTTCTATCTTCTTGGATAACAACAACTTCACCCCACTGAAGCACTTCGCACTGCATCACAGTACAAGCAAAGATTAGCTATTTCAGGAAAATGTCATAAAGGTCTTGTAATGGCTCATAACTGGCAATGACACTTCAACTCCATAAAATACTCTAAACAAGAAAAAGTTTGCTATTTGTTTATACACACTGTGGTGCAAACCCAAAATTAGGCACCTGCCATTCAAGAGATAATTCTGGCAAAGCTATAAGAAAATAGCAATTTGTCTGAACGAAGGGCAGGTGCATCCTCAGAATCTTAAAAGTCATCTAAAATTTCTACAATTGAAACTATAATTATTCAGTAAAACTTCGATTATTACTTCTATTATTAAAAAAGGCAATGATGATTTTGTTTGCAAAAGTTTATGGTAGCCGCAGAAACTTTGGAAAATGCAGAGTAGGAAATGTCACATTGTAGTGAAATACATTACATCAGTATTGGAAAACATTTTAGTAGAACCTAGTGTAGAATCTGTCTGCCTACTGAAGTCCTAAGAAACATTGTGTCGGTAAGCACTTGAAATCCATTTAGAATTTTGTTTTCTCTTTCAAATTACAGTATAATACTCGATGTCTGTTCACAATAAAAGCATACAGCTAACATTTATATTGACTTTTTCTGCTATATTTTGCCTAGTTACTAAGGGGACAGGTAATTGAGTGTGTATCAGCTGTAAGCAAGCTGTCACCATCGCTCTTGGCAAACAGGATCATTTATATTTTTTATTTCCTTGTGTACTTTGAAATTCTCTCTGAATTTTTTCAGCTGACCAGTTTGTTTTTCTTCAAATAAACAGCAAATGCACTCAAATCTAAGCTTGAGATGGTGTACTTGAAAATTTCCTAGAAAAGCGGCAGATACCTTTAGTTCTGTTTCTGTTTTTTTTTCTATTTTCTATTATCTAAAGCTTTCAACTTTTTTTAGACAGATTATATGTTTCTGAATGTTAGTGTCCGAGAGCAAGCTTGTGACATTTTCAAAAGTCTCAACAAGAAGCTTTTAAACAAATTAGACTAGGATCTGAGATGTGTGAAATAAAATATAGCCATGAAAAGAGTAATTTTATCATTACTTAGTATTGTATATAGTGCCTTTCAGAAAGTAAACTTTAATTTGAATATGTGGGTTTGAGAACATATTTAGGTACAGTATAGAGTGGGTGTTTGTTCTGAAAAATGCATGCATCCCCCAGGGCAGGAGTCAGTGCTCATTACATCTATTTGCTCTACAATAACCACAGTTATCCATGTATCTTACACCAATCAAAAGGGCCCATAACTGGCATTCCATGGCTTCTGAAACAGACTTGTCCTCCAATAGGTCTTTATGAAAGGATTTTAAATACTACAATTACAGGGCCTTTGTATCATTGCTTCATATGTTCTTATGAATATGGTGACTTTTATAGAAGGTATTGTCAACAGAATCTAGAGTAATATTACAACAAAAATTATCCTTAATGGGGCCTTTCCCAGTGCACTGTAATACAAGAGTGCTGACACTGTCAAACATTTACGGTGCCAAGACAGTAACTCCATATTATATGAGGCAGTTTCCTTTTAAAAAATAAAATAAAAATGGAAGGATCATCAATTCACTTGACAACTATTCTCAAATTAGTCTTCGACTTCAGAGGATTTATCTTCTTCAGAAGCAGGTTGCAAGATGAAAGCTAACTTCTTATTGTCAATCTTCCTAAATAGGGAAATGTCGAGAAGGGAAAGGGTTTCTGTGAGTACATGGGAAGTGACATCAGAATTCACCTGGCTTTTGTCTTCCAATCTAGGGGAGAAGATGTAAAGGGAATTCTTAAAAGTGTCACACTCCTAACCTTCCCTATCTCCTACCTGCTCTGATGGCCTGTGTGTGTGACAGTGCACAATCACAAAGTACTTTGTAATAAAGTAAACATTCCATTGTTAATCCTTTAACCAGGAATGCAATCAGTTTTGAAGATAATACTGGCAAAATGACAAATACATATATACCTGTATTACAGTATTAAAACAATTGTTATGAGAACAGGGCATTCAGCTCAATATGCTTGTCAGCCCTCTTTGCCTACTTTTTCCCAAATAAATCAAGTCAAGTTGGAAGTCCTTATATCACTACTACCTGCAACATTTTGATAACTCATTCTTTGTGTCGGGGCGGCACGGTGGCGCAGTGGGTAGCGCTGCTGCCTCGCAGTTGGGTGATCTGGGGACCTGGGTTCGCTTCCCGGGTCCTCCCTGCGTGGAGTTTGCATGTTCTCCCCGTGTCTGCGTGGGTTTTCTCCGGGCGCTCCGGTTTCCTCCCACAGTCCAAAGACATGCAGGTTAGGTGGATTGGCGATTCTAAATTGGCCCTAGTGTGTGCTTGGTGTGTGGGTGTGTTTGTGTGTGTCCTGCGGTGGGTTGGCACCCTGCCCGGGATTGTTTCCTGCCTTGTGCCCTGTGTTGGCTGGGATTGGCTCCAGCGGACCCCCGCGACCCTGTGTTCGGATTCAGCGGGTTGGAAAATGGATGGATGGATTCTTTGTGTCTGTGGTCCTCTGTGTAATGTATAGACCATTTTATTTTTTTTATAAAATACTGTATGTAGATGATCTGAGCCTTAAATCCCTGAGCCTAACTGGTATCAGTAGTAGTACTATGCCTTTTGCCCCACTCCTCCCTCTTCTTGGTTTGATGATGCTGGACACAGTTGTGCTAGGAGGGGTTACAGAGACCGCAGGCAAGCCACAGCATGGCATCAGTTCTTCTTGAAAATACTTGCAACTTGGCACATGTGTGAACAATGCCTCACTGTGACTATGACAGCCAAGTCAAAAGTTTTCTTTCTTTTTAATTTTTTTACTTTATAGTTATTCTGGTGTGTGTTCAAAAAGTGTATTTATATATTTATTTTCTGTAAAAAGTCAAATTTCACCCTGGGGATAAATAAAGTTCTATCTATCGCTTCAATCCAAGTTACAATTGAAAGGAATCATAATTACAAGCAGCATTATAACAAAAATCAAATAAATTTTCAAACGTTGGAAGAACTTTTTCACTGGATTAAATGCAGAGGATATTCAGCCATGAAACAGTGGCTATAGGAAGGGGACAGCATCACAACCAAAATCTGAGAATGTATCCTGCTATATGTAGAGTGCATCCATAAAACATAAAATTGGTCTTTTGTTTTCAGGCGGAACGAACTTTAGAATTAAAAATGTGAGAAAGCACAGAAACATTAGACTGTTTACTATACTAGCCAGTCTACAAGATCTAAAAATGCTGATGCAGTGTTGAGTCATTTCATGAACTAAACTTGGAAATAAAAATGTACAGTCATGCATAAAGTAACTATTTTCAGCTGATGGGTCTTACTACAGCAATAAAAATGGCCTAAAATATTCAGAAGCTTGTTGATCACATGTTGAATGTTCCAACAATGTTCCTGTCACAAATGACTATAGTTCAGCATTATGAAGTGAACATTAATTTTTGCAAGCAGAAGGTTTTACTCCACTACAAATGCATCTTTCCTTCTGCAATCACAGAAAGGGAATGAAAGGAATCCCATAAAAAATAGGATACTCATCATTAACTGATATGCACTCTGGGCTCCTAACAGGTACACAGGAGATTGTGCAAATACTCCTTACTTTTAGCTCAAACACTTCAGAGTGTGAACATGCTTTGTTCAGGCCTAAAGCTCCCCTATACTAACATGAGACCAGTTTAATGGTCTATCTGTGACATATTTCAATGTAGCTATATACAAAGATCATTGGCTGTTGTTATTTAAAAGCGAATGATGCATTTCACCCCAGCGTAATGCTGAAGATCCAACTGTTGATGTTTTTGACAGAAAAACCAAAGAAAAAATGCAGCTATTACTCATTTACTATAATGTGACAAGATCTTAACGTGCAATTCTTTGGGCTTTTATAACCCTTACAAAGTGCCAGTAACGTGGTTATTCATCACTGCAATGTGACCTACTAATGAAACTTCACTTTGGTGTGGTCTGAGGTGGCTTAACTAAGACACATTTCTCTTGTTGTTACATATTTAGTATACGACCTGTGATTTCTTCATTTTAACAAGTAATTTTACCATTGTGTCAATATGCCACACTGCACAGAGGTGAATAAACTATCTACTGATGTTTTATAAGTGTTGTGAAGACCAAAAGAAGCCTAAATGAAGATTTGGATATATAAGGATTTGTTATATCAGGGTAAATGAGTAATAGATGCATTTTTGCAATACCTAAATGAGTGTTACCAAATATTTTCTTTCTGATTGTGATTGCTGATTGTGTTTCTATTGTGGTAGAAGTGTGCTTTGCACTCATGTGCATTTACAAATAAACACTACTGTAAAAAGTTACAGTAACCCTCCACCCCGGATATAAAGCTAGGCTACCAGAAATCATACCTTTGTCCACCCTGATAACTCATTTGACAGGTTGATTGTAACACTCCAAAACATTTTTGATGTAATCAGGGAGAAGACATAAAAAAAATAATCAACCAAAAAAGAGCTACTAAAACAAACCTTATTTGTACAGTTTGTTCACATTTTGTTCTTATATTCGTGGTTTTAGGGGAGGAGGTTTTAGTTTGCTTTACCTGAGTTATTCCTGTATTTTGTGGAAATCAGTTGAGATGTAATCATTGAACAACTATACATACAAACAGAACATTGCTGACATTCCAGGGAAAAGATAATTAAAAGGGTTAAAATTAATCGCTTTCAGATTTAATACAGGTCATAATATAATGGTTCTTTTCAACCGAAAGCCCCCAGTAGCTGCTGAACAAACATTCTTCAGGATGTAGCTGAGTATTGCTTTCACTGCTGCTGACAAAGTGCTGAACCAATCTGCTTTTCAGGTTGCATGTGGTGATACCTTAAAGACATACTATAATTGCAGCAAGATGTCACATGACGTGCAAATCTCAGCATAACACATTCCTTGGTGTATCTTATTTGCAGAGTAACAAAAATGTGCTAGTGTACCAATATTAATTGAACTATTTGTCTTAAAATTGTTTTACTGAGGTTTTGCTTTCCTTCAGCCTTAAATTAGTTACTAATGGCATCTGAGGGCCCTATTTAGATAAAACAGGTGCCCCACTTACAGGAGTAGTTTCTTCAGAGGATTCATCAGGGATGATCCTGGCATGCATTTTGCAGCACTAGTCAATCTTTACAGAATAAATCTGCTATTCAAGCAGTACAGAATGGCCCACTCTTTAAGAAGCACAATAGGCTTTTGCTGATGAAAAAGGGAATTTTGAACAGCAAATCTAGTAGAAATAGATGATGATGCAGAAAGAAAAACAAATTCCGCTGAAAAGATAAAGAATACAGGAACTAAAGACAGCGATTTTTAATAAAGCCAGAAAGCAAAGCCTTCACTCAAGAAATGAAGAAAGCCCTATCATTTGTAATTGTGTGAAGGGAGATTTTACATTCCGCCTTTAAATAATGTACATAAAAAAAGTAATCCTCATTTTTATCTTTCTTTCTCTCTTTTTCTACTTAGCTGATTTTCAGACACCCATTGCGATGACTCTTTTTTTACTGAAAAAACAAATGAGGTTAGAAAAAATATAACTCAAACATTTTTATTTGCAGTGCTCCATGAACTGACTTACTGCTATATTTTATAGTTGCTTTATATTTTTATTTAGTAATGTGATCAAAAATAAGAAATGTGTTTTTCACTGGAACTGCTTACATATTCACTGTAGATAAAGTAGTGACAAATTAAAATGCTATCATAAAGATATTTGCATTTTATGCAGTAAATTAACTTATTATAGTTTAAAATACTGCCATGGACTTTCTAAGCAGATAAATGAACTTGTCTCCTTAAATGATTGCTTGTCAGTATTTTACATAAACTGAACAAACAGTGATCAGTAAAGGTGTTTCTAAATCAGAAACCCACCCTTTGTAAAAATAAGGTTTCTTTAGAATAGAAATACTTTTGTAGCAGTAGTAAATGGCTACTAATTAGGGTGCAGGGTACAAATGCAGCTCTCCAGTAATTGACGTTGAGACCACCAAGATACATAATAAAAGTAATCTTTATATTGGGCTGTCTATATCATGCTCTCAGTGTCATGCTTCTGCTTATATCCTCACAGTGTAATCCAAATATCCACACTAGGATCTCACTTGCCCCCCAGTTGGACTGACCTAATATTTCTATTCTTATTTAGGTATCTGGCCACCTATGTTCCTTTTAACACTTGACTACAATTCTTACAAAAACGTGTGCTTTTATATTACACACATCATATTCCTAAATATTTCTGTTTCACTTTATATTATATGATAAGCACTAACTGATGATGTTCATATAAGCTGTTAGCCCAACTCAGATGTCCTTCCTAGAGAAAAAAAGTGAAACTGCTATAAGGTCAAATGTGATGCTCCTATGAAAAAATGCTTTAACATGGTTTTAATTTAAAAAAAAAAAGGTAATAATTAATTTCCTAAAGGTTAGCAGTCCCGGCTCACAGTATGTTGCTGGAGCATTGCTCTTTGGATCAATCTAGAGAAAACATAATGATTTTTTTCCCAATAGATTTTTATTATTGGATCAGTCAAACCTAACTTTCTGAGCATAAAGATTATTCCTAGATCAATTAATTTTATGCCAATAATTATAGTAAATCTTCGTGTAATTAAAGCCTATCTTGCAGCACTTTTCTTGGGGAAAGGATTAAAAGTGAAAATATGTCTAACTAGGCCTTAGTTATATAGCACTGTGATAAGGGTGAGCAAAGTGCATATAACAGAAATGTGACAAGCTGCACTAGTCAACTAAAAATATAACTGGTACATACAGTGGATCTTTCAAAAAATACATTATACAGCAGTATTCTGAGGATGAGAAACATCCCCTGCAGGGTCTGATTTACCATTACGCATGCATATAGGTATATTTTCGTCACTTCCAGACAGATGTTATAGAATTCTGAGCCTTTTGAAAACTCAGACACCTTATATTTGACAAACATGTGAAGAATATTTATTTGTCAATCATTAAAGCAGTTCCTGTCTAAAAAATGTGTTCATGACAGCTTTAAATAAACCCTTTAAAGGTGCTACAAGCCAGTTCACATGTTGAGAAAACTCTGCAGTCAAGCAGTCTGCCTGGCATGAATTTGTAGTCTAGCTACATGAGTAAATGTAAATTGTTAAAGATATCCTAACCACAACAGGAGGTTTCTACATCTCTTTGTTCTTTTTGTTGTCCACAGCTGCTGTATTAGAAGACCATTTTCATTTCATTAACATCTGCGTTTATTTGTTTGTGAATTTCTACAAAACAGGTGATATTACCTTTTAGCTTACAACAGCAAGTGAACAAAATGTCACTGCTGAGATTTTATCCTGCAAGGAGAAATCACTCCTACTTTAAGCTACCTTCTTTATCATTATTTTATCTAAACCTGACTCTCTCAAAATTAACAAATCCAGTTCACAGTCACAAGAGGAAAGAGTTGTAGCACCATGAGGCACAAGACATAAAACTACCTTGGAAGAGGCACCAGACTTTGCAGCACATTCACACAATTGGGACAAAAAACATTTTCCAACTAACCTAACACAGAAGGAAAGAGTGAAGGATGCTAGGCTGAGAGGAGAGGTAGCAATCTGTGAGCAGCAATATGGTTTCATGCCAAGAAAGAATACTGCAGATGCAATGTTTGCTTTAAGAGTGTTGATGGGGAAGATCAAAGAAGATCAGAAGGAATTGAACTCAGTGTTTGTGGACTTACAGAAAGGGTATGACAGGGTGCTAAGAGAGAAGTTATGGTACTGTATGAGGAAGTCGGGAGTAGCAGAAAAGTATGTAAGGGAGTTGCAGAATATGTATGAGGACAGTGTGACTGCAGTGAGGTGTGTGGTTGGTTATGACAGCCTGGTTCAAAGGGAGAGTGGAATTACATCAAGGGTTGACTCTGAGTACTTTCTTGTTTGCAATAGTGATGGATAGGTTGACATATGAGGTCAGACAGGTATCTCCATGGACTATGATGTTCACAGATGACATTGTGATCTGTAGTGAGAGTACACAGCAGATTGAGATGAACCTGGAGAGGAGGAGGTACACACTGGAGAGAAGGGGAATGAATGTCAATAGGATTAAGATGGAGTACAAAGAAAAGCAAGGTGGTGGAAGGGTGCGACTACAAGGAGCAGAGGTGGTGAAGGTTAGATGAATTTAAATACTTGGGTTCAACAGTCCGAAGCAACAGAGAGTGCAGCAGAGAGGTGAAGAAGTGAGTGCAGGCAGGGTGTACTGGGTGGAGAAAAGTGATAGGAGTGATTTGTGATAGAAGAATACCTGCGAGATTGAAAGGGAAGGTCTATAAAACAGTAGTGGGACCACCAAAGTTGTACGGTTTGGAGAACCAATGAGAATGTGAAAAAAGTTCACCCAGAATGAGAGCATCCATGGGATTTCAACTTGTAATACTAAATCTGAGAAGTAACACTGCTAACCAGTATTCCACTGTCCAGCATGCTTAACTTTAATAAAGGAACACAAGTATTTAGGCAAAGGTTATTCACTAAAACCAGAGAAGATTGGAAAGATTTCAGCTGCTATGGACTCGACAACTGAAATGTTGCGCTCCAAAACCTCTTTTTATATCACCAGAAAGGAAATAATGCATACTTTTTTTCCCTTTGAAGGTGCATGCTGCACATGTAGTCATTTTTAGAAAATTTACAATGGTTAAAAATGGCTATGCAGTTATTATTGAAGAGAATTACAATGTGATTTTTTTAGAAAGGAAAAAAAATCACCAAACATTCCATGCTTCCTGGGTTTCATTTATAATTAAAAAATAAAATCATTTTACTTGCTGTACAGTTCATTGCACCCCCATTATTGTAGAACCTGAAAACTTACTTTAAGAACCCACACCACTTCCTCAAAAGATCCCTTCTAGTTTACAATAAGTCCTAGAGCCTGCCTGTGGTGAAGTGCTATTTTAAAATCTGTCAGGTATACTTTCAAGCTCCTCCTGGCATCTGTCAGTGTTTGCTATGGTTTTAATATATTGATGTTGTATAGCAATCTTACTTTCCCTTTCATGCACCTTATAACGGAGTGAGGTGATGATGATTCTGTATAAAATAATGATGACTTGATTTATTTATACATTTCAAACTTGCCACTTTCTAAAGGTTTTACTGCAGTTCTATTCATGGTTAACTGTTTTTACAAGGACACATTTCCCAAAAATAATCTTTCTGTACCAGTATGCTAGTTGATATTTTTATGTCTAAACGTTAGTGAGACAGAGGATGTCAGACAGAGGTCTCCAATTCATGTTACAATTCTGGAGTGAAAATTGCTATTAGTTAGGTATGAAGAATAATATAACCTAACCTATGGCTGCCCGTACAAACATTTGGTAAATCAAAATGTAGAAATGTTATAACAACATTTGTCAAACTTTAAGTAAGATTGGAGCTTTCTGTTAAGGTCACAATAATTAATGAATGCACATGAATCAGGGGCCATGGCTATACGAGTGCAAACATTGTTATTGTATGACACCAGTAACGGTGCACTGCATGATAACGTGCAGTGAATACACTTGACTTGAGCATTCCTAGTTTTCATTCTCTTTCTCTCAGCGTTTAGCATTCGTCTGCTCAGAGGTTGATGTGCTTGCTGCTTCCTGAGCAGCTCTTCTTTTCTCCACCCTAGCAGCCCGCTTCTTCTCTTCTTCTGTCGGCATCTTTTTGTGTTAAAACTGATTAAGTCAGTGTTTGTGTTGCAATTACTTAGGATGTTTTCTTTAATCTTTCACTTAATCTGGCACTTAAGTCTTCAATCTGGCTCAAGAATGATTAGCGAAGGTGGTAGGGAATGGACCCTCGGCGCTGCCGAGAGTTGATTCTACAATAAAGTAAAATAAAAATAAAAAGAGCAATAAAAATCATCACCCCGAAAACGGATAGTAGACGTCATGTAGTATATATGTACCAAATTTCAAGTCAATAGGTGAAACGGTTTGCGAGCTACAGGTGATTTAAAATCCTGGACAGACAAACGAACAGCCACGGTAGCGTATTATAGAAGAAGATATTGCTCACTATTACTGTATTATTTGAGTTGCTGAGTTTAAGTACCTAGAATCTAGAATTAGTAGAAGTCAAAGTAGTATTTGAAAATTAATTTTTTCCCCTTTCAAGTATAACTTAAGGCACAACTACAATTTAGAATTAAAGATAAGCTCAGATCAAATCGGTAATATGCAAAAGTGAACAAAATGTCTTCACTGAGAGAACCAGAAACATGATTAACAGTCTTTAGAATGTTAACCAAAAATGTGAAATAATACAAGACATTTTAACATGGATAGGAAATCAAGAATTGTGCCTGGAATGGCAGGTTTAATAATATAAATTGTTTTCCATATAGAAGCCTGTTCTGAACTCTCTCTTACAATGTGTTGGACTGGCAAATAGTTCTATAATTACTACAATTAGCAATATACAATTGTAAATTTGCATGTGTAACATACCTATTATTCTGCCAAAAACTTTAAATATGTAGGATAGATTTTGATGTTATAGAATGCATGTGCCTCTAGCAGAAATAGCTATCAAGAATAATTTACTTTGGGAATGTCCCACCATGGAGAGCAAAAATGAATTAGCACACAGAATTTGTTAGCGAGGGGATAATCATTTGCAGATTTAGACCACTAAAATAACAGTATACAATAATAAATCAAAAATAGACATTTCATACAAAACAAATTGCACATATTTGCAAAGATAATAATGCTTCAGGCTGCACAGACCCCACTTAGGGGTATAAACTGACAGACAAATAAGACCCATGGAGGCTGTCCATATAAACAAACATAACTTAACAACTGGCATCAGGTTGGAATTTTGGAAATGGCTGGCTAGACAATTTTCCCTCTGGGGTTAATAAAGTGAATCAAATCAAGTAAAAAAAATCAAAAAGACAAGGAGTCAAAACTACAGCCAGTCAGTATGAGAAATAGCCAAGGTCACAGGAAATTAAAGTTCTTACCTTATTGTTCTCTACAGCCACGCAGAAAAGCAGGGAGAGAATAGCACAAGATGGATGGCAGCTCATAGAACACACAATCTGACAAAAACAAAACAGCCACTGGAAACCAGCTTAGAAATAGGTGACTGTTAGTCAGCAACATGAAGATTCTCTGGATTCAGGGAGACTGACAGGCTGCTACTGAGCAACATGGAGATCGGGGGGAAAAAAATACAGTCACTTGCAATACACAGACAGTTGGAGAGAACAAAATACAAAGAAATAAAGCATCCATGCAATAAGTATTTCCTTGGGTGTTTAACATTTCTTACATGTTAAGCATGATTGCATGACCCTAATATGAAAACTATCTATCCATCCATCCATTATCCAACCCGCTGTATCCTAACACAGGGTCACGGGGTTCTGCTGGAGCCAATCCCAGCCAATACAGGGTGCAAAGCAGGAACAAATTCCAGGCAGGGCGACAGCCCACCACAGGGCACACACACAGCGAGCACACCCTAGGGACAATTTAGGATCACCAATGCACTTAACCTGCATGTCTTTGGACTGTGAGAGGAAACCGGAGTACCCGGAGGAAACCCACGCAGACATGGGGAAAACATGCAAACTCCACGCAGGGAGGACTCGGGAGGTGAACCCAAGTTTCCTTACTGTGAGACAGCAGCGATACCACTGTGCCACCGTGCTGCCCCTATTAAAAGCATATAATGTCCATCCATCCATTATCCAACCCGCTATTTCCTAATTACAGGGTCACAGGGGTCTGCTGGAGCCAATCCCAGCCAACACAGGGTGCAAGGCAGGAAACAAACCCCGGGCAGGGCACCAGCCCACCACAGGGCACACACTCCATGCACACTCTAGGGACAATTTAGGATCGCCAATGCACCTAACCTGCATGTCTTTGGACTGTGGGAGGAAACCGGAGTACCCAGAGGAAATCCACGCACGCACAGGGAGAACATGCAAACTCCATGCAGGGCGGACCCGGAAAGCGAACCCAGGTCTCCTTACTGCGAGACAGCAGCGCTACCCACTGCGCCACCGTGCCGCCCTAGCATATAATGTATATGTGGAAAACTGATTTTATGTATACATTTTAAGAATTCATTTTAAATTGGTGATTTTATTGTGTATGAATAGCATATCCTGATAGTACATGAGAGACATCAGTTACTTTATCCTCTTTATGTAAATTTATTCCTGTGTTGACCTTGGCTAGTCTTTTGGTTTACATTTAGGCCTTCATCTCCTGGTGTTATTCTTTAACTTTAATCTTTTGTGGCCTGCCAGTTTTCATCTGCAACAGAATTGATCAAAGCATACCTTCTTTAGGTGGGGGTTTGTGGCATAAAATCTTCTGTGTGAAAACAAAATACAGAATACAAAAATATTCTACAGGTAGCTATTTAATTATCTAAACATTATTTTGAGCATTGTGTGGTTTCTTTTTTATCTGATTATTGATTAAATATTTAGTGAAACAGATTATTACAGCGTTGATGTGCAGATTGAACAGTTCAGAAAAACTATCTTTCTTTGTCTATTAGGTATGGATATTTGAGACAAGTTCTCCTCTGGCAGTAGTGTATAAACTGTGTTATCCTATAATTGTTCAAGATATCCTACATTCTAATGTTACAGGGAACATATGCACCCACAATAACTTCCTAAAGAGGTGCCAAAGCCAAAACAGTGATATGTCATACTATAAGCTGATACAAATGCAAATGAAGCCATCATAGGCTCTGGTATGGGCCCTGATTGTACTATTCAGTCACAAAAATGAGTGAAAGATTGGACGTGGTGATAAACTGAATTCAAAGAAACAGGCAAAATTGTAGTCAAAAGTCAAAAAACGAGACAGCAAACTATCTAGCAATAAAAAAACTAAATTCAATTACAAAATAGTGAAATAGCAGTCAAACAGTCTGGAGCAGAAATCAAACTCCTAAATGATTTTTTCAAGTAAATTTGATTGATGTGTGGAAGTATCTAAAAACTTGGATGTCGCAGGCTGTGTGTATCCATCTTTATATATGCAAAGAAAGATGAAGAAACAATAACTATTGGCCAATAACTATAATATGGCCTTAGCCATATGAGGACTGACACAAAATGGAGATGATCATACCAAAGCCAAAAAACAAAGTTACATCACCCAGAGTAAAATTAAAATTATTATCAAATCAAAAACTTAATAAAGCTGATTACGGAAATGACAAAAACCAGACTAATTACACTGAGGTACCTACTGCAGCAGTGGTGGTAGAAAATCAACCAGCACTCTACATTTGGAAGTAGCCAGCTAGTAGCAAGGTGATCAGCGAGATCAGTAGCAAGGACTACTCACACTTTGAATGGAGGAATATACAAATTGTTCTAAATTAAAGGTTTTGAAGATCATCTTTATATATAATACGCTACCGTGGCTGTTCGTTTGTCTATCAGGATTTTAAATCACCTGTAGCTCGCAAACCATTTGACCTGTTGACCTGAAATTTAGTACACATATACTATGTGACGTCTACTATCTGCTTTGGGGGATTGACCTCCATGGTTATTCCTCTTTGTATTTCTATTTTATTTTATTGTAGAATCAACTCTTGGCAGCGGCCAGCACCCGCATGTGTATGGACGCCGTTCTCATCTCTACCACCTTCGCCTTCACTTCCCCTACCTCTTCATATCTTAAATCATTCTTGAGGCAGATTGAAGACTTAAGTGCCAGCTTAAGTGAAAATATTAAAATGTACTAAGTAATTGCAACACAAACACTGACTTAATCAGTTTTAATGCAAAAAGATGTCAACGAAAGAAGAGAAGAAGCGGGCAGCTAAGGTGGAGAAAGGAAGAGCTGCACAGGAAGCAGCAAGCATATCAACTTCTGAGCAAACGAATGCTAAACGTACAGAGAAACAGTATGAAAACTAGGAATGCTCAAGTCAAGTGTATTCACTGCACATTATCGTGCAGTGCGCCGTTACTGGTATAGAATAATTAAGCTGAGGTGTATGTGAACAAAATTAAAGAAGGCATGAAGAATACAAAGGAGGATGTAAGACATTTAAATAAGAAAAACAATGAGCACACTGAGAAGATGAAGTTGAAAAAAATATGATAATTCATGGTAGTCTGGGAGAATTGTGGCAGAAGTTAGAAATTGTACTACGTTAGTGTTAGACTTTTTCACAAAAATAATGAGGAGTGCATTGCATACCTTTTAAATGCCATGGGGTTTTTTTTCATGGTTTTGGTAAAGAAAATGTTTTATACTGTGGCAGATAGAAAAAGGAGATTATTTTTAAAGTTAATTGAATCTACATCTTTCCAGATCTTCTTACCTTCTTATTTCTTACAAAAACATTCATTATTAACATAATAAGCAAAATATGAAAAAAAATTACATTTTGCAGCATTGTCTCGTTTTTACATTTAAAATAGCAAACTGATACTCACTTATAGATTGTAATGAAATAACCGACACAAGAGTTAGTACCAAGAGCTTGGATGGAAATCTGATTGCAAGTTTCCAGTTGAGAAAATGCAACATCACGCATTGAAATAGAAACTTTCAGCAGCTTGATGAATTACTGCTGGGGCTGCACTTCAGTTTAGTAAGCATCAATAGTGTGATAAATCCCAGCAAGTGAGATGACTAGATGACTTTTAGGGAGAAGTTGCCTCAAATAAATGCAGTGGTTGTAGTCAAGTGTGGCTTAGTGGTACAGAAGCATTCAGGAGATCTGGGAGACCTTACAGGCTTGTTTCTGGAATAGGTTAGGTCTTTGTCCGTTCCACAATCAAAGGTTCGATGACATCCAGCTCAGTGCCCTAAAACTAACTTGTGGAAAAGCAGGTAAACAGAAAGGATTAACAGTTTTCAGCTGCAATAATTAAGGATCAGAGAATTAATTTGAAAACCGTTTAGAACGTCCATGAATCATAATTCTCTCATTACTCAGTTAGAACGGTCATTTACTGTACATGACATATTTTGTGTAGGATAAGCATGACCTTCATCCCACTGGCTATACCTGTGCTCTACCAGAACAACTGTTTGACACAGAACCACAACCACCAGAGAAATGACAATTAGAAATCGAACAAACCTTCTGGCATGCCAAGAGAAGAGCCTGCATAAAACGTTACTGTTTTACATCAGAAACCTTAATATATCTGAACAAACTTTTAAGACTTTACACCTTCAAAGTAACACATTAGAGGTTTGAGCTGACATCAGTTCAAATCCAGTATGTTTCCTGCCATTTTTCCCTAACAGTAGTTTTCTCCCGGGACCTAAATAAGTAACCATCATTAAAGCTGAATTTCACATAATTGCAGGTAGAGCAGTTTAATTTAAAATTCTAAGGCATTTCTGAGCAGTAATTACTGTTAATAGACTTGCTAATGGAGCAAACTAACCAGCTTCATCACTTCTCGCCATTAACAATAACACCTCTGAAGGCTGGCCTCTTCTGTGAATGCCTATTCCTATATGCTTAGTAATATAGCTTTGATTAGGGTGTTCTGTGAGTCAACCTTACTCTGCAGGTTTGAACAGGTAAGTTACCATGCAAAGAGTGGGGGGCTGTTCCAAGTCGTCTGTTGCAAATTTGTATTAAGAAAGTAAGCAACCTTTGGGCTCTTTTGGCATATAATTACAAAATAATTCTGGGTCCATTGCAAAATAATATTCAACATCTATCACAGTGCTACTATAACAACTAAAATAAGTCAATGCATACATAATAATAATAAATTACATTTATATAGCGCTTTTCTCAGTACTCAAAGCGCTATCCACACAGGGAGGAACCGGGAAGCGAACCCACAATCTTCCACAGTCTCCTTACTGCAAAGCAGCAGCACTACCACTGCGCCACCTGTGAGGATAATACATAACACTAGTACAGTTTTTGAATATAACATTTCATGAAAGGTAATATTCTCAGAGGTGCATTTTGCGCAACACAGTAATTTACTAGACACGGTTTACACGGATTTCACTGTTTAACTGTTTTACAGACTTCCTCTATCAGCAATATTCCTCCACACCATTTCCCTTACCTTGTTGGATTGCATTTCTTTCAGAGAATCTACTGTTTTGATGTGATTTACAGAAACTTTTTCTAAGACTGCTGACTCAAATACAGATACTGAACTAGATGAATTTTAGAATAGCAAGACAGGATCTCCACTTCTGCTAAGAAGATAGGTGCAATAAAATCAGTGTTAGAAAATGTACTTACTGTCCAGATGTTGAACTATTCAATGTTTCTACAACAAATTATTATAACAGATATGGCAAGTGCAACCATAAATTACTTACGAAAAATACAAAAACAAGAGACCACACCACTCATACCTGGGATATGAGATTGCAATTTATGCAAACTTAACTAATGTTAACCAGACTGTTCTGTACATTAATATTAATGGTTGAGGGGGAAACTTATGGGCAAATCTTACAAAAAATCTCAGAAGGCTTCAAATCAAATTGCAGAGTGGGTCTTGTTGTATCTTAACGTACTATTATTTCTCCACTATCAAAATACAAGCAGAAACTGAAACAGGAAAATTCAACCTTATGTAAAATAAATAACTGGAGCATCAGGGGCTTTGCCAAGCTACCAGGAATATTTTTCCTGCACTGACCGGAGTGTCTTTCTGCTGTGACACCCTTGCAGGACTGGGTTGAGTTGTCTATACTGTCACTAAGAACATGAGTTTCTGTGAGTCAGTAATCACAGAGGAGAAAACTAGCAAAGTGAACACAAAGAGCAGATCATAGGTTACTTCTTTTGGAAAAAAAGGTTCGTCTGCAGGAAAGTGAGGCACAAAAAAGCAGCTTTTATCAAGAAGGATAAATAAGTCAATTAAAACAAAATGAAATGACCACAACCCAAGGCAGCTCCAGAAAAGTCTGAAAACAATCACAGGATAGATAGATAGATAGATAGATAGATAGATAGATAGATAGATAGATAGATAGATAGATAGATAGATAGATAGATAGATAGATAGATAGATAGATAGATAGATAGATAGATAGATAGATACTTTATTAATCCCAAGGGGAAATTCACATACTCCAGCAGCAGCATATAAACAATATTAAATTAAAGAGTGATAACAATGCAGGCATAACAGACAATAACTTTGTATAATGTTAACGTTTACCCCCCCTGGTGGAACTGAAGAGTCGCATAGTGTGGGGGAGGAACGATCTCCTCAGTCTGTCAGTAGAGCAGGACAGTGACAGCAATCTGTCGCTGAAGCTGCTCTTCTGTCTGAAGATGACACTGTTTAGTGGATGCAGTGGATTCTCCATGATTAACAGGAGCCTGCTCATTGGATTGGGTTCTAAGAAAAGGATCGTCTTTGCACCCGACATTTACCAGAAGCTGTTTGATAATTAACTATTATTTTCATTTGGTCAAGGTTTGAAAACAAATATACTGTACTTGAGTACCCAAAATAAAAAAAGTAAATGAGATTCCTTGAAAAAATGCCACAAATCTCTTCTCCAGGTGTGAATCACCAGGGCAGTGGGGCTAGATGGCATATCAGAATGGCTCCTAAAATCCTGTTTCAAGCAGCTTTCTCCAGTTTTTTCATGTGCTCTTTAACTAGTGCTCTGAGCTGTGGTATTGCACCTTAATTCTGGAAATATTCAGTTATTACTCCAGTCTCCAAGGTTTTCACATTAAGCTGTCCCAATCACTCTAAGCCAGTAGCCCTCACCACAATATGCTTCAAACATTTGGTGAGGAACATTTTTGATAACACAGACTTGTCCCTTTCTACAATTTACCCACCAATTTTTTTACTGTGCAAACAAGAAGTATAGCACACATGCTGTTTTTATTTTACATAATATCTCCTCTTTTGTTGATAAGCCTGATTTCTATGTATTTCTTAGCTTTTCTTCAGTGTTTAATATTATCTGTCCTCACATATTGATCAATATATTGAGAAAAATTAATATTAATGCCTATTTACATTATGGATTCGGGATTGTCTTTGAAATCATTAGAAATCCCTTAATCCACTGAAAAAATAGTTTGCATTCTAAGTATCTTAAAAATGCTGCATTCTGCTTCTCTTTCTATTTAAGTACATACCAGTGACCGCACATAATGATCATTATTCCATTACCAAGTATGCTAGTGACACAGTAGTAATAAGATGCATATCTGGGGAGGATGAAAACCAAAATCAAGTGAACTGTTTAGTGAGTTGTAACTGTAATACTACCTGCTTTTTCTAAATGCCAAAGCTAAAGAAATTATATTTAACTTTCAGAGAAATAAAATAATGACAATATAAATATCTAGTAACTTGCACCAATAATAATATAAATTGCAGTATTAATAAAAAGCACAGTAAAAGTGAACTATTCTAATCTAGTCAAAGCTTATTTCTTCTCTGCAATCAAAGATTATTTAAAGTGTCCTTTTATAGCCTGACAAATCAGCATTTCAAGACATTCTAATAAGGTACTAGACACACAGCCAAAATTATTTGTGCAGATGTGGATTACTTAGTAAGAGTGTGTTAAAGGGTTATGATGTATCATGGCGGATACAAGTTGAACTTACTTTCAGTAATTAGGGAAAAGGCCATGTCACACTGCACAACTTAAATCGCACACTTTATTTACATAATCTTACTGAGGCAGCCGCATAGTTTGACATACCCAAAAAATCAATCCAACCTGTCTGTTACCACCCCTGACATAATCAAATAGGTTTTGTCTTAAGTCATACTACAGACCTTGAGTGTATGAGAGTTGCCAAAAAATGAGCACCCATCTGGAAGTGGCAGTGAAAAGAAATAAGGAATGTGGGTATTTAAGTCTTTGCAAACAGAATAGGGTTTGTCTTAGAACCAAGATTACAGCTGAGCTTTGCACTGACACTGGCTTTGACAGCCAGCATGTTTATTACCTAATGAAAAGGTGTGAGCTTGTGATATTTTGGGAATATAAAACTATGCTGAGAAGTCATTGTGCAGTTGTCTATTTAAATATATCCTGCAATATCTAGTTTTATATTCTGACATCCTCCAGCAACAAGATCAGCAACTGTAGTCATTATATTTGTTGCCCCCAAACGTTACAAGTTGTATAAGATGACCTTGGCTTTATAGAGCATCATAAAATGCTCTAGGAATTCCTGGAGTGTCACTGCCTTCCATTTCTTATTGCATCTCTTTCTTTTTTTTCTTTGGATAGAATGTTAGGTACTATACTGTACATGATAGAGTCTGCTGACACCTAACAGTCTTTATTCCCCCACATTGCCATGAAGAATTACTTAAGCTGTCTTTTGCTGAGATTTCCTGTAGCCGTTTACTCTGTCTCGCTCCATCTTACTGGTGCCCGCGCCTCTGGCAATGTTTTGCCAGTAGAATACTCTAGCTTAGCAGAAATGCTTCACAAAGGCAATTGCTGCTCCTTATAGGATAAATAGTTAAAAGAAAAAAAAATCAGAACTCACAAAAAAGAGTAAATTAAATAAGAAAATTGAGAATTGAAGCTTCAAGATTGCTGAATAAACACAGCACTCTTGAAACTTGTCGAGCAAGCACGTAGTGAGTACTGCAGCTGAGCAATTACAACAAAGATGCCCTTTAAAAAAAAAAGGTGCCGCATGCTAAAAAAGCTAAACGGCTAAATGCTATTACAGTCTTCATGTAATTGTGTTAGAGAAAATAAAACCTCTGGGAGTTTGAGTCCAATAGGTCACCTTTCCTCCATATTGCCCAGAAACAATGATTAATTCTTGCAGGTGGGCAACATACTGAAATCATACCTACAGGATGGATATATAAAAGAACCACAAGGGAAAAGGCAGAGTAATAAATTCAATGTAGACATCCTCAAACAAAGGCTTGAATGAAAAGACCAGAATTCAAGGTTTGATAAATTTACTAAGTGAAATATACTTATGTTACCTTCAGTAGAAAGTCAATTGTAAATAAACTGATCTTAAGTAATGACTAAGCACATTACTGAAATATTAGCTAGTTACTAGAAAAATAAAGATTATTGCTATTAAGCTCAAGTAATATTTTAAAGAATGACTGGAAATATTGTATTTTTATTTAATGTATGTTACTCCAGGTTGTGTATAAAACACTGTGATGCAAGGTCAGTTGTGTTTATATAAGTTTTTTAGCTAAGACAATTAACTGTAGAACTGACAGAGTTTCTGATTTGACTATGATCTTAATCACGTAGTGAAATAATGTGACTGATTGAATAGTAAGTGTGACTTTCTTTGGTGATTACTGTCTAGGAGATGGACTGCAATTCAGATTTGTATTGCAATGTTTAATTAAAATCAATAACAATGGCAAGAGGGGATTATTTGAGGTAAAACAATTTGCAAGTGCAGTCAGTCAAGTTAGAGAAGATAAACAGTGATTCACAGTGTTCAATAGCATTGCCTGAAGTGCTAATGGAGGGTCTATCAAGTAAATAAAAAAAAAAAAAAAATTTATTCATTTTTCTAAATTAAATTTTATAAGAACATGGGTATTTATGGTGCAGCTATTTAGAAAACCTCAGGAAAGGACAGGTTTTTGACCTGCACATTAAAAATTTAAAACACCGCACTCATTAGCATGACAAAGTGTTAAACCAGCATTTTCTAATACACTTTATAAAAGGTCTGCTCAATCCCAACAGTAGACTTGGACCTTGAATAGGAATACAATCACATTTGGAGTCTTAGGGGTCTCACTTATTATGTTTATTATTTAGTACACTGACATAGCTGTGACTTAGAAGATTAGTCTTGGGTCTCTGTTGAAGATATTCATGTTCCTCATTTAATCTCATAATTGTATTGCTATTTTCCTCAGAAGCACAATAGGTGCATTTGAAGCCTGTTCATTTAGAGAAGGAATTCTAATAATCATTTTTTGTCCTTTGTTTTATGCTCCTGTTTGCTTTATTGGTTTAATTCCTTACCATTTTAATGTTTTTACCACAGTGGTGGCTAACTGATCATTTAAGAACTGTTTAATGTAAGCAGGAACTCACACTCATTTTGTAGAGTCAGGCTTGTAATATGTTTTTTCAGTGTTTACACACTGTGTGTTGTTTTCTGCATTTTATTGCCTTGTAGGTGTTACCAGGCAGACGAAACAGTGGGGTGTTTGAGTCAAAAAATGTATTGTAGTTTACTATCTGATTTATGAGAAATGAGCTATCTATCACAAACATTCAGGAAGCAACTTATCTTTTTCAAACTCTGAATCATACAAGGGTGGGAGGTAATAATCTCAGTGGGTAGGTGAAAGCTGTAGCAAATTTGGATACTGGAAATACATGTTTGTTATCTTCACCACAAAAGAGCCAAAAGTATTAGTTACTCAACACCTTAAGGTAGTGATTTCGATAACTGTCACCTTTGTTACTTGGTGTCAAATGATATTCAATTTATGACCAACCTCCATCCATCCATTTTCCAACCCGCTGAATCCGAACACAGGGTCACGGGGGTCTGCTGGAGCCAATCCCAGCGCACAAGGCAGGAAACAATCCCGGGCAGGGTGCCAACCCACCGCAGGACACACACAAACACACCCACACACCAAGCACACACTAGGACCAATTTAGAATCGCCAATCCACCTAACCTGCATGTCTTTGGACTGTGGGAGGAAACCGGAGCGCCCGGAGGAAACCCACGCAGACACGGGGAGAACATGCAAACTCCACGCAGGGAGGACCCGGGAATCGAACCCAGGTCCCCAGATCTCCCAACTGCGAGGCAGCAGCGCTACCCACTGCGCCACCGTGCCGCCCTTATGACCAACCTTTTTTTGGCAAATAAAAGAACACCCATATTTTAATTTTTTTTCCTATCAATAGTCAAACCACTGAACTCATTAACAGCTGCTTTGGGCAGCTACCATCTCTTCACTGTGTGTTTGTGGTGCCTTTTTAAACCTGGGTCCCAGCTAAAAATGTATATCTTATCCTGGAAAGTTTAGTATCTTAGCTATTCATGTGCAACCTACTTGTTAAGGCTTTGTTTGGTCACTGTATAGTAAATTGTACCTTCGTTGTTGGTACTTGGTGCATGGAGAATTTTTTCCCCTTTTTATATATATATCCATCCATCGTCCAACCCGCTGAATCCGAACACAGGGTCACAGGTGTCTGCTGGAGTCAATCCCAGCCAACACAGGGCACAAAGCAGGAACCAATCCCGGGCAGGGTGGCAACCCACCGCAGGACACACACAAACACACCCACACACCAAGCACACAGTAGGGCCAATTTAGAATCGCCAATCCACCTAAACTGCATGTCTTTGGACTGTGGGAGGAAACCGGAGTACCCGGAGGAAACCTACGCAGACACGGGGAGAACATGCAAACTCCACGCAGGAAGGACCTGGGAATCGAACCTGGGTCTCCTAACTGCGAGGCAGCAGTGCTACCACTGCGCCACCGTGCCACTCGTACTGTAAATATACAATCTGATTGTATGGGTGGTTACCTACCAGGTAACGCTTGTGGTTGGCCAGCATGGCGCTGACGTCCGAGGTTCGATTCCCAAGAGGGAGTGCAGTGGAGTGTGTACGCCTGATGAGCCCAGAATGAGGGCGAAACACATGTCGCGTACTCTTTGCATTTATTTGACAGTACACTATTTCAACCATATATATACATACTGTATTAGTTAATTGGCATCCTGATCAGAGTGATTTTACAACTCTCTGTAGTCAATAAGACCTTTTTTTATAATAGCTGTTTGGAAATGAATTGCCTCTAAAATATTAACATTTTATTTGTATCTTTAGTAAGCAGAAGACTCTCATTTCGCCTCCCAACAGACCATATAATTGTCCATTTGATTTTTTAACTGGCTTCTAAATTACTCACAGAGTGTTTCTATTCCTTACCAGGAACACACGACAAAATTATATACAGTAAAACCTTGATTATCTGTCAGGGATCGGGACCGAGGCCATGATGGATAAGAGAAAAGACGGATAACTAAACAGCTACTTTACAAATGATATACAGTAGATTAGTGTAACGAATAGTTGTATTTATTTACAAGAAAAATATATATTAACAAAATATACTGTAATATAGTATTAACAAAATTAATTAATTTATATAATATTGTAATGACCAACATAATAAGCAAATACAACTCAGAGGTACTGGAGGTTTCTATGTTTTACTTAGAGTCTTTGTTCCATAACAAACGGTGCCCTGTCTTATACTCCTTTATCTGGGTTACAGAGCTAATCTCCAAAACAATAAAAGAAAGCCTACCCTATCAATAACTATCTCCTGCCACTCATCTTGTCTTTTTCTATATCGCAAACACTCCTGCTTATTGTCTGCTGACTCCCTACTCAAAACTTCCTTTTTCTCCTAACTTCTCCTGTCACTCATCTCCTAAGGGGTGTGTCCTCCCCTTAAGCCAGTCCTATCTCAGCTCTCACACAGCGCATCACAAGTTGCCTTCACGTCACAATATATTAACAAAACATAATGTAACAGAATTTAAGATGAAATTTATAATACAGAAGAACATTAACATTAATGCAGATGAACATTACCATCAGTGGTTTCCATTTTCTACACATTTTTCAATTTCATCACTCTTTATATTATTCACTGTTGTTCTTCCTACTCCATAAATTGAAGCAATACTTGAAGCACTTTTGTGAGTAGTTTAATTATAACAAAAGAGAAAAGCTACCAAACGCTATTAAAGCTGAAGGTATGTACTATATTTGACACTGTGATTTCAAAACGAGGCATGACATGTGGTGCTGGGGAAGAACACTTACGTGCTAGCACAAGAGATAATTGTTCCAATGTGCATAACTCACAGCGTATCGTGTTGAAGTAGTAATAGGTAAAGTTTTTTTTCTTTTCCTTTTTTTTTTGCCCTGACGGATAATTGAGATTTTACTACACTTTCAGGTCATCTTGTATTTGAGTTGAGGCTATTTTTTTTCCCTTTGCTTTTTTTGACAAGAAGTGTGGCCTTCTGTGATGAATATATGGTGTTAGAATTGTTAAAGATGCTAACATATACTGTAATTCAATATCCAACTCCAAGGTGGGTCAACAAACACCTCTGAAACGCAAGTAGCCAGTCACTCTGGAATTACGCACAAAAAGTATTATAAAATTAAGACCCCAAGCCCAAATGGTTGTGAAGTGTTTTGGTAACAAGCCACAGACCCATAGAGGTGTTCTCTGGTGGTACAGGCATAGATAAAAATCCTAAACAGGTTCTGCTGTAGCAAGTGTAACATGTCCTGTAGTCTCTTGTTCAGATGTATCAGCCTGTGGAAATCTAGTCAAGTTCGAGAGCCTTTCTACCAGAAGATTGATATTGGTGTAGAGGTTTGTGTTGGAATGGGACAATGACTCCAACTACACCAACAATACCAAATTGGATTCTGTGGCAAGATCTGAAATTTGCTGCTAATCACCATTCTCAAAATAAACTAACAAAGCGAGCACATTATTTTCCAAGATGGAATGAGAAAATATCACATTGCAATGATGTACAAAGCTTTCAGTCAAATATCCAAAAAAAGATTACTGCTTGCTAACGCTGCAGGAGGTGTGTTAACAATGTACTCTGCAGGGGAGATTAATTTTCATTAAAATTATAACAGTTACCTTTTTTTTTTTTACTGTTTTCTTTCTCTTCTTTATTTTATTTACTATTTCATAATTGAAATGTGATTTTCCAGCTCTGGCAGTTCTTTTACATGCTTTTATCACATATGATAATATCATAAGATTGGCAACTCCACAAGCTCCAAAATACAAATCAAAAGACAAAATTAATGTAAAAATGCTCACAGAAATGAAGAAGAAACTATATAAACACACCTAAGCATCCCCAGATACTAACAAGGACAAACGGAATTGTTTCTAGCTGAATTAGTGATCGTACATAGCCGTTAACTAGCCAAAATTAAATTGGCAGTCTATTTGTGTTGCATTTTCTACTAAAACACATTAAAAATAGTTAACGATATAATAGTTATGAGCATGGCTTAGCAAATAAGATAAATGTTTAGGCCTTTACTTATATCTTTATCTATAAAATGCTATTCTTGTGTGATAGTTGACTAAACGTGTTAATTTCTTTCTTAGATCAAGTCTTTTGGGTTTTCAAAATGTGAATTCCGCTAATGAGCCATAATAAAGAATAGTTGTGGTTGAAGTGTAAGTTACCATGCGTCTGTAGAACCTAAACAGATACATTAGATTCAATTATTACGATGGAATATTTGACATTTGCAATTATTTTACTTGACTATACTAATAAATTAATTTAATTCTACTTTATACATTTTCCTATTTAGTTATTGAATCCATTAATACATTTTTATAGGTTTATAGAGTCTTACTGTCATGTACAGAATACAAGTGGAATTCTGTTGTATGTCCTCAGTATAGCAAAAGGGCTCGACTGGCAAGGATGTTCATCAAGCACATTGGAGGAAAAAGATGTCCTAAACAATGTTCAACATGTCGCCATTCTCTGGAACCACAGTGGGTATAACAACCATACTTAAAAACTTTTGTCTTCCTTATTTGAAAAATCTTAGAGAATTAGCATTCACAATTTGGAGATGTTATCAGCTATGCTGCTAAATACTCATCCTCATATGTGTTATAAGTTTATAGAGTCTTTAATAACATGTGCAGAATACAGTGAAATTTTTGCTTGCATGTGCTAATCAACGTGCAACACGATACCACTTTTTCAGCTCCATGATTAGGGTGGTGTAGTTGAAAGCAAGCACTCGTTTTCTACATAAAATGTATACGATCTTTAGTTATATTTTACAGTTTGTGTTACTCTGTCAGGTCATTTATCTTTTTTAAATTCCCTGTTTCACAGTTACTGTTTTGGAGGTCCTCCTTCTAAACCTGTATATTCACATTCTCTACCAGCTAGAGTTTATGCTGTAGTGTGATAGTCTTTACATATTACGAGGCTGCTGCAACTTAACTGAAATCGTACATCTTTTAATAATTATAGTACTGTAAATATATCTCTAAATGCAGAATAATGCATTTAAAGCAGTTGAAACAGATGTTTTTTTCTTAAAATTTGTACTTAGGGCAGGATTTCAGAGTGTAATTAAATTTTCCAGATAGTGGCAAAAGTATTGATATTGTAATCTGTTTTTACAACTGTAGCTGCTTACAGCAATATTAACAGCCTTGATTCCACAACCCCAAGCTATCAATGCCCCAGACAAATATTACAAAATTACATTTCAAAACTGTTTTATTTATTTATTTTTTATTTATCCTTTTAATTTTGTCACAATAAAGTTCATGGTTTATATCGAAACTGTGCTGCTTTGCCTTACTTAACTGACTGATAGATAAAGTATTGCCCAGTGAATTTTGGTAGAAGGTTTAAGAACTAGTACTCAATAGATTCCATTCTGGTGGAATATATAGAAAGGAAATAAATGATTTAGTTTAAAAAAAAATGTTACTCGCTACTCTAACATGAGAAACATATGACTTGCATGTGTCACAGGTGTCTGGTCACACTTATAGGTAATCTAACTTAGACACCATTAAAATATCCGACTACGCCACCCAGTTTTATTAAGAGACTGGGAACTCCTGAAATTTACCAGTAATAGCACACAGGTTTCTTTAAATTGGGCGGTGAGTAAACACACAATGAAAGACACAACAGTAATTTAGAAAAAACAACAGTAAGTTCTATTGTACAAGACAATATAAGGTACATTAAAAAGATAAACGAACATAACAGAACCTAAACATATCAGGAATTAATTTCCTTTTTTTTTTAAAGGACAATACACAGTCCACACTCTAAAAGTCCGTAAAAACAAGAATTGTAGGATACAACCTTTAGTGGTGCAGAGTCCAGTTTGGGCACTGTGTTACCCCAACACTTAATCGTTCATGGATGCACTCTGTTCCCCGGCAGAAGTTGTGTCAAATTGTTGACTCCCTGTCAGCGTCTCTTCGTTGTTCCTTTTTCTTCCACTCTGGGCTCCTTGTGTGGCTGGGACCTAGACACGCCTCATTTCTCGTCTGTCAGCTTCGCTTGGTCCTCTCATGCGGCTTTCCTCTTTCGCTGGACCCACAACTGGCGTCTCCTTGTGGAGCTGTCTCTTCCTCCCTGGAAGTATATGTTGCCGTCCTTGTGCCTCTCGTCGTGCCAGCCAGGTACCCTTGTCTGCCTGCGAGGCCCCTATGCCCTGTCCGAGTGTCTTGGCAGCGTTTCCTGTGGACTCTCCCCCCTGCCTTCTGCTGCCCAGGAGTTTATATTTACTTCACCCCTCTGTTGTCAGTCCTGGACAAACAGTTTAATCCATGGCACATCTAAATTGCCTGGGTTTAACAATTAATAAAAACACAAACAAAATGTATGGTTAGCAAACATTAATAAGTACAGATATGCTGATTAGGAACCAATATTTCCAAGCCAGGTAAATACAGACATTCTACCAAGGCCAGACTTCAAAGCAGTGATTCTCTTGCAGGACAGCAAATACCATTAATAAGTACAGATAGCCTTTTAACTTCTCACCCCCCCTAGTCCCAACAATGGGTGCCTAATGGAACCACCCAGTGCACAAAAAAAATGTAAAAGTGTCCCCCTCTGACACATGTTTAAAAGGTTACAGAGATTATTCATATTTAAAAAGGAAAATGTCATTTACTTTTATAGAAATAGATAATGCAGTCAGTTTAGGAGTTTATGCATATAACCTGTACACCATAGACGATTATAAAAGGATAAAATACAGCACAACACAGTTAGAATACTTTCATAAAACATTAATTTCTTCTTACCTGCTGCTGTGCCTTTAACCTTGTAATAGAGGCAGTGGATTTTACATTGCTGGGTATTATTTATTCCTGGAACCACATCAACACTACCTTTCCAGGATAGTCATTTACTTTGAAGCAATCAGATTTAAAATTATCCTCTGAATCATAAAGCAGGGACTGCAAGGAGAGGCACACAAAATCTCTTCTTTGAAGAGTAAAAAGAGTGCAAAATCGTCTGCACTTTCAAAGGAATAAAAAATGCCTTTATATAAAATCCTAAGGTAAGCAGACTCTTTTTTTTAAACTTTTTTAATTTATGCAATATTATGTGCTTTCTTACTTATAGTCCTTAATTTATGATGTGAGAGGTTGACTGTGAATGACATTCCTGGAAAAAACACCTTGATGGTTCCAGAATGATCAGAAACCTGATGTCAGATTTACCTAGCAAGGGCTAGAATTCCAATCTTTAAATGATCATTTCTTAGTAGTGTGCATTTGCTTGAAGAATTTTAAATATTTTTCACCCAACATTTACACGAAAAGTAAAACAGCTCTTTTGTAGATGGATTGTTTGAAATGTCAATTTAGGTGCAACAATGTATCTTGTCAAACTTACTACTGTAAGCCAGTTTCTTACCTTGATAATGCACATTATACAATAGAGGATAATAATGCTGTAAAATTGTTTTGATAGAAATAGCCTTGAAATCAAAAATATTTATAAAATATTAAAGCATATTATAATAGTTTAAAAGTAGTGAATGACTCGAGCAGTTAACTATTACAGTCAGTATTTTTTGGGAATTTAATGTACTCTAATAAATAGACAATGGTTTAATATCGTGGAAAATGCATTTCTTTTCACACTGACTGTAAACCTTAATTTTTTTGCAATTTGGTATCATATATTCCAAACTGTAGTAATGTATAGAGCTTTCACCTGGACAGGATTGTCATTAATAGCATGCCTACTGGGCAGCGGGAGCTTCAGACATCAAGGTACACCCTTGCACATATAGTGCAGGATCCCCCAAGACTACACGATGTACAAACCATCTATTAAGGATGTCTCCTCTCAACTGTACTGACATGGATTTAATAATGATCTCTTATGTCCCAGGTGAGACACCATAGGCCAAACAGCAGTGAAAGCAAACTGTTCTTCTCAATATATTTGGTGCTCAGTGCAGTTTCAGACTCTGATCACTTGGGACCTCATGCATAACGCAGTGTATAGAATTCACACTAAAACATGGAGTACAGGCAAAAATATTCAGATGCACAAAACCATGCATAAGCCAACTTCCACACACTTCCCCTCCATAAATCCCGGTCAGCATGAAAAGTAACGCACATGCATGTGCCTGCTGTCCCACTCCTACTCATCCCTACTCCTACTACTGCGCCTGCTGTCCCACTCCTACTCATCCCTATGTCCTACTACAGGTGGCGCAGAGGTAGTGCTGCTGCTTTGCAGTAAGGAGACTGTGGAAGATTGTGGGTTCGCTTCCCGGTTCCTCTCTGTGTGGATAACGCTTTGAGTACTGAGAAAAGCGCTATATAAATGTAATGAATTATTATTATTATCCCAGAATTTTGCATATTTTAATATGCAATTCAATATAAATATCACCTTCCTCATTCAGTGTTTGGTTAAAAGACAATGGCAAAAGCACGTAAAAAAAGGATTTCAGCAAATGCAAAGTGGGGGCAAGGAAAAACATACTATTTGTTGGCTTAAGCAGTGGTATAAACAATAAAAGGAAGTTAATTGAGTAATACAGAGTGGTGGAGAAACTCAGAAGTTCAAGTTCAGAAAGTCTCACATTGCCCGAAATAAAAAAGAAGTACTGTGAAAAGGTGAGTCATAGCCCACCGTCTGAGTCTCATACGGAAGCATATTAGGGCACAGAGAAAAAAAAAATAGGGACAAAGTGAAAAAAAGTTTGAAATGTCCACTTTAATCTCGTAGTTTATTGTTGTAAACTTAATCTTAAAATCAATGTTTAATTTACTAGAGTTTCTCAGATCCCATCGTAACTAAAGTAGCACATTAAATGCTTCGTAGTCTTATGTACTGTATATGTTCTTCAATGGGCACTATGTATGTGAATCACTACGTGCTTTTTAAATGAGCTTTCTCTTACACTGACAGGGCACAGAATACATTACATTCATGATATTACATCTCTCTGAATAATTTAAATACTAAGATGTACACTTGATATCATTTTCATGATGAAATGAATTAAAGCATGTATTAAACATGGGGGCACGGTGGTGAAGTGATAGTGATGAACTGGCGCCCTGTCTAGATATTGTTCCTGCCTCCGGTAAGATGCTTGCTGGGACGTGCGTGACCCTCAGTGAAATAATTTCATTGCAGCAGTACTGTCTCTTCTAAATGTACTCACCCCAAATTTCTGTCCTTCCTTTTTTTTCTCCAAGTAACCAATTGCCACACAATAAGCTCTTTAATAAATGTCAAGCCATCTGTAAGCTTAGAATGCTGATTTTTCAAAACATTTAAGGAACATTGAAATATCTTTGTAATACATGTTTAACTATTCCATCCATCTATCCATTCAGGGATGCGCCAGTCCCAGCAAGCATACAGAGCGAGGCTGGAACAATCCCTGGACGGGGCACCAGCTCATTCCTACCGCTGCACCACCGTGCCCACACATTTAATTATTGACAGTATACATTATTTAAATGTTAAAAATGTAGCTGTATAATGTCATATACAGTACATACTTAAACGCATTTTATTTTATAAATGATATCAAGAGCTCCATGAAGATAGCTCTTGGAAATCTAAATCAAATTTGAAGCCAGTCATCATCATCTGTAAATTCGAGGCACTCGCGTGTATTGAATTGAATTGAATTCCTTTATTGTTATTGTATGGTACAATGAGATTCAATTTGCAAATCCTCCATGAACTTATTTTCCTATAAAATGATAAAATAACAACAACAATAGTAATAATAAAAATCCAATAAAGAACAATGAAAAATATACAACATGAAAGCATAAGTGGCTCAGGTTGTGCAATATTACAACTGTAGTGCAAGTTTACAGTGAGGTAATTGTACTTATAAGTACAAATAGTTCTATGGGAAGCACTTGATGGACTATTGAGTGTGTTTGTAGCTCTTGAGATGAAACTGTTTCTGAACTGCGAGGTCTGTACAGGAAAGGCTCTGAAGCGTTTGCCATATGGAAGCAGTTCAAATAGACTGTGCACATGGCTGAGGCAGCGTGTGCTAGAAGTTGTACCCCGATAATTCACTTTCCGATCAGCTGCTGTACAGCTGTGATTCCACTCTCAGATACAATGGGTTAAAATACTCTGAGTGGTGCACTGAGAGTAACAACGCTAAAGCAGCTATGGTATTTAATAATAATTCAATACATTTATATAGCGCTTTTCTCAGTACTCAAAGCACTATCCACACAGGGAGGGACCAGGAAGCGAACCCACAATCTTTCACAGTCTCCTTACTGTGAAGCAGCAGCACTAGCACTGCGCCACCTGTGAGGACATTTGGAATAGTTTGGCCATTCCGTGCCCCATTATATTCTTACAGGCTGATTACAATCAGATGCCTTAAATTTATAAACGATATGCAGTTAATTTCAGTGTATTTGATAAAGATGCATTAGGGTTGTAAATCTAAAAAAAGAAAAGGAAACCACAGAGGTACAGTAGCACTGCTTTGATGCTGGGTGCTGTCAGTTTGCAAAACCGAGCAGAAAATGTGCATACGCAAGGGGGGTAGCCGGTATGAGAATGTGCGTGGCCTTACGCCAAGTTTACTTTTTATATAGCATGATGAGAGAGTGGAAACATGACCATCAGAACAGCACAAAAGAAAATTTAAATATAATTCAGTTCCAAAATATGAAAACTTTGTGAGTTCCACAGTTTTCATCCACATATCAGATAGCTGCTTTATCATGTCACTGCATACTTTCACCATTCCACAATAGAAATATATCTCCTCTTCAATCTTAACATACTGTATTGCCTGCAGGGACAAGTGTGAGAATGCAATATTTGAATGTGAGAAGGCTAATGTTATTGAAAACAATTATAAATAAAGGATTTATATGAATGAGGATGAGACTTGGAGTATGAAGAGGTATGATCAGACAGAAAATGTAAACTATGTCATTTATAACATATTTGGATTTAGTTTTGTTCTGGATATTTATGTTCATTTCTATATTTATTTTTCTTCCTTTCTTTGCTTATAGTGCTATCAGACACTATGAATAATTGTTCATATCCAATGGGTTAGCAAACTCTCCGGCTGAATTTCTGAATTATACATTAAAATTCTTCATGTTTATTTACTTGACCTGAACACGCGGTACCTCAAAAAAATCTGCTTTTAAAACTTGAAAAATGCAAGTTTCACCAGTCGTCTTTACTGTCTTTCCATTTTAGTTCGATCATAAATGCCTATCTTTAGTTTATAAAAGCTGCCAGACTGGTCAATGGCTTCCTATTTTGCTGGGTCACAATAAGCTGGCATTTCCCTGCAACAGTAAAGCAGGTGCAAAGGATTTGTGTTTTTTTTAACTACTGCTGTCGCATCTTACATAACGTTTGTTCTAAGAGAGTCTCTGAACAGTGGTTTGTCTGGACTGTAGTAGCTCATCACCTCAGTCCTCCAACATGCAGAACCTACTCTGCTATCTGAACTAAAGGCGAACACATCAAATGTTCTCACAGGTGCTATTCTGTGGTAACGTTTTGTCTGGTGCAAACTGATAACATCATTTAGCTTTCTGTGTTCATTAATTTTCAAATAACTATGAACTGTGGTGTTTAAGCTATTAAGGTACTGCTGGAGTGGTGATATTAATTTCTGGAGGATGCCAGCTGACCTGCTGTTGAGTTTATGGATCATAAAAATCTTTCATACTTAAAAGAAGCACAAAGGCTTAATTTGAGACGGGCATGGTGGGCTTGATTTTTCATTTTGTTCACTTTTTCATTTCATAAAGGTTCAGAGGAAATACTCAAAAGCTGAAAGCACTGTATTAGTAGCAAACTAACTAGCTACAGTGTTCTAGCTGACAGAGTAAAAAAATCACTGTGTCTGTGATTTTATAATTGTGTCTGTGGCAAAGACTATGTACCACTTGTTCACACACAGCCTCCAAATGTGTTATGTGGTACAGAAAGTGTCTGTTCTACATGATGCTGGGCAGAAGTAGAAGGTGGTATGTATTTTGTTTGCAGAGTGCAGATCTATGTATGATGTGATTCATCTACTTAAGATAGAATTTGCCGAAGCTAACATTCTCCACAGTTAACAGTGTTCTGCCTACATCAAATCACTAACAGCACCCCCATGTTGTAAACTGGTCCTATGTGTCAGCAAAGTCGGGGGTTCTGTCCAGTATCTGGTGTGTTAGCAGATCATGTTAAAAGGGCTGATTGTCCAATACTTTGTTTGATTTGTGGGTGTTTTTTGCAGTCTTACCAACACTTTCTTTTTGTTGTTTTAGTCTTTTGTTTTGGTTTCTGTCTGTTATTCTGGTGCAGCTTGCATTGTGTTTTAATGACATCACTCCATATGTCATTGATGTATACATGCACATTCAACTTACGATTCAATAACTCAAAGACATTGATAAAATAGATACTGCAACATTCTTTTGGCTTAAGGGTGAATCTTGTACTTGAGGGCATCAGTGGAAATTAAAAGGAAGTGCAATTAGGACTGAAGCTAGGATGCACTCCTTTACACAAAGTGTTGTAGGACTCTGGAACAAACTACTGAGGCATGTAGTTGAAGTAGAAACCTTGACAATTTTAAGACAAATCTGGATGTGATATTGGGACAGCTTGGCTATTAGCTAAACAAACAGGCTTGATTAACTGAATGGTCTCCTTTCATTTGTCAAATTTATTATATTGTTATGTTCAATGCAATTTATTCTATTGTCAATGTATCTTACAGTACAGTTATCCCTAAATCCACTGGTGCAGAATAGCTTAACAACAATAAAACACATGACGTTTTCCATATTTACAACATGAGTTAAGTATATGTTGTGGATTTACCAGATTATCTGCAAGATAATCCAAATATTCCAAATTTAACATTTCTATGAAACTCCTAAGTGTGTACTTCTTTGAAAGTTTATGAGCTTTTGAGCAGTGGTTTAGCTGTTCTTGGTATTGGCTCTAAAAATTTTAAACTTTACAGCATACGAACTGAATATTTAGAATTCACCCAAAAGCTATTTGGCTCCAAATGCTAAAAAGTGCAAGTGGTCCAAAAAATTTCATAAGAAGTAGTATGTTCTTTCCCAAGTTAAACTATCCACAAACCTTTTACCACAGTCACACAAACCCACAGAAACACATCTTGCTTGATATCTAGTGATATGAAAACATGCTTTTCCAGTGAAAACTGGAAGCCAGTGGTTTCATAGAAATTATACTTCCACCATTTATGAAATCTCAACTAAGTAATAAATATGTAACTGTTCCAAATGATAACATAAACACATAACAAATATTAGATATAAACATGTGAACAATATCAAACAGAAAAATAAAAACAGTAAAAGTAAATTGGTAGGGTAAACTGACTGGTAGTGCAGGTGCTTACATAATAGAATCTTGATGATTATTAAGTGGCTTGAGTGAAGGAACTGCTTCAGAGATTAATAGTATGCACTGAATGCTGTGATATTCTTAATGGATGCCAGTTGCTACTGGGATGTGTGGAGTCACTTAAAAAGAAATAGTTTTGCTTCAGGTATCTGTTGTCATTATTGTCCTGTACTGATGAGAATGATTAATTGATTAATTGGACTGTTGTAACACTCCTTTCCGAGGCCTTGCTGTCTACCACAAAGCATTTGTCATACCATGCTATGATGCAGGTAGTCAGTGCTACTAATGCACAGTGATGATTGTATTAGTCGTGAAGGAGAGGGACAGGTTTAGTTTTGTCAGATTTCTCAAAAAATGAAGTTGCTCTAAAACCTCATTCACAGGATACATGTCGTTGTGGTGCTGGAAGAGATCATCAGGGACGCGGGCAGCTATGAATTTAAAGCTACTTACTCTTTCCACAGCAGCTCATTTAATGAAGTCTTCTGACGTCTAAAATCAGCTCCTTTCTTCTGCTGATGCTAAGGGGGATACATGAAAAATTTTACTTCCTCCTTGTTGTCTATCTCATCATCTTTGATAATTAGACCCACTATAGCTATGCGGTCATCAAACTTGATAATAAGATTTGTGTCAAGTCTGGCAACAAATGACAGTGTGAACAGGAAAAACAACAATGGACCGATATCATATGACACCATAGCAGTCACATAGCAGCCACTTGGCAGGCATTGAACGTTTATGCTTTACATCTGGGGCAACTTGGATCAACTGTGACCCTTGGTATATTTCAAGAATGAATGAACAGATTGGAAAAGTTTGTTGTTTTTTTGAGTAAAAAATACAAAACAAGTTTATGTACTAACAATGAACCCCCTGGCACATGATCAAAATATGTAAGGAAGCATGAATGAAAATAACTCCAAGGAAAACCAAAGAAAACCTAACAAAATATTTTAGTTTTTGCAATGTATATTTTAGGGTTGAAGTACAGATTCCTCCAAACTTTGGGCTCCAAACTGTGGTTTACAAATACTTTTGCAGGTTTTTGGTTTAAGATAGATAGATAGATAGATAGATAGATAGATAGATAGATAGATAGATAGATAGATAGATAGATAGATAGATAGATAGATAGATAGATAGATAGATAGATAGATAGATAGATACTTTATTAATCCCCAAGGGGAAATTCACATACTCCAGCAGCAGCATACTGATAAAAACAATATTAATTAAAGAGTGATAAAAACAGAGTGCAAGTGAAAAAGTGCAAGATGGAGAGTATGAGGCAGGTATAACAGTCTATAACATTGTATAGATGATACTGTTCAGTAGATGCAGTGGATTTTCCATGATTGACAGGAGCCTGCTCAGCGCCCGTCGCTCCAACACAGATGTCAAACATGGCAGGAATCCGAGTTGTATTGGAATTCATATGTATATAGGCTGAACAGGACCGGAGAAAGTACAGTCCCCTGCGGCGTTCCTGTGTTGCTGACCACCATGTCAGATCTGCAGTTCCTGAGACGCACATACTGAGGTCTGTCTGTATGATAGTTCACGATCCATGCCACCAGGTATGAATCTGCTCCCATCTCTGTCAGCTTGTCCCTAAGGAGCACAGGTTAGACGGTGTTGAAGGCTCTAGAGAAGTCCAGGATCATAATTCTTACTGCACCAAGTGGGAGAGGGATTGGTGTAGCATGTAGATGATGGCATCCTCCGCTCCCACCTTCTCCTGGTATGCGAACTGCAGAGGGTCAAGGGTGTGGTGGACCTGTGGCCTCAGGTGGTGAAGCAGCAGCTGCTCCATGGTCTTCATCACATGTGACATCAGGGCGACAGGCCTGAAGTCATTCCGATCACTAGGAAGTGATACCTTTGGGATTGGGGTGATGCAAGATGTTTTCCAAATCCTCTTTTGACCTTGAGTCTAGTTCTACCTCAGCTTAGCTGCCTTGACTTCTTTAATATTTTTGGTTTTGACCTGTGTTCCTCTGCCACTGAAACATTAATCAAAGATCTTGTGAACTTGATTTTTTTCTGGTCAGCAAAGTCATGACAAAATAGTTGTTCTTTATTTTCAGTACTTATTTGGCAAAATATAAGTGTGTTGGCCTAACTAAAGGACGCAGAATTAAATTTACAAAGATGTGATTGACTCGGATATGTTTCTTTGTAAAAGAAAAAGATACTGCATCTGTAAACTATATCCCACTACCCATGAAAATTATGTGAGGATAGTTGTTAATTTTAAATCAATTGGAAAAATATATACCTTACCCCATCAAATGTACTGTATATATATATTTCTTTTTAACTTCTGTCATACAATGATAATTTTGATTAGGCACTACAGCATCATGATTAAAATTAATTTTCCCACATCATATTGGTTGAATATTTAAAATACTGTCATTAAGTCAAGCCATAAATACAGACTTTAACATTTTGTCTTTGTCTGATCTTTCAGAAGCCAGCCAGATGAAGCATTTTAGCTGTCATGTTTATGAAATATTACGCAGTGTGTGGCTACTGGTCCACAGAAGTACTTTGTAATTTTTTTAAATGTGGAGAGTCTGAACTTGCTTAGCAGTTGGAACAGGGACAGAATCAATACATCACCAGCACAAATCAAACCTGGCAAGTTTGCTTCTCAGATACTACATTTCATACATATCTGCTCCCATCAGACATCAGATTGGGCCTGTGATAACCTAAGTTTAAATTATATCCACTGGGGAAAAAGAAGTCTCGACCAGGTAAAGGCAATTATCTGTTTATGTTTACAGCTACAGTATGTAATAAAATTCAAGTGAATAGCCAATAAGAAATAGAAGCCATCTACATTTTTCTCTTGAAACCTGTGTGGCAATGCATTACTGTTTCAATAATAAAAGGGAATACACTTTATTGCACAAACAGCAATAAAGAATTGGTCTTGGAAAATGCTGATAGCTCTTTCTTCTATAAATACTTTATCCATAAAGAGTCAAGAGAGACTCCTACTTTTCTGCTGTGCTTTGTAAATGAAAACTTTCTTAAATTACATTGTACTTGTATCTGACAATTTAATGCATCTGAACTGGGACATTTACTCCTGTAAAATAATAATAACCTACATGGGAGAATAATTTTTAATAGTCCTTCTCAATGAATACATTAATACATATGACTAGTATTCCTTCTTTTTCTCATTTTTTTAATAGTAATATTCAGAATATTTTAGTAGAGCAGCAGACATTTATAATGGCAGCATTATCTACATTATAAGATTGTTTAAATGAGGAACTTTTATTTATTATACAAGAAAAAGATGCTTCTTTATCAGTGTAGAACAGTCAAAGTACAAATATGGTAACAGTTAATAGCTAATTTTATAAAATAGCTTCCTTTTGAATGCAGTTATTTTATTTTTGAGTTCTATATACTCACTACTGAGGAAAAGCAATATTTATTATTTCCATTACGGTTTGATGTTTATTTCATTTTTTCTGTAACTGAATACGTAACGTTTTTCTATAGCTAAGTAGATTTTAAGTTTTGTGTCTCTGAATTAATGATATAGGGCTTTTGGGAAATTTATTCTAGTCTTAAGAATGAAATATTCTTCCTTTATCTGTCTCAAGTTTTTTAACCTGTTGTAGCCTCGGGATTCTCCTGGGATGATAAATCAAGTCATAAGAGAGTGTGCCTTGTTTATGTCAAGAGGTGAGAATAGTCCGATAACAGTCATGGCAATCTCTAGAGACTGGTATAAATAAAAAGTAGTACAGTACATGCCTTTTTTAGTGAAGAAAACACTTACAATTACTGTATCTTTAAACCTTCTGCCATGACCAGACTCAATGAAGCAGTTCCAGTGTAATGAGCATGAAATTAATCATCCATTATTGCCATGAATCTAAAAAGACCCCAAGGTATACAAATTTAACCCACCCAACGTCCACAAGAGCAAAAGGAAATGTTAGCCAGATCCTGTCTATGGATACCACTCAATGATGCTGTAAGTAACTTATACTGTAATCATAAAGAGGGTTCACTTTAAGAATGAAATATTTGGTAAATGAGCTGATCTATGTAGAGTGATATATCACCTCCTTATGAAATTAATTTGTGATATTAAACCGTTGATAGAAATTTTTTCATTACACCAAGTGTGAAGCTTTTTTTAAATTGCATGAGACTCTGAGTTAGCATTCACTAATTATATTGACCTTTGAATTTTAATGCCATTGCAGAGAATATAATCTTTATACTTGAATAAAATAGCATTGGAAGAAAATTCACAACCTGAACACTAAAATGACATTGCTTCAGTCTCTATATTTATATTTAATTAATACGTCTGCCTTTGACTAGTGTTGTCAAGGAGATGAAAGTAAAGCTGAAGGTCTTAAATTGAAGCAACACAGCTGGCCCATGTCACTTACCTTTGCTCAAAATAATAAACAAATACAATATATATTTACAGGTTTATAAGGTTATTATTGTTGTTGTTTCACTTGCTGTGAGCTAGTAGGTGCAACTGTCATTCAAATTGTAGCGAAAAGATGAAAACAAAAAACAATGTTACTCCCAGGGTCAAAATTCTAGGTTGGAACATAGTCTACAGTCTTCCCCCCATCAAATAAGGGAGGTGTGCAAAATCTGGCAGAGGTTGTTCCAACGGTGTTGATTTATATAAAGGACATTAATATACAAAACTCAAAATCTCTGTGTTCATATATACGGTATATGATGTGATATGAAATAATGTGAGAAATTTTGTAAAACAAATGGCATTGATTATAGTACTGTTGGTTAAGCAGGTGTGTCAGAAGTATTAAGTATTTAATTAAGTGATTTTCTTTATACATTATGAGAAACTTTTTGGTTTTTTTAATGAAGAGCTAATATCACTGACAGGCAGAATATTGTAGTGGTTAAGGCTTTGGACTTCAAAACCTGAGGTTTTGGATTCCAATCTTGCTGCTGACACTGTGAGACCATGGGCAAGTCACTTCACCTACTTGTGCTCCAACCAGAAAAACAAATGAAATGTATTTCAAATATTTTAAGACACCTTGGATAAAGGCATAATTCATATAATAAGTAATACCAGTATTATTAGGTCAGCAGAGCTCTTAAACATACACAATTGTTCATGAGTAAAACATTTCTGCATTAGATCAATTCCTGCCTTTTTTCTAGTAAGCTTTTTTTGATGGTCATGACAAAACATAATTTTACCAGAAAGTTTTGAAATTAATTGAAATGGGTAATGATCTATGTTTCCTCTAAGCTGCAGCTATACACCTTTTTTTCTGGCTGCCTCAGAGGAGTTTTTAAACTGCTGTGCAGCTTTTAGTGCACAACTCAAACCTCCTCCAGGCTGGAATTTTTGAAGAGCTATGCAGCTTTAATCTTGCCTTTCATTGATTGGTAAGGCTCCATCTGCTCATGGAACTACATGACTCTCCCTGGTCGTCATTTATGTGGTGCTTCACAGCGCTCAATACCCATATAAAATCCAACCAGGAATATCATTTATGTATTGGTGATTTGAGGCACGGGCGGCACGGTGGCGCAGTGGGTAGCGCTGCTGCCTCGCAGTTGGGAGATCTGGGGACCTGGGTTCGATTCCTGGGTCCTCCCTGCATGGAGTTTGCATGTTCTCCCCATGTCTGTGTGGGTTTCCTCCGGGCGCTCCAGTTTCCTCCCACAGTCCAAAGACATGCAGGTTAGGTGGATTGGCGATTCTAAATTGGCCCTAGTGTGTGCTTGGTGTTTGTGTGTGTCCTGCGGTGGGTTGGCACCCTGCCCGGGATTGGTTCCTGTGTTGGCTGGGATTGGCTCCAGCAGACCCCCGTGACCCTGTAGTTAGGAATATAGCGGGTTGGAAAATGGATGGATGGATGGATTTGAGTTACTCAATTTCCAACCCTCTTCGTTTTTGGGGATCTGCACGCTTATCATTCATGTGAAAGAGTGTTTTGTTGCAGCACTCGATTCTTCACACTAGGAGGTCGATAGATCAGAACAGATAACCAAGATGAGAGTTGGTATGGAAATAAGAGAGTGGGTTGTTAAAAGCAAAATACAGTGCTTGCTAACAACGGATCTTTGCATCTTTATTAAGTTTGCCAAACTTTCTTTTTCCATTTCATAATGTGATGGCGTCTCCCTTTTCCTGCCCAGGACACCATCCCATGTTCAACAGTCCATCCTATTGGTTAAAATTGGTGTCCGCATGGCCCATCAATCACTTCTGCCAGGTTCTTCATTTGCATAAAGCACACATTCAGCACAGCACTGAGCATGTAAGTTAAATAATAATAATTCCAAGAAATATAAAAAAAAATTATTGACACCTAAGACTGCATTTGGTATACTGTACAGTATCTTTAACAGATAGGAACTGTTCTTCAATAATATTCTAACACAAATTCAGCATGAACTGAAGTGATCTACAGTTTTTAGCTTAGCAGGTACCATACCAGCTGTTACACAACTATTGAGGATGAACTCCACTCTGCAGCTGCAGAAGGCGGTGAGTATAGATGGAGACAAGCTTTCCTTTTAAGTATGGGTGAGCGTTTCTAATATTAACAGAGATATCAAAACGTGAAATCAAAACATGCCCACTATCTCATGACTGTAAGAAATGATATATTCATAACCTTGTATACAATATCCCGTCCCAGACAAATGGGAGTATGGTCTAACAAGATCCTTGGTTTTAATCACACTAAGAAAGATAGAAAGATTGTTGCCCTGGCCCCACTATGTCAGAAGACAAACCTCTTTTATATTTCATTATTGTCAGGCTTACAAAAATGATGTAATCAGTAAATTTAATATGATGAATCTGAAGCAGTCTTTGGGCACACACTTACAGGTGAGGAAGGAGTACAGGAAAATACTCAGCACATTTACCTGTGGTGTTACAAGTGTTGAGGATTAGCATGTAAGAAGTGACAATACAGAAATGCACACACTGGTGTGTCTGCCAATTACAAAGTTCAAAATTCAGCTGTAGAGGTTGCTGTTTTGTCACAACTAAACAATCTTTGCAATAAGATATGGCGAAACAACCAAATTCTGAGCTATAGTCTATAAGCAGTAATTTGGCATTGTAGTTTTTATTATACTGAAGAACCAAGATGGTTTGAAAAGCAAAGAGTTTGGCATCATCTGTGGACCTTTTGTGGTAAAAAGCAAATTGATCCAATCTAGAATATTGCTATTAATGCGTCCTTTGTAGGAACATGCCAAAGTATTACATCATTATAGAAGTGAGTAGCACTAGTCAGTAATCAGCTCACTTGTTTTCTTTGCCACAGTTGACACACATTGTCTTTTGAAGCTTGCATGTAGTATTTTTTTCTTAATGTGAGATATAAAAAGAGTCTGAAAAAGTACTAACTGATTGCAACTGATTTAAAAAAACAAAAACATGTCCTGGCAGTCTATGCAGATGGGATACTTTGTAGACATTTACTTGTTCAATTAAATTCTTTACATCGTTCACAGAAATAGATACAGCTGAATCATGTGGTGCTGAAGTAAACTAAATAAGAAACAAAACTTGCCTAATTTCTAAGCTAATACCTAATATTCATCCATAGGATCTTATGACTGATCCTTATGTATGTAAATGCCTGTAAGATATGGTGTCCGTCCAATGCTCAATGTCATTACCAAGTAGGTCTTGTTCAGCAGTTTTCTGTGCTGATGGAGCTGTGATGGTAGACATATAAGTAGACTTTCTTTCAGATAAACCAAATTGTGTAGTATACTGCAATTTTAGAAATGCTATAAGAATTTATCACTTTCAATGTGTTCAAGTCTTCAGTTTTATTAGCGTCTGCCATCCCCAAATGTCAGTGAAGTCATCTATGTAGTTCAGAATTTGAAGCAAACATGGGATAGTACATTCTGAAAGATTAACAAGTCTACCACAGTTTATAAAAGATTTGCTGATGTGAATCAGCATTGAAAATACAGATTTGTTTAGAAAGCACAGTTTTCGTCATGGAAGACAGTCCTACTTCATATGGGCTAATTCAAAATTATTACAAGTATAACAACTATTACTTATTTGTGGGCTTTATCTAATGTTTTCAGAGTCCACTGTTGTTTTTATATCTACACTATTGTTCGTTTTACCATGGAAACGTGCATCCACTATGGTTATTGAGTTCAAGTGAATTAGGTGCTGAAAATATTTGACTCCCTCAGAATGATTGTTAGTTATATTATCTGGTGCACTGGAGGAGATATGGTTCTGAGAAAAAAAAAAAAAAAGAGTTCTAGCCAGAAATATGAGGGGGGACCCAAAAATAACCGGAATTTTGTTGTTGTTCGGTTGGTACTTGTAGTACGTGGTGCAAGCGTCGTTCTTTTACGATAGCCGATTATCGTGAGCAACACGCGGCAGTGAAATTTAGTTTTCTTCTTGAAAAAAGTGTTGCAGAAACTATTGTTATGTTAAAAAAAGCTTACAAAGAAGATGCTATGGGTAAAAGCCAAGTTTACGAGTGGTTTGGCCGCTTTAGAATGGTGAAATGTCGACTGAATACCACCAACGCCCCGGGCGGCCTTCAACATCGCGAACCGATGAAAATTTCACCACAATCAGAGAATTAATTTATGAAAATCGATGTAGGACCATTGACAAACTTGTTAAGATTACCCAGTTGTCGTGGAGCTCAGTTCAGCGAATTTTATCGCAAGATTTAAAAATGAGAAGAGTTTCTGCAAAATTCGTCCCACGATTGCTGACAGCAGATCAAAAAGAGCGTCGCCTGGAAACTTGTCGTGAAATGAAGAATCAGTTTGATAATAACCCAGATTTTTTTTCCAAAATTATTACAGGAGATGAATCGTGGTGCTACAGTTACGATCCTGAGTCGAAACAGCAGTCCAGTCATTGGACAACTGCGAATTCTCCTCGAGCAAAAAAAGCTCGGCAGGTGAAATCAAAAGTGAAAACAATGTTGATTTCTTTTTTTGATGTCAAAGGTCTCGTGCATTATGAATTTGTTCCAGCAGGTCAGACTGTACACCAAGCATTCTACCTAGAAGTGTTAAGAAGGTTGCGCAACAGTGTGAGAAGGAAACGCCCTGATTTGTGGGAGTCGGGCGATTGGTTCTTTCATCATGACAACGCTCCATCTCACACTGCTCTCAGCATTCGCCAATTTTTGGCAAGAAACGGTATGACAACCCTGAACCACCCACTCTACTCAACAGATTTAGCTCCGTGTGATTTCTCTTTGTTCCCTCGGATGAAAAAAGACTTGAAAGGAAGGCGTTTTGCTGACATCGAAGAAGTAAAACAAGAAACGACCAGAGCATTAATGGGCATTACTTCAGACGAATTTAAAAAATGTTTCGAACAATGAAACAAATGGTTAGATAAGTGTATTTCCGCCAATGGAGAGTACTTTGAAGGAGACTAATTGTAGTTTGTACAGAAAATTAAATTAAACACGTTTTAAAAATATTTCCGGTTATTTTTGGGTCCCCCCTCGTATTCTCTTCTCATCATGGATTTTGATTACTGGTGTTACAGAGGTCTTAACTTACATATAAAGGGAAAGCAGATATGTGCATCTGAATTTCCATGCAGTATTGGGGCTATTGGGTACACAATAATGTACACATTGCTGAGCGAGTCGATGTATGACATTGTTGTGCCAATGCTCTTCTACTATGAAAAGCAAGCCTGAAACAATGACAAGATTATTAACTTTTCTAATTTGTTAACTGCCAGATTCAGTCTTTTAAAGTCATTCCTTTCAGCATGCTTATTTGGTCTCTTGCTTTCATTCAGCATCAACATGTTTCGCTGTGTAAAGAGTTAATGTTTGTGTGCTTTTGTGTTTATCTTTGTGCATAGTCAAGCCTTTCATTATGGCTCCAAAACGATCTGCTCCTGCTTCAGGGGCCGTGCCCAAGCGCCAACGGAAGATGATAACGATTGCCGAAAAGGTAAAAGTTTTGGATATGTTGAAGGAAGGGAACAGCTTCACCACTGTAGGATGCCATTACGGCATCAATGAGTCCACGATTCTTTGTAGATAGATAGATAGATAGATAGATAGATAGATAGATAGATAGATAGATAGATAGATAGATAGATAGATAGATAGATAGATAGATAGATAGATAGATACTTTATTAATCCCAATGGGAAATTCACACAATTCACACAAGGAGGAAAAGAATATAAGATCTATGGCCGCAGTGTCCTTTAATCAGGATGCAAAACGAGTTATAAGTGGACATAATAAGGCGGTAGTCCGGATGGAATCTGCTTTTGGATTTGGATGGAAGACTGCCGGAAGAAGAACAACGGCGGTGCTACACAGTCGGCTGAAGAGGCTCCTTTAGAGGAGCTGTAACACTCTCCTTTGTTGTGCAGTAAAATTAAACTCATCGTTATCGGACAAGTCATCGTTTCATTGTTGGTGAGTAACCATAATTAATTTTCTATATACAGTACTTAGTACATGCACGTACGTTTAGTGCCACTGTACACACATTTTACTGTATACAATTTTTCTTGCATTGTACGTATTTATTGCTGGTGGCCTGTCTATTGTAATGGCTGTAACATATGTGATATCGGAGATGCTCGATATCTTTAAAATAATATTTAGGTTTTACTGTATATAAACAGTGTGTTTACATACATAATTTCAACGAATCTTACCTAATATCTAAGAGAATACAAAGGGTTTATGCTGTATAACTGTGCAGGAAATGTTTATGAGTGTGGGAGAGTTTATAAGGGCTTAAATATATAAAAATAACCATATAAACATATGGTTTTTATTTCACAGATTTTCACCTTTCGCGGGGGGTTCTGGAACACAACCCCTGCGATTGAGGAGGGATCACTGTATACAAAGTTGAGTCTACCTCACCCCCCAGCTTCCTATACATGCGGCACCAGCTGGAATACCACGTAAGGTTCAGTATACATTGAAAAAACATGTCGATCAAAAATTCGGAACCAAGCCTTTGAAAAAGGACCTGGTTGCACTTATTTCATGATAGTTAGATTGCTAGTGATTTCTTTGAGTGGCAAAGATGAGGAAAACTTTGCCCACAAATCCAAGAAAGGAGTAATAACAGGGGATTAAGATTTGGGCATTAGTTTCCAAAAAGACCAAGCCTAGTATCTTGGTCATTGGTGAGCCTGTGCCCAACCCCCAAAGTCTTTTATAGAATATAAATATATATATATACGATATACATATATATTACTTAGCAACTTAAAAGTAGAAATTATTCATTTTTATGTATTGAATCTTGTCAACAGAAAACTGAGTCAATATCTAGGAATACAAAAACAACCAAAGAATTGAAACAAAAGGAGAACCAGATTTTAAAATCAGTAACATGTCAGTATAACAGCCAAATTCAGATTTACTAATGCTAAATCTCAAAAGTAAGTTCTTATCTTAACGTTTTGAAGATCTCTGATTTATTTTCCAATTGACAGAGGCCTGTTCTTAAATTATGCTAAAAGAAATAAAAAAAAAGAATTGGCAACCTGCCCTTTCTCACTTGAAAATAGAAAAAAAAGAAACTAGCGCATCCTCAGAGGTTTCCACGGAAACACTTTGGTAAACTTTGAAGGTTTTTTTAAGAGGACAGATAATTTTATATCTCTCTCATAAAAATAAATTGGAGACCAAGTCATAGTCATGTCTGTCTATTGATCTGACGATTATTCTGTCTGTCCATTTGTCCAAATTGTCCATAAATGAATCTTTGAATCTCTTGACCAAAAAAAATGAGCAACTCATCTTTAACGCTAGAATTACCGAAGCCTACGAAAAAACTTGTAATCCTGGCCCACCTTAAATTCCTTCGCCATCTCCGTCAGCATCTTTTGTGTTGTAAATTTGTGGATCAGTACAAGCAATAAGCAGCCTGCTATCCCATTCTCCCACCCACAGCCACAGCATATATACATACATTTCATGTGTGTTCCGTGTCTATCTGAAAACAGCGTCAGATCAGGAGTTTTTTTTGGTTGTGGTAGCGTGAATGTGACTGAGAGAATAAAACTGAAAAAAAAAACACTAACTTTTACAAGTATTATAAATTTACACCGGCTGTTACAGACGCAAATAAAATGCATGTTTTTATTGTATATTATTAACAATAAGAGCAGCTCACTACTCAAAACAGTAAATTTTGGAGGCAGCCGGTATTGAACCAGTGACCTCTTGATTAGGAGTCCGCAGTTCTAACAGAAGCACTATGCAAGCTGTCATATCAATAACCTACCATTATCTGCTTTCTTTTTCTTTGGTTATATTCTTGAATAAAGGCGCACTTGTTTTGTTATACCTGTTCCTTTTGTAAAAGTGTTTATTTGATATTTGGACTTCAGGCTTCACAACATTATACACTTCATGCCTACATTTTGTCAATTATTACTAAAACATGAAAAACATTTCTGTTTTAACAATGTGTTTACTTAGATTGTTGTAGACCCAGAACACACAAATCTATGTATTCCAAATGACGATATATTATTTACCCTCTGCAACTCCAGGCACTTTACTCTAAGATAAACACTGAGCACTGAGAACCTTCTTTGCAAATTGAGCTGCGGCGGTGGGCGGGAGAATGGGATAGCAGACTGCTTGCTACTTGTGCTGATCAACACATTTACAACACAAAAGACGCTGATGGAGAGGTGTGAAGGAATTTAAGGGTGGGACCGGTATTACAAGTTTTTTCCTAGGCTTCTGTAATTCTACTCTTAAATCATGACATCAGTGTTATGAACATGAGAAGAAAGCTAATAAGATTTTAACTCAACAAATCCACAAGCAAGACATTTTGTAACACAATAACAATTACAGCACACCTGGAGATAAAATTATAGACCATAAAAATATATTTTACACATGAAAAGAGTACTATCACTCCTTATATTTCTCTCAGTTTAAAGAAGATCAGGTTCAATGTAAGGAGTTTTTTGATATAATACAAACACCACAGCTCAATAATCTTAGAGCAGAGAACTTGACAAACCTCTGACTCTCTCAGAGCTACTTTATGCTATACACTCACTCCAAAGTGGGAAAATAGCAGAGCTTGATGGCTACCCCTTAAAATAAAAAAACAACTAAATTAACAACATTTATAAAATCAAGAGAACATAACATTTTGCCTGAAACCTATAAAACAAAAACACTACCTGAAACTGCTTCTTTCTATAATACCACAAGACCAAACCAGATTCATTAAAGGCTGTAAACCTTCATTCTCTGTTTAATGCAATATACTCACCCACAAAATCTAAAATACCAGAGGTCTTATTATCTCTGGAGTCAGAAAAAGTACATCGCATTGCACAAATTGAGGTTTGCCCTATTATATCTGTATGAGTAAAATGAATTTATAGCAGTCCTGAAGCCTCAGTTTGTATTAACAATACGAATTGTACTGGTACTTGACAATGGTGCCCTCTATTGCCCTTGCTTTTTGCAGTACCCATTAAACCATTGGTTATTCATTTTCAAAATAAATTGGGGACAAAGGGGACTATCAGAGAAGGACTTGAACAAAAAATATCACTATACACAGACATATGGTAGTTTATTTACCACACCCACAAATGTCTTCACCATTAGTCCTTAACACATTAGCAGCATGTCAAAATTCATCTGAACTCGAGGTTAATGTGAATAAAAGTGTGCATTTTTAATGAACTTTCTAGCACACCATACTAGACTGGACATCTATCCGTTCATTACATCAAAACAGTTTAATAATTTAGGGATAAACAACACAAGTAAATATAATGATCTTTTTCAAAACAATTTTGGTAACAGCATGAGAAAAATCAAAAAAGATATTAACAGTCTACCCTCCATCTCGCTTTATCAGAGAGAATCAATACTACCAAGACGAACATCTTCCCTAAGCTTCTATTTATATTTCAGAGCACCTCCATATACATTAATAAATTGTTCTTTAAGAAACTAGATTCAATAATAACCTAATTTGTCTGGAATTCAAGATGTCCACAAATTCAAAAGATGCATCTACAAAGATCTTTAAACAGAATTTTATTACTGGGCAGCAAATGTACAAACTATAAAGACCTGGAAATCAGCAGAAAATTAATGAATTTACAACAGCCTGGTCATCAATGGAAATTAAATTTTGCTGCACTTCTTTATTAGCACTGCTTTGTGGCCCAGTAAATACCAGCTTTCATCAATATACCAATAATCCAGTCATTTAGAATATGGAACCAATGCAGAACACACTTTAAGGCAGAGAAGTTTAAAAAAAATATTCAGAATGTATCCAGGGCAAAATCCAAGTTGCAAGTGTTGTAATCTACTTCCAGCATTACTGGGACACATGTTTTTGGAATGCAATAAATAAACATAATTTTGGACAAAAATCTTTATTTACCAGAAAGCCTTGGTGTCACAGTCATTATTAACACATTGACAGCTATATCTGATGTACTCCCAGAAGGGCTTAAACTGGATAAAGACAAACTGATTGTTATAGCTGATACCATGCTAACTAGCACGTAGACTTATCTTGCTTAATTTGAAAAATCCCAACCCATGTTTTATAACACAGTGGGTAACTGACATTCAATATTATTTGAAATTGGAAAAAAATCAAATTCTCGCTTAGAGGATCTGTGTTGTTCATTGTGGGTTTCAGTCTACAGTCAGTATAGCAGAGATTCTCTCTCTGAACCTCACACAGCCTTCTACTGGAATAAGCAGGTTTGTAAAATTAATGAATGTAGGTTTCTAATAAAATGTTCTAAACCTTTTCTTCACTTAAGAGTACCCCCCAATGGGTCAAATTAATTTTAATTAAATTTTGTCTCATGTCTTCTTCTTGTATGACTTCTCTTATATCTAGCATTTAAAGGTACTACACCCAAACCTATAAATGCTTTTTGTGATTCTAGATTATTAGATGTTCAAACTCTTATAACATATGGTCTGAGGCCTCGTGTTTAAAATGTACTTATGCTCAGAAACATGTGTGAGCCATTTCCTACACAAAAGTTGGGATATATGAAAAACAAACATGTTGTGAAAATTGACCTGAAATTCCAGCCAGTTTCCACCCTCCATATGGCCTAGACAGACTTTTCTGTTGTTGGCATTTAAGCAACTTCAGGCAGCAGAACAATGACATAAACAGAAAATCTCATTTCATTGTGCATTTCAATGACATGTCAGTCATTTTCTGAATTTCTTGAACTAATTACACATCCATCCTTTCATTTTCCAAACCCACTTTATCCTGAGCAGCATTGTGTGGGAGCAACTAACTGATATTTTCTCACCAAACAACTGTCTTCACTGTTGATAATAATGCTTAATGCACATGTTAATTGCCTTAGTGTGCAGCCTGTCTATTTTGTCAATAAAAATTATGTGCTATGTGTATGACATAACTGGCAATAGAGCATTACCAAAAAGCCAACAATCTCATGCAACATGACCCTGATGTCCGCTGAAAAGTGTCGCCTAATACCCTATAATTGATGAACCTTGACAGAGAACAGGAATCATGTAATTTCTGCACAGTGGTCTCTGTAATGTAGGCTTCAACTCAGCAACCAACTCCAAGAGGATGGCTCTAAGAAATCTAAATTGGCTTATAAGCCAGGCATCACCATGAGCCAAAAGATCATTGCGATCCCCGAAAACTCATTCCTTGCATAGTGTGCAAAAAAAGCTAACACTGTCATTGCCAGGTATGTCTTACAGCACTTGGCACAGGTTGTATAAATTTTCTTTCAGGTTATAGTGGGCACCCCCTCAGAACCTGGTTCCTCACATCACTCTCCAACCCACAAACAAGATAGAATAAAAAATGAAAGACATTCCCGCACATTGTCAACAATAGAACAAACCACTGGTTCATTAAAAGGTAGATGGTGGTGTTTGGGCTCATTATGTGGCATACTGCTGCACAGCCCCACAAACGTTTGCTGCATTATGATAGCTTGAGCAGTACCGAGTAACATAGCACAAGAACAATGGCTTTTCAAAGATGCTTCAATATGTGATACAGAGGGATGATGGGCAAAACCAAAGCAATTAGGGGTTTGAATGCAGTATGGTAGGGAACACCAGACAAGCCAGACATACCACCTCAAGCATACTGTGTAAATGTTCTACATCAACTACAAGTTACAACTTATTTTTATATAGCGCTTTTCACTGAGTGCAGGCACAGAGTGCTGTGAACAATTTTCTGTTAAAATACAAGTATAGATTATATTAGCTATTAAATACAGAACCGGTACACATAGAAATGCAGAACTGTTAAAACACACAAAGAACAAGGTAGAAGTGATTAAACACAGATGGAACTCACCATATTTGTCGATTAATTGACTGATGAACTATGACATCATGTAAAAAGAACTTGTATGTGGTGCAATATTGACATTTCCTTCTAAAAAAATAAAATAATTTTGCCAAGTTCAATAAGAATGCTCATAAAAACGTGTAGTTCTGCATATACAACCTGCATTAATTCATGCTGTGTTTCTTTTTGTGTCGGGCTCTGCGTGATGACACATTGCTATTACTCTCCACTCAGTTGCTACCACTCCTGTTTTTTTCTTTTATTTATGCCTCTCACAAACAGACCAGCAAAAAGAATATTTTTCAGTCAGTAATACTTCAGCTTTTTCTGAGTTCTCCTGTGGTTTGTAGGAATGAAACATGGAACATGGACAAATGTAAATGGTGATAAGATTATGAATATTCAAAAAAGGTGTTTCTAAGCAATATATGATTATTATTGGTGATGGTTGTGTTGTCCTCATGCCAGCGGTCCACAGTCTTGTCAATTTGGTGGGGCATCTTGACGTTCGTAAATTCGGGATCAGCCAATAGCAAGTGAGGAAACATAGAAGATATAAGGTGCAAAGAAGTGCAACATGATTATTAAAGTGCTTTTAACACAAGAGAATTAAAGTGTTCACAATTCATCAATAAAATCTGGTGTCAAAGGATAAATAAATAGAAGTTTAAAATTCTTTCATTAAAAGCACAGGAGCCATCTAAAACAGTCAGTCGCTTAGAGAGAGTTTAAATAAAGTCAGTGTGTAAAATATATATTAAAGTTAATGTATGAGTGTGTGTGTGCATGTTCCAGCATCACTTCCGAATGGCTTGAGTGATTTTCATGAAACTTGGTACAGATGTTTGTCATTGGTCGACCAAAAATACTGATCTTACGGTCTTGTATGCATGTTATCACCCAGTTGACACGCGGAATGACCACCAGAGGGCGAACTGGAGGTGACTGCCAGCATTCTTTATGTTTGAGCACCACCACGCCCCTGTTGCTTTTGAAATTAAATAGAGTTGGCCGGTTCTGAGCATCAACCAGATGATAAAATACATACAAGACCAAAAGAAAAGCACATTAGTGAGTCTTCATTGTTTGTTAATTTATTTTTAAAGTTGTGTTTTTTTAAATTATATTTTTCTCAAACAATTAAAAAAACACTTTATTTTCCTCCCGGGCAATGCCGGGTATTTCAGCTATGTTAGCTAGTAAACAATAAAATGAACAATCTGCCAATCTCTTTTGAAGTATGTTACAGCACAGACTTGGAACGTCATTACAAGTTCAGTCTCCTGCTAAGATTGGGTCAGACCCCCAGGCAACTAGTCCTCAGCCACTGTTGCTCTAAGCCCCACACATCCACAGCAGCACCTCTTCACTTCACATGCAGTTTCACCTTTTATGCATTATTCCAGGACTTTTCCCTTCACTCACCAGACTTCTTCTGCCTTCACTGCTACTATAAAATTGATGTCTCCTTATAGCTGAATCACATTCTCTGTTTCTTTCTCCTCTGTTAGTAACTCGTATACAGTTCACACCATACTGTTCTGCTCTCCTCTCTCTCTTGAGCTTGTGCTTGACCTGCTTCTTTCTTATGTTTCTACTCTTTTCTGATTCTTTTTCTCAATGCTCACTTGCCCCTCTCCACCTTTTATATCATGTGCCAACAACCTCAGCTGACTCCGTGCACTCGCCATGCCACTAAATGGCAATTACCTTGTTAAGACAAGTGCAAGTAAAACAATAATAAATTCAACCTACTAAAACGGGGTCTAGCAAAAGGCACATGCACAAAAGCATAGTTTCAAGTTGATTCGAGATCTATAAAGGATCTTGGTGTGCCATGTGTTGTATATACAATTTTATATATATATATATATATATATATATATATATATATATATATATATATATATATATATATATATATATATATATATGTATATATTTTTATTTTTCCGTGTGTACGCCATTTTTGCCTTTTGAGTGTAAGCAAAATTTTAGCATAAAAGGTAACAAGACTGTATAAATGAGGCCCCAAATCTGCACTTTATCTATGAAAACTGTGGTCTCTCTGAGTGATGAAATTTGAATACCATTACTTACTCTGACACAGTTCTGATTCATCCATCACTGGCACTGATATGGATGATTTAGCTGGCGTAGCCATTTTTTAATTTAAAGAAAACACACACAACAGCAATACAATCCAATAAAAACAAAAACAACAACAAAAAAATCAAGTGCAATAATATGTTCTGAAGACAGTCCATAAAAAAAAACACAGCACCCAACCTAACTCAGAAAATGAGCCATGACCTAAAAAAATGCAAGTAAAACAGAATGGTCTCACACAGGAATTGTATGCTTATTTTGGTAAGCACTCGTGTAGTGACTTTTGCATTAGCTATGTTTCTTCACGTCATTAGTCGTCTCATTGGTATCACCACCCACATGTTCTAATGAGAAACATTTTAAGTTTTACCTGATATTTTTTTTCTACCTCACATTTTAAATCTGATGCAGTACAGTGGATGGTGGGATTTGTAAAGTCACCTTAACTTCCAGGTCTGTTTGTCGTAGTTTTTTCCAATTTCTATTTTATTTTTTGTGGTTCTTACGATACAGGCTGCAATTTCTGTCTTAATTTACTCAAGCAGTGTGCCTCATCCCTTTAGATTTTTCTTTCCTTTCATTTTCATAAGCTTCACCTCAGCTATGCATGCTTCTTCTTTGCAGCTCTTGACAGGCTTTTCCTTTTGCAGCTCACAGTGGGATTCTCTTTTATTGGTCTCAGCAGGAACCTTCATGTTAGCACACTTTAGGATTGCATAGAAATTTAGTCACATACCTCTGTGTGATGTAGAGCTGCATCTCCTTACCTCTAATAGGTTGCAGAAAATTCTTTTAATAACCTTCACAGTAAATTCTTACAAGATGAAGAAAAATCAATTGATTAGGGTAAGGTGCATTCACAAATTCACACGCCTCAGTTTCAATCTGTATATTATTCATTATTTCATAACTTCCTCTTGCTTGCTGCCTTATAGGAGCAAAACGAGAAATCTCTTCATAAATTAAACTAGACTGTTTTACTTTAAACTGGTTCTCCTGTCACCTTCAATTCATTCAGTATAAATAAATTCTCCTGACTCATTTCTTTTCTGTTCGTTCATTTTCTACTAAGTGCACCTACTACAGACATTAATCAAGGGGTTTCTAGTTATTCAATCAAACTGTTCAGATCCTGAAACATTCTTGCTTATCAGCTATATATGTTTTATGTGCAGTGTATATACATTTTTTAAAATCACAAATCAAACAATTCATATGTGACTAAAGTGCACATTGGTCATGTTAACTTAAGGATATTTGCATATATTTTGGTCACACCATGAAGAAATGACAACACTTGTCCCCAAAGTTCTATCTATCTATCTATCTATCTATCTATCTATCTATCTATCTATCTATCTATCTATCTATCTATCTATCTATCTATCTATCTATCTATCTATCTATCTATCTATCTATCTATCTATCTATCTATCTTACATGTTATACTTTCAAATATTTATTTTACTACCATTTTAAAATAATGCTTTAATTATTAGTGTTCTTTTCTGATAGGTAATGATTTATGTACTCAAAACATACAAATGATTGAACCTGGAATTCTGCATTTTCTCTCACTTATTCTTATCTGTCAAAGAAGTTAAAGATACTGCAGGTCATCAGATTCACGTCTTCATATTATTCATTGACTTTCATTCAGACCTATTTAACCATATTTTTGTTGCTGATGGTGTATTTCCTTTTCTAAGCAAGTTAAGCACAGAGCTCATTTACAGGTACATCAGAAGAGTTGCAGGCATTATGTAGGATCAGTGACAAAGAAATTGTTTCTTGTTGTTGAGGATGACACTTCATCTTTCTGCCATGGCTCAGTAAACATATATTGATAAGGTGTATTGGATAATACAAGGTGTCTTAATGATTAATGGATGAAAAGATTTAAGAGCAACAGGAGACTTGTGTTATCGTGAATGTCAAAGACTAATTTGACTGTCATCTCCTTATGACACAGATGAGATTGTGAGATGTTGCACAGCCCAGATAGCTTGCCTAAGTGAATTTGTTTCAGCAGTGTTATATAATTCAGACAAATGCACATAGGTATACCTCCACTTGTATTACTATAGCTTGATTTCATGGATCATATAAAACTGCTTATGAGAAATAAAATAAAGGGAGAATTTTTACATGGCATTAATGAGTGGTACTGGTGCTCAATATGTGGCTTTACATTCTAAACCTTGTAATCATTTTCCAGATACAGTATGTTCATAAAATATTAGTCAAATTTTAAATGTTGTAAAGTGTATTTCCTTTATCCCTGTTCTTTTAAGTAAACATCTTCCTATTTTACTTTAAACAGTAGTATTCAATGTATTTTCAAAATGATAATAAATACCAACAGCAATAACAACTGGCCAGTATAGTCAGTTTTTGTTATAATGCCTTGAGAGCCAATAATAGAGAGTAGACTTTAAGGCTAGTAAAATAAAAGCCAGTTTTAAAGGTAAAGCATATTGATTTAAGGTAAACAACTTCTTATATACACAGATTTTCTTCCAGTAATAACATCTATTGCATAAAAAATTGAGCAAGATCAGTTTTAACAACAAATTAACCTGTTATTTAGGTGCTAAATGGCATATCCAAATATGCTTAAAGGAGTGCCACTCTACCACAAGTTCAACTAAATGCACTCCCACACAGTGCCAAATTTTAATCACCGATAAACCAACTAGGCCTGTAATTTGGGATGTTGGAGGAAACTCGCACAAATACTGGAAAGCATGTAAACTGTACATAGACAGTGACTGGGCATAGGATTCAAATCCAGGACACAGGATCAGTGAAGCAGTCACCATACTGTTCCTGTTCATAATTGATGCGTATTTGTATTCTGAAGAAATGTCATCTTTGTGGAGGTTTCCTCTTCTGCCAGTGTCTGAGTGGATTATTTTTCCAGGTTCTCTTGATTTCCTCACATATTCTAAAGATGATTGTGTTTGGCTAATTGGTGACACTGAATTAGTCCTATGTGTGGGTAAGTGTTAGTGGGGACTCTGATGGCCTAATGTCTTGTCGAAGGCCGGTTGTTGCCTTGTACTCAATGCTGCAGGGATAGGCTTCACCCTGTGACCATACAATGGTTAAACAAGCTTGAACATGTTATATTATGCAATTCTAAATAGTGTTGACAACACAAAGATAACACTTTGGCAAAGCTGAATATATGTTTTTGGTATTATCTCCCTCAGTCTTTGAAAGGCTTTCACTGCTGTAATAAGATTTTTTGAAACTTTGACTTGGTGGACTAATCAATGCCTTGTAAAGTTCATGAGTTGTAAAACTTTCTTGGTGAACTTGACACCTTTTTCTAAATTGATACCATTCATCATATCACATTCGTTTACTGAATCTTTTTAGAAGAACCTTTTCAGTTGATATATAACAATGATTTATTATGGACAATAAGTAACTGCTAGATGTGTGATGGGAACAGAGTTTGCAGAATAGGCTGTCAAATTTATTGCTACACTAAATAAACTTTGAACCTGTATTTTCTTATTCTGTTAATATCGTATTTGGTTACTGCAATATTTACATATGTAAAAATGTTTGAAATATACAAAATAGTTTATTTTAACTACTGTGTATCACTTCAATTAGTATAATATATATTTAAAATCAGCAAAGCATTTTATTAAACTGTTAGGATATTTTTTTATTTTGTAAACAACACAGGCAGATCGCCTACATATACATAATCTTGATAAACAGTTTTAATAACTGCTGGGAACACAACCATTTTCTTTTATTTGCACAGTATCAAAACAAGAATATTTGGGTGTGGAAAACATACAACCAAATAGTTAAGTATTGAGGATTAATACAGAGGAAAATGTGTTAATGCTACCAAAGATGATTATATATTCAATATAACACAATGTTCTTTAATTTTAGATTTAACAAGAACTAACGTGCAGGGAAAGGCAGAAGGTTAGCATGTAGGTTTCATTTGGAACCAGGGCCCAGTTGTGGACAACCCCACACTCACGCTGGGGCATTTAGAGTCGCCAGTCACTCTTGCCAGCATATCTTTAGGGATGTGGGAGGAAAACCTACAGGGACCGAAAGGTATTATGTTATTCCATGAATTGTGAATGATCTTGATATTTTTTACAGAATGGTTTTGGGTAAAAGGAAAAGTAAAGAAACTTCCCAGAGAAATAGTATCCCTTTAAAATTGAGTTGTTTACTTTTGGATTTGAAAACATGAATTAAATTCATAGTAAAGGAGATCACTGCAACTGCAAGAAAGATTGGTCTTGTACATGAAAACTCTGTAAAGGTAGCTTTACCACAAACCTTTAATTTTAATGCAAATAAACACTTTTTTTTAATGAGGATCAACACTTTAGCACATGGTCATTTAAATTGGGATTGTAAAAATAACAACACCAATGATTGATTAACTACTTCACTTGAAGAACACTAAAGGCAATTATGAGCTTAAGCCAGTTTTGGTCTACTATTGCTTGCTACCAAAAGTCAAGGACCCTAAAGGTATATTTAAAAACCAATCACTCTCCATGGCAGCAATCCAATTGTATTGCTTTAGTGTCAGCAATAAACTTCCAGGACAATATCACATCCTATATTTCACCCTTTGTTAAGAAACACAGTAAAAATAAATTGGATAACATATCTTTGCTAAGCTTTAAATGTGGCCGTGTGACACTGTGCTATATATATGGATGTTATGCCACACTGCAAGAGATTTTCTGCCCTGGAGAAATGTTATGGATCACTACCTGGTTTGGAACTCAGGGAGTCATTTGAAAGTGGGGTTAAAAGAAGCAAAGGTTCTGGAAAGTGGTCAGAAGGCCAACAGTTACTCTTTTTGTCTACTCGGACCCTGCAGGGGGCTGAAGCAGTGCTTTATCCATAAATTTGGCCCTCTGGTCTTTAGGGACACCGGTACATGCCTGTCAAAGGATCAGAGATATCTTAGAACCACTTGCTGGTTAATTGAATTCTCAGATCACCTTTTAAAAGGACTGTTTCCACAGCAAAGATATCTTGGAAGCCAGCAGAAAGACAGACAGAAGTTATATAATATTAGGCTTAAGGCATCTCCTATAAAAGATGAGCAATAGCAACTCTCACCCAAAGTATGTGAGGGGTAAAAAAACTAGCACAAATAAAAGAAAAAACAGGATTCAAGGGTGGTGACATGAACATCAAATCAATGAAAGGTCATAGTAGGCAGCTTTAAAGATGATTAAGGTACAAGTGACATGTATGCAAGAAACCAAGTGGAAAGGCAATAATTGCAAAGATATTGAAGAAGGATATAGATGAAATTGTGGTCAGCCTTCTGCTTCCTGAAGTCTATGACCAGCTCTTTAGTTTTGCAGATATTAAGGAAGTGATTATTGTCCTGGAACTACTGAATCAGCACGTACTGTAGACCTCTTCTCTTTAAGCTGTCTAATCATTGTTGGTGATCAGGCCTATGATGGTGGTGACAACTGCAAATTTTATGATTGAGTCACAGCTATGTCTGGTTAGTCCTGGGACCTAAATTAAAGGGTTTGGTGGTCAGCTTTAAAATTATAGCAGTGCTAAATGTTCAACTGAACTTCAGGCTATAAAGAGGACTCTGGCGTAACAGTTCACATTACACACATGTGCCAGGATGGTATGAAGCGCATGGGATATGGTGTCCTCTGTGTACTGAAAGTGAAATGAGTAAAACAAAATACAGAGGAAAGCACTGAACAAATCAAGGAAATGAGAGGTGTTAATTGCAACAGAAACATGCCTCTCAGATTAAATTAATCAGCTTACAAACTGTTGACTTGATATATGAAACAAACTTTTGGACAATACATAAAATGGAAGTCCACCAGATTTGTGCAGCTGACATGCAGATGTTACACTGGATCTATGGAGTCAGAATAAGATAAGATGTCACAAAATCTTCTGAAATATTTTTTGTCTAATACAGAAAAGAGTGGATGAGTACATCAGGAAGAAAATGATGAAAGTAGAAGTTCTAAGTGTGAGGATAAGGGGAAGGCCAATGAAGACATGGCCAAAATGGTATCCATCAGAAACTAATGGAGAGCAAGGACTCACTACATGACCACAAATGACTTAGAACTCATGGCTTTAGAGGAAAGAAAAGCATGATGTAGCCCAAACTGGCCTTAACAGGACTATATAAACAGCACAGATTAATTGTATATAAAATCACTATGAATATGTCTAATTTTGCTTCTGGCATGATAATGTCTTGAATTCTTCAAAACACAATTGTGTACTGGTTGTGATGATATTCAAACCTGAGGTGGCCATGACAATCCAGAATATTCTGTTTAATGTGTCTCGCCACAAGACCAACTTTTGGTATTTAAAAACCTGTACAAGGAGATGACCATACCAGAAGGTGAAAAGAGCATTTTTAATATATTTCACACTTCAGACTAGTGATCAAGAGACATGTGTGTGAAGGGTGGTGTGAAAAGTGAGAACAATGTGGTTCTGAGAAGGACAATTGATAACTTGAAGGGGAAAAGACATTGCATTTATATAGCGCATTTCAAGACACTCAAAGCACTTTAGATTGTGAGGGAAGAACCTCTTCAACTTTAACAAATTTGCAGCATCCACCTGGATGATACGACAGCAGCCATTTTGTGCCAGTACACTAACTGCACATTAGTTATTAGTAGGTAATGGGGTCAGAGAGATAATTAGCCAATTGAAGACAGGAGATAATTAGGGGTCAGAATGACCAGGCCATTATAGGCAATTCATCCAGGACATCAGCAAACACCCTACTCTTTTAGAATGATACCAAGGGATGTTTTATGGCCACAGATAGTCAGGACCTTTGTTTTATGTCTCATTCATAGAATACCATCATTTTTGCAGTACAGTGTCCCTGTCTTTGCACTGGTGTATTGGGATAGACACACAGACCACAGGGCAACCATCTAAGTGCTATCCTTGCCCGAACATGCTTAGCTTCAGGTGGATTACCTGTTCTGAAGTGCATGTGGTATAGCTTCTGACTTGGGATGCAGGCACCAGAAATTCTGTCATCTACTGAAGGAAAAAAAAAACCAAATGTGAAGAGCTGCCTTATCGTAAACACTCAACTCTTTTGCTGAGACCTACAAAACATTGCAAACTATGAAGTGGCACAAGGCATTGGGACCAGATGATATATTGTTGAGGCATGAAAGGCACTTGGTGGAGAGGGAATAACACTATTAATGGAACCTTTTAACAGATTCCTGAAAGGATACAGAAATATGAAGGACAAATGTTTTAATTCCAATGTAAAAGAAGAAGAGGGATAATCAGAACTGTGTAAAGAACATATGAATAAAATGCATGTGTCACACCATGGTAATGTGGGAAAGAGTTAAAGCAGAGTTAAAGGTAGATGAGATGCAGTTCAGGTTTGTGTGCAGGAAATTCATAATCAATCTGATTATTAAAGTAAGACAACTAATAAAAAGGTATAGAGAGAAGAAAAATACCTATATCTGATACTGATTGACTAGAAAAAAGCATATAATAAAGAGCCAAGAGAGTGGATTGGTGACTTAAAAAACAATAAGTGTCAGAAATGTATATGAGAGTGATGTAAGGGTTCTATAAACATGTGAAAACAGAAATTAGGAATTAATATAAAGAAATGGATGAGGTCAACATCAGTGTTATAGTACACTAGGAATCACCACTGAACCCATTTTTATTCGCAGTGTTTTTTAACACCATCATAGCACAGGTTGAGGAAGAGGTGCTTTACTGTCTAGGATATGAGGATGATATTGTGGTTATCAGGGAAAGGAATTAGAAAAATATCCATCCATCCATCCATCCATTTTCCAACCTGCTATATCCTAACACAGGGTCATGGGGGTCTGCTGGAGCCAATCCCGGTCAACACAGGGCACCAGCCCACCGCAGGGCACACACACACCCACACATCAAGCACACACTAGGGACAATTTAGGATCATCAATATACCTAACCTGTATGTCTTTGGACTGTGGGAGGAAACTGGAGCACCCGGAGGAAACCCACGCAGACACGGGGAGAACATGCAAACTCCACGCAGGGAGAACTCGGGAAGCAAACCCACGTCTCCTTACTGCAAGGTAGCAGCGCTACCACTGCGCCACCACGCCACCCATTAGAAAAATATGAACAAGTGAAATGACACCTTAAACAAGAAAGACATGAAGATAAGTGCAACAAAGGCATACTGTAATTAACTTACGGTTAAAGAGGAACTTTCTCTAAAGATGGCAAACATCAACTTACTAGATCGCCGTCATTCACTCACTTGGGTCCCAGAGTGCAACACGTTGAGAGGGGAAAGAACAGTGAAATGAGTAAACAAAAATAAAAATAAATAAAGAGAAAAGCATTGGATAAGTCAAGGAAATGAAAGGAGTTAATTGCAACAGAAACATGCCTCTCAGATTAAATTAATCAGCTTACAAAGCTGTTGACTTGATATATGAAACAAACTTTTGGACAATACATTCAATGGAAGTCCACAGGATTTGTGCAACTGACACGCAGATATTGCACTGGATCTATGGAGTCCATGGAAAAGACAGAATAAGATAAGATGTCACAAAATCTTCTGAAATACAGAGAAGAAAGGATGAGTACATCAGGAAAAGAATGATGAAAGTGGAAGTTCTAAGTGTGAGGATAAGGGGAAGGCCATGGAAGACATGGCCGAAATGGTATCCAACAGAAAGTAATCGAGAGCAAGTTCTCACATACGTGACCACAAATGGCTTAGAACTCGTGGTTTTAGAGGAAAGGAAAACATGATGTAGCCCAAACTGGCCTAAGCAGGACTATATAAGCAGCACAGATTACATGTATGTAAAATAACTATGAATATGTCTAATTTTGTTTCTGGAATGACAATATTTTGAATTCTTCAAAACACAATTGGAATTACTCTCATTTAATAGCTGACCTATTTTTCTCCAAGTAACACATTCAGGGACATTATACATTTCTTGCAAATATATCTTCTTCTTAATTGTACTAGGTACCACATTGATAAAATAAATCCTTAGGATACAGTAACAGTGATAGGCATTCTGGTTCATTAATCTGATTCAAATTATTTGGTTCACTTCAGTAAAAATATTCAGATCATTGACTTACTGATTCTTTCATTAATGATAATGGGTTGCAACAAGTTTCTTGATAGACCTTTCCTCCCTTACACACTCAAAAGAAAGGAGTCAATTAAGGTTGTTTGGGCACGTCATAAGGATGCTCCCTGGGCGGCTCCCTCTAAAGCTGTTTCAGGCACATCCCACTAGGCCGAGACTCTGCGACTCATCCAAGGCATGCTGAAGAGATTCTATCTCTTAGCTGGCTTGGGAATGCTTGAGGATTTCCCAAGAAAAGCTGCAATCTGTAGTTGGGGCAGGGATATCTGGGCTGACCTGTTTGCCCCACTGCCGCCTCAACCCTCAGCAGGAAAAGTGGCGGAGAAATTAGGTGATTGTGATTAAACATTTCAAATGATCAACAGTAAAGCTGAATGAGACAACATTCTGTTTTTTGTATTGATTGCTTGTAAATATTGAGGCAAGTGGTCCCATTTGTGATTCATTGACAGCTGTAACTGGAGAGATGACTCAGAGTTTATGATTTGTTTAGACTTCGGTTCACAAGTTAATTTACAGATTTGCTAAAAAGTGTAATTCAGCTCAGCATTTAATATAGTTTTACAGACATTCTCACAGCTGAATTCCCACACTCCTTTTACATTTTAAAAGGGAAGCAATTTTTGAATGGCTTATTTGCTTTTTTTATATACCTTTTTTATAAGAAAAGCATAATTTATAATTAACTGCTCTTCTTGTATAATTACATTTAAGGGGATTCCTATTAGTTTATAGTAGACTCACGGGGTCAGACGTAATTCTCAAATGAGAATACACATCTGGGCACAACCCGTTAAAAAGTGTGTAGCGAATAGTGGTGAAATCCTGCACTGCAAAGGTTACACCCACAGGGCTTCTTCCTAAAACACTCTCCCTCAATTCCTCCAGTCCGTGCATTTTAAACTGCCACTGTGGTATCAGGGAGAAAGTAAAAGATCTGAACAAAAGACTTGATGCTAAGTGAGAATAAAAATCTAAAATTACTGTTATCCATTCAGAAGCTGAAGCTTAATAATTAATTTGCACACTGTATTGAGTGCTTGACAGTAGAGACAGACAGACAGACATGACACCAGAATTACTCTCGGGCTTCTAATAAAAGGAGCAGCCTCGTTTCATTCTGGGATTCAGATTTGGAAGGAGGAGGAGGACAAAGCATGCGGAGAGGAGTGAAAGAGGCTGAAAGAAGAGAAGACACAGAGTTACAGAATAGCTTTGTATTGATACATGACAGTGGTTGTGGTATGGGAAACAACAGAGGAAAATGATTAGACTTACAGGAATCCAAGGCAATATATAGCAAATAAGGAGGGGAGGGTAGGTGAATGTGAGGGGGTTTGATGAGGTGGGGTTCGGAGAGTGTTGGTTGTAAAGTCTTATTTATTATGTGTATGTTCTTTTATTCAAGCCTGCATATACTGGGTTCATGTCCAAATGTCTGTTAATGTTTTTTTTATTGCATAGCTATGTTTCTGCCAGTTCTCTGGCACTTTTAGTATTAGCCTTGAATTTTACTTGCACTGAGTCCCATTTAAATGTGCGTCTGGTCAAACTTTTATATGTGTAAATCAGAGACTTTATGACCATCATCCTTTGGTCCCCATTTCATCAATCTCCCCTCCCCTCCTTAGTCATTTTCTTCTGATGATGATTCCCGATAGGAGTCAACAGCTCCTATATGTATATATATTTATATATATACTATATAAATGCAAAGAATTATTATTATTATTATACTTTTAAATTGGTTCAGTTCACCAGAAAAAAAAACTGATTAGGACTTGTACATAAAACATTGCAGGGCATGTGTCTGAATTACTTCAGAATGACCTTCTCCCAACCATCTTGATTTGTTATTCTTAGCCAGTCCACAATGCTAATAATAATAAGCCAAAAAATTTCTGATTCTTATTTGCAGGACACTGGAATCAGTGGTAAAACAAAAGTATAATTTCTTAAACATGCTGTATGATTCCTAATTTAAAGTCATGGTCAACAATAAATACCAGATTTTAATGCCAATGCCTTATTTGAAGTAATCACACAAATCTTGGTGCACAAAAAAAGTGATTCAAGTTATCTCTTGACCCTAACTCAGAACACCATCAGACTCAGTACTAAAGTGCAGCTGAGTGATATGAAGTACAGTACATCTGCTCTTAAATGTGTGAGATTATTTGCTTTGTATTATTATGTAACGTATCTTACACATAGTACATGTATTAAATGTATGCTGTTTACTTGCAGCACTTTTGCATTACTTTTTTGTGGTGATAAGAATTCCTTTTTTCCTATGATACATTGTTTATTTGTCATATACTATACAAGTTTCAAGAAAAAAAGGGCTCTAGAAAAACTTTTTTTTCTGCCTGAGCTACATCTGCTTGTGAGAGAATGCAACCATGAAGACACTAAGCAGATGGTTAGAGACAATATTGTTTTTGAAATTATTTGCAAAAATAGGAGCAGAGAAGCAATGTGTTATGTTTGAATTTTTGTTGGAAAACCAATCGGTTTAGGCAGGTACAGATCATCATCATATGTCACCTTTGGCCAGGGACCCTTGGGAGGACCCTTACCCTGCAAACCCTTCTCTGGACTGAGAAAGGCATATTGCTTATGTTACAGCATTATACTATTACTTGTACATTATGATGTAGACTGTCAGTTTTACGTGGAAACTAAAGAACATGTTTTAGTTCACAGTACAAAAGCTAAACTGTCACTGAATCTTTATACCTGGAAAATAACATACTGTACATCACACATCTATTGAAACACCAAAAAATGCTACACAGACATAATTAAATAAAATCAAAATACAGACATGTGAACATCAGCAATTCATGATCATGTTATCATTTTATCTGTAATATAAACAATGCTGAAAAACATATATTAAACGGCGTAAATTTACTAGGCTAGTGTGCTGTTTTGAGCGTCCATACAGAAAAATTATATAAATGTATACTCTATATAAATTGTACATTTGCAGTAGGTTATCAATAGGCATCAAGTTCCCTTAAACACTAAGCCACAAGCAGCACAAGCAGAACCTGAAACTTAAAAAAGAATTAATCTAGGAAGAAAAACTTATCTATCCATTATCCAACCCAATCCAACTACAGGGTCACGGGGTGTTATGGAGCCAATCCCAGCCAACACAGGGCTCAAGACAGGAAACAAACCCCTGGCAGGGCGCCAGCCCACCGCAGGGCACACGCACACACACATACACACTAGGGACAATTTAGAATCACCAATGCACCTAACCTACATGTCTTTGGACTGTGGGAGGAAACCGGAGCACCCGGAGGAAACCCACGCAGACACGGGGAGAACATGCAAACTCCACGCAGGGCGGACCTGGGAAGCGAACCTTGGTCTCCTAACTGCGAGGCAGCAGCGCTACCCACTGCGCCACCGTGCCACCCCCAAGAAAAGCCTAACAAAAGTAAATACAGAAAGACTTAAAAAGCTTGTTTTTGATATTTTTCCTATTACTGAATTTTGTTTTTTTCTTTATTTTGCTGCATTAGCTTAAAATGGATTTGCCAGATTTGGATTCTAGGTCTTTGCTAGAGAGGTTTCTAAACCTCTACCATTCATTTATTAATTACTAATGTACCATCAAAAAAAGGATTTTCTTTTTCTTTTGCTGCTTGTAACACCTGTACACACAAATAGGGTATGCAGTCAGTTGGCAAGCATACTGTAGGTCAAGTAATACATAATGAACGTCCTAATATTCCTAAAATAAGGCCAAGTCCTGGGGAGAGTGGATAAATGACTGACATAGATGAAGTCCTCTAATTCTGCAAAGAGCTCTTATCACCATCTCATTGTTAATGCCTCAATATGTTTAGCTTAATTTATTCTGCAGAATGGAGTGAACCACCCTGGTCTATTTATTTTTGTGTTACTCATACCATTACTTGCTCAGCAAGCAGTACTTCATTATCATTAGGTTACATTTAAGGATAAGGATTCATTTTACACACGGTATTGCAAAATTAAACCTACGCTGGGCAGCATTTTTGCTTGTTTACCTTCATATTAAATAAGAAATGTGTCTTCTTACGAAACTTCCTCGTAACAATACTCTATAACCACTGGTAATACACAATTGCAAACAATATATATATATATATTTTTTACTTACAAACTATTGCAAAAAAACAAAAGTGTATTGTGTAGTGCCAGAGACAGAATCGATATGAGAAAAATTGGATCTATATTTTTTCTGTCTTTTCTTCAGCAATGGTCCTAAAGAAAGATGCGTACAATAGTAATAGTATAAGCAGTGTCTGTGAATGCCAGATATTCCTTTTGGTCTGATCTCTCCAGCTAAATTGAAAGTAGTGGCTTGAGAGATACTTAAAGTCAGAGGAGGCTTTGGAAATATTTTTGCTAGATTTATTTCAAACCTGGGTATGACTGATAAAGGGGAAATTAGAAAATATATAATAAAGAAAATATGAATGGAAGTGTAGATGTAAGCAGATTAAATTCTGCTGTAAAAATGAAGGGAGGCACTGTATAATTAAAGTGTATTTGATTTTGAGTGCTCTATTAGTAATTACATTAAGTGACGTGTGCTTCTATTATACTTTTGCTTTTATTTGCTTTTTTCTTTGTCTGATGTTTTTAATTTTTATTAATCCCTTCTGTGCTGTCTTTTATTTTTGCTTTCTTATCACAATTTTAATAATTCATAATTGATAATCATTTACTGTACTCTTGGTTTAAGAAATACAGCATTGGTCTTATATAATTTTATGTAATTTTACAAGGCTTATTATCTTAATGTTGGTAATTATTCAATGTAAATCTCATTTAATTTCCTTATTTGGTTTTTAATTTGTTTTATTTTTAATTTTTATTGATAACAAGAAAAACTCTCCCAGTCATGTCTAATTGGCTAACAGACATTTCCGTGGAAACCTTTCAAAATATTAAAAATTATTCTAATTTGTTTTATTTTATTTTTAACTATTTCATTTTCTGATAAATATCTTGCTTTACTATCATTATAATTAGTTGGAATCCTAGGTATATAATTTGAATAATCTTAATGTTAATGCAGTTTAGTATATTTATAACTAACCTATCAAATATTATTCATGTTTTCATTTATCAAAGCCCAGTAATAATATACAGTATTTAGGTCACTACAATTAAACTTAAGTGAGATTAATACTTCACCTTCATTTTAAAATGTTTTGTTTCGAGTTCTCATATTCATTAGTAATTTGCAGTGGAAATTTGTATATGTGACAATATTTATGCTATGACTCTACTGAGTTGTGGTGGGCTGGCACCCTGCCCGGGGTTTGTTTCCTGCCTTGCGCCCTGTGTTGGCTGGTATTGGCTCCAGTAGGTCCCCGTGACCCTGTAGTTAGGATATAGTGGGTTGGATAATGGATGGATGGACTCTACTGAGTATAGTAAAATTCCTACTTGCACTTGCTGATCAACGTGGAACACACATGCAGTGCTGGGATGTGAAGTGGTTGACTAGTGGTCATTTTGTGATTTATTTTACCCATTTTTATAAGTGTATAATGGTTCAAAACAAGGCATTGTATTACATAGTTGAGGCAGGATCACTGCAAATGTCGAGTAAGAGCTAGTTATACACTTCTCTAATTAGCGATTGCAGAATTTCAGCATTTGAAACTTCTAATCACTTTCTTCTATCATCATTGAATACAGTTTTCTAAAAATACAAAAATCTTAATAACATGGATAAATCATCCATCCATCCATTTTCCAACCCGCTGAATCCGAACACAGGGTCACGGGGGTCTGCTGGAGCCAATCCCAGCCAACACAGGGCACAAGGCAGGAAACAATCCTGGGCAGGGTGCCAACCCACCGCAGGACACACACAAACACACCCACACACCAAGCACACACTAGGGCCAATTTAGAATCGCCAATCCACCTAACCTGCATGTCTTTGGACTGTGGGAGGAAACCGGAGCGCCCGGAGGAAACCCACGCAGACACGGGGAGAACATGCAAACTCCACGCAGGGAGGACCCGGGAATCGAACCCAGGTCCCCAGATCTCCCAACTGTGAGGCAGCAGTGCTACCCACTGCGCCACCGTGCCGCCCTGGATAAATCATTACACTTTAAAATTGGAAAATCAAAAGCCTCCATCATTACCTCAAAATATAAGAACTATATAATAATAGAGAGTTCTAGACTGGAAATGGGTTGGGGTGGCAAATTTTTTCCACTTTATCTACAGGGTGGTCCAGATCTAATTATGCAACTGTTTGACTGACAACAGTCTCCCCGCCATCAACAAAAAGAATTTTAAGTGAAATCTCTATGTGCAGGGCAGGTGCTGTGAATTCTCTATGTAATAAACTTAATAAGTTATAGTGTAATGAAAATTGCATAATTAGATCTGGACCACCCTATATGAAAAGAGTTCTAGTGGGGTTATAAAAGTAATGGTTGGGAAAAATTACTTAAACAGTTACTGAAACAAAGAAAACTCAGGCTTGCATATGCATCAAATTATTGCAACAGCACATTCATGGTTAAAGATATGTGAAACCTCGTAAAGGAAGATTTTAATGGTGTCTTAACCATATTTTAGACCGTTCATCACCAACTGTCACTGCAATGTCTAAGACAACCTGGATAATTTCAAGGATCATAACTTGTCTAACCCAATAAGGTTTCCTAATCTGTACTCAAGGCAATATTCTTTCTGTTCTTAAGTGCATCACAGTTATTACAGAATAGACTATTGTTTTATCAATAATAAAATCCCTCTATTCATTTTTGCCATTATGATGACATTGTTACTTATTCTGCTCCTCTTATTCTGAAAATTGTTAAAATTTTAAGCAGCACTAGGAGTTTCTAAGAGACTTGTGATATTTGCATTGGCCACATGAGAAACAGAGCAACTATTGTTTAAATCATGACACTTTTATTTTGAATGTGAGTAAATTGCTAATAAAAATCTGACCTAGAAACTACATAAGAATGACCTTTGAATTAGAATCACACAAAATAATAATTATAATGGAACTAAAGTCAATGAACATTTAAAATAAGTAATATATTTAATGTATACTATAAGGCAGGGGTTCTTAAATGTTTTAATCTGAGGACCCAAATTAGAAAAACGGTAAAATTAGTATTGTAATAACAGCAGAAGCATATTGTCATGAAAAGAAGTCTCAGGATCCTCACTGGCCAACCCTCAGTCAGGCTTACTTCCAACTACGACAGTAAACTTCAGCCTGGCTAGGCCCCAAAATGGAGAAGCTAGGCTAGTTAACAAAGTTCAAAAAAGTACTTAATATCCCAAAATGTCCCTCAAGAGCTAGACGTTGAGCAAAAACCCCAACTTGTAACCAAAAAGGCAACCAACAATCTTTACAAATAAGACTTATTTATTTATGAAACAAGGATTTGTCTAAAAGGGCAATGGCACAGTAAACAAGTCCAAATCCATTAATCCAAAGATCATAATCCAAATACAGTAACAAGAAACTGGCACAACCAAACCGGCTTTTGTGCATATTTTACAATAGAAAATGAACATATGGTTAATACAACAATAATAAATATTCAAAATAGGGAGCAGATTCCTGAGCTTTATCATTATCAATGTAAGGGCTTACAAGACTGGACAAAAATAAATTCTTCTTTATAATGGTTATGATAATAGGATATGAAGATTATTGAAAGAGCAGTATAAACGGTCACTTAATAATAATAATTCTTTGCATTTATACAGTGCTTTTCTCACTACTCACGGTGGCGCAGTGGGTAGCGCTGCTGCCTCGCAGTTAGGAGACCTGGGTTCGCTTCCTGGATCCTCCCTGCATGGAGTTTGCATGTTCTCCTCCGGTTTCCTCCCACAGTCCAAAGACATGCAAGTTAGGTGCATTGGAGATTCTAAATTGTCCCTAGTGTGTGCTTGGTGTGTGTGTGTGCGTGCCCTGCAGTGTTTGTTTCCTGCCTTGCCCCCTGTGTTGGCTGGAATTGGCTCCAGCAGACCCCCGTGACCCTGTAGTTAGGATATAGCAGGTTGGATAATGGATGGATGGATTTTCTCACTACTCAAAGCACTCAGCAATTGCAGGTTAAGGGCCTTGCTCAAGGGCCCAACAGAGCAGAGTCCCTATTGGCATTTACGGGATTCGAACCTGCAACCTTCCGATTGCCAGTGCAGATCCCTAGCCTCAGAGCCACCACTCTGCCTAATTTACTCACTTGACTCATGGTGACTGCTTGCAGAAATCTTGGTGGTATTGAGTTACAGTAAATAAGAAACAGTCAACAAATTATTAAATAATAATAATGCAGTTTTTCTTAAATAACATTACTTTAAAAAAATATTGTTTTTTGAATGAGCTCAACCATTAACAATACGTTCTTACAAACAAGCTTGCAAATTGCTCAGCATGTCCTAGTTTTCTTTTAATAATTCAATAAACTAAATAAAATTATGGAGTGGTGTAGCAGAATTATTCCATAAAATATTTTGCAGGTGATAAGGTAAATCTTAATGCAGATTTTGACTGTTACCAAATAACATTGTGCTGATCACTGAGAGTTGTGCTCTCCGGCCTGTCTCACCCTTTTCAATATTTTCTGATGTTACTGTTCTCAATGGTCAACCAAAGACATCCTTTGCACCTCCAGTAGATTGAACTTAAGCATTTAAAATAGTGTTACTGGTAGGAATTCTTCGCTGGGGTATATTATACTTATAATAAAATCTCATTTGCACCTCTGTTACTGATTTGGATTCAACTTATGCCAGAAGCAAACACCAGTTTTCCATGGACATTGAAACTATATTTAGCATACATCACTGCTACAGCATTATACAGTAAATGCCCACACTCTATTCAGTCATTCTGTACAACACCTGAAAATTGTCACATCCTTGTGCCACACCAGTTATTTTTGATTTGACATTCCTGTCTAGCACTGCAGACATTTCCTCTCACATGCTTGTCTGTGTCATTCCTTCCACTCTTCCCTTTCTTGTACATATCTTTGCTGTCAGTAATCTCAGATTTAACATTTGACAGTTTGTGGGGTGGCTGGTGCTGTCTTGGAAACATTATTTATGTTATATATTTTCATACTACTGTCGGGGTCTGTTTGGGAAATTCTGAAACTCCAGGGGGACCTCCGTGTGAGCATAGTGGCTCACAAGATTAACTGCCATACTGTTTGTGGTTATATATTAACTCTTATTATTCTTATTATTCTTTTTGGGAAATGCACTTTGCAATTGCCAGATAATCATTAAGTTGGGGATACTCATTTGCTGTAATAAGTAAGATAAGAAACTTAAATTAATGAAAAGCTTACTTAGTGTATCTTTATGTACAACCTTTATACTTCATTTTTTGTATCAGATGGGCCTGAAAGAGCTTAGGTCAGTTTCTTTTGGGGTTAGCACAAACAAGTACAGCCCGATCAAGAATAAAATGTCTATTCTAAAAAATGGTCTTAATGAGGTTTTTTGTTCACTTGTCTGTTCTGAGATTCAGCATTTATAGATACATATTAACCAAGGTGTAAATTACTAAAGGTCAGATAATTATTATAAAAACCCATGTTCAGAAATGAGTTAGCACGCACACACGAACCTTGCAGCTATCCTTGCTTGGGGCAGATAAAAAAATAAAGTGTGATTTATTTTATTCAGGTAGATTTTGAAAATTTGACATCTCTCTGATGTTCAAAAAAATTCAAGGAGGTAGTGTGATTGTGTGTATTGGACTATAGGCTTTTTGGGGGCAGCGTCTTAGGCATGCTCAAGTATGTTACTCCTATTGCCAACATGTTGTGATGTACTAAAAAACTTAGCACATATATTGTCCCCCCTCTCAACACACAACAATCTGTTTATTATTATTTCACAGATAGATTCAATGAAAAAATGGACTTTTATCCTATTGTTTAATTCCATTCTCTAAACCATTTAATCCAATTACTGGTCTCCTCACTCAAGGGGGCATTTTTGGGACAGAGCCTGTCCTTGCTGTATTGCATGCAAGGTAGGAACTGACTTATAATATCCATGAAAACACATTTGTTTAATGTAATTAAACTCGGTTTGCATTCAAAGTGAATGATATATTCTCCAAATATTTCATTGTGGGTTGCATGGCTTTTACTTTGGACTACATGCATTTCAGTATATGATTTATGTGTTTAAGAATTTCAGAATAATTCAGTATGTAGTACATAGTACAAGCGACAAGTGTTTAAGTGTACATTGTAAATGTTTCACCATACAGCACATACATTTCAGTAAATAATGTATGTGTTGTCACTACAGAGTGCATACACCTCAATACAGTATATAGCGTAAGCATTTCACTATAGAGTGCACACATTTAAGTATAGAGTTTATGCAGTTAAGAATGATTTATGTCTTGAATGGCACCTCATATATCACAGGTGTTGTTTATAGGCTACATCTCAGATCACATACTACTGCAATAAATAGCAGACCAAATAAAGAGTGGTATATTACTTGCTACAGAACTCACCCTTGGATGAAATCAGCTAATTTCACAACACCATCATGTGGCAACTTGTCATTTAAGAAACAGTGCTATAAGGTATACTTTAAGATGTTATACCCATCAGAATGTATTAAAAGTGAGGCTTTCAACAAAGACATTTTTGATATAACAGGAATTCCACAGCAGAAATGCATCATGTATAGAGAAGCTAGACAGATCTCCAAGACACAATGATCTACACCATTGGAAAGTCACAGACCCAGCAGCAGAATTTTATAAAAAAAAAAAACTCCCTTAAGAGTTGGACGGCAAAGGCGAACCAACTCACCAAACACCCAACAAAATAGGCACGGGCACAAGTTAAAAGGGCAAAGAGTGTTTTATTATGGGAAACTCTTCCCCAAAGCATTTCCTACCACAGCTACAAGTATGCTCAAGCATAATTAGAAAACACTTTATCTTCTCTTTGTCATCTCTCAGTTGCTGCCTCCTCCACACCTCTTTACAAGCTTTGTTTACCTCCACCCGACTCTAGCTCATCTCTGTGAGGCAGGCAGCTCCTTTTATGTTGGCCACCTCAGAAGTGCTTCTGCTTCTCCACCCACATGTAAGCACTTCCAGGTGAGGGGGAAACCCCATGCCATAGGTCTCCTCTGTCCTTGCAGCAGCCCCAGTTGGCACCCACGGAACCCAACAAGGCTAAGGTAAAGAACTCCAAGTCCTATGATGCCCTGTGGGAATATGGAGCATGGCTGCAACCTAGAAGAGCTGCCATCTAGCATTTTGGAAGAGGCATTTTCCTAAAGAAGCTGCCTTCCCCCATCCTTCCATTTCGTGGGTGTCCAGGCTGGGTCGAGTCAAATGTGATTTGGTAAAAGAAAGCAAAAAACTTCTCAATATCACTGGATACAGTTTGACTCTGACAGAGTCAATATAAAGTCAATTCGGGGTTTTGACCCAACTTATGTATATGGATTGCACCATACACTATTGCACAGAAACATCTGTTTGTGTGATTAATATATACTCTGAATATTTCTTTCCAGAAACTGGAACCAGGCTGGGCTGCTTTTTGTTAGAAAATCTATTTGCCTTTGTTATCCAAATCAATAAACAAGCAGATATAGAAGGAGAGTAAAGGATGGACATGAACCGAAAGTATCCCTTTATGTAGATCATGTGGTATACATGTATATTACCAATCCATATAAATCATTGCAAAGTTTATTAAGTTTATTGGATGAATACCATAGAAGTGCTGGCTGAAGCAGAAAATGTATTAAGCCAAATGCTAGTGAATCATCTTCTAGTCACCTTTCACAAACCATCTGATTAAAATAATTAAAATAGACTTTCTCCAAAATATTTTGCATCTTTTTCAGAGTATTCATATACAGTATGTATGTTAATAAATCCTTCCTTAGAAAAATTACATTTAAACATGTTTGTTACAATGCAAAGACACCGTGGATAAAATTAATCAGTACTACATAGATTCAATCAAAGAAGGCCATGGCACTGCCTGTCTCTCAGTTCTACTAATTGGTTTTGAATGCACTTATTTTGAGGGTTTAGGAAGATAAAGAAAGAAATTAACCCATACTGGCTTCATTAGCTTTATAAAGGAGATGTTATTTAAATTTAAATTTATGTTTTACTACTGCTGATTAGCGTCAATTAAACAGGGATCTGCTGGTTCAGCAGTAGCTCAGAACATGGCAGCAATGCAGATGACACTTCATTTTTATTATATGTAAATCAGAAAATACCTGCCAGGTTATCCTAATCTTCCTTCCGTACTGCAGATAAAGACTATATTATCTGACAGTAATGAAGATATATGCAATATTAGCCTGTTTAGAATTTGGCAAGAATATATTAGTTTTGTCCTTTATTAACAATGCTTCAGTATCTTGGAGTGACAATTAAATTGTGGACTATCTGATTTCAATAACTCTAGATGTGATCGGATGGTGTAGGAGTTGAATTTGATATGGAATATAGTATTACTTGTTGTATGCTTGATTATTAAGGAATTTTATTAAACTAATGTTGTTTTAAACATCAAACATTAAGTGCATTTGCCATGAATTTGTTAAATATGGTCAATTTGTCATTCACACATTCAATGATGGAGAACTGAAACTTGGGTGTGACCTCGTGCCAATACTATACTTAGTAGTTTCATCTAAATTTGGTGATAGTATCTTAGTGCAAAGCAATTGACCAAAGCTAAATTCCCCTCAACTATTCTGAATGCCAACTTAGTGTGTGTGGATCATAGTCGATAACATCTGCTCTGGTATAACCTGGACTGACCTGACCTGACATATATTCGCTCCATTTGCTGACTGTTGTTGACTTAGACTATTCCTCTGCGTTGTCTTCATTATTGAATTCACCCTTAAACTGCACCTTTGACGTCTTTTTGTCTAAATCTTCTAGTTAAATATAGACAGGCAGTGTGATGTATTGGGTAAGGCTTTGGACTTCAAGCTCTGAGGTTGTGGCTTGAAATCCTGCTACTGACACTGTGTGACCATAAGCAAGTTACTTCACCTGCCTGCGAGCCAATTGGAAAAACAAAAGAAATGTAATAAATTGTATCTCATATATTGTAAGCTGCCTTGAATAAATGTGTCAGCCAAATAATTAATTAATGTCTTTGGCTTTGTTTAACCTAAAAAAGGGTACTTCCAGCCACAAAGACTAAACCCCACAATGCCTATTTGCAAAAGGCATGGAATAAACCAGCAGATGACACCTTAGCAATATATTTTTAAAAAGTAAATTGTTTAAAATATCTAATCAGCATTTGACAACTATTTTATATTAGCTAGAAAAGTGTTTTCAAACAAGCAGGGAAACATGAATTAAGACATTTAAAATAATCAACGTACTTATTTTCTTATCACTAGCAAACAATAGAAATTGAGTAATTCCTCTGCTTGATTTATTAAATAATTTAAAAAATATGCTTATTAGACAAAACCTGTCAAAACTTTTTTTTTTAGTTTTTAATCTGTAAATATCTACCATTAGAACCAAACTCTCTTAATATTTCCCTATTTATCCTCTATACAGTGCATGCTCATTACAGCCACACTATCATCACCACTGCTACTTATGTGCGTTTAGTACTGTTGTTCCCTTTCTACTGTCTCTGTCAATGATGAAAGGTACACAGGACATTCATTATCTTGCCCTATTTGCTGTGGCTCTGTTCTGGATTAGCTAAAGCACTTTTTAAATACTGTTCTTGGTTCTATTGCCCTTGTTCTTTATTCATAACAAATGAATTTACAACAAGCATTTATGCTTATGTAAATGCCATGTATGGCTGTTTTCTTTATTTTTCCTTGGGTTTTTTTGTACTGTATTTCCAAAAGTATTTAGTCAGACTATATATGTTTTGAGAAAGGCTTCTCAGTGTGAATCATATTTCATATACAAAAACGAGCAGGCCCTGCAGTATAAAAATTCATTGTTGCAAGATAACCACAGGGTGAAGATCTCCAAGATGAGTAAAGTTCCCTGATTATAGTAGTAGGGTAGCAGAGGCAATACTCGGGCTAATACATATCCTTTTGCCTAAGAAAACAAAAATGGAATGTCTGAGTGACTGCAGACTAGTGGCAGTCCAATCATGATAAAGTGCTTTGAAGGACTGGTGCTGAAACACATTAAACAGAATGTTCCAGATACCAGATAGCTGTGATCACCTCCAGTTTGCATATTGTCACAACCAGTCCACAGAGGATGCCATATTCCTTGCTCTCCATACCATACTGGAACATCTGGATAATAAAAACTGTTATGCTACAGTTTATAGACATTTAATACTATTGTACTGTCAAAGCTGGCCGCCAAACACTTCATTTTAGGACTTAGTGCCAGACTCTGCAATTGGATGGACTCTCTCACCAGCAGACCTCAGCATGTATGGACTCAACACAGGCATTCCACAGAATAGTGTGCATAGTCCATTTCTGTACTATTTCTTCACCTATGACTATGCAGCCAGACAGAACTCCAAATACATTATTAAGTTTACTGATGGCACTATGATCATAGGCCTGGTCACCAATAATGATGAGACATCTTAGTGAGAAAAGGTCTATCTGGTGTCTCAGTGGTGCCAGGACAACAATATCACCATTAATGCCAGCAAAACCAAGATGCTGGTGATATACTTCAGCAAGTAGAAGGCACACCACTCAGTGCCTTCAAAAAGTATTCAAACCCCTTTATGTTTTACACGTTTTGTTATATGATCACGGGACGAGAACCTACAAGCATTTCTTTGTGCCTGGCAATCTAGGACCTTGGGATGATCTGTCTCCGTGATTATATTAAATTCGCTTTGCTGATCTGCTCCCGTTTCATCCTACAATACTCTACGACTGGGAACTGATCTGATATTCATACTAATCTGGCTTTTGGCTCCGGGGCGATCACGCCTGAAATTACCAAGCGTTACAGTTTGTGGCTGTGTATTGGAACCTCCAACTCCTGCTACCTCCTCATGCTATGCTTTCTGCAGCTTTACTATCGCCGCTCACCTACTCTACCACACCCGCCTGTCCTACCGGTTCCGCTGTGCTGTGCTGCTTCTCCACTGCTATTCAGATAAGTATTGCCCAGTATCATGCTAAAATACTCTCATGACAAACTCCTTCTTATTAAACAGTTTGTCCAGAGCAAATGGTCTGACTGCAACATCCTAAAGGACGCCGGTATTTTGCAGCGCCCAAAATATATACATCGCGGGTCAGGTCGCCGCCACTGCCGGGCTGCGAATGAAAAGACCACCGGCAGCATTTGCTCAGGAATACGCCGTCCTTCTCATTACCCTGGAAATAGAATTGTCGGTGTGCCAAATTTGCATTATGTGGAAATAAACCCTGATTACGGCACTGTGCAGAAAGAAGCCTCATTATGTAATGTTGCACTGTTTAACTCGAGGTCTCTTAATGGCAAAGCATTGGTGCTGTCAGAACTCATCACTGACACCAAACTTGATATTCTGTGTTTAACGGAGACTTGGCAAAAACCGAATGAATTTGCGTCTCTCACAGAGGCGACTCCAATTGGTTTCACTTTCCACTCAGAGCCTCGCAGCTCAAGACAAGGAGGCGGGCTGGCAGTAATTATCAGAGAAGACTTAAACATTAAAAGAATCCCAATTGACTGCCCATTGTCTTTTGAGTGCCTGGCTCTTAAACTAATAACGGAATCAGGTCCTGTCTCACTCATTGTTCTCTATCGTCCCCCAAAATACAATGCATCCTTCTTATCCGATCTGATTGAACTTTTGACCCACCTAAGCTCTTACTCTCAGAGAATTATGCTTCTTGGTGATTTCAACATCCATATTGACATTACTACATCTAAACTGAGAAATGAATTCCTGTCCGTACTGGACTGTTTTGACTTGACACAACATGTTGATTTTCCAACCCATTCTGGCGGTCATATATTGGACCTGATCTGCACTTCTGGACTATCTGTTGCCAACATTTACAGCACTGATTTGGGACTCTCTGACCATAAAGCAGTATTTTTCACTGTCTCATTACCTATCCCACCTCTTACCTGTAAACGACAAATTTCTTACAGAAACCTTAAAAATATCTGTCCCTCTATCCTTTCTGGATCCATTTCTGATCTTTTACTGTCTGCACCTATTCCACCAACACTAGATAGTTTTGTTGACCACTATAACTCAGCCCTTCACTCAGCATTAGATAAAACAGCTCCTTTAAAACATAACGAGGTTTCCTTTAAGCGCTCAGCTCCTTGGTATAACTCAGAATTGCGATCTATGAAAGCAGCTGGCCGACGCCTTGAGAGAATGTCACGTAAGACTGGCCTCACCGTGCACATCCAGGCTTTCTCTGACCACCAAAGAGCTTACAGAGAAGCACTAACTTCTGCCAAGAACACCCATTATGGCAGAATAATAGAAAGTGGCCATGATAACCCAAGGGTTTTGTTCTCTGTAGTTAATAAACTACTCGAACCCGCATCTGGTCCAACTACCTCTTCTACTGAAGTCTGTGAGGAATTCCTCCACTTTTTCCGTAACAAAATTAAAGATCTAAATAATTCAACTAACATAAATATATCATCTGTTTATATCTCTCCCTGTTTTCCCACTCCATCCAGCTCCTTCTCTAAGTTCTCACCAGTCACCTCTGCGTTTGTTAATAACCTGCTTTGTAAGATGAGGCCGACTACTTGTGTACTGGACCCCATCCCCACCACACTACTTAAATCCTGCCTTCATGCCATAATCCCGACTGTTAAAACAATAATAAACTCATCCCTTGACACTGGCTCCGTGCCACTCACTTTTAAAATTGCTTCTGTAACCCCAATGTTAAAAAAGTCTGGTCTTAATGCTGACAATCTTAACAATTTCCGGCCTATTTCCCATTTACCTTTCCTGTCAAAAGTTCTTGAGCATGTTGTAGCTTCCCAACTCACCAATTACCTAACCTCTAATAATTTGATGGAACCCTTTCAGTCTGGATTCAGGGCGCGGCACAGCTGTGAAACTGCTCTGCTACGGGTAACCAATGATTTGCTTATGGCAGCAGACTCTGGACAAACCAGCATATTAATTCTGTTAGACCTCAGTGCAGCATTTGACACTGTCAGACATGACATCCTACTGTCCAGAATGGAGAACATGCTGGGTATCTCTGGCACTGCCCTCCAGTGGTTCAAGTCCTATCTGAGTGATAGGCAAGAGTTTGTTAGTCTTGGCAACAGCAGATCCAACTCCGTGCCAGTCACACAAGGAGTCCCTCAGGGCTCTGTCCTTGGTCCTCTGCTTTTCTGTATTTATATACTTCCCCTTGGCCATATTATCCGTAGTTATGGATTGGGTTATCATTTTTATGCAGATGATACCCAGCTCTACTTCAATGTTAAAAGTGGAACTTCATCAGAGCTTTCTCAGCTCACAACCTGCCTTAGTGAAATTAAAACCTGGATGGAGCAGAACTCTTTAAAATTAAATTGCAATAAAACTGAACTCCTGCAAATTGGGACTAAAATGCAACTTAATAAAATGAGCTCCTTCCCAGTCCATCTTGGCAGTGATCTCATCAGACCTGCCTCTACTGTAAAAAATCTTGGTGTCATTTTTGATTCCTCCCTCACTTATTCCACCCACATAAATCACATTAAGAAACTTTCTTACTTTCACCTCCGTAACATATCCCGTGTTCGCTCCTTCCTCTCCTTCTCTAATGCTGAGAAACTTGTCCATGCTTTTATCACATCCCGCATCGATTATTGTAATTCCCTACTGGCAGGTGCCCCTTCTAATCTTATATCACAGCTCCAGCTTATTCAAAACTCAGCTGCAAGAGTCCTTACTCGAACCAGCAGCAGCGAGCACATCACATCCATCCTGCTCCATCTTCACTGGCTCCCTGTGTCCTACAGAATCGAATATAAAATCCTACTAATAACCTACAAAGCTTTAAATAACCTCGCACCAAACTACATCAGTGACCTTCTCCATCACTATGTGCCTGCCCGCCCACTAAGGTCCTCTGATTCTGGTAATCTTGTTGTGCCCCTCACTAATCTACACTCTATGGGTGACAGGGCCTTCAGCTGTATAGCGCCCAGACTCTGGAATGACCTACCAAAATTAATCAGGTCAGCTGACTCCATGAATTCTTTTAAAAAACAACTCAAAACTCATCTGTTCAGGAAGGCTTTTAGCTCTACTTGACTTTATTACCTTTCTCTCAGTTTACATCTCTGTCAAGATGCCAATGTAACCTGTATGTGTGTGCGAGACCATCAATTATGTTGTCTGTTTTTTTTCAGAATTTACTGTCTTAATCTTCTTTATTTATTTATCTGGTTTGTACAATGCTATATACTGTATATTCTGCCGTTCTTTATTATATTCTGTAAGTGCCTTGAGCATGGGAAAGGTGCTATATAAATAAAATGTATTATTATTATTATTATTATTATTATTATATTGCAGTTGTGATGGAAACCAGGGCATCAGCGAGCCCCAAACCCCCGACACGAACAAACACAGAGTCCCAGGTTCAAATAAGGATGGTTTATTCATCAAATCCTCCACAAGTAGCCAAAGCACAAGTGATCTCTCTCTCTCTTACTACAAATGACAATTCCTCTCTCCACAATACTCTTACCACCGCACTGCCCTCCTTGAGTGTTGAGTGTTGCCTTCCTCCCTCTCAGCTCCGATTCGCCTGGGTAATGGAGTGCGGCCCCTTTTATATATATTATGAGGGTCACCTCCCAGGAAACCTACCTGGCAGAGACTCCAACAGCCTGGATGGACCACGGGAGATAGCTTACACAAGGCATTGTCTCTCACAGAATGTTAGATGGCAGCACCCCTGTGATACAGCAGTACCACAGATTCCCACAGGGTATCTTGGGAACTGCAGTTTTTTGCTTCAGCCCAGTTGGGTTCTGTGGGTGCAGAATGGACTAGCAAGCCGTACTCCATTGGGCTCCAGCCTCACCCAAAAGTGATTCCAGGCCATAGTTTGGGTACACCAGAAGTTTTATATGAAAGGAGCTGCCTGCTTCAACCCCAGGAGCCAGAGTTGGGAGGAGGTGGACAAAGCTTGCCAGAAGAGCAGAGGAGGCTGAAAGGATGAGACAGAGGCAACAAATTTGCAGAAAGTTACAGACTGCTGTATATTGAAACTGTAATTGTGGTTGTGGTGTGAGAAACATTTGCTTTGGAAGAGTTTACCACAATAAAAAGCTCATTGTGCTTAGTGCTTGTGTTCAAGGCTGTTTGTGTTAGATGTTTGGGGAGCTGCAGCGCCCCCTGGTGACCACTATACATATATATATATATATATCTATAATAATAAAAGGCAAAGCCCTCACTGACTGACTCACTCACTCACTGACTGACTGACTGACTGACTCATCACTAATTCTCCAACTTCCCGTGTAGGTGGAAGGCTGAAATTTGGCAGGCTCATTCCTTACAGCTTACTTACAAAAGTTAGGCAGGTTTCATTTCGAAATTCAAAGCGTAATGGTCATAACTGGAACATATTTTTTGTCCATACACTGTAATGGAGGAGGCGGAGTCACGTATCGCGTCATCATGCCTCCTACGTAATCACGTGAACTAAAAACAAGGAAGAGATTTACAGCACGAGTCACACGCGGGAACAAAGGTAAATGACGTTAATTTTTGACTGTCTTTTAATACTGTGTAAGCATACATATTAACACATGTGCAATTAAACGTGTGCATTTACGGGGTGATTTCTCAGGCTTAAAAGCTCACCTTTTATCAAACGCGGGAACAAAGGTAACTGACGTTGTTCACTGTCTTTTAATACTGTGTAACCATACATATTAACACATGTGCAATTAAACGTGTGCATTTACGGGGTGATTTCTCAGGCTTAAAAGCTCGCCTTTTACTAAAAAGGTAAATGCAAAACTATTTTCAATCAGTTTATTGAAACGCTTCCGTTAAGGATTGCAATAACATATTCGCGAGATAAAAGAACGAAGTAGGGGGAAATGGAGGAACAGCCGCAAACAGCGAAGAGCAAAAAATTAATTAAACAATTGAGAACGGAGCGAGTTAAGCATACAAGCATGTTCATAAGGGAAACAAAGCACGGTGTAAAACGTAAGTTTAAATTAAGTTTGTAGAAACGCTCCCACTGTGGATTGCAATAACATATTCGCGAGATAAAAGTTTAATGAGAAGACACGAGGTATAAACGAACCACACGCCGTGGCGCAACGTTAGGGGCAACAGTTTCAACCATTCTATGATCTGCTTCTCACAACTGAAAGACGGCACATGGCGGATGTTAGCCGACTTGCTGACCGGAACGTTAGGGGCTTCAACTATGGCGCTGACGCCACATCTCAGTGCCAACACTTTGCAGACTCTACTTAAAAGACACGCCCTCCTCACTGGACAGTTAAAAAGACCAATCAAACAAACGATGACATCAAGTATTACCCAATCAAAAGTAGGAAAGGAGGCATCTTCATAAAATGCGTGTGTGATGATTTGCATGACACGCTGCTTTAAAAAAAAAATTATAAAAAAAATACGGGATAAATCTCGTCCAGTATTGATTCAAAACGGGACTCGCAATTTCATTCTCAAACGCGGCACGATTCCGTATTTTAAAGGACGGGTGGCAACCCTACAGTGCCAGGTAAGCACCCATACAATCAGATTGTGATTCAGACTAGGAATGCAATGAATGTAATTTCCCCGATCTACATACAAGGCGAAAGTCTTGCAACATTCAATGATAAGTATTTATTAAGTACACCATGGCACATAAAAGAGCTTATGAAGCCTTGAACCGAAAAAAGCAAGATCTCAGAGATCGTAAAAAAAAAAAAGGAGGTAATGTCGTTTTACTCGCTGTACATTTTACTCAAACATTACCAGTTATTCCACGAGGGAGACCAGCAGATGAACTCAACGCGTGTTTAAAATCCATGCTTCTCCCACGCTCGGTTATATGTCGCGTGTTCTCGGGTAGGTACACCAAAAAATGTATACATTTAAGCATGTAATGGGCAAACAAAAAATGAGGTATACCCGAAGGCACTGCAGTAGTACTCAATTTAACTTTACTTCTTAAATGTTAATGTTTTACTGTTTAATAATTTATACGCTTCTTAATGCACGATAACATGGAGTGAATACACCATACGCATCTGCCCACGGCCGCCCTGGTGTGCGCAGATAGGAGTTGATTCTAAAATAAAATAAACATAAAAAGAGTAATACAATCATCACCCATAAAGCGGATAGCAGACGTGACGTATTATATGTGTACCACATTTCAAGTCAATAGGTGAAACGGTTTGCAAGCTACAGCTCATTTAAAATCCTGGACAGACCAACGAAAAGCCACGGTAGCAAATTATAGAAGAAGATTTTACTGTTTAATAATTTATATTTATATGAAATGTGCTTCTTATATATTACTTCATATTCTCATATGATAATGATGTTAATGTTGTTTATATTGATTTCTATGTTATTGTAAGTGCATCTATGTGTGTGTATGTATGTATGTATGTATGTATGTATGTATGTGTATATATATATATATATATATATATATATATATATATATATATATATGAAAAATCTATATATAAAAAATATATGTGTATATGTATATATAATATATCTGTATATGTGTGTATATGTGTGTGTATATGTGTATATGTATATATATATGACAGCAACACTCATAACAATGACAACACAATTACATTGACAATCATGTTACGTTATTTTTAAAATGTTTCCTTTACTTTTTCATAACCTCTTTAACACACTACTTCTCCGCTGCGAAGCACGGGTATTTTGCTATATATATATATATATATATATATGTATGTATGTATGTGTGTATATGTAGATATGTGTATATGTAGATATGTATATATATATATATATATGTTTATGTATATATATGTTTACATAACCTCTTTAACACACTACTTCTCCGCTGCGAAGCGCGGGTATTTTGCTAGTATATATATATATATATATATATATATATATATATATATATATATATATATATATATATAATATAATATAATATAATATAATATAATATAATATAATTTATAATACATATATGTATTTTCTTCTTTATACTTTTTATGGATATGTCTTTTTCTGGCATTGCATTATTGTCACCTGTTCTGAGGAAACATGCAAGTAATAATTTCATGTGCACTGGGTACATTATAAAATTTGCAGATGTCCTATATATATTCTTCTTCTTCTTCTTTCGGCTGCTCCCGTTAGGGGTTGCCACAGCGGATCATCTTCTTCCATATCTGTCTGTCCTCTTGTTCTGTTACACCCTTCACCTGCATGTCCTCTCTCACCACATCCATAAACCTTCACTTAGGCGTTCCTCTTTTCCTCTTCCCTGGCAGCTCTATCCTTAGCATCCTTCTCCCAATATACCCAGCATCTCTTCTCTGCACATGTCCAAACCAACGCAATCTCGCCTCTCTGACTTTGTCTCCCAACCGTCTAACTTGAGCTGCCCCTCTAATGTACTCATTTCTAATCCTATCCATCCTTGTTACACCCAGTGCAAATCTTAGCATCTTTAACTCTGCTACCTCCAGTTCTGTCTCCTGCTTCTGGTCAGTGCCACTGTCTCCAACCCATATAACATAGCTGGTCTCACTACCATCCTGTAGACCTTCCCTTTCATTCTTGCTGATACCCGTCTGTCACAAATTACTCCTGACACTCTTCTCCACCTATTCCACCCTGCCTGCACTCTCTTTTTCACATCTCTTCCATAATCCTCATTACTCTGTACTGTTGATCTCAAATATTTAAACTCATCCACCTTCACCAACTCTACTCCCTGTATCCTCACCATTTCACTGACCTCTCTCTCATTTACACACATGCATTCTGTCTTGTTTCTACTGACCTTCATTCCTCTCATCACTAGAGCATATCTCCACCTCTCCAGGGTCTCCTCAACCTGCTCCCTACTATCGCTACAGATCACAATGTCATCAGCAAACATCATAGTCCACAGGGACTCCTGTCTAATCTCGTCTGTCAACCTGTCCATCAGCACTGCAAATAAGAAAGGGCTCAGAGCCGATCCCTGATGTAATCCCACCTCCAACTTGAATCCATCCATCACTCCTACCGCAGACCTCACCACTGTCACACTTCCCTCGTACATATCCTGTACAGCTCTTAAGTACTTCTCTGCCACTCCCGACTTCCTCATACAATACCACAGCTCCTCTCAAGGCACCCTGTCACATGCTTTCTCCAGGTTCACAAAGACGCAATGCAGCTCCTTCTGGCCTTTTCTAAACTTCTCCATCAACATCTTCAGAGCAAACATTGCATCTGTGGTGCTCTTTCTTGGCATGAAACCATACTGCTGCTCACTAATCATCACCTCACTTCTTAACCTAGCTACCACTGCTCTTTCCCATAACTTCATGCCGTGGCTCATCAATTTTATTCCCCTATAGTTACTGCAGTCCTGCACATCCCCCTTATTCTTAAATATTGGCACCAGTACACATTTTCTCCACTCCTCAGGCATCCTCTCACTTTCCAAGATTCCATTAAACAATCTGGTTAAAAACTCCACTGCCATCACTCCTAAACACCTCCATGCTTCCATAGGTATGTCATGTGGACCAAAGGCCTTTCCATTTTTCATCCTCTTCATGGTTGTCTTTACTTCCTCCTTGCTAATCCGTTACAATTCCAGATTCACTATCTCCACATCATCCAAACTCTTCTCTCTCTCATTCTCTTCATTCATCAGCCTCTCAAAGTACTCTTTCCATCTGCTCAACACACTCTCCTCACTTGTGAGTACGTTTCCATCTTTCCCAGCTCAGTCCCTCTGTCTAGCCAATCGGTACAGTTCCTTTTCTCCCTCCTTAGTGTCCAAACCTCTCATACAACTCATCATATGCCTTTTCATTAGCCTATATATGTTACCTTTAAAAAGATTTGTACTAACAATCCTACCATTGAAACCAAAAAATGCATAAAATGTTGAATACAGTGTAATTGCAAAAATACAGTGATCCATTCCATTCTTTTATATAGTGGTTCACCTGGAATAAAATATTGGAGTCTAAGAAATGACAGCTCATTATTTCAAAACAATATACATTTAACCTGCCATAGTATAAAAAGAAAAACTCTTGGTGAATTCAATTAAAAAATCCTGGTAAATAGAATGCTTAGCACATGGAACTGAGCCCACAGACATCTTGAGCTATTTAAAAAGTGTAGCTGAGTTCATGCCAGAATAGGCATAATGTAAATAAATTCAGCTTATCTACCTTAAGGTGCAGCAGCTATTTTGTTCACAGTTTAAAAGTTACAAACATGGTAGCAAAAACTGCTATGATCTTTGGCAATTTAGCAACCCTTTATTGTGCCAGACATTAATAGAATAAGAAAATTGGTAAAGAAACCAAAATATTTAAATACATAATGTATAACATGAATCCTAAGTCAAGGTAAGTCAACATGAAAGAGACGTGAAAGGAGAGACGTCTGCCAACACGATTTAAACTGCCAACGCAGTGATACATTTTTCTGCAATGGGGCGCTTCTGGTCTGGCGGCAATACTAGAAGCACAGTGACATGGTAAAAGCAGAGAGTAGCATGACCTTCAATGTTAAATGAGTACAAAACTAGTAAAGCACTCCAGGCAAGCATCAGAAAGAGAAGATGTCCATTAACATTGTAGCTGATTTCCCTACATATGTCAGAAAATGATATACAGTATTCTTAATAGCTCACAGGTACAGTGTAGCTTTAGTAACTGAGACTCTAGTAATTTCTATGAGGAATTTAAATGCTATATACAGTATATCTCTGTATATTTAGTTTTTTTAAAAAATAATTTTATTGATTTTATTGAAATCACACAACATTCCATACAAATAGATTAATTTACAAGAATCAACCCCCACCCCTGAGAAAGAGAGCATGGGCAGCAGAATAAAACTTAAACCTAGTAAAAATAAGTAAATAGATAAATTAATAAGTGAATATAAATAAATGGTTGGCACCCTGCCTGGGATTGATTCCTGCCTTGTGCCCTGTGTTGGCTGGGATTGGCTCCAGCAGACCCCCGTGACCCTGTGTTCAGATTCAGCGGGTTGGAAAATGGATGGATGGATAGATCCTGTCAGGTTTTGAAAAATTTCTGCACAGATCCTCTAAGTGAGAATTTTATTTTTTCCAATTTCAAATAATATATAACATCAGTTACCCACTGACGTAATAGGGGAGAGTTAGGATTCTTCCAGTTGAGCAAGATAAGTCTACGTGCCAATCGTGTAGTAAAGGCAATTACAGTTTGTTTGTCCTTCTCCACTTTATGCCCATCTGGAAGTACACCAAACACAGCTGTTAATGGATTAGGAGGAATTGTGACACCAAGGCTGTCTGAAAGGCATTTAAAAAGTTTGTTCCAAAATGATGTTAATTTGGTGCAGGCCCAAAACATGTGACCCAGTGAGGCTGGAACTTGATTGCAGCGTTCGCAGGTTGGATCTTGCCCGGGAAACATTTTGGACAGTTTTAAGCGAGACAGATGTGCTTGATATATAATTCTGAGTTGATTAATTGTATGCTTTGCGTATATGGAGCTCAAGTGAATTCTCTGCATTGCTACCTTCCACTCCTTTTCTGATATGTTGAGGGAGAGATCCTTTTCCCATTGTCCTCTTGGATCTTTGAAAGGGAGGGACTCTAAAATGGTTTTATATATTGCAGAGATGCTGTCTAAGTCCTTGAAACTGATCAATATATTTTCCAGAATAGAGGGAGGTGGGAGGTGAGGAAAATTGGGCAGGTTCTGTTTAACAAAATTTCTAATTTGAAGATAGTGAAAGAAATGTGTTGCCGGAAAGTTAAATTTAGAATGTAATTGTTCATAGCATGTAAAGACGTTGTCTATGTACAGATCTCTAAGTGATTTAATCCCAAATGTTTTCCAGACATTAAAAACTACATATGTTTGCGAGGGTTCAAAAAAGTGGCTCTCGTGCAGAGGTGCCACCGTTAAAAGATTCTCTATCTTAAAATGCTTCCTACATTGGTTCCATATTCTGAGTGAGTGAAGCACTATTGGGTTATTAGTATATTGGCGATAATTTGCATTTATTGGGGTGCAAAGCAAGGAATATAAAGCAGAACTGTAGGATTTTATTTCTATTGCAGACCAGGCCTGCATATGTTCATCTATTTGTGTCAATGTCCAGGTTTTTATATGTTATATGTTTGCTGCCCAGTAGTAAAATTGAAAGTTAGGTAGAGCCATGCCACCTTCTGCCTTTGGCCTTTGTAGGGTCGCTCTTTGGATATGTGGATGTTTTGAATTCCAAATAAATCAGGTTATGGTTGAAGCTAATTTCTTAAAGAACGATTTATTGATGTATATTGGAATGTTTTGAAATTAAAAAAGAAGCTTAGGGAGGATATTCATTTTAACAATGCTAATTCTTCCAGCTAAAGTGAGATGAAGGGTTGACCATCTATGCAAGTCTTGCTTGATTTTTTCCATACAGACAGCGAAAGTTTGTTGATAAAGAGTTTTATATTTACTTGTGATGTTTACTCCTAGGTATTTAAACTGATCTGCAATGATAAAAGGGAAGGTGTCCAATCTAATATTGTGTGCTTGAGAATTCACTGGAAAGAGCACACTTTTAGTCAAATTAATTCTGAGACCAGAAATCTTTTGAAATTCTGTTAGTGCTGTTAGGACTGCAGGCACAGAATTTTGTGGGTCTGATATATACAGTACCATATCATCTGCATATAGAGAAATTTTCTGTTCAAGTCCTTCTCTGATAATCCCCTTTATCTCATAAGCATTTCTACAGTGAACTGCCAGTGGCTCAATGATGATTGCAAAAAGTTGTGGTGACAAGGGGCATTTAAAGTAGTTTAAAGTACAGTAATCCCTCGCTACTTCGCGGTTCACTTTTCGCGGATTCACGACTTCGCGGGTTTTTAAATACAAGTGATTGCCTGCCTATCGCGGAAGTTATGTTCCAGACCCATCAGCAACAGGAGAAAATCCGCGATATAGAAAGACCATATAAATAAACATTTTTATAGTTTAAGCCTTAAAATACCCATCCCACATGCTTTAAACACATGTAAACTTATAAAACACACTTTGTTAACACATATGATATGTGGATGTCGGGCTAAGGATATGAGTAACATCTCACTATTATAAAACATTTTAACTTCACGCAAGACAAGACAATGAGACAGGAAAATTGGTGATGTACAGGCTTTTAAATTATTGACAGGCAGAGCGACAAGCAGCTCAAAGCCAGCACAAAGTCCACTTCTTCTTAGCTTTCATTCAGCTCCCCACCCCCTTGACAATGCGAACAGCGCCTCCGGGGAGGGGGGTTTGAGCTAACATGCGTTCAGCCCTCACATACCCACACACACACTCCTCCTCCTTCCGAAAGCGCAGAGCGACAAGCAGGCATTTTGGCAGAAGCAGCACAAAGTCCATTTCTGCTCAGCGTGAGTTCAGCTGCTCCCCTTCACAAAGCGAGTGCAGACACATTGACGTCTGATTGCTGCGTGCAGTGTGCAGTGTTGGTCTGCGGTGTTTAAGAATGTAGAAAGTGTTTAAGAGCATAGGAAGTGTTTATAAGAGTGTGGGAAAGGTTAACAAGAGAGTGAGAAAGGTTTATAAGAGTGTGGGAAAGGTTTATAAAGCCTTAAAATATGTATAAATAATAAAATAAATATAGGTCGCTACTTCGCGGATTTTCACCTATCGCGGGGGGCTCTGGAACGTAACCCCCGCGATAGGTGAGGGATTACTGTAGTCTTAATTAGTGTTGTTAATACAAACTGAAGCTTCTGGATTGGTATACAGTAGTTTGATCCATGCACAAATGTTTGGGCCAAACCCAAATTTCTCCAATGTAGTGAAAAGGTAGTTCCATTCAATCATATCAAATGCTTTTTCTGCATCCAAGGATAATAAAATCTCTGGGATATTTGACTTTGCGGGTGAATATATTACATTAAACAGGCGTTGAAGATTGGATGCTAAATGTCGGCCTTTAATAAATCCAGTTTGATCTTGTGATATTACTGAAGGCAGCACTTTCTCCATCCTTCTAGCTAGGACTTTGGAGAGTATCTTAACATCATTTTTCAGAAGTGAAATTGGTCTGTATGATGCACATTGTAATACGTCCTTATTTTGTTTAGGAAAGATGGTGATTAATGCTTGACGAAAAGTTTGAGGTAGAATTTTATTGTCTCTAGCTTCTGTGAATGTTGCTAATAGGAGGGGAGCTAGCTGAGTGGAGAACTTCTTATAAAATTCGGCAGGGTAGCCATCAGGTCCTGCTGCTTTCCCACTTTGAAGTGACTTTATAGCATCTAATAATTCTGAAAATGCCAATGGTTTATCCAATTCCTCTGCACTAAGAGTATCTATTTGTGGTGTCTCTAATGCATCCAGAAATGCATTAGATTGTGTCTTGTCTTCTTTAAATTCAGTAGAATATAAAGATTTATAGTAGTCTTTAAATGTGTGCATTATATTTTTATGGTCAATGATTATGTTTCCGTTTATGTTGGTAATTGCTGGGATTGCATTGCGAATTTCTTGCTTGTGGATTTGTTGAGCTAAAAGCTTATTAGCGTTCTCTCCATGTTCATAGTAATGATGTCTTGATTTAAAAATGAGTTGTTCAGTTTCTGTAGTTGTCAAGAGCTGAGTTCTGAATGCAGAGCCTGCCTTTTCCTATGAAGAGCCTCACTTGGACACCTGGCATGTTCTTGATCTATTATAGTAATTTTGCTGGTTAGCTTTGATACCTGCTTGGTTTCTAATTTATTTCTTTGGGAAATATGAGATAATCTGTCCTCTTAAAAAGGCCTTCAGGGTTTCCCAGAGAATTCCATGCTGAGACCTCTGAGAATATATTTGTCTCTAGAAAAAAACTGATTTGTTTTGATATAAATTCTGTAAAGTTCTCGTCTGCTAATAAAATTGGGTTAAGACACCAACTGCGAGATGAGTATGTGGGGCATAATGATTTTATCTCCAAGATCAGAGGGGCATGGTCAGAAATAACAATAGTGTTGTACTTGCAGGATTTAATTGTAGGCAAGAAATGGTTATCTACAAAAAAATAATCAACTCTTGAGTAGCAATGATGCACTGGTGAGTAGAAGGAATATGTTCTTGAATTTGGGATTAGAAATCTCCAGGGGTCTGATAAATTGTGGTCACTTACAAGCTGTGTAATTGTCTTTTCAGTGTTAGATGTCATCGCCCCTGTGACAGGAGATCTATCTAGGTCTGGTTTTAAAACACAATTAAAATCCCCAGCCATTATAATTGTATGAGTGTTCACATTGGGAATGGATGCAAATACATTTTGGATGAATTCCCTATCATCCACATTGGGTGCATAAACATTTATCAGAATCATTTTACAATTAAATAAATTACCCATAACAATCATGAATCTCCCTTGAGGATCAGATACAACATCTGATACTACAAATGAGACTGTTCTATGTATAAGAATTCCCACACCTCTAGTACTTTTTGTAAAGCTGGAATGGAACATTTGGCCAGTCCAGTCTTTTTGCATATATTTAGTTTTAAAAGCATTATTGTCACCAGTAATTATATTTTAGTACAGCTTAGTCATTTATTAAAAGCAAATTTTATAATATGCAATCTTTACATTTCATTTCAGACTCCTTTGTTGTCGAATGATATGATAGCAATTCAGATGTTCACTGCTTACACTAAACAACAGTACAATATATCTATTAACCATTCTGTAGCATGAATAAGAATGCATTACATCTTCATTGCAAGCTGACCTTGCACAAGAAATCAGTGTTGTACCAACAGACCCCCTTAGTTGTAACCTATAATTTGAACATTATAATTTAATCACATATCAGCAATCCATGCTACTCAGCTCCTCTTCTTTTTCTCCAACCTTGACTATTAGGCTCAGGAAAAAATGGATATATGATACTGGGAGGCTTACTATTAACTGCACCCTAAAACAATCGGTAGCTGAGAATGATGAAATAAGGATACTTTTGACAAATATCAATCATCACAAAGTCATTGAAGATGTGCTGCAGAAGAATCCACAACCAAATCTTACTGTTTTCCTTTTTGTTTCTGAAGTTATTATGATGGATGGCTGGGGCCCATGCCCGGCTGGGATGCACCTGCAGCATATGTTCCAGGGGAGCAAGCTTGGGAAACACAATATCTCCCCCTGGATGCTAGATGGCAGCCTCCCTGGGTTGCAGCTGTGCCTTGGACTCCCCCAGGGCTTCATGGGGGTTGGAGTGTTGTGCAGCCCTGTTGGGTTCTGCAGTCGCCACCAGGGGATGCTGCAGCAGGAGCTGCTGGACCCTTCTGGGCACTGGTTTTGCCACACCCAGAAGTGCAGTCAGATGTCGGCAACCAAGCACCTGGAGCACTTCTGGGTGCCCAATAAAAGGAGCCAGCAACCACCACTCAGCAGCTAGAGTTGGGTGGAGGAGGACAAGGTTTCCTGGGAGGAGTGGTGGTGTGGAGGAAGAGTGCTTTACTTTTGTGTGTTGGTGCTTTGGGACTGTATTGTGGCTGGGGGACATGGGGAAGACGTGCCCCCCAGCTGAAGAAAAATAAAAGTTTATTTATTTTATATGTGTGCCTCCATGTCCAATCTGTGTTGGGTCGGGCGCATATATAGCACCTTTTGTTACATTATTTACTTATTTATGTATTTATTTACTTAAAGAGCTTCTGCAAAAGCCAAATTTCCCCCTAGGGACAAATATGGTTCTAGCTAATCTAATCTAATCTGGATGTTAGTAAATCTATTAAAGCTGCTACTTTATTTTGAGAAGGCTTTTGGGAAGACAGTAAACCTTGTTTCAAATTTGCAGATTCTTCTTAATGTGAACCCACATGTCTGATTCTCTTTTTTACTCTGAACTTTAAAATAATTTGGGATATACAAACGACACTTTATCCTATTTCATGCACTGTATCAATTGTATACAGCCCACACTTTATTGTTTATTATGCTACTGTATCAACTCTATTGGAGAGTCTTCTATACCTGCAGACCTAACTTATGTCAACCAGTGGTTGAATAAATGACCAAATAGAAATGCAATTCTTTTTTATCCTAATTTTTGATGGCACAGGGTATACAGCCCGTTCTTTGTGCAATATCATGATACCATATCAGTTATATTCAATTGTGCTTTCTTCTTTATTATACTACTGTGTGAATTTTATACACCCCACATTTTTTTCTATATATGGTTACTATATGAAACCTATTGTAGATTTCCTTGCTCGCTGATTAACCTAGATGAGAAAGGAATTCAGATCCGAGCCCCCAGCACCAGAATAGAGAAAACACGCAAACAGGAAAGCAGGTTTGATAAATCTAAAACTTTAATCCTTATTCAAACAACTAGTGCCATAAATGAAAGCAAAAGAAGTGTGGCATTCCACTATACATACTGGTTTATCCTATAGATCTGTAAGCATATGAAGATCAGTGGATAATGTCCAGGCAGTGTTCGTCTTTTAGTTGCTTTAAAACTTTAGTCGTAATTTAAAGAATCCTTGGCTTTACTTTTCTCTGATCATTTCATTGATCCGATCTTATATACTTAAAATTAGGCTTATCCACCTGTCTGTCCAGTGGCTACTTCTCTGTAATTCCAAAAAGATTGTGCATCACAAACATTTTTAGCAATAAAAGGCAATGCATTTGTCATTCCAGTAGATGATGCATCACAACCATTACCACTATTTTTACGAATCCCACACTTAACGGCATATAACAGAGATATACGCATTGCATGGTTCACAGCAAACGTAAATGCAGAGGTCTACATTGATTACTTAGGTTTCAACCCGCTTTTAGATGGGTAGCACTCCTAGTATTGTTATAACTAGGTATGGTTGTGTTTCTAAGGCAACTTTTCCATTATCTGAAGTTTGTAACCTAAAATCATGTTTCTAAAATCTCTTATATCAGAAACAGGAAACAGCAGTGCAACATGCTTATATAATTTAAAAACAGCTTGTTTATGCATTATACATTTAATTTAAACCAGTTCTTATTGCTTATTAGCAAAACATGCATAGCCATGCAATATTCCAGAGCAGTTAAAACTATAGAGTTGCAATGCTGCAGAGCTTTTAACACTTTCTAATTAGTCAAATTATCAAAATGTTCAGAATCGTAAGCAAAAATAAAACCATTTACACACAATGTACATTTTAAAGTAGCCAAGAAACATGAAACGCTGTTTTAGCATAAAGGAATAAAGTGTATATGTAAAACTCTTTTCTAAAACGTTATAAATAAGGTCTGTTTCTTCCAGAAAAGTTCTGCTCATTCCAGAAAGGTCTGCACCTGCCATAAAAGGGCTGCTCCTTTTTCTAAACTTCCCACACTTACAACCAAACACAGGATTTTGACTTGGCTCATTAACATGAGTTCCAAGCACACCAGAGCTTTACAGTACATTAAAGTACTCAATGTAAATGCCTGCTGTGGCTCTTCCTCCATCTGGGCTAACGAACCAGCTGTCACCTTTGAGGATCTGCCAAAGACCAGACACACACGCCAACTAACTGTCTGAGCTTTTAAGTCCAGAGAGATAGCATATCTGTTGTCTGTAGGAATGGTGTTGACACTGAATGGTAACAGACTCAACTCTTAATCACTTCTACAGTCTTTAGTGCTCAGTGAAGGCCATCCTCATTATTGACACCACTGGAACCAAAACTGGGTTCTCCCCTAACGTCTGTCATTTCAAGGTAAATCACAGCTTAAATGCTGCCAGGCCCACCAAGAAGGCAGCACACCATCAACTCAACTGGTGACTCAGTAGAAGTTGCCTGCAGATATTATGCCAGGAGTGGTGTCTGAAAATACTGGACAATGGGAACCAGCCCTAGATGGGGCACTAGTCTCTCACAGGACACAATCGCCCATACACACTCATACCAGGACACTTTAAAATTGTCAGTTATACCATACATGCATATAACAATTCAAGAATTAAATGTTAAAAAAAACATGCATTAGGCCAATAGACACCTGCCTGCTTCTACCTCACATTTTCATAGTGTAGATGTTTTGTGGTAGGAGGAAAAGAGAACATTACACATTATTTTGATGTCCTACAAATTATGATACTTCAGTCTTAAAAATCCTTACTGAATTATTACTCACTTTAGAAAAATGAGAAAAATACCACCAGCAATGTCAAACATTCAGAGTCAACCGCCAACCAAGCTCTGGCCAAAGTGTGTCCTGGCAGCAATGAGTACAATGTAGAGACCAACCCTTAATATGGCATAGTCCACTGCAGGTTTCTCTCATGCATATATCCACACTCTTGCAGTCCAATTTGAAATAGTCAATTACCCTAATGCAATTACCCTAATTACCTTCCTAATGGGTAGGAAACTGTGGAACAAAGAGACATAAAGAGAGAATATCACTCTACAATGATAAAGGCTAGGTGTTAGATGTGAACCCAGGATGCTGGTCGCACATTTTGATCATGGTATTTGTTTAACATCAATGTTATTATGTTAAAAAAAACACATGCACACACAAACTTATATGACAGTTTCCAAAACATTTCTACTCTTCATCTGAGAAGCATTTGTTATAGTAGAGAAAACTTTAGAAGAATAAATTTTTATGTGAATATTTTGTTCAGTCACCAAAAGCTATGAGAAAAGTTTCCGCCTACCATAACATAGATTTTACAACTTCTGTTAGAGAGATGTGACACTGTTCTTTGAGGAAAAAAATATGTGTTTGTTTTTAGAAAACAAATTTTTGGTTTTGATTCTCTAGCTAGGTTTCGATTATACAAAAAGTTTGATTTACATATTAGATTCAGTTGCTTTTTTTTTCTTGCTTACCTGGTTTTGACTTATACTACATTTTGATTCTGCTTTCATTTCCTGAACCTCACTATTGCTTTTGTGGCATATAAACCTTCAACTTATGGTAAGACACTTGTTGTGATGTTTGGTTCCATTTTGTTTTCTGAATTATGTGCGCTATTGTATTTTTGTGGCATTTTAAATAATTGTATCATTATTAAAATTACATCACTGCAGCACCATTTTTGGATGAGTTCATCATTGTTTGGATATCTGATGCCATGGTGCTCTCCCTATTTAAGAAGGTAGTGTGGTAATCTGTGCGTCTGTGTATTGGATCTAAAACAAATACTTTTTTTCACAAAGGAGTTAAGGAAAGACATTTTAGACCAATAACAGAACATTTTTGACCTTGATTTTTGGATTTTATTTTGTGTTTTAGGAGCTTGGTTTTTCAAGTCTTTACCTTTTTTTTACCCAGCTCATCTTTTCACCCCTCTTTGTAATATGGAATTTTTAGTTAATATATAATAATCTTTTACAGTTTATTACAAGTATACACAGTATATGAAGCCATAATGGAATGAATTATTAGACAGAAGGAAAAAGATTTAATGTAACTCAAGGGTTAACTAAATGTAAATTAAAGCTGAAAATGTGACAGTTCTCTGCTTCATTTTTGAGAAGAAACTAATGTAATTTTCCAAGGTTAGAATGAGTTAGGTAAATGAGTAATGAACACCCCTCCAGAAAGTGTAGATAAACTGATGGGAAAGCTCATATAGACTTCCTATGAAGCGGTGCTAAAATCAATTGGACAATCCACAAAGCACCCCTCTTAACAAAGCAGTGTTAAGAATAATGGGAGAATCGACATGAGGCAGAAATTACTGGTGACCTTAGTTGATTGGAGGAGGAAATACATTTCTACATATTAAGAGTCAGATGGCATGATGTATTACATGTGGTGATGAGGGGCTGGGCGGTCTGGAACCCCTGCAAATTTTTTTTTTTTTTCTCCAGCTGTCTGAAGTTTTTTTTGTTTTTTCTGTCCTCCCTGGCTATCGGACCTTACTCTTATTCTATGTTAATTAGTGTTGTCTGTTTTTTTCTTTTCTTCATCATGTAAAGCACTTTGAGCTACATTATTTGTATGAAAATGTGCTATATAAATAAATGTTGTTGTTGTTGTGGTGTAATCATAAAACGTACAAAAGCATATGACGTGTTTAATTGATTGTTCACTCCATGGACAGAGACATTCATGCATAATTCTGTGCAAATAAAAAACTGCTCTGCATTCTTATCTTGGCTCCATGACTGCCTTTGAAGATGGAGGAAAGTTTTTTCCACAAGAGTATCTCCCCTTTTAAGTAGTATTTCCATTTCCCAGTCATTTTTTTCTGCTTTTAGTGACCTCTACTATATCATAACACTTATACATATTCATTGAGTCATACAGTAAATGGGTATTTCTGTAAAGTGAGACGTCGTGTATCTTATTTCCCTTCATACTTCTTGACCCCGACATTCAGAGGACCTTTCTAAACCTGCATAAAAACAAAATACATTTTTTTGCAAATGGCTGTCAGTTGTGATGAAACTTATACCATTTAAATGAGTACCTGCAGTATTCTATCTTTGTTTGCTTGACAGAACAAAGTTATTCAGAATTTAGCATGATGAAAATGTAGTGTGTTTAGAGACCGGACGATCCCCAACAGTGCTAAAGAATAGGTGCTGGAGTTCTGTGAAAAGAAATCGATTATGTTACTCAAGTATTCTGAGTTTCCAGGAATTTGGTATAAAGAAAAACAACAAATTCTTCCTATTCACTGCTGCAGTAACATGGCGGTTTAGTATTCTCTTTATTTTGCTCTGCAAGATCATGTTCAGAGTAAGTATACTTTGTTTTTTGTTTATGTAACCCGAAGGCTGATTTCTTTCTAAGCAGCAAAGTTGAAATGTTACATTGAATAGCAAATACTACACAGATGCCACTTGTGGCGAGGAATGCTGATTAAAGGCCTTAGCCATTTAAATACATTAGAGAGTATTTTCTGGAATTTTTGTAAAGGCAGAACAGTGGCACATTAGTATCAGATTACACAAAATAAGAAAAACAATGAAATTTAGGACTCTGCTGTGTTAATATTATAATATGGAATTATGGATCTACAGCCTGCACTCTAATCAAAATGGGTAGGCCTGAATTTCATAATTACAAAAAGTGGTACAACACACCCAGTTAAACTTGGGAAAGTAGACTTACTCAGAAAAGAGGTTGAGCATTTAATTTGTAAATGTTTAGTTCTGACTGCTTGTATGTGTGTCACTTATAAAAAATATTTGATATTATATATGACTGTGCATTTAATCATATATACTCAAGAAGAAATTACTTTTTTATATATTCATATACTGTATGTAATGAAATGAAACTTAAATCTGCCCATCCACGTACCCACATGAGCTAATGAAATGAGTTTTCTTTTCACACTTGTAAACTTTGTTATGCTGTGAGTAATGTTCTGTGCCGTAATTGTTCTAATTGCTTTCTATCATAATGTTTAATTACTAAGACAATGAGATGCTAAATGAGAAAGTGGTAAATGACAATTTACTGTAAAAAATTAAGAGTAAAAATATTTCTTGTTAAGAGCACCTAATATATTTTTTTTCTGTATTTTCTTCTGTCAGCATGAATGTACTGATTCAGAGATTTAATGTTATGTATTTTTGGAGTTGTGCAAATTAGACCAAAATATTATAAAGAAATTATGCTATAGGAATATTTCGAGAAAACATTTGGAATTTAACTTTTCATGTACTTTTTGAATCCTGAAAATACATCTGAGAGTGTTAACTGGATGAAGAAGATGGTCACAGTGAGGTAAATTGGAGCTGACTGCAGACTGATTACCAAGCTGTGGAAACCAGGAGCGATAGGATGAGAAGTAAAACAGAAATGTTACTCATCTCCTCTTCTGTTTATTGTTATTTAGGAATGATAATGACTGCAGTATAGGAAAAGATGCAGCAGGGAAATAGTTTTTTGCCTTCAACTGTTACCTGTTCCGTTTGAGCGTGATCATACAATGCTGCCTAACTCTGAAAATTGAATTACAGCAGTGGTGGAGCTGTATTCATATATATTTGGCGTGGCACTCTTCACAATTGTTGCCTCAGATTGTTTTTACAGCATCTAAAAAAATACAATTTCATATCTAATTTAACATTCTCAAACACACATAATGCAGTATTAAGGCAAAATATAATATAGTCCGGTTTAAACAAATGAAATGAATGGTCAAGTCTGGTGATCCAAAGGCATAAAAGACAGAAAATACACAAAAAAGAACTAAAAATGGTTCCAAGTATAACCTTATTGATTTACCACACCTTCCAGAAATTGAACTAGTGTCATGACTCTTTTCACATCCAATTTGCGTAAACTAACCAAGTTTTGTTCTCTTGCAGTCTAACTCTGGTTGAGCACAAAGTGCTTTCTTCTTTTTCGTTTCATATTACAAAAACAGCCACATTCATCCTAAACTAACCTTTTTATATCCCCTCAATCCATTTTTGTATAAATTATACAAGTGTATTGTCCATCCATCCATTTTCCAACCTGCTGAATCCAAACACAGGGTCACGGGGGTCTGCTGGAGCCAATCCCAGCCAACACAGGGCACAAGGCAGGAACCAATCCTGGGCAGGGCGCCAACCCACTGCAGACAAGTGTATTGTACACAATTTAAATAATTTCTCATTCACAAAATAAAAATATATCCTAAGATTAACACATTCAGAATTTTATTACCCTTATTATTGCAAAAATAATAAATAATGTAGATTACCCTGTATACTGATGAAAGTTTAATACTAATTGTTTTCCTTCATACTATCCGGAACAAATGCAATGTAGATATACTGTGTATGACTGTACAGGTCAATGTGCACCAAAAAGATAACCATTGTCGGTTCAGCTTTCCATATAGTTCTTATATTCGTATTTGATGGCAAAATACATTAGAGGTTCATTTATATGCAGTGGTTTGTAAAGTTATGAAATATTTTGTTTGACATATTTATTTTTAACAAATAAAATTAAAAGCACTGCACAGTTTTAATCACTCCAAAGTTAATATTTTTTGTCCTAAAGAAAGTCGATTAAAAGTTAATACTGTAGTCCACTAGACAAGTTTTAATTTTAGCCATGTAATATAAGGTACACAGTATCAGATATACATCCAATAATAAATAATTTTCAATCAGTTAAAAAATTTTGTTAAAATCAAAGTTTAAGTAAACGTCAGTGGAAAGACAAGTCCATGTTTTCTCAGACTGGTGGTGACCTAAAAACCTGATCAGAGAGTACAACAGCTAGGATCTATATTATCTTACGTCTTGCGTAGTGAGGCTTTTACACATAAATGTAAGGCTGTTATTAAATGTATATACACTGCTCAAAAAAATTATGGGAACAAAATATTCAAGTGCAAAATCTGTAAAGTGTAATTCTGTGCGCCACAGTAGCGCAGCGGTAGTGCAGCTGCCTTGCAGTCTGGAGACCTGGGTTTGCTTCCTGTGTGGTGTTGTATTATTGTGCCTTGAGCATGGGAAAGGTGCTATATAAATAAAATGTATTATTATTATTAGTATTATTACTGTGTAATTTGTTGAGAACAAAATTATATAATAATGGTCAATGGAAACCAACATCAACAATCCACTATGGACTGGATTCATCATGACACTGGAAATCAGTCAAAAATTGAAACCACAAGCTGATCCAATTCATGTGAATTTCATCACGGCAAATCATAATGTGACTCAGTAGTGTCTGGGCATGTTCCTGATGACATGGCAGATGTGTCCTGGGGGATCTCGTCCCAGATCTGGATCAGAGCATCACTGAGCTCTTGGACAGTCTGTGGTGCTACTTGGATGAAGAGATACATAATGTCCTACAGGTTCTCAATTGGATTCCAGTTTGTGGAACATGTGAGCCAGTCAATGGCATCAATGCCTTCATCATCCAGGAACCGCCTACACTCTCCGGCCACATGAGGCAGGGCATTGTCCTGTACTAGGAGGAGCCCAGGGCCCACTGCATGAGCATAAGATCTGACAATGGCTCAGAGGATTTCAACCTGAAACCTAACAGCAGTCAGGGTACCATAGCCTAGCACATGGAGCATCTATGCAACCCTCCAAGGATATGCCTCCCCTGACCATCACTGATCCACCGCCAAACTGGTCATGCTGGATGATGTTGAAGGCTGCATAATGTTTACCACAGCGTCTCCAGACTTTTTCATGTCTGTCACATGTGCTCAGTGTGAAATTGCTGTCATCTTTGAAGAGAATGGAGTGACAATGGCGGAGCTGCCAATTGTTGTATTCTCTGGCCAATACCAATCAAGCTGCATGTGATGGGCTGTGAGCACAGGATCCCCTAGAGGATGTCAGGCCCTCATGCCAACCTCATGGAGTCTGTTTCTGACAATTTGGTCAGAAACATGCACACCAGTAACCAGCCGGAGGTCATTTTGTAGGGCTCTGGTAGTGCTCCTCCTGTTCCCCCTCGCACAAAGGAGCAGTTACCAGTCCTGATGCCTGGTGGATGCCATTCTACAGCTCTCCTAATGTAAAAACCCTTCTCCTGGTATCTCCTCCATGCTCTTGAGACTGTGCTTGGGGACACAACAAACCTTATGACGGTACATATGGATGTTCCATCCTAGAGGAGCTGGACTACCTGTGCAACCCAAATTGGCTGCAGGTACTGTCTCATGTTACCAGTAATGACAAGGACACCAGCCAAACTAGAGAAGAATCAGCCAGGAAGGATAAAGAGGGAGCAACTGTCTGTGGCTATTACCTGCAAAACAATTCCCTTAATGGGGGCTGTCTTTCTGTTGCCTTATCAGAGCACATATTGTCACTTTCATTTGCACCAAAGCAGGTAAAGTTGATTCATAATCCCTCATGCTTCCTAACTGGACAGATTGATATCCATTAAACTTAACTGCCTTGTTGTGAGACTGTGATGATTAAGTGTTCCCTTAATTTTTTGAGCAGTATGTATTACCTTTTACAGCGAACAACACCCTGATAATAATATTATAATGCATATTGTAAGAGAGGTGCCCTGTTGTAATCCAGGCTAGTATTAAACTATTAGTCTAAGAATAACAAGTAAATCTTCACTACAATACATAGGAGGTTTACAGGAAATACAGTATTTTGAAATTTGTTTTGTTTTCTAAATGTTGACAGGGCTATTCTGTACACCTCATTAGCAGACTTAAATAGACTCATTTACTTTTGTTTCTTGTTGGTCTTTTTTTTTAAGACAGAAGGGTTACCGGCCTTGGTCTTACAGATGGCAGTGAATGAGATAGGATAAGCATGCAAGCGAGACTGGCATTCAGATCAATAGTGTGGGAGGCACTGCTACTTGGTAGCTGAATACTGCAAGTACTCTATGTACTGAAAAAGAAAACTTTGTTTCTGTAGTATCACTAGTGTTTGTGCTCACTCTTGACAGGTGAAGATAATGTTCTGTTACCAACAGTGTTGTTAAATGGCTAATATGTTGTGAGTCTGAGGCTGAGGACAAGTGCATTAGTAGAGTTCTGTCCCAAGCCAAGACACTTAACAGAATTCCTGGGTGAAGATGACATCAAAGACAACAAGAACTGCAGTGCAAAAGTTTCCACTCATTTATTTGGCCCAGACTCAGTTGTAATATTTATAAATATTTATAAAGTGAGTAACAAACAAGCCAAATAAACTGATGCATCACAGTAACGGATTGAATTGTGACATATCTTTAGATTTCCAGACCATCCCTACTCGGAGAACTGCTTGGTTATTGCAACTTTTATCTTAGTTTCAAACATTTATATTCCTTCAAATGGTGTTACTTTGTAATATGTATATGTACCGCTATACAATTAGTTTGCCCTGTTGAATTATCAGGCCATGCTTGTAGTCACACTGTTTGCACATTCTTTGATTACGTTCATTTTGCATTGGCTGCATCTACCATTTATGTCTCTGGCCATAGTTCTCAGTTTTAGCTGCGTGATAAGTTATATTATCTGGTAGAACCATGAAATTATTTTGATGGAGTTTTAAAATAGATTCCTGATCATCATTTATGTTTCACTCAGTGAGTAGTTCATGTTTCCAGGTTGACTACTTCACACATTGCTTACTCTGTAATTAATACATTATTTGTGTTTAGCTTATTTTTGTAATGTTTTACACATATCACCACATGTACGTTTTCTTCAGAAGTCAGTATTACTTACATAAAACCATCCTTCAATACTGGCAATCACTCTCATTTTCCTGAGTTCAAACAACCCCTCCTTGTTGAAGAATGCTAAGCTCTCAAAGTGTTAGTTACCATGTAGCAACATAGCAGAAGGCCCGAGCCATGCCAAATGGATCTGAGTTGAGTCTGAACAGATTTTTTGAGATTGAGCCTGCCAATAATTTTTAGAGCAAACTGGTTTTAGTAAATCGATGAATTAATTAATCAAACGAGCAAGGCTTGTCAGAGAAAGAAATTCACTTCAACACCAATTTGTTCCTTGAATATGATTTGTCTGTGTGTAATCTGAGGCGTTTTCTTGAGGTAAGCGTTTTCCAGCTATACATACAGCACATTCTGATGACTCAGTTTATGCTTTTCTTCTAGAGGAAAACATTTTGTTTTTCATTATGACAACTTCATCTTTTTTTCATCCTAAAGGCTAATTTGTTCATAAATGTTGACTATTTTTATTTAATCTTTATATAATTGATTAAGCATTTTATGAAGTGATTTTTTTGTTAGTCACTTTAGGTGTGATTTTGTTCCAATTAACCCTTTTCACTGCCCAGTTTGGTTCTACTCCTTAGCAGATAAACTAAACTTCAATATTGTAGGAAAACGTCAAAGACATTGCACAGATTTTAACAGATATGCTTTTGAACAGAGCCTTTTGGAACTTCATCAGATATGGAGAATATCTGTTCAGTTTTTAAATTTTCTTTATAATTCTTTCTGCTAGAGCCTATTTGGCATTTCAAAAACTTGCTCTTCTCTGGACATATATTTTAATAATCTTAATAAGCATAGTGTTTTTCTTGGGGAAGTTTGTGTCTTCTGTGCATGCAATTTTCAAGAATTCTTTTTATATATATATTAAAGTTTCTAGCTCTGATGAGATGTTTAAACAAACTGGAACAGTCATATTGTAGCAACGCACCACTGTGATGCTTTCCAGCGCCAATTTCCAGTGAATTCCTGCTCTTTACATTCCTCTTTTAGGTAGCTCATTATCCTTAGAAAACAGTGACACCTGACTGTTGCCACACTAGCTGGAATTCTTTGAAGCTGCTAATTTACATAATGAAATGCCAGCTCATAGTGATGGTAACTCATGCCCAGGCTGAGGCAACTTGTCAGTGCCCTTACATAGTCCTACCTTCAAAGCTGCTGTACCCAGTACCCACTTCCAACCACTTATAACAGCACACAAACTCTACAAACTGGTGGGGTGGTCTTCATTTCCATTACAGACATGCAACCGGTGACAAAGATGCATCAGAAGGAGTGTTGAGTCTTTAATTATTAGATGGCACAGCATGGAGTGCTACTCTGTCATGCAGTGCAGAAAAGGTGTTTTAACTGCACTTCTATGTGGTGATCTGTCCATTATACGTGGGAAGGCAAGACGCTTTGTCTGGAGCTGTAGGCCTCTTGTCTGTTTTCCTTTACTTAATTAGCACTGGCAATGGAGTTCCAGGCCCAAATCTCAGATTTGAGACACCATTTCTTCTCTGTAATGCCTCTACAGTCTGCCTCATCTTTAGCCTTTGCAGTTGCACAACTGGCCCTGCTTTATACTGCTCACCTGGGGTCAGTGGCAACTCAGTCTGCCACAGTTTTTCCCAGCTTCATGAGCCCAAAGCTCTGCTGGCTATGGTGCACTCAGGACAATGGACCTTAACAGACAGAGAAGCAGGGATTTCGGTGGAAGTAGCAGTCTCTCAGTGTGGTCTTCCTCCATGTTCTGATGTTGCAAATGGCATGTCTGGTCCCAGAATTTTGCATGAAGACTCTCTAGCAACTCCTAAGAAGTGTCTAGCAAGACTATTTTGGTACATAATGAACCAGAATAGTTGTGTCAAATATGTGTAATATTATGTGCTTCAATTTAAATGTTTAATGTCTAAATATTCTCGATTACAATAGATATTTGTCATTTTTTCACCCTCTAATAGAGGTCCATAGAGGATTAGAGCTCTACTAAAGGATCAACATTAGCAATATTCATAAGTCACTGACCTTAAAATAGTCTAAAAGGAGATCCCCGCATGCTTAGTTGAAATTTGTCATTTGTAACCTTCTGGGAGTGTATCTAGGATGGCTAGGATGTCTTGCATGACTAGATGTCATAGTGCATTGAACGGTATAATATATGTGGGATTTTTCTCGTACCGGTGTGTTAGGAGGTTCCGGACAAATAAAACTTAGATGATTTCAAAGCATTCCTAAGTAATTCTTATCAACACAATAAAAGGATTTAAGAAAACTTTGAACAGAAAACGTTTTGGACAATGTATTGTACTGTCTGGTATCTTGCAGATTGTTGATTTAGGTTTACATTTACATTTTACAGCTGCAAGTTACATGGGATAAGTATTATTTTGTGTATAAATTTATTTAAATTGATATCATAGTTTGACCCAAATTATTTCCTAATCCATTCAATACAGAGAGAATGTTTGCTTGAAGGGAAATGAGAAATATGCATGTAAAGCTTTAGCAGGTAGGACAGAATGACTGTCAAGTTGCATTTAGGAAGGTTGCATGTGGTGGACTTTTTTCCATTGAACCAAGATGTGGGGCATAAATCCTGTATTTAAAAGGCACACACTAGTTTTCTTTTATTGCATAATTTATGACTGCAAAGAGTCTATTGTTTAATTTTACACAATATTTACCTTTGCTTGCATGTGAAATAAACTGCAAGTATTTGATTTTGTCTAAAATATAAATGCACATTTTATTGTATGTGAGATCATAGCACATTTTACTTTGCAAAGGAAAATCAATCTTTATTGTCTCAACAGACTCGATTGCTATTAATTTTGCTAAAATTAAAAAAGAAAGGCAGTTCATGAAAACTAGAGAGTTGCTCTTTGTACTCTGTTTATTGAAAATTACCTGCTTTATGAATAACTGCAGGAGTTAGAGAAGGGGATGAAAGAAACAGAATACATTTTTAGGAATCAAATGAAAGAGAGGGGTACATATAACCATTGCAGTTATATGTCAGGAGAATTCAGAAACAGGGAATCAAAAAGACCCGCTTAACAAGAGCTGTGAAAGCAAGGACCACTGACACCTTAAAGAAGTGGAGTTTAACCAGTGTAGGCACACTCCTTATTTCTCTCATTGTTTAGGTTGATTATTAATTGATAACTGTAAAAACCCATAAGAGGTTTAATTCATATTAAGAGGGTAGTGGCCACAGCAATGACAAATTGGTATATCTTTTCAATTCAGTTTTAATCTCATTTATTTTTCTTTTTTGTTAAATACTGAAAGCCATTAGCCCTTATACCTAATAAGACTGAATTTAATGTTGTGATGTAAAATGTCCAAATGTACTTTCCAAAAGTGAAAATCAATGTGAAAGGTATAAATATAAAAATGGTGAAAAAGAGAGTAAAGATAATTAGGTATGATGTTTATTTACAGCCTTGAACAAGCCAGCAACTGCAGGCATTGACATTTTACAGAAATAGATAGATAGATAGATAGATAGATAGATAGATAGATAGATAGATAGATAGATAGATAGATAGATAGATAGATAGATAGATAGATAGATAGATAGATAGATAGATAGATAGATAGATAGATAGATAGATAGATAGATACCCAGGGGGAAATTCACAAAAGGTATAAAGATAAAAAAAAAAAACACATTTTCTGCTTTCCTAGGTTACATTTCAGTATGCATGCTTACTGTACATCTGTCTTTCTATGATTCTAAAATATAACTGCAATACAACAGTAAAGATATTTTGACATAGGGGGTCTACGGCAACATATTCAAGCATTCAATGATGATGACAATCACTTCCTTCCCTTTTATCATAATTTTCATATGTTGCTGTTTTCCTGGATCTCTGCCTATTTTTCTGAAAAATGATATAGATCACTAAGTATTACTGCAGTTCAGGTATGACTGAACAGAACCCACTTCCCAACCATACCTTCGGTTTGTCCATTCAACCATTGTTGACACAGTTATGGTAAGGATTTCCAACAGTATTAAAAATCTGTGTATAATTTTTGATCATCAGTTCACCAATGTATAGAATATTGCCTCATACTAACCAGCCACAGCAGATTCACACATTTCAAAGAGTCTGCGTATACCTGCAGCAGCATTCACATTTGCAATGGTTCATTACTACACAGTCATGCTATGATACAGTGATTCCAGACTGTGCCTTTACTAGACAGACTGAACCCATTTAAAATACAGCTATCCAAATTACAAAATGTTACTGGGTAAATATGCTTTTCCTGTTTTTACTTATTTTTGTTTCACCATATTTTTATGAATGGCCTTGTTTCACTATCTTTCACATTTACATGATGTGATGATGTCACCACGGTAGTTATCTTGCTTGTGCACATTGTGGGATATGAGCAGGCTTGTCTGTGGTTGTGCTCAGCATGCATGCACTAATTTGTTATGTTACTTATAGTACCCGTTTTTCATATACTGTCAAATACATAGAACTGAACTACGTTGTCAGCATTTTTTCAAACTAGAAATTGTTTCTCCATCTTTGCGACTCACCCACAAGCCCTCCTCTCTGGGATAATTTTGGTGTGGTTTATTTATCACATTAAGTATATCTCTGTAGATTATGCTCGGTGCAGTGTTTCCCCCACAACATCCATCCAATTTATTGTACTCAGATTATAAAGTGTGTAAATTATTTCTGCAGATAGGTCTCTCAGCATTGTCATTCTTTTGTTGTGCTTGCAGGAGATCATGTTTATGCAGAAACCTTAACAGTCCCATTTGGTATCAACCTTTAATTTGGGCTATTATGTGTTTGGACAGGCATCACCTTTTTGTCACTTCTTTGAAAGACCTTTGTACTGTGTTTGATCGGAGAAGAGATAAATTACAGAAGCTTATTGAAACCGAGAATGTGTTATTGAAACTGAAACTGGACTGCATCCACCATCATAACTGAAGAGTTGTCAGAGGTTATTAAAGATGAGTTGACTGTGGTGGTGCACTTCTAAATGAGATCTTCACAAAGTAATAATATGACCGCTACTAAGACTAAGAGCTATATTTTCTGAAAGGTGTAGTACCAGGAAATTTGTCTGCACCTACTACAGAAGAGGAAAACAGATGTAATTAATTAAAGTAGGGTACACATTTTTTAGATGTGGTAGTAAGGAATGTATGTAAAACAGATATCTAAAAGAAATGCCTCTAGCATAGTCTCACATTAATTTGCCAAGTGGAAGTTTGAGACCTCACTCACTTACAACTTTGTTAATTATGTCAGCCTTATGAATTGTGAAAGATGCGTGTCTATTGTGGTGTGCAAAATGTTTTGTCAATCTTAACTTGGTCTAACAGTTAAAACTGCTGATGGTAAAACAACCTAGAAGATTATGGTTATCGGAGAACAATGGTGATCCCTTCAGAGAGGGTCTTATTTTTATTAATTGTTACAATGTGTCACTGGCTTGAGGATGTTCAGCATCCTTGTACGGTTTATATTTACATTTTTCTGTAATGGTGGCATGGTGGCAAGTGAAAGCACTGCTGCCTTACAGTAAGAAGACCAGGGTTTGTGTCTCGGATCCTTCCTGCATGGAGTCAGCATGCTCTTCTGTCTGTGTAGGTGTTCTTCCTGATGCTATGGTTTTCTCCCACTGCCCAAAGACATGCTGGTTAGGTGAATTGGCGATACTAAATTGGCCCTTGTGTGGGTGGGTGTGTATGTGTGTTTGCACTGCGATGAACTGCCGACCCTGTCTATGGTTTGTTCCTACCTTGCACCTTATGCTATCTGGGATAGGCTCTACAGACATAACACCACCTGAGCCTAGTCTGTATTAAGTGGGCTAGAAAATGACATGACATATTATTCTGTGAAGAAAAATGCAAATGCCAGTGCATTTTAAACTTTCTCAATCTGGAGTATAGCTAGAGCCCTATTGGCCAAAAGATATGTTTTTCAGCAGCATTTCTTAAATGAAATATTTTTGAACAGGAGGTCACCAGATCCCTAATGACAAATCTTGTTCATTTAGCTTCTGATGCATAAACTCGAGAAATAATTCTTCCAGTTTGCTTTTTTTTCTAGATGTTGCCTGTTCATACCTCGCACTTTTCTTTGAAAGGTCACCTGTAGAGGACCTGTGATAAAGATCTCATTTCTAAATATTTTTGTTGTGTTTTTATGAATTGAAACATTGGATTGTACAGTATGTAAAAGTTCATTCAATTTTAAAGGGTCTAAAGCTTTGCATTGTTACCCATCTGGCTTTCTGTACCTTTTATCAATTACTTAGAGGTAACTGTCATCATATTTCTAAGAATTTAATAACACCTCAGTCAAGTTTCACAGGCTGTATGGTTATTATGTTTATCAAAGAACCCATCCTATGCTATTAAAACTTATTTCCACAGTTAAACCTATGGCTGAAGTTTTCAGTGAAACATTTCATTTTTTTTACTTGCCTTTCTAGGGTTGGTTATTTATGATAGTGGCCCCTAGAGTGTTTAAAGGTTTTAAAATGTCTTTTGATTTATCTTGACATCAAAGTTCATCTTTCTTCCTATTACCATCCCTTCATCTAATGGGTGAAACATAAAGAAAGAGTAAACAAGACACTGGATCAATATCTAGATAGCCATGTCTCTGACTTTAAATCGAACATGATTGTATATTTTCCCTGGTCAGTATACACCAAGAACAAATATATCTTTACCTGTTACACCTTTTATGGTACCTTATATAAAGGCACAGTTTTAGTGACTGTTGTCTAGAGTACAAAGAAAGACTGAATAATCCTCCTGAAATTATAAAATATTGGCTGTCTTCCTTTGCCGTAAATATCCAGCACGAGAACATCGTGAGTTTGTGTGTTTATCCTCAAAGGATTTTCAGTTATGCATTAGTGACATGCTTTAGAAAGACAATGCAAAGATGTAGGTGGTCTTTTGCATTTTCTGAGGCATTGCTCAGCAGTTTCAGATTTTACCACTCCTTTTTATTATGTTTGCCACAGTAAATCAGTACTGCTCTAGTGCTTGCCTCCAGGGCATTCCAGTTTACAACCTTCTTTCATGACCAGCAGGCACATAAAAAAAACACAAAACATTCTCATAAACATGCCATCGACTCACCTGGTTTTTGGCAGCAACAGTAAGACAAAGAAAACTGAGGAACAGCATTTTGTGCAAAACCTATTAGGCCCTATTGGGAGACTGTCAGACAACAAAAGCAAATTAATGCAAATCATAAAAAAGGCACGCCAAAAATGGCGTCAAACAGCTGACCCCTCATGAATTTGAACAAACTGAAGTTATTTATTTACAGTAAAACTGAGAAAAGATTCACACATTCTGCTGAAGTAAGGAAACAGAACAAATATTTTGTCCCAACTTACACTTCATAGCAGCCTTGACTAATACTGGGTATGTGAAAATGGCTTTACAGAAAGGCAGCACATCTTCTGCTTGCTGTTAACATGCCTTTGCACCACAATGGAGCAACAGTTGGCCCATTAGGACTGACATCTGAATCATTTCCAAAAGGCAAGCTTCGACACTTTACTTAATCCTTGAGACCTGGCTCCTCTGTTTAACTTGCACTGTGCCTTTGTTGCTACTGTACCACTGATCCGGTAATTATGGATCAGTATTAGTCTTCATGGACTTATGATTTGCAAGGCACTTTGCATGAAAGCATCTGCTAAATAAATAAAAGGAAATGTAAAATCCTTGATATTTTTTAACATTAGAAAAGCCCTGACATTCTAATGTTTTACTTATCATAAAATGTCTCTTCTAAATAAAATTTTTTATTCAGGTAATTAAGTTTTACAACTTGCAAATAAAAATCAATGCCCAAGTAGCAAATTAAAGATTTTAAAAATGAACGGATGACTGCAAATGTACATAAATTGTGATGGTTCACCTAGTTTTTGCAAGTCCTGTTCTTTCGTATACTATACAGTAGATTAAGTTGGTAATAAAATGATCTATTGGGTCTTAATCTACCGTGTGTAATTTGCATGACACTGACAAAAAGTTGAGCATGTAGGTGTCTGTTTCTGACAAGGAATAAAGCAGTAAAGGAATAATTGAGGATACGTGCATTTTCATGCAGAGATTAATGAAGAATGACTACATAAAGAAACCACGTTTGAAACACAATGTATTGTTCATCTAAACATACATAAAGACATTTTAACTCTATAATTAGATTAAAATACCTTCCCTATTGACCAAGTGGAAGATTTTTTACAGACAGACATCACAGGAAATTGTTTCCTACCTACTTTTCAGTTTCTTACTCACTTTCAGATGACCGTTCTGTTATTTGCTTTCATGATTATATTTTGAGAATATTCTATCTCTTAGGAATACTCAAAAGCTTTAAAATGAATTGAATGCCAAGATTTATTTTTGAATATTTTACTGTCTGTGTGGTGATCACACATTCTCCCAAGTCTAAATGGAGTTTTGCCCAAAACTTGTGTTAGATTTAACTAATCTAAACAGGACTCTAAATAGGCCCTCTCCAAAGAACAGAGGAAGACTCCATAACTGTGTCTAGTGATGGACTGACAATTTATCCAGGTGTGATTCTGATGCTGGTGGATTTTATCCTGAACTGAGGAAAGATGTGAAAAGGGGTGCAAAATGTATTTATGAGGCAAGAAAGAAAAAAAAAATAAAAAGGACAATATTTCTACATGCTTACTCTTTGTTACTTGATATAGCCAAAGGTATCACTTGTGATGTAATAGAACAACAAAAACAATTTTAATACTGCTACTGCTACTACTAATACTAAATACATACTTCTACTACTACTACTAATAATAATAATAAAAATGTACTAATACTACTACTGAATGTGCTTAATAAACTTACTTAATGCATTAAATAAAGGGTCAAAATGAAGCAGGATATATAGATATTTAAAAATGAACATGTGAATATTTCACCTAAACTTACAGTGTGAATTTATATAAACTTCATTTTGTCTTTCTAATGACAGACAATAGCAATAAGGCATTAACTAAATCAGTAGTGTTAGCTGCCAATAAAATTGATGATAATCTGAAGTAATTGCTCGTTGTGTATGTCAAAATTGCTTGCATGTTCCTTTCCTACAATTCAGCCAATCGCTAACTAATAAGCTGAGAGCCTGTGTGTTGGTGAAATTTGCAAATATGCCCTCAATGCAGCAATACTCAGAGCACTTTATATGTTGACTAACATTATTAGCCTTCAACAACATGTGTAGGACCTGAGGTCTATGCGGTGGAAATTAATAATCCTAAACCATGTGTCAGCTAGATACTGTAACATCATTTAATATCTGTGAAACACTCTATAGCAAAACTATTACACATAACGCGACTCTATTTGTCCAGTAAGCCACTAGCTTTAGTGTAGCTGCAGTTGATGTAACCTTGGCTGGCTTACAGGAAGTTGGACAAATTTAGATTTCTAAACACAAGTGCAAATGCAGCATGAGCTGCTTTGTTATGCTTTTGCTTATTTAATTCTTCTATTTCTTTTCTATACTCCTGACTGGTGTTGACTTGAAGCCATCTCTCTGCCTGGTAATGGAAAATTATTGTATAATAACAGGTAACTGTCAACGATGTTAATGTAACAATTCATGAAATAATAATTACCCCAACAGACTCAAGCTCCACGCCGTTGAGGAGGTTGTTGCTTTACATTATACTTTACTGATGTTACATAATATGCATGGTTACATTACAATTAACATTAGAATTGTGGGAGGAGTTATTTAACTCAAGTCAAGTAAACCAAGCAACAAAAACATAGATAGATAGATAGATAGATAGATAGATAGATAGATAGATAGATAGATAGATAGATAGATAGATAGATAGATAGATAGATAGATAGATAGATAGATAGATAGATAGATAGATAGATAGATAGATAGATACTTTATTAATCCCAATGGGAAATTCATACAATCCAGTTGACTGTTCAGAAGAGCTCCTGAATTGCAGAGGTCTGGAAACCCCCAATGGGCCCCTCACATCCATCCTCTGATCACAGTCTCCACACACCTTGCGTGATCTGTGTATAGGAATGGGCGGCTCTGACAAGAGCATATCTACAGTATATATTTTTGCTGACCATGTGCACAATATGACATTTTTCAAATGAATGCATGAAAAACCTCAAAGAACTGCATATTGCTATACAGTCAGTCTTAATGTTTCTAGCAATATATAGTGGCCAATAGAAGAGCCTAAATCTTCTTCTTCTTTTGGCTGTTCCCATTAGGGGCTGCCACAGCGGATCATCTTCTTCCATATTTTTCTGTCCTCTGCATCTTGTTCTGTTACACCCATCACCTGCATGTCCTCTCTCACCACATCTATAAACCTTCGCTTAGGCCTTCCTCTTTTCCTCTTTCCTGGCAGCTCTATCCTTGGCATCCTTCTTCCAATATACCCAGCATCTCTCCTCTGCACATGTCCAAACCAACGCAATCTTGCCTCTCTGACTTTGTCTCACAACCGTCCAACTTGAACTGACCCGCTAATGGACTCATTTCTAATCCTATCCATCCTCGTCACACCCAGTGCAAATCTTAGCATCTTTAACTCTGCTACCTCCAGCTCTGTCTCCTGCTTTCTGGTCAGTGCCACCATCTCCAACCCATATAACATAGCTGGTCTCACTACCATCCTGTAGACCTTCCCTTTCACTCTTGCTGATACCCGTCTGTCACAAATTATTCCAGACACTCTTCTCCACCCATTCCACCCTGCCTGCACTCTCTTTTTCACATCTCTTCCACAATCCCCATTACTCTGTACTGTTGATCCCAAGTATTTAAACTCATCCACCTTCGCCAACTCTACTCCTTGCATCCTCACCATTCCACTGACCTCCCTCTCATTTACACACATGTATTCTGTCTTGTTCCTACTGACCTTCATTCCTCTCCTCTCCAGAGCATATCTCCACCTCTCCAGAGTCTCCTCAACTTGTTCCCTATTATCGCTACAGATCACAATGTCATCAGCAACCATCACAGGGACTCTTGTCAAATCTTGTCTGTCAACCTGTCCATCACCATTGCAAATAAGAAAGGGCTCAGAGCCGATCCCTGATGTTATCCCACCTCCAACTTGAATGCATCCGTCACTCCTACCGCAGACCTCACCACTGTCACACTTCCCTCGTACATATCTTGTACAACTCTTATATACTTCTCTGCCACTCCTGACTTCCTCATACAATACCACAGCTCCTCTCGAGGCATCCTGTCATATGCTTTCTCCAGGCCAACAAAGACACAATGCAACTCCTTCTGGCCTTCTCTAAACTTCTCCATCAACATCCTCAGAGCAAACATTGCATCTGTGGTGCTGTTTCCTGGCATGAAACCATACTGCTACTCACTAATCATCACCTCACTTCTTAACCAGCTTCCACTACTCTTTCCCATAACTTCATGCTGTGGCTCATCAATTTTATTTGCCTGTAGTTACTGCAGTCCTGCACATCCCCCATTAAACAATCTGGTTAAAAACTCCACTGCCATCTCTCCTACACACCTCCATGCTTCCATAGGAATGTCATCTAGACCAACGGCCTTTCCATTTTTCATCCTCTTCATAGCTGTCCTTACTTCCTCCTTGTTAATCCATTGCACTTCCTGATTGACTATCTCCACATCATACAACCTCTTCTCTCTCTCGTTCTTTTCATTCATCAGCTTCTCAAAGTACTCTTTCCATCTGCTCAACACACTCTCCTCGCTTGTGAGTACGTTTCCATCTTTATCCTTTATCACCCTAACCTGCTGCACATTTTTCCCAGCTCTGTCCCTCTGTCTAGCCAATCAGTACAGGTCCTTTTCTCCTTCCTTAGTGTCCAACCTCTCATACAACTCATCATACGCCTTTTCTTTAGCCTTTCCACGTCTCTCTTCACCTTGCACCTTATCTCCTTGTACTCTTGTCTAGTTTCTGCAGCTCTCTGACTATCCCACTTCTTCTTTGCCATCCTCTTCCTCTGTATACTCTCCTGTATTTCCTCATTCAACCACCAGGTTTCCTTTTCCTCCTTCCTCTTTCCAGACCCTTGCTACATCTGCTGTAGTTTACCAGCTGTCTGGTAACTCTTCACTGCCACCCAGTGCCTGTCTCACCTCCTCCCTAAACTCAATCTTGCAGTCTTCCTTTTTCAACTTCCACCATTTGATCCTTGGCTCTGCCCTCACTCTCTTCCTCTTCTTGATCTCCAACGTCATACTACAGACCACCATCCTATGCTGCTTAACTACACTTTCCCCTGCCACCACTTTGCAGTCTTCAATCTCCTTCAGATCAACTCTTCTGCATAGGATGTAATCTACAGTACCTGTGTGCATCTTCCTCCACTCTTGTACGTAAGCCTATGTTCCTCCCTCTTTTTAAAATATGTATTCACCACAGCCATGTCCATCCTTTTGGCAAAACCCACTATCCTCTGACCTTCTTCATTCCTCTCCTTGACACCATACCTACCCATCACCTCCTCGTCTCCACTGTTCCCTTCACCAACATGCCCACTGAAATCCGCTCCAATCACCACTATCTGTCCCTTGGGTACACTGTTAATCACTTCATCCAACTCACTCCAAAAATATTCTTTCTCACCCATTGCACACCCAATTTGCGATGCATATGCACTAGCAACATTCATAATCACACCTCCAATTTCCAGCTTCATAATCATTACTCTGTCTGACACTCTTTTCACCTCCAAAACACTCTTGATATACTGTTCCTTCAGAATAACCCCTACCCCATTTCTCCTCCCATCCACACCATGATAGAAAAATTTGAATCCACCTCCGATCCACCTTGCCTTACTCCCCTTCCATTTAGTCTCTTGCACACACAATATATCAACCTTCCTTCTCTCCATCATATCTGCTAACTCTCTCCCCTTACCAGTCATACTGCCAACATTCAAAGTTCCTACCCTCAGTTCCACTCTCTTTACTTTCCTCCTCTCCTCCTGCCTCTGGACACATCTCCCCCCTCTTCTTCTCCTTCTTCTTCGGCCAACAGTAGCCCAATTTCCACCAGCATCCTGTTGGCTAACAGTACTGGTGGCGGTCTATTTAAACCTGGGGCTCGACCAATCCGGTATGGAAATTTGCATAGAGGAGCCTAGATATTGATAAATAAATGGTAAAGTAGCATCCTGTTATATACTGGAGTTCCTTTGAAGGATACATTTTAAGTTGTGCCTGATGGTGCCAAAATATGCTCCAATGTACACACTTAATGTATTGCCTTGTTCCATGTTCAGGACAGATAATTTGATTAAGATGGCACTGACAAAACAGTAAGACACCATAAAGCAGGGGTGGCAAACTCCAGTCCTGGAGTGCTGCAGTGGCTGCAGGTTTTCATTCTAACCATCTTCTTCATTAGTTTTTGCTGCTAATTAACTTGTTTTGCCGTAATTTTAATTAACCTGATTCAGGCCCCTTAGTTGTTTCTTTTTCTTTAATTAGCTACCAAACAATAATGAGACACAAAACAAGGTGCCACACGACCAGCTCACCTGTGGCCATCACACAATATCTGAAAATAAAGAAAGGTGAAGGTCTCAGTAAGGTTGATCTCTCAGGTCCCCAAGACATTTTGACAATGGTCTTAGAAAAAACAGAAAATAAACAGTTATGGAAATGTCTGCTGTGTCAGAATGAGAGCAGCAACAAGCCAAAGAATTAAATAACGAGTTTAATTTACAGCAAGAATTGGCTTCTCATTAAGAAACTGGTTGGAGTGAAATTAGTTGGAGTTTGAAGCCCCAATTTAGCTGGTCAACTGTTGACTTGTTTCACATTTGATTTCTGTTTGGCTGTCATAAAAAAAATGACAGAAAATAATTAATTCAGAGCACTGAATCCTTAAAAACAGGGCTATTAAAATGAAGGGGAAAAAGAAGTTAATTAGCAGTGAAAATTGGTCACTGATTAGGAAAAGGGTTAGAATGAAAACCTGTAGCCACTGCAGCACTCCAGGACTGGAGTTTTCCACTCCTGCCATAAAGCTGAAGTGCATAGTAAAGACTTCTACCATCAACTGAAAGAAGCAAGCCTGTCAAGCACTGTTCTTGGGCAGTTCTTGGGATTTGACTGATAAGTACTAAACAGTGAGCTGCAGTTTATAAAGTTAATAGCGTGGGAAGAAGCCATTGAAAATGATTGTTTTACAGCCTAAAAGATGCCCTGGAATACTCTTCAGTAATTGAGGAGAGCAAGTTAAAAAAAAGATTATTCTTATAAAAGCTGAGTGTTTAGAAATATAAAAATTGTAATAAGCATTTTGGGGAAGTAATAAATCCAATGATATAGCTTTTGTTATACATTTACTGTTGAAAGCCACAGATATAATGGAATGGATGGAATATTTTGGCTGATGTCAGATTAACTAGCACAAGTGATGCAGTGAAGGATGAGCTGCAGGATCAGGTAAAATTCTTATTTATCTAATCTTTTTATGTCACCATCTTTATCTATGGTTGTACATTATGGGATGTAACCCAAACGATAAGAATGTAGTTACGAATGCCAAATATTACACAATTTCTGGACTAACTTTCCATGACAGGTTGAGTAGTTCAGAAGTTCTACTGGAATGCTTACTGGAGAAGTCAGTTATTTTGGTTCACCTAGCAAGGATGCCTTCCACTGTCAGTGTAGCATTTATGGTCCACTTAAAGGAAACTACAAGTCAGACTCAAGCCATAAAATTAGACTTTTTCTACTTGAATTCTCATATGACTGTTTTCCCCATTACAGCCATAATCCATCCATTTTCCAACCCGTTGAATCCGAACACAGGGTCACGGGGGTCTGCTGGAGCCAATCCCAGCCAATACAGGGCACAAGGCAGGAACCAATCCTGGGTAGGGTGCCAACCCACAACAGGACACACACAAACACACCCACACACCAAGCACACACTAGGGCCAATTTAGAATCGCCAATCCACCTAATTTACATGTCTTTAGACTGTGGGAGGAAACCCACACAGACACGGGGAGAACATGCAAACTCTACGCAGGGAGGACCCGGGAAGCGAACCCAGGTCTCCTAACTGCGAGGCAGCAGTGCTACCACTGCGCCACCGTGCCGCCCTACAGCCATAATTCTATACTAAAAACATTTGAAATATAACTGTCAAAAATTCGCTTGCAATGATCTGCCTTTTTCTAATTTACACAAGTTAGTTAATTTTAAATAATTATTGAAAATAATAGAAATGTTCAGCAATTTTTATAAGATTAGGCATTGTGATAGACATGATGTGGCATAACTAACATGAAAGTCATAAACAATTCATTTCTTTTTTATTAATTTTCTGATTTCGGCTGTGTGCTTATTTCATATGCCATGTACAAGCAGGAGTGGAATTCAATGTATATCTTTATAAGTTGCATACATTGCATTCTACTATTTGTAACAGACAAGAAACTTAAAACATTTTGTGCAAAAAAAAAACCCTAACCCTAATCCTAAAATTATATTATGCCTTTTTTATATTTCCTTGTCTTGTTTTACAGCTGTTCAATATTTGAAGGATATTTATTGTTGTGTCTGCTTTTCTAGAATTATATTCTTTTTAAATTCCAATAGGGTATACAACACACAACACTCTGTGTAACTTCTTTCTCACAGTATGATATGTTATATTCTCTTTAATATTTTCCAGTAGCATCATTCTTTGTCTTTCATGCAAGTTTTTTCTCTTTAATCCCCTTTCAGTTTCTCTTACCAGCGCATCATGTCTAAGTGCACATTCCAGCTTTCTCCTTTGCCTCATTCGAAATGTTCTAATCAAAGCCCATTCCTCTCCCACTCTCCTCAATACCTCCTCATAAGTCACTCCTTTCATCTGACATATTATTTCTATTCTTCTCCAAAACCATATCCCACATGCCTCCAAATGTTTAATATCTGCCTTGATTAAAGTAAAACAATCTATATTAGTGGTTCTGAAATTTGATTTTTCAGTTCTCCATTCAGTCCTCTGCTGAAGAGGACATTTATCTCTCTGAATGCATCTTTGACCATTAATTCACAAAGCAATGTATACAGATTGCAGTAAGCCCCTAGGCTTTCTCTTTTGATTTTTATTTAATACAAATTACTAGGCTTACTCTTTTGATTTTTATTTAATACAAATTAGTTTTTTTACATACTTTACTTGTGGGTACTATATTGGAGCATGTGCATTTCCTGTCATCATTTGTGTTTTGCACCCAATTTTGTGCAACGCAGGAGTAAGCAAATGAGAACTCTTTTTATACCCGTGTTTGCAAGTAAGTTAGCTGAGACGGTAACAGCTTTAGAAATAAAAGTACAGTGAAGGCTTTCTTTTACAGTCTTTCTTTTTATACTGCAAATGTTCAGTCACCCACAGCCTCCTTTTTTATTTGTAAGATGGCTATTATGGGTTTTTAGTCACTACTTCACATTGCCACCTATAAGATGTCTGAAATTCACTTTCTTGTCAAGTAGGGCTATTTTAAAAGTTCTAGGAATCATTCAGGCAACATTAAATACACAATTGAAATGTTTTTACAAGTCTAAAATTTACAAAGTAACACAGTTCTACAATAGCCCTTAATTCAGTATGCTCTTCACTTTTCAAGTAATTTACATAATATAAGCGGCAATGCTGCAAGGAAGCCATAGATAAGGAGTTCAGTCCTTTGTAGGCTCACACAAGCTAAAGCATATACGCTTTCAAACTTGGACAATTTTCTGTTCCTAGTCAGCCTGAAAGTACATTTAAGACTGTATTTATGAAGCAGTGTGTGAATTCTACAGTAAGATGTTTAGCACTGGCTTTACAATTATTATTACTTCCAGCCCTGTAATGAATCATTAATCAATATTGTTGCAAGCAACTTTCTTCAAGAGTTTATAAGAATATGTACAATATATGATTTTTACATTTTAGCTTTTAACATTAAAAAAGAAGAATATAGGATGCATGTTTAATGCAAATGTGTCTTGAAAAAGAATTTGATCTTTCTTGATTTCCTCTGGTTGTAGTCATTACCACTAATATTGGCACATGCAGTTAGTGCAAGTTGGTGCTGTGTTGTTTGTTCACTTAGGTGAACTTTATTAAATACTATGTTTTGGTTGAAAACATCCAGTGTCAATAACTTGCAATAGAGGAAATCAGGTAGGGGCAAATATTTTTTTCATGGAACAGTAAGAGAAAGATCTTCCCAGTGAAAGAAATTATAAAATGATAATTAGCTCCTGTCAACTGGTTGGTAAATGTATTCCTTTAATTTGAATAAAGTGAAGAGTAGCAACAAGCCAAAACCCCAAACCTAACCCTAATTTAACTGTACAATATTTGTCATCTTTTTTGTTTTTCTTTGATTTCCTTTGTCTGATTGTCAGATACTGTAGATTGTCAGACCTGGCTATAATTAGACAGGCTTTATAAACTCTATCTTTTGTTGCATTGCATCACTTCCCTCTGAAGAGGGCCTGTAAAGGCTGAAATGTTAGGTGGTTGTCCAGTGCTTCTTAGATAAACAGATACGTTTTTGTCACAATACATTTTTTAAGACTGCTAATAGGTTTTAAACATTTTAAGCTACTTTACCAAAGTAAACATGTATAATTTTACCTACTTTAGAAAACATTTTACCAGTGTATTTCCCTAGGGGTTTAGGTTGCACTACCATAGACTAGTAAGTATTTAATTTTTTATTTTAAAGTGCACTCTTTTATCACATATTTTTTCAGCAATTTTGCATACTGCTTATAAAAATTCACATTTTTTCCTTTCATTTTTTCACTTTAAGTAACTAAATAACTTGACTTATTAAAGGACTTTTTCCTTTCACTTTTTCACATCTCACTTATTTCATCCACTTTTTTGCAGTTTATACAAAATACTTACTTTTATTCAACAACCTTAGCCAGTCTTAACATATTTGCTTACATGTGGAAGTTGGTCCTCTCTTTTTCACCTGAATATTGGGTAACATTGATAAACAATGATAAATGTATGTTTATTTCTATTTTGCCAGTTACAAATATTATTTTAGGTTCCTTATTTCTTCATTTTTTTTGTCTTAAAAGGTTAAGAAGGAAGGGCAATCCATTTTTAGTATTTTTGTTATTCTTTTAGCAAACGATGACATTGTTGGTGTGACTAGGCAAGGTATACTTTAAATTAATGCAAGCAATTCATCACCTGGAGATTCTTCAAAGACTGGAGAAGCCTAAAGGTATGATAAATCAGATGCTAAGATTATCTTCCTTTATAAAGCCATCCTCCCCAAATCCTCAAGTTCTTAACTGAATTACGGTTAATACAGCAAAACAGATGGAGGGCATTTTTTTTCTCAATGGTCATTATACTGAAACTACTGAACATCTCTAGGCTGATAAACTTGCAGTGTAAAAAACAATTTCTTTGGCACATTCTAGGTATAGGCTTAGACTAACTGCTGCTTCCATTATGCACTTTAAGTCTCTTCTCTATGATTGCACTGTTGACAGAGCTTCTTCACCTTCTCCTTCTATTAGGTTGGGAGATAGTGATGGACATATCTGAAATTAATGCAGAATATTTGAAATTAATGTAGAAAGTGTTTCCCCTCATCCTCCTTCTCCTGGCCCCATATAGGTACTTGCTTCTTCTGTATCCCAGGTCCTGGTTCCTGATTCAATATCAACACTTCAGTTCACAGTTGACACAAGATCAAAGGCTAAAAATAAGAAAACTATTTCTCCTTCTTTAGATCTTCTAAAGATGTTAATCAGGTTGCCCAGATTAATTACCAAAAACAGTCTGATGGGAGGATGATGAGTAGTGATAAGTCAAAAAAATATCACAGAAAGCCATAAGTGCCTCTCACTACTTCTCCCTTGGTTCTGTGTAAATTTAATCCAAATATATATTTGGTTAAACATTCTCTATATAGCCTGGGAGATAAGAATTGTAAACTCAGACAATGATGTATCTTTTGCTTTTTAACAACTCTGATCTTTTCAGATGCTATGTTAAATAATGTAGGTTGATGCAATTACAGTGATCCCTCGCTATATCGCGCTTCACCTTTCGCGGCTTCACTCAATCGCGGATTTTATATGTAAGCATATTTAAATATATATCGCGGATTTTTTGCTGGTTCACGGATTTCTGAGGACAATGGGTCTTTTAATTTCTGGTACATGCTTCCTCAGTTGGTTTGCCCAGTTGATTTCATACAAGGGACGCTATTGGCAGATGGCTGAGAAGCTACCCAACTTACTTTTCTCTCTCTCTCTCTTGCGCTGACTTTCTCTGATCCTGACGTATGGGGTGTGAGCAGGTGCGCTGTTCGCACACCTAGACGATACGGACACTCGTCTAAAAATGCTGAAAGATTATCTTCACGTTGCTATCTTCTGTGCAGCTGCTTCCTGAAGCGACATGCTGCACGGTGCTTCGCATACTTAAAAGCTCAAAGGGCACGTATTGATTTTTGACTGTTTTTTTTCTCTGTCTCTCTGTCTCTCTCTCTCTCTCTCTCTCTCTCTCTCTCCCTGCTCCTGACGGAGGGGGTGTGAGCTGCCGCCTTCAACAGCTTTGTACTGGCGGTGCTTCACATACTTAAAAGCCAAACAGCCCTATTGATTTGTTTGCTTTCCTCTGTCTTTCTGACAGTCTGTGCTCCTGATGCGCACTCCTTTGAAGAGGAAGATATGTTTGCATTCTTTTAATTGTGAGACAGAATTGTCATCTCTGTCTTGTCATGGAGCACAGTTTAAACTTTTGAAAAAGAGACAAATGTTTGTTGGCAGTGCTTGAATAACATTCCTGTCTCTCTACAACCTCCTGTGTTTCTGCGCAAATCTGTGACCCAAGCATGACAATATAAAAATAACCATATAAACATATGGTTTCTACTTCGCGGATTTTCTTATTTCGCGGGTGGCTCTGGAACGCAACCCCCGCGATGGAGGAGGGATTACTGTATAATAATATACAAATTGATATTATACAATATGTCATATTACAATTCATAAATTGGCTTAAGCACCTTATTCCATGTACAAAAGTCACCAAATTATTTTTGCTATAGAGACAGTGGGCTGTTTGTAGAAAAGGAACAGTTTTAGTGATGTTACATTGGTTACCTGTGTCCTTTACAATTGACTTTAAAATTCTAGTAATGGTATATAAATCCTTTTATAATCTTGTTCCTTGCTATATTTTGGAGTGCCTATCTTCCTACATTCCAAGTAACCTTACATCTTCAAATAACAGTCTGCTTATTATTCCAGAACCAAGCAAACAAAGTGGTGCTGTTTCTGCAACAAAAATCTGGAATACTTTACCAACACAGATATGGTAGGCTAACATGATAGATCTTTCTAATAAAACTCTTAACAACCCACTTTTTTTAATTTGTTTTTTTTTTATAGTTACATTTTAGTTCTTTTCTCAATAAACTAGATATGCATAGTATTATCATTGTTTTCAGTGGATCTGTAATTATTAATCTTTACTTTCCTCTGTTTTCTTTTCTGGTTCTTGTGTGGCAGTGTTCTATGCCACTACTACCACCTGATCGAAGTCCTGTGCAGCCATCTGTGTGAATAAAAGTGGATAGCCTAACATGCCATGAGACCCACTATGCAGAATCCTCTAATACAACGCCTAAAAATATGGAATTTTTTAAGAACACTTAATTTACATGGAATGCTCAGTGGGAGCTTGGCAGTCTTTTGGTCTGAAACCCGTACAGATTTTAATTTTTTGTTTCTTGCCATCAGACCTTATCATTGGACTTGCATTTAGAGACTTAAACAATTCTGTTTTTAAGGACTCTAGTTCTCTTAATTATATATATCTATCTTATGTAAGTATGCATTAATTTTTGCATACTATTTATTCATTATAATTCTTATCTAATTTTAATTAGCTTTTTTCAATGCTTGTAACTATTTCATTGATATCTCGAACACAATGAGTTGCATCCTGTGTTATGAAAGTGTGCAATAGAAATGTTGTCGTTATGATTTTATATTTATCTTTTGAATGACTTCCAGATTATAGCATATATTGAGTAATTCAAGATTTAACTGAAGAATTAGATACACCCAAGGAATTCTACATACATAGCATTACACCTTGCACTTATTTTCACAAGTATTCAGTGTATGAGAGATACTTGAACTTTTTCAACTGACAAATTCCAGGTAATTGGCCTAAGCCTGACAGTCTTGTCATGCTGAATAGGATGCACTGCATTGTGGCAAAGTTGAAAGTCAAAATTTGAGTTGAGTTTTTTTACATACTGTAGTTAGAAAGTGAAGCAAGACCTTAGAATGTTTTGTATATAGTCTATTTGCAGCATTTACATTTAAATTGACCTTGAGTTTGAAGAAGATTAATTTACTAGTATTGTGTTTTGAGAAACTTCTCAAGTTCCCTAAGTTTAAAGCCAGAATTGGGTCATCGCTGCCAGTCCCTTCTCTGGTGGGAGCACACTTAGAGCACTCAGTCACTCCTGATCCCTATCGAGCATTGGCCACATGCTCTAATTCCGGGGAATCATTTCCCCGACTGCTTGTCTCCAGTCAACATTGTACAGGCTCCTTTCTGGTTGTGGCTTCTTCTTTGCTTTCACCTTCCTTTTCTCCTCTGATCTTTCCGTTTCTGTTGCTCTCTTTCATGTCCTTCGCTCAGCTCCTCTTTAATACTTCCACAAGACACAGGCGGTGCAATTACAGACTCCAGAGCACTAATGAGGAAATTAGCCACCATGTATGTCCGTAGATGAATGCGAAGTTCGCAAATATCCCTATCAACACTCCAGAGCTGTTTCCCCTATTGTGCTATGTGCAGCCTGAGCACTCTGTATTAATTTATTTAAAATCACACATGTTACAGACTTCACTCACTATATCACAGTTGAATGAGTTACAGTATAGTGAAACAGCAAGGGCACAAGAGGAGAGAGACCTTAAACGTCAAAGCCACGTGTTCACCTTGCTAATGGTGGAAGCTGACTGATCAACAGATGACCCAGCAGGCATACCTTTGGTAGTAACAAAAGGACTGACATGGTGTGTTTGAACTCCAAAGAGAAACTACAGTACCACCTGCAACCAGAAGGTGTGATGAAAGGGACAAGCTTCTAAAACAATGAAAGAACGCACGCCAAAGATTCTTCTATTGTGTTTGGAGAAAGCTAACCAGTAAAACAATAAAGCATTACTTAGGCCAGACCCTAAATACACTTACTTTAATTCAGAGAACTATTATTTGTAATTTAATAGATAGAATAAAGTCAATTAATATGGTATGGTATTGGTATCACTTTAACTGAATGGTAATAGCCTTGTAAAGGGTAAGTTCTAGCTTTTATGAGTTTCTCATCCTAAATCCCAATACAAAGTGCAAAGCAGCATCTCACATGCACACATTCATGCATAAAAACTGCAGTTAGGGTGATATTAAGGCAATATAGGTTAACTGTCTCTTTAAGGTTAAGGCACTACAAGCTTAAAAATGAATGTCACACACTGCATATAGGAGACAACTTCGGGGCTCATCTAATGGTAATAACACTCTGAGCCAGGGGATAGCGCTGTTATTTCATGCTTTTGCTCTTTCTCCCGCTCCACAATGGTTAATTGACTGACAGACCACCTATGATGTCACTTCCAGTTTCCACCCTCCTGAACCCACCTTTTCCCATTGAACTTATCCATTTTGACCAAATTAATTGAAAGCTCATATCTCTTCACACTTTCACTTTCTGGCTGGGATGCCAAAACAGAGATTTCTCACCTGACCTATATTAATTTGGCATCCCCTTTGTGAGCATCTTATTAAGTGTTTTAATTAATTACCAGCATTGCTGAAACTGATTTGATTTCTTTTTAGTATGGTACCTAAACACTAAAATTTTGCTTAAATACTGTATATATTCGCGTTTTAACTTAAGTCAGGGCATAATTTTACCATATAATTTCCGGTATTTTATGATATCAGTCGTATAAGTTGAGTGCGGAAAACTCACACTATTGGTCCAAGAGATTATGATATGCTAACGCCCACCTGAGAGAGTAACCACGGAGCACATGTATTTTGCCTACGTAATACCCAAACTATTCCAAAGCGACGTTTGCACTGATTTGTGTTTTTTGTATCTCACACCCTCATACACCTTTATCGTAAGAGCATCCCTTATCTACAATGGAGCGTTTGATCAGAAGAAAATATGAAGCTGGGTTTAAATTAAAAGTTGTTGAAGTGATGAAAGAAATTGGTAACTGTGCTGCTGCAACAAAATTCAATGTGTCTGTGAAATTGGTGTGAGATTGGAGGAAGCAAGAAGATGTAAAAAAAAAAATTAAGCGTCGCATTTTTGAACGGGCGTATAAGTCAGGGTCTGATTTTATGATCGATTTTTCAGGTTTCAAAACCCGACATATATATGCAAGTATATACAGTAATACAGTATAATAAATACTATTACCAAAGAGCGAAAAATATATCTAATAAAGATAGCTAATGCCAAGAAGGCAGATGACAGAACATCAACATCCATCCATCCATTTTCCAACCCGCTATATCCTAACACAGGGTCACGGGGGTCTGCTGGAGCCAATCCCAGCCAACACAGGGCACAAGGCAGGAACCAATCCCGGGCAGGGCACCAACCCACCGCAGCAGAACATCAACAATATTCTAAAAATTTAAGTTCAACAAATATTCCTGCAACAAGACCATGACATATTAGGTAACCAATGCCAGAGTTACAATTACTAAATTTCTCTTGAAGCTTCTGGATGAGGATGGGTATGAGAATTGGAACAGGGATAGTGGAACTGACATCTAGTGTATTAAAAATAAGATACACAATGGAAATCAGCACATTGAAAGACTTCAATCATATCTTTAAATTTTAGTTCTCATTCTCTGTGATTTTATTTTGAGTTTCCTTCCTAGCTTCTTTAGCCATAGCATTCACGTTTTTAAAGCAGCCTCTACAATGATTTGGTGAGTTGGTTAAATCTTATATATCTAAGCATTTACTATCTTAACAGTTTCATGGATAGAATTTAAAATAAAATTTAGTGCATATAAATATACTAAGAACAACTAGGAAAGTTGAGATATTATTTTGTAAATTGTAACTCAGCCAGCCTAATTATCACCACTATATGTTTTTATGCTGCTATAGATGTCTGTGTTGTATTACAGCTCATTAATGCAGTAGACAACTGTTTTAATGTTTTGCAGAAGTGACTACACAAAGTTTTCAAAGTAAAAATGAAAAAGTGCAGCTAAGAAGCATGAATAAAGGTGGAAAGGCTGAGTGTAGATTAAAAATCTCTGCTACCGCATAACTATTAAAGTAGTAAAATCTGTAGCCTAAAAAAAACAGAATAATTCCACAAATTAAAATAAATTGATCCAGTGTTTGCAGACAGAAATTTTGACAGACATTGTTTTTACTGTGATTGAATCATGTACAGCATGACTCTCTACTGAAGCAAAAGAGAGAGATGAATATATCAAAGAGGAGAAATATCTTAGAGTATCGCATTAATGACATAATGTATTACTGTAATGCCTTGTTGGCTAAAAAGCTAATAAAGAGATTTATAACAGCATGACTCTCAGGCATGACCTAGTGTTACTGAGGTATTCAAATTCCTCTTCCACAGTGTCTTTTATGGCTCCCACTGTATACTGTACCTTAATATATAGCTTGTACTTTGATGTTATTTGGATTCAGTGCAACATTACTAAGAGTGATGTATTAGCTGTATTTTCGTGGAGTACTATGTTGGCCATTTTATAGTTATGCTGCCTCATGCATTCCACCCATAAAGAAAATAAATGTTTCATGTTCTCTGTTGCACCAGACCACTACTTTGTCAGCAATTTAACATTTTCCAGTGTTATTGTGTTTCTCCTTGTTTGAATTGTGGCTGTATGCTCCTTAATGGCAGACCCAGTGAAATTTACTAGGTATAAACATTCACCATCTCACTGAATTGCTGTCCTTTATCAAACTGTCTGAGCACATCTAATTATCTCTCTAAACTAATTAATTAATATACAAGCCTTTTTCACTTTTCCACAAACAGCAGCATCACCATTTGCAATTCATTTCAGATCTATTTTGCATTCGAACGTACCACTGTTTCAATTAAGGAATCCAAAACCTTCAGAAATAGAGAGATTATTGTACTGATTACATTATAGTCATTAGTTTTGCTTCAAACTTTTAACAAAATTTCTGATAAGATGTAACTAAATTTCAGATAAATACTGAGAAAGATGACAAATTTGTGAAAATAAAAGATAAGAACTTATTTAAAAAAATAAAAACAAAACACTACTAAAAATATACTATGGCCTATCCTTTTTCCTGTCACCTGGCTGGCACTGAATCTGATGACTCTCGTCCTTTAACTGACAGTTGGCAAGTCCACACACTAACTCCTTGTGGCACTTTTGGACTAGGTTATATAAGTCACTAAGCTACCAATTGTGAACCAGACTGCATTTCAGGAATATATTCTTCTACTGTTGTTTTAGGTGAGGTTCTCTTTAATTAAGATCTCTTTAATGGGTTTTTCTTTGTCTGAAGCCTTAGGTCAGCTTACCATGGATAACGGTATCAGAAACCAATGTCTTCAGACTACAAAGCTCTAAGGATTATTAAGGCACACAAGTACATCCACGAAACCAAAGTCACAAGAATGAATACCAACTAGGTGCATTCAGACACATCTCTATGTACAGCATTTGTTATGGAATCAGACTTTCAGATTAAGAGTGATTTTTCTTCTATTCTGGATTTGCCTATGGGCAAGCTCACATGTAGATTTGGAGGTACTCAAAACACATTAGTTGAGTGCCATATGTCACAACCAGCTAGTGTGAAAAACATTAACAAGTGTGTTTCTGAGTAGCTTAGTTTTTGACAGGGAAACAAAAACCTAGAGGAAGAGCATATGGTCTCAAACCCTAACAGGCTCTAACACTAGCCTAAATGGATTTTATTAGCTCATTATACTGTACATTTCACGCTGCAACATTACATATTCTGAACCTAAATTATCCTCTAGATTGTTTCTCTATAATGTGTAAGGAGTAGTTCTGAATTGTGTATCTTACTCTTAGACATGGTACTGCAGCACATGTGTATCTTACTCTTAGTGTCATGAAGACTTCTTCCCATTTTGTTTAATACTGTTTTGTTTTGTGATTCATATAAAGATGTCTTCCTAATTCAATTCCAGCCCCTAATCTCCACCAGCCCTTTAGCTTTTGCTTTACTAAATGGAAGTTCTATAGATACGTTCATTCTTTGAAGAGCCTCCTTTGCAAACAACATTCATTTTCTCCAGTACCTCTGTGACCCATATTTCACAGAAAACAAACCTACATTACACTGTTTTGCAGATTAAACATTATGTGATTAACTGATTAACCTTCAACATTTTACTGGTTTTGCATTTTACATTAACATAGTACAATTCCTTCTGCACAAACTGCTCTACCCACTGTAAAGCCTTCATATTATCAGCCAAATTTGTAACTACAAACTAATGGATAATTGTATAGCTTTTCTATATATGAACCTAAAATTCAAAACACACATACAGCTAGTCTAGTGTGACATATTATGGGATCTTTGGTGCATCTTTAAACATAAGTTATCATACCATAGTGCCTCTAAATGATATACTATATACTATCATGTTTGCAGGTATGAGAGGTTAGTTCTACTTCATTTTTATCTTATATTTCAAAATAAACAGATTTTGACATTTACAAAATCCAACAATCCAAAACTAACAATACTTTGTTTATGATATTTAAAACAATCCTCCCACACAGTTTTAACAAGATGATTACCTCTATGACATTGCAAATTTAGCCAGTAAGTTACTATAGTGATGGAGCCTTGAGGCTGCCTGCTGCATAAAAGGACGCCCTTGCAGAAGCAGTTAATAATGCTCTTGCTCCGTTGAGCAAAGGGAATTTCCTTTAGCTCATTTGGGTAAACCAGTACCTTCAGACTACAACGCTCTATCTTCATGATAATTAATCATTTATATAAAGTAAAAAAGCAGAAACCTCAACTCTAAACCATGACTGACCTTTTTTGTTCAGTAAGCTACCAATACTGTGTTAAACCAGTAGGATAAATTATCATTGATCAATTATCATTGATAATAATCATAAGTGTTATATCTGAGTGGCAAAGGTAAAGCACCTAAATGCTTGAAAAAAAAAAGCAGAAAGAAAGAAAGGAGTCTGTAAAACAAATGCTTTCTGCACAAAATCAGAGCACCTAGAACATATTTTATAGCATTCTTCTTTATCGCAATGCCAGAGAGTGGTGAATTGTTGCATGGTTAGACAAGCAAGTAAGAATTTTATAGTATTCTTTTCATGAGACAAAACTAGTATTACTTTCAAACTCTATTTACAAATCAACTCTTTTTCTCAGTTGTACTAATCTTTGTATATACATGTATTATATACTAGCTGTGTTACCCAGCTTCAAAAGGGACATTTTGCTAGACAATGGGCGTTAGTTAAAGTGCTGTCAGTGTAACAAAACGAGTATAACTGACTAATGCTTTTCTGCAGACAACATTCATTCTTTTCTTTTTTTTTTTTTACCAAGGGCTAATATTATTGGCGTGCAGTGTGTTGTAGTAGTTAAGGCTTTGGACCTAGGACTTTGAAACCCTGAGGTTATGGGTTGAAATTCTAGCTGTTGATACTGCGCAAGTCACTTCACTGCCAATGCTCCAACTGTAAAAACAAATGAAATTCAACCAATTGCATCTTAGATGTTGTAAGTCAGCTTGGATAAAGGCCAATATATTCAAATAATAGGTATTTATAATAATATTATTAGGTCACTGGAGCGACTTATTCTTGAACATAGTGCACACAATTGTCCTTGAGCAAACCTGCATTAGATCTGTCCCTGCTTTTTCAAGTGACTTGGCTTTTGTTGTTAGTTATTGCAAAGCACATTTCTTTTAAATTTTTTTGAATTGAAACAGTTAATCAGCTATGTTCCCTCTAAGCGGTGCCATGTTCCTTTCTGAACTACAGCTGTGACTGCGACTTTCACCCTTTGATAAAGCACCTGCAACTCACGAAACTGCACCAGTCCACCCCCTGAGGTTATCATTTATGTGTCTGTGCTTCGCAGTGCTCAATACTTTATGGTGGTTCAGCTCCCACCAGCCAACCACAAAGCCTCCCCACACTTGTTGTTTGTGTGAGAGTGCTTCTTGGCATTTGACATTTCATAGGGGTCAAGCACCCACCCACTCCCTTCCACCCTCTCACCATTCCTGGAAGAGCCACCAATACTTCATATCTGTGGGTTGATAGAGCAAAAAAGATAACTAACATGAGAGCAAGTACGAATCTAAGATTGCTGGTTGTTCACAGCAAAAAACATCACTTGCTAAGCATTGCAAGTGAATCTGCAAAAAATAAATAAAACATGTCTCACAATAGCCACATATTTTACACATAATCGATGGAGCCCATGGGTACTTGAGCCAATGCAGGAAATTCTAGTGCTAGTCCTTTATACTATTAAATTAGCTTTTATCCCTAAATAGCATATTGCTTCCTTGCCATGTAACATATGCTTCCATTTATGTTGTATTTTACAATATATGTATGATGATATTCTTTGAGTGAAATCTTATAAAAATGGTGGTGGTTTTATTTAATATGATTCTTTCAGAGATAGACTTTTAAACCTTTTTTAATGACTAGGCCCCACTGCCTAGCAGAATCAGACACAATGCAATCACTAGCACTGTGTAAAAGTCTGCTGTGGGACACTTACAAATATGGCTATTAACAGATGCCAATCAACTTCAGTTGTCTTTGGGGTTCAGGAGTAAACTGGAATACATAAGGAAAGTCATCCGAGACACAAAAATACCGTACTGACTTCACAAGAAACAGGCTTGGAATCTGACTCCGATTCCTGAAATGTTGAGGCAGCATTACAAACTGCTGAACAAAAGGTGTTGCTCTTGTTTATTTGGAGACCGCTAACTGGTATTTATGTTAGAGTAATGCAGAGAAAAAGGTAGGCGACAATTAATCAATTTACATTATTGAAGTACACATCATTTTAATAATACCAGCATAGTTCTGTAAATCACAATATCATTAAATTACCAGTGTAACATTTTATGGTGTACATTAACAGATATACAAAGTATTGATTTTCTTTAAATAATTTAAGGATCATTAGCTTAATGACTTTCATTTACAAAATAACAGATTGCCGTTCTTGGAAGCTAATTAACTAACTAAATTCACCTTGATAAACCAAAATAATGAAATGAGAAGATATGCTTCAGCTCGTGTGTGTGCACACAACCATATCAAGACCTATAATGTCTGTAAGTGGTACATTTTTTTAACATTTTCCAAATTACCAAATCACAGATGAAGACCAAAAGAAACACTATTGTTTTATTCAGCCTATGTGAGTATTACAACATATTATATACTATACAACTAGTTATACAAAATAGGAATTATCGTATTGATAAGAACAATGGCTTGCATTCTGAGAAAAACAGAGGAAGTGTACTTGAATTAGCCCACTGTTAGTCTAGATAAACATGTAAAAAAGAAATACTGTGCTATAACATTTTTTCTATTTTTTTTATACCGCAGTGTTTCACAACTTTTTGCAGACTATGGTTTCTTGTGAAGTCAGTACGGTATTTTTGTGTCTCGGATGACTTTCCTTATGTATTCCAGTTTCTCCTGAACCCCAAAGACAACTGAAGTTGATTGGCATCTGTTAATAGCCATATTTATAAGAGTCCCACTATGGAAGTCAAATATATAATAAGATATCTTTAGAATGGAACCCAAGTATAAACATAAAATGTACTTAAGTTTCATATGCACCTTATACACACAACCTGCAGATAAATGCTACATTTTTAATAATTTTGTTCATGAAACAAAGTTTATGCACAGTAGCATTAGTAGAATACCTATATCAGCTGTTAAACAACAGCAACAACAAATACAGGCAGGCTACAATGCTGCTTTGATTAAAAGATACACATGGAATTGCCAAAAAACAGAAGTGCGTAATGCACGTAGGTCTAGCAATGATGAAGGTTGATAACAAACTGCCACCATCAGAGGGCAGAGCCCATGTTCCCTCTAAACTGCACCCCATAGCACTATTGAATCATTCTGCTCATTTTCCCTCCTGTGCAGCAGCTTGGAAGTGCCACACAGCTGTCATTACAACTCTCACCCTTAAGTAATGCACTCACGGCTCCCGAAACTCCACTAGGTTAACCTCCCCTCCTTAATCATTTGTGTTTTGGTGATTCGTTTGAAATTCAATGTTGGGATTGAAGACATTATAAGGTACTACCTCATGTGTTTCACATCTGCTCATCAGTGAAAAAAAAAATTAGATGGAAATCTGGTCAGTGCCCTACATGGCCGGGTGAGGTCAGGTGTGGAATTTTTCACTTCACATAATAGCAGTGCCCAAAATGTTTTGGGTTTTGAAGCATTTGGAATTTTGGAATTTCAGATTAGGGATACTCAACCTGTACTAATCTGAAATGTTTTTTCACTAAATGCCTTACTTATTCTGATAATACATAAAAGATATATGTTCTAGTTTCAAAATACTTCATCTTTGCCAAAATAAAGTTTACTGCTTCCGAAGTAACATTCAGGGTTCTGCTGCTGCATGATACATAGTGTAGTTCACATCTGAAATCTTTTATCATTTACAGCTTTACTTCTATAAGCCCATTTGAAGTTTCAAGTGGCAGCACAAATCACATTGCTAAACCTGGTGTTTATCATTTCATTACACAAAAGCACCTTATTTTACGCTTTGCATGGTAGCATAAAGACCAGGTATGCTAGACAAGTAAGAAAAAATAATACTGGCTCTAAACTCCTCATTCGAGTATGTAGGAGAGTGTAGTTTTTTAAAACACAACAATAACAAATGTCTCCATTAAGTCCTACTTTAATACAGTAGATTGCATAATTAAGCAAACTTTACAATTGCATATAAAAAATCACAATCACTTGTATCCAAAAAAAGTTTAGTGGCTTACAAAGAGTCTGACATTTTATGTTTGAGTGTTAAAACACATATAGTACATTATCCACTGTAACAAATTAGGAACACTGACACAATTCCTTCAATAGACAGAATGTTCAAATGCAGTGCGTTGCATTAAACATTTCTCTTTTTTATTGTAGAGAGTTTCTGATGTGTATTTTAATATTCTGATACATTGCGGTTACACTGCTGTGCCTCACTGCAATGCACGTAATATTGTTAAAGTGATCTTAATTAGGAATTTCTGTCTGAAACTGTGTGCTCCCTGGAAGATTCTTTCATAATTTGAATAAGGTTACAGGTGCTTAATCAACCAATTAAATCACCTGATTAAACAAGGTGTATTTCATATGTACTCTAAAAAGCTTTTTAGTAAATTAAAATCAGATTAAAAGGTAGACTCAGAAACAAGAGAACTTATATATTTATTGTGTAATTGCTCAAAATATAAATGTCCTATATAAGGTTTTATTTTTATTCTTATCATGTGTCATACAAATAATTTAGTGTAATAAATAATTCTTAAATAAATAAGTTTTGCTCACTAACACAATTTTTTTTTAATGTGTATATAATCTTTTAAATGTTAACAACTTGGATTTAACAATCCTTTTATACATATGTCAATGTAATAAACAATATAGACCAGTTTCCTTAAAGAACACTCTATTATACAAAGCTAGTTCATTGTGGCAACATTTCCTCACTCATCTAAAAACTGTATGAGATTTCTTTGAATTGTAGGTTTTATATTTACAGTCTCATAATAGGAGTTGAAATTCTGTATATACAATTCAAATTCTTCCATACTATAATTCCAGATTCCCCGATATATCATCCAGAAAATTAAGACATCATGTTGGTAAGTACCTGCATGTAGTCTGTTCTTCTTTATTATTTCTGTATTATATATATATTTTGCATAAACAGGAGGCAAACCTTTTACCTATCACCATTCCTTTTATTTCCAAGAACCATTCGTACAGTCTTTCCTCCTTAGGCTTATTTACAACTGTACAATCTCTGTCACTAGTGTATCTTCTTATGAATTCTGATCTAAATATTCTCTTATCACTTCTAATCCAGGGTCAGTGTCTACTGCATAACAGAAGAAAGATTTTCCATACTTAGAGAAAACAGGAAGGCTGTTTCTGATATCTTTATAATTTGAACTTTCTCCATAAAATCAAGTATCTTTGATATAAGTTTTATGTAATTCAGTAATTGATAATAATCAATGAATTAGCTATATTGTATAAATCGATCTCACAATAATAAATTACAGGTCTTCTCTTTGGAAGGACTCCAGGTATGGTTTTGGTTTATGTATTTTTGAAAGGCTATAAAAATGTCTTGTTCTGCGACCTTTTGATAATGACAATTGTTCTGCTTGTTTCTTTTATCTCACAATCTCACTTTCCAACACTTTTATTATTAACCAGCTTTCAGACTCATCGAAGACAGGTAATAGATAATATCTCTTACTCCACGTGTAACTTTAGCACCTTTCCTTGGTGTCTTCATGTATCTAAACCTCTCTTGACTGGCGCTTCCCCTCTAGACAAGTGCTCTGTCTCTTGAGTGCATTTTTGTAAAACCTACTTCTCAGACTCTGACATTCTGAGGTGTCTTGCTCACCTCATGTCTAGTTTTATGTTTACTGTTTTTTCAAGGCAAATCTCAACATGGCTCTCACAACTTTACCTCACACCTCTTTCAATACCGTCACCAAAGCCAAATTGACCACATTGACTTTAGGAACCAGGAACACACACAGACCTTAGCATTTTATTATATACTACAGTTTTGTGGATTCTGATGAGTCTTTTTCTTCAGTTAGGGATACGTTTTACACTTTTGCTTGTGTGAGTTCTTGCATAAAAATGGAAGTTAATCAAAACAAAACCACGTGGCATGAAAAGTATCCTGCAATTTTGTCTTTTCAAAAAGGAAATCAAGCCCCAGGGGGTTGAAAGTTTATAGCGGAAGAAGTTAATCTCTGAGGTGGCGTACACCGCTGGTCTTCTTTGAAAATGGCTAAATCTTGGTGTTTTTTGTTCAAAAATTACAGCATAATCTATTTTACAATGTAAATACTTGACAACTGTTTTAGACATATTCAGTAAGTTTTTAAACTTTTATTTTCTTGTGGTGCCCATTGCCCTTCATTGTAAAGTGCCAGTGCAATATATTTTAAAAAAAGTTTGAGAATACACTTAATTTTAGAACGCACTTTCATGTTGCAAAAGCATAAATACCATATTTGTGAAAAAATAACCTGAAAAATACCAAACTTTAAGTTTGTTATGTTGTACTCTGCATTGTATCATCACTTTTTTTTCTGTTTTTAAAAACATTTATTGACTTTTCTGCTCGATTCTGTTAGAATTGGTTATTTGCTTGGGTATGGAAGGAGGAGGGGCAGCACCTCCTTTTTTGTTATCAAGTTTGTTATCAACTATTCAGAAAAAGGTGTTTGTACTTTTGAAGGGCAGCCATTGTTAGTTCCCTTCCATTTTTGCTGTCCTTGTTCTCGCACTGGGGTCAATGATTGGGACTGTAGCTGTGGAATGACCTCTATTTGTCCCCCAACAGAGGCCAACTCCCATTTCCCTGCTGCTTAGCTCTTTTAAAACAACCAATTGCTTGATGCCCTGGATCCCCACACACAAAGCAGTGCTTACAGTTTTCCAACCCTTGTTGGGTACAATTAGTGCAGCTGGAGGTCCTACCTCTCCTCGTGGGTGTGGACTGGCTTGGCGAAGGAGCAGGATTTTCACTGATAAAAGTCTGAGAGGTATCATGCACCTGATGGTAGACTGGGATCTGATCGGCTGTATTCTTTGGCTTAGTTGCCTGCATGACCATGGTCTGTTGGTCCATTAAAGCAGCAACCATGTTTGTTAGAGCCTCCACCTGTGCACTGAGCTGTTGTATGCTCTCATTACACTGTTTACTGGAGGTCTGATCCCTTTCATTCACCTGGACACTATGTGCATGTGTTGTCTTCTGGCGCGTAGCTTGACCAAGTCTACGCTGGTGTTCATTTTCATCAGCGATTATCTTCATAACCTGACTTAGGATTTCCTCATCAGTGACAAGGCTGTTTGAAATGAATGGTCTCAACTGCTGCCTGATTTCTGTGTACTTTGGCCCTAGGCCCTGATAGACTGTATGGAGAAAAAGCTCCTGGATGGTTTTGGGGTCATAGCGAATATCAGTGTTCACCTGCTTCAACTGGAAGAGAATTTTCTGCTTGAGTCTAATCATGCGGTACAAAAACTGCTGAGAGGACTCTTCATCGCTTTCTTTTGCGCATATCAGTTCCTGGAACAATTCAGTGCTGGCCCTCTCTCCAAGATGTGACCTGAGGAAGCCCTTCATTTCACTTATTGTGATTTCATCCTGATTGATAAGCATGTCCTTGAAGACACCTGGCTTGAATATTTTCAGCACACCTCGGATCACTTCTGTCTCGGTGAAACCTTCCCTGATGCCCTCATCAATCTGTTTGCAAATACTGCTATATGTGATATTAAAATTGTGGTCACCAATTTGCCCCCCATGTACCTTAAACTCCCTGCGTGGAAGATAAGGGCATTCGCTTAGAGAGGCTATCCTCTCTGGGGCTGCCTGTGGTAGTGTATACTGTTGAGGTGGGAGGAATTTTGGTACATCTCTATTGTTATACACAGCAGGTTCAGTGCTAGTTATGCTTCTGAAGTGTTGAGGCTGCCCTCCCAGTCCATCATGGAAAACCAAGTGCTGCTCTATGTTCTGGCCTGTACAGTAATCCCTCGATATATCGTGCTTCGACTTTCGTGGCTTCACTCTATCGTGGATTTTATATGTAAGCATATCTAAATATATAACACGGATTTTTCGCTGCTTTGCGGGTTTCTGCGGACAATGGGTCTTTTTACTTCTGGTACATGCTTCCTCAGTTGGTTTGCCCAGTTGATTTCATACAAGGGACGCTATTGGCGGATGACTGAGAAGCTACCTAATCAAAGCACACAGTTAAAGTTCCTGTGTGCTGATTGGCTCAGCGACAGAGTGCTGCATTAACCAGGAAGTCTCATCTCACTCATTCAGCATTAACGTGCTCCTGCTACTGCTTCAGGGGCCGTGTCCAAGCGCCAACAGAAGATGCAAATGATTGCAGAAAAGGTGAAAGTTTTGGATATGTTGAAGGAAGGGAACATGTACACCGCTGCAGGACACCATTACAGCATCAATGAGTCCACGATTCTTTTTATTTAAAAAGGAGGAAAAGCATATAAGATCTACAGCCGCAGTGTCCTTTAACCAGGGCGCAAAACGAGTTGCAAGTGGACGTGATAAGGCAGTAGTCTGGATGGAATCTGCTTTAGGGATTTGGATTGAAGACTGCCGGAAGGAGAACAACGGCGGTGCTACACAGTCGCCTGAAGAGGATCCTTTAGAAGAGCTGTAACGCTATCCTTTGTTGTGCAGTAAAATTAAACTCATCGTTATCGGACAAGTCGTTGTGTCATTGTTGGTGAGTAACCATAATTAATTATCTACGTACAGTACTTATTACATGTACATAGTTTAGTGTCACTGTACACACATTTTACTGTATACAATTTTTCTTGCATTGTACGTATTTATTGCTGTTTGGCCTCTCTGTCGTAATGGCTGTAACATATGTGATATCGGAGACGCTCGATATCTTTAAAATAATATTTAGGTTTTACTGTATATAAACTGTGTTAACATACATAATTTCAACGAATCTTACCTAATATCTAAGAAAATACAAAGGGTTTATGCTGTATAATTGTGTGGGAAATGTTTATAATAGTGTGGGAGAGTTTATAATGGCTTAAAATATATAAAAAGAACCATATGAACTTATGGTTTCTACTTCACGGATTTTCACGTTTCGCGGGGGGTTCTGGAACGCAACCCCCATGATGGAGGAGGGATTACTTTAATGCTAGAATCTGTACTATATTCAGTGTGAGGTCATGTGGCATGCACTGCCATAGTGGTTGTACATGTGTCTTGTGCCTGGGTTACCCCATTTTTAAGGCCAACTAAATCACGATTTTCAATAACTCTACATACTTGGTCATTTAACATTAATAACTGGCTCATACCTTCATCCTCAGAATTCAACAAGTCATCACATTGTATATACTTACTGTAAGTATATAGTCAATACATCCGTCTTCATCAGAAGGCTTCAGTGTGTCAGTCTCTTGATCAATTGCGATGTCTCTTGCAAGCTGAAAAGCTTCAGTGCCTTTGAGTCTATACAGATTTTTCTTAATGCCCCAGATGAGTTCTTTGCGTGTTGTTGTCATGATGTGTCCCTCAGCTGTGTTGCTCCTTTTGGCAGAATCAAGACTCTCCTGAAGGTCCAATCACCAACTCTGAACGCCCAGCAGCTGTCATCTTGACTGCAGTTGCATCCGCTCACCTTGATCTTGTGGTTCTGATATCACTGGATCCACTTCATTGAATTACTCAAGTGAAAACAGATCTTGGACGAGACCCCAAAATCTGTTACGGGCCCCACTAGTGGGCCACAGCAACAAAAATGCCGAAAGTAGCAAATCCCAAAGTGTACACGAACTTCCCCTCCACCAGAGGAAGAGCTATGTCAACCAGGTCTGGAACTGAACTCCACTGGCCCTCAATGGTGACGTAATCCAGGTCTTTGGCCCTGTGAAATAGGTAAAGTGGAGTAGCAATGAAAGCACACCGCTTTCAGTTTGTTGTCCAAGTTGCGTCTCTTTATTCACATTCATTAAATTCATTATAACCCTGCATATATATATATATATATGACAAACAAAAAAAAAGTTTTTGTTTTACTGAAATTACAGTATTTTTTGTGTTGTTTTTCAGTGTGTGGCATCAAGATTAAACTATATCCTCCCATTTATACACCTTTTTTTTGACTTGTGCTTGCTCATGTTATTCTCAACAGCAGACGGTGGCTACTAAATTGTTATGGTTTTTGTTTTTTATCATGTTATGGTTATTGTGCATCTATCTACTCTTGGATCTGCCTGGTTCATTCTTTGGGGTAAGGCAATGAAAATATTCTTACTTAGAAGATTCATCTAAAAAATAAATGTGCAGGAAAGCTAAAGGTTTTCCTTTTTTGTGATTTAAACCAAAGTAAAAGTTTTGGTTGCGTGAGCCTGTTTAAATCTGGTGTTTTGGCAACGGCTAATCTGCTGATACTGCGGTGGGTTGGCACCCTGCCCGGGATTGGTTCCTGCCTTGTGCCCTGTGTTGGCTGGGATTGGCTCCAGCAGACCCCCGTGACCCTGTGTTCGAATTCAGCGGGTTGGAAAATGGATGGATGGATAATCTGCTGATAAGAAATTATGCTATAGCACGCCAGATCGCAATTACCTCTGCTTTTTAATGTTTATTATCTTGGGTGGTCTTTCTAGTTAACGGGAACTCCTCTAATTCAGAGAATTTCGAAATTACTTAGTTAACAATCCAGCATATATCTGAAGGTAAAATTAGTGTTTATTCTTGTTTTGCTTAACAAAACTGGGTGTTTAGAAGAATTACATAAAAGAAATATTTTCTATGGAATTTTGTAACATCACACAGTTAGAAGCAGAGACCAAATAGACTTGTAGTGGCTGAAATAATTTACAGTACATAGACTCCAGAGTCTAACTCAGGTGATGTGAAAATTTTAGTTTTTTGTTTGTTTAAGATGATTTACTGCTAATTGTAGTTTAAATCTAAATTGAAGCTTTAATCTAAAATTGTCAGCTAATGGATAATAGGTCATCATGGCACATTCCTGATAAATGATAGTGTCAGAGAAGTACTGAATAATTATAATCTCAAGATAATGAAGTTGCAAGATTGCGAGTGTAATGTAAATACCAAGTACATGCTTATTTAGTTTATGCATAACAGCTTAGAGAGCTACTCTTAGAACACTGCTTACCTCTGTCATTCATTTCTAAATAATGTGACTTTTCTTTCTTTGACAATTGAACTGACCTGGTATGACTGAGCTTAACTCAAGCCACTGGCTGTAGCAATGTCTTTTCTGGCATTTCAATAACTTCAGCATTCAGCAATGTACTTTGATTGCAGAAGTGTTTATTGGAGAAATAAAAGAGCAAAATACAAAATATTCAGGTTGAATTAGCCAATACCTCTGATGGTAAATTTGATGTTACACAGAATATTTCTCTGTTTTAAGATGGACAGTTTTGAAAATTTTCTAATACTTATTTATGGGGCCTTTTAAATTTTCAAAAATTTGATCAGTGTGCTGTATCGAAGACATCTCAGCAAACACAGAACTTTTCTAAACCCTGTATAGACTCAAAGTGTGAATTTCCCCTTGGGATTAATAAAGTATCTATCTATCTATCTATCTATCTATCTATCTATCTATCTATCTATCTATCTATCTATCTATCTATCTATCTATCTATCTATCTATCTATCTATCTATCTATCTATCTATCTATCTATCTATCTATCTATCTATCTATCTATCTATCTATCTATCTATCTATCTATCTATCTATTTAAACAAATTTCCTTTAAGAATTGCCTGAAGAAGGAGCCTGAGTTGTCTCGAAAGCTTGCATATTGTAATCTTTTTAGTTAGCCAATAAATGGTGTCATTTTGCTTGACTTCTCACTACTTGAAGAATAACTGTAACAGTTTCAACAAAAAGGATCCAATGAAAGCTGAGTTGTTTCATGCTGAGAAACAGATATATATGTGCTTTTTGCATTACATCTGAACACGCCTAAGACATGGTTTAATGCTTCCCACTAGTTTCTGGGGCACCTTGACTACATGTATTATGTTTTATGTAAAAACAGCTTTTTGAGAAGGTGGGCAGAAGAGTGAACTTTCTAAATAAAATCTAATTTGACATTGATTTATATTACCAAGAAAGAGATTCAAGTATACACAATACTTTCTTTTAGAAACATTAAAACATGCATCAGTTTTATAGATTCAGACTGAGATGCCGGTGTAAGCTATAGTCTTGACCTTAAATTATATTTGTTCTTCATCATTTATAGTTTCATAACCACAACAGTGCAATCGCCTTATAAAAAAATAATACATCTCCAATAGAGGGAACTAATAGTGTCTTTTTTTTGTGAGATCTCTTGTCCTCTGCCACAGACTACTAATACAGTATATAACACAATATACTAATTTGGTGTCCAGTTTTCTTTTGTATTCAGTAAGTATTCATTTTCTCATTCATGTTAGGATGTTGAGTATTCCACATGAAATTGTAAACCTACTACATTAATAAAGGTAAACACTGAGTTTGTTACCCTAGATGTAGTTGAAGCAAACAATATATCTCTTGAATGCATTCTCTTTTATGTAGACAGACAGTAATTAGATACACATTGAGAAAAAACGTATACAATTCTCTAATCAGACAAAATTTATAATAATTTCATGGGAAAAAATGATACTGCATGACAATTGTGAATAAAGAAAGTGGAAAATGTAAAATTGCAAAGAGGACTAGGAGAACATTTCCACTTAATTTTAGAAGCAAGATGATCTTTGAGCAACCTTGAACTCTTCAGTCCAAAAGATAACAACAAAACAAAGAGAACAAATGTCTCTGTTGTGATATGATCACATTGTGCCTCTCATACAAGAAAACATGACACTGGGGAGAGTGAGAGAAATCATTAACGATCTTTAAAAAAAACACAATGAAGTGACTACCAAGCTTTGTTGAATATTTTGTTCTGTGAATACATAGCAAAATAAACATCTTTGCAATTTGATAGGGTGAATTTTATAACACTACAAAAAGAACAATGTGCAGTAGTTTTCTTATAATACATTGGTATTACTAAGTACTTTTAATTTAAACATGTCGATAATTATATTTTTTGTTTATGCATACTGAAAAATTTTTTATTAAGTGTTCCAGTAATGAATTCAGACTCAAAAAATGCTCTTTTTTACTTAGGTGATATTAAAGCAACCACATTTAATTGTTCACATGTTTAAATTGCAGATTGTTGTTACTTGCTGGTATATTTACAAATTACTTATCATTGTTTTTTCTAAGTTTACATTGTTGCAAATATGTATCCCATTAATATATACTGTGTAAAAGGACACAGACTGCACAGAAAAAGATTTGGGGGCAGCCACCTGTACACTTGAAATTGGCTGTCAAAAGTGAAGAGCTGATTTTTGTAAGTCTTTACAGACATCAGTCCGAAACAGAACTGGAAGGTAGACAAAAACATGGTGGTTTTAAAGCCAGGCAGGGGAACTGACATCATCCAGGCAGGACATGGAAGCGATGTCATCCGGGCAAGGACCAGAAGAGATGTCGTCTGGCCAAGGACTGAAAGTAATGTTATTGGGCCGGGAACTGGAAGTGGCGTCATCAAGCCCCGGCGGAATTTACTATTTCGATCTGGAGAGGAAAAATAGAAAGGATAAGTGCACTCTGCAATCCCCTGGTCCGCCGTGGAATTATCCTTTTTTGAACCCTTTAGCTGCCTCCCATGTGCATGTGTGTGACAACAGTAATTGTAAATTGTCGAAAGAGGATAGTCAAGAATTTTAGAACATTAGAACAATCTAGACAAGAACAGGCCATTCAGACTAACAAAGTTCATCAAAACTATCCACTTCTTCTTTCGGCTGCTCCTGTTAGGGGTTGCCACAGCAGATCATCTTCTTCCATATCTTTCTGTCCTCTTGCTCTGTTACACCCATCACCTGCATGTCCTTTCTCATCACATCCATAAACCTTCGTTTAGGCCTTCCTCTTTTCCTCTTCCCTGGCAGCTCTATCCTTAGCATCCTTTTCCCAATATACCCAGCATCTCTCCTCTGCACATGTCCAAACCAACGCAATCTCGCTCTGACGTTGTCTCCCAACCGTCCAACTTGAGCTGACTCTCTAATGTACTCATTTCTAATCCTATCCATCCTCGTCACACCCAGTGCAAATCTTAGCATCTTTAACTCTGCTACCTCCAGCTCTGTCTCCTGCTTTCTGGTCAGTGCCACCGTCTCCAACCCATATAACATAGCTGGTCTCACTACCGTCCTGTAGACCTTCCCTTTCACTCTTGCTGATACCCATCTATCACAAATTACTCCTGACACTCTTCTCCACCCATTCCACCCTGCCTGCACCCTCTTTTTCACCTCTCTTCCACAATCTCCATTACTCCGTACTGTTGATCTCAAGTATTTAAACTCATCCACCTTCGCCAACTCTACTTCCTGCATCCTCACCATTCCACTGACCTCCCTCTCATTTACAGGTGTCCCCAACCACCGGGCCGCAGACCGGTACTGGGCCGTGGAGCATTTTGTGCCGGGCCGCGCCGAATGGATAAGGAGGCTGTTTTATTTTGGAAAACACTTCCATCTGTGGCTCATAGGTGGCAATAAGGCAACGCACTTGGTGAATAGTTTATATGTTGTGCACTTCATTATCTTTTGTTACACGTCTCTGCACCCTCCCCCAACCCGGTCCGCTGAAAAAAATTACCCAAATTAAAAAGGTCCTAGGTCACAAAAAGGTTGGGGTAATTTTAACCCACAAGCTAGCAAAAATGAGTAAAAAACAAACGTCTTTGGAGAGCTTCTTTGGAAAGGGAAAAAGGCCCAATGAGGAGACAGAAGAAGAGTCTTCAACTTCCAAGAAAAAGAAAGCTGCATTTAATGGACAATATCAGGAATTCTACTTAAAATACGGGTTTATCACTACAGGTGATTCTCACGCATCAAGCCCACTCTGAATAATATGTGGCGACATGCTAGCAAATGAGGCTATGAAGCCTTCAAAACTGCTTCGGCACATGGAGACCAAGCACCCTGCATTAAAAGACAAGCCTTTGCAATTTTTTGAAAGTAGAAAACATGAACAAGATGGACAGAGGCAATTGCTAATGGCCACCACATCAACAAATACGAGTGCACTGAGAGCTTCATACCTAGTGGATAACCGCATTGCTAAATTGAAGAAACCTTTTACTATAGGTAAGGAATTGATCCTGCCTGCCGCTAAGGAAATTTGCCGCGAACTGCTAGGAGAGGCTGCTGTTAAAAAGATACCACAGGTTCCTCTTTCGGCTAGCACCGTCACTAGGCGAATTGAGGATATAGCAGAGGACATTGAGACACAGTTGTTGGAGAGGATTAATAAGTCACCATGGTATGCAGTTCAGGTTGATGAGTCTACTGATATTGACAACAAGGCAGTACTACTTGTTTATGTGCAATATATTTATCAGGAGGATGTGCATGAGGACATATTATGTGCACTGTCACTGCCAAGCAACACCACTGGCGCAGAACTATTCAAATCTTTAAATGATTACATATCAGGAAAACTGGATTGGTCCTTTTGTGTCAGCATATGCACAGACGGAGCTGCTGCCATGACTGGACGGATTTCTGGTTTAATTGCTCGGGTTAAGGTGGTTGCACCTGAATGTGAGTCTGTGTCATTCACAGGGAAATGTTGGCTTGCGGAAAAATGTTACCTGAACTTAACAGCATATTGAACGATGTCATTAAAGTCATTAACTATATCAAAGCAAATGCCCTAAACTCGCATCTGTCCGAGCAGCTTTATGATGAGATGGATGCAGAGCACAAATGCCTTCTCTTAGACACAGAAGTAAGATGGCTATCTAAAGGGGAAATCGTTGGCCAGAGTTTTTGAGTTACGAGAACCACTGCGGAGATTTCTTTCAGAAAAAAGCCACAACTGGCAGAACATTTCAGTGACATGAACTGGGTCGCAAAACTCGCTTACTTGTGCGACGTATTCAATCTGCTTAATGAGCTCAATCTGTCACTTCAGGGGAAAATGACAACTGTCTTCAAGTTGGCAGACAAAGTAGGTACATTCAAAGGCAAACTTGAATTGTGGGGACGCCAAGTGAACAGAAAGATATTTGAAATGTTTCAAACATTAGCAGGGGTTTTGGAAGAAACTGAGCCTGATTCAAAATTCTCACAGCTTGTGCACGACCACCTGTCTAGGAATGTCATCTAGACCAATTTCCATTTTTCATCCTCTTCATAGCTGTCCTTACTTCCTCCTTGCTAATCCGTTGCACTTCCTGATTCACTATCTCCACATCATCCAACCTCTTCTCTCTCTCGTTCTCTTCATTCATCAGCCTCTCGAAGTGCTCTTTCCATCTGCTCAATACACTATCCTCACTTGTGAGTACGTTTCCATCTTTATCCTTTATCACCCTAACCTGCTGCACATCTTTCCCAGCTTGGTCCCTCTGTCTAGCCAATCGGTACAGGTCCTTTTCTCCCTCCTTAGTGTCCAACCTCTCATACAACTCATCATATGCCTTTTCTTTAGCCTTCGCCGCCTCTCTCTTCACCTTGCGCCTTATCTCCTTGCACTCTTGTCTACTTTCTGCATCTCTCTGACTATCCCACTTCTTTTCTGCCATCCTCTTCCTCTGTATACTCTCCTGTATTTCCTCATTCCACCACCAGGTTTCCTTTTCCTCCTTCTTCTTTCCAGATGTCATGCCAAGCACCCTTCTTGTTCTCATCCTTACTAGATCTGCTGTAGTTTCCCAGTTGTCTGGTAACTCTTCACTGCCACCCAGTGCCTGTCTCACCTCCTCCCTAAACTCAACCTTGCAGTCTTCCTTTTTCAACTTCCACCATTTGATCCTTGGCTCTGCCCTCACTCTCTTCCTCTACTTGATCTCCAACGTCATCCTACAGACCACCATCCTATGCTGCTTAACTACACTTTCTCCTGCCACCATTTTGCAGTCTTCAATCTCCTTCAGATCAACTCTTCTGCATAGGAAGTAATCTACCAGTGTGCATCTTCCTCTACTCTTGTACGTAACTCTATGCTTCTCCCTCTTCTTAAAATACGTATTCACCACAGCCATGTCCATCCTTTTGGCAAAATCCACTATCTTCTGACCGTCTTCATTTTTCTCCTTGACACCATACCTACCCATCACCTCCTCGTCTCCATTGTTCCCTTCACCAACATGCCCATTGAAATCCGCTCCAATCACCACTTTCTGTCCCAAGGGTACACTGTTCATTACTTCATCCCACTCACTCCAAAAGTCTTCTTTCTCACCCATTGCACACTCAACTTGCGGTGCATATGCACTAACAACATTCATAATCACACCTCCAATTTCCAGCTTCATAATCATTACTCTGCCTGACACTCTTTTCACCTCCAAAACACTCTTGACATACTGTTCCTTCAGAATAAATCCTACCCCATTTCTCCTCCCATCCACACCATGATATAACAATTTGAATCCACCTCCAATCCACCTGGCCTCACTCCCCTTCCATTTAGTCTCTTGCACGCACAATATATCAACCTTCCTTCTCTCCATCATATCCGCTAACTCTTTCCCCTTACCAGTCATACTGCCAACATTCAAAGTTCCTACCCTCAGTTCCACTCTCTTTACTTCCCTCCTCTCCTCCTGCCTCCGGACACGTCTCCCCCCTCTTCTTCTCCCTCTTCGAGCCATTGTGTAATCGTTACACCTTACAAAATCTCTGTACTTGGTGAAAAGCTGAGATAAAAATAAAAAATTAATAATAATAATTAACCTATAAGTAACAATTTTTTTCTATATGCGTTTATATTTAAGTTGTATGTTTGATAGGATTGTATAAAATACACTGTAGGTGAACATAATAATTTGTGGCTTACCTGTCCCTGGAACAGAGCATGATGAAAACATCTGAGGACCGTCGTGGCTACTGATTTTAATTATTGTAATATAGAAGAAGGAAGAGTTTCAAGATAAGACAACCTTGAACCCTGAGTAATGTCAGGTAATTTCTTCATTTGAATACAACAACAACATTCAGTCCAAACCTGTACCTACACTTAAAAGTCCAGTAATAATTACTGCCCTTTCATAGTTTTTCCCAGGGCTAATGCCTCAATCAAACCGAACTATTCATAGAACAAATATAATCTTAAACTGTAAACAATTAGCTGCACATATGTATGACTAATAAAGTGATTATTTAAAATATCTGAGTATAACATTCATATAGTTTCAGCATTAAAAAAGAAATTTAATCACACCATGGCTTAATTACCAGACATGGATTAGCCACCGACTAAGAAATAGATCACAACGAATCAAGAACAAATTACAATTTCAGTAAAATACTCATATTTATGTGTCTGTGAACATTGCCAACTGAATAATTTTGTCATTCTCAGTGAACAAAAAATGTTCATCATCGTTTTTCCCAGATACTTAAAAACACATTTAAGTAAGCTGTGTGCCAAATAATATTCACAGTTTCATTTTTCATATTTTTATTCACTTGTACAAAGTAATCAAAAGTACTGCAACATTGTCATTAATGATAACTGATTTTTTTTTACAATCAGTGAGTGTAAGCCACAAAACATTAGTTGCTTTGAATTATGCTAGTATAAAACCATGTCATAATATATTTATGTAAAAAGACATCTTACACGGCACAAGAGACCTGTCTCTTTATGCTCCATTAGTGATACTCGTCAGTCTAATTCCTAGAGAGGAAAATAATGACTTTTGCTTAAATAAAAAGGCAAACAAATAACGGACTTAGAATTGGATCTTGCTTCCTGTAAAATACATAATGTATAATGTAAGGATCTTTACTTACTGGATATAACTGTATATATGGGGGGGTAGTAGCAGGGACAGTATTCTTCACATTGCACAACAAAATCACTTCTGTCAATAATTTTGAATAACTTCTGTTATTAAAAAAACCTCACTCTTGACATTAGTGGAGGTGAAGCATGGCTAAGCCTTAAATACTGTATATACAAACAACAAGGTAAATATTTGATGCTGTTTTGGAGTGAGACTTAGAGACTATGCAATCTGGTAAAGTATGTTTATTAAAGAAAGGGAAAAACTTAAGTTACTTAAAATATATCTATGTATTGCCCTGTCCTAAACAGACCTTTAAGAACACAGATGATTCAGACATTATTGAACAGCAGGTAAATGATGAAACACTGATGTCATTAAGACGGCTGGAGGATAAGAAAAATCTGAAACATATAAGTTGCAGGTGAGTAAAAATAAATAAAAAACAAGTGTAGATGATAGCATAGTCAATAACAGAGGCATCACCATTAAAATTAAGTAAAGTAAACATAAAAATAAGAATGAAATTGTTTGATAAAAGATATTTGAAAAGGTTGTAAAGGTCACAAGACATTGAGAAAGCCTCGAAGTCAAAGGCTTGCTAAACTTAATAACTTACCTTAGAATTATGATCAGGAGTTGATATAAATACATTAGTAGAACAACATGTGTTCCACTGACTGCCAGATTATAGTTGTGATGCAGGTTAAAGTGGAATGTACTGTATTGTTAGAGTTATACTGTACACAGTAGGAATGAGAAGATGAAAACTGCATGATTGGTTGTGTCATAGGTAAGTTGCAGAAAATGGAACACAAAGAGACATGGTGAGACACAAAGATTGTTCTGTATTTATGGCATGGGACTCAGAAGGAGGAGCTTAAAAATCTCACTGCTTTAAGAGGAAAAATCTTGCTCACATTTTTTGTGGATATATTATCAAAAGTTAAGTGTGTTAAAGAGGGAAACTCAGTAGCACCAAAACTATCATCCATTTCTAACAATTATCCTTCAAAAGCAAAAACGGCAAAATGTACTCATAGCCATTTAGGGAAATAGTATTGTGTCTTTATGGAAATAAACATCAAGGAATAAAAACATGATAAATGCTTGGAATCTACAATCATGATAGAATTACCAGAATTACAAAACCCCAGAAAGCACAGTCCTTGAAACAACATTCTGTGAAAATTAATTATTAGGTTCTGGATTGGAAATTGTGTGCAGTGTGGAAGACTTCATTAGTATTTTCTGTTTCACTCCCTTTTTTATTTTGTAGCATACCTTATTATACTTGGTTAATACTCTTCATAAAATTGTGCATGTTGTATTTAAATGCTAAGAAAATTCTAGCCAGGAGAATGTAAAATGTGTATAATGTACATTGCAGTGAATGACAGTATTTTTATTTTTATGTGAAATGTGGGACTTTTAGAAAGTATTCATTTATACAACTCTGAATGCTTTTGCAAAAGTGCAGTGTGATATAAGGGTGTTGAACATATCATTATTTTGTTGTATATACAGCAGATATGTAGCAGGGTTATTGAGTGACTGTTCTAAAAGTGTCCTCTTTTAGGTTTTAATTGTTAAATGTCAAATGCCACAACTTTTGAAAAGACTGCTCTCTGTTTTCTGACCATCTTAAAGCTGCCTTGGTCACACCTGTATAAGGTGCTGGAAGTGTGGACTTTCGCTGACAACGTGACACCAATCTGGAGAAAATGTTCAGCCACAGTAAGATGGAATTTACAGTGTTAATTGAAGAGATATATTGCTTACTAAAACCATCAGTACAAAGTTAAAGATAAGAAAAAGATGGCTCACAACATGAGGTATTTCTGCCAGTAGGAGATAAGACAAGCTGTAATCCATATCTCCAGCACTAGGAGGGGGCAAAGATGCCATGAAACAAAGCCTTCAGTGTGATCACACTACCCTCACAGGTACCACTGAGGTACACCAATATATGTTTTGTGAGATGCAAAATATTTCAAAAGAGCAGAGACTAGCTCCTTTCTCGGACAATTTCAGATTCAGAGCTATAGTCTTAAGGCATCATAGGATAGTCAGGTTGGCAATAGCATTAATCTAAACTAAAGCCACCAGAACTTGCACTATTTGATGGAGTAGAAGAGGTTTTTTGACACTAGCAGGAAGCTTTTAGCAGTTATTAGATTTTGTTTAATAAATCCCACTCCTTAATTTGGAAAGTATGGTAAGGTAGTTTACTATTATTATCGATATCTTTTTTTAAGCTGGTGTGGGTCACAATATCAACATGCAGAGCTGGCTGACTAGGCTCCCTTATTACTAACAGCTTCCTAGTAATTTCATTCAGGCCTTCTTAGTGAATACCAATGCTTCCAGGAATTTTGTGATCTGTAGTGTGTCCTCGGTCATCCCTCAGTCTTCTCCCAGCTAGGGAATGTGATAAACCACAATTGGTTCAGAGGAGCAGCAGTTTTACTTCAACATCAAGGATTTTCTTCATGAGTGAATGCATAGGTGGTGAATAATTTCTGCCCTTGTTGAAGCTCTTATCATTTTAATGTATCTCACAAATGTATTGTGACAAGCATTTTATGCTACACTATCAGGATACTGACAAAAATAATTTAAAAATATGTGATTAGAAACCCTATTCCTGTTTGTACATGGTGCAACAATGTTATTTAATTCATAGTGTAGTAGTAAGAATGAGATCAATAGATCCTTAATGTTGATCTTTATGGTTTTCCATATGGTTTTCTGCAGATGTGAATGATCTTGAGAAAGTGTTATAAAGTAATAGCCTGTGTCACACACTTGCGCACGGAAGGCAACTAAAAGAGGGTAATTTCATGCTGGACCAGGGGGTGGCAGAATGCATTGATCCTTTCTCTTTGTCCTCTGCATACCAACTACTGGAAAGTGTAACTGGGCCCAATGATGTCACATCCAGTTCAGGGCCTGACAACATCACTTCTGATTCTGGCCCTGATGAACACAACACTTCTGGTTCATGTCCCGATGACGCTATTTCCTTTGTCCGGCTTTAAAACTGCCATGTTTTGTCTGTTACTTCAGTTCTGTTTTGAACTGAAGTCTGTAAAGACCTATCACTCGTATTTTGCCTTTTTTTCCAGACCAATTTTCAAGTATACGGGGTGGTTGCCCCAAAAGTTTTGTGGTGTCTTTTGCATCATTTCATACCGGTTACAACTGAATTCTATCCTAAAACCTTAGAAATCCATACACCTCTGTAAAAGGTCATACAGTAAACTGGAAGGAGACTATTTACAATAAAAAAACAGATATTTCAACAGAAATGCAGTAGTTATAAGCGATGAGTACAGAGAAGATCTAAGTGTAAATGAAAAAATCTAAGCAAGGTGCACCCTCAGAGGGTCTCAGTATATTATGTAATGTAATTGAAGAACTTTATGTTGCCAGCTATTCGTCACTTGAAGACTGCACACACAAACATGTTGTTTAGGTTCTAACAGATGTTTTTCCTTTAATTATGTGTACCACACTAATTCTAAGAATTCACCCAGTTCCCTCACTTTGCTAATGTTAGCTTCTGTGAAGTTTTGTCTAGACCTTTTAAACTCCAAATCCCTACGTATGGTTAGTTTCTGCCCTGTGCTACTATATAAGAAACATCACCTGGATGCACTGGGACGCATCATCAGTGATGTATCCTGAGGTTATCGGGCATATTGGGTCTCACAACATCATACACCCTTGCTCAGGCGACCCAGCCTGGGTTGATCAATCCACAACTTGCGTCTGAGTAGCGATTCACGGATTAGCCCTCTTTACTTGAGGCTTTCTCTGCGGCTTCACTTGCGGATTTAATGGCCCTCTTTTTTGGCCGCTCCTGTTATGCCCAGCCATGTGAGGACTCTGTAGAGTGAGCGTCCTGCAAATCCTCTGCAGCCAACATCTATGGGCTCATAGAGTACCCTCCAACCTCTGTCCCTGCACTCCTCCACCAGCTCCTGATACTTGGCGCATTTCCTCTCGTTAGCTTCCTCGATACGCTCTTCCCAGGACACTGTCAGTTCCAGCATGATCAGCTGTTTTGAGGCCTCAGAGGTAATGATCATGTCTGGCCAGAGTGATGTTGTCACAATTTGCTGTGGGAACTTCAGCCTGCAGCTGCCAATCATAGGCTGTGTGGAAGAGGCCTGTTATTACTGCTGCCTTTGCCTGGGATTGCTCTCCCACTTTAACAAAGGTAACTGCCATCTTTGAGCCGTGGAGGAGTTTGCTTGTGTTGAAGGCTGAGGCTAAACTTTCAGCAACTGCCTTGAGCACCTTGTCATGGCACCACCGGTAGCGGCCATCTGCCAGAGCCTTAGGGCAGCTGCTGAGTAGATGTTCTAGACAGCCTCTAGGGTGTCTTGCTCTTCCCCCAGACGTGGAGGTTTGCTGGGCTTGGCAGGGCATCGTAGACTGCCTGCACCAGGAACCGGACCCGAAAGAAATCTCCCTGCATGATATCCAACCAGGTGTTCCTTCGCTGGAGAGTACTCTCCCACCTTTTCCACGCACCCTGTTGCCAGAGTCCTACTGCCCTGCTCACTCTCTTTTCCTCCACCCCTGCTTGGACCTCTTCCTGCAGTAGATGGATTCTCTCCTTGCCCTGGGCCTTGCTGACCTGGGTCTTTGGAAAGTAGCCCAGACCTGCTCTACCTGTTGACATGGTGCCCACCAGAGCCTTCTGTCTCAAGTGTGACTCTGCCACCTCCACAGCCTTCTCCGCCCTCCATTTCCTGCCTTCACCTCAATGCCAGCTGCTGACACCTTACAATCCTTGGAGTCCCTGTACTGTAGATCTTCTCTGGTGCGTGCCACCATGAATTCCTTAGTGAGGTCGCTAAATGGTAGCCACAGGATGTTACTTGTCCCATACAGTGCTGTGCTGGTGAGGCTGAGTGGAAGTCCCAGACACCTCCGAAGAAAGCTGCTGATCTTCTTTTCAAGGGACTCAACTGTTGAAAACGGGACTGCATATACCAGCAGAGGCCATAGGACTTGGGGCAGGATTGAGTGCTGATAGATCCAGGCTTTAAACCTACCAGGCAGGCCAGACCTATCAACCTTGGTGAGCCACGTCCCAAGCTCCTGGGTGGACTTCTGAATGGCAGCTGTGTCTTTCAGACTTGAGTCAAAGACTTTCCCCAAACTCTTGAATGGCTGCTCTGTGATGGATGGGATGACTGTTCCCATGATAGCAAATCGGTACTTATCAGTCACCTTCCCCTTCTTTAGCACCATGGACCTTGACTTGGAAGGCTTAAAACTCATCCTTGCTCATGTGATGAGTTTCTCAGGTCCTTGTAGGATCCACTTGCTCCCTGGGACCAATATTGTTGTGATGGTTAGATCATCCACATAGGCTCTTATTGGGGGCTGTCGTACACCCACATTAGTCAGGGGCCCTCTGCATTCTACCTCGGCTGACTTGAACACCATATTCATGGCAAGGGCAAAAAGAATAACGGAGATGGTGCACCCTGTTATTATTCCCTTGTCAAGCCAATGCCAGTCTGATATTTCTGACCCAGAAGTGACCCTTATATTGAAGTTGTTATAGTAATCCAGGATCAGATCCTTGATTTTCCTGGGAACATGGTGGTGATGTAGTGCGAGCTCAACCAGCTTGTGTGGTATAGACCCATAGGCATTGGCCAAGTCCAACCACAACACAGCAAGGTTGCCTCTGTTCTCATGAGCCTCTCTGATAAGCTGAGTTATCATACCTGTGTGCTCCAGGCAGCCAGGGACTCCAGAGGTCCCCCCCTTTTGGACAGAGGGGTTGATGTAGTTATTCTTGAGGAGGAACGCTGTCAGTCTTTGGGATACGATGCTGATAAACACCTTTCCTTCTACACTCAGCAGGGAGATCATTCGGAACTGGTCGATGTTCCTGGAATTCTCCTTTTTAGGGACCCAAACTCCCTCAGCACACCTCCACTGGTCAGCCACTTTCCCTTTTCTCCAAATCACCTTCAAGATCTTCCATAGGTGCGGGAGAAGTGCCGGGCAGCGCTTATAGACGAGGTAGGGTATGCCGATTGGGCCCTGGGGTGGAAGCTGATCGGGCTGCCTTGATGACCTTCTCAACCTCCTTCAAAATCGGCTCACTCAGCTTGAATACTGTTATTGGGAGGCAGGGTTGATGAGGACTTTATTGGCATCAAGATGTTGATCCCTCCTAGGATCACTCAATGTGTCCTGGAGGAAGCACTTCACTTCCTCCGATGAACATTCAAGATGCCTACTGCGCTTATCCCTGAGCAGTTGTTTCGTAAAACCAAAGGGACTGGCAATAAAGGCCACCTGCCTTCTCACTCTCTCTCTTCCCCACCTCCTGTGCCACTTTGCTCTGCGAAGGGTCATCAGCTTCTTCCGCAAGATGTTCTGCAGTTCTGCCAATGCCCGCTTTTCTTCATCAGCAGCTCTCTTGTACTGCTTCTTGAGGGTTTGAAGCTCTTGCTGTATCTGATGTATCTTGAGGGCCCTGCGGTTCGTAGTGTATGAGTTGGACTTGGTCTTACCCTTCTCCATCTAACCAAACCTCTCAGAGGCATAACTGACGATGATCATGGTCATTGTTTGGAGTTACCTGTCGACATCTCCTTTGGCTGTGGCTTGGATAATGTTGGACACATCGTGATCAAACTGCATCCAATCTCTCCGTTTGCTGGCTGGAGGCCACTTAATCAACTGCTGTGGAACTACTCTGCCGGGGTTGGGAGGCTCAGGTGCGTGAAGGGACTGGGATCTGTGGGTTGCGTCCTGGCTGGGCTCCTCCTGCGTCTCACTGTGGAGGTCCAAGACCTGTGCATTGCACCTCCATCTCCCGCTCCAAACACTTCATTCTAGCCTGATGGATTCTTAGGCTATGTTGGTTCTTGCACAGCTTTCCACACATGCATGTTGTACTCGTAGTCTGTCCGTTCACATGGGTCGTCAACCTTTTGTCCATCCGATCAGAGATCTAATCCTTCCCCCTTCTCGGGATCTCCTTGGTGTATCTCTCTTTAGGGCTTACCGTAGCTTGTTGGGGTTCTTCCTCACTGAAGACTCAGGCTGGGATGCTAGCCCATACTGTCCCCATTGCCGTCTTTCCGTGCTGTCAACTGACTTTCCAGTAGTCACCAAACTATTCTTGGTTGTCACCTAGACTCTTCCTAGGAGTCACTGGCTACTATATAAAAACATCACCTGGATGCACTGGGACGCATCATCAGTGATGTATCCTGAGGTCATTGGGCGCTTTGTGCTCCAGCCCATGTGGCCCTGAATTTGACAAGTGAATGAAAGTAAATTAAGGGTGGGTAGATATCCTGGTCTCTATTATGAAATTATTTTGACAGTTGAAGATTGCAATTTTTATTATCCAGCCTGATAACCATCAAAATCATCAAAATAGATTATATGTACATCAATGTATAGAGTGACAGTCATTAAAAACATATCAATAATGATCATTTAAACCCCTAAAATAAATTGTTATGTGTGTGGTGTGGCAGCCGGCTGGGGGTGGTACCCAGCCGGGGCATCCAGGAAGACCGGAGGAGGGCCTGAGCCTCCTTCAGACCACAAGGGGGCGTATGCCCTGGTTGTGTTGGGGGCCATGGGTACAGGGCTGTGAAGCCCAACCCTGTAGGGGCCCGTGGTCACCGCCAGGGGGCGCCCCAATGCCTGGAAAGCCCTGGACCTCAGCACTTCCGCCACACCAGGAAGTGCTGGGGGAAAGAGGAGCAGGGACACCCGGAGTGCTTCCGGGGATGCAGCCGGCACTTCCGCCACACTAAGGCATGTTGGTGGGAGATTGCCGGAACACACCTGGAGCACATCCGGGTGATTGTAAAAGGGGCCGCCTCCCTTCACAGAGAGGCTGGAATCGAGTGGAAGGCGGATGAGGTCTTGGAGGAGAGACAGGAGGCGGCCTGAAGAAGTGAGGCATAGTGTGGTTTGGTCTGGACTTTGGGGGAGTTTGGGGTTGTGTGGCACTTAAGACTGTAAATATTAGTGGTATAATAAACGTGTGGTGGTGACTTTAACATGTCTGCCTGTCTGTGTCCGGGGCTCGTTCCACAGTAGTAAATATATGTTTCTTATATATAGGTGTGTCTGTTCACCTTCTTTTAATGTTTTCAGGCCTATATGAGAACCAGGCTCTTCTCAAAAGCAGAATTTATAAGGCATAATTTGCTGCATGTGGTTTGCACACAAAATAAGAGTAGTCTTGAATTTTGTTGTATGCATTCAACTGTTTTTACAGAGAAACAATAAGAAAGATTAGGGAATAGAGATAATGCACCACCATTTTAATATTCTTGTTATCACCCATTTCAGTAGGCCTTCAATTTCATGGCATCAGACTGAAGAGATGCAAGCGATTTTCTTCTGTGCCTGACTAATCACATAACTCATAAGGTCTTGGTTAAGTAAAAAATGGATATTCTGTAGCTGATGAAGAATATACATATTACAATACTCAACTACAACTTTATTAAAGTGTGAAACAACCTTCTAGTATGCATCAAACAAACCCAATCAGGTACAACTAATCAAAATGATTTAAGGCATTTGCAATAACTTCAGGCAATTTGCAGACTGTTTCATGGAGAATTCACATTAGATGCAATGAAAATATGTTACACACTTGATACTCTAATTAGCATTTTTGTTTGCAAACTTGTATGTCTCATTCAAACTACTGTATTTAGTTTGATTTATTTTTGTCTGACACATTTATTCAAGCAGATTTGGTTGTATTTCTTTTTCCAATTTAAGCACAGGCAGGTGAAGTGACTTGCTCATGGTAAAATAGTGTGAGATTTGAACCCACAACCTCAGGGTTTGCACTTTCAAGTCTTAACCACTATGCCATACTGCCTTTTTGTGATTTTTTTTATCTTTCTCCTGTATGACCCTATCTGGAGACTGCATGGAAAAGCAGGAAAAGACATTGTTGTGAATGATGAAATTGACCCAGACTGTGTATGCCATGCTTCAATCATTTCACAAGGAGTAAGAAGAGCCACCAAAGTCAGAATCAAGGTACTGTAATCATCAACACCAACTGCAGCACTTCGACCAAAAGGTTACAATAAAGGCAAAAAACATGACAAGATATATTTAGAGAATAGAGGATTTTTTGAAAGGGTCTAAAATTAACTTTCTCTTTTGGTTCTGTAATGAAAAGCAAACTTTTATTTTTTTGTTACTCTTGCCTTTTTACAAAATATACAAAATTGAATGTGATTATTTGAAATCTTTGAAATTCTTAGAATTCTGAGGCTTTTCAGAATTTTATTATGTATGTATTTTATGGTTTTCTTTTCATTTTGAAGTTGTTATTAATTTGTATTGTCATCTTAATAGTGTTTTATGGATGTAGCAAATTTTATATAATGGAGCAATATTGTTTATGGGTGCTTGGAAAGTCATGGGTGTGATGTCGTGGGCCATTACCTTTTTAAGATGTGTTATTTCTACACCACTATCAGTACAAAATTAGCTCTATTTTATTAAAGTGATACGAGATACAACAATGTAAATCACAGAATAACAATTTTGTAATATTCTCTACTGCGACCAAAGAAATATGACAGAGAAAGGTGTGATGCCTAAACCTAGAGCTGTAAAAGTCTGTGTGTTTTAGCTACAGTTTCAAAGTTGCCTCACCAGAAGAAAAGCTTTATTAACCAACCTTACTCTGCCCCCACACCACTGCAAAACCATTCCTGGACTATTTGGAACACTCTTGTAAATGGGAAAGCAAATGAACAGGCTCTTGTGATAACAGTAATTTAAGGAAGGTATTTCAGAGGTGTTCCAGCAATCGGCATACACATTTTCCTTCCTTTTAGACATAAAATCCAAACAAATAAGGAGGCCTCAAAGCCTCTGGTATAGATCATGAACCAACTGTGAAGTGTCATGGGGTGATCCTTCTTGGGAAAGTGTTTATATTGACTAAATATACCAAGACTTTTTTTCATCTTTACATTCGCATCTGATGACTATAGCAATCATTCATTCTTTAACCATTCTCCATTCCTTAAACCTGCTTTTCCAATTTTGGGATTGCACGGATCCATAGCATGAGCTGACATGAAAGTGCATAAGATACTGTAGAAACCAAACCCTGGCAATCAAACAAGTCTATTTCAGAGAATACTGATGCATGTGCTAATGTTAGGCCAAATCAGATCCACAAATCCATCTTATAAGTGGTGATGTGTCAGATGTTGTTGAGCAAATGCCGGTAAGAATTTCATATTACTATGTACATGTGATAGTTATGAGGCCACAAACATTTACTGCCATAGATTGTGACAATACGAGGGCAACCTATATGAACATGAGGGGGGCAATCAAACTGCATAGTGCAGATCAGGACCTGAACCAGGGCTCAATGATGGGCAACCTGCTGCAATACTGAGTTGTGATTCAGAACCATTAACTCAGATGCCTGAAAAGCTAAGCATTTATACTATATTAAGCATTTGACTACTTTTCAGTTTACCTCCTGCTTTATCAGAAATCATGTACTTTAGAAACCCATTAAAATCCCAATTGTGTAGTTACTGGATTTACATGAAAATAGCTTTGTCAAGGAAACTCTTTATTAAACAAAGTGACGTAACCTCATATTTTATCCAAATACAAGCATCACATTGGAATAAATTAAAGGCTACTGTTTGTTCGGCCTGAAAACAATAAGTGGGAAATGAGTTTATTGATTAAAGTTAAACAGCATCAGAGTTATGATGCCATTAATTTTTCAACCAACAGTCGTAGCTCTGATCTTACTCAGTTGTCTGTGGATCAATTGTGGCAGGAATGGCTACCTAAATGAATCAGTTCTGGACATGGCAATGTTAACACTGCAGTGTAGAACAGCCAGTTGAATTCTGTGAAAATGAGAATTAATTACATTTCTTCAACCAGTTTAAAATATCACTCGAGCTTTTTGCTATTTTTCACAGAGGAAAAATAAAATCCTTTATTACTTGTAAACCTCTCTCCTGAACTATGCCTGAAGCTTTGCAGACTGCAGTTTTTATCTCAGCAGTAAGAGCAAAGAGACACATTTTTCTGTGCTTATTATGTACTGTATGCTCTGCTGACAACTTTAAATAAAATTCACACAACATTCCAATTATAAGCCTAACTGTACAATATTAAAAAAGAAAATTAAAGTGTGTAGTAATTTGCCAACTCCTTCATACATGTCTAAATGAAAGATGGGAATAATAAATAGAAACTAATTTTGTTTTTCTTTTCATTTTGCCTGGATTGCTCAAATATTATATAGCAATTAATATTTAGTCCATTAAAATACATAGTGATTAGTTTAAAATTTGCACTACCAACCTGATAACCTTTAACATGCCATTTTTAAGCAGGATATAAATATTACGGTTTTACAGTACACTTGTTTTGCTTAATTCAATTTCGTTCAATTTAGTAACCTGTTTTTACTCAGGGAAGATCCGCTGGTACACACTTTACAATATTCATCTCTCTCTTAAATTCTTTGTACTTTTTTTTCACTTTCTTTCACTGTCATGCTGTATTTGGCTAAAATATTTTTCCCCTTTCATTTTGATTTGGACTCTCTGTTCTACTCTTGTGTTACTCAGAGTGCTTCCCATCACCACCTCCTCCGCAACATGCTCAAAAGGCTGGCCTCTTCTAATGTTGGATTCATCTGCCAATATGGAAAAATCCCACAACTCTAGTCAGGGTGGTGGTCTCTCAGTAATTGTCATATGTGAGATGAATAACAAAGAAATATCTACAATATGTTCAATGTTCTTTTTTAAGTGCACAGCGCTAAAACTGATAATGAATTCTGGTACTAACTTGCTCATTATTCTTTATTTACGTACTTTGAAAATAAAATGGGACTTTTTAAAGTGAACTAATCAACTTTGTAAGGCTCAGGCTCTCTTTCTCTGACTGTTATTCTTCTTGGTAATGCTGATAACTACATTGACATCCCTACTTGTAAGCTTAAAATTGAATGCTTATGTTTGCTTTGATATGGTCTGTTCAGGTGGGTTATCTGTTGGTAACACTTAACAGAATGGATTTGGGCCTCTCGAACTATAAAGTGGTGCTTTTTACATTTCTCTTGATGTCTTTAGCTGCAAATGTCATTTTTTTCAGAAATCTTAAAAAAAATCTTTCCCTGTAGATTTACTGCATCCATTTCTGATAACTGAGCCCTTGCCATCCACACTCTCTGTTCATCTCTAGTCAAAAACAGCTACTTTGAAACATGCAGAAGTCTCCTTTAAGCATTCATCTCTATTGTATAACTCTGCGGCATCTTTGGACTGTTCTTGAGCTGATAAAACAGCTACTGATAATGGCATAACCAAGAGTAAGAACTTGAGGTTGAAATCCTGAAAATATACAGTGTCAGAGATTTACAATGTTAGAGGAAATCAAGAAGGGGGCAAAAAGCAGTCAGCACATAACATTTGTCCTGTTTAGTCTGCCGTGGCTCCCTGAGTCTTCCAGGATTGACTACAAAATCCTATTACTAATTTTTAACAGCACAAGACCCCATCAGTAACCTCCTGCATCAGTACAGTCCTGTCCACCCACTCTGCTCCATTGATGCTGGCAGTGTTATGCTGCTCTAAGCTAACTTATGCTCTGTAGGTGAAAGAACCTTCACTTCTATTGGAATGACCCCATAAAGTAATTAGACCTGTTGACTCAATATATTTTTAAATGGCAACTTAAGACCCATCTGTTCAAGTGGACATTTAACTTAATGTTGCCATTTTTACCTTCCTCTCAGTTCACACACTCTGTTTTGGGTTATATGACAGAATATCAGAAATTGTGTTGTTTATTGTCTTTTAACTCTGTATTTTTTCTGGTTTATTGTTTTCTTGCAGTAAAGCAGAATTTTACGTTTTATGTACAGTATTTATTTTTGTTTTATTCTTAAATTCTATCCACTGTTCTTTATTGAGCTTTTCCTATGCATCTGTTCCTACTGTGTTCTTTTGAATATTTGTATATTATTATTATTATTAATACTACTAATAATAATAATACATTTTATTTATATAGCACCTTTTCCATGTTGAAGGTGCTTCACAGAGTCTCATAATGAAACAGCAGGTATATGTAACATTGGATACAGATGTTAATATTATTATTATTGTTATTATGTTACTTTTGTTGCACAATAACAAGCTTAAAATTATATTTTACAGATACAGTGAAAATTATATGGTGTGTGGCAAACCAGAACACTGGAAATCAGATATGTATGACCATGGTGTGCTAAAGTTATAGTATTTTTTTCAAGTTAAAGCCTTTTGATCTGTAGCAGACATAATCTCTTGAAAGGTGTTTTGTTTGTCTGACCGCTTTTTATGTCTGCTCCTGGCATACCTGGAGGTACTAGCTGGGTGCAGTTGAGAATTATCTACCCATATGTGAACTAAACTGGGTATTTTAGTTCATGGTCTTACCAACGTCGGGATGGAGATGAGGCAGGAATATCCTGATGATCAGCTGGTGTATCCTTTATTCTTGGTGAGAAAAGTGGTGAAAAGGCCTCTAAAAATTTTAACTGTGAGATTCCTCTTGGTAGAGATATTCTAAAAGAAATTTTATATTCTCTCTGATTGTGCCTTCCACTTTAGTTATTTTGACTTAAGGTGTTGTGACTACATCTCCATGGTATTAGATTACACTTTTTCAAATATGTTGTTAAATGCAATTTACATCTAATTTGTTTGAAGTAAATTTTTGTACTGTGAGCCATACAATGAACTACATTTCATACTGTAGGACTTGAATTAGTCTGAAATTATGCCTAGGCAGTAACTTTAGTACAGCATGTTTTTCATCCTTCTGTTTTATTCAAAACATCTTTTTCCTGACTGAATTTGTGAGTAACCAAATATAACAAATAAATAATACGTGACATAGAGGAAGTATTTAATATGCATCATAACATAATATTACATAACATTCTCAGCCCAGCTTAATACATATTTTTAGAAATACCTTCTAGATAGATAGATAGATAGATAGATAGATAGATAGATAGATAGATAGATAGATAGATAGATAGATAGATAGATAGATAGATAGATAGATAGATAGATAGATAGATAGATAGATAGATACTTTATTAATCCCAAGGGGAAATTCACATTCTCCAGCAGCAGCATACTGATACAATAAACAATATTAAATTAAAGATTGATAATAATGCAGGTATGTATAGACTATACCTTCAGACTATGCATAGTATACAGCTATACATTTATTATTTTTGTTATATCTTTTATTTTAGTATCTTTTTAAACTTACATATACTTGGATAAATGGAGTTTATTCTATGTGAATTAGAACATTGTATTTATACACCTTTACATTATTTCCTATAATAGACATTATCCGCTCATCTATTTTCTAACCTGATTATTCAGTCTAGGACCATGAGGAGCCAGGACCCAGTAACACTGAGTGGAAGGTGAGAACCAGCCAGTCCACTATAGGCAGAGGTGGGTAGAGTACCCAAAAGTTGTACTCAAGTAAGAGTAGCGTTACTTCAACATAATATTACTCAAGTAGAAGTAAAAAGTAGTCATCCAAAAAATGACTCAAGTAAGAGTAAAAAAGTATTTGGTGAAAAGACTACTCAAGTACTGAGTAACTGTTTGAACATAATAAATGATTTATTATTTAGAAATGTTGTAATAAGACAGGCAAAAATATAAAATAATGTGCAAATTCTGCTCTTTCCAAATTATAAAAAATGAGTAAAAATAAATAACATCTTTACAAAATAAAGATGCACAAATAACACAAAGTTCCAAATCTCAGTTTTTCACAACAAAGCTTTTGAAGCCAATACCTACAGTAGGTAACATGTATGTTTGAACAGTGCAAACTACTTACAGTGACAAGATATTCTGTACACTGACGGTATAATACTGTATATTCACTTTGTGGTGTAGCGGGTCCGCAGCTTGAAGAAAAAAAAAAAAAAAAGGCCAGTTTCAAATCCATAAAGCCGTGTCACTCTCCGTAGGTGCAATTGCATGACCGCGTGGAGTTAATGAGGTAGTTGGAGCGAGTCACACCTGCATGTGTGGGTGCGATCATTCTCAATTGCTTCATTGGCTTTCTGCAGCATGTGATTAAGGCCCACGGAGACGAGAGTGTATATATACGGGTCAGCACAAAAAAAGAATGGGGAATCAAAGAAAATGAGAAAAGAAAAGAGTCTGTAGGGGACCGGCATCGGCACACAATTGCCCTCCATATAGCACAGCTGATAGAAAATAACATTAGAACAAAGCAGCTTGTGCACATACAAAGAAGTCTCACTTTACCATGACTGTGTGTGTCTGTGCATGTTTGGTTAAAATGTGCTTGTTCTTCACTCAGTGAAGTGATGGTTAGGCTTCAGCAGGAGTTGGCTCTCAAGGTTCTTGCAGTGAAGCTGTGACCGTTTAGCAGTGAACAGGAGCCCCACATGACTAAGAGTCTCTCACAGGCTGCAGAAGCAGGAAGTTTGTGTGTGGTCATGTGACTGCATGGCTACGTCTGATTGGTGAAACTGAGTCATGTGATTATTGTTACTACGTCTGATTGATGAAACGTAGTCATGTGATTATTGTTACTACGTCTTATTGGTGAAACGTAGTCATGTGATTATTGTTGCTACATCTGATTGGTGAAACAGTCATGCAGTAGATCCACTGGTGACTTCTCGCTGGCAAAAATACAGTGTATGTAATGTGTAAATGGAAAAAAGTAACGAGTCAAGTGTTGCCCAATGTGACAGAGTAAGTGTAGCGTTTCTTCTTCACAAATGTACTCAAGTAAAAGTAAAAAGTATGGTGCAGTAATACTACTTTTAGAAGTACAATTTTTTAAGAAAAATTAAAATGTAAAGGAGTAAATGTAACTCGTTACTACCCACCTCTGACTATAGGACACACTGATGCATATAGACCCAGTTTATAATGCCCTGTAAGCCTCAATGCACACATCTTTGTGATGTGGGATGGTTTATAGTAAATTTACTTTTCATGTAATTCTATAATCAATGTATTGTATATTTCTGAATTTCTTCTTGTGGCAGATAAAGTGCTATCTATCTGTCTTTTCATCTATCTATCACTTGTGAACAACAGAAAAATATATTTGGTTGTATTATGGAGGATCATATGAAATCATGTCAGTACTCTTTCATCAGAAGTAAGGCCATTTTATCAAAATAAACTCAAAGAAAGGAATTGTGAAAACATTCATGTATCCATTTTCTTATCCAGCTCATCTAGTTTAGAGTCACAGTTAGCTGAAGCCTTTACTGGAAGCACTTTGAACTGGACATCCACTTTATGGAAGAGTTCACTGATGCACACATCCACACTTAAAAAATTATCTGACATTTCAAAATAATGCATAGACACAAACAGTACCAACAGTACCTACAATCTCAAACATGCACAGTCTATTTCAGGGATATGGAGGTCCAAAGCCTGTTACAGCAGCACTGGGAGCAAGGTGAAAGACAACCTGGATCAGGGTGCCAGTCCATCACAGAGCCCAAAGACGTATTCACTTAAACGGTGACCATTCTGGAGTTGCTGGTTAACCTAAGATAAACATTGTTGGGGATGTGGGAGGAAAAGCAGCATACGCGGGGAATAACGTATGCAGACACAATGTGCAAACTTAACACATGAAGGCCCAGGATGCTGGACTACTGCAGTTCTCACTTTAGTGATGTTATGTGTGATGTATCAACAGATTATAACAGGAATGGAATGCTGCTGCCAGTTACTGATTTAAATAAAATGCCATGACCTAATTACTCACTAGGCTGACTCATCTACACTGGCTTCCTGTCTGATATTGAACGGACACGTTGAAGAGCACAACACATGGATAAACATAACATTGTGTGGAAAAAAATAAAACTGTGGAATACAATTCAGGGTTTCAGTGGGTTACAGCTTATCCAAGCAACACGGCATAGAGTAGGAAAAAACCAGGACAAGGCAGTAATTCATAACATGGCACACTCACACACATCCCCTCTCACTAAGAAGCCAGTTTAGAATTGGTAGTTATCCTAACATGCATTTGTTTGGGGATATGGGAGGAAAACCGAAACACCCAGAAGCATCTCCTCACAGACACTAGGAGAACATGCAAACTCTACATAAAAATGTCTTGGCAAATGCAGGATACTAGATCCATGACACAGTATCCTGAGTTGCAAGAGTGCTATACAAAATAAACTATGATGATGTTTACTTCAACATTCTGTAATGCCTGTTTACTTAACTTATACCATATAAACTTGTTAAACAGTTGATATTTTCTGAAGATGACCTTCTATGTCACTCATGTCCATGCCTTAACACTACCTCCACCATGTTTCACAGATGATGTGGTATGCTACAGATCATGAGCTGTTCCTTCTCTTCTCCATAATTTTCTATGTGAATTTCCCATTGGGATTAATAAAGTATCTATCTATCTATCTATCTATCTATCTATCTATCTATCTATCTATCTATCTATCTATCTATCTATCTATCTATCTATCTATCTATCTATCTATCTATCTATCTATCTATCTATCTATCTATCTATCTATCTATCTATTGCTCCAAAACCCTTCTGTAGCTCTTGTCTCATTTTTTAAGCATTATCACTAGGCCTTGAATTTAAGTCTCGTCTGTTTTTTTTCTTTCTTACTAGTAACACTTGGATCTCCCATCCTCGAAGAAAGGTGGTTCATTCACCTCTTACAAAAGATGGTGCCAAAGGTCACTCTGCAAAGGCTAATGCAATGTCTTTCAATGCCATCTGATGTCTCAGCAGACAGACAAGTTGTATGCTCATGTGGCCGTGCTATGTAAAGCACCCAAAGCTGAATAACGTGCCCGATGAAGCCCATACCTCCGACTTTTTGTTCATATATGACTTTCTATTGCATTCAAGAGTGTCTGACTGGTGTGTGTGATAAAAACGATCAGCCAGCTTCACTATCAGCAGAGCTTGCCTCAGTTCTTTTCCTGCCAGCAATGTTGTGTTCCCATGTCCCTTGTGTTTCACTGTCAGCCTTGATGCACACCATGAGAAGGACCTGAATCCCGGTTTCGTGGCTAAGATAGGCAATTCATGGTTAATGTTACACATATCATGGTATAACCTCAGAAACTAACATCAAGGCTCAAGGCTAAGTCATTTGTGAGTTTTTGCGGCACAGACAGACAACCCTTAGCATTCTATATATATAGATCCCTTCATTTACAACTTTCAATAAGGTCTTCTTATCGCTGCGACGGTAATAAAACCACTGCACTCCACTGAACCAACTTGGATTACTAGCTGTGTAAGCACGGAAGCCTGAAATCTGGAACCCATGGCCTTCTCCAAGTGGGTTTCCACTCTACTGATGCTTTGCCAGGCCTTTACTGCAGCTGCTTGTTTGTTGGACTTTCTGCCCTCAGTTTTGTGTTCAGCAATTGAAATGCATGTCCATTTGGGTTGAGGTCAGTCTATTGACTTGGTCATTGAAGAATACTCCACTTCTTTGCCTTGAAAAGCACTGAGTTTGCTGTCACAGCATATTTTGTCTCATTGTCCATCTGTACTATGAAGCGTCATTCTATCAGTTTTGCGGTATTTGTCTGAACAGTCAATACAAGCCCTGTATACTTCATCCTGCAACTTTTGTCAGCAGCCATATCATCAATAAACACCAGTGACCCATTTCCATTGGCAGTCACTCATGTCCATGCCTTAACACTACCTCCACCATGTTTCACAGATGATGTGGTATGCTACAGATCATGAGCTGTTCCTTCTCTTCTCCATAATTTTCTCTATCCATCATTCTGGTACATCTTGATCTTAATTTAATTTGTCCAAAGAAAACTGTTCCAAAACTGGACTGTTTTTTTAAAATATTTTCTGGCAAAGTCTAATCTGTCGTTCCTGTGCTTGAAGATTACCAATGGTAAAACCTCTGTATTTACTTTTGTGAAGTCTTTTCTTGATTGGCAATGAGGTCTACCTCCCAGAGAGTGTTTTTGGTTTGGTTAAGTGTCGTAAATTGTTTTTTCTTCACCAAGGAAAGAATTCTGTGATCATCCAGCCCTGTTGTCTTCCATGGTTGCCCAGGCCTTCTGGTGTTGCTGAGCTCACCAGTACATTCCTTCTCTTTAAGAATGTACCAGATGGTTGATCTGACCACTCCTGGTGTTTTTGCTATCTCTCGGAAGGGTTTGTTTTGTTTTCTCTGCCTAATGATGGCCGGTTTTTACTTGCATAGGCAGCTCTTGGGCCTCATATTGAGAGTTAACAGCAACAGCTTCCAAATGCAAATTCAACACTGGGAATCAACTCCTGACTTTCTACCTGCTTCATAATTTATGATTTAATGAGGGACCTGCTCAAAGCTGGCTATGGATCAGCTTCTCAGTCAATTGTCAAAATACCAGTGAAAATGGGGGTTTCATTTATAAATATGTCTGTCATTCCTACATGGCTTATACAATATTTCAGATAAACCCTCTGAATTAATGCTGAAAGCCTACACTTCCATCATGTAATCATTTCTTCATTTTAAATCCATTGTGGTGGGATATAGAGCCAAAATTATGAAAGTTGTGTCACTGTCCAAGTACTTATGGACCTAATTGTAGTTTTACAATTTAATTACATTTGATCTGTAGAGTCTATTGATGGATGTTGCCCATTTAATTTATCATAGCTGTTCATGTCTGCTAGTAAAATATTTTTGCTTTATTTGCTTATGCTTTTTAATTTTTAAGGTATTGATTAGTGTAAACCCTTCAATTCTGAATTGATTTAAAGGGGTTGAAAATGAAGTGGATAGATATATGGATGTTTAATTCATTTTTGCTTTGGGATGGTGGACCCTGGTTGATCTTTTATGTGTAAAACTTAAATATTCAACATTTCACTTTCAGTAATGCTAAAAGTCAAAAGCTTATCTCTGTTTATGTAGACAGGATGTGAGAGATGTTCCAATTCAGCACAGAAAAGACAAACTAAATTTTTTGTTGAAAAAATGCAAGTACTCATTCACAAAAGGGATCAACAGTTAATTGCCCCAGTGTCAGTGTGGCTATAAATTTTTTTTTTTGCAACCTTGTGGTGGAACAGCATTCAGTCTTTACTAACCTCAATCTGTCTCCAGCTCCCAGTCACCCAAAAACAAATAAAAAGGTGACACAAAGGATAAAAAGGAAGACAACTTTTTAATAGTAAGTAATGAACCTCAAAGTCACTTCAATATTGTATAAGCCCTATAATAACTGGAATAAACAAACTGTACCAGGTGCTGTAAATAATATTTCAAAAAAGAGAATTAAAAAAAACTTTATTTATTAAGCAAAATGTACTCTGTTTAAAACATAAAACACATAATTGTATACTTACTGTATAAGGTAAGCATGCAGATAAACTGCATTGTTCTGTAGTGTGGTAGGTTTGCTTAAAACAGGATTAAATAGAATGTCTTTGATGGTGCTGAAATAATTCTTAATTTGACAGATATACTCCTTCTCATCCCACTTTAATAGATTTAATTGCATGGCCTATCTTGGTGTAATGAAGTGAAAAGGGATTGTGATATGGGGGTTTTCAGAAGAGTGATGATTTAAAGCTTTTTTTCCTGGAATATATGCTGTATTCATTTCATTGAAGCTGACATAGATGGAAGAGCATGAAGGGCTAGAAAAAAAAGCCAATCATGAAATTATTGATAAGAAAATGGTTAGGATCAGAATTTTAATCAAGCAGCTATGTTCTCAGCAACATACTTGTGCTTAAAGATTTGCAGGGCTGTGGTTAAACCATTGGAGCTGCCTGACAGAATATCCTTGTAATGGAAACATATTCCATACCAGTTAACAATCGGTTATTAGCTGTGGAACCTGTCATGTCAAGAATTTATTTACACATTTTTCTGATCTCACTGTATTCAGTAGAGGGTTACAGTGTGGCCTGGTGCCACTAGATGAAATTAGAATCAGAAAACTTAAGTAATTTCCTTTGCGATAAATAATGTTACATCTGTACATGGACAAAGGCATAATTAACATGAATTAAAATAGAATATACATATCAAAATAAACTACAATAAATCCTCATTCACTATGCTCTATAGGTATGCAGTGAATTAAATATAATAGATACTTTATATCTGAGTCTCTTGCAAAATCTCTAGTTTACTAAACAGAATTGCACATTGAACAGGAAGTATTTCACATAAGATTGCACATACAGGTGAAATATTGCACATTTTGAGAACAATAAAAAAAAACTTAAACATTATTCACATGAGAAGCAACAGATGGGTTATTGCACATCTAAGTTGCTGAAAATATGTTCTGGGAGATCCATTAAGGATGGAGGGAACACCTAAGTAGCTGAAAAAACGTTTTGTTAATGATAGAGGGAACAGCTTATTGTATGGAAGAGTAACTAGAAGAAGAGTTATGTAGTCTGATGGCTGTGAGGAGGAAGGATTAACTGTGATGTTCAGTGGAGCACTTTATTCTAGTCAGTCTACTGCTAAAAACATTCCTCTGTCCACAACACCATGAAGTGGGTGATTAGCATTTTCAATGATAGACTGAAGTGTTGACAACATTCTCTGATCTGCCACAGTTTCCAAGCTGTCCAGTTTCTCTCCTACCACAGAGCCAGCCTTCTGAACCAGTTTGTTAAGCCTTTTAATGTCTGCTACCTTCATGCTGCCAGCTCGCCACAGTGAAAAAAATGGCACTGGCAACCACACGCTTATAGAACATCCACAGCATCATATTGCAGACGCTAAAAAAGCTGGGTCTGGGTAGGAAATGAAGATGTGAGTTCCAAAATCTGCTAATTACACCTTTTGGTAAAATTTAGTGAACACGTGATTGTGACTTTTCATGCAGTTGGTCATGCGCCGAAAATATGTTTGAGCTTCAAAACCTGCTAATTGCAACAGTGTAGCGCTATAGTTTTAGGGATTTAGTTTCAAAATCTGCTAAGTACGGACCCAGATTTTCCTATTTATCTCCAAAATTTATCTTTTGTACTTAGCTGATTTTGGAACTGAGCTCTTCAAATACAGCCTGCTTTGAATCTTCTTATATACAGTACTGTGCAAAAGTTTTAGGCAGGTGTGAAGAAATCCTGTAAACAAAGAATGCTTTCAAAAATGGAAGTGTTAATCATTTATTTTCATCAATCAACAAAATGCAGTGAATGAACAAAAGAGAAATCTAAGTCAAGTCAATATTTGGTGTGACCACCCTTTGCCTTCAAAACAGCATCAATTCTTCTAGGTACACTTGCACACAGTTTTTGGAGGAACTCGGCTGGTTGGTTGCTCCAAACATCTTGGAGAACTAACCACAGATCTTCTGTGGATGTAGGCTTCCTCACATCCTTCTGTCTCTTCATGTAATCCCAGACACACTCAATGATGTTGAGATCAGGGCTCTGTGGGGGCCATATCATCACTTCCAGGACTTCTTGTTCTTCTTTACGCTGAAGATAGATCTTAATGACTTTGGCTGTATGTTTGGGGTCGTTGTCCTGCTGCAGAATAAATTTGGGGCCAATCATACGCCTCCCTGATGGTATTGCATGATGGATAAGTATCTGCCTGTATTTCTCAGCATTGAGAACACCATTAATCCTGACCAAATCTCCAACTCCATTTGCAGAAATGCAGCCCCAAACGTTCAAGGAACCTCCACCATGCTTTACTGTTGCCTGCAGACACTCATTATTGTACCGCTCTCCAGCCCTTTGACGAACAAACTGCCTTCTGCTACAGCCAAATATTTCAAATTTTGACTCATCAGTCCAGAGCACCTGCTGCCATTTTTCTGCACCCCAGTTCCTATGTTTTTGTGCATACGTGAGTCGCTTGGCCTTGTTTCCACGTCGGAGGTATGGGTTTTTGGCTGCAAATCTTCCATGAAGACCACTTTTGGCCAGACTTCTCCAGACAGTAGATGGGTGTACCTGGGTCCCACTGGCTTTCTGCCAGTTCTGAGCTGATTGCACTGCTGGACATCTTCCGATTTCGAAGGGTAATAAGCTTGATGTGTCTTTCATCTGCTGCACTAAGTTTCCTTGGCCGACCAATGCGTCTACGATCCTCAACGTTGCCCGTTTCTTTGTGCTTCTTCAAAAGAGCTTGAACAGCACATCTTGAAACCCCAGTCTGCTTTGAAATCTTTGTCTGGGAGAGACCTTGCTGATGCAGTATAACTACCTTGTGTCTTGTTGCTGTGCTCAATCTTGCCATGACATGAAACTGTCTTCCACAACCTCACCTTGGTAGCAGAGTTTGGCTGTTCCTTACCCAATTTTAAGCCTCCTACACAGCTGTTTCTGTTTCAGTTAATGACTGTTTCAACCTACGTGTGACATTGATGATCATTAGCACCTGTTTGGAAGAATTGGTTGATCATACACCTGACTATAATCCTACAAAATCCCTGACTTTGTGCAAGTGTACCTATAAGAATTGATGCTGGTTTGAAGGCAAAAGGTAGTAACACCAAATATTGATTTGATTTAGATTTTTCTTTAGTTCGCTCACTTTGCATTTTGTAAATTGATAACAATAAACAAACATTATTTATATTTCTGAAAGCATTCTTTGTTTACAGCATTTTTTCACACCTGCCTAAAGCTTTTGCACAGTACTGTATGACCTGTGAGTTCTTACACCACTCTAATTTACTGTTCATATTCACCCCCAGGTACTTGTAGTCCTGAACAATCTCCACATCCACACCCCTAATAGACAGGGGAGTAACTGGAGAGCGTGTTCTTCTCACATCCACTGCCAGTTCTTTAATTTTTATCGGTGTTTACCTGCAGCTGATTCAGCTCACACCAGTCAACAAAACTGTCCACTACCTTCTTATATTCCATCTCATCACCATGCCTGATATATCCCACTGCTGCAGAGTCATCAGAGAATTTCTGAAGATGGCAGCCCTCTGTGTTGTAGCTAATGTTACACTGGTGCACAGCAAGGTACTTTCCCACAAACACACCCACACTCACTTATACCAGACATTTAGAGTCAGCAGTCTAACCTGGTCATCTTTGCAAATTGTAGGACCACTCTGATATGGAGAGAATGTGTAAATTCTTTTTACAGAGTAACAAGGCCAGAGGAAGTGCACTGGTGTAATTGCTTTGAAGCTGCGGTACTTCACTTCATGTAAGTGACTAATTCTTCATAAAGTACAATTATACGGTAGCTTGATTTAAAAAATACAGAATGGTGAATGACATATACTGAAGCAAGGTGCAGGTTTGATTAAACAAATTTTTGTACAGATCTTTGATCTAAAACATGCTGAACTGTATTGTTTTCCCACTTATGCATGAAATGTAATTTTACATATTGCTCCAACAAGATGGCTTTTTATATTCTACTCCAGGAGGGGATTGTACATTCTTCTTGTTACTGGCACATAAATACCATTTACTATGCACAAGATGTCCTCCTTTCTAAATGTGATGTCAGCTTCACATGACTGAGTGTCTATACTCCATTAAATCACACATTTATTAAAAAAAAAAAAGAATTCAGGAGACTTGCATGATTACCTTCTAATATTCTGTTTTTGTTTTGTATAATTCTGTAAACCTCAGGCATGTCCCTTGAATACCAACAAGAGTAAAGAGACATCACAGATTGTACAGAATGAAGACACCTCATTTATAAGACAAACAAGAAAGAATCACAGTAAAGGAAACTAAAACAAAATCAACACAAATAATATTATTAGGTTGCCTTGTCAGTCAGCCAGCTTGTCTGTCTGTCTGTTTGTATAAAACAACTCGGCTCCCAGTGGATTTTGAGTAACTTGTATTCACACCTTGAAGTGACCTTTCCCAAAGTACATCTGAAATTTGGCACTTGTTCTTTAAGGATAGTTCTCAGGAAAGTTCAATCATTTTTTTTTTGTTATTTTGCCTTTATTTGTTAGTTTTCGCATACCCCTTGGGGTCAGAGCACAGGGTCAGCCATTGTATGGCACCCCTGGAGCAATTGAAGGTTAAGGGCCTTGCTCAAGGGCCTAGCAGAGTAGGATCTCTTTTGGCAGTGACAGGGATTTGAACCGGCAACCTTCGGGATACCAGCGCAGATCCTTAGCCTCAGAGCCACTACTCCACCTTATTGAGTTATCTCGAATAGATTAGTAATGTCAAAGTTCCCCGTTGAAAAGCATTGAAAAATTAGCAAACTTGTCTATCTTAAAATAGAAATGTTCTTCATGATTTAGTTTGTTATTTCAGATGTACTTTGAGAAAGGTTGCTTTAAAATGTGAATACAAGTTACGCAAATGCTGGGGGAAGTGCATACTCAAAGTGCACCTCTGCTACACCATCTCACTTCTACTGCTGCTCTAGTTAAGTTTAGTGTAAAAGTTAAAAAAAAAAAGTCACTTAACTAGAAATTATTATAAGTGGCAAGGGGTTATGTGCACCCATCTATCTGTAAGTGAACAGACAGAGTGAATAATTATGTACTTAGTATTTTCAGTGTCTATAATAAGTATTCACTCACTCTGAAGTTTTCACATTTTATTGTACAGCATTGAATCACATCAGATTTAATTTGACTGTTTTGACACTGATCAACAGAAAAAGATACTTTAATGTCAAAGTAAAAACAGATCTCTGCAAAGTAGTTTAAATTAGTAACAAGTATAAAACACAAAATAATTGATAACATAAGTATTCAACCCTTTAATATGACACGATTAAATTACTGGTGCAGCCAATTGGTTTTAGAAGTCACCTAAATAGTCAAAGGGTTTCAGTTGATTACAGTATAAATACATCTTATGTGGAAGCCTCAACTTGTGGTGAGTCTGCATCATGGCCTAATCTACATAGTAAAGGCAATAATAACACTCTGAGAAACTCTGTAAAAATTGAAAAACACAAATAAGGGGATGGAGTTCCAGAATATCCTCTTGGAGTATTGCTAAATCATCAGTGCATTATCTAAATATTGCAGTAATTCACTAATTCTCAGACACTATTGTATATCTGCAAAACTCCTGACCTGCTGTCCATCACGGACTGAAGCAGCAAACAGTTTTACCTTGAAATTTCAATTTTACCCCAACTACTATTAGGGACTAGTTTAAAAATGTTATGCTTAAGAAGGTTTAACTACAATTATTCACAAACTCTACACAACAAATAACTAACAATAGCACACCAATCAAAGCTATTTTTTTTACTTATTTGAAATCTGCTGTCTACTTTTTAACCACGACATTGTTATAGGCATACATTCAATGTAGTATACTAACTCATGTAATTACAAAAATGCAATGCTAAATAAAAACATGATAGCAATAAAATGCAATATAATTTATTTTTGAATTGCCCAAAATCTAACAAGGAGTTCCACAATGGGCTTTTACCGGACATGTCTTCTGACTCTCTAAAAAAAACTTATAGGGAAAAAAATGGAAGAAATCTCTGGAAAGGCAATTCGAAGAGAGACCCCTTTCCAGGTAGGTTGGGCGTGCAGTGGGTGTCAAAAAAACGAGGTAAATGCAATACAGTACACATAACAGAACACAAGTAATCCCCAATACACTATGATTTCCCCTTTCAAATTTCAAATTGTACTCTATTTGCCTAGCATCCAAATCCAAGGCAACGTAGAGCATCAAGATACAGCAATTGTGTTCATATGAATTACTTGTAAATGCTTTGAAATCAATTCACTTGTCCGGATCCTCCTGACTCACCAGTACAAGAAAACCCCTACGTATGATATACCCTTCAACTTGTCTTGATGTTTAGTTAAGCAAGACATATAAAGTGTTTTGGGGTCCCTTACTATTGTTGGCCCTCTAGAACCAAAAAAATCCTAATTATTAGGCCATGTTTGATCCTTCACTAGAGATATAGCCATCTATGGACCTCTGTCAGAGAGGGTGAAAAATTACCAAATTTCTTTTTCAATAAGAGAATATTTAGACTTATACAGTTAAATGGAAGAACACATTTTAATATTTCAAATATCTGATGCAACTATTCTTGTTTATTATGTACTTCTGTTTCATGAAGTAAATCATTACATTTCTTATGAACACCCTGATTTTGGGCAGCTTATGCTAATTTTGAATTTTTTGTGTAGATGGAGTACAGGCAGGTTAAATAACTTGCTCAAGATTGTACAGAAATGCAAAAGCAGGTATTGAACAAGCAATTGATGGTTTAATGCCCTGTACCAGCCATTAAACCACACTGCCTGCCTACATAAAGTGTTTTTGCGCAGGTTAGAGGGCTCTCCATTCTTATGCTTTATTATTAGCTAGAACCAAATCTAAAATCTTCCTACTAACTTATAAAGCTGAGAAAGGTTCAGTCACCCTTTGAACTTATTAATGCATACATATTAGTGTGTACTTTGTCAGCAGAGGGTGACAGCAAATGTATACTGTATTTTTGTAAGTACCATAATTCTGCAAGGAGTTCTTTAGTTTTAGAAGTCCTAGACTTTAGTCAAATCTAACAATAAATTCAAGCAATATCTTATGACTTTGAATGCTCATTTCAAGACTTTTTCTTAATAATTGCCACATTTTTCTATGGGTGATAGTATAGAGAAACATAGTGCATTTAGGTGTCGCCTTTTAAGGACAGCAGTGCTGCCTGTAGTTTATTGCCCACCTTGGGTTTCTTGCTTATCTGAGCTGACTTTCTCTAGAGACTCTGTTTTTAGGTTGACTGGCAAACACAAGTTGGCTTCGCGTATTATGGCTTTGTGTATTATGAATACTTGTCTGTAATGCACCAGAATCCCATGAAGGTGCTTCCTGGCTTTTAAGCATTCTTGCCAGAATAAACTGTTGTTCTCTGTATATTTAGATCAGGATCAATCAAATTTAGTAAACAGAAGGAGGGAAGGATGGTTCATCAGTATAATTCTGGCAATCTCCAATAGGTTTAATTTTTAAAAATTTCATTCTATTTTCTTGCCTTATGTCAACCTTCTGCAAAATTATTTTGAACTATTTTTGGGAAAATAAATTCTACTGCCTGCAAAGCTAACCAGAATAAAGCAAGTTTATTCAAATGGACAGTTACTCATTATAATTCTGGCTGTCTCCAGTCACTTTACCTTTTTTCATTTAACTCTCTCCTCTGTCCCACCGGCAATATGTCAGCCTTTGACCAAATGACTTCTTCTAGCTACAGGACACAGCTTCACAGCAGATGTGGCATCATTACAGACTTGTGCCAGATATTGACCTGTTCTGTTGTTTCACATGTCACCATATCGTTTTGGGCAGATGTTTAGGCAGTTTTTCTTTGAATATTATTAGGGAGATACTGACTATCCAGATGGCCTGGTTTGCCAGATTTTTTACTCTATGTAACAGATGCCAGCCAACGGGAGTTTGTTTTGCTCCAGGATCCAAGTGAAATCAGAGTTTGTGTCCAATGCCAACAAGTCTTTGGTTTTTGGCATATGCTGCATATTTGTAATTTCTTCTTTTATCAAGTATGACACTCTGGTGATAGAAAGCATTATCTAGAGCAACCATTACATAAATCAAGTGGACTTTTTAGTGATTGTGTATAAGGGTAAGTATAATATAATACTAAAATATTAAAGAAAAAGGATTTACATTTTGAAGACAAACCCTACAGTACTGTATATTTGGTCTTATTACTCTTGAAGATGAAGTAATAGATAATTATTTTGGAGACTTCATCAAAATAATCTAAGTTTGAACATGTATTTTGTGTGGTTATTTTTGGTAATTGCCTCATTATTGTTAATCATTTTATTTCAGTGTTTTATATTAAGTTAGTTATGGCCAGGCAGGCTTTTGCTAATTACAATAGTTATTTTAGTTTCTTTGACAGTGGTGCAGTGAGATCCCTAAATAGTCTACAAACTCCAGGTGCTTTAGGTTTTGTCTGTCCACAGCACCTGGGCACTATTTAAAAATGTTCAGGCAGTTATTGATGCAGTAGCATTAATCTTGTTTTTTGTTTTTCTGTGTCCTTTTGCTTTTTTGAATTTTGATGTACTTTTTGAAATCTCTGTGCCTTTTCTTTTGAATTGTATGCTTGTTGAATTTGGGATCTTTTGTATTACAATGTAGGTATTTGGATTCAGGACTTCTGTTTGGGATTTAACCCAAGTATTTTTGTACATTTATATTTAGAATCACGGATTTTCTCTCTTTTTTAATTTAATAACTTTAGTTAAAAAAATTGAGAGTTTATAATCAGAATTTTATGATGGCTTTCATCTCACCATTTGTCTAATAACCATAACTCCTAGTAATCAATGAATATAGATGCCTTAAAGATTCACACACACTGCCCCTTTTATATTGATATTTATTGGGATTTTCTTTCAGGTTTAATACAAATTTCATATTTATTGTTATTATTTCAATAAATGTTAAAGCATTTGTTTTGGTTACCAAGTCTCAGTGCCATTTTATTATTAGAAGTGACACAGTGTGTGACATCCTCGGAGTCCTACTATAAAAAGGGGATTTCCAACACTATCAAGTATCTGTTATAGTTTAGCCAGGGTTTCTACCCTGGGTTTTGCTCAAATTCCTGTTTAATATATTTCTTATTCAATTTGTGGTAGCGCTGCTGCCTCGCAGTAAGGAGACCTGGGTTCGCTATCTGGGTCCTCCCTTTGTAGAGTTTGCGTGTTCTCCCCGTGTCTGTGTGGGTTTCCTCCAGGTGCTCTGGTTCCCTCCCACAGTCCAAAGACATGCAGGTTAGGTGCATTGCCGATCCTAAATTGTCCCTAGTGTGTGCTTGGTGTGTGTGTGTATGCCCTGCGGTGGGCTGGCGTCCTGCCGGGGATTTGTTCCTGCCTTGCACCCTGTGTTGGGCTGGGATTGGCTCCAGCAGACCCCCGTGACCCTGTAGTTAGAATATAGCAGGTTGGACAATGACTGACTGACTGACTGAATTTGATACTTTTCTTTATGTTAATATTGTTACTTCTGCTAATTATTTGCATTGTTTTTTTTTTATTAGTTTTGTGTATTATTTCATTTCTAAGTGTCTATGCTTGTGCTAGTATGTTCCATGTGTTTTGTGGATGGTTCCATAAGAGGAAGAAGAATGGCCACCTTTCCATCTCCAAACAAGTGAGTGCCCCCAACTCTATAAAAACTGAGGAAATGCACTGTCTTTTGCGGTTCATTGAATGGGCTTAGTGTGTTGGTGAGTTACAATTATGTATTTTTTTGATTCTGTGTATTTTTTTGACCTCTATGCTCTGTTTATGACTTCGCCTTCTGGATTTGTGTTTGTGATTGGATTGCTTTTTTTGTTTTTGACAACTGCCTGTGGGCCTTTGGTGCTCTTCGACACTTCCCTGTATCAGAGCATTTTTTGAAAATAAGTCTTTTATTTATAATGATTCTTTAGTTGCCCATTTTTGCTTCAAGGTCGACAGATCCTTACACTTTTTGCAACAGTTTATAGGATGTTTATGCTTAGGTAATCCTAGTTCATGATAGAATGAACAGTCTTAAAAATTCACAGAATCAACAAAATACAATATTCGAAAAAGACCTCACCAACAACACTAAGTCCACAAAGGACTGTGTGTTTCATCCACCTTTATAGGGTTAAAGGAAGTCAGTTGATGGATTTGGACTGGTGGCCCGACCTCTTGAGGACATAGCCACAAAACACATGGAACATAATAGAACACGCTTAGACATACACTGTAGAAACAAAATAATACACAAAACTAATAAATACACAGAATGCAAATAATTAGCTAAAGAAACTATATTAATATAAACAAAAGAAACAATAATGAACCAAGAAGACATTAAACAAGAATTTAAACAACTGGCTTAACCATAACAGTATCCCACAGAGTATCAAAGAAGCATCCTTGAAAGATCAATAGTTAGCAAGGAAAAGGAATTCTACTTCATGAAAGGTTCTTTCAGTTTTTGCTACTTCATCTATGAGTTTTGTTTTGCCCTTTTGAAATCTTGATTTTTTTTTGTCCTTCCTTGTTCTTACCTATGCTTGTTTTCAACCAAGCTCTGTCTGTCCCCTTACTATCTTCATTTTGTCCCCTTGCTACCTTCATTTCCTGGTTATTTAAATATTGTCTGCATTTTTTCAGGTACTGCGGTGGGTTGGCACCCTGCCCGGGATTGGCTCCTGCCTTGTGCCCTGTGTTGGCTGGGATTGGCTCCAGCAGACCCCCGTGACCCTGTGTTCGGATTCAGCGGGTTGGAAAATGGATGGATGGATGGATTTTTTCAGGTATTGTCATCCTGCACATAACAGCCTAGTTCTATACAGTATGGCTTTTCAGCATAAAGCATCACCCCCAGCCTTTTTGCCACATGTTATGTCTACTTATACATGGTCCATGTTTCTACATGAAGCATTTGAAACTTTTTAAAAGTAATTATCAAAGAATTTTGATATATTTTTTTAAATTGATCTTGAGCATTGTTTTTAAATGCTTTGAAATGTTTCTTTGTATTTTTCTGAAAAATGCTTAACCCTTAGCCTGTTGTCTCTGTGTATTTTTTGTTTGGCCCTTTGTGAATGGAACTGAGAAGAAAAGGTTAACATTTACTTTCATAGTATAAATATGACTAAATAAAAACCTCAAACTGTAATTGGTTACTTTTATATTCTTCTACATGATTGATACTCATCACTGTTTACATTTTTGCCTTCAGTGATTGATCATTGATCATTGTAAAGGCTGTTGTATACAAATAATTAACTAATTATGCTGTAGATAATAATTAAAGTACATTTTAATAGATATCTCAGAATATACTGCATATCTGCAAAAAATGCACCATCTTAAAATCAATGTTTTGTTTGAATATTTGACTTTTTTACCCTAAAGACACTTCCCACCACCGTCAGTTGCATAAATGCAAATGAAAGACAGCCACATATTTACCCAACGAGTGATTTAAAATTATTATCACAGTGCACATTACTATCACATCGCTTCCCTTGATGCACTGCTGATAATCCAGGACATTTTTTTTTCTAATTCATTTTTGTTTTTTATACTTTCCAGGTTTTTATATTGTTTCATACCATTGCATCTTTCAGCTACACCTAATGACCTCTAAACAGTTGCCTTTTAGCATGATAGCTATTATTCTACGTTAAAAGACTTTCCTGCTCCTTTTATCTAGAGTAATGAATTCTGAGCAGATAAATGTTATTACTTTGAAGACTCTGCTTTTCATATGCATTACCTGTGCACATGGTCAGTGAATTGCATGCACTTGTCATTGATTTAACCTACATGCTCACTTTACCCCTTCAAGGATTGCCTTTTCCTTAATCATGCTTTTCATACTTTGAATGTCAAGGGATTTAATTTGCCTTTAGTGTCTTATTTTCACAGTTATATTGAGTTTCTTCTACTTCAAAAGCAAATCACTATTTACACCTAGTGCAAATTCAAAAACCGGTCTGCTTTTACTCATAAAAAGCTAATTCTCCATAGACATTGTTAAAAACTGAGATATTTCTGTCCTTCAATTGGGTTTATATAAGAATTTAAAAAAATGTTAAAAGAGAACTGAAATGTGCTACAATATAGATAATTAAGATTAATCAAAGAAATTCATCATTCTTTTAAACCAGCATCTTCAAAGCTCGGAAGTATTTTTTAATTAAATATTTACTGTATAAAGCTACCACTACATTATTACCTATTCAATATTCAATACCCAGTTCTTACTTTGTTCTGCTGCTGAACAGAGCATGTCAAAACAGAACAGCATGCTTTTACAGTGCTAAATGTTCCACTGTCTTGATGGTCATAACTTGTAATAATAATGAATAACTGCATTTGGAGCTGCCAACCTTGTATAGTTCCATTTGATATAAAATATCATCATGCTAAAAAGAGAAAAATTGGTTTGAATATATCTATTTGAAATGCCTTTTTCCGTGATCCTGCTTTATGGGTTGATAGGTCTGGCAAAACTGCAAGCATTCTAATACTGAAAGAGAACCAACCATAAGCTAACAATGTCATGCATAGAACCAACTTTCATATATAAGTTGCGATTAAGCAGTTGCCATCAACAATGACTATGAGCTATGAGTAGAAGGTAGATGTACTCCTGTCAGTGGTGAACCACAGTTAATCAGTAAGTGATCATAATTATTATACATGAAGTAAAACCATATTCATGTAATTCAATAATTTGCATAGTTTCTCGTAAAAGGCTGCAACTGTATTAACAACTGTTAAGAGAGCAAATCTAGAGGTTTTGAGGAGGAACTCAAGACCATTAACTAAACAGCCTTTTACAAGGTTTCAGTAAAATATATAGATATATATATATATATATACTGTATGCACTGTGTTCAAAACTTATTGATATATGGGGGGTGGCCCATGTCAGCCTCAAGTAACAATTAAAAACCAGGAGATTGACAGGGTCTTAGAGTTACATGTACTACTGGGTGGTAAGCTGAAAGCATTTGTGGCAATGCTCCACTGTGCCAGAAAGTAGGAATGCTCCCGTATGCCTTTGGGTTTTTGTTTACTCCAAATACAAAACAATTATTGCTATGAAAAGTGTAATGGTTTATCACTTTAAGCAGTGACTTTAAACACAGGAATCTGATATTGTCTTATTTAGTCAGCTTATTTGAAAATCACTATGGACCAGAGCAGTCACTTATTTAATAAGAAGTACTTTCTGAAAATGTGTCTTAAGGACTGAAGTCCTGCAAATAAACAAGTACTAAACTTTATGGTGATACTAGTGGAGATGGTGGTTCACTAATTAATATTAATGAGACAAAAATTAACCTAGCAATGCTGTTTACATTAAAATTTTTGTTTATTTTATTGTTAATCATAGTATTAGTATTACTGTTTTAAGCATAATATTATATATAAATATTGCGATAAAGAGGAAAATCCTTGCATGTGTATATAAAATAGATACATGTATGCGCATAATGTGTGAATATCTATATATATTTTTTCTCAAATTTTGCTTTTTCAAATGTATTTATTTTGATATTAATACAGTAAAATATGTCTGCAAGTATTTTAATCCTTTAAAAGTATCATATGGAATAATTAAACAATTTTTCAGTATATGGCAGCAATTCATCATTGCCATCAACAGCTAGTTATTAAGCTGATCAAAGTAATTATTGACTATCCTTAATCGTTGCTAGCCCTCTGGTCATCCGTTGGACAGTAAATGCCAAATGCATCTGCTATATATTTATTTAATTATTTTCATATTGTATTAACATTTTGTAACCAATAAAATGCATATTAACAATAATAAATACATATTATGTAGATGGGACAATGGGACAACTTAACTATTAGCTAACTAAACAAGTTTAATGGACTGAAAGGTCTCTTCTCTTTTAGAGAACATGTTATGTTGTGGGCAGCACGATGGCGCAGTGGTAGCGCTGCTGCCTCACAGTAAGGAGACCCAGGTTCGCTTCCTGGGTCCTCCCTGCGTGGAGCTTGCATGTTCTCCCCGTGTCTCCGTGGGTTTCCTCTGGGTGCTCCGGTTTCCTTCCACAGCCCAAAGATTAGGTGCAGTGGCGATTCTAAATTGGCCCGTGTGTGTGCCCTGCGGTGGGCTGGTGCCCTGCCCGGGATTGATTCCTGCCTTGTGCCCTGTGTTGGCAGGGATTGGCTCCAGCAGACCTCCGTGACCCTGTTTTTGGATTCAGTGGGTTGGAAAATGGATGGATGTTATGTTGTTATACCTTCCACCATCACCAGTATAAATCCCATATAAAACTAAGAATTTATCAATGAAAATACTGAAATTTAAATCGCAAAAATATCACTTATAAGAAGCTACTGAACTCCAACTGGGTGTCACAAAGCATAGTTGTGCTCTAAGGTAATTGCAAACATTACATATTGAATAATACATTTCACAGCAAATCATCATATTAAGTATAATGGATAAAGTAAGCAACATCCTTCACTCTTACTGATGCCAACATCTCACATTCATAATTCAACAGTTGTGCATCAACTATTAAGTATTTATAAATCATGATAAATGCAAGGTTTTGCATACTTTTGTTAATACTGGTATATATAAAGCCATTTTATGTCATTTCTTTCCAATTATCTATTGAAGAAGAGATTTGTTTAGGTTTGGGCATCTGCTACATGCACCTTTCGCACTTCTCAGGAAAGAGAACATTAATTGTTCTTTAATGATGATTAAATATGTAGTGAGCATGTTTTAGTAATATCTGAGCAACTTAATATTTCACAAGCCTAAAAATTATTAATACAATTTTGATCTTGGTTTAACAAAGAATATTAAGAAGTAATTGGTCCTGAGCAACTGAATTTTGCTTGTATGCAGGTCAATGACTCTTAGCAAGGTGTGAAAACCACAAGATTGTTCAGACTTGTGGATTGTGTTGGGGAACAGGTTTGGGCTGCCAGGAGAAATTATAGCCACCTTCATGGGCTTTGTGCACACCTTTCAAAGAAAAACATAACACACCAAGTTTATTTTCAGTCTTGATGGCACACTACTTCAGTGCTGAACAATTCAGTAGCCTTTTAATCTGTACTTTCACCTTCTTTAATGTCCACTTTTATGTTCAGTTAAGCTCATTGGATGAAAAAATTAGTCTCCCCTGGCTAAATCTTATCTAAAAGGATGTAGCTGCTCTGTGAGACCAAAGAACAGCTGCAAGTCAATCTAACATGGATGGCAACATTTTGTGGGTGTATCTGTTTTCATCCACTCTTCCAGACCAAATCCTGTATTTCAGCCAGATTGGTTGGATGGTTCTGCCAGCATTTCACTCATTGCTCCAAATAGTCCAGTAGATTTTCTATGGGATTTAAATCTGTGGATTTTGCAGTTCACTCAAGATGCAAGAATGCTTCAGAATGTTTTTCTTCTAGTGGGAGAGCCAATTTGTGTTTCTCTGAAGATGAAGCATAAAAGCTAACACATAGTTGTCCAGAAGCCCAATGTAACCCTTCTTGTTCAAGTGCATTGTCACCTCCATCAAAGGGCCCATTTCCTCATATACTAAAACAATCCTAGAAGATTAGAGGGCCGCCTTTTTCTTAAGCAGCACTTTGCACACAGCATTCAGCATGGAAGGCTTCATGCAGTTTATGACATATACTTCACCTCACATCAGTTAAGTAAAGCAGAAACACGACTCATCAGACCAGATAAGACATTATCAGGCATCATCAGTCCAGTGCACTGTAATTGTACGGCTTTGTGAACAGCGGTTAGTAAGGGTCTCTTCCATGGTACTCAACTGCAAAATACAGTTCACTTCTGAGTGTTCGTTCGGAAATGGCTTGTTGTGGGCCTGCATTGACAGTCTGCAGCAAAGTGGTTTTCTGTCAAATTGCATGATACGTGGAAATGGTCCCTATCTGTGAGTGCCATCTTTCGACTGCAGTTCTGGTGTCGATTTGTGATTAACTGTGATGTTTGCCACTGCTTGAAGAAGCACTGAATGGTACACTTTAATATAACCACAAAGTCACCAGCTTCCTATACACTATGCCCTTTGACACAGCCAAACGCAATAACCCTTTTTAGCCAATCATTCTTGTCTATTGTGCTACCCATTTTTCATGGAGAGAAACAAACAAACATAGCACACCACTACTCCTCGTCACTTTATGAACCCTGAAGCACACAGGACAGTTATTTGTAGGATAATATTGATACTGAGGTGCCTATTGTTGGTGTTTAAAGTATATGTCAATTCTTTCTTGGGAAGTTACTCATTTTTTGTATATGCTGTGAGAATTATTGCAGTTTAGTAAAAATCACATACAATTGCCTGGTTTGTCTTCCAGCAATCCCTCTCGTACATACTCCATATGCCTATGAACACTAAGAAGGCTCTGATCGTCCACTGATCCATACAATGGAAACTGGCTCATTTTACCATTGGTACATTTCCCTGTAGTTTACTGTCATTACAATCTCTGATAAATGGTTCACCTATTTAGCTTTGAAAGAAGTATAGTATGCATGACCTTGTTATAAATCAGAAACACAAAATACAAAAAAAGTAAAAAACGAAGGAAACCAAAAAAAGAAACCCTTAAAATTAGTTCAGGTTGTAGATTACTTAGTCATGTGAGAATTTTTTTCAAGCATTTTATTGAAATCAAATAACATTCCATACAAGTAAGACAAGTTTAACAAAACTAGGTTTGAAACAAATCAATCCTCACTCATGAGAAAGAGAACTAGGCCAACAGAGTAAAACTTTAAACTAGTAAAAATAAGTAAATAGATAAATTAATAAATTAATAAAAATAAATAGAATAAAAAAAGTCATGTGAGTTTTAACACTAGCATCGGTCTTGCAAGATGATTCACACAGTTAACTGAAAGAGTACACATAGATTTTGTTATCTGTCTTGAGCTGCTTCCTCCTACCATGTACACAATCAAAGTTTTGAGTTTTGTCACTAGCTTTTAGGTTTATACCTACATTGCCCTCCATAATGGTTCGGACAAAGACACATGTTTTGATTCACTTCTCTCTTCCACTTCTCTGCACCACGCCTGTCGAACTGCGGAACGGCGTTGGAAAAAAGATGGACTGATTGTTTCTAAACAGATTTTTAGGACTTCTCTAGTCAACTTCCAGGATGCAGTTAAGAAAGCTAAACATGATTTCTTTCGCTGATTTAGTATCCCATCATTCTAAGAATCCTAGGGTCTTATTTAATTCAATTAATGTAGCCATTCACCCTCCTTCTGTGATGGGATTAAATAGTGCTGTTCTTTCATGTGAGCAGTTTCTTTCATTCTTTGTCAGTAAAATTAATACAATCTGCTGTGGTACTGGCTATGAACTTCTTACTGTTAATCATAGCATTGTCTTGGAATCTTTTGATCTTGTCTCATTTTCACAGTTAAAAAGAACTATTGACACCCTTAAACCTACTCTCAGTCCTCTTGATATTGTACCACCACGCATCGTAGTGGAAACCTTTGATGTTTTGGGTCCATCTTTACTAGCCATTATCAATGATTCTATTAGTTCTGGGGTTGTGCCCTCATTTTTTAAACATGCTGCGGTACGTCCCTGTCTAAAAAAGGCAGAATTAGATCCTGGAGTTTTAGCCAATTTTCGCCCTATTTCCCAATTGCCATTTCTGGCTAAAATATTAGAAAGAATTATTTATAATCAATTGGTTGATCACCTTAACTCCAATAATTTATTTGAGATCTACCAATCGGGCTTTAGGCATTATCATGGTGTTGAGATGGCCCTCCTTAAAGTATTCAATGACATCTCTATTATTACTGACTCGGGTGGCGCTACAGTCCTTGTCCTGCTTGACCTGTCCGCTGCATTTGACACTATTGGCCATGAGACATTGCTGTTGTGGCTTAAACATCTTGTTGGGCTTAAAGGGGTTGCCCTTAACTGGTTCAGGTCATATCTAACCAGCAGACACTTTTCAGTGACTTTAAATTCCTCTTTTTTGTCTACTACTCCTCTTAAATGTGGTGTTCCTCAGGGATCCATTTTGGGTCCTATTTTATTCTCTATATACCTTCACCCTATTGGAGCTATTTTTAGGAAATTTAACATTTCTTTTCACTGCTATGCTGATGATACACAGGTTTATATTCCAATCTGCAACTCTGCAATGAATCAACTGCACAACTGTCTTTCTGAACTAAGATCCTGGATGGCTAATAATTTTCTTGATCTGAATCAAAATAAAACGGAAGTGCTCTCTTTTGAGAAACAGACTAATTCTGTAGTCAACAGTTGCTTTTTCCAGCTTCGTCTTTTAGATAAGATCAAGCCTTTTTTATCTTCTAGGGATCTCGAGAAAGCTACTCATGCTTTTATCTTTTCTCACCTTGATTACTGCAACTCGCTGTATTCTGGGATTAGAAAATCCCTGATACACAGGTTACAGTTGGGCCGTTTGCTTTCTGGTTGGGGCAAGAAAGTCTGATTCTGTTTCTCCAATATTAGTTTCTTTACACTGGCTGTCTGTCAGTTTTCGAATTGATGTCAAAATCTTGTTGCTAGTTTTTGAATCTTTACATGGGCTTGCTCCTGCCTATTTATCTGAAATGTGTGCTTTACACCAGCCGTCTAGAGTGCTTAGATCTTCTGGTCAGTTTTCTCTCGTTGTCCCTCATACCAAGTGTAAAACTACGGGGGACAGGGCTTTTGCAGCTGCTGCTCCTCGCCTGTGGAATTTTTTACCTCATTACATAAAGGAGTCGTCTACAATAGAACTGTTCAAAACAAGATTAAATACTCATTTCTATTCACTTGCATTCCATGACCTTCAGTAATACTGATCATTTCCTCATTGTGATTATGTAATATTACTTCTATTTATTATTTATTTTATTTATGTTCATTTATTTTATTTCTATTTATGTTATTTATGTTAATTGAATGTTTTTCTTTTATTCTATTATTGTAAAGCACTTTGGCCACAGCATTCCTATGTTGTTTTAAATGTGCTATATAAATAAATTGACACACAGTTTAAAATTCACACATAAGTAATGTGCACATTTATGTAAGATGTGATGGGCGGCCACAGCCACTACCTGGCCGGGATGCCAACAGAGTGGAAGGACCAGGGGCCTCATGTATAACACCGTGCGTAGAACTCACACTATAACATGGCGTAAGCACAAAAGCAGGAATGTGCGTACGCACAGAAAAATCCAGATGCAGGAATCTGTACGTACACAAACTTCCACGTTCTTCCATTACATAAATCCCGATCAGCGTGAAAAGTAACGTACATGCACGCGCCTTCTGTCCCGCCCCAACTCCTCCCAGAATTACGCCTCTTTGAATATGCAAATCAATATAAATAGCCTTCTGTGAAAAGACAATGGGAAAAGCACAGGGGAAAATATAAGAATTTCAGTGAATACCAAGTGGAGGCAAAGGAAAAACGTACTATTTGTTGGTTTAAACAGTGGTATAATCAACAAAAGGAAGTTGATCGAGTGACAGAGTGTCAGAGAAACTCGAAAGCTCAAGTTCACAAAGTTGCACAGTACCCGAAATAAAAAAGAAGTCACATATCAAAGTCGCCGTGAAAAGGCGAGTCATAGCCCACCATCTGAGTGTCATATGAAAGCTTATTAGGGTACAGACAAAAAAAATAGGCACACAGTGGGAAAAAAACAAGAAATGTCAACTTTAATCTCGAAATTTCCACTTTAATCACATAGTTTATTTTGCCATTAAAGTAGAACATCATAAACTTCATCTTAAAATCGTTTAATTTATTAGTTTCTCAAATTCCATTGTAACTAAAGTAGCACGTTAAATGCTTTGTTCTGTATTTGATCTTCTATGTGCTCTATGTGTGTGAATCAGTAGCTGCTTCTTAAACGGGCTTTCTCTTTTTTCGACACGACACATAATCCATTACATTCGTGATATTACAGCTCTCTGAATAATTAAAATACTGAGATGTATACGTGATATCTTTTTCATGATGATAGGAATGAAAGCATGTTTTTAAACATGGGAACACGGTGGGGCAGTGATTGGTCGTGTCTCACGCAAGAGGCTTGCTGCGCCATGCGCAACCTTCGATGAAATAATTTATTACAGAAGTACTGTCTCTTTCAAACGTACTAACCTCCAATTCCTGTCCTTACTTTTCTTTCTCCAAATACCCAATCGCCACACAATCAGCTCTGTAATAGACGTGAAGTCATTTGTAAGCTTAGAACGCAGATTCTTCAAAACTTTTAAGGAACATTGAAATATCTTCATAGTACATGTTTAATTAGTAATTATTCTATCCGTCTATCCTTCCAGTGTCGCGTCAGCACCAGCAAGAATACAACGCAATGCAGGAACAATCCCTGAACTAGCTAGTGCTGCGGCACTGTGTCCTCACATGTTTAATTATTAACAATACAGATTATTTAAATGAAGTTAAATTTTTATCTGTATAATATAATCAACATATTTTGCTGCATTTCATCTTAAAAATGACATCGTCATCATATGTAAATACATGCTTTATAAAGTGGCACAGGTTGTGCAATATTATAACTGTAGTGCAAGTTTATAGTGAGGTAATTGTACTTATAAGTGCAAACAGTTCTACAAGGAGCACTTGATGGACTGATTGAGTGCGTTTATAGTTCTTGGGATGAAACTTTTTCTAAACCGCGAAGTCCATACAGGAAAGTCTCTGAAGCGTTTTGCCATGGCTGAGGCAGCGTCTGCTTCATGCTGTATACCGATAATTGTCTTTCCAATCAGCTGCTGCTGTGATTCCCCACTCATATACAGTAATATAAATACTCCGAGTGGTGCAGTGAGAGTAATATGGAAAAAGATGATCTGCTGTGGCAACCCTTAACGGGAGCAGCTGAAAGAAGAAGAAGATGCAGTGAGAGTAACAACGCTAAAGCAGTTATGGTATTTGGAATACTATGGCTATTCCCTGGACCATTATGTTGCTGCAGGTTAATTACAATCAGATGCATTACACTAATAAACAATATGCAGTTAGTTTCAGTGTATTTATAAAGCCGAGTCAGGAATGTGGGTCTAAGAAAGAAAGGGTGACCACACAGGAACAGTAGCACTGCTTTGACGCTGGGTGCCGCCAGTCTGCAAAACCGAGCAGAGAAATTGCGTATGCCAGGGTATGAGGTACTGTGGAAATGTGCGTGGCTTTCCGCCACGTTTAGGTTTTATACATCGCGATTTGAGCGTGGAAACGTTCGTACGCAACATTTCTGTGCATACGCACCGTTTATACATGAGGCCCCAGGAGAGAGGGTAGTGGTGAGGCAATACCTCCCTTGGGACACTAGAGGGCAGCCCTCCTGGGCGGCTGTGGGACCACAGATTCCTGGAGGGTATATCAGGAGCTGAAGTTAGGTGAAACCCTGTTGGGTTCCATGGGGGCCGCCATGGGGAGCTGTAGAGCCCTATAGAGGACCTCCAGTGCAGCTGGGAGTGATTCCAAGTAATACTGATGAGCCACCTGGAACACTCCCAGGACCGGAATAAGAGGAGCTGCCTCACTCCTTTGAATGGCCACAGTTCGTGAGAAACAAGACAAAGCCTGAGGAGGAGTGGAGGCGGATGGACTGACGGCAAGAAGGGACTGTGTATTGGTGTGTTGGTGCTGGTAATTGTGCACTTTAAACTGTAAATAAACCAGGTGTTGTGTTGAACCTGTGTCCTGCCTGTGTGTGTCTAGGTCAGGGCGGCTATACGCCCTTGTTTTCACAAAGGTTATTTGCTTACATTTCAATCACGCCATGTAGAAATGACAGCACTTCTTATACGTGGTCCCCAATTTGAGGTCACCAAAATATTTGGGACATAGCAATGGCAGGTCTATTAAAGCCATCATATTTATTTCGTTGTTGCAAATTCCTGGCCTGCATTGAGTGCTTGAAGTTTATGATTCATAGAAATCATCAGGTGCTGAGGATCTTCTCTGGTGATGTTCTGCCAGGCCTCTAATCCAGCTGCCATGTCCAGCTCCTCCTTGTTTAGGGGGCTTGTCTCCTTACGTTTTATTTTCAGTATATGAAAGACATTCTCAATTGAATTTAAATCAGGAGGCTGGCTTGGCCATTCAAGAATTTTCCATTTTTTAACTTTGAAAAACACCCGTGTTGCCTTAGCAATATTTTTGGGATCATTATATTCTTTTAGGATGAAGCATCATCCAATGAGTTTGGAGCCATTTACTGGACCTTGAGCACATAAGATGTTTCTAAAAGCATCAGAATTCATTGTGCGACTGCCATCAGCACTTACATCATCAATGAAGACAAGTGTGCCAATACCTGGCCAAACCATAACACCAACATGTTTAACAGATGAAGTGGTATGCTTTGGATCTTGGGCAGCTCCTTTTTTCTCCAAACCTTCCTCTTGCCATCACTCTGCAGATTCTTTTAAGTACTTTTTCGCAAACTGTAACCTGGCTATCCTGTGCTTGTGGCTAACTAGTGGTTTGCACCGTGCAGTATGGCTTCTATTATATTATAGCAGTCTCTGACACAAACATATCTGCTCCTGTTTCTGATCTGTCGGACAGGCAATTAGGGCTTTTTCTTTACCATAGTCAGAGAATTCTTTTGCCATCAGCAGTAGAGATCTCCCATGGTCTACCAGTCCCTTTGCGATTACTGAGCTCACCAGTGATATTTCAGACAGTTGATTTAGGTCATCCTAAGGTTTTATTGATGTCTCAAATGGTTTTATTCTTGTTTTCAGCCTCATAATGGCTTCTTTGACTTTCACTGGCACAGCTCTTGTCCTCATGTTGAACAATGGCAACTAGAAACTCCAAAGGTAGTCTATAGGTAGAAGCAAGATTATACGTATCTTATGCCGGCACTAATGAAGCAATGAGACACACCTGAGGATTCACAAACACCTGTGATGCCAATTGTCCCGAACATTATGGTGCCCTGAATTGGGAGGACCACGTAGAAAAAGATTGTCATTTCTACATGGTGTGACTGAAATGTGTGTAAATACCCTTAAGTAACTGTCTGCAATGTGCGCATTATTCACGTCTGAATTGTCTAATTTGCAATTTTTAACTGTGGAGTAGTAAATCAAGGAAAAATGAGTCTCTGTATTATGGAGGGTACTGTAGATAAGAGCAAATAATGAAGTTATCGGCTCACAGGTGGCGCAGTGGTAGTGCTGCTGCTTTGCAGTAAGGAGATTGTGGGTTCGCTCCCTTTGTGGAGAGCGCTTTGAGTAGTGAGAAAAGCGCTATATAAATGTAAAGAATTATTATTAGATTTGCATTGTTTTATACTTGGTATTACATTTAATCTTTTATATTGTCTATAGTTTGCTATATACAGTACACCACTATTTATGTTTTGTAAATTACATGGCAATTACCACAATCACCCCATTCTGGGCTCTATAACTGAGAGTGATGATTTTGGACTGTCAGCTTTCAACTAGTTTTATAGTAGTGCTTGACAGCTGTCTCCAGCAACATTCAACTGGAACATCCAGTTCTTGTACTGCTTGGCTGCTCGCACTACATCACCCTATCTATTGTTTCATGCTTCTATTCCCTTAAATCATTGCTTCAATTACTCAATTTTTTTTTATCATCTGTGTCTCATCCTTGTGATTTTCTATTTATTGATTCTACCTCTTTTTAGTGTTCACATCTGATTCCATCCATCCCCAGTTTCTTCTCTTTTCCTCAACCCTGTGTATGTTCAGGCAATACCACTCCCGACCAAACAAAACAACATGAATCAAATAAGGAAAGAAATGCTTAAAACTCAAGTACCATCTGACATGGCGCGTGGCAGCATTAGCCAACAGTATTTTTTTTTACTGATTTTATTATTCATTTCCTGGTAATCATTATGTATTGCTGGAATGTGCCTGCTGCCTCCTGTGTTTGTTTGTATCACCCCAGTGGTTGTCCATATTTTGATCTTACGGGTGCAGGTACTTATTGTAAACACAGCCTATGACAAAAGCAGCAAGACCATTTCATGCAGGTGAGTTGTCAGCTTTTTCTTGATTCAGTCCAGCCATTGCTTGATTCCATCTTCATAACATTGTTCTTTCCTTCACAATTACCTATTTTTTTGTTTAGAATTCATCCTTCCTTTAATCATTAGTCAGATCACCTCATGTTTTCCTCCATAATATCATGGTACAAATAGGATTTCATTATGGAATCAATGACTATGAGATGTCTGAGTCCTGTGGTTACTAAACAACAACAAATCATCACCTTTTCATATTTGGCAATGTCCTTTTGATGCACACTATATCTGATTTTCAGCAAAAACTAAAACAGTAGCAACCAGCTTTCAAATCCAAATTGAAGAACACCTTAAAACTAAAAGTGGTGATGCTCTATTATTTTAAACTGATTTTAGAATCCTTTTAGATTTTATATTTAAAGGTGATGACTCCTATTCAGGAAGACTTCTTTTCTGGGTGCTTCCATTGTTGCAATTTCCTACTGACATGTAGATAAAGATCTTTATCTTATGCCTCTGTGAACATTACGCATCATTAATCAATAATTGCTCTTGCAGAATGCTTGATTTATGGTCCTCAAATTGCTCAACAGATCTTTTGGTTTTATTTTCTTTTCAATATTGCTAATGCTGAAGAAGAAAGAAAGAAATGCATTGCTTGAAACTGACATGAGGTGAAAATGTTATTATACAATACACGGGTAATAATTCATTTCTTAGTTATGTCTAGAGTGGTGGGAGGATAAAGCGTGACTGTGAATAATAGCTTGAATGTACTTTTTCTTCCTGATTCTCTCTGTTATATTTTCTTATAGTTAAACAAATTACTGTGGATGCGAGGAATGTGTGTGTACTGGGTTATTTAAAAGTTCTTGGCATATATACATACTGTACATATAAAAAATAAACATAACATGAGAAATTGATATTTATAACTTGTGTACTGTCACAAAAATGCTGTTAATTTATTTTAAGCCCATTTTTAACTCAGGCCGTAATTCATATCTCAGGTCACAACAAATCAAAGGCCACACTTGGTCTTTTTCTGTACATTCCATAATGTCACTAATGACACCATGAGTAAGGGAGATGGCTTGGTCATGCTGCAGTCACACATGTAATTGCCTTTTGATTTTGTGTTATAATGGTCATAGACCCCCGGAGGTTTATTTTTTCCAGAAATGCTGATGACTGGAGTTTTTGTTTTCCTCTTTTCGGTTGTCAACTGTTCATACCCCAACAATAATACCGATAAACAGATATTGTTAAAATCCATTTATGTTAACCAGTTTGGGACTGCATTAGAACAATTTTGACAAGAACAGGCAATTCAGTCCAACAACGTTCACCAATTCCATATAACTAATTTTACACAATCCTGTGACAATCAGGCACAAAGTTCTGAATGTCCTAAATTTGCTTTTTTTGTGTGTATCATTATCTATATGCATTAAATAAATAGTTATTTGCAAAATAACTAATCTATATGTTAGGAGCATGTGCTGCCCCCAACACACGACAAACCACCTGGATTGGGACTCGAAACATTAGATAATTCGATATTTATAAAGCTTGTGATTGTGTTTTGATTTTGTTGAGGAGCTTTGAGACATCACTCTTTAAAGTGTGCTATACAAATATAAACTGAAGTAAATTGAGTTCAGCATTGCCACACGCTTTGGGTTTGGCCCGAACTTGGATCAAACTACTGTATACCAATCCAGAAGCTTCAGTTTGTATTAACAACATTAATTCAGAATACTTTAAACTAGAATGTAGTACCAGACAAGGATGCCCCTTGTCACCACAACTTTTTGCAATCGCCATTGAGCCACTGGCAGTTCACTGTTGATATGCTTATCAGATAAAGGGAATTATCAGAGAAGGACTTGAACAGAAAATTTCTCTATATGCAAATGATATGGTACTGTATATATCAGACCCACAAAATACTGTTCCTGCAGTCCTAACAGCACTAACAGAATTTCAAAAGATTTCTGGTCTCAGAATTAATTTGACTAAAAGTGTGCTCTTTCGAGTGAATTCTCAAGCACACAATATTAGATTGGGCACCTTCCCTTTTATCATTGCAGATCACTTTAAATGCCTAGGGGTAAACATCACAAGTAAATATAAAGCTCCTTATCAACAAAAGTTCATCATCTGTATTGAAAAAAATTAAGCAAGACTTGCATAGATGGTCAACCCTTCATCTCACTTTAGCTTGAAGAATTAACATTGTTAATATGAATATCCTTCCTAAGCTTCTCTTTTTATTTCAAAACATTCCAATATTCATCAATAAATCATTTTTTAAGAAATTAGATTCAACCATAACCTAATTTATTTGGAATTCAAAACATCAAGGTATCCAAAGAAAGACCCCACAAAGACCTAAGGCAGAAGGTGGCATTGCTCCACCTAACTTTCAGTTTTATTAATGAGCAGCAAACATATACTGTAAGCTATACAAACCTGGACATGGACACAAATAGATGAACATACACAGGCTTGGTCCACAATAGAAATAAAATCCTGCAGTACTTCTTTATATTCCTTGCTTTGTGCCCCAACAAATGCAAATTATCGCTAATATACTAATAACCCAATTGTGCTTCACTCACTCAGAATTTGGAACCAATGTAGGAAGCATTTTAAGATGGAGAAGCTTTTATCTGTGGCACCTCTGCACGAGAACCACCTTTTTCCACCCTCTCAAACATACAGTATGCAGTTTTTAATATCTGGAAAACATTTCAGATTAAATCACATAGAGATCTGTACATAGACAACATCTTTACATCCTACGAACAATTACATTCCAAATTTAACTTTCCAGCAACACATTTCTTTCACTATCTTCAAATTAGAAACTTTGTTAAACAGAACCTGCCCGATTTTCCTCACCTCCCACCTTCCTCTATGCTGGGAAAAATATTGTTCAGTCTTGAGACAGCATTTCTGCAATATATAAAACCATTTTACAGTCCCTCCCTTTCAAAGATCCAAGAGGACAATGGGAAAATGATCTCTCACTCAACATATCAGAAAAGGAGTGGAAGGTAGCAATGCTGAGAATTCATTCAAGCTCCACATGTGCAAAGCATACAATTATTCCACTCAAAATTATAAATCGAGTACATCTGTCTTGTTTAAAATTGTCCAAAAAGTTTCCAGGGCAAGATCCAACCTGTGAATGCTGCAATCAAGTTCCAGCCTCACTGGGTCACATGTTTTGGGAGTGCACCAAATTAACATCATTCTGGATCAAAATCTTTAAATGCCTTTCAGACAGCCTTGGTGTCACAATCCCTCTTAACCCACTAACATGTTTGTTTGGTGTACTCCCAGATGGGCTTAAAGTTGAGAAGGACAAACAAACTGTGATTGCCTTTACTACACTATTAGCACATAGTCTTATCTTGCTTAACTGGAAGAAACCTAACTCTCCTCTATTAAGTCAGTGGGTAACTGATGTTATATACTATTTGAAACTGGAAAAAATCAGATTTGCACTTAGAGGATCTGTGCAGAACTTTGTCAGAACCTGGCAGGATCTAATCAATAACATTTTAGAATGAGCTTTTAAAGCACTGAGGAAGCAGATTCTCTCCCCATTTCTTTTCTTCTCCATTTATCTTTATTTACTTATTAATTTCTCAGGGTTGGGGGTTGATTTGTTTTCAATCCTATTTTTGTAAAAATTGATCTATTTGTATGGAATGTTGTGTGATTACAATAAAATCAATAATATTATAAAAAAAAAGGCAGCACGGTGGCTAGCGCTGCTGCCTCGCATTTAGAAGACCCGGGTTCGCTTCCCAGGTACTCCCTATGTGGATTTTGCATGTTCTCCCCGTGTCTGCATGGGTTTCCTCTGGGTGCTCTGGTTTCCTCCCACAGCCCAAAGACATGCAGGTTAGGTGCATTGGCGATCCTAAAATGACCCTAGTGTGTGCTTGGTGTGTGTGTGTGTGACCTGCGGTGGGCTGATGCCCTGCCCGGGGTTTGTTTCCTACCTTGCGCCCTGTGTTGGCTGGGATTGGCTCCAGCAGAACCCCGTGACCCTGTAATTAGGATAAAGCAGGATGGATAATGGATGGATGGATTATGGGAAAAAAAGCATTGCCACACGCTACAGATTAAGCTGCTCCAACTTTGAGTGATAACAGAGCAGGAAAAATACATCACACTAATTCACCTGAGATATTATTTACCAGTTACGACTGTTTCTGAGCTGTTATCTGGAAGAAAGCCATACTGAAACGCATAACACCATATATTTAAGACTAAATTTTTCATTTAATCTTCAGAAAAAATACCAAATGTATAGAGTTTATCATTTTTGAGTTCATTAAACATAGATCAAGATTGTATTGTTGTGAAGAATCACCCACATTGATGGAATCCGATCCAAAGTCAATATCTAGCCACTGATTTAGAAGACCACATAATCCAAATATATGGATAAGGGGAGCTAGATTCTACTCTGGTAGCACTGAATGCAAGTTATGTGCCAGCTCAAGATGGAATCAGTTCCTCACATGGCCTATTCATGCATGTAGAGGGTCTGTTCAGTATGCCCAATTATCATAATTGATAATTATGGGAGTATGGGAGGAAAAACAGATAACCCTGGAAAAACTTAGGGAGAGCATGCAACCTTCCTGCAGATGTAACCAAACTAAAATCTGCACCAAACAAGCTGGTGTAGCAGTGCTGATCACTGCACCATCTCGTCCTTCATAAGTCAAATAATATTTGAATTATATTTATTGTGGACCATGCAAGTACTAATAGTAAGTTTTTCAGCAAAACAAATAAAACTTAGAAATCAGTCATGACATTTCTTTGTCTGTCATTAAGGAAATGTATTTAGATTGTACTGACAGCATACACTAATGTGGTTAGTGCAAAGGTCTAGGAGACTGGGCTTGCTTCCAAGCCTGGCCAGTGTCTGTGGAGAGTCTGCATGATGTTCCTTGTGTGATTTTTTTTTCTGTACCATCTGACCATCACAGGGCTCAGTCATGCACATACTTGTACTCACACTGAACCAAAGGCAAATGACTAAATAAATAAATATTGGTAATCTTGGGATGCAACGACAGACTAATTTTCATTCAGAAATCCCTTGCACATAAAGAGAGAATGGTCAGACTACGAGTGTATATATATACAGTATATATATATATATATATATATATATATATATATATATATATATATATATATATTAACACAATATTCCCTGCAATCCAGTTCACAATGGAAAAAGAAAACAATCGACACATCAATTTCCTGGACATTTACATCAAAACAAATAGTGACGCCACCCTGACCACAAGTGTTTACCGCAAACAATGCAGACAAGATTCTACACTTCGCCAGCAATCACCCGGTATCTCATAAACGGAGCTGCGTGAAAACCCTATTTAAACGAGTCCACACGCATTGTAATACCAAGGAAACAAAAATTAATGAGAGACGCTATCTGTTTCAACTTTTCACCTCGAACGGATACTCAAAATCATTCATTAATCGGAGTCTACACAGCAGACGCCAAAGGAATCAGCATACAATCGACGTAAATCAGAACCCCCACCCCACCTGGCATTCACTCCCGTATCACCATAATGTGTCAGAAGGCACGGCACGCACCCTGACCAAGTGGGGCATCAAAATAGCACATAAACCCACCAACAATCTGCGCATGGTCCTGTTTAATGCTAAAAACAGTTTATAGTATTCCATGCAATTCTTGCTCAGCTGTATACATAGGACAAACGTCAAAAAAAATCTCAACACGTGTACAGGAACATCGCAAGTCCGTCAGAAGAAAGGACGCACTATCTTTGATATATGCACATACTAAATCGACAGGACACACATTCAACTGGGACAACGTAAAAGTAAAATTTAAGGCCAGTACAAAAAGCGCCAGAGAGTTGGCCGAGTCTTGGCTATCAGATGAAAACGCCATCAACAGACACTTGGACATAAACCCAGCATATGCCAACTTAAGAAGGACATATGCACTTTAATTAAACAATACACCCCCCCCCCCCCCCCCTGATCATACTGACTTAGTCACCGCCACCCTCCCCCCATCCCCCCCCCAATCCCCCCCCCCCCAATACTGAATGTGTTGCTATATATTGCCTTTGATTCTTGTAAGTCTAAGCATTATCCTCTGATGAAGACCCCTGATAGGGGTTGAAAGCTCAGGAATAAAACTACTTTATGATACGTGATTCGTTTTTTCTCCCTTTGTGGATCTCCAACTGCAAATATATATATATATATATATATATATATATATATATATATATATATATATATATATATACAATATATAGCAACACATCCAAAACACCCCCCACTGAATGTGTTGCTATATATTGCCTTTGATTCTTGTAAGTCTAAGTATTATACTCTGATGAAGACCCCTGATAGGGGTTGAAAGCTCAGGAATAAAAAACTATTTTATGATAAGTGATTCTTTTTTCTACCTTCGTGGATCTCCAGCTGCAAATATGCAAACTGTATCACAGACCTTCTCTTCCATATATATATACACATTGATAAATTTTTGGGTCTGTACTCAAAATATTTAAGGGGTTTCTCAATCTAGTCAGAGAAAATGAGGCAATGCAATCTAAATGTTCACAATTAAAGAAATCTCTAAGGTTTTCAGAATAGAATACTTCATAATGTATACCAAAAACTAATAAGCAGATTAAATAGATAAACAAAAAAATATTTTTTGGACCCCTTAGTCCACAAATAGAAAAGGTGGAGACTATCCCAGGACACTAAGAAGGATCCCTAATTGGATGGTTTTCCTGGGCACACTGAAGCACAGAGAAGGCCAGTTTTGAGTCACCAATCAACATAACATGCACATCGTTATAATGTGAAAGAAAACAGGAGTAGGGCTGGAAAACACAACACATATATAGGAAGAGCATGCACAGTGCATAGACTGTAGCTGGGCAGGAAATCAAGCTCACATCCTTGTGGGCTAAATGCATTAATAACTGTCCAGCCATACTGCTGTCTAAAATCAATATGTCCTAGGCAAAATTCTAAAATAGTGCAAGAAAATGCTAGGTTTGAAATGGGATGGCAAACAAGGGAGTTCTGTTTTATCTTATAGTTTACTGCTTAATTCTGCAAAAGTACTTATGTTAAGTAAATTTTGTCATTCAGCATGTTTTCTTTGTTGAGTAGCAAATTCATCCTAGAAAATGTTGACTGCTTCTGGACTGCTTTAGAAAAGGTGTTGTCAAATAAATACAAAGTGTGCATCACTCCTAACAAGTGACAAACTGGAGTGCATGCATAATGCTATCATGTACCATCTGTCAATTGGGCAGTGGTGGCAATTTAAAAAACAAAATCAGTAACCAAACACAGTGCTTGGAAAAGGATAACCATCTTTAATGCACATGTTCCAGAAAAAATTTCTTTGAAAGCAATCTCTCATACACATTAATTCAATGTTTTTGTTTCTAAGTCACAAATCTATATATATAATTCACTAAAGCCATGGCAAGCAAGACGCACCCAAGACAGAGCCACGCCCGCCAACTCACAGAGCCCCACCCACCAACAATTCACTAAGCAGCCGACCATGGCACATAATTCACTAAGACCATGACAAGCAAGACGCACGCAAGACAGAGCCACGCCCACCAAGTTTAAGACATTGGGATACGCACGACAGAGCCCCGCCCACCAACTCTAACCCTCCTCCTGCGTCATGGGATACGCTCAACAGATCCCCGCCCGCCAACTCTAACCCTCCTCCCGAGTCCACCCTCGCTCTCAAGGCATGCACATTGCCTGCTCATGTGCTAGCACGCAACACCTCACCAAACACTACCTCCGTCGCTTTTGTCTCTGCTACAGTCCACATGCACCTCTGAGCCACGTTGACTTTGCATTGTTCTTTTCGGTTCCGGCTGCTTTTCTATATATAATCCACAAAGTCGCCCGACCATGGGATACGCATACACGCAAGACAGAGCCCTGCCCGCCAACTCTAACCCTCCACCCACGTCATGGGATACGCACGACAGAGCCCCGCCCGCCAACTCTAACCCTCCTCCAGCGTCACGGGATACGCACGACAGAGCCTCATGTGCCAGCACGCAACACCTCACCAAACACGCCTCAGTCGCTTTCGTCTCTGCTACAGTCCACATACACCTCTGAGTCACGTTGACTTTTCATTGTTCTTTTCGGTTCCGGCTGCTTTTCTATATATAATCCACCAAGTCGCCATGGGATACACACGCACGCAAGACAGGGCCCCTCCCGCCAACTGTAACCCTCCTCCCACGTCATGGGATACGCACGACAGAACCCCGCCCGCCAACTCTAAGACCATGGGGTACGCACGACAGAGCATTGTTCTTAGTCACGGAAGCATAGTCATACAGTCTGCTCAACAATAAGAGTTTATGGTGGCGAGGCAGAAATTGTGGCAATGTCCAAAATGCTTCCAGCTACTATCACCATTCACTTCCGAGATATCCCTGACCCCATCAGATTCAAATTTGCCTTTTACTTTTACACGCAGACAATTTCCTATTAGATTGGCTTTTGCAATGACAATTAATAAGGCACAGGGACACACTTTCAAAATGATATGCCTATATCTGCCAAACCCAGTTTTCAGTCATGGACAATTGTATGTTGCTCTCTCCAGAGTTCTATCTTTTCATTCACTCACAGTCGTATCCTCAAACCCACCCCATTTGGACAACTGTGTCTTTCAGGAAGTGTTCACCCATCAATAAATAATTATGCGGCGTATACTACGCGTATTATGTTGGGTTGGCTAGTTATTTGTAATAACACAGTTAGCCTCTCCCTGTTGATCAGGAAAAAAAGTGCTCACAGTTTACTGCTGTAACCCCTAATACACTAAATATGTGATTGAATGTCTACTATCTGATTTCTGTATTATCTGTTAAGTCAACTGAAGTTACACTTTTGATAGTATATGGCATAAATGTGTTGCAGATTATTAGATAACTTTCTTCTTTAAAGCTATGTTATCTTATATATAAAAGTCTATGCGTGAAAGTGTGTGTGTCTGTCCTGCCCAGAAGTTAGAGGTGGAGTCGGGGTAAGGGCTCCATCTCCGTTGAAACAGACAACTCGCTTTACCGCTATTAACACAAGCGGGGCCAGCACGTCAGCAAAACAAAACCTCAGTAGAAAGACTTAGCCACTAACATTGGCAAAATGGTACACCTTATACTTTTCCTCCCACCGCTAATACACAAGCGAGGCGAGCACATCGGCAAAATGAAACCTAGGAGAGAGATGCCCAGAGTAGTTCCTTTCAATTACATGACATCTCTACATTTCAATTTTTTTTCTGACAATTTCAATAGTTTCTAGGACCCCGGGCTTTTTACAGCACAGGTTTACACAGCTATTATTACATATATAAATATTCTAATTCTAATTTTGTTTTAACACTAGAATTACCAGAGCCTACGAAAAAACTCGTAAATCCGTCCCACCTTAAATCGCGTCTTAAATCCGTTTGCACCTCTCCGCCAGAGTCCTTTGTCATCTAAATGTGCTGATAAAGCTACTAGCAGCCAGCTATTCCATCCCCCCACCGACTTAGAATGAACTTCTCTCCTAGCTCAAGCCTTGCCTTGATTTGATTACCTGGGATTGAAGTGGAGTTTTACAGTGGAAATAATTCTAGCGTTATTTGGAATACACGCATTTCATGTGTGTTCCATTTCTATAGTTGGCTGTGCAAACACATTTTTAAAACAGAAACGTTTTTCATATTCTAATAGTAAATGACAAAATGTAGGCATAAACTATATAACGTATGAAGCCTGAAGTCCATATATCAAAGAAACACTTTCACAAAAGGTACAAATAAAAGAACACGTGCGCCTTCATTCAAAAAAAAAAGCCGCGTTAGCATGCCACATTGACACTCTTACTACAACCGCCGCAGTGGTGTAATGGTAACCGTAACAACAGACAACTTCTTCACGTCACTTTCGCTGGCTAATAGACTGCTGCACCGCAATACAGCTCTGCTTGGCACCATGAATAAAGTGCGACAGGAACTTCCACCTGCAGCTAAAGTCAGTTCAGTACACGAACAATTCTCCACGCTGGTGTTTAGATCTCCCAGTGCCATGCTGACAGTGTATGTGCCCAAAAAGATGAAGTCTGTCTGCATTCTCAGCACAATGCACCATGATGTGGAGATTGGGCAAGATAAAAAAAAAAAAAAAACAAACACGGTCACAGACTACAACCACATGAAGGTATGCTAATGAAAAAAATATTAGTGTGACGAAGTATTCTGGTGCTCTTCTGGTGATAAAATGATTTCTTCAAAATGTCACATATATTTGTCTTTCTTTTTTCCCCAGCGTGTCGTTGACATCATGGACCAGAAGGCGCGTGCTTGTTCAGTGCGCACAGGAACACGCAGGTGGCCGGTTGCTGTGTTGTACAACATCCTTGACCTAGCAGCGATGAACGCACACGTACTGTATAAGGCATGCACGGGGTCCGCTGAGGAAAGAAGAGTGTTCATGGCTCACCTTGCAGAGGAACTTCGTCGTCGCTTCTTACAGGAAAAGGCGATGGAAAAAGAAAAGATGATACAGCGTCAACAAACTTCCGTTCTAAGACCTCAGCTTCCCCCAGGGAAGAAAGTACAGTGTCAGGTGCTCATTCACTGTAATAGGAACCATAGCACAGAGAGGTGTGTACACTGCAACAAGTACACATGTTGTAAATGTAGGAATGGCGGACCTTGGGTGTGTGGGAACTGTTAATATTTGAATGTGATGATTTTATATAGCACGGATCGGAAATCAGCAGTTCTTAACATTGCACCACGCAAGCTGTCGTATCAACCACCAACTGTAACTTGCTTTCTTTATTCTTCGGTTATAGTCTTGAATAAAAGTACACTTTTATTTATGTGAAACCAGCTGTGTCAGATGGGGTTGTATGGATTGATTCTGAATGTGACTGCGAGAATGAAAAGTGAATTAAAAAAAAAAGCTAACCTTTACCAGTATCATAAGTTACACCGCCTGTTACAGACTGAAATCAAATTTATATTGTTATTCTAAAATTGTAAGAATAAGAGCAGTTAATTTCTCGAAGTGGAGCCGTGCGGAATCGAACTCGCCACCCTCTGATTCCCAGTCAGGCACTGATACCATTACACCACTGCAGCGGTTGTAGTAAGAGTGTCAATGTGGCATGCTAACGCGGCTTTTTTTTTTTGAATGAAGGCGCATGTGTTCTTTTATTTGTACCTTTTGTGAAAGTGTTTCTTTGATATATGGACTTCAGGCTTCATACGTTATATAGTTTATGCCTGCATTTTGTCATTTACTATTAGAATATGAAAAACGTTTCTGTTTTAAAAATGTGTTTGCACAGCCAACTATAGAAATGGAACACACATGAAATGCGTGTATTCCAAATAACGCTAGAATTATTTCCACTGTAAAACTCCACTTCAATCCCAGGTAATCAAATCAAGGCAAGGCTTGAGCTAGGAGAGAAGTTCATTCTAAGTCGGTGGGGGGGATGGAATAGCTGGCTGCTAGTAGCTTTATCAGCACATTTAGATGACAAAGGACTCTGGCGGAGAGGTGCAAACGGATTTAAGACGCGATTTAAGGTGGGACGGATTTACGAGTTTTTTCGTAGGCTCTGGTAATTCTAGTGTTAAATATAAAGCCACAAGATTTTTATCTTTTAGAAATGGGCTTTAAATGAGAAATATAAGTTTTACTGTAGACATAAGTACTATAGGAAAACAGCATTAAGATCTGTGTTTTAAAAGGTCTGTTAATAAATCTAAAATTCAGGCTATTGCTATTTTTACTAGCAGAATTGTCTCTTAGTTGTTTTTAATCTACAAACTTAAATAGTATATTTAGAGGTTCACATTTACTTTCTGTGGTATTCCACCTGAAGACTTCTGTTTTAATTTGATTGCTAATTCATTTTGTAGCCTAAATTTAAATCTAAAACTGCCAGGTTTTCCTCTGGTGCTCAGCATCACTGAGTCATAAATCCAATTCTGAATTTAATTTATCCGCTGACTCTTAAACACAGTTCGGGACATATTTGTCATATTGTGTGAATATTTAACAGCACATCACCTCTGCACAAGCCTATTGCATGTCAGTTTGCCTTACTATAATTAAAGCCTGCATGATTCATAATTTAAAAAGAATAAAGATGATCTGAACTGTGTTGGTTGTTATGTTGGCTAGTTCAATTAAAAATGTCACCTCACTGTTTTGGTGCTTATTATGTCTTGAGACATATGCTGGTACTTTTTGATCAATAATCACTGCACATTCCAATCAAAATGTTAAATCAATCAGTAAATCTTTTTTCTTGTACCTTAAAAGCACTGCAAGAAATTGACCTTTCTCTGATTTTCATTGACTGCCAATTAAATAAGAAATTCATTTCCAAATATAGATATTGATTGTTCTTCACAAATAAATAATCTGTTCTACACAAGACAATTTCCTCTTTCTTCTTTTGCATTATCAAAAAACGTATGGAGCACAATCAATTAATTATACTGAACCTCACTTATATCGTAGAAGTCATTACCCAATAACTGAAATGATGTTGGCCTCAAGCTTAATCAAGAATTTTGTACCATCAGAATGAACACATCCTTCTGTTTTTCTTGTTGTGTATATTCTGATTAGAAAAGCTAAGTCTTTTGAATATTCTTTAGTTCATTTCCTGAATCCTCTTATTCTTATACAAGATTTCCAGTGGCCATAGGCTAACTCAGCAGATTTGGGGGCAAGGCAACCAAAAATGATGAATCTATCGAGCATGGTTTAGGAATGTGGGTGATAACCACAGTATCTTGATAATTCCCACACCAACAGAAGTAGATAATTCTTCACAGACACTGATCACACTAAGATTTAAACCCAGGTCCTGAGACAGTAATGAACCAATGTGCCATACCCTCCACATTTGATATTACTTTCTTCGTCCACCAATTACATTTTGATTATATATTATATCAGCTGAGTAAGATCCCTTGTGCTTTTTTCAAGTGCCACAGGCACAGAAAAACAAAACAAGACACACAGTGAGCATAACAAGAAATCTTGTATATACAAAGGTGTGCTAGGGCCAAACACAGGTCAAAAGCAGGAATTTAGAACAGTACAAGGAATCTTAATTAGGGAAGAAGCCAGGAATGCTTGGGTCAAAAACCAGGAATTCTTAGTAGATCTGAGGCAGCTAAGATGTAGACATAGAAACGGACATCCCACCACCACCACAAGAACAGACAGTAAGGATATGTCAAGAATAGGTTGCCAAGTATTAATAAACACTGGGATAAACCAAAGTACAAAGCAAACATTAGAGAACCCGAATGACTTTTGCCACTCTGGCCTGACTACACAGTTCTATAACCTCTATCCACTTGACCAGGTGTCTCACTGACTTTTTTTACAATTTAAGTCCTATGCAAATCAGCCCCTTTACTCCTCCCCACCCCTCTGCTAATCCAAGTCATTTTACTCTGGAGAATCCTTGGTCTAATTCAAATATTGTCTCTAAAATGAATCTGAACTCTTGAGTTTTACATCCTGCCATGTCACTTTAACCAGAATCAATTTCAGGGGCAGGAGTGCCCTACTTTGTCTATGTTGAACTTTTTCTTAGAGACCCTGGTGTCCCTAGCTCAACATTTTCCAAGAAGTAAAACTGTATTTGTAGTTAGAAGGGGTTGTGGTCTTTTGCCAATCCTCTGTGGCCTCTCTCTCTCTTTATATATATACATGTATATAGGATTACATCTTGCCTGAAGAAGGGGCCTGAGTTGCCTCGAAAGATTGCATATTGTAATCTTTTTAGTTAACCAATAAAAGGTGTCATTTTGCTTGGCTTTTCTCTACATTCATAATGGCTAACATGGTACAACACCCTAGTACTATATATATATATATATATAGATATATATATATATATATATATATAAATGAATTTTCCCTGCAGAGGTACAGTAAGGCATCCCTGACACCTGTGTGTTTGCCTGCTGTTAAGTGCCCTGTGGTGCATATTGCCACAAAGCTCTACCTCCTAGGCAGACATCAGCACTACCTGACAGGATATGTCAACTTCTGTCAGTCACACATTAGCATGACAAATGTCATTCTCCTTGCGAGGTTGGGTCTCTTTCTCTCTCTCAAAATCCCTAGTGGAGGTTTTTCCCAGGTATTTCTCCTTGCCTTGTAACATCTTGATGGTAAATTCTAATGTGCCAGGTATTCCTTCACCACAATATACTGTTTGCACAGTGAGGAAAACACTTCACCTAAACAAACATGTTAAAACCCAAATAAGACAACATACACCTCTCACCTAAACACGACTTTTTCTTGAAATCCAACTTCAGCTAATAAATCCTACACAGGAAATGTGCAAAAGTACTGTACTAGGAAAAAAAAGCAGGAAAGCTGGCAGAAATTATCAGTAGCAAAGGTTAATGGTACCACGTGAGAACTGAAACCTTTAAAAAATGTTATTTGATTTTTGTCAGGCTATTACAATAATACCAATAATGGGAATTCACTTTGCTTTTTTAGCGACATTTTGTAGAACACAAACCAAGGAGTGTTTTCATACTAAATGTATAGTCACAAATTCAAAGACTTGCATTAGCATTAGACTTGCATGCATTTTTGTGCTTCCCGTAGAGCATCTTCCTCAATACCTATCTCACATAAACAGTTCCATAACATGCTTCAGGCATCACTTGTGTGAAGGTTTCATGATGCATATAGAAAATCCAAGGACAAGAGAGATTCTACCTTCATCATATAAACGTATGCCAGCTAAGCCACAAGAGAGTCGGGCATAACTCATCAGTCAAAGGTAACTTTTTCCATACCAGAACATAATGCCAACTTTAAAAACATTCCTTGCTATGACTATAAATTTTTGTCAGTCTTAGAAGGAAAAAATAAATCGATAAAACATCAAAGAGGGTTAACCAATGGCATTACACTCCCCACATATATTGGATGTACAGAAATAGATAGATAGATAGATAGATAGATAGATAGATAGATAGATAGATAGATAGATAGATAGATAGATAGATAGATAGATAGATAGATAGATAGATAGATAGATAGATAGATAGATACTTTATTAATCCCAGGGGGAAATTCACATATTCCAGCAGCAAAAATATTAAATTAAAGAGTAATAAAAAATGCAGATAAAAAAACAGACAATAACTTGAATAATGTTCAACGTTTACCCCCTCTGGTGGAATTGAAGAGTCGCATAGTTTGGGGGAATAACTGAATAACTGGACAAACTGAGTTTTTTAATGAATGTAAAAATATGTACTTTATACATAGATAGAGATGACTTAATGTAGAGAAAAAACAAAACATAAAGCCTGAAAAATACTTGCTTTTTTGAAGTGATGTTAGTTGTTGCCTAGTGCCACATGAACAGAGTTAAGGTTAAAACAAATCTTTACCTATTCTGAAGAATACAAAATGGAAACCAAAGAGCAATAGATCACCATTCCTTCAGGCTCAGCATAACCTACATTTCTTATGCTGTACAGCAGTGTATTTTTAAAGCAAATTTCAAAGGCTAATGATGTTCTTTGTTACGATGTCCAGACATTTTTTTTCCTGAATTGATTCATTTCCTGCCTTAGCTTCATCTCATTACTCTTGGCAGGTTTCCCACCTTTCTGAGAGAAAAACAGTGAATCTTGTGCTGGGCTCTTCTGCATTGGAGAGACCACTTTTAAGTTAATAACCTTCATCTTTGCTTCCAAGCTGTAAAAAGTTGATCAAATTATTTTCTATATTTACATTTTTTAAACTAATTATTATGGACATCTACTGTAGATGCTATCTTTAAATGTCTCCAAGGATGCTACTGAAAGATCACAGAGAAAGTAGTTTGTCTGCAAATTGAAGTGAAGGACAATAGCAGCTCTTGAAATACTTAAGGGAACAGGTGCATTTACACATATTGTACAAAAAAGACACTCCAACAAATCTGCAATAAGATCATTCGGGATTCAGCTCCTGTAGTTTTTGTTACAGGGTTAACCATACACTATCCGTACTGTAAGTATCAAATTGCTATATTTGTAAACTTACATGTATAATAATAATAATATTAAATATCTTCTTTTTATTTCAGAATAACATATTTTCACTTCATTCTCACAAAGTGTTACTAAAAATGGTATAGATTAAAATGACCTAAAATTAAAGAAAAAAGTGTTGTTTTCTTTCTATATTGTAGCTGTCACTCTGTTCAAAACAGATACCGTATAAGTGTCACAATCATATGTCTGCAATTTATATTGTGTTGTTTTTACCTGCTTTTTCTGCCTTTAAAAAGAACAACATCTTTGCATATATATGCTGTTGATATACTGTAATAGCAGGCAGTTTGGCACAGTGGTTTAAGGTTAAGAACTTCAGGCCCTGAGATTGTGGGCTCAAATCCCACCACTGACACTGTGTGACCTTGTGCAAGCCACCTGCCTGTGCTCCAACTGGAAAAAAAATAAACAAATTTAACCAATTGTATGTCAAAATGTTGTAAGTCACTTTGGACAAAGGTGTTGGCCAAATAAACACATTTAAATTTAATGAGACCCACTGCTTTTTCTTTTATGAGATCTAGTCATAAAGACAGTATCCTCACAATTCTGAATCTGCTAAAGCAAATTCAGGTCAAACAATGTGAAAATGCATTCTGGATGCATTGAGCAAGAACAAAACTTGGATCAAACGGCACCAGTACATCTCAAGGAGTACTCACTCATACTCACCCACAGTTATTCATACGAGGCCAATTTAAAGTCATCACATGACCTAACATACCCATTCCTTGGGATGTGAGAAGTACACAAGTGCACCTAGGGAAAGATTTCCATAGATACATTGAGAACAAGATAAATACTCCATGAAGACAATGACTGCAGCTTGGTTGAAATATAGTTTTCTTCTACTGTGTTGTAGCAACATTAAGATTTGTGTAACTATAACATGCACTGTAAAAATATAGGCATTCAAATTACTCAGCCAAACATTACCGATTATCTATGTTGGTCTTTCGGGTTGAAATCAATGGATTTATCCCTAATGAATATAAAATCATCCTCCTTTGTTTTGCTGCTGTCTGGAAGTAGCTCTTTTAACCTCCATGCTCCTTTCACATATACCACTATCTGTTAAATTACATCTCCATTGTAATGCAATGCCAATAAACTTTAAGATACATTTCTAGGATTAGTGCGGGTATGCCACTTACTTTACATGAAAGAGTGGGTGTAATGATCCATGTACAGGTGAGGAGGAAGTCTAATATGCTTCCTAAATAAAGCCCAAGCAGCAAGCTGACAAGATATTATTAGTGCCAAATTCAAGCCATGTAGATCAGACTTACAAATACATCTGTGAGTGTGTCAGATTGTGGAACCAGTCGATGAAAGTTAAACAAAAAAGTTAAGCATATAAAGTCATCAAAAGCAGCCCGGAGGAATGATCATTAAAAATATTTTACAATATTACCAGTTATCTGTTCACAGTTAAACACCTAAAAGTGTATACTTACTTTGTGAAATAGAAGATACATGTTTTTACAGAAAGAGTATCAATTTATTTAGTTCAAAGTTCTTATATTTATTTCTCTTAATTTCCACAGCATACATTTTCTAGAAAAAGCAAAGTGCATAGTACACTAGAATAGCGAATAAAATGTACATTTGTTATTTAGCATCACCCCTTTAGCACTAAAGTTGATGTTACTGTCAGGCAAGGTCCCAGAGAGAAGCATGAGTTTACCTGAAACAGCTTTGTTATTGAAAGTATTTCAACCAGAGAATTCAAAAGTAGCTGGCTGCTCTTGGCAATTTAGATCTTCCCATTGACCACAAGAATGCAGGGAAAACTACACACCAGTTTTCACTCTAGACATGCAGAAAAGCAATTTAGAGCAAAGGAAGAAGGATTAGCCAGACATGCACTGCAGTTATGGCGATTACCCAGGAGAGCAGTACGGATTCAGAGTCACAACGGTATATCAAGTGAGCTCATCTCAGTTTTAAAAAGCTTTTTTAGTTCTGCTTTGCACAATTCACAGTTGTGCTATAGTATTTGCACATAATTATCCAAACAGTCTTTAATATGCATTTCATGTTTTAGCAAGATGATATATGCAAATCTGATCATGAAGACATTTATATCTGATATTGCAGTAAAACTGAATAGTTTCCCGGCATAAGCGGTTAAAGGTTTTACCAGTGCTGATGAAAGAAATACTAGCTATCGATGAATTTGTTATCCATCAATCAACATGTGATACAGTAACTGCATTAGACATCTTGTCAACTATAACATAAATATATTTTATGTTTTACCAAGGCCCACATTAAAAATGTTTAAATTAAAAAAAAAACTTTGAAAATCAAAAAGAGATTACAGTTATCCCTTGCGATTTGTGGGGTTTACCTCCGCAAATGTGTAAATATTTGTTTTGGGTCTATGATTCCTGTATAGTCTAAGTTTATTACACTAAATAAGATGCAGAAAGCTGTGAGAAATACGAGACAGAACGATTACTGAGGAAGCAAATCATGTGTGTGAGACAAAGATACTTGCTATTTCCCAGAAAAAGTGCTTAGTTTAGCAGTTCTGCAGTGAACCTTAACTTTTTACAAAATGTAACTTATTATTGTAAAATGTGTGTACATTTATGGTAATAAATAAGAAAGATGATTAATATTACAAATACTAAAGAAATTCAACAATAAACTAAGCACAAAATGATAAAACCTCACTACATAGTACAGTTTTGCTGATGCAGAAGATGGTGGTGTAGAAGAAGGTGAACAGTCTACTGAAAGTTATGTAAAGTTTTGTTCTACTGTGATGTCAATGTATGTGAAGAACTGTTGAAGTGAGGAACACTCCCAGGTGATATCACGGGCACAGGATAAAAACATAAATCTAGAGAAAACTGTAATCTGATGGTGGTAATTGTAATCCACTTGTTCACTGAAACAAAAGAAACCACTGATTGCAATCCTGTCAAACTTCTTATGGCTCACTTATAAAAATAGCACTCTCATCTTTCACCCACCAGCCCTCATGACAATGAAAAAAGATGCCCAACGACATACTACTCCCAAGGTTGCTGGGATTTATAGTACATTTAAGTAACGCTACTGCAGTGTTGCAAAAAAATTCCATTTAATTATTGATGTCAAATCGGTGAATAGGCAGATCTATGAATCATATAACCACACATCGCAATAGCTGACCTGTACTATACATTACTGTGATTTATGAAAACTTTAATTTCTTCAAAATAGAGTAGCCACTTATGCATGAGGTGTCCCACCGGTGGGACACCGCAATGTTTCAAAGTTGTTTGTGTATGTTGCAATAAACCCACAACTCAATCAAAAGCAATAATGGTATTTTTGACATACTCAAGTTTTCAAATTGCCTGCTCTCTTTCATTAGTAAAATATGCGATTTGCATAAGTATATGCAGTACGTAAAAGCTGAGTGAATCTGGTTTTACCTACATCGAGCCACATACAGTAAAAGACTTTTTTTACTAGGAAAATGTCTTCTTCTTCAAGAAAGGAAAACACGTGGTTGAGAAAGTCCTATGAAAGTTACAGAGTCACAGTTTTGATTCTGTATTGGGAATGTATTTATTTGATTTGTAAGCACTGCTTAGTATAACTTTGAGGCATTGTGGCATGCATTTTTACAATTCAAGTGTCATGGGTTCAATTTCCATATCCGGATGCTGTCTGCTGCACCTCAGTTTTCTGAGCAGGGCTCTTCTTGTTTCATCTTCTTTGCATACTCATTTGGAGTTTCATGTTAAGAGCCATACGACTAAATGTTCCTGGCTGAGTAAACTTTCAAGGGGGCATACTGTTCTGTATTTGTATCGCACTGCGCCACTCTGTTGCTTGCAGCTTCACGTGGGAACTCCCGCCCCCCCCCCCCCCCCCAATCAAATGTCATTGAATCACATCATATGAACTTTCAAGGGGGGTCACTTTTTGATCGAATGTATTTGTATAGTGTCATGGAATGCTGTTCGATCGCTGTTGACCTCCCCCCAATCGAATGTCACTGAATCACACCATGTGGGGTACAGCTCTTCAATCCAGTATCACTGAATCACTCCACACAATGTTGCTGCTTGCAGTTTATTTGTAGGGAACCCCCTCCAACCTCTCCTTTGATCAAATGTGTGGTGCTGCAAGCACATAGGGATAAAATATGCAGTTTCAGCTAGTGTATTGTTCATGATATAATCCCCTATCCACCTTAGGGATAGATAGAGCTCTGCAATCTTTTTACCTCATTTCTAATCACACTTGAGCCCGAAAGGGAAGGCAGAAACTAGTGAGATCACATATGGGAAATATATAAAGAGTGGGCTGGAGGGAATGGGATTGGCGGTTGAAGTGAGTGTATGTATGAAGCAAGTGAGATTAGAATTGGTGGTGGGGTTGGGGGGGGTGAACTATACAGTGAACAAATCTCATGTGCTTACAATACAGCGATGGCCACCTGCGACCCAAAAGTGACCGTTAAGCACTGATTTAGGTGTGTCTGTATGACTAGCTCTGCACACAGGGCTGCCTGTTTCCTGACCTGTGCTCAGGGCTGCCAGTAAAGGCACTGTCCTCCCACCAGTAACTCAGCACTGGAAGAAATTGGTATGAAAATGTACAGTATGTATGTACATAGTTTATTATAGACTTGAAATGCAAAAAAAACCAAAAAAACAACTGCAACAAGAAAATAAATAAATGAAGACACACAAAACCTATGTGAGGCAAACGCAACAGGAGGCAGATGAAGATGTGTGAATTGCAGTAAGAAAAACCCCAATCTAGTGTACAAAACGTACGGTTACGCTGTGTCTGGTGGTAAACAGAAATTGCTTCAAGGAGTGGTATGAAAAATAATTTTGAAACTAAAGGTTTACATAAATATGTAATTATACGTGCATAGTTGTTTACTTGTTGCTTTGTTGAGAGATATAAAGTGTTTGTATGTATACAGTATATATTTTTTTGTAAACAAATATATAACTGCAACTGCAATAGTTGTTTGGAGAGATTGTTTAAGTGCAAAAGACTAAATGTTTCCAAGCAGGGGGACACAATGTGCCAAACAATATAAGTGTACAATGCTAAGATATATGATCCTTAGATACGTAGTGCATTGTTAGCTGACAGATTCAGGCAGAAAAGAAAGTTGATTTGAGGATTGGGCATCATAAACTGTCTTGGTTATGTACTGTAAAACCCCATTTTTTGGAGAGAAATCCTTAAAGCTTCAATTTTTGTGTTGATATTGGTGTAAACAAAAGTTTTTAATCATATAAATACATTCTTTTAAAAATTTGGGGTGCTGTACTTGCTGCTGTTCAGCCATTTGCAGCTCTTTTATTACAAAAGCAGAGTAATAGCCTTTATTTTTGGGTATGTAATTTAAGAGCAATAGAGCCCAAAACCCCTTTGTACATAAGGGGTTAAGATTGCCTTTTATCTACAATTTATTTTCAAAATTTTTTTTTTTTTAAGAAATCAAGTATGCTTGAGATACAATGCATTTTAAATTCATATACTGTAGATTATATATTATAAATTCATATTGATTCATATTGACATTTTGTCTTCGAGACTTGCATTGTTAATACAGTATGTCCAGCAGCCATGCATTTTAAAATTTACAAAACACGCTGATCTGAAAGTGAATGTAACTGACTGATATGCGAATTGTATCTGTGTTGAGGAATAAAACATTTGGGGCAATGTGGTTTACATGTAATATGGGATTTTTTTTAGCTTATTAAAGATAATGCCATGAAGCCTAGATGTTTGAGTAACTATGTAAGCAGGGAAAATATTTTTGCAAAGTATTACATTGATACAGAAACCATGTCTGCCTTAGTAAGAGAGCCTATATTCATCAGTAGAGTCTTACATTTTGATAAATCAAATGCAGACCGTCCACAAGCTGCAGAGAAAAAAAATTAGTAATGCAAGATTGTAACCATGGAATCCTAGTTAGCATAAAAAGTTATAACATCTAAATATAGTAGCAGCAAGTAAGTTGAAATTAAAGTGTGTTTGTTATAAGCACACAGCCTAAAATGTATATTAATTGAGAACATTTTTATGTATCCAGTAAACTGTGGCTTTAGAAGTACACAATATTCAGTATTTTTATTCATACAGAATGAAAAGGTCATTTATTTTAAACTACACTTAAGAGGGTATATTGGCCACATTAGTATTCAAAATGTAACACGTTGAATACTAAAGAATATGTATGCATTTCTCTTTGTTTCGCAGTCTTGTGTTTTAAGTTAATATGAAAATGGAGTTTTTTTTCCCCACAATTATGGCACATATTTAACTGGCCTGGAAAGTAATGTTTTTACATGAAGCATTATCTATAAATAAAAAAAATATATAATCTTCTTCAGTGACTTACAAATGCAAAAGAACCCAATATGTTTACTTGGAAGCAACAAAGGTTGCAGTTTCAGAAAAAAATGCATTCTGCATTTCTATGCTATGTTTATCACCACAAAACCAAGTTTAAAATAATGCATTTTTATCTCAGTTTCTTGGTACTCTTTCTTCTGAGGAAAGGATGTGTACAGTATATGTGTGCTTCCCTACTCACTGCAATGGTCATAGAAGTAATAAAAATGAACGTGTCCCTAAGCATAGCTTACATTACTATTAACTAAACTCAGTTTTTCAGTCTCTATTGCTTAAAGTGGTAAACAAAATAGTCTAATGCTATGGTCAGATGGCCATGGAGGAGAAGGGGATCCCAGGATAAAGTCCTGAGAAAGTTACAGGAAAAGTAACTTACTTTTGGAGAGCGTGTTTAGCTTGTCAGAAGGAAGTGTGTCAGGGTGCACTTGTGCTCACACCTGCTCACATTCACGTGAGGCTGCTAACTTACATGCCTTGCAGGGTTTGAGCATAGCACCTTTGCAGAACAGAACTGCATCAGCCACTATACAGTAGGTGGAAGCAGGGCTGTCTTAATGCATGGGCACGCTGGGCAGTTACCCAGGGCCCCCACAAGCATAGGGGCCCCATGCTTATATTGTAACTTGCCTGGTGGTTGTGTAGGTAGGGGCCCCAGTGCACTGCTTTGCCTGGGGCCTATGATGCTGTTAAGATAGCGTCTTGCAGGATTGGCTGTAAGATTTGTTCCTCCAAGTATAAGACGCACTTCCTGCCTCTAGGGGTCGTCTTTGGACTCAAACGGTAATGAAACCCACTTTTGTTTTGGAAAATACTGCCTTTTTGTGTGTGTGTCTCCATGTCTGGTTTCTCTCAAGTCTGATCCTGATCAGTTCCGAACTACAAGATGCACACTGTGTAGTCTGGTGCCAAACTTGCCACTACACATGGTGTCAGCCCTGACCTCAGCCATACAGAGCACCTTTGAGATGAATCAGAATGCTGATTGAGAGCCAGGTCAGTACCTGACTTAAAAATGCTCTTTTGCCTGAATGGGCACAAATTCCCAAAGACACACTCCAAAATCTCGTGGAATGCCATCCCAGATAAGTGAAGTTTGTTACAGTGACAAAGATGAATCCAACTCCATATTAATGCCTATGGTTTTGGAATGAGATGTCCAACAAGTTCATATATGTGTGTTGTTCAGGTACCCACAAACATTTGACCATGTAGTGCCTCATTTAGTATATTTGTAGCTCACATGTTTTTAAATATAATAGCTATTATCTGAATTTTTCTGTGGTCTGGATGACAGAAAAGGGACTTAAATATTCTTGATGTATGGTATAAAAGCACACAAAGAATTTCAACTTTAGAATAAAGATGTCCAGGAGCAATTTGTCATACAATTTATTAAATGGGTGAGAAGGTAAGTATACAGACAACATATAGAGTACTTGATAATCCAGTGATTACCCGAATATAAGAGGTAATTAACTGTATGTTTAATTATGCTGCAGATACAGTATGTTTATGTAGTAAACAAAAAGTGTATGTAATACACACTATAGAAAAATGGTTATCTGTCAAGGATTTGATAAGAAAGCTTACAAAAAAAGTATTGTTTCCATTTTTCATTTCTCAGGATACAATATATCCCAAAGCTTCCTTTCAATGGCAATAACTGACTAATTAACACTATCTGTTTTTAAAGGATTGAATTAGTTAGAACTCCAGCATTGCCGCTGAATGGATCCTTGTGATTATCCTGTAAAGATAACAGTGCCTACGAAACATTAACAGATGACCCTACAGCATATTTTTGGCAGGGACAAACATAAAATAATGTGCTTTATCTGCTATGTACTGTGTATATCATAATGACAATCAGTAAGTACAGTGTTGCTGACGATGCCACCAATTACTTCACCTTAAAATAAAAAACTCTGTGCCACTCTTGTTAAGCCTGCTCTTAGGTGTTACAAGCTACTTCTCTAGATCTGTTCTTTAGATTAAACATTTTTTATTATTTCACCGACCGTTCTTCTCTTAGGTGTGCTGGTACACACAGCTAAAATAATCTGTTGCCAAGCAACAACTCTGTTCTGATTTGCTACCTCGGTGGTGAGAATGACTAATAATACATTTTTTTTATTTTTCTTTTCATTTTGCACACCAAAATCTCAGTTTAAATGTTTGAAAAATTCCTTTCCCTGGTTCTTTTGCAGGTTGCCACTTTGCTTCATACTGCAAATAATGTACTATTTGTTCTCATTCCATTTGATTCATTATGGTCTGTCCATAGTCTCTGTTACAGAAATGCAAAAGTAAACTTTTCAATGACATTTTACAAACTCAAACATATTGGTTACTTAGGTTTCTAGTTAAACCTTAAATAAAACTAGGTAGAACTCATAGAACTTTATTTATTTGTCCCAAGGGGCAAAACCTGACTTTTCAGAGAAGCTTTTTAAATAAATAAATAATAAATAGGTAGATAAATAAGTAAATGAATAATTAAATATGCACACACACTTTCGTCTGAACACACACCAGAATAAAGCAAGAAAATTAAAAAGAAAGAAGAGAAAACTTATGACTTTGGCAGGCACAGTCACAGTGAGACATTATGCACATGTATTGCTGTTGGTATAAAGCAGCCCCCGTAGCATTTCTTGAAACACTTCTGAGTGATTCGTTGGCTGAAAGTACTCAGTTTTAGTGTGTCAGAGAGAGGATATGCAGATTTGTTCATAATGACATTCAGTTTTGTTTTAATTCTCTCCTTTGCTACTACCGCTGGAGGTCCAGAGTGCATCCTATAACCGAGTTGCCCTTTTAATTAGCTCGTTGATTCAGTGGGCCTCACTTGAAGTGATGTTACTGGCCCAGCACACCACAGCATAGGAAATCGCACTGGCCATTACAGAGTTTTAGAATATGGGAAGGATATTATTACTGACATTAAAGAAACACAGTCTCCTATGAAAAAACAGCCTGTTTCTCTGTGTTGCAAGACCAGTCCAACCTGTCATTAATGTGGACCCCCCCCCCCCCCCCCCCCCAATTACTTGTAGGTGTAGACCACCGCTACATCTACTATTTGAATAGTGCATGAAAATTTAAAGGTGGTACTTGGACAAACTAATTTGATAAGGTAGCTTTATCTATGCATTATTCACATCTTACATTTCTTTCTTGATATCTTTAGGACGTTAGTAAAAGCAAAAAATAAAAATTTAAAATTAGAAATGGCCATTTTTTCTTATTTAGTCTTCAGGAGCTCATCCTGCCATAATTGAAATCCTCAAAGAGCACATGATATGGTGGGATTATTGTGTAATATAAACAAAAGTTAAAAGTACTTTTATTGGGCTTCCATGCATCACAGGGTGTAATAGATAACTTGCAAAACTAACCAATTATAGAGAGATCACATTCTAAACAAAAGAAATGTGATATCTGGAAATCATGATAGTAAATTAAATAATAAGGGCCAATGTAAAATAAATGTAAATAAAGTGTGCCCAAACAATAATCACTGTATAGCAGTGGAATTAATAATTGAACAAAGTAGAAGTTGCACAACATACAACAGATCAATAAGCCAAGAAAACTATTCAATTGTTAAGGTTTTCTACATTACAAAATATGTTCAGATAGATGGTGTTAGTGTAATGGGCTAGAATTCAGTATTCTAAAGAAAATAACATTTCTGTGTGTTGCTTAGTGTAATGGGCTATAAACCAGTGTTTTAAAGAAAAGGCTGAAGTTCTGGAAAATTCTTCTACAGGTTATTGTTGATGGCTATCTACAGGACATAAATATTTACCTGCCTTGCTATAGTCAGACTGCTTTGATTTAGTATCTCATCTACACACAATGTGAGGATACAGAACTGCCTGCTTCCTTGGAAAATTAATGATTTCTGGGGACATTGGTTTCTAATCAAGTACTCAAAGTAAATGTGTTTACACTATTTGTTATGCAGAGGAAATTGGCTTGCACCATTGTTTCACTGATTGCCATGTTGATCTATGCAGAAATTGAAGCATTTATATATTTCTGGGTAAAGGAGAAAAAAACAGGACAGAGAAGTATGGTCTGGGACTTGTGACTGCTGCCTGCTTCTTTTATGCTCTTTCACCATATCGCTGTGGCTACACTCTGTAGCAACAGTGGCTTGTACCTGGCCCAGGTTCCCCTAGGCCTGAGGTCGGTAACATTAACAATTAAAAAAATCATATTTAATGACAACTTATGAGTAATATATTTAGAGGGCAATAGTGACAAAGACATTGGGATTTTTGACTCTGAGCATGCCACTTTACTTGTCTCTTTTACAACTGAAGACATACATTTAAATTAATTTTATAAGTCACTTTCAGTAAAGACGTCAGCCAAATACAAAATAATAATAATAATCATAATGATAATAATAATGTTGATGATGATGATAGTGAGAAGAGAAACAGAACAGAGGAGGGTTAGTGAAGGCTTATAAATATTTTATTATTTATTTTTGTAGAAAGGAGTAACAAACAAAGGGGCAGCGTGTACAGCTAATCAGCAGCTCAAGTCAGGGCATGCTAGACTAAAGTAGTAATTGTTCAGCCTGGATTTAAAAGTTGAAACTGAAGGGGCATCTCTTATATTAACAGGCAAATCATTTCACAGCTTCAGAGCCATGTAACTAAAAGCTTGAACTCTCACTGTTATTTTATTAATCCTTGGAATAGTAGGCCAATATCTTAAGATCTTAAATGGACACTCTGGTTTGTAAGTCATGATAAGTTCAGATAAGCAAACAGGGCTTTATCCATTTAAGGATTTATATTTTAAAAGCAGGATTTTAAAATCAGCCCTAAGCTTAACTGAAAGCCAATGCAAGGACTTGAGAGCTGGAATAATGTGGCCTTACTTTTCTATTCCTGTAATAATTCTTGTAGCAACATTTTGAATTAACTGAAAGCTGTATAAAGAGCAATTTTAACAGCCAGTGAATAACACATTCCAGCAGCCAATTGTACTAGAAATAAATGCATTAATACTTAGTATCCTGCATGTTTAGAAAATTGTTAATTTTCCATCATTTTAAGATAAAAGAACATGTTTTGTGTAGTTTTGTGAAAATGTGTACTGATTCAGAAAAACTAATGGTCATTATTACTCAAAAGCGGATAAAAAACATTTCTGGTTTTACAGTATTCAGATATAAGTAGTTCTCATTCATCCACTCATTTACCTCACTGACAAAAAACATCATTTGGTGCTATTCTCAAAAAACATCTGCAGAAAGGTATACCTGGATATCATCTGCATACAAATGCAAATTAATGTTATGTTTTCTAATGATAGTTCCCAAAGGAAACATGTAAAGTGAAATCTGTAAAGGTCCAAGTTCTGAGCCCTGTAGGACACCATATTTAACTTCTAAGTATAATGATGTAACACCGCCAATTAACAATATAATTACTGTGGAATTTACTTTATCACAGGATATTAAAATGTCATTTACAATATGAGTTAATGTTATATATGTCCAATGGCCAGAAACTAGGCTATGTAAGGTTAGACTGAGGCTGAGAGGCATCTAGTTTTTCATGCATTTTAGAGAGAAAGGGTAAATCTGAAATGGGCCTATACTTTTCAAGGGTATATGGGTCTAACTCTGACTTTTTAAGTAATGGGCTGATAACTGACACCTTTATTGCATCAGGCACTTCGCCATTCAGTAATGAGCTATTGATAATGCTGCCATATAAGAACGGATGCTGTCAGAACATCCATTTAGATTTTTTTCTAGTTCTGTAAAGGTTTCATTTTAGAAATTAAAGCTGTGACTTTCTTTTTCGGTAACCAAATTAAAATTACCAAAGTACTGCATGTAAGGCGAGATAAGGTTTGCCAATCTAGTAAGGCATAAGCAGTCACGAGAATATGAAGCAATCAGGACAAAAACGTAGTCGAGAAAGTTTAGTGACAGTCAAATATCGGGGTGACAAAAAAACTGACAACCAAAGAAAATAAGAGGCAAACATCAATGTCAAAATCTGCAGCAAAAAAATCAATAAATTGAGAGTTCATTAGCGGAGCATTAGTAAAGGGTATATCCAAAATCTACAATGTTACATATAATTTGATGACAGCTTTTGGCTGTCATATATATGACACAATATTATGCAACCTACAGGGCCACACTCTGCACAACGATTGACCATACCATGACTATTGTGATTTTGAGGTAATTAAAGATTACAACTAAATAAGCTGTAAGTAAGAAGATAATGAAATAAAATTAACTAAGGGAAAAAACTCAAACAAAGTCTGATGTCAGTGAAAGAAAATCATAATTCTCTAGATAACCAACTGCCAGGCTTAAAACTGAAAACAAACTCAAGATAAGCTAATGAATCCGATGTCAAAAATCTCTACTGATCATGAGCTGTGAATGACATCAAGCAAATACAATGATTCATATGAGACTGGATTTGTGACTATTTTTGATTAAATAGCTTCCACTGCTGTTGTGTTTTATTAGTTATTTAAAATGAACCCAGAAGTCACACCTTGTGAAGTTAGCAGAATGCTATGGGATTGCCTGTCTGTAGTTTTGTCTCAAGGCCAAACATTATAATTTCTCTGATAATAACTGTGGCTTGCCTCTCATGTAAACTGAATTCTCCTAAGTGCACATTAGTATTTCAGCAAGTGCTGCATTTTCTAAGCACTCAGTTTTTGTATCTGTTTAGTTTTCATATTGCAACATTTATCTTTTTAGAATATCTGGTTTTCTGTTTCCTCACTTTGTTGTTTTTGACAATGTCTGTGTATGCGTCCCATTTTTAATCCTTAAATTTTACCTCACAGATGGCTTATTTCTCTTAATGCCTACAGTAATCTTTTCAATCAACACATGGTCTGAATCAAATGTTAAAGAACTGAGGTAAGAGGAAAAGGTGAATATATGAGCTAAAGGTTTTCATTAGCCCTTGGATGGATGTAACATAATCACAACAAGGGAGCCTGTTTTACTGTCCTACTGGAGTAGTACTTTCCACTTCTGTTGTATCTGCCACAAGTCTAAATAGATCTAGATCCACTCCAGTGTCAGAAATATGCAAATGCAGAAATAATTCAGAGCAGGGGGATGAAAAAAATGGCTCAGGATAAAGGGAGCACTCATTATGAAGTAACATATTTATATTTAAAACTAAAGAAAATAATTTTCAATATGAAATGTGTGAAAAAAGAACATGTTTACTTGGACCTGTGGTAGTCTAGTAATAGACAGGAAACTGCCCTGAAGATGAATGCCTGAGGGGCAATGACCAGGGGCCTCATGTATAACGCCGTGCGTAGAACTCACACTATAACATGGCGTAAGCACAAAAGCGGGATTGTGTGTACGCACAGAAAAATCCAGATGCAGGAATCTGTGCGCACGCATACTTTCACGTTCTTCCACTACATAAATCCCGATTTGCGTGAAAAGTAACGCACGTGCACGCGCCTTCTGTCCCGCCCCAACTCCTCCCAGAATTACGCCTCTTTGAATATGCAAATCAATATAAATAGCCTTCTGTGAAAAGACAATGGGAAAAGCACGGGAGAAAATATAAGAATTTCAGCGAATACCAAGTGGAGGCAAAGGAAAAACGTACTATTTGTTGGTTTAAACAGTGGTATAATCAACAAAAGAAAGTTGATCGAGTGACAGAGTGTCGGAAAAACTCGAAAGATCAAATTCACAAAGTCGCACAGTGCCTGAAATAAAAAAGAAATCACATATCAAAGTCGCCGTGAAAAGGCGAGTCGTAGCCCACCGTCTGAGTGTCATATGAAAGCGTATTAGGGTACAAACAAAAAACATAGGCACACAGTGGGAAAAAAGCACGAAATGTCAACTTTAATCTCGAAATTTCCACTTTAATCACGTAGTTTATTTTGCCATTAAAGTAGAACATCATAAACTTCATCTTAAAATCGTTTATTTTACTAGTTTCTCAAGTAGCACGTTAAATGCTTTTCTCCGTGTTTGATCTTCTATGTGCTCTATGTGTGTGAAACACTACGTGCTTCCGTTCTTTCTCTTTCTCCGACAGGATACAGAATGCATTACATTCGAGATATTACAGCTCTCTGAATAATTAAAATACTGAGATGTATACGTGATATCATTTTCATGATGATAGGAATGAAAGCATGTTATTAAACATGGGAACACGGTGGCGCAGTGATTGTTCATATCTCACGCAAGAGGCTTGCTGCACCATGTGCGACCTTCAATGAAATAATTTATCACAGCAGTACTGTCTCTTTCAAACGTACTAACCTCCAATTCCTGTCCATACTTTTCTTTCTCCAATCGCCACACAATCAGCTCTGTAATAGACATTAAGCCATTTGTAAGCTTAGAACGCCGATTCTTCAAAACTTTTAAGGAACATTGAAATATCTTCGTAGTACATGTTTAATTATTCTATCCGTCTATCCTTCCAGTGTCGCGTCAGCACCAGCAAGAATACAGCGCAAGGCAGGAGCTATCCTTGAACTAGCTATACGCTGCGGCACCGTGTCCTCACATGTTTAATTATTAGCAATACAGATTATTTAAATGAAGTTAAAGTTTTATCTGTATACTATAAGCAACATATGTTGCTGCATTTCATCTTAAAAATGATATTGTCATCATACGCGCTTTATAAAGTAGCGCAGGTTGTGCAATATTATAACTGTAGTGTAAGTTTACAGTGAGGTGATTGAGTGTGTTTATAGTTCTTGGGATGAAACTGTTTGTGAAACGCGAGGTCCGTACAGGAAAGGGTATGACGCTTTTTGCCGTGGTTGAGGTAGTGTGTACTTGAAACTGTATACCAATAATTCTCTTTCCGATCATCTGCTGCTGTGATTCACACTCAGATACAGTGATATAAATATTCCGAGTGGTGCAGTGAGAGTAATATGGAAAAAGATGATCCGCAGTGGTAACACCTAACGGGAGCAGCTGAAAGAAGAAGAAGATGCAGTGAGAGTAACAACGCTAAAGCAGTTCTGGTATTTGGAATACTATGGCTATTCCCTGGCCCATTACATTGCAGCAGGTTAATTAAAATCAGATGCATTAAATTTATGAACGATATGCGGTTAATTTCAGTGTATTTGATAAAGCTGCCGCCGTGGATGTGGATCTAAGAAAGAGTAACCACACAGGAACAGTAGCACTGCTTTGACGCTGGGTGCTGCCAGTCTGCAAAACTGAGCAGAGAAATTGCGTACGCCAAGGTATGAGTTACCGTGGAAATGTGCGTGGCTTTACGCCAAGTTTAGGTTTTATACATCGCGATTTGAGCGTGGAAAGGTTCGTACGCAACATTTCTGTGCGTACGCACCGTTTATACATGAGGCCCCAGGGGCCTCATGCATAACACTGTGCATAGAATTCACACTAAAACATGGTGTATGGACAAAAGTCAAAATGTGCGTATGCACAAAAAAATTCAGATACAGAAAACTGTGTGTAAGCCAACTTCCACACACTTCCACTACATAAATCCCAGTCAGCGTGAAATGTAACACTTGTGCACATGCCGATTTGAATATGCAAATCAATATACTGTAAATATTCCCTTAAGTTCAGCGTTCTGTTAAAAGACAATAGCAAAAGCACAGGGAAAAAAGAAGAACATCAGTGAATGCCAAATGGAGGCAAGGAAAAAACAAATTTGTTGGTTTAAGCAGTAGTATAAACAATAAAAGGAAGCTGATCGAAAGTTCAAATTCAGAAAGTGGCAAACTGCCGAAAATAAAAAAGAAATTGTCAGATATCAAAGTCACCGTGAAAAGGCGAGTTGTAGCCCACCGTCTGAGTGTCACATGGAAGCTTATTAGGGTACAGAGAAAAGAAAAAAAATAGGTACACAGTGAGAAAAAAAAAGCTTGAAATGTCAATTTTAATCTCAAAATTTCCACTTTAATCATGTAGTTTATTTTGCCATTAAAATAGAACGTCATAAACTTAATCTTAAAATCTTTTAATTTACTAGTTTCTCAAATCCCATAGTAGCTAAAGTGCCACGTTAAATGCTTCGTATTCTGTGTGTTCTATGTACTCTATGTGTGTGAACCACTATTTGCTTCTTAAAAGGGCTTTCTCTTATGCTGACAGGAAACTGAATACATTGCATTCGTAATATTACAGCTCTCTGAACAATTTAAATACTAAAATGTATACTTGATATTCATGATGAAATGAATTAAAGCACGTATTAAACATGGGACCAGAATTGCGCAATGGTTGCGACGAGCTGGTGCCCCGTCCAGAGATTGTTCCTGCCTCCTGCAAGATGCTTTCTGCAATGTGTGCGACCTTCGAGGAAATAATTTATTGCAGCAGTGCTGTCTCTTTCAAATGTACTAACCCCCAATTCCTATCCTTCCTTTTCTTTCTCCAGGTGGCCACTTGCCACACAATCAGCTCTTTAATAAATGTCAAGTCATCTGTAAGCTTAGAATGCTGATTCTTCAAAACATTTAAAGAACATTGAAATATATTTGTAGTACATGCTTAATTATTCCATCCATCTATCAACCCAGGGTCACGCCAGTCCCAGGAAGTATACAGCGCAAGACAGGAACGATCCCTGAAAAGGTCACCAGTTCATAGCTACCGCTGTCCATTGTGTCTACACGTTTAATAACAGTATATATTATTTAAATGAAATTAAAAATTTATCTGTATAATGTAATGTATATATCAAGAGCTCCAAAAAGATAGTGCCTGGAAATCTAAATTGACTTAGAAGCCAGTCGTCATCATCTGTAAATACACACTCTCTTCTATTGAATTGAATTGAATTCCTTTATTGTTATTGTATGGTACGATGAGATTCAATATGCAAATCCTCCAAAAAACTAATTTCCTGTAAAATGGTAAAATAACAACAACAAAAACAATAATAATATGATAAAAAAACAATGAAAATATACAATATGAAAGCATAAGTGGCTAAGATTTTGCAATATTACAACTGTAAACAGTTCTATCGGGAGCGCTTGGTGGACTGATTTAGTGCATTTATATCTCTTCGGATGAAATTGTTTCTGAACTGTGAGGTTCATGCTCTGAAGTGTTTGCCGAATGGGCGAAGTTCAAATAGACTGTGCGCATGGCTAGATGCTGTACCCTGAAAATTCTCTTCGTTCTTGACACAATCGACCATAGAGCTTTTCGATCAGCTGCTGTAGAGCTGTGATTTCACACTCAGATACATTGGGTTAAATACTCAGTGGTGCACTGAGAGTAACAACACTAAAGCAGCATTTGGAATAGTTTGGCCATTCCGTGCACCATTATATGGTTACGGGTTGATTACATTCAGATGTCTTAAACTAAAAAACAATATGCGGTTAATGTCAGTGTATTTGATAAAGCCACGTCAGGGATGTGAATTTAAAAAATAAAGGGAAGCCTCCCAGGGACAGTAGCAGTGCTTTGACGCTGGGTGCCACCAGTTTGCAAAACTGAGCTGAAAACTTGCGTGCACTATGGTTTGACCTGGCGTGGGAATGTGCGTGGCTTTACACCAAGTTTAGTTTTTATACATTGCAATGTGAGTGTGAAAACCAGCATACACAACATTTTGTTTTTTCACACATTATACAATTCATGTTGACTTTTGTCATTTATTACTAAAACATGAACAACATTTCTGTGTTAATGATGTGTTTACATAGTGTGATAGATTGAGGTCTCCGTGACCCCTTGAACCCTCAGACTAGACGTCAGACACCAGGTAAAAGTCCCAATAATGATTTATTAATAATAATAATTGTGCACAAAGCACCCTCCTCTCCACAATACTCAATAATAATAATAATAAACAATAATCCTCCACACTCCCAGACGCGTTGCCACCCTTCCACCCAGCTCAGCTCAGTGTTCTGGGCTTTCCATAGTCCTTTTATAGCTCCTGACCCGGAAGTGGTTCCAAGCACAACCCACAAGTCCATTTCCTTCCGGGTCAGGGCAAACAGTCCACTTCTTCATCCCGGGAGCACGTCGCTTCCTCCAGTCACGTGACTGACACGCACTCCCGGGTTATAGGGCATGCAAGAGCCCACTAGCCCCCCTACAGCGACTCCTGGCGGCCCCCAAGGTATCCAGCAGGGCTGTGTCACAACACTACAAAGTCCATGAGGCCCTGCTGGAACTCGGGGCACGCTCATGCTGTCGGGAGAGCTCCTCCTGGCAGCCTGGGGTGAGGGCCGGAGTAGAAAGCCGGCAATCCTTCACAATAGATTGTTGTAGACACGGAACACATATGAAATGCATGTGTTCCAAATAACAATCTATTATTTCCCCTCTAAAACTCTAACACTTCACTCCAAGATAATCAAGGCTTCAGCTGAGAGAACTTCTTGCCTCTTCTGCGGGGGGGAGGTTGATATAGCAGGCTGCTTGTGTTGATCGACACATTTACAAGACAAAAGAAGCTGACAGAGAGGAGTAAAGGGATTTAAGGTGGGTCAGATTTATGAGTTTTTTTGTAAGCTTTGGTAATTCTGGTGTTAAGCATACCATTACAAATGGGTAAGACTGAAAATAAGAACAAAGGTTTACAAATAGTTACCTGCTTTAAATTTAAAGCATCTAGAGCTAAATATCAATACCACTATTCAGTTTATATGATATTTGGAATTGCTGCTGAGTAAGAGAAGCCTCACCCAAATGTATATTTATTTGTCATTCTACTGAAATGTTACCTGTTACAACAAGGAAAAAATGTATTAGTCAGTAATGGTAATTTTTATATTAGTTATACTGCAGTAAAATGGTCATCATTAGGCAGAGTGTTTGTGTATAGCATACATTAATTGTAAACTGGCAGGTTTCTGGAAGTTATATTAAAGTGAAACATCAATAAGCTTGAAAAGTATATATAATATATATATATATTTTTTTTTTTTTGCCAACTAAGATATGGTTTCTAGCTTCTACCAGATAAGTTGTTTGATCAACCTGTGACCATTTCTGATAATTATGCACTGACATTTCATTTAGTGTCCCCTATTAACTATAACCATGTTTGTTGCCATTTTGTGACACTCATTATTTCCTGGGCAAAACAAAATATGTAAAACTTCCTGACAGAATGAGAAGACAACAGTTTAACCATTATTGTCAGTGCTTTCATAATAAGCCAAACTATTGAATTTGCATCTCAATGTTCATACAGCAAGTGTTTCATCAAGCATTTCATCAACATGAAGCATAATTGAATACCAACACATCTAAATGTGCAAGACACAAAGAAAACAAAAGTAATCATTTAAACCTTTACTTTTCCCCTTGAGTATTGACGAGTGCTAGTTGAGTTCATTTAATTGGTAGCACTGATAGTGGAAAACAGATATCCACAATTTAAGTAAAGTATCAAAATATATTTTTATGTCCATTTAAAAAAAACAATATGTTTTATCGATTGACACAAATAGAAAATGTATTACATTTAATAAATAATCCTAGTCAAATAAAAATATATGGTAAAGTTTATGATCTATACTTTGATTTCATAACATGTGAGGGTGATTACTATATTGCTCTATAAACTACATCAATTGTTGCTATTAGTTTACTAGTGGCATTTAGTTACATGACCATCTGAAACTCACAGCGGGATGTTAATTAGCTTTCCTTCCTTGACTTTATAGACTGCTTGTGTTTGAATGTTTTTTAATAGTAAAATATTAAACTAAAAACAGTTTTTTCAGGGGCTACAATCGCAACAGTTGCCCCTCAGACTAGCATTCAAATTTTCCACTTATTTACATTGCCTTCCACATTAGAATATAAACTAAAGTCAGAGTATCTTTCAAAATATTAGCAAATGTAGCTGCAGTATTAAGATGTCATCTTTTAATCACGTGCTGCTCTTTAGATCTACTAAACCAGTTGCAAAAGCATGAACTGGCCTGACAGGTCTGCAGCTCAGATGCCCACCACCTGTCCTTTCCCCAAACTTATCATCCCTGGATATCTTCTGGAAAGGATTGTGTAAGAGCAACTACTATGATGTTTAAAGTAGCTAAATGGGTGATGTGCTGTTCTTACAGAAGTAAAATTAAAACCAAAAAAGTCTTTCCTAAAGACTGATAATTAAATAGGAAGAATGGGCCTGAGTTGCCTCGAAAGCTTGCATATTGTAATCTTTTTAGTTAGCCAATAAAAGGTGTCATTTTGCTTGGCTTTTCTCTACATACACTACAGGTAAGGGTTACACATGATGTTAAGATCTTTGAAATGGTTTTGGAGAGGACTCTTGTGATAAATCTACTGGGGTGCAGGACATTATGTCTGGAAAATCACAGTCTTACCCAGAAGAGGTTCCAGTTGTCCACAAGTCCAATTGCTTGCCTCTCACAGAAAGCCTTAATCTAAGTGTTCAGGGCCAAGGGTCAGCAGCAGCCTTCGTTCAATCTTCTAAACATCAGCAGAGGTCCATAAACGACAGCCTTTACAGTGAGGGTACTTTCATTGAAAACTTCCACAAACAATATCTTTATACCTCCAAGTGTCGTTTACCCTAGCAGTCAGAACTATCATCCCAATAGTCCTGTTCATGTGCTTTTCAACATACCAATGTAGCTCTTTTTTAATATCAAGAACACATACACCAGGAAAGCAGGAAGCAGAGTTTTAACAGTCCAGTGGTAAACAGGCTATGCATACTGTATATACTCGCGTTTTAAGTTCTCCCACGGATAAATCGGGGCTTAATTTTACCGTATAATTTCCGGTATTTTATAATGTCATCTGTATAAATCGAATGTGGAAAACTCACGCTATTGGTCCAAGAGATTATGATATGCTAACGCCCTCCTGAGAGAGTAACAACGGAACACACTGCCTTTTTTTATCTATTGTGCCTATGTGACTACATGGTAATACTCAAAGTATTCCGAAGCAATGTTTGCACTGTTTTGTGTTTTCTGTATCTCACACCCTTATACACCTTTATCGTAAGAGCATCCCTTATCTACGATGGAGCGTTCGATCAGAAGGAAATATGAAGCTGGTTTTAAATTAAAAGTCATTGAAGTGGTGAAAGAAATTGGTAACTGTGCTGCTGCCACAAAATTAGATGTGTCTGAGAAACTGGTGCAAGATTGAAGGAAGCAAGAAGATGTAAAAAAAAAAAAATTAAGTGTCACATTTTTGAACGGGCATATAAGTCGGGGTCTGATTTTATGATTGATTTTTCGCGTTTCAAGATCCGACTTATACGTGAGTATATACAGTAATTGAGTCTCTGATAGTAAGGACATCACTATAATCTGCTGGCTGGGTTTTGAAACAGAGTAGCTTGATGTAATTGCTTGCAGTGAAATCAGGATGAAAAGGCAGCAGTAACCTAGCAGTGTGCGTGTGCTTGTGATGCTGAAACTCATTGGGAATGTTGTGAATAATTCATAAAAGAGAGAAAGAAGGCATTCTAAACCCAGCAGTGAGACCTGAATTCCACAGGCTTTGACTCCAAAGTTGGCCTCACCACTGACAGCCAAACCAGAACTCAACAGGCCAGGCACCAAAATCTAGTTAAGGCTCTAAAATAATAATAGTCTCAAAATGTTCACAAAAGTGGAGAAGAGAAGAAATACAAAACGTCTAATCTAACACAAAACAAGGCAGTACCTTTATATTTAAAGATTTATTAAGGGGATTACAACAGGTAAAAAACAGAAGGCAAGACAAAAAAGGGGCTGATGACGGAAAACACTAAGGCAATCAAAATCAAGAAACACAATCCAGGCACAGAAAATTTACCTTTTATGAAGCAGGAGTCAAAACAACAAAAATAACAATCATGAATAATGTAATGCTAAAACTGTTGAGCCTTCCTTAGCTGCTGCTTAAATACTCCTGGAGCCAGGACCCCAACTGCCGACTTAGGTGACCCCCTTCTTTAGGCTTGAGGCAAGGTAGATGGCATGAAACACCAAGTAGATAGTTAATAAATGTCATATAAAATGACATTGACAAAAGAGAACCAAAATAGAATTAATCACATGATATGAAAATGACATTTAAATCACAAAAAGTAAAACAAACAGCAAATAAACTTAAGCTAGAGTAACAACCCTAGTGGGGGAGTAGGGTAAAGCTGACTTAGCTTAGATCTAAGTGCCGTAGAGCTGACATTGTAGAGTTGGGTTCAGCTCCAAAGAAAACATCTTGTACTGCAAGCAGCTGAGCTGTCTGTTCCCACGGTTGAGGCTGTAATGTAAGGAACTGCTGGATTTGTCATGTTTTCATCAGTACCTTGCTGCTCACAATCAGCCATCATCGATCTCTCTCTCTCTCTCAGACAGGTGAAAAACATCATCAGTATAATTTGTTAATGCCTGTGTTTTCTTTGTCCATGTCAGGCTCTGCATCCAAAGTATTAACCATCCCTAGACAGGGCACCAGTACATTCTAATACACACTCACACAAATAAGTCTATAGTTATTCATATTAGGCCAATTTGGAGCAACCAATTAAACTAAGATGCACAAAGTCTGGATGTGCAGGAGAAACTAGATAACACAAAGAACATCTGATGCAGATACAGAGAAAACAAATTAGATAGTGACTGTTAGGCAGTGGCACTAAATATTTTCACTAAAGCCATCCTGATTGTTTGCCATTGAAAAATGCTGTTTTTGGCAAGTAAATTAACAGTTATTATAGTATCTAAGTATTAATACTCATTGTAATCCTGCAAAGCATGACCCTACCCCTAACCCGTAAGTTAAGAATTTCTATATTTAGTTTTTTAGACATATTATTTTTAAGGGTTTATCCAATTCTTAAATTACACATAAAAGCTATATGGCCTTGTTCTTCTTCCTTATCTTTGGTACATCACTACATATTTGTCTTTTTACAGAGGTTAAGTTCTTCTGTTTGTGGTGTTATGAAAGGAGGTTCTAGTCCAATATGGTACACCAACAAGTTAAAAAAATTGTAAATTCAATTAAATGACTTGCTCATATTTATCACACTTTTGCCATTCCAGTCCCCTTCTGTAACTCGCTGTGTGACAAGACCAAGTCACTCACCCATCCTATTTTATCACTGTATTAAAAAACACAGACTTGATGTTTGTATGATGTTTACTGCAGAAATATACTGTAAAGATTGTTTACTTGTGCATTTGAAGCAAGTATATTTAGATTTAAACACATTCATGTTCAGTCTAAGTATTGCCAGAAAGGCTATTCATGAATCCAAATAACTGTAGCACATAAAATTTGACTTTTATATAATTTTTCTAACTTTGTTTATGAAGATCCAGAGGGTTATTACTAACTGTAGAGTTTATTATTTGTGTGATTTGTTCAATACTTGAAAAATATTAGTCAGCTTTACCTGCTTGATTAGATTCTCAGTGATGCCAAAACATGCCTTAAGGAAAAACAAAAACTGATTCGGTTTCATAATTTTTCATATTACGTCCAAAGCACATTAAATTATGATCCAACAGAGTTTGTAAACATGTCACTAAGGGTATTATTTAGAAGGAAATTAATGGAAATTGTATCAGTTTTGAGTTTTTGTAATTCCAGCCATGAAATCTTGTAAGACCTTAATCAAATGAGCTAGCCTTAGGGATACGTAGTATATTATTAAAGACTGAATTCCATGGCATCTTGTAAGTCTCAGATGCAAACAATATGTTGCTTACTGAATTATTGGTCTAATGAGTAAGTAAGTAACTTATTCAAGTTTTTTTTTACAAATTTGTTTATTTTGTGTATTTTTAAATTAATATTATGTTGAATTACATGTACATCATCAGGATGTTAGTTTTATTCTATTTAGGAGCATAAAGTACAATGTTGTCTGCATAAATATGTTTTATTTATTATTTATTTTACATTGAGGAATGTTAAGAAATTTTACTTCAACCGACATTCTCCAGCACTCTATACATTAAGTCCAATGGTATAAATTATGGGGTACATTCATGACAAGCTATTACAGGCCGTTCCCAGGAAACCGACAAAGAAGCAGAGTTGTCATAGAATATGCATTCTTATTATTCTCTGAGTTTATTAGTGTTCTGTACTTTAGCAATCAAAATAAGCCAATCAAGACATCATATGACTGGACACTTCTGGGTCCTACCATAAATCAGAAAAAAACATTCCTAAAAACAGGTTCTTTATTGAAATAAATAATGATTTATTAAACACTCAGAAATTAGCAAAATGCTTAAAAGAAAATAATAAAAAACCTACCACATTGGATGGGGTTTGGTGGCTTGCCACTTGATCCATCATCCAACACATTACATGCCAAGCACACAAACATCCTCACATTCACCTGCAGATTCTTCTTTCCTCCCCATTCTGGTTGCAGTACTTCCCTGTTAGTTGAATCTAAGCTCAGTTACCAATTATAGGATGAATAGAGAATGATATGGAGGTGGCTTACCATCTAATGTTGAGATTACTACAAGGGAAATCCCAGAATCACTTTCATGTCCTTCCCAAATTTCTATCAGGAGGTCCCTGGTAAATATGCAGTAGGAACCTGTATATTTCCATGCAGGGACCTCATGCTACCACACAGTGATTTGGGGATTCTCACCTGGTCTCATCTAGCTATTCCTCAGTGTCTTTCCTAACTTTACTTATCTTTCTAGTTTAACTGGTCGTTTCTGAAATGACTAATTTACAGTTTTAAATGAAATAATTGCCCAAGTCAGTAAAACATTGAACATATTGAATTGACTTTATCACTGGCAAAATTAATATAGGATTCTCCTTGGTAAAATCCATGCTGAAGGCCTCTCTGGATGGTTCATTCCCCAGAAATAGTACAGTAGTCTGGTGGAAATTACATTTTTCTAAGTGAAAAAATACTTTTTTTTTCTTAAGCAGTCTTGATTCTCATGAATATTAATAATCCATCTATTCAACCATCTTTCGAACCTGCTTATACAGTGCAGGGATTGGGGGGCAGCTAGCGCCTATTCTAGCAATCATTGGGCGCAAAGCAGGCACAACACCTAAACAGAGCGCCAGAACATCATGGGTATCAAAACATGTAGGAAAGAGAAGAACAGCTTTAATAAACACCCAAACAAAATTACCAGAAATATCAAGAAAAAGTTGTTAACAAATGACTGAAATACTGCAGAGGTACATGATTAATTAAGAAGGTAAGTTTAGTTATGGATCCCACTCTTGACTCACTACAGGTAAAAGAAGAGGAGAAAATGAAGACAAAACTAATGGCTATTATGAACAATTCTGCATATGACTTCTATGACACACTGTCATTAAGTACTTTCAGCCAATTAATTATTCAACAGAAGTATGTCAAGAAATGCTACTGGGGCTTCTTTATACCAACGGAAATATGCCTTTGTAATGTTGTGCTGTGACTGCTCTCTCATCACTAGCCAATCAGAACACTTTTTTCTTCTTTTTTATAATTTGTGTGTAGGATTGTGGGAGATTGTTGTTGTTTGTAAACATACTTCTTGAGAATCTGTAAAATCCTAAACCTTTCCCTTGGAGTAAGTAAAGTACTATCTATCTATCTATCTATCTATCTATCTATCTATCTATCTATCTATCTATCTATCTATCTATCTATCTATCTATCTATCTATCTACTAGCTACTACCTAATGCAGACAGGTAATAGAACATCATTCTACACCTTTCTTCATTATCCTTGTATGTCTTCATCCTCTTTTGTCTGGCACTTTCTCCAATGCGTACCCATTAAACCTCCTTCTCAGACTCTGTCATTTTGAGATGACTTGCTCGCCTCCTGTCCTCTTAACGTTCCTTCTATGCCTTTCTTTGGTATCCTCATGTGTGTCAATCTTCCTTGCCCGGCACTTCCTGTCTCAATCACATTTGACTGAACAAACACATTGAAACTGACCAATCAGAACAAAGTCAAACTGACCAATCAGATTTCTTGGAGGGACTGGACTCACATATGGATACTGATGATTTATTATGTAGATAGATTTGTCTACTGCATGAAAAGATACAGAATGCACAGTAAAACATTATGGTGAAAATACTAATCTTATTAAATGCATGGCCATTAATTTTTTTAAACAATAAAATTTTTAAAAAAGCATTAGGGTATCTAATGTATCTGCTCACAGGACATATATCATGACAAGCATTGACTTTCTTTAAAATTACAAAGTTAAAAAAAAAAAAAAAAACTTTATTAAATACACTTGAAAGCCTCATAAATATTTTTTGTGATATATAATAATGTACAGATTACATTTTAGATTCCCAGTGTGGCTTGCTTATAAACTCACCTTTCTTTAAAATGATGTTTAAGAAAACTACACAGATGTAAATTCCTTTAAGGTTTAATTTACAAGTAAGATGTTTTACTTTGCAACTTTCATATGAACATTTTTTTATTCCCAACTTCATTCATCAGTTTAATGGCAATTTTATAAACATGTAAAGGTGCTTGCATGGCATTAACTGGTTAATCATGAATAAATTTTTTTATCAAACTATACTAACAGAGTCTGTTTGGTTCATCGAAACAGCAACAAAAAGTTAAGTGCAAGTAGCAGAAGAATATTTGGGAAATACCATATTAACCACAGTACAAAGACATGAAAAGATGAAATATTGAAAGAGACTGCATATGGATATACCCAGGATTCAAGACAACACTTGAAAAAATGCACTGCATAAAAATAATTATTGATAATAAATACTTTCTAAAAAAGAATATTGCTGGCTTTGTGATTGGTAATTAGGATTAATTACCTGAAATTTTATAAGTAATTTTATGTGTAAAAGGAGAAATTACAACAGACTATTTCTTCTTATAATTTTGAGAAGTTTTTTTTTCTTCAAAAAAAAAAGAAAATACTATGTTGTATGTAGTGATAACATGTTTATTTTAAGGTAATTATTAACTTTATAAGTTAACGTGGGTGTGTATGGGATAGGGTTGTGTGATGGACTGGTGTCACTTTCAGCACTAGTTCTTGCCTTACATCTTTAGGATAGGCATTAGCTCTCCTTAACACTAAATCCTATTAAATGGGTCTGAAAAGTGCATGGATAGAAGGTATTTCATGAGATAGAACTCAACGGCAAAGTAAGAATGATCCAGGATTTCCAAATGCTTTCATGATAGATTCAAAATGGAAATGCAAGGTGAAATTAAGGTCGTTAGTAGAGTATATATTTTGATTGTGTCCTGCAATGGTATAGACTCTAGCTACACATACTTCTGGATACAACAATTAAGATAGATAATAGATGAATGAGTTCCATTATCACAATGGAGAAATTATTTACAGTATGAAATTGCCAAAACATTTCAATTATATGAACATGTTCTATTTTTACCCTGATCGTTAATGGGTTGTAGTGTATTCGCACAGCATATTTCTGTTCTTACTTAGTATTAAAAACTCATTGAATTTACAGTGAAATGGTTTACTATGTAGATTTACATCTACTGAAACATTTGAAAAACTAAAATAAAAAACAGAGGTCTTATTAAATGTTTCTGAAAGAATAAGCTGTCTAAACAATTATTCTTAAAGAGATGCTTCTTATTCTCTGACTGACCTAGATGTTCAAGTTGAAGCCAACTACCTGATTTTATTTTTAGCAGAAGATTTTATTCTAAACAAATCACAACACAAATTTTTTTTTTTACTTCGGAAATTTAAGAATGGACAAGTGAAGTGATTTTTTTTTCTACATCACTAGATCAGACAGTTGTGTTTAAAATGGCATTCAAGTGTATGCTGCTATACATATTTTCAGATAAAACTTGTTCTACCTTATCCTTCAATAGTAAGGAACTGTTGGGTAGTGATGGAAAGGATACTTTTTTTTTTTTTTACAAACGCAAGAAAAGTGGGGACATCTTTGCAGGTTTTTTTAAGGTTTTTCATTTTGTACCGCATCTTTGTATTATTTGTTCATTTTTTTCATCTTATTCTAATTTCACCGTAAGGCTGCAGCCAGTACAGGTAGCTTTGATCATACTCTAGAGACAAGGCCTGTCCATCACAGTGCCAGTCCATCACAGGGCACACTCACTTCTGCTCACTCTAGAGTTGCCAGGTATCTTAACATACACATCTTCAGTGTATGGGATGATGACTGGAGCACCTTAAAAAATAATAATAATAGAAATACTAGAACGAATGCAAACCAAACATGGGCAGTGACTGACCTGATATTTGCTGTCCTTGTGTAGCTGACAGGGAGTAGCACAAGCCACAATGGCCCATTCTCATTACTCCATCGGGAATTACAAAGAGTAAGTTTTGATTTAACATTTTGCCATTTGCTGTTTTTCACAACTCCATTCCTGAAGAAAATTGATACATTGTACTAAAATATTGTACATGTAATTCATTTTATCAAAGGTGATGTATAATGATGATTTATTATTTTCTGCAGGTCGGGTTGAATATTTTATGTGCTTTTTCATACTTTTTCCAAGGCCTACGTTTTATTTAATCAACAGGCTTCACAAATTCAAAAATAATATTGGTAATATTTTTGTAAGCATCTGTACAAAGCAAATCAATAAATCTTATTGAATTATTCTGTGTAATTGCCTCACAATTTATCTTGCAAGAGAAGGCAGCATGTTAGGAACAATATGAAAGGATTTGTAATACCTTCTGTGGAATTACTGCATTAAAAACCTTTTGAAAATAAAAGGTGTTTTTACTTCTTAACGTTTAATTATTGATTTATTCGGCAGGAGTCATCCTTCCTATAAATCTACTAAATGTTGCCTAGAATACCATTTATACACCCTGTGTTTCTTGCTAATCTTTGCATTATTTTACCCATCACTGATCTAAAGCATATCTCATTTTAGTTTACTCAGTCTACTGTGTCCCTAGTTTTTATTTGAATTCATTTGCTTCTTTCCAGTTAGTTCAGATCATACAGTTTTATTGGATTTTTAAAATAACAGCACAATACTTCTTTTCACACCTGTGAGTTGTTGGCTTCCAGCAAAATTTTCAATTAAAAGAGTCAGTATCAATAATCCAAAAAGTGTAGAAAATTTACCTAGGAAAAGCAGGTGATTATTTTATTGGCTCTTCCTAGGTAAACATTAGGTGATTCCATGCCAGTTTATAAACATAACTCTACTAATATATTATTAGTATTATTATTATTTCTAAATTGTAGTAGTTAGTATTATTATTAGTATTATTATTATTATTTCCAAATTGAGTTTTGTCTCATAAATGTTCTGTACAAAACTGAAACATTTTGACTGGTCATTTCCATGATTTCATTCATTTTATCTCTATCCACATCTAGCCATTATAGCTAAAGATGGGGAAGTAAACTGACCAACACTTCTGCCATAATGTCTCTCATGATCGACTTTATCTCTACTTGTGACCAGATTTTGAGGTAATTAAACCCTCAAAATAACTGTATAGTTATTCCTCTTTCTCTGTGGAGAGTTACAGTTATTCTAAAGATTCTAACTTTGGCCCTGTAACACTTGTCTTCAGTGGGGCCATTATGGTGGTATTAATAACAAAAACATTAGCAAACCCTTAGGATCATACACTGCACTTGCTGCAGCTTGATTTCCTGTACCTGAAAACCACAAACATGAGGGGAAAGCAGATCTCCCCATTTTTTCTTAATAAATTCAGGAATATAACAGTAGATATATAATACAGAACTCCCCACTATCAGAGAACCCACCACAAAATGTCAAAGATCACAAGCCTTCTCTAAGTACGAAGAATGTGATCACAAGCCTTCTCTAAATCAACAGGATAAATTCAGGCAAAGCAGACAGGAACACTTGAATGGACAAAGCACTAGCAGACTGTTCTCAAAGGGGTAGAGAATACACAGTTCTCTTTTGAGCATTCTTGTTTGAATATTGGCAGGAATCTCTTTTTCAGCATATTGCCAAAGACTTTAATACATAGGCTAAGGAGTATGAAAACTCCATAAACTGGAAAGCACCGTTTATTCCATCATTTTTGGAAAGGTGGACTACCTTCCCATTTTGCTAAGCTTGAGGTTTTGCCTCAGTCTTTCAGTTAATATTGAAAGGTGAATTACCAACTACAACAACTTCAGCCAAAAATTGCCAGTTTCATTCTACTTCACAGTATAGCTACTGTATTTTATGAAGAACACAAATTAGATCAGTTCTAACAGAGGTTTCCAGCCTAATCTCCCATGTGAAGGCTACAAATAGTTTACTAAGAGTGATCATTTTGTTGAAACAGTCAAGTTTTTATACCTTAGATCTTTATCTTCACTACACCACCCTCAGTCACAAGTCTTTAGTTTGTCTATTGGTACAAATTTCACATTTTGGACTACCTACACATATTAATCATTTGTAGTGGCTGTACTTTTTAAATTATAGAGAAGGTCTTAGCCTTAAGTTAATTGTTTCCATAACTGCTAGTGTGCAGCTATGCATTTTAGCAAAGCCATTATGAAAGGCAATAACCATTAATACATCCCTGACCTCAACGTGTTAAGATCTCCTGACACAAAGAAGCACAAAAAGGAAGCAGGCCTATGAAAACCAACACAAAATGTCAGACCATCCCTGACTCAGGTCTGTGCCCTCAGGAACAGACCACACCTTAGGCAGCCCAAACCTAAACCCAACTTAACCACTAATTAATAGTAAAGCTTTCAAAATATATATTTAAGTAATAACAAATACAGTAAATTAGCAAACAGTAAACTTAAGCAATAGTTTTAACTAATTGTATACAGAGCTGTTCCCAGGACACCTCTACTACATATTTGTGTGTACCAGTTCTGTGCAAGCTACACTGCAGATCTTTGAACTATTTCACTAGCAAATGATCATAACTACCAGTTCAGCACCTAACTACGTGAATACCAAACATCACATTAGAGGACATGACTACAAACTCAGTCATTGATGTATGGCCCAAGGTGCAGAAGCTAGAAAATACATTAGCATGTTGCTGGATTCAATGTAGGGTTTTTTTTTGGATAGTTAATGACTAGTACAGCACCTGGCCAGTGTTGGTGAGAACCCCCATATCTAGACAGTGCCTTACATATGGACCAAGTTTAAAGCATGAGTGAGACTAAAAAGAGATGTTCACATTTCTTCAAAAATTCTGACAGTTCATTGTCAAGAAGAAGATTCTGTCACCCTGGCTTAAAAGCAGGATACTCTTCTGCAAAACTCTGACAGTTCATTGTCAAAAAGAGGGTTCTATCACTCTGGCTTAAAAGCATTCAAATGATGAGGAATGCAGTTGTCACCAATCTTTTGCCTTATAGTTGGCAAATGCACACACAATGGTTGCATGTAGTTTCTTCAAAGTAAACTCTGTCAGAGTGCAAAGATCACCTAAAACCTGGCAGCCTGAACAATTGCTAGATGATAGGAGTTGATTCTTTTATGTCTGTAGTGAGTGAATTTCTCTTTACACTCACTTAACGTATCTTGGAGGTCCATTTTTGAGCCACCCTTTGTCTTATCCCCACACCTTATATCAATTCTGCTAAATAATAATAATAATAATAATTTTGTTGTTTTTGTGGTTGCTATTATTAGTATTATGTAACAATAATATAGATTAAGTAATGCTAGCTCATACTAGCTTGTGCATATCCCTCCACACTAAGACTGCAAGCCCAGGCAGGACAAAAACATCTAATCAAGATTTAATTGAACATCAAAAAGTGTCTGGACCATTATTTATATTGTATGATAATTACAACATCAGCTAAAAGGTACTGAAAACATCTTCAAAAACACCATTAAGAAGTTGTAATTTGCTATTAATTAAACATTTAGAAAAATGTAGTCATATTATTCTTTCCTTTTCCATACTTTGGATTTAAAATCCCAAGAATAAAGTAAAACTGTTTCTCTATTTGTCCTCTTGTGAACTGTCTCAGTTTGACTGACTAGCTTAAGGTCACAAGATGGTTCTGTTTTGGGGCTTGAGTTAGTAATCATTTGGTTTCTAGTTCAGCTCATTAGCTAGGAAGCTGCACTACCTACACAGTGTCTGTCATTACTGCTTTAATGAGTAAACTGCCTGCTCTTTGAATAAATACCTCTGGAGCATGTGTTTTTGAGTACTGCCATGGAGTAAGAAGGTTATGACATCTTCCCCAATATCCCCAACAGTTTTATTTGCAATCTTTAATCAGAAGACAACAAGTTATGTTAACTCTGCTTGTGTAAGAATCTATATCTTATATAATTTGCTGCTATTAAAGCCTCTATTTCTGCTCAGAACAGAATGGAAGCAGATACTAAACGGACTGAAATTCCTCAGATTTCTGAGCATTCTTCCCTGTGGTCATTCCTCTGTTGCTACACTATTATCCATTTGATTGATATTGGTTACACATATTTACTCTTTGACTGAAAGATCATTCAACCTTAACATATTTGCTTGGTATGCTGGTCTAAACTAAATTTAAATTTTTAGTATACAGTAGGTAAAGAAAGAACAACAACAATAACATTTATTTCTATAGCACATTTTGAGAATATTGCTCTATGTACTTTACAAAATGTCAAAGAAATAGTTAACAGAAAAAGAAAATGAAAAAATTGCATAAGAATAATAATAAATAATTAACATACAAAAAAATCAATACATACTTACATAAAATAGATATATAAATAGTAGAAAAGTAGGGTCTTCACGTAGAGCTGAACTTTCCTGCGTCTCTAAAGATGACTCCAATGATAAGGTCAGATGGCCGGGAGAACAGAAAAAAAAAACTAAGGTAATAATACTGTAGAAAAAAAAATCTGCAGTGGCTCCAAGCCTAAAAGACTGTCCAGTTCCCTTTGGGCATTGTATGTAACATAAACTGTACTTAAGTCATTCGTTATTGGTTTTTACTCTTTGTCTCAGAGTATTCAATGCAGTAGGACCCGTGGACAGTTGGCTGGTCCACTTTCATTCGAGCATGATAGGCTTCAGTACACTGCATTGATCAAATGGTGATTGCTCAAAATACCACAACAGAAAAACCCATAAAAGGAAGCAAATTGCAAATCAACTAAAGAAAATCGTAATTCTGTGCATGTATAGTCTATTAAGAGTAAAAGTAAAATGTGGCCATGAAAAAACAAAATTAAAAATGTATGTTTTTAGGAATTTTATAAAATGTTTCACAGTGTTAGCTTGGTGTTTTTCGAATGGTAAAGTATTCCAGATTTTTGGTGCATAATAGCAGAAGGCCTCCTCATCACTTCTTTCACACTCAAATCTTGAAACATTAAGCAGAACAACATTAGAGGGTTTACGATTTGTAATATAGAGAGACAACAGTCCTAACTATAGGAAGAATCCAGAATATTTGAAGCTTTACATACCATTAGTATTAGTATAATAACCTGTGCAATGATCTAAGAAATACTGTACTGTAGGAAAGATCAAACAACAACTGCAATTTTTGTCTTTTTTTTTCTTGTAGATCTACCTTGTCAGAGGAAATGTGAAAAGGAAATGATTCTTAGCCTATAGTACTATAACTTTCAAGGTTACACCAACTGGCACCTGAATCCATTTTTCTTACTAATGGCCTACCAGCTCGGCATCCTAGAAACTTTGTCATGTCCTACCCACAAATGCCACAGATAGTCTAATATATCTTGAGTTAATATATAATTGATTTTTCTTCACACACTACTTCTTGTTGGCATATATTTTCACTTTAAATCTTAGCACAAATTTTGAAAGTAAAGACAAACATTTCCTGACAAACATTCAGAATTGTACTGTGCTGAACTTCAAGGAATGATGGAACGTGGAACTTGCATAATGTTACTGTTTAGAAAAGAAAAAAAAAAAATCATAATAGTGTGACTCTGGGTCTTTGTGTATATGATTCAAAATATGTACAAGCATTTCAATATAGCTATACTCAAATCAATTTTTTTTTCTCTGAAATGTGTCAACATCTTCATGCAGCACAAGGAAAGAAAGTTGACTGTTTATTGTTATATTTGCATACATTGTTGAGTCTGCCATGTCTGTGAAAAACAAGAGTGCACTGCATTCTTGTGCTGTGCTTATCAGTCGTGGCTTGCTGTGTCTACAATGTGCCATCTTGTGTATTCTTCTTTCCACACGTCAAATCAATGCTGTCAGTGTACCTTGTATGCCAAGAAGTGTGAAAATACTTAAATGGGTTACCTAAATGAAAAAACTGGAGTGCAGTTTTTCAGATTTTTCTATTACTTTCTTCATGAAGTTGTGAAACAATGTGAATGATTATAGGTGCGACACATTTTCAGTGATTATAGTTGTCTGCAAAAAAGAAACAGTAATTCACATTTGGGTAACAATGTTTAGTTATATCACTAACAGCTGCAGGAGAGGATTTGGCAAGGGTAAAAGGATACGCAACTGAGCTAAAGGACATAAGTGCTTAATAATGTTAACTTGCTATAACGTTCAGACTTCTGCATTAAATTAAACAATGAAAAATATCACCAATCACATTTTCTGAGTAGAATTTTACAACAACTTGGCCATTTTCACTGCAGCGATATGCATTCAAATGAAATAATTAAAAATTTAAAAACACCTTACCCATTTTCATCCATGGCACTTCTAGTGTTAAAGGGTTTAATTATGCCTAACATCTGAAAAAATTATACATGTTTTATACTCAATGTTCAAGTTAATCTTATAGCAATGGTGCATTAACATTATAATTACAACACTGGGTTCTTTCTTACTGGGAAGATTATAAAAGGGTACACTTGAAAGGTAGAAGTCTATTACTGGAGAAATTATTACAAATGTTCAGTCTTAATCTGTTAAAATCAAAACATAATCCACTCTGGAAAATGAATGACAAGAGCAGCTAAAACTATGCCTCCTAAGAATTTTGGATTTTACACCTGAAAAGAGTAATCTTGTAACCGGGGGACAAAAAAAAAATGGGATAAGCTTCATGTCAAAGGATGTGATTGTAAAAAAACAAAACTAGAATAGCATAACAGTGCTGAATTAATCAAACAAGAGCCTAAATAACATGCCACCCAAACTGTGGTGGACTTTGTTTTCTCTTTAAAATCCAGTCAAACAAGGCAGCTTACAAATTCCTTTTTGTGACTTTATGGTAATTCATCTGCAAACATATACATGTGATTTATATTCAGAAAGAAAAGAAAGCACAAAAAGAAATGTTCTTTCATAGGGTGTGTCAAAGATGAGACAGGAGCCACAAAAAAGAGTTAAGGCAGCCACCCGTTTAATTTTTCCTGGCTGCAAATGAATGTGTACAGGTTTGAGTCCAAAACAGAACTAACTGGTGAGGTTGAGATGGTGGGTTTTTAAAGTGCGGCAGAGAAAGTGAGGTAATTATGACCGGAACCAGAAGTGACATCATCGGTCTTGTGACTGGAATGGCCGACTTCTGGATCGGAAGTGACATCATGGGCCTCTTGGCCGGAAGTGATGTCACAGAGGCCAGGCAGAATTTCCTGTAATAGATAGATAGATAGATAGATAGATAGATAGATAGATAGATAGATAGATAGATAGATAGATAGATAGATAGATAGATAGATAGATAGATAGATAGATAGATAGATATAATAGGTCTGCAGTGGAAAAAGAGAAAGGATCAGTGCACCTCGCCACTTCCTGGTCTGGTGTGGAATTAACTTCCTTCAGGCCCTTTATCTGCCTCCCATGCGCATGTGTGTGACAGGTGTAATAATTTTATCAATGGTCACTTTGCAATAAATATGTCTTATGTCTAATAGAGGCTTATAGATGTCTTATAGAGTTCCTGTAACATCTGCACTTGTGAAAACAGATGGAAAGGAAAATTATATATAAAAGAAAGTAGGGCTAGTGATGCACCCTAAAAATTAATTTTTAAAAAAGAAAAAGCAGAACCTCAATTTATGAGAGATCTTAATCTGTACAGACTCGACTACAGTGGATTCAGAAAACATTCTAACTTCTTCACTTTCTAAACACTTGGAAATGTAAACAGTGTTGTACATTTCATTTCAAATAGATACATTTGCCATTTTTCTTGTCATTCTATACTCAATAATCCATAATAATAATGTGAAATTGTATTTCAGAAATCCTTACAAATGTATTAAAAATCAACATCCATTACACATAATCAAACAATGTTTGCCTTCATTTTTTACATCATATTACAGGTCATCTCAACTGAGTACATGTTTCCGATTAAGACAAACAAAAATATCACCAAAAAAGAAATGGTACTCTGATATGGATCAGCTTAGTTTACTGCAGCAGTTGAGCAATCAGGTGCACTGTAAATGAGTAGTTAGCTACTTCTGTACTCAGTGCCCCTGCACCATATGATGGAAATAAGTAAGACAGACATTAAAAAAGCTATTACTATGTCCTTCACACTGACAGGGCAACAAGGGTATCCAGCAAGGAAGTCCTGATTCCGCACTCTAATGTAAAATGTTCTTATTGCACTGCAGCATTTCTATAATGTTGGACATGTTTTTCTTAGTAGAGTTAAGGTGAGTTAAGATGCTGTAGCACAGACTATCATTACCCACTTTGCTTTGGCACACAAGACCTTTTCTTATGAGGCAGCTGCCAGACTCTCTTATTTTCAGCTGAAGAGTCAATCCTCCTCAGTTCTCCTCCTCTTTGGAATTCAGTTCCTTGGTCTCATCTGATAAGACTGAACACTCACAGGCAAATGACATGCAGACATGCAGAGATGCCTCCATGATGCACCATTTAAACACTTGGTCAGTGAACATAGAGCCATAACTCAATGATTGACAAAACATTGTACCAAATTGTCAGCCAAAAGGTTGAGCTAATGTTCACTAAAGAAACCAATAGCAAAATGTCAGCTTTTCCTTTATAAAACATTTCAGCTAGTAACTCTCTGTGCTGTTTGTGGCCATAACTTCCGCGGCAAAGCTGGGCCACTATTTTCAGGGTGAAGCGACCTCTTTTACTTCGAAGGGTAAAACAGTGCTGACATGTTAGAGTGAAAGACAATCTGTAACAATGTTTGATGTTGGTGCTACAGAAAGTCCAAATCTTGCTGAAGTTTAGCAAGTTGAACAACAGACAGAACAAAGTAAAGCACAATTTTCATCTTACAGAAGGAAGGAGTCAAGTGATGAACAACTGCCTAGAAGACATATAATTTTTATGCAGGTGCACAGTGTGTGAAACATTTAAGTCAAACTGCACATAATAATGGGGTGCAACCAAATCAAAGATGCAAAAGAGTTTCTGAACAAAGAAAGAAAAGGCATGCTGAACATCCTTCTATATGAAGGTACTTTGCAGTAAGGAGACTGTGGAAGATTGTGGGTTCGCTTCCCGGTTCCTCCCTGTGTGGATAGCGCTTTGAGTACTGAGAAAAGCGCTATATACATGTAATGAATTATTATTATTTTTATTATTAGGAAACAAACTCTCCTACACGCAGAGTCAACAAGACTCAAACCATACGTACATCTACTTTGATACTAAGAATAATTAGGATAAAACCAGCTAATATATTTTGGTTATTCCTATTACTGTAACTAAGAGTAGCAACCAGTGTGAAGGATATGTTATTAGCAGTTATAGGTTTCTCCTCCAAAATTCAGTGGAAAAGGTCAGAGCAGCTTCTCACACGCACAAAGGAGCTGTGCCCATAGTGCAAACCAGTATAGACTTGCTGTCAAGAAATCAGTGCTGCTATCACAGTGCAGGTACTAGAAACTTCATAACCAGCTAAGACCTTATCCATCTAATCAGCTGGAAGACCAGACTAGAAGATGGCCCAGAACAAATTGTATTTCCTGGGTAATTCTTTAGATAAGAATTAGGGAAATAGAATTAATGAATTGTGTGCCTTTGTCTACAGGAGAGATTTGTAGATTTATGTTTTGTGTTTTTTATTATTGTCCTTCATCTGTATATACTTGAATATATCCATCTTCTATTATTATTATGAAAAATTGTATTGTTTGTTCTACTGGAGTTAGTGTGTTTGAGTTATTTTTTTGAAATATAGTCTGTCGCTATGCCCGACCCAGAAACAGAGAAATTGAAAGTTATTTTGCCATGAAGATAGGGAGTTCTTCCAAACTTAGTCCCAAAAACTGTTGCAAAAAGCCTCACAAGTGGAAGGGCCCATTATCATTTGGCTAGTATAACAAAAAGAACAAATAAAGAAGCTTTATAAAATGAAAATGCTATTACACAGAAATGCTCTGTAGCAAAAGAAGCTCCAAGGAGCACAAAAGGCACAGAAGGAATTGCCTTCAAAAAAAGCAATCTAGTGGCAAACAAATCCACAATACACAGTTAACACAGAGGTGAAAAAAAAAATCACCAAAAAAGACAAAAATCCAGCACAGAAAAAATCAAAAGAGAACTCACTAGAACCCAGTATATTCACAAAATGTACCACAAGGGACCGTATGTTCTCCCAGCCTGTTATAGGGTTGAGGTTAGTGCCTTGACGGAGATGGATGCACAAAATACCTGGAACATAGTAGAAGCATGACACACAGAAATTAAATAATGCACAAAACTAATAAAAACACAGAATAATGCAACTAATCAACATAAACACAATACTATCACAAACAAGTAAATCAAACATGAGCAAAAAAGACACAAAAAAGAAACTTGCACACCTGCCAGAGGAGGGACCCTGTGTGAAATATTTTATTATTTTTATTATTATTTTAACAAATTTTATGTGAATTTTGTGCATAAATTGTATAGATCTCATTACAATTTTGGATTCTTGGCTAGAATATAAAGCAGAGATATTATACATACTGTATGCCACAGTGTAGTAAATGCCACTGGTTGGTTCCAGCATTTCTTATTCCTTCCCTGATCCTGGAAATAATTCCAAGGTGGACCCTTATGCAAACCATGGTGGTGATTTAAAACAATGTTTAAAAAATATTTAAAGATTATTTGAAGAAATTAGAATATTTAAAGAAAACTTCCTTGCCAATGCCTACTGAAACCTACTGATGCTGAAGCGGGAGAAAAACATTAAAAGAGTGAGACCAGCGGGAAAAAGGTGAAAAGGAGTGCACTATTTTGAGTTGAGCCAATGTGAGAATACTGGATAGAGATACTGGCACCGAACTATTGTCACAAAAAGCCTCCAGACAGTCAAAAAGGTTTGGGCAGCCACCCATATATTATGATCCTGGCTGCAAAAGGTTGAAAAGTGATTGAGTAGTTTACAAGGCTGAGTCAAAACAGAACTGAATACGTGGAGGTAAGATGGCAGTTTTAAGGACTGGTGGAGGAAATGATGTCATCTATGCCAGAACTGGAAGTGACATCATCAGAGCCACCAGATGTCATCAGAGCTGCCAGGTCCTGGTGGAATTTCCCAGGAATGGTCTGCAAGGAACTGAGAGAGACAGTCAGCACACTCCGTCACCCACTGGTCTGATGTAGTATTACACTTACTCAAGCCTTTTAGCTGCCTTCTAATCGCACATGTGTGACAATATATATATATATTAGGCCTGGGAAAGTTAACAAATTAATTTTGGCCATTAATGTGGCCTGTTTAATCGTTAATAAATATTGTCGCATCTAGGGCTGCCAACGAGGCAAAACACCTCAGGCACTGCTTTGGACAGGGTGGCATTTTCATGTATTTTTTTTTCTTTTTAATAATATAAAAATAATAATAAACATTAATACAAAAAAATGTAACAAAAGTATGTACCTAAAGAATTACATACACATCCAGTGCCATATTTATATACTACCTTTAAAAACTTTTATGAAGTTAAATATTCTATGTAAAGGTTTAAAATTTCATGTTATGTGGTTCACAATGATATACCACATGTCAATACATAGCAGTGGTGTTCATTTTCTTGATTTATACATGCTGGGAGTCCTAGTGCAATAGAGAAAAGTTTCAAAGGTACAAATTACACTCTCTTTTTTTATTTCATGCTTCTCTAAGAAGATTGAATCAACGTCATATCATATAAGTGCTAAATAAATTATCTTTGAATGACACTAAAACAAAAATAAGTCTGTAGTACCCATGTATTTAAGTTGATAGTCTGCCAAGTAGCTTACAGTGCTTGCTGCCCTAAATTAGGGCTAATATAATGACAAACTTCCAAGAAACAGAAATGTAATGATTATCCCTACCCATTATTCCAGTTTGCTGTATCTTCCCTAATTTATGGAACGAACACAATATAACCATCCAAGTAATACTTGGTATTAGTTTGTAAGCGAGACAGCAGCTACTTAGATCTTTTTTTACTGTGCCAGGAATAAATGTTTAGTTACAGCAGTGATTTCCAATCGTTTTTTTGTGGTGGTACATTTTTGTAACTCAAAAAAGCCAACTATACCAACCACAAAAGCATTTAATCTCTTAGATGTGCTAAACTGTTTGAAAGGGTAGGATGTGGGGTTTGGGATGTGGGGCAGCAAAAAAAAGCAGCTAGGAGATTGACGTTCAGAATAGCACTTGTGTACAGTATCATTTTCATTCGTTGATGGTGATGAACAATCGAGGATAGTATTGTTACTCGGTCGATAGTATTGAGTTTTAATGCAAGTTTTAATGTATGCCCTTCTAAAAAAATCAGTCTTTAGTTGTGCATTCAATGTCAACAGTTGTTTTGATCGTTTTTTACTTTTGACAAGTCTTTGTTTCAAATGCTATGCCAATTTGAGAATTAATACAGTACATTAGTCTCATTTTCTTATTTGCTTCTTTTCAACTTGCCTTTTAGGAAGGCATTGAGATTCATGTTATTCTTGCTCAAGTAATATTTTGTTAAAAGTTCAGATTTAGGGTCATTGTTTAAACTATGCAATTCATTTTTTTTCAATTCCTTTGTGTTGATTCTACATTCATTTTCTGATTTAGTGTGTATTTACTTCATGATTTATGTATTAATTTTATATTAATTTTATAATTACATGTTTAAATGTTAGCTGTGATTAATTGCAATTGATTGCATACATATATGTGATTAGTTAATTTTTTATATCAAATTCTAGCCCTATATATATATGTATATATATATATATATATATAGATATATATATACAGTATATATATATATATATATATATATATATATATATTCTTCTTCTCTTTTCTTTGTTCGTCCGTCGACCATCAAGTCATCTGGTTAAGGGTGGGGTGGGTCTGGGTGGGTGCGTAGGTGGCTTACTAGTCCGATGCGTGCTCGGAATAGTCTCTGGCAATGCGGACAGGGAATGGTTGCGGCAGATGATGGTCTAATGCTGTTTTTTCTAACTTGTCTGCGTTGTTCAGCTGCCGCAGTCCTGCTAGTTTCATAAGATGGAGCCCCCTTCTTGACAGCTGATCTCCATTTGGTTTTGTCCTGAGCTGTATGTTCCCATTTAGTAGGATTGATGTTGAAGGCTTTCAGGGCTGCTTTGAGTGTGTCTTTATAGCGCTTACGGTGACCTCCTTGGGAGCGCTTCCCTTGTGTGAGTTCACTGAAGAACAGCTTTTTAGGAAGCCGATTGTCACCCATACGGGCTACGTGTCCTGCCCATCGGAGTTGAGACTGCATCAAGGTTGTAAAGATGCTGGGTAGGTCCGCTCTGGCAAGAAACTCCATGTCAGGCACTTTGTCTTGCCACTTGATGCCGAGAAGCTTTCTGAGGCAAGTTGTGTGAAAGTGGTTTAATTTCTTGGCATGACGCTGGTATACTGTCAACGTTTCACATCCGTAGAGCAATGTAGAGAGGACTGCTGCGCGATACACCTTGATCTTGGTTTCTTGTCTGATACCTCTCCTGTCCCACACGGTACTGCGGAGTCTGCCAAATGTTGCACTCGCTTTTGCCAGTCTGGCATTCATTTCGTCGTCCATGACAACAGTTCTGGAAAGGGTGCAAGTAGGTGAATTTGTCCACCACGTTTAGACGCTGCCCACTGATGGTAATGGTGGGTTCCACGTAGGGCTTCCTGGGGGCTGGTTGATACATCACTTCAGTTTTCTTTGTGTTGATTGTGAGACCAAAGTTGTTGCAGGCCTCGGCAAAGATATCAATGCTGTGCTGCTTGTCGGCTTCTGAGGCAGCGTTGAGGGCGCAGTCATCCGCGAACAGAAGCTCATTGATGGTGTTACATTTGACCTTGGTTTTCGCTTGAAGCCTCTTACGGTTAAAGACTGATCCATCGGTACGGAAACAAATTGACAAGGCCGTAGTGGAGTCCTTGAACGCGTCAGCCAGCATTGCAGAATACATGATACTGAAGAGTGTGGGGGCCAGGACACAGCCCTGCTTCACGCCGTTTGTGACAGGGAATGCTTGAGATGACTGACCGTTGTCCTGGATTTGGGCGAGCATGCCATCATGCAACTGTCGAATGATGGCAGTGAACTTGTCTGGGCATCCGTACTTCTTCATGATTTTCCACAGGCCATCTCTGCTGACCGTGTCGAAAGCCTTGGTCAGGTCAATAAATGTAGAATATAGGTCCGTATTTTGTTCCTGGCATTTCTGTTGGAGCTGCCTGGCAGCAAACACCATGTCGGTAGTCCCACATTCTTTGCGGAAACCGCACTGACTCTCGGGTAGATAGATAGATAGATAGATAGATAGATAGATAGATAGATAGATAGATAGATAGATAGATAGATAGATAGATAGATAGATAGATAGATAGATAGATAGATAGATAGATAGATAGATAGATAGATAGATAGATACTTTATTAATCCCAATAGGAGACCTTGCTCAAGATGTACATTCAGGCAGTTCAGTAGGACACGGGCCAATATCTTGCCTGCGATGGACAGTAGTGAGATTCCATGGTGGTTGTCGCAGGCCTGGCGGTTTCCTTTGCGTTTATACAGGTGGATAATGGAAGCGTCTTTGAGGTCCTGTGGTACAGTTTCGGTCTGCCAGATGATCTGGATTAAACACAACAGCTTATCCGTCAGCGCTGGTCCACCCTCTTTGTAGATTTCGACAGGAATCATATCGGAGCCAGGTGCTTTACCACTGGACAGCTGGCGGATGGCTGTCTGTATCTCATCCAATGTTGGAACAGCATCCAGTGCCTTGTTCGCTGGAACCTGGGGCAGTCTTTCAATGGATTCATCATTGATGACGGAAGGCGTATTCAACACACTAGCAAAGTGTTCCGCCCATCTTTCTAAGATTTTTTCCTTGTCTGTGATGAGTGTAGAGCCGTCTGCACTGAGGACAGGGGAAGATCCTGAGGTGGTAGGGCCATATATTTCTCTCAGGCTTCTGTAGAAGTTCTTCATGTCTTTCCTGTCTGCAAAGCCCTGAATCTCATCAGCTTTCACGCTCAGCCAGGAGTCTTGCATCAGGCGCAGTTGCAGCTGGACGTTGCTGCGGATGCTTCTCAGTGCGACTTTCTTTGCTGTTGACGTTGGATCGTCATGTAGCGCCTTGTATGCCCGCGTTTTTGCTGAAGTAGCAGTTGGATCGCTGTATTGTTTTCATCAATCCAGTCCTTGTGTTTCCTGGTAGAGGGTCCAAGGTGCTCAGCGGCTGTGCTATACAACGTCTCACGAAGTGGGGTCCATGCCATCTCAGCGTCCTGATTGTCCAGTGTGATGGAAGCAAGACGTTCATCCAGGGTGTCAACAAAGGTCTGTCTGACATCAGGGATCTTCAGCTTACTGACGTTAAGGCGTTTCGGAGCTTTAGTGGCTTGAGGTCTTCTCTTAGGTTGAATGCATCTTTGAGACGATGAGGTGGTGATCCGTCCAGCATTCTGCTCCGCACATGGCCTTAGTCACCTTCTCGTCCTGTCCATCCTTGTTTCTGACGATGACGTAGTCGATTAGATGCCAGTGTTTTGAGCGGGGGTGCATCCAGGATGTCTTGTTGCGTGTGGGGAGGTTGAAGACTGTGTTTGTTATTAAAAGGCCATGTTTAACACAGGTCTGAAGGAGCAGCAGGCCGTTGCTGTTGCACTTTCCAACCCCATGCTTCCCCATCACACCTTCCCAGGGGATGTTATCACTGCCGACACTTGCATTAAAGTCTCAGAGAATGATAAGTTTGTCAGCAGTAGGAGTGGAGGAGATGACAGTGTTCAGGTCTTCATAAAACTTGTCTATGGTCTCTTCTGGGTTTGTCATGGTGGGTGCATACATGCTGACAATAGTGGCAGCCTTCGTTTCATGGATGAGGGGGAGTTTCATCGTCATGAGATGATCATTGATTTCTTTTGGGGAACTGGAGAGTTTGCTTGCAAGAAAGGTTTTGATAGCAAAGCCAACTCCAGCTTCTCGCCTTGAGTCGGGGTCGTGTCCGCTCCAGTAGAATGAGTAGCCAGCAAGCCTTTCTGTAAGTTCTCCTTCACCGGAGAGTCTGGTTTCACTGAGGGCGGTGATGTCTATGTTGTATCTGGCAAGTTCGTGGGCAATGAGTGCCGTACGTCGTTGGGGTCGGTCTGTGTTATCCCTGTCAAGCAGGGTGTGGATGTTCCATGTGGCAAGTTTTAGTGAAATAGATTTTGTTTTTAAATTTCGACCGCATGGTTGGGTCCCCGCCGACCGCGGCTAGCCGGCCAGGGTGGAAAGGAGCAGGCAATGTTTGGGGTACCTTTTCTAGCTCCTTCCTCATGCATGGAGGTGAGCAGTGCTGTCCTGAATAGGGCTGCTCAGACACTCAGGTGGCTGCCGAACTCCACTTCTGCTCCAGTAAGTGAAGAGCGACCCTATGGCCTGAGTCGCCTGTGTGCAGGCTTGCGGTTACGACTCCCAGTGCACCACACCTATCGCTTCGTCGCTTACCCGTCGCCACAGGGCTTGAAAGATGATGTGAGATTGATGACTGATGACTTGCGCGGCTGACTTTATTTATAGTGAGGAAGAGTTGCGCAGCGTCGACCTCACTTTCTCGTCCGGGACCACCTGTGTCCAGTGGCAAGACCAAGTCCTGACGACTGGAGATGGGTACGGATGCAGTGGATGACCAAGATGTTCTACGTGCCTCATCTTGCTCTATGCACTCCATGGTACATTGCTGTAATCACCTTCACCTCCATTGGACCTAGATGGTCTCTTCCGCAGGTTCCGCCGACGTCCAGACTTCGCATGCGTAGGTAGGCAGGCCAAGTTCACCGAGGGTTTGGGCCCATCAGCTACCCTCACCTGGTTTAGCTGGCCAGTGGAAGCCGTTGTCCGGGGTATGGCCACTGTTGCATGGTAACAGCTACGGGGAGCCACAGGTGAGAGCTGAGTGACAGGTGTGGACCAAAGCGGACAAACTGTTCCTGGGAGCACCACGTGTCCCCCCATCTGAGGTACTACCTCTTCCTGTACACTCCATTATACCCCTATATATATATACAGGTATATATACACACACACACACACACACACACATAGTCAAAGAATGGTCACATGATACAATAGTGCCAAAGGGTGTATTACACAGTATTTTGAAATTATTTATACAAAATTATAAATTCATGTATAACATATGATATTTGTGCACAAATAATGTTGAACTGCTGTGAAATGGAGTGCAGCAGGACAATAAAATGTGTCCTGCTTATACTATAAATGCAATCAAGCATTCCTTAAAAAGTATATTGGTGTTACAGTTGGTGAGCTGTGTCATTGCTGTTTGTGCCCAAGTTTTTGCCTACATTAAAGAATGTATGTTTAGACTTTATTGCTTCTTGCTGCCTGCAGTCTAAATCTGCACTAAATGGACGAAACTAACTTTGATACAATAAAATAAATTGAGTTTCAAGGATTTCCTTCAGAAATAAGTATGAATCTTGTTTTCAACTAAGCAGTAATCTACCACTCTGTTAGAAAAATGTAAAATGTTACTTTTACTTTGAAGAGACCTATCAATCCTACAGACCAGATTTGGGAAACAATATGCTAGAGGGAAAAAAAATGGAAAAACATTCAAAGACAAAACTTTTCAATCTCAGTCAAATAAAAAAGTTCCCATCTTAGCAGCATATTATTGTTTGGCTATTTTTACAAAGATTAAACATCTCCATAAAAGTGAGCCTCTAAAAAAGAGATTAGCTGGTGAAAATTAAGATATTTTCACTTGAACAGTGAACATAAAAATGCTTAGGGCAGAATAAGGTGACCAAATGAAAAGGTCAGTGGGACTGTCATCTCCTCTGTGAATCATGAAGGCAGATTTATTTTACTGTTTCAATGTCTTTAATCATTGATTCTGTTTGTAATTGTTCAATGTTAGGAATTAACTGATTTTGTTTTAGAGCATAATTTATATATATAATGTATATAAAATGTGTATAAACACACCCATTTAGAAAACATGCAATACTCTGTCTGACATACTATGGACTTGGTTTCAAATAAACTGTTCAGCAGTTGAATAATAAATATAAAATGCATGCATAGGATCAATGAACCATAAAATCAATGTTTTTGATTGTCCATCACAATTTCTAGTCCTCAGTCCAGCAAACAAATTGTGAAATGAGCTGAGGAATGTCTTTAAAAATTAATGCTTCTATGTACAGTCTATTGTATGTGCTGTTGCAATTATTTATTAATGTCATAGTTCATTTTTTCCTTTGCATGCTATTCATAATAGCAGATTTTTGCCAACAGCTTTCATATTTAAAATAAATAAACCTGACATATTTTTGTTTTTAGTTTCACACACTTTCTACATCTTTATGAACATGAAATCAGAAGTATAAGTCTTTAACATGAGGTGAATGAAGAAGAGGCAGTCTTGGATTTTTTTCTTTTAAATAAATGAGCTGCAATTATTTTTTGTTGAAGTGACATGACTGATTAAAAAAAGCACAGTGCATGCAAGAAATACTAATAGCAATTTTAATTGCAAAAGTTCTTTAATCATCTCACAAGGGGAGAAACTTAAAAGATTAGAACACCTGATTAAAATAAATAATCAAATTGTAAAGACCTTCACCATTATCTAAGAGCAACTACACAAAATCAGCATTTACATAACTGTCTCTGTTCTCTACTGGAGTACTTTTATTTCCTTCTATTACACCAAGGCTAATCTTAAGAAACACATAAATATTATATACTGTCAATGAAACATTTATGTTCTAAATATATATTTTTAACATGTCATATTAGTTTGTCCATCATATGTTTACTGTTTTTAAAAATTCTCCATAATGTAATATGATACAGTAGGTGTAAGTTGAAGAGATTATGTCAAAACGCAGTATTGCAATAAAGAGTTTTACAAGAGGTAGTATTTCTGTTTTATTTATTTCATAGGTTACACAAACAGTTTTCATTTTGTTTTAGGGTCCTTCAGGTTCTGTAATGACTTTTCATATAATGAGGGCCAAATTTAAGGCTGATGAACATTGTGTTATATTGACCAAAAAGCAAGAATAAGCAATTTAATAGTTAAATAAACAGTTTCCTTGGCCATTAATTTAAAATATTATGGAGCAAAAAAAAACTTATTTGTTATTCTATATTTGTTAATTCTAACTTAACATATGCGAGTAAGTGGGTAGTGAAGATAAACTGGCCTCCATGTCCAGAATTGACTTCTGCCTTGGGCTTAATGCAGCCCAGATAAGTCCTACCTTCTTTGACACTATAATTGGATTAAGCATATTTTGAAGAAAAAAAAAACGTATAAAAGGATGGACACAATTCCTAAATTATTTTTTTTAGAAAAACACCAGAGTGAGTCAGCAGTACACTACAGTCAAATTTAGCTATAACAGTGATAGTAGTAGTAGTAATAGTAGTAGTAACGCATATACAGTGTACAGTTAAATTCTTAAATACATCCAACATGCAATACATGACATACTTCTCAAGGGATTCCATTTATTTTATAATACTTTTTCTATCATGAAATCCTGGTTTGTATCAGGAACTTTTTAGTCAAACCTTCATTTTTTAGGAGACGTTTGTGTTTCCTCCATGTTTGCAGTGGTTTTTCTCCAGGTACTCTGATTTTGCTCCCTCATCCCAAAGCAGTGTTTGTGAGTGTGCGTGGGCTTATTTTGAACTGACAACAAAATTTTGCTCCTGCCACACATGGTTTTGACACCCAGTGACCTTGAATCGGATTAAGCCAGTTTCAGGAGGTTTTGTTTTTTTTGTATATTCGATAGGACTAAATAAACACAAGACAAAAGGCTAATTATTATACACTATCTTTGAACCGTTCAATATCCTCAAGGTATGTTATCTTACTCTAATAGGAGTAAATTTTAAAGTAAAAAGAAATTTGTTACAGGTAGTACATGAAGTAAAACAATAAATATATATCCAAAGATTGCAATATCATAATTTTCAGGAAATGTTTTTTATAGTTAAATGTAAAATGCCAGGTTTAGAGTGAAGAATCTTATTATAATGGATTATATTTCCCAGTGTTTGGCCTAAACATATTGTAGAAGTAATTTTTTTCTCATAGTTTTCTTCTTGTGTTTTTGGAGACACTGTCAGTCCTGTGCTGTTTTTATCCACATCCTCCTACTCGCATGTGTGTGACTATATATACTGTGTATATATATGTACTGTGTATATATATATTTACATTACGTATTTAGGTAGCATAAGGTACTGACCAAGTACAGTATGAAGTTGCAGCATGGATACCGCCCTGTTCACTGGGCTCCACCCCTTATCTGATGTCATACCGCATATAAAAGGAGAAGGATTTGAATTTAGTTTGCCTTTGACTTGAGGTTTGTATCACAAAATCTTTCTGTCCTACAATTTATTTTGGCATTTCTTTCTGTTTTATAAACTACATTTTGAATTCTGATTTTCTTTACTTTTTACCACCCTTCAGTTTCCTGGCAGAGGTGACCAAGCTTGAGTGCTGAGAATGACTTTAAATATTTTCACATACATATAAAAAATTGGCCAAAAATTATTTAATATAGTATGACATTATAATTCAAGTCACAATGCCCTCTTTCATTAGGATTGAAAGAATTTGAAGCATCAATACTGCATTTCCCCAACTTAGTGCCTTATTTTTATTTTAAAAGAACAATTCCTTGCAATGGCAGTAGTTAGCTGTGCTGTCTTAAAAATTCCAGGGACTACTTTTGAATCAAAGCTCAGTCACTCATTGTGGGAAGTTGCCATGTTTTCTGTGTGCCAATGAAGTTTTTTTCCTCTCAAAATTTGAGTTTTTATCACACATCCTGTTAGGTCAATGAACTGCTAACAATTACCTTATTGAGCCCTGTGACGGAGTGGCAAAATACTCAATCTTGATACCCACCTTGTGCTTGACACTCCTAAAGTAGGCTCTTACTACCTGTGTGATGACGTTAGATGAAGTCAGTAAAGGATGGATGGATGGATGGATGGATGGATGAATGAATGAATGAAGCTAGTAAGCCATTCTTGAACATGTTATATTCCAAAATAATATTTTTGTATAGTGACACTGTTACATGTTTGATAGCATAAAAAGTTTATTTTTTTTAATTTTGTAGTCTTGTGAACAGAACTGAAATAATACTGAGTCATTCATATTTTGTGAAGCTGAAATCTGCTACCTATAAGTTGGCTTGTAACCTTCTAGTGTTCTTTATATTGCTAGTTATCTTGAAAGCTATGCTGCTTTTGCTTCTTTATTTCATATGCTATCTTACTTTTATTACATTCTTTGTCTTTAATGCAAATTAAATTCAGATCATTATGTGATTATTTACCCTGCAACACTGGAATCGTGTAGAGGATTTAATAGTCAGCATTATTCCTAATTTGTAGAGCAAGTCATTACATAGCAGGTGTGATAAGTATTTTACTAAGTGATATAAAAGTTCGGATTTCAGGGGCTTATTGCTGTTTTGTGAGGTTTTAAGGGCTTATTGCTGGCCTGTGATTTCCTGTTTTATTTCCTTATTACAGTATCCATTTACAAAATTTCTTTCTGCATCAGTGCTGATTACTTAGGTAAATATGCATAGAATAAAAAAAAAATAAAAGGTTGCTATATATAGGGAAAAATTTTGAATATAAGATCTTAATAGGAATCAAAGCAATGCGTAATTTCACTTAATGATTACATTAAAACATGAAAATCCATCCATCCTGCTATATCCGAACTGCAGGGTCATGGGGGTCTGCTGGAGTCAATCCCAGCCAACGCAGGAAACAAACCCCAGGCAGGGCGCCAGCCAACCGCATAGCGCACACACTAGGGACAATTCAGGATTGCCAATGCACCTCACCTGCATGTCTTTGGACTGTGGGAGGAAACCGGAGTACCTGAAAGAAACCCATGCAGACACGGGGAGAACATGCAAACTCCTCACAGGGAGGACCCGGTAAGCAAACCTGGGTCTCCTAACTGTGAGGCAGCAGCGCTACCACTGTGCCACCGTGCCACTCCAGCATTATCATATTTAAATAAATTGCAGGTACTGACAGCTTTTCATGAGGTTAAATTCTTCTGTAATATGAAATGGGTGGATTTGCTTCTGTGAGGATTTAAATAGGGATGTGGCAGAATGTCACATCAGGGTATTCCATCAGGTAAGCATTCTTACACTCATCTGACAATGTTCTGAACTCACTTGTCTTATAAAAGTTAGAGGAGATCCAGCGCTTATTCTGACACAATCAGGAGGAGGAGATGTCAGTTCATTGTGAGACACTTATTGGAAAAGGTCAGCATATGCAGGTCTTTAGGATGTGGAAGAAATGGAAATATCTGGAGAAAGTCCATATGGCCACAGGGAGATTCAGACCAAGGTCTTGAATTCAAACCAAGGTTTCTGGAGCTGTGAGGAAATAATTTTATCCACTGCACCATCCCAAAATACTGAACTATGTTATGTTACGCATTATATTATGTTATGTGTTATGTATAAAAACAAATAGTAATATTTCAATATAAATAAAAACAAAATTAAATGATTATATACTGTAATGCTATGTTCTTTCCTGTTCTCTAAAGTCACTTTTGAAAAGAAAAATTCTTGATGTTACTGCAGTGTTTAGTGTGACATTGCATTTGAAAGAAACAGGACTCATCTGGCTAGAAACTAAATGCTTCTTTCCTAAGATTTGACAAAATTAATCTATTATCAATGTGTGCCAAGCATATGACTTATGTTGTCCGCCACCATCTTCCTGTGAATTACGGACTAATTAAAGAAGTATCTTGTCATTAAATGTGTACTCTAATGTAACATTAAATGGTGCTCTAATTAACCTGTTTGCAATCAATTGGTAGTGTGAGAGTGGTTTATTCAAATTTACATGACTCTCTATAATTCAAAATGTTGTTTTTCATTTTTTTTTATAATTATGTGACATTGACAGTATAAAAAATAAATATGAAATAGTTATGGCCTTGTATTTATATTAATGTGTAAATTAAGTAATATAAAGTGATTCTTACATATACATTTTATTGCTGTATTTGCAAAGGCTAAAATGTGACCCCAAACCTGAAGTCACCCTGCTTTATCTGTTAACCTGACTCTTTACTAGCATGCTGCAGTTATAGCATTCTCTTTGTAACAACATTCTCTACCATAGAAAAATGCTTTGTAGTTTGTCATATCTTAGAATGGTACATCCCATTATTGTGTACATTGCTACCGAAAGAACTAACATTGTGGAAAATGCTTTTTCTTCCCGTGTATATAATACAACATACATTTATAAGTGCTTACATACAGAAATTGTTTTGACCAAGCTTACTGTGTGCTACATACACTCATACAGTAGCAAGCATCTGCACTTCTATTTGTGCACATGTCATAAAAAAAAAAAGAATGAACACAGAGAAGGTCGAGGATATGTTTCAGTGTCACTGAAGGAATTAGCAGCTAAGGCTAGACTTGAACCAGAAACTTCCAGAGTTCAATCCATTATCCTGTGTTCCAATGAGATGAAAAGGCTTGCTGACTGTGCTGTTGTAGACAATCCTAGGATTTAATACACTTTCAGTTAATAGAAGCACAGTATCTGGTATTGCTCTGAATTACAATATATCATAAAGTAATGTACTAGTCCTGAAAGCAACATATCATTATTGGTGATTTATTTTACTTACGTTATAGGTACTTAAATGTGTCTTTAAATAATATAGACAGATACATATTGCATTGTAGTGCTTGGATTTTTTTATCTGTTGCTTTACATTTAGAATGTTTTTTAAGCTATCCTGCAATAGTTAATGCATATTTCATATGTGTTTTTGTGTAAGTGTTATGGTGATTTTATACTCTAGCTTCCAAACTGCCTGATATTCTGATACGACATTATGTAATCCATTCTTTCATCCATTTTCTATTCCTATTATTCAGTTTGGGAGTTAATATCACATGCTGGTTTTTAGGAGGCTGGAGGAAATATCAGTGTATGAAGGTAACCCATATGGCCACAGGGAAAACATGCATATTTGGTGAACAGACTGGGGGTCCGACCAAGGTCTCTGGAGCTGTGTGACAATGATGAAAACCACTGTATTGTTCCATTAAGTGCAAAGCAGGGATCAGCCCTGTATGCACACTTAAACTTACTCATACTATTCAACATATATTTTGAAAATACTGAATGAACTGAACAATCAAGCAAGCTGTCATTCTGCCTTTCAAAATTCTCAGAACTGTCCATTTTAACAGAAGTAATAGGAGGAACTATGGATTTTTTAGTTAATATATAGTAATTGTTTACAATTTAATACAGTAAGAACTGTCTGCAAGTCAAACGTTAAATAAATGTAGCAGAATAGGTCTCTGCTTCTTCTTACTCATCTTAATTTTCCAAGGTTAGAATAAGATAAATGAGAAAAGAACACCCTCCAGGAAGTGGCGATAAACTGATGGGAAAGCCCATACATTCCTTATATGAAGTGGGGCTAAGATCAATAGGACAATACACAAAACACCCTGTTGTTTTCAGTTGTAGTTTCTACCAGAACGCTAGGGGGAGTTCTTATTAAATGTGTTACCTGTTGAAGGGATAGCAAAGGAGTCTAGGAATAAAAGAAAGTCTTCTTCTTGATTGGTGATCATTCACCTGTCATAAAAATAAAGAAGTTAACATTCTGAGTTTTCCCTGGCTGGCTAATTATTTTACCCTGCTCTGGACATAACACATCCACTTAATGAAGCGGTGCTCAGAAAAATAGGAGAATAAACATAAGTGATGTTAGCTGATTGGAGGAGGAGGTAATAAAGTTCTGCATATTGAGTCAGATGATGTGATGTTATAGATAAGGCGATACAATCAGAAAAAAGTATAAAAGAGAATTTACTGATTACTAACTCAATTCAGATATTTGTGTAAATAAACACATGCTTTGCATTATCATCAGGGCTCTGTGACTGTCTTCTTTAAAGATGAAGGAATGTTTTTTCCATGAAAGTACATGACTATAGTAGGAATATAATGCACAGCTGGAATGTTTTAAGGTCACGGTTTACATGTTTAGTCAGGTCATTGGCTTCAGGGAAATAACCAGAAGTTACATTTAAAGTAGTCCAAAACCAGGAAACAAATTAAGAACCATAGTTTGAAATAATTGATAAGGAGAAATCAAATTAATGGACAACTTTTTTTAAATTGATGGGAAGGAGGCAGATCAGTGATAAAGTCTAGGGAAATTGCTTCCAATGGATGACAGGTAGAAGGAATGGGTCGGAGTAAACCTAGAGATAACTTTACTCTGTAACAGGTTTCACAAACTAAAACCTAGTCTTGGGTTTCCTTGTACATTCCATCTCATCAAATATTTCTTATTAGCACCTCTAATGTTTGAGCTATCCCTGGATAGCCTAACATTGCTGAGGCATTTTTCAGGAAGAAGCTTTCACTCAGGATCTGAACTGACTTCATCTGCATCATACAGATGAGACAGAGTATCTGCCTCACTATTCTCCAGATCTATAGGAAAGCAAAATTTAACTGGCTGAAAATTGGTGCCTGTCTAGCTTGTCTGGCATTTAAGAGTTTAGTACTTTTGAAGTGAATAAGATTTTTGTAATACTCATTAATGGAAATTTATCTCATTGAAGCTAGTGTCTCCATTTCACAAGTGCTAATTTTATTTTAAGAATTTCTGTATTTCCTACATCATGTTTTTTCTCTGTGAATGTTATGTTTTTCAGAGAAACAGCCACAGGGATGTACAGAATTAGTTTGTGGTAACACAAAGTCCACCTTTAACATGAATTGAGCTGAAGTAAAAAGCACCTTTAGTAGATCAAATGCTTACCAAGCTTCTAAAGTCCAACAAAACTTTTTATTTCCTTTTCTGGTTATCCATCCATCCATCCATCCATTGTCTCCTGCTTATCCGAGGTCGGGTCGCGGGGGCAGCAGCTTGAGCAGAGATGCCCAGACTTTTCTGGTTAATGAAGTTGAAATAGTGAAATACTCTTACTGAATCTTATAAAAAACAATGACAATAGTTGACAAAACCCACAAATCTCAGCACTTGTCTTAAAACTTTCAGGTGGCTTCCAATTCAAAAAGGCTGATTCATACTTAACATAAGAATCATTTGTGTATTTAATGCATCTTTAAGATTGTAATCATCAAGATTGTCATTCTAATTGTCCACAAAATGGCTAGTGTGAAAAGATATGTTAGGGATAGGGATTTTTTTTATTTTCTAGAGAACTAAATGAGAAGCATATACATGGGGAATTAGTGCAGGACTAAACACCTTTCTTCCTGTGTTAACAGCTCTAAAGTTTCACTGTTAATTTAATTTAGTGTGAATCACTAGCTTGTCACTATTATACATTATACAGTACCAAATAAAACCCATTAATAGCTGGTTTCTTAAATAGATCTGTCTTTCGAACTCCAAAATTCAAATTATACCTAGAATGGATCAGCCATGATCTCTTTCTGAAATTATTGATACTTTAAAATTACTTCATGATGATAAATCTTTCCAGTAAATATACAAAATATAAAACATTATAATATGTGATTCTTATAGAATCACTCCTGTCTTACACACCATTGTCAAAGTTCTAGCAAAAGTACTCAGTAAAAGTTTAGAAAAATGACACAGAATGAAATATTGTTTATTTAAATTGGGGACACTTTAGTCTGTGCCTTCAATACCCTTCTTTCAATTTAGAACACTCTGAAGTATTATTATTATTGGATATCAAAATGATTTTGTTAAAAAATCATGCTCCACACAGGAGTCACCAGCCAATCGAATGTGTTTGGAAGGTTGGGGGATACTGTGTTTAGACAAAAAGCACAGTGGTGGCAGTAAAAATACTTTGGATATTTTTCAATATATGACAAACAAGCTGGTTGTCATTGACAAGGGCACCCACAGTCCAAGAGAAGGCCACATTAGCAAAATTAAGGAATTCATCACATACAAATGTGGTTACTGTAGGTAAGTACCACTAGGGGACCATATGCCCGTTTCTTTTCCAGAATATGTTATCTTTAGAAGACAACAGAGTAAATAAAAAATGGAAACCAATATATCCAGATAGTAGAGTGCAGAAGGAGGCTAAGGGTTCATTAACAGCTAATGATTGCTGAGGATCTGCAGAAATATTAAGGGACACAGCAGAAAGCTTTATCCTGTTATCCTTAAAGCCAGCAGACATGCATAGGCCTGGGCAGAAGTGACACTGGATGAGGTTTAAAGCTGTCACAGAGCAGAGAGTGAATTCAGACTTAATTTGGTGGGACTGCTGGGAGCATATGTTTACTGGCAGAAGGCACAGAAGTTAATGTTATGATAGAGAGAGTGGGAGAGAAAGAACTGGAAGATGTCAAGGGAGCACTTTCTTGTAGTACCTGGAAGGTACACAATTGTAGGAGCTATCCTAGCCTACAAAGGACAGAGTATATTAAAAATATCAGGTTTGTAGCCAATTTTATTATATCATCTGCCTCTTTATGTTTGGGATTCTCACTCTTAGTATTCCTCATTTTAACTGGATAAGCTATTTTGATACATTTGTAGTCTTTAACAGTATTTCTGGATTGGAGGTACAGCAGGGGGTCATTCCCTATTTCAGGCAAAATAAAGGTCCCTAAAATAAATGAGAGAGGTATCTCAGTGTATAGAGATTGAAAAACAATTATTCATAATTATGAACCCATGTTCATTAACACACAAACCATTATGAGGGAATTTCACTTGAAGAACAACAAAGTGAAAGAAAGTTACACAAAATACTACCTGGATTTAGAAATTAATAGCAGTTTAAATTGATATGAAATGCTATTTTCTGATATTTTATTTTAGCATTGTTGTAGGACAGAGTGGGCATTGCCCATTCTGCTAGGTTTAAGTGGTACACCAGGCCTGTAAGGCAGGAGATTTTGCAGAAATCCAGCTGCTCTTTCCATCACTTACATTCCAAACTAAGTGAGTGAACTCCAGCTTGTACCAGGACCTGTCTGTATTTCATTTTCTAACAGAGTTGTCAAATCACAGTTGATTTTACATTCCTCCATAGGCCCCTCTGCAGACTTTTTGATTCTGAAGGTGCAAAACGGTCTCAAGCAAAATCAAATAGCATTAATTCTTGGAATCACAACTCTGATGAACAGAAGAACTCATCTATGAGGACACACTGATTGTGTAACTGGAAGTGACTTTAATCTAATAAGGAGAAGTTATACATTCCTTTAAAACTAGTTACAGTCATCCCATCTGGATATGCTGGACACTCTCACTAAACTACCTAGAGACTCTCTCATGGAACTTTCTATCTGGGGCAGCCTATCTTACAAGAAAACTGTGCTCTCACTCTGCAAAATGACCTTCTGAAACTTCTCTCTGAACGAAAAGCTGAAGAGCCAGACTCTGTTTGGGGAGCTGAGAACTGACAACCTCTTTCTCTTTGTGGATAAGAAATTTGACAGTCTCTTTGACAAGTCAAGATGTGGGCCAGTGGGCTGAAAAAGCTGAAAAGTAGCCATTACTACAAAAATGAAATTTCAGCATTTAACCTCTTGTGCCAAAATGAGTTGCTGAAGACGCAAAAAAGGGCTTAGCTGGAAGATGCAATGAACACCATAAATAAAGGATCATGCAACAAAGAGAAAGAGTGCTCTCCAATGAAAAAAGAATCCTCCACTCAAACAAGAACTTCACACAATATCAAACATGACCTTTATAGACTTGGTATCATAAAACTATTTATCTGTGCCAAAATAAATGAGAACTCTAAACAGCAAGCAAACATCAAGTTATATATTTGTCTGTCGTGTCTGTCTGCATCCTGTCTTGTTATGTCAACTTAAATATGCAGTTATTAAATTTCTATAATCCTTGTGTTTATCAATAAATTGCATTATTCTGTTTCATAAAACAGGTGTGCTTTAGTTACCTTGATATAATTCCAAAGGCCAGAGACTTGCCTACTTCTACAGAGAAAGGTAAGGTGGGAGCCTTGCCCGATTTTTTGATTAATTACTGGTATTGCTGAAGGCACAACAAAATTAACAAAATTAAAATTCATCTTTCCATTCCAACATTTTTTGGTGTGCCTCTGGGTGGACATGACAAATCATACTCATTCCTACCTGTCAAGCATGTGAGGTCCAGACGTGTCTGTTGGATTCCACTGCTGGGAGATACAGGGAGAAGATTGAGTGTTGTAGGCGGAGTGGTGGCTCTGAGGCTAGGGATCTGCACTGGCAATCGGAAGGTTGCCGGTTCGAATCCTGTAAATGCCAAAAGGGACTCTGCTCTGTTGGGCCCTTAAGCAAGGCCCTTAACCTGCAATTGCTAAGCGCTTTGAGTAGTGAGAAAAGCGCTATATAAATGCAAAAAATTATTATTATTAACACAGCTACTAACCACTGTTGCGTTTTTGCATTTAGAATGGAGGTGCACCCACCAAAGATCTTTGTCACATTGGGGACAATGCTGCGGCTCTGCCTCTTCTACCCGCACAGCCAAATAATTCACAACCTGACCAGAAGTCGATGTTCAGTGTGGAACAAAGGTACCTAAGTGGTCAGATCTGATGGAAATTAAATCTTTTTGAACTCTGGTTGAACTCAGATCTACATTACTTGATGTGCACCCTTCCTTTTTTGTTTTTTATTTAAATATTGAACTCTTGGGACCCCAACTCTTTACCTTCTCGTTGAGTTCATTTACAATAGGTTTAATAAGAATGGGTAAAATTGTAGGGTTGTTTAATTGATTTCCCTGAGTTCAATTAAAAAACAAAAGATTGGGGGAGAAAGACTGAGCAGAAAATACAGGACACCACAAAACTTCAAAATAACACTTTAAAATGTGTAGCTTTAATAGTTAAGTTCTTGAAGGCGTTGATTTAACATTTTGAGAATAGTAAGGCACATTGCAAATCATCAAAGGTTAGAGGTAAATGATTAGAGACCAGATTATTTTAAAAGCAACTGAAAGTTTTTATTAATCTGTTGGAGAGAGAATTAATTAAACTGGGAAAGGACAACCAATACTGATTAATGATAAAAGAGTAATGTACTCTCTAACAGAAGCACTTTTTAATTTCTTTGACTTTTAAAAATGTTGGGAAAACAACTAAAACTTGAAAGCAGTGTCATTTATTATATTATAAAGTATATTTTATCAATCAACATGAAAAACAATTATATATGTTAATAAAACAATGTAGATTGGCATGCTAATGTATTTGCTAATTGCTGAGGCTCAATAAATCCAGCATTGTGGTACCCAACTACAAAATTACTTATGTTAAAAATGTCACTAGATATAAATAAAGATTATACAGTATTTATCAGTCATAAATTAATCATATTTTTTAGTTAGAAACTTTTGATTCAACGTATTTCATTACACACGTGGAATCTAAATCTAGCAGAATCAGCCATGAACCAGATACTAGTTAATTGTTATAGTCAAGTAATTTTATAGTCATGACACACCCAGTGACAATTCTAAAATTAAAAACAACCAAAATGCTAAACTAATTGTGAGGCAGCCTTTAATTTTATTTACACTTTAAAACATATACCAATAGCCTGAACACATGGTTTGCTGATATACTGCTCTCATAAAGTATAAAGTGTACTTTTGGAAAGAATTAAATATGTATCCTTCTTAGGTGTGATCATCACAATAACAGTGCCTATTTATGCCTTTTTTAATATCCACTCTGAGACATGCTTTTGACCAAGGAGTTATCAAGTCTCACTCTGTCAGATGGCCTTTGAGATTTTCCAGTAAGGTCTGTTTATCTTGGAGACTAATTGTTAACAAAGCTTCTACACTCTGGGAAACAGTATATCCAGTGAGTCTGGCTTTGAATGCAAAGTCATTATGAATTTTCCTGAACACGCACATCACAATATACAAGTAATTTTGTGACCTCATGGATGAATAGGCTAATGACACTCATGGGTAATTTGTGTAATTAACAATCATTACCATTTTATTTTCTGCAATCCTTGCCCATTTTATGTATGTTCATCCTGCTGCCAAAAGGCAACTGAAATCATGAAAATAGTGTAATACACCAGTTTCTTTAGTGGAAAAGATCTTTTAATTAGTGCTATGTTAATATTTGTTCATTAAAAGAGTTGCACATCGAATGATCTTTTCAGTTCACTGTATCACAGTATTTGGTGCGTTATAATTAATTTGAAATAACTGTTACTAGCTTCCCAAAATCAGGGTTTTTATCTTGTCTTGAAAAACAACACTGAAAGAAACCAACACAGTATTTTTTTTTTTTGCAGTATTTTTTAAAGTATCAGTGCCTTTAAGAAAAAAAAAAATTAACGTTGTAATGCGGTCCACTTTGTTTAGGGTCATATTGTAAATTGCCATGTTAACATTTCTTTTCATTTTTGAAAGTTTACAATAGAGTAACTGAAAGATTTTTTTCTGTGTAACACATTTGTGCATTGTTTCATTTGGGAAATAAACAAACAAACTTAACATTCAAATTCAGTGTTTTACATTTCTAAAAATAATGTGTTCAATAAACTATAATATAAACAAATTAAATTTGTTGCTTAATAAACACTTTAAGTACTGAAATAAAAAGTTTGGTCACTTTTACAAATTGACAGTGCAGTAGGTAGTACTGCTACCTCAAGAATTCAGTGTTCTGGGTTCAAATTCCACACCTGGACATTGTCTGTCTAGAGTTTTTATGTACTTCTTGTGTTTTCATATTTTCAAATATATGTGGTTTTGATTGACCCATGTTGACCCTTGTGGGGGAGAGAGTGAGTGGGCTCTATGATGAACTAGCACCTCGTCCTGTGCTAATTCCTTTCTTGTGCCCAGTGCTGTCAGGAAACATTCAGCCAGAAATAGATTAAGGGACTTTGAGAATGTTATGTCACAAATTTCATCATTGTTTCAGAACATCTAAATTATTCATTTATCCCTTTCATTAATAATTAATTAATATACCATTTTTAATAATGTAGTTAAAATTTGACATTTCCAGCATGTTTAATCATCATTAAACAAGCCTAATAAACTAGCGCAAATGAAATAACTTTCATATGTATTAATCTTGGTTTATTATTTTTGTTCAGCTGAAAAGATGAAGAGCAGTGTAGAAATAGCATTTTCTCCTAAAAGCTCTTAGGAGTTAGTAAGCATCCCAGAAATACAGCCTATCTCTGTGTTGTTCTTTCCACATCCATGTGAGTACCTTATTCTTAGAGTACCTCAGGTTTCTTCCACATTGCAAACACATTCATGTTGTACTAGGAACTTTATACTGGACTGGGTGCATGTGGGCTTTCTTAGGGCACCTCAGGTTCCATTCACATCCTAAACACATTCATGTTGTGCCCAGGGACTCTACACTGGACTGGGATCATGTAGGCTTTGTTAGGGTATCCTTATGTTTTGCCTAAATCCCAAAGACCTGCACATTGTACTAGGGAATGTACACTGGACCGGAATCAATGAGTGAGTGTGGCCATGCATGTGAATAAAGCCCCAGGTTCCATCATTCAACAGGTTTTGGTTTGCTGCTTCCTGGTGCTGGAGTATCTCCCTGATACTGTGCAATTAAGGAAAACTATTTATTTCATAAAATAAAATGCTTATACTGATGCTGGTGTAGTTCATAAAAAGATGTTGTCTATAGTCAATGTGTGTTGTGCTTTTCTTTGCAATAGTTAAGCCCTTTTCACTTTTAGTCAGTCATAACAGGACTAAAATACATGTAGCACATACTCAATAAAAGTATTCTTGTTAAAGCAAGCACATACTGTATTCATTCATTCTCTCATATGTCCATTTCCAAACAAGCTTAACCCAGTACAGGGTGTCAGGGGGCAGAAGCCTAGCTAACAACATAGGACACAAACCAGGAAGCAGTGCTGAAGAGGTAGCCATTACATGTCCATAATTCAAAAACTGTTATTTTACATTCAAAAGAATACAAAATATAACGACAAATACATATTAGTTATTATATTAAGCAGATTCTGAATACATTAGTGATATTATTAAGGAGTTATAAATTAAAATTCAAAACCATGTATTTTTGAAAACATGCATCTGTTACGTAATGTGATGTATTAATTTTATGATCCATGTTTTTTATCTATCAAAATAAATGTTTGAATTTTAACAGTGTGCTGAAGAACCAGTTGACTGATGAAACTGGTAACATTGTGTTAATCTTCAAAACACTGTGGTAGCTGCAGTGTGCTTATGCAGCTGCCAGTCAGTTTGAGTCGAGGATGTAACTAGGTTTAGAAGCAGAATTATGTGCAGTTCCATGCAAGAAATCAAAATTGCAGCAGCCCGAGGTCTGCACTCCATTCCTCAGTGAAAAATCAATATGCAATAAACCTACTCAAATAATACAGAATGCAGTAACTCAGATGCCAGAATTATCACAGCCACATATGCTTGCATTGCAGGCTGTAAGAAAAAGAACGGAATGGAGCAAGGCGAGAGGAACTGCCTGTAAAGCTAACATCTCTTAATGAAGTAGACATTTCAATATACTGGAGGTGAACACCCAAGTAAAATGGTTCTTTTTTTTAAAATCCATTAATATTGATTTTTCTGTTATCAAAACCAACAGATCATCACAGACCTGAGCAAGCATGCCTTGAAAAAAAAATAATCACACTTGAAGTGGCAATACAATACACAATGTTTTAATGTTCATACAATAAAATGTTTTACATTTTTTAATGTTACACCTTTGGTAACATGCTGGTGGAGTGGTTAACATTCACAATTCTGTGCTCAAATCCTGCAGCTGGCAACTGATGTCTAAAGATGTGCTTTTTAGGTAAATTTGTGCCTGTAGGTTTGCCCGGAATGAGCGCATACGGGTGTCTGTGACTGTAAACTGCGATGAATTTCATTTTTTCTTTGCATTGCTCTTCCTAGTTTTGTGCCCACTGCAGACTTCTAACAATCTTGAACTGGAGAAGCAGGTTACAAAATGGATGGGTGGATGTGTGAGTGAGTGCCCCCTACCATACAGTAGTACCCATATTGATGAGATGATGTTTTAAGGGGCTGGTCTGTGGGTGTCATAGAATAAAATCTCAAACCATTAACATCCAAAGCCAGAAAATCATGCGGAGTCCAAAAGCTTTCTGGTATCAGTTTAGACTTTTATTAAACAGATGTATGCGTAGTGAGATGCTATTCCTGGGCTCTGAGGCTTTTCTATACATAGCTTAACACAGATAAGATACTTTGACACTCCTGCTTATGTTTATGAGGACAACATTTAATGCCATTTTGCCTCCTTTGTCTGGTAACTTTCAGTCAAGCCCACTTTCCATTAGGTTACACCCATTGTTCATTCTGCTCACAGCCAACACCTTTTGGCATTTTGCCAATTTTGTCTCCTATCCTTTTAAACCACACCCCCTTATTGCTAATCCTACACCCAGTCATTGGCATCAGCTTTCAGGGTGTTAATCTACATTGGTGGAGCAATTACATGTAAGACTTGGTGCATATCAACTCATTCCAGTGTTGTAACTACACTAGGATCGGTGCAATTCAGTGCTTAACAGTGCTTAGACTATACTGGTGAGATTTCAACATACTTTAAAAATAATAATGTCTTATATGGCACAGAATCACATAATATTAAATGTTCTAATTTCTGTCCATACTATATTCTAATAATTCAGTGTGATTGTATATAAAAATATCCAGTAAAGATTCATGTAGATATAACTCTACACAGACAAAAACTAAATTTGTGTTCTTATTACATTTTGTTATTAAAAGTAGACATGTATTGCTGAACTGCAGTGGGTTGGCACCCTGCCCGGGATTGATTCCTGCCTTGTGCCCTGTGTTGGCTGGGATTGGCTCCAGCAGACCCCCGTGACCCTGTGTTCGGATTCAGCGGGTTGGAAAATGGATGGATGGATGGATGTTTATACAGCGTTGTATAAGAAAGCAGGGCTCCACTACAAGATCATGCAAAAAGAAATATCTAGTGTATAAAAAATAAAATCAACATACAAGAGCTTTCTTTTTAATAATATTTTGGGTTTACAACCCTAACCATAACCTACTGAAACATACCCATTACAGCAGCCTTGCAGATTCATGTGTTAGCTACAACTTTCAGTGGCATTACAAAAAGAGAAGAGTTCTGAAAAGCTAAACAAACAGCAATGTGTGGTCTTTAAGGCAGCAAAAGTGAAACTGCCATGAAAAATGAAACCAATAAAACCTGAAATAGCTCTGAATTGCCATAGACAAATTACGTGACATGTGGATGCTCAGTCTGTCACTGGCTACTAAATGTTTTTGACTGTTGGCACTGTTTTGTCATCTCATACTTTCAAATATGGGCTTTAAGGGCTTCCTCTAGAGCATCAATGAGTTACATGTTGCTTTGCAAGCATCTTGTTACATAAAGGTAACAGATGCACTATAGGTAATTTCAACTTTAAATGTTGTCAATGCCACTTTCCAAGTCTTATTCGACCAATCAAAGGATGTGTTAAGGTTTTGTAACATAGCAGTGACTAGTACAGGCATTAAAGTTTGTCCTGTTCTGTAACTTCATCCATGTAGTGCCTCCCTACAGGCTGATATTTTCTAGGCACTTACTGTCCTGCTTTTACATGGCACCAGGAATGGCACACATGAAACACTCACTCGATCTTCCACAAATTCTAAGGGATTATATCTACACAAACACTTACACGACCAAGTAACAGCAATCAAAACTATCTTCTGAATTAACATACTGTATATGTATACACATAGGTATGTAATCTCCTTAGCAGACACACAAATCAGACACAGTAAGACAGTGACATATGCAATGCATTCTGCACTCAGTATGTCAGCTCATTGGCCATGCAAAGCCTACCATGTACAGTATGTTGTATTATTCTTGGTTATCCTTCTATAGGCAAAAAATATAGTTCTTCTATTATATTAGTTATCCTTCTTCTATAGGTAAAATATAGTTCTCTTACTATATTGCTGTTGGGCAATATTTGAACTAGGCTGATGGCAAATGACATTTTCTATTTGCCCTAGTGTCCCATTTCATTCTGAATTACCAATTTAATTAGCATGGAAATGCATTGTTCACCATTAATTACGTTAGCAAATGTTGTGGAAAAATCTTCATTCTATCTCTAAAGAAGGCAGTCACAGAACCCTGATGAGAATGCAGAACATTTCTTTATTTGCACAGAGGTATGCACAAATGTCTCAGTCCATGGAATAAGCAATTAATTAAACAATTCATCTGCTTTTATACTTTTCTACTACCCATCTTAAACATTGTGTCATCTGACTCTTAATATGCCGAACTTTATTATTCCATCCAATCAACTAGCGACACCCGTATTTTCTAACTCCTGTCGACTCCCATTTATCTGAATGCTGCCTCATTGATAGGGGTGTTTTGCAGACTCTTCTATTGATCTTAGTGTCGCTTCATAGGAGAGGTGTTTGGGCTTTCCCATTAGTTTATTCTCGCTTTCTAGAGGGGTGTTCATTAGTCATTTACCCATTTTAACCTTGGAAAATCAAGTTGCTTGTTACTCTAAGGTGAGGCAGACTTGACATACTCAAGCTTTAATCTATGTTTAGCTAAACCTTGAGTTACCTTCAGTCCTTTTCCTTATATTTTAATGCTTCATTGTTACAACTTCATTTAAGTATTTAATTGTAATAATTTTTAAAAGATTATATTCCATACAAGCATGATGATTTTGCCAATTCAGGTAACCATAAAATAATATTATATATTAAAATCAACTGGCTTCTTGTTTTCATAAGATGAGGATCAAGTTTTCTGATGCAGTGGTCTATTAAGAAGTTCCTGACCAATATTATCACTGATTTACTTTGCAATACAGCATAACTTGAATAAGAATGTGCAAAGTAAAAAAAGATCATAATTTAAAGTATTCTGTGCACTGCATATTTTGGAAAGAAAAAAAAAAAACAAGGAGCAGTAAAGCAAATAATTTGCAAAGCACTCTAGTGTCAGTTTGAGATCTGGAGATAGAGTAAAATCATTGATAGGTCATACTCCTGAATGTTTCAGAATCTGTTTTTATTTTACAAACAACACCCAAGGTCTATAAATACAGTGGCGTTGTGTTATTACTGAGTATTGAACTGTGTTGAGATGTGAGATTCTGTTTTCTTGTTATACTTTGCTTATTTGCCCAGTTACTAATACTAGAATGAGACTCTATTGATTTATTCTCAAGTTATAAATAAAGGCTGCCTGTTAGTATTCAGGCAGAGCTTAGATTTCAGTTTGAAATTTTTAAATCATCCAAAGCATGGATAGAGGAAAAGTTGCTAACTCATTTCCTTGTTTAAATATTGTCCTGTATTGTACTTAAATACATCTCTGTACACAACTTATTTCAGTACAAGGTGGTGGATGCCTAGACCCTCTTTAGGTAGTATTGGGCACAAAGCGGGAACCAATATTTAAATAAAGTGCCAGTATATTACAGGGCACATTCACTCACACTGGGCCAATGCAGAGTCAACCTGATCTGCATATTTTTGTGAATTAGTACCCAGAAAACCCCAAACAGATAATGGGATAGTTGTGCTAATTTCTCAAATGTTTTTTCCTGAGAAAAAGGTGAGAAGCATACATGTGTATGGCATAGGAACATTCAAATGTGTTTGTGTTATTCTAGATGTAGAAAATAGTTGGATAATCAACTTAAGGATAATGTTTGCCAAGGTCAGATATGAATTTTAAAATGGCTTAAAAATAAAACACTTGAGCCACAGATTTTGGGACAACTGGGAAAAGAGGTTTCCTGAAGGAAAGACCTCAGCAATTCTGGCTTCTTCTCATTTTCTTGCCATCACTATTTCTTATCAAAGAGGCAGTTGGTTCCAGTTTGAACAACCTCATGAAGAATCATGGAGTACATCAGTGGGTGGTCGTAAGTTTCCAATGAACAATGTTGATCTGACTTATCTTAAAGTAAACCTCCGGGGTGTCTTGAACTGGTTCTGTTGACCACCATGAGATGGGAGTAAGATTTCTGAAGCAATGACACATGCTGCGGAGCTGGAGAATGATGGCTTTAATACTGGTCGCCTTTGCTTCAGTAAGAAATGCTGGATATGGTGCAAATAGCTTATCATGAAGAATCCAGCAGTTGAGAATTGGGAAACCTGTTTTTTTCTGCTTAAAAGTGTATTTGTGCCTTGAATACTTTTATTTTTTAGGTTTTGAGGATTTGATACTTTTAGAAATTAATTTTAAGGTTTTATTTTAATTTGAGGTTGAATTCTATGTCTTTTTTTAAAACAGTATTTCATTTGTTTCATCTTTTCATTTAAATTTTAACTGCATCACCTCACCATTTTGATCGTTGGGTAGATGATGGTTGCTATGAGATCTTGCCTGTTTTCTAAGGCCTGCCTTCCTGATTTAAGCTGATAAACTACAGTGCAGCAGGGTGAGCTGCTTTGTCCAAAATACAGATTCGACCACTTTAACAAGTGCTCATTGGAACTCTTATTTTCAGTATTCAGGTATTGACTCTTCCTTTTTGATTTTTGCCTCATCTTTATGTAGGCAGTTGACTGTATTAATTGTACAGGATTTTTGGTGAACTTACAATTCATTCCTGGTAATGATTACAGGGAAACCTCTGGCTTAGAACAACCTTTTTAATTGTGATTTTATCACTAGCTTCCAAGATATAAATCTTTTGTTTTATTTCTTCTGTTTTTTTAACTGTGTTTAACATTTGAGCAATTCCATCTAATAAATAGTGCCAGCAGTCAAACTGGGGTAGTTGGTTTGGGAAAAGAATGGCAGTGGGTGTCTAAGGTATGGATCGTTTGAGCTGTTTTACATTTTTCATTACTGGCATAACACCAACAGTATGGGTGCTGGAGGATTTTCAGGTAACAATAGCATATGTGTTATTTAAGGACAGGGCTGTAATTGTTGTATAATGCTAAACAAATATGCTGCATTTATGAAATAAAACAACTCACAACACGTGTACCAGACATACACCAGTAAATTCAAGAAAACAAAAAACAGAAAGCTACAAAATCTACAGCCAGATCTGGGGTGACTTGCTCAAAAGAAAAGCTTAAGAAACTATTGTCTCTCACTCTTTCTCTCTATCTCTCCCTCTCTGCCATTTTAGACTCTGGCTTGTCTTCCACCCACCATTGAGTCCTTAACAATGTTCATCTACTGGGTTTCCAGTCCTCTAGTGTCCTGTGGAAATACTGTATTCTTCTTTCCTACTGTTTTAATTGTGTGTATCTTGTGTGTCTCTGCTTGTTGACTATCTGGGGATCTGGTACATTTATGAGGCCGATTAGTTCTGCTAGTGCCCTTCCAGTATGTTGACTACTGTTGCTTGCTTCTCACTATCCTAAAGCTATGTCGGACCTTATCCTTACCCTCTCCTTACCCATTCCTACCCTTTTTTTAGGTGGTAATCCTTTGTTCACCCACCACAACTGTTATATAATCAGAGCTAACTATATTATATTATACACGAATATGCTAACATGCAAAAGCCACAAAAACAATCATCCTCCATTTTCTAATCCATTTCTCCATGAAAATATTTTCTATGAAAAACAAATACAAGATAGCAAGAGCTTGCTGCTTCAGTAAGGTTGGCATGGTGACTCAGCAGGCTGTCATGCTTACTGTGGGAAGTTTTCATATTCTTCTCATACAATCCTAAGTTTTAACATTTTTTTGAATGCTCAGGTTCCCTATACTTACCACACAAATGTCAAGTTGGTATCTTTTTAGCCTCTCTTCACACACACACACGTGTGCCCTGCAGTGCAATGATGGTGCACCTGCAGTTTGCTGTATGTTGAAAGCATGTTGATGGCTGAAAATAATGTGCAAAGCAGGATGCAAATGGAAAAAAATGTTTTGACTATGGATCTACTTTCAGAAAAACTGTGAAGAGAGAAAGGAAAGCATGAGTCATGATCACTTGTACTTTTCTGATTTCTAAACTACCTTTGTATTTGTGGAATAGAATTTCTCTAGATGCACACACATACAAGGACATGCTGCTTTTTAGCCTCTACAAAAAGCACTATTTAAAATTGTATTGATTGATAGACAGGAGGGTGGTTGTTCATTTAACTGTTTAAGGACCTGTGTGGAACTCTCTGCCTATTAGGTTTAGGTTTAGGTTTTGTACATTAGGTTAACTGGCAACATTACATTTTTACATAAAAGCAAGAGCAACCTGCAGAATACTGGCCAGTTCATGCAGGAGTTAGCTGGTTTCTGCCTTGCATCTGATGCTTAGTGGGATATTGCTGCAGCTCCCTCATGACCTTGTTGTGGAAAAAGCAGGATTAGGAAGTAGATGGGTGGATGAATAGCAGAAATGAAAACTGCCTATAACCTAAGATCTGTGAGGCAGTCTGTTATGTCATGAAGCAAGGACACCATAACATCAGCCTTGAGGGACTTGTGGCCTTGTCCAGAAATGACAACAGTGTTTGAAATTTACAAAAATATTGTCACTTTTTTAAAGCACACATTCGAAGGTTGAAATACAAAGTTACAGAGCTTTGAAAAGGTAACAGAATAAACAGTAAAAAAGCCATGATCAGTTGAAGTGTTACATTACAATCTATCATTGTCATAACTCAATAAACATTTGCAAATAAATATTGTAAGAAAAGGGAAATGTTAGAAATAATGCTGATCTGAAAAAAATGTGGTACTTCAAGCTCTAAGGAAATTTCTTTTTTATGTGGTCATTTTTTTAAGTTTTACTGAAGAAACAACATTAAAAGAAAATGAGTGCAAAGCCCCATTAAACTGCAAACAAACTAAGAGACATTGGAATATATACATAATAAACTGTTGTATGAGCACCCATCCTGTCCTGAGAAATACTGTCAAAGCACAATGATTAGAAAGGTCCCTTTTTCAGAATATCAGTTATGGACTGCAATAACCTGAGTGTCTTTATATGTGGCATCATAATTCTTGCAGAAAACAGCTCTAAAATCAGCCAGATCATACAGGTTTGCTACACCAGTGTCCAAGAGTTAGCAGTACTATGGACTAGTAATAATTTAGCAGCCACATTACCAAGCAGAATTTTTTTTTTAAACAGGTGATGGTACATAACTTAGGGGTGTATAAAAAGTAGGAATAGATTGAAGTAAATTTGAGAGGGCATAAGAGATTTTAGATCAAAAGAAATGAACAAGAAGAAATGAACAGGAGGTGGTGAAAAAATGTGTAACATAACATATATATATGGTGTGACAAGTGTAGCGGGCATGCCAGCCACCCAACTCAACACAGACAGACGCAGGAGACACACTGATAAAAACACAGATGTTTTTATTTTTCTTCACCTCGTGGGAAACGTCTTCCCCATTTCCCACAGGCACAACACAGTCCCACTGACAACACAAAACTCTTTCCTTCTTTTCCTTTTCTCCTCTACTCCATCCCGGCAAGGTTCGTCTCCCTCCTTCTGACTCTGGCTCCTGGAGTAGTGGCTGCTGGCCCCTTCTATAACACCGCCCATAAGGATCCCAACAAGACTGCACCAAACTCCAACTCCCATGGAGCCCTGTGGGAGTCCTAGGCACCGCTGTAACCCAGGGGGGTTTCATCTAGTGCTCTGGGGGAGGTAACACTCTGGCCATGCTTGCTCCCCCGGTCCTCCCAGTGTGGAGGCGTCCTGGCTAGACAAGGGTTATACAATGGGTTTCATATATATATATATATATATATATATATATAAATATAAATATAAAAAGCAGTGAGCGCTGGTGAATAAGACAAACTGAAGCAGCACTTATCTACAGGATTATATAGTGCCTTTCATATCTATGTAATTATCTATCTGGTCATTCCACCTGCTCCCATTCTCCTTATCATAATGTCAATGCACATCTTAGCCTGTCCAGTACCAGACCCATAGGACAAATTCAGGCTAAAATGTATTATACCCTTTCCACCATGCTGCTCAATCTGATGCCAGCTTTCCTATTTCTACTATGCTCCAAAACTGCCCTAAAGATGTTTAAAGGAGCAGGTGCACCTGCCACCCAAATTTTATACTACACCAAGTCTAATCCAAATCTTATTCTGCCTCTGCTAATAGAGTACCCAGTCTTTGGCCATTTCCACTGTATTTCCCAAATCCACGTCATACAATCATAGTCATCTTGATTCTTCTCAAGTCTTGCATCCCAATTTATCATTTACCACACGCACTGAGTCATTCCCACACTAATTTTATTGTACACTTGTTGCTAGTCTACTCAGTCCCATCCAAGTTTGCCAAACTTACATCACCTGGGGCCTCATCTATAACGCTGTGCGTAGAATTCACACTAAAACATAGTGTATGGACAAAAATAGAAATGTGTGTACACAAAAAATTCAGATGCATAAAACTATGCATAAGCAACACATTTTCCCTTTATAAATCACAATTGATGTGAATATTAGTGTACTTGCATATGCCTACAGACTCACCCCGACTCCTCCGAGAATTATGCCTATTTGAATATGCAAATCAATATAAATAACCCCTTACATTCACTGTTTTGTTAAAAGACAATGGAAAAAGCACATGCGAAATAGAGGAATTTCAGTGAATGCAAAACACTTGGTGGCTTAAGCAGTAGTATAAACAACAAAGGGAAATTGATGGAGTGGCACAGCATGTCGAAGGCACTCAAAACTTCAAGTTCATAAAGTCGCACAGTGCCCGAAATAAAAAAGAAGTGGTCAAATATCAAAGCGAGCATGAAAAGGTGAGTAACAGCCCACTATCATACAGAAACATATTACCACAAAGAAAAAAAATTGACATAGTTAAGGACAAAAGGGCTATGTTAAGTCAAAATGTCAACTTTAATCTTGAAATTTCGACTTTAATCCCATTGTTTGTTTTTGTCATTACTGTAGAACATCATAAAACTTCATCTTAAAATGTATTTTTTATTTACTAGAGATTCTCAAACCCCCATCGTAACTAAAGTAGAATGTTAAATGCTTTATATTCTAAGTGTTCTGTAGCCCAGATGTTAATCACTATGTGCTTCTTAAACATGCTTACTTTTATGTCAACAGGAGCGTGCAGGCAGTGGTCACCACACATAATTTGTTATATTCATGATATTTACAGCTCTCTGGGCATTTTAGAATGCTAAGATGCATACTTGATATAATTTTCATGATGAAATGCATTGAAGCACATATTAAACATGTGGGGGGCACAGTAGCGCTGCTGCGCTAGTCCCAGCAAGCATCAAACAAGAGGCAGGAACAATCCCAGGACAGGGCGCCAGCTCATTACAGGATGAATACAAGCACACACATACACTAGTACCTTCAATTTAGCATCACCAAATTCCCCATTCTGTATGCTTTTGGAGGACACCGAAGCACGCTGAGGAAACCCACCAGGAAAAGATTCAAATTCTAGGCAGAGGAAACCTTGTAAATGACCCCCTTACTTGTGAGGCTGCAGCGCCACCATGTCTACACATGTTTAATTATTAACAGAATACAATATTTAAATGAAGTTAACAATTTATCTGTAAAATGTAATATACATACTTTAATGTCAATAAAAATTATACCAAGTATACATCTTAGTACTCTAACAGCACACAGCTCCAAGAGGATAGCTATTGGAAATCTAAATCGACTTAGAAGCCAACCATCATCATCTGTAAATATGCGCTCTCTTCTAATTGTTTCATTTGCAATGTCTTCTACAAGGGACGTTCAAAAAGTTTCTGCAATTTTTTTAACTCAATTTAGAATTTCAAAAACAAATTACATCACTTTTCTACATAGTCACATTTGTTTGTGTTGCAGTTTTCCCAGCGTCATACCAACTTTTTAATGCTCAATTACTACTCCTCCCGCCTTCACCATTTCAAACAAAATTGTAAAAATGAAGAAACTTTTTGAACGTCCCCCGTAACAACGCTAAAGCAGTCATGGTAGTTGGAATAGTTTGGCCATTCCATGCACCATTATATTGTTACAGGTTGATTCAAGTGCTTTAAATTTGTAAACGATAAGCCCCCGTCATGAATGCAAATATAAAAAGAAAGGCATACCTCACAGAAACAGAATCACTGCTTTAATGCTGGGTGCTGCCCGTTCACAAAACTGAGCAGAAATGTTAATACACATGGTCTAAGGCTGCCATGAAAATGTGTGTGGCATTATGCCAAGTTTAGTTTTTATACATCTCGATATGAGCGTGGAAACAGGCCAACGCAACACACCGATTATACATGAGGCCCCTGGTCACAAATTCGTTTTGTAAAATCCACAGACCCTCCACATCTTAAAACATAACTTGCCCCACTACTTGACTTGTACTACACAGACAGGACAAGTCCAATCTAAATCTTATTCTGCCTTTATGATCAGGATACCTATATTTCCTTGAACATAAATTTTGCCCTCCTTTCCTTCAGGTCTGAAAACTTCTTAATTACTTTCTGATTAAACAGACATTTCACTAAGCCTGCCAAAACAAAATTTGCCTCATACTATTGTCTAGATCAGTGTTTCACAACCTTTTTTTCTGGAGTAGCACAGTTTTTGTAACCAAAATCATCCCAAGACATACCACTGTCTTGCTAACCACAAACACATACACAGTATATCTCATACACTTACAGAACCGCCTGAGGGAGAAGTTGGTAAAAAAGGAGCTCCAAGATCAGCATTCGCAGGCATGGCACTTAGTGAACACTTTGGTAGCATCTGCAAGCTGCTTCACCCTTTTCTGCCTCAGATGCAACTCGTTTACCCTTCTATCCATCAGCCCTGTGATGCTCACTAACAACCACACACCCAGGGTAGATAAACTCTAGCAGCCAGGAGACACATCCGAAGTGCTCTAACATGGTGATTGTGAGCTGCCTTTATGCCAGCTTTGCCAGGTAGACCTATCTTCCTCAGACAAGTCTCGACCACCTACGGAGCTTGTCCCTGTCAGGTTTTGACTCAAGTACACTACAGTATTATTTCCATGGCACACCACTGTGTCGCTGCACACATGTTGAAAAACGTTCTAGATGACTGTGGCTACTTTCATGTCACTTGCATTCTTCAGAAAGATGTTTTAGGTCTTGTATCCCTGTCATTGTCCACAACACATCAGTACCAACACTTTCAAACAGCAAAGACGTAAAGAAAAAAAAGGCATTACTTACATCACATCCAGTTAGCCAAATCCGCTTTTCATAACAAGAACGGGCAAAAGTCAGTGTGTAAGCTTGCCCTTGATCACTTACCTGCTGCTTAATTCATAATTCAGATCGGCCCGTTCCAAAATACTTTATCTTCTTTTTCCATTAAGTGAATGATTTATAAAGGGGTGTTTCATTAAAGAAATAACAGAATTTTCTTGGATTTCCGAAGTTCCATTTGACATCGCCATTTCCCTAAAGTTGTAATCGCTCATCTGCAGTTACGTTAATGGCAGGTGTGAGCTATGAATCATTGATATGAACATGAAATAGTGCAATGACAATTGTCCAGTCACGTTAGATGATAAAACATAAAACAATACTAATTCAATGCCAATAAATGTGGGAGTATCTGTGGCGCATAGAGCTATATCCCTGGAAATATGTGAAAGCAACTAATTAAAGGGAAGCCTCATTTCACCAGATTGCCAAATGATCAAGGACTTACACACACTTTCATTTAGCTAGCTCTTCAATGAGTAAATATAGGTATTCACACAGAAATTAAACAAATACAATCAATTTTTAACAGATGTTGACACGCGTTGACATCAGGCATGTTTTTTTTTTTTTTTTGTTCTTTATTTCGTCTTATACAATTTCTTGTATTAGGAATTTTTTAGTTTTTGCATACCCCTTGGGGTCAGAGCGCAGGGTCAGCCATTGTACAGCGCCCCTGGAGCAATTGAAGGTTAAGGGCCTTGCTCAAGGGCCCAGCAGAGTAGGATCTCTGTTGGCAGTGACGGGGATTTGAACCGGCGCAGATCCTTAGCCTCAGAGCCACCACTCCGCCCTAAACGTTGTGCAAATAAACAAATTAATTTCATGATTATTTAACATTAACTAATTAATTTAAGTACAGGTTTTTAAAATGCTTGGGTGGGGGCAGCTGGTAGCAATCAACTCTTGTCACATAAATGTATCACCGTGGCATATCAGAAACCATAGCGTATCCTCTCCAGATCAGTAGAGCATAAACTGGGAAACAACTCTGTGGACAGTTCTCTTTGATGCCAAAAGCAAGAAATCTGCAGCAAAGACACAAAACACAGTATACAGTATACCATGCAGTGTATGCCCAGCTGTATACATGGGATAAACATGTAAAACACTTGATACACATATACAAGAACATTGCAATGCTGTCAGAAAGAAGGACCCACAGTCTCTGATATATGCATATACCATTTCAACCGGACACGTTTAATTGGCACATGGTGCAAGTAAGATTCAAGGCAAATACTAAGAGTATCAGACAGCTGGCTGAATCACGGCTATCAAATGAAAAACCCATTAACAGACACTGGGACATGAATCCAGCATATGCAGGCTTGAAAAGAAGAACATCCAAATAATAAAAGACTTTAAGAGGAACACCCTCTTAACCCCACATTACTAACCCACCCCTCTTACACCCATCTACCCCCCTTCCTCATTTGCTGTATATTGCCTTTGATTCCTGTATGTCTAGTCATTTTCCTCCAATGGTGACAGATGACACCTGATAGGTGTCGAAAGCTCAGGAATAAAAAATTATTTTACGATACATAATTAATTTTCTCCCTTTGTGGATTTATAGCTATACATATGCAAACTATATCACAGACCTTTACTAAATGGTACTACATAAATATATCATCACACACATGACATCACTTCTGATTCCAGTGCATCCAGTTACATCACTTCCAGTTCTGGCACCAATGACATCACTTCCTGTACTGCCTAATAAAGATGGCATCTTTACTACCATACCCTAAGTTCTGTTTTGGACTTGGATCTGTGAACATCCTAGTTTGCAGCCTTGGAACAATATATGGGTGGCTGCCCCAAACCTTCATGATGTCTTGGACTCATTTGTGTGACAATATATATATATAGAAATAGTGACGCCACCCTGACCACAAGTGTTTACCGCAAACAATGCCACGCAGACAAGATTCTACACTTCGCCAGCAATCACCCGGTATCTCATAAACGGAGCTGCATGAAAACCCTATTTAAACGAGTCCACACGCATTGTACCCTAAGTTCTTGTCTATAAGCCGGACTCATGTATTAGCCGGAGACCAAAAATCATACGAATTTTTAAAATAAAATCGTATCATAGATAAGCCGGACTCATGGATAAGCCGAACGTACTATGACCTATAACTAATAGAAGGGAGGGAGGTCAGTGGTCTCACTCACGCCCATTTAATTTCTTTAAGGGGGGAGAGAGTGTGAGATATTGGCGTCTCTCTCACTCCCCGCATGGCGCGGTTGGAGCGGCCGGAGCGCGTTCTTTCTGCTCTGGGCGTCGCCGAGTCAACACGAGCGCGTAGCGGTCATTTAAATTGTGATTTTATATGTAAGCATATTTAAATATATATCGCGGATTTCTGCGGACAATGGGTCTTTTAATTTCTGGTACATGCTTCCTCAGTTGGTTTGCCCAGTTGATTTCATACAAGGGACGCTATTGGCAGATGGCTGAGAAGCTACCCGGCTTACTTTTCTGTCTCTCTTGCGCTGACTATCTGTGATCCTGACGTATGGGGATTGAGCAGGGGGGCTGTTTGCACACCTAGACGATACGGACGCTCGTCTAAAAATGCTGAAAGATTATCTTCACGTTGCTATCTTTTGTAAAGCGGATTCCTGAAAAGACATGCTGCACAGTGCTTCGCATACTTAAAAGCTCGAAGGGCACGTATTGATTTTTGACTGAAAAACAAACTCCCTCTCTCTCTCTTTGTCTGCTCCTGATGGAGGGGGTGTGAGCTGCCGCCTTCAACAGGTTTGTGCCGCGGTGCTTCGCATACTTAAAAGCCAAACAGACATATTGATTTGTTTGCTTCACTCCTTTGAAGAGGAAGATATGTTTGCATTCTTTTAATTGTGAGACGGAACTGTCATTTCTGTCTTGTCATGGAGCACAGTTTAAACTTTTGAAAAAGAGACAAATGTTTGTTTGCAGTGTTTGAATAACGTTCCTGTCTCTCTACAACCTCCTGTGTTTCTGCGCAAATCTGTGACCCAAGCATGACAATATAAAAATAACCATATAAACATATGGTTTCTACTTCGCGGATTTTCTTATTTGGCGGGTGGCTCTGGAACGCAACCCCCGCGATGGATGTATAAGCCGGACTTATGTATAAGCCGATATTCTATTTTTTCATTTTCACAACTTTTTTCCTTAGATAAGCCGCGGCTTATAGACAAGAACTTAGGGTAATACCAAGGAAACAAAAACTAATGAGAGACGCTATCTGTTTCAACTTTTCACCTTGAACGGATACTCAAAATCATTCATTAATCGGAGTCTACACAGCAGGCGCCAAAGGAATCAGCATACAAGCGACGTACATCAGAACCCCCACTCCACCTGGCATTCACTCCCATACCACCATAATGTGTCAGAAGGCACGGCACGCACCCTGACCAAGTGGGGCATCAAAATAGCACATAAACCCACCAACAATCTGCGCATGGTCCTGTTTAATGCTAAAAACAAGAAATCGACAGCCGAAACACGAAACGCAGTTTATAGTATTCCATGCAATTCTTGCTCAGCTGTATACATAGGACAAACGTCAAAAAGAATTTCAACACGTGTACAGGAACATCGCAATGCTGTCAGAAGAAAGGACGCACTATCTTTGATATATGCACATACTAAATCGACAGGACACACATTCAACTGGGACAACGTGAAAGTAAAATGTAAGGCCAGTACAAAAAGCGCCAGAGAGTTGGCCGAGTCTTGGCTATCAGATGAAAATGCCATCAACAGACACTTGGACATAAACCCAGCATATGCCAACTTAAGAAGGACATATGCACTTTAATTTAACGATAAACCCCCCCCCCCCTTTTTGATCATACGGACTTAGTCACCTCCACCCACCCCCCCACCCCCGAATGTGCTGCTATATATTGCCTTTGATTCTTGTAAGTCTAAGCATTATCCTCTGATGAAGACCCCTGATAGGGGTTGAAAGCTCAGGAATAAAACTATTTTATGATACGTGATTCGTTTTTTCTCCCTTTGTGGATCTCCAACTGCATATATATATATATATATATATATATATATATATATATACAAATAAATATCTATATATATAATTCACTAAAGCAGCCGACCATGGGCAGGCAAGACGCAAGACATAGCCCCGCCCACCAACTCACCAAGCCCCGCCCACCAACAATTCACTAAGCAGCCGACCATGGGATATTCACGACAGAGCCACACCCATGGCAGGCAAGACGCAAGACAGAGCCACGCCCATAATTCACTAAGGCAACCCAAGCAGCCGACCATGGGCAGGCAGAGAGAGAGACACACACACAGGCGTGCGAGAAAGAGACACACACACACAGGCGCGCGAGAGAGAGACACGCACACACACACAGGCACGCGAGAGAGAAACACACACACACACAGGTGCGTGAGAGAGACACACACACACACAGGTGCGGAAAAGAGAGACATACAATATAATTCGCTAAAGCAGCCGACCATGGGCAGGCAAGACGCAAGACAGAGCCCCGCCCGCCACAGAGGGTGCACTGCATGGTGCAAGCCACTCATAAGCCTCAAGAATAGAAAGGCTAGATTGGACTTTGCTAAAGAACATCTAAAAAAGCCAGCACAGTTCTGGAAAAGCATTCTTTGGACAGATGAAACCAAGATCAACCGCTACCAGAATGATGGCAAGAAAAAAGTATGGAGAAGGTGTGGAACAGCTCATTATTCAAAGCATACCACATCATCTGTAAAGCACGGTGGAGGCAGTGTGATGGCTGGGCGTGAATGGCTGCTAGTGGCACTGGGACACTAGTGTTTATTGATGATGTGACACAGGACAGAAGCAGCTGAATGAATTCTGAGGTGTTCAGAGACATACTGTCTGCTCAAATCCAGCTAAATGCAGTCAAACTGATTGGGCGGCGTTTCATGATACAGATGGACAATGACCCAAAACATACAGCCAAAGCAACCCAAGAGTTTATTAAAGCAAAGAAGTGGAAAATTCTTGAATGGCCAAGTCATTCACCTGATCTTAACCCAATTGAGCATGCATTTCACTTGTTGAAGACTAAACTAAAGGCCCACAAACAAATAGCAAACTGAAAGCCGCTGCAGTAAAGGCCTGGCAGAGAATTAAAAAGGAGGAAACCCAGCATCTGGTGATGTCCATGAGTTCAAGACTTCAGGCTGTCATTGCCAGCAAAGGGGTTTCAACCAAGTATTAGAAATGAACATTTTATTTCCAGTTATTTAATTTGTCCAATTACTTTTGAGCCCCTGAAATGAAGGGATTGTGTTAAAAAAATATTTTAGTTGCCTCACATTTTTATGCAATCGTTTTGTTCACCCCACTGAATTAAACTGAAGGTCTGCACTTCAACTGCATCTGAGTTGTTTCATTTAAAATTCATTGTGGTAATGTACAGAACCAAAATTATAAAAAAAAGTTGTCTCTGTCCAAATATTTATGGACCTAACTGTACTTATCATGTACCTAGGCACTATTAACACTTTCCTCAAATTATAGGATATTAAGTCATAATATCTTTTTCTCATCCTCTTGTGACCCCTTTTAAACTGCACTACCCATCTATCTATCTATCCATCCATCCATTTTCCAACCCACTGAATCCGAACACAGGGTCACGGGGGTCTGCTGGAGCCAATCCCAGCCAACACAGGGCACAAGGCAGGAAACAATCCTGGGCAGGGTGCCAACCCACCGCAGGACACACACAAACACACCCACACACCAAGCACACACTAGGGCCAATTTAGAATCGCCAATCCACCTAACCTGCATGTCTTTGGACTGTGGGAGGAAACCGGAGCGCCCGGAGGAAACCCACGCAGACACGGGGAGAACATGCAAACTCCACGCAGGGAGGACCCGGGAATCGAACCCAGGTCCCCAGATCTCCCAACTGCGAGGCAGCAGCGCTACCCACTGCGCCACCGTGCCGCCCCTATCTATCTATCTTTTGTGAATTATGGCAGTTGGGATGGGTTCCTATCTATTACCTGGCTGCAAGGCCATGGCAGTGAGTTAGCACAAAAAAGGAAGCAAAAAAGCAAGATGTTCCCTGCCCTTGCCAGAAGACTGATAAAGCATGCCACTTTGCAGGATGGCACATTGGCTTCCTGGCAGGGGTAGACTGAGGACCCTTACTCAGCCAAGAGGCCAGTAGTTGGAAAGACAGGGGAAGACAACCTGGCAATGCTACATATTCCCCCGACATGCTATGCGGCAGCGTCCCTGGGTGACGCTACCTGTGCAGACACCCTCAAGACAGTTCTGGAGTCCCATAGTGCAGCCTTGTTGGGTTCTGTGGGTGTAGCCAGGGAATGCTGCAGGGCTACGTGATCACTGCTTTGTGGAACTTCTGTATGACATGGAAGTGCTTCCAAAGGGGTATGACCTAGCACCAGAAGTACTCCAGAGTATGATAAATGTAGCCGCTGAACTCCACCCAGGCACGTTAGAGTTAGGTGGAAGATGGGATTTGAATTGTGATTGTGTTTATTAAAAAGCCTTTATAAAGGTAATAATTATTACTAAACCTTGTATGTAGACCTGGGACTTGTGTCTGTGAAGTTGTGTCTGAGGTTTGGGGTGCTATAACACCCCATACTGGTTGGTCAGTCGGTCGGTCTATCTATCTATCTATCTATCTATCTATCTATCTATCTATCTATCTATCTATCTATCTATCTATCTATCTATCTATCTATCTATCTATCTATCTATCTATCTATCTATCTATCTATCTATCTATCTATCTATCTATCTATCTATCATATTGTTTTATTTATCCTACATTGTAATCTTGTTAATACCTTTGTAAAGATATATGAAATCTCCAGGTACTCCTGTTTTTGTCCCATATCCAAAGAGCATACAAGTTTGGCTAACTGACAAAGCTAAACTGGACCTTTGTGATTCAGTGTGTGACTCTGTGTGACTGTGAGATGCAATAAACTGACAGCTCCTTCTGGGGTTCGTTCCCAACTTGTGACAAATCTGGTCATTCACACATTGTCTCCCTGTGTCCTTGAAGTGGATAAACAGGTCAGAAAAATAAATGCATAGCTGTTTTCGTCATCCACACATTCATATTTGGGTTTGCCTGTCTTTGAGCAACTCTTAGCACTTTTCTGTGGTGATTAGAGGTAGTAAATTTAAGTAGGTTTTGCTTCCCGGCTTAGGTAAGGTTCACTCAGCAGCAAACGAGGAGACTGTTGTAAAAAAATTTAAATGTTCTTTTTTACTATGGTGCAGCCGTTCTTTTTGAGCTACAGATCTTTTACAGAAATTATAGAAAAACAAATGGCTACTGTTTCATAGAAGACTACAGTAGGCTAGTTCCCCAGGGCAGCAAGTTTCCATTCCTGCCACACACTTAATAAGATGCTGTGTCAGGCCTGAGCTGCACTTATTGCTTAAATTTCATTTTCCTATTTCTTTTTGATGGGAACATAAATATTAAAGTCGTTTGTTTCTTAAGGGCAGTTCATAATTTTTGCCTATGCAGATCTACATGCAAAGACAAAATGGTGCTATTTTGACATCAGTCTGGACAAAAGCACATTTTCAGAAAGTTGTCTACAGATTTTTTTTGTCGGTACAAAGAGGTCTGCATTGACTATTAATAATAAAATCACATACTACAAACATAAATGTGCATTGTACAGCATTTGCAGACTCAAAAATGAACTAATAACCATTCGCTCCGTACATATGTGTAGGCTTGTGAACTTCTTATCTGCTGAATGATGTACTCTTTTTATATGGTTTGTAAAAAGTGTCATTAGCACTCATACACAAATCATTGTGATCCATTTTGTTGGATGCCTAAATAGTTCTAGAAAAGCAGACTATATGTGAATAGGGGAAGTGAGAGAAAAATTACTCCTTATCTTCCATTCATAAGAAGGCACTGTTTTCTTTTTTCTGCACTTTTACATTGGAATGGAGCTTTTTGTATAATGAAGTATCTGTTCATTGATTTTTCAAACCCATTTTTCTCTCAAGGAGTCACAGTCTATCCAGGCAGTATAAGTCCCAGGGCACAAAACAATTCAGGATGACATGCCAGTTTGTTGCAAGACACACTAACACACTTCTTTACACAAGCTCAATTTAGAGTTGCCAGTTAACCTAATGCCCACATCACAGTTCCATATTTGTAAAGAGAATAACCAAGTGCTGTAGTTGGAGAAAGAATAAACAAACTCTAACCAGAGAGTGACAAGTCTGGCTATGAAACCCTGGTCCCTGGAGTGAAAAATATTTGTAGTAATAATGTGTTACCAACAGTATATGAAATACCTGTGGTAATCATGGGGCTGCCTTACTGTTTAGAGACCCAAAATGCAACCTAAGATAACCATTTTATTATAAGTAAGGCTAAACTAGAATTCTTATTTCCTCTGACAGTTTTATACACCAAGGGATACTGAATAGGGCAATGGCTGCCTTATTTATAGTGGAACCTTATGCCAGTTGTAGTCCCGGGCACACTATTATATGTTTTAAAGATTAAACTTCTGGGACTTCTCAAAATTAAATTTTCTGTCTGTCAGTAATGATAATAATAATGAGATTGTTCAGATTCCAACCCCTCAAGAGCCCACTGTATCTTGCACCATGGTCACTAAGCCACTGTGAAACTGCAATTAATTTACAGATTAAAATATGTTACTGTGGTAAAAACAAAAGACATCTAATTTCTACCACCTTACTAAAACAAAATTGTGATTCTTTAAAATGTATTACTTATAAAAATTGTTTCAGCAGCAGAATGTGTGCGTGATTTTCTTTCCAATTCATTTTTCTTCTTTTATATTTCCCCTTTTTTATTTGCCAACACTAAATGTGATATTTGTAAATTTGCTTGAAGGAAGAAAAATATCATTTGTTTCCCTTCCTTCTCTTTATCTTTTCTCTCAGCCAAATAAATAATTTTTTTTTCCAACTATGAACAGAATGCTCATCATCTGTTCTCTACCTTCAGTTCCCCACTACCTCTTCATCCATTTCACTTAATCTTTTTCACTTCATCACTTTGGATCTTTTCTGACTTTTAGGATTGAAAATATACAGTACAGAATAAGAACAAGACTCCTACAGCCTCCTTTATCTCTACTATTGACTGCTTTTCTCTCTCATGTAACTACCTCTGACTTTTCTGACCTGCCTTTTAACCACATATCCACCACATTGTCAGCAGACCTCATTTCCACACATCTCCTTCACCCCCTTGCTTGTAACTTGTTTCCATACCTTTCTGACTTGTTCATCTCCTTTGTCTTTTCTACAGACTTCAAAAAAGGTCAATTGACCCCATTCTCGAAACTCCTCAGCATTTGGCTGCAACTGACAACTACCACTCAGTCTCTCGTCTTCAATTTCTATCAATTACAGCAGCAACACATAACTCTCTCCTTGTTATTAGCAGACTGCATCCTACAAAATCCTTTACAATAGTGGTGCCCAAAGCTTCTGGCCTCGTAGGCTGACATGTAATTTGTAAGGAGTGAAGTGGACCCAACAGGCCTTGCCTATTATAATGGTTCTTTCTATCTGTCTCTTCATGTGTTCTAGTCCATGTCTAGTTTATAATCTAGTGTACTCAAGATTAATAAAGTTTGATTGAACTAGGAGTGAGTAAACTGATGAATAAGTTAAATGGCTGTAGTAAACCTGATTTATTCAAAATTATGAGCTGAATAACAAACTATTAGTTAGTTCAATTGTAAATTATGACAAAACACTGGCAGCTCTCATTTTCTGCCTCAGACCTGTACAGCCATGACAGTGTTCTACTTTTATTCCTATGCCTCATCTAATGACATATCCTCAATAAGTCAAGTTATTAACCGCATGGGCAAATGTGAACATTTTATTTTATTTAGTAATATATAAAAAAGCTCTTCCAGTTATTTTAGTGCTATGTTGCTGCCAGCTCTTGTTGTCTCTTCTGTATATGTAAACCTTTCAATAAGTGTTTGCTGTAGAAACCTGCATCAGTGAGGTAGTCTTGCGGGACTCTACTTAAATCTTTGCTGAGTGAGATATAATTCTATTGCTGACAGTGTAAATGTGAGGTTGAGAAATATGATACTTTTTTTTTTATTTTTTTCAGCTCCTGCATATGTAAATCATTGTTTTTACACTACGCCTTGCTGTTTTAGGAATGCAGACATCACCATGGGCATTTGTATTTGTCTGAAACTGCTGTAGGCAGAGGCAGCTAAAAAGAGAACCACGAATGTTGGAAAGTGTTAAAAATAGTAATTTTTAAACTATTAAAATAATGCAAGGAAATCCAACATAAAGTACTGAGAGTTATTTTCAATTTTTGGTGATGAGAAAGTAAATCTGATGCCTTTTGCTTTCTACATCCTACAATTTTACTATTATAACTGACTTAAACCTAACATGTCAAAGAACAAACTAAGCCAAAATTCACAACCTCCCCAAAGTGACAAAAAGCCTAAAATTCAAACAATCCACAATGTGTGGCTTTTATCTGTCAGAATATTTGACAATATGATATAGTCTTTAGCAAAGGTTTTATTGAAATTGCATAATACACAGTTGACACTTAAAGGCATACATTCAGATCTGAGTCACATGTGAATGTGCAAAAGATATGCACAACATAATGGTCTTGAATGTGTAAGAGTATAGATAGATAGATAGATAGATAGATAGATAGATAGATAGATAGATAGATAGATAGATAGATAGATAGATAGATAGATAGATAGATAGATAGATAGATAGATAGATAGATAGATAGATAGATGAACCCAATTTTGCCTTTTTGTTCTTTTTTGCCCCACAATTACTGCACAGTATAATCCAAGGGATCCATTCAACCTTGAAGAATTGCTGCAGATTGTCGTCCCTTCCTTTTAAAGAATCACCACTGATCCTCATCCCGTTCACCGTTGGAGATTTGCTGCTGATTGACGTCCCATTCACCCTTGGAGAATTGCTGCCAATCTTTATCATGTTGACCCTTTGGAGATTCACAGCTAATCGTCATTCCATTCCCTCTTGCAGAATTGTTCTGGGTTTGGGGGTGACATTTTCCCCTTGCTCACAGCAACCCATCTCAAGGCATTCTGCAAACTGTTGGTGACCAAATTTTCCAAAGTTTCAAAAGGTTATAACCCTTTGATGAAGCAATCCCTTTTCAAATGCTGCCATTTATCTGAGATCTCAGCAGATTCCTCTACATGTCTCGTTTGTCATTGTTCTGATGATCTGCATTTCAGCTGAAAGTTTTTTTTTCGTAGGTAAGGAAGACTGTTTATAGCATCTCAGTGCCTTCCAGCTGGCAGGCTAGGCACACTCTTGCCTATTTCTGAGACCAGCCTCTCCTGCCTCTGTCAGTTTTGACAAAATATATGTGTCCCTGCCACTCTCTGTCTTTTCCACCACTTCTAAGCAGTTATGCATACAGCCAAGTCACTAGAAACCTTGTCCATTTATTATCTGAAAAATGCATTTACACATAAGACAGGACATTAAAAAAGACAAAAAAAATCTACAAAATCTTGTGATTCTTCACCCCCATGACAGTCAGTGAATTGCAGTCATTACCTACAGCATAATGGATCTTGTTAACATTGTAAAGATGTATGTGTACGTTTCCAGTGTCTCCAGTCTTATCCTGTTTAAAGTGATTCATGCTTTACTCATTCATCCAGACGTTTAAATAATTATTCCAAATTCAAATGTCTTTTCTAATTAAATTTGAACTTTTTTTAACCCTAGCTCAATTGTTAGCGTCAACGAAAAAAATACACACTTGTTAATATATACATCTTAATCTAGTTTTAGATACAATTAATTGCAATCAATGACAATCAAGTGTAGTTGACAGGGTGACATTCAAGTTCAAGTTAAAATGTTTTGACTAATGCCATGGGTCTATTAGAATTCTTCTTCATGAGGGATTGTATAGGAGGAAAACAATGAGAGGCAGAGTTTCAAATACACATTCTTGTTCAGTCAATTTCAACATGCCAGCCTCAGGTACTTAAATGATGATAACCTAGACAGGTATTTTATTATAAATCCTCTTAACCCATAAGACAAGTTGAGTGGTAGAAAATTGATCAGCCTCATTTTGATTTTCAGTACAATGCCCTAGCACTTAGGCCACACTTGCTGGATAAAGATGAATATTAATTTATTCTATTCAAGATTTAGTTTATTGGCATTAGCATCGTGGCTTATATTACATTTATTTATTTGGCTGACACCTTTATCCAAGGCAACTTACAACATTTATGACAGATTTGTTTTAGTTTTCCAATTGGAACACAGGCAGCTCAAGTGACTTGTTGATAGTCACACAGTGTCAGAAGTGGAGTTTGAACCCACATCATCAGGGTTTGAAGTCCAAAGCATTAACCACTATACCACACTGCCTTCAAAAAATGAAAAGAGAAGATTAAAAAAAACACATAAAAAAATGAGAAAAACAAAACCAAATAAAAATTCCTAAAATAAACCCAATATGCAGAACTTTGAATCACAAACCAAATCAGAATTAAAATGTAGAGACAATTCTTAAATGTATCTACATATGCTTATATATGAACTACTACTAATGAATTTTCTGTAAAAACTGTAAATATGGGTTTTCCTTAGATGTATTGAGGAATAATCAACAGCATCAACATCAAAATAAAATAATAAAACAGTGATTATGAACATGATTTACACAAACATAAATAACACAGACCTCTGGATTGCTTTACAAAAAGAATTGAATACCAATAAAAAGACAATATGTAGCAAGGCTCTTCTATGAAATGTCAGAAATACCATGCACATAGACATCTTGTAAATATTTCCAGATAAATATTTATAATCAAAAGTCATCTTATGTAGGCCAACACATTTTGAGCCAAAGCTCTTCATCACGGCTTTGTTATATGAAATGAGAAAAGTACATTTATAAACATCAATGACCAGATGTCCTTCAGGGACCATGCTGCTATGGTCTCTTGGTCTTACGGATTTCACTTTATAAAATATTTGCAAGATCAGACCGTGTCTGTCAGAGTATGCAGTAGAGCTACTCATCTAGGCTTTGGTCTTGTCATGTCTGGAATACTGCAACTCTTTGCTGGCAGGTGTACCAGCTTTTGTCACCGAGCTGCTACAAATGATTTAACATGCAGCATTACTCCTGGTGTTTATTCAGCCGAGGAAGGCACACATTACTCCTCTTTTCAGATCACTACACTGGCTTCCTGTAACGGCACAAATTAAGTTCAAATCTTTGATACTTGCCTACAGAGTAGTCAATGATTTAGCACTTATATATACAGAGACACTTGTGAGGTCCTATGCTCTTTACTGCCATTCAAGTCTGTTGATGAATGGTGTCTGGTGATGCCACCTCTGCGTGGCATCAAATCTCATTCCAGGCTCTTTTTTGTGTGTAGCTCTGAGATGGTGGAACAAGCTGCCTGTCTCCATTCGAATGTCTGACTCCATTAGTGTGTTTAAGAAGCATTTCAAGACTCTCTTGTTTGGGAAATTTCTGTTTAATTGTCTGTTAGGTCTTTGTAACCTATGAATTGTAACTAACTTGCATTTTGTTCTGAGTTCTCAATTCGGAAAGTGTCTTGTGTCCCTAGAATGATGTTTCCTGGATTATGTTGACTTCTTTTGTATTACTGGGAAAAAAATGTATGCTAAGCAAATAAATGTAAATGTAAAATTCAACAATACAATCTCATGTCTAGGCCTCAGAGTCAGGTTTTTTGATGCTTTTTCTTATTATGGTTATGATCCAAGACATCTGGCTATAATTAATCTGTAATAAAAAATCATTCAAGTATTATAGATATATCACCAAGGATTTGGCACTCCAGAGGTCTGTGTTATTTATGTTTGGGTAAATCATGTTCATAATCACTGCTTTATTATTTTATTTTGATGTTGATGTTGCTGTGTATTCCTTAATGCATCTACAGAAAAATCATATTTACGGTTTTTACAGAAAATTCATTAGTAATAGTTCATATTTAAGCATATGTAGATAAACTTAAGGATTGTCTATGCATTTTGATTCCGATTTGGACTTTTTCTGGGTTTCAGGTGTATGCTTTTGGTTTTGTGATTCATAATTGTGCATATTAGATTTATTTTAGGAATTTATTTTTTCTGGCTTTGTTTTTCTCATGCTTTTTGTGTTTTTTTCTTCACTTTTAATTTTTTTGCTTTATATTTTGTTTAATTGATCAATAAATATGTTTCTTTTCTGACTTAATTAATTGGTTACTAATTGTTTAATAGAGGAATTGGGTTTGTGGTTTATTTGTGGCAGGGGTAAGCAATGTCGGTCCTGGAGAGCCGCACTGGCTACAGGTTTTCATTCCAACCCAATTGCTTAATTATAAACCAATCCTTTCCTGTCTCAGACCTTATTTAATGTTATGGCTTGTTAGTCTGCAATGTAAGGTTCTTATATCGTAGATTTTTTCCTTTCCAAGGATATCATCAAAATGATTTGAAACCTGTCACATTTTCTATTGAGTGTTTTAATAAATCAAACAGTGCATAATGAACGCACAGAGATGTAAATCGATACAAGCTAGATGGTGTACTGCTGACTGCTTTGTCATTTACATCTTATTGCTAATAAGAAGCCATTAAAACAGTGAACGCAGCTGTTTAAGATTGAAATAAGCAATCAAGGGTGGGGAACCATAATAAATAAGACCACTAAAATGAAGCATCAAAATGTCACTTGAGCTGTAAGTGCTTCTTCATCAACAGTAACTGACTTCTCATTAAGAAACTGGGTTGGAACAAAAACCTGCAGCCACTGCAGCTCTCCAGGACCAACACTGCCCACCCCTGAAGAGGTTTAAAGACTTTTCTTTTTCTAATACGCCAATCCTGACAAAATGTCAGAGCCGAAAATAAAACCTTTTCTGATCAGGGTTAATTGAGAGTAATAGCAAATGGCAGCGAAAGAATGAAAAAAAAAATTTGGGATGAGATATTGGCACAATTTAGCTATTAGCTAGACAAACAAACTTAATGGAATGAATGGTCTCTTTTGTAATTTTAGATTTATATAATCAGATGATGGACCTTCAGAAAATTTTTGAAGTTAGCATGGGAAACTCTCAAAGGATAGATAGATAGATAGATAGATAGATAGATAGATAGATAGATAGATAGATAGATAGATAGATAGATAGATAGATAGATAGATAGATAGATAGATAGATAGATAGATAGATAGATAGATACTTTATTAATCCCAAGGGGAAATTCACATACTCCAGCAGCAGCATACTGATACAAAAACAATATTAAATTAAAGAGTAATAAAAATGCAGGTTAAAAAAGACAATAACTTTGAATAATGTTAATGTTTACCCCCCCGGGTGGAATTGAAGAGTCGCATTGTTTGGGGGAGGAACGATCTCCTCTTTCTGTCAGTGGAGCAGGACAGTGACAGCAGTCTGTCGCTGAAGCTGCTCGTCTGTCTGGAGATGACACTGTTTAGTGGATGCAGTGGATTCTCCATAATTGATAGGAGCCTTTTGCAACCCAGGTTAAAGGCACTAATTTAACAATAGTCAAAAGTAAAGTAAAGCAGTTCTTTCTAGTTTTACAAGGTCTGACTTTGTCTTTGGAGAGCCTTTTCCTGAGTCATTAGGTCCCTCTATGAAATCTGATGAGGTTAAGAATAATTAACTTCTTTCAAAATCTTGCAAAATTTCTCCTTCAGTTTCTCTACTTCTACAAACCTTTCCTGCATTGATTCAAAGAAGGAAGTCACATAGTATTCCCATTAGCAGAGACTCCCTTCTAGAAGAAGGCATTCCAGAAATCCATGATATTCCACCAAATGGGATCAAGAATTCTAGTCATAAGGAGTCATTCCAAGGAAACCAGTTGTGCCGACCATTCCAGTAATTCCTACATTTAAGGGGGAGTTCAGAGGAGAGAATTTTTGGAAGACAACAAAGTTGCTAGTCCACTTACCCAAAATTCTGCAGACTTCTTTCTCCATCTAGATTTTAATTAACTTCATTTGATTTGATTGTTTTATTTCAAGATTTGCTCATCCTGCAAGCTAGATTTCTATTTTCAGACAAATGACGAAGCCTTTTAAGGCTTTTGCACAATTTGCTATTTACGAATCTTCTCTTCTTCCTCTTGCTAAAAGAGAACTTGGTGACTCAGGAACATTATTTTATTTTCTACAAGCTGTGATAGTAATAATAACATCAATAACAGTAATAATTCAACGTCTGGCAAGAATAGGAACATTAAGAAAATATACAAACAGGATACAATATGGAAAAAAAAACATTTTTGCTCTAAATCATTTTGTGCATGCACTGGTGTGAAAGTATCATATGCAAGACTGAAGGAATTGGAATGGGTGATGAAAGAACTTTTTTGAAAGATGTTTTTCCAGCCCCTATTTTTTTTTTCATTTCTAAGAAATGCTTTACTTAAGAAAACAATTTACCATGGAAATGAATATATAAAATTTTTGTTAAAACTGCACAATGCTAAACTTGGGACAATAAAAAAAAAAAAACAGCAGTTCTTAATCTATTCTTGGTAAAGTTTTCAATATATTTTATTGTAATTTTTTATTTTTCATAATCATTTGTTGAATTTGATTGTGAAATATATTTTTATATGTGATACATTTGATCTGATATTATATCAGTGGTATCATCTGTGAAATTGTTATACTGTAGAAGTTCCATTGAATTTCAGAGTTTGCGTAGTTGTCCATATCATCAAGCCTAGGAAAGCTTACTAAAAGCTTACTAAAAGTTTAGAAAAATATTCCCATTTGTATATTTCTCGGTTCTTGTGCAGGCAGGTTCACATGACACCCAGTTTGTAAATTATATGATAGCCCTAAAACAGTATCCCAGAGTAAGTAAGTTGTGGGGATGAACTGAACTCAAGGTTTTACTGTCCAACATTTCTGCTACCGTGTCACACTGCTCATCACATCTTAGTAAAATACTAGCAAAAGGAAGAATATAAAGTCAGGAACAACATATAGCACACACTGAAAAAGCCCATGATTTTAAGACTGCCTTTAAAAGACATTATACAGTATATCCTGGTAAAAGATTATGCCTCATTTACTTAATGATGTTACCTCCAGGGAGATAATGCATTCAACGACTATAACACAGCACTTGCTATTTTTATGCCATGTTAACAAAAATGCAATACAGTCTTTAGAGGGATACTGTATGCATTAGACTAGCCAAAGCAAACCATCAGAAGCTTTAAAATGAGAGTCTGTTTCACTTAAAATTAAAGTGTTCATTTAAGAAGCATCTCAAATGAGGTTTGAGTTTCTATGGAAAATAATTTGGTCATGGACTATTCTGCAAATTATATTTTGAAAAATGTAAGTACACCAGTAGTAAAGAGATCACTATCAGCAGAACGTTGCAAGATTTTTCTTATGCATAAGCTCCTTTCATTACACTCATTACAGGTATATTACTATGCCTATTGTGCCAATAATAAGAATAGCCACATTTGCTCAGGAATGTACAATGTAAGTGCTTGAGATGTTTAGAATGAAGACATTTGCATCTCTTTGAGCTAAGCATCTATCTGTTTACCTGCCTTTAAGGGGTAACTGCTAGGTTTTACTGCAAAGGAAATTGCAATGCAATTTTCTCTGTGTCATTATAAGAGCAGCAATAAATTTTACTCTATAATGAGTGCCTACTATACACAGTTTGCTTTATTAGCATTATAGATATTGATGCGTGAATCTATGTGTCATTTTTTTCTGTTACTTCAAAAGAAATGTCCTCTGCCTAAAATACATTAAAATTGACTTTTTATGCTATGTTCATGTTGGCTGTGGTGGTGCTAGCTTTTAGTTTGTGTTTTGGAACACAAAGTACTAAAGGCTAATTTGTCTAAATTAAAACCTGCTTGCCCCTTGGGTTTAGGTATACAGTCTTGAAAACCCCACCAACTGAATGGGGTGGGTAACAATCTTAACATCTTCTACTTTTCCATCTACCAGCCAGAGTTTATTCTTTCTGTCGATTGGCTTTTAGACTAATTTTCTTCCTTCCTCTATGTTAAATTGTTTATGTGGTATCTTTAAAGAACTCCTAACCAAGTTCCAGAGTCTTTTACTAAGTTATGATCAGGACCTTTTGTTACAGGGTAACAGGAATAGAACTCCCTCTAGAGGCATCTGTAAGTCTTGTGTATCCCTTGAAGTTCCTCATCTTCAAGGGACTTCCTCCACTACCCATTTCCCTACAGAGTCAAGTGGCCTCACATCTCTATGTCAGAAGCTGTATGATGTTCTCAATGGATGGGCAGGAGGGTACTGGCCTAAAGTTTTTCCGGTAATAACCCTATTCTAATGTCTGTTTGTGGCTTCTGGTAAGTTCTCCATAGCCTCTATTCCTTTGCTTTTGGCATTTGATAGGTCGGTAGTCCTCTATGATGCTGGGGAGAATCATTACACATTTCCTCCAATGAAGTCAGTCTATTATTTTTAGTTATTTAATATGTTTTGGTGTATTTATTTTTATCAATATCAGGGGACCTCAATCACAGTCCTGGAGGGCCGCAGTGGCTGTAGGTTTTTGCTCCAAACCAACTGCTTAATAAGAAGCACTTATTGCTCAAGTAACACTTCTGTTTCACTTTAGTTGTCTCGCTCGTTAAGATTTTCAACCCTTATTGCTTATTTTAGTCTTAAACAGACATATTCTTGGCTTTTAATTGCTCCTAATTAGCAATAACATGCAAATGACAAAAGAGACCAGCATTTCTCCATTTAGCTTGTTACCATTTACACCTGTGTGTAATCATGCGCTATTGGGTTAAATTAAATACTTGGAAGGAAATTGAAGAGGAAAAAGTGAAGGACTGAGAATTACTCATCTATTTTAGCCTTCAAATCATTTGGATGACATCCTTAGAAAGGGAAAGAAAATCCAGGATATAAGAATTACCTGACATAGCAGAGTTAAAGCACTAACAAGCCATGAAATTAAATTATTGGCAAGAATTGCTTTCTAATTAAGCAACCAGGTTAGAACAAAAACCTGCAGCCACTGCGGCCCTCCAGGACTGTGATTGAGGACCCCTGATCTATATATGTATTTGCATGTGAATTTCCCCTTGGGATTAATAAAGTATCTATCTATCTATCTATCTATCTATCTATCTATCTATCTATCTATCTATCTATCTATCTATCTATCTATCTATCTATCTATCTATCTATCTATCTATCTATCTATCTATTGACACTGTACAGCACTTTGGTCAATGTCTGTTGTTTTAAATGTGCTTTATAAATAAATTGACTTCACTTGTCTTGACTTGACATTCATCATGAGAATTATTGATGCCTTTGATGCATTACTGAACATTGCTCAAAAAACAATATTACAAAACCATCCTGGACCAGGCAAAACAAAGTATCATCCATCTTGATATGGTCTCATATTGGGGATTACCAGCCCAGTAAGACAGTTATGATTTCTAATGGCATATTGATTTCAAAGAAATCAGTATAACACCTGACATTCTGCTTCTGAGTTCACATCTATATGCTAAAGTATACATTTTGCACTGCCAGTACTCCTGCTGTCCTATGAGGTTAAAAATGGCAGCAAGGTGCTGGACTGGAACATAAAACAGTGACCGCAAAACAATAAACAAAGCAGGGGTCAAAAGACAGAAAAAAAAGCCTTAGCTTTGTAAATTGATTTGCAATGAACTAATGCCCAAGATTTTGTAAAGACCAATCCAGAAGCTTGGATGCCTTTGGTAGCACACTGCTGGTGGTTTCTAGTAGCCACTTTATAGCAATGGTCCACCATCTAAAACAACAATATGACCATTTGAACCTACCTAAAACAGTGTCAACTGCAAAATAAATGGTGATGCAGTAACATCACCAACATGATGAAAAAATTATAATGATATTAAAATATGGTGATCCATTAAGAATATGAGCATGCTCAAAAAAATCCAAAACATGACACCTGCCATACATTACTTCTTCCTCTTTGTTATCATATCAATGCAGGGCTTGTCCTTTCCCTGGAGTACAAAGAATAAGCTACCATTCAATGTAACTAAGGAAACATTTTTATACTAATGCCATTTTTGGGCTTTTTACCTCAAGTGTTGTCTTTTTTGTAACAGGCCTATAGGAAAAAGATGAAACATACATCAGATTGTATAATATGAGAATAATCTGCTCCGTGAGATGCAGAGTTGAGCAAATAATTCATATATAAAATACCCATTTAACAAAAAATGTGCAGCAGTTAATACTGTCTGTGTTTATATTGGATTAAATAATGACAAATTCCTTGTGTATTTTGATAAATATGCATAACATTACATAACATTCTTAAACCTTTCTAATTTAATTCATGGTCATGGTGGGCCAAAGCTTTGCAGCAATACTGGGGGAAAGGCAGCATTCAACCAATGACAGGATGTCTGTCTGTTACAGGGCCCTCCCTTGCACAACCTCATGCAAAGTCTCGTTTTGAATCATCAGCTAACCTAATGCATCCCCCCCCCCCCATGGGACTGCTGAAGGACAATCTAAATACATGGAGGAAAACCTACAAAGACACGAGAAGAATGGGAATACTCCACATGGACAAAACAATAAAACCAGCAATCTTTCCCACTGTCTAAAGCATGTTTTATTGATGAACAGCCATTAAAAGTATGATTTGGCCTCATTTAAATTATACAATTTTATGTGTCATTTCTTGTCAATAAACATTCACTTTCTTAGCATAAAATTCCTCTAGCCTGCCCTATGGTACATAAGAAATTTGACAAACAAGAGGAGACTATTCAGTCCATCAAGCCTGTTTGTTTAGTAAATGGCTAAACTGTCCCAATATCTCCTCTAGAACCTTCTTAATCAGGAGCATCCTGACTGGCTCTGCCTAAGTAACACGGGATGAAGAGTACGACAACATCAGAAGTAGCATGGACAAATTACCACATAAGCATATTTTAACCAGATTCCAATATTCAAATCCAGAATTATAAGTAATGATAAAAACAAGTAAGATCAATACAGATGTCAAAAACAGACAGTAAGTCTGGAATAATGTGACAAAAGAGAGAAACATACTTAAGAAGCAAAGGTGCAATTGTGACACAAAAATTAAAACAGATTTTACCAAACTTTTTCACCAAATTTTACCACAAAATCCAGAAAACTCACCAAAAGCTGAAATGGACAATGACTATGGACAGTAAGATGGTTTAATTATGCACATCTCTTCTGTCTACAGAATAATTACGATCTCATTACAGCGCAGGGTTAAAGGCAGATTGCTTGTGGAGAGATGGGTGAGAGTCAGAGCAAAATAAGAATCCCAATATCATGGGACAGTACAAGTCGGAAACTTACAGTTGTGCTGACACAGATTCATTTGCCTAAAGTCCATGTCCTGTTATTATAATGAGTTGCACTCGGGTACACTATTTTCTGAGCTCTCTCCTCAAAAATGACAAGCTGTCCGATTACCTAAATCATACTTTCTGTTGGTCCGGCCTTTCATGATACTGAAGCCTGAAATGGCTGTTGGAATGATAGAAATGGTAGAACATAAGACTATGACCCATCTGTCAGCATTTTGTTGCATGTTTTCTGCTGTAATCAGACATAATAATAGACTCTCTGCACTTCATATAGAATGTAAGAGATAATGACATGACCGAGGTTATTAATTTTTTTACTATAAATCTGTTTTGGTCCGATAAGGAGAAATGGCCAGTTTCTATTTCTAACACAATTCACTTTTTATCAGTCCTTTTTTATCTTCCATTAGACTACACAGAAAACCACTAAATTAAATTATATTGTCTCCTTCTAACATTTGAAATAGTTTTTTTTTGTTCTTTGTTTTTTTGAAACTATGAATATTGTTGTCACCCTCCTTGTAGGAATACTTTATATTGGCTATTAGTAAAAACAGCTCTACTACTTTATCAAAAAAGAAAAAAATTAATACAATTTCCTTTTAGACAGGTTTGGTATTCCTTTTATGGGGGTTCTCCTATCAACACACGGTTCTGCTGTAAAGCTCTGGATATCACCAAAAAGATCAAAAGAGGGCAAAAAGAGGCAAAAATTGAATGGATTGCAAGCCAAAATCATGTCATTAAACAGAGAACATCACAAGCAAATTTGCAAGAAATACATTTTTTCTTTTATTGTGTTTTCTGGGCATAACATACACCTATTATGACATTTTCATCCACAGACTAACTTTGACATTGTGACACAATTTTATCAATTTTGTTTATAGCAAAATGCTTTGTGCTTGCATCTGTTTAAGTAGGATTTTAATTTAACTTGTTATTGTCTGCGTAATGACATTTTTACTTTTCCCTGTTTTGGCAGTGCTAAATAATGTACAGGTAAAATACCTTGAGGAGGGCTTGATTGTATTCTGATAAATTATTCTTTACATTTTAATTTCTAGATCCCTGATGTTTTCAAAAGCTTACTGGTAATTTTTGATAAATAACAGGTAAAGTGGTGATAGCGCTGCTGCCACGCAGTAAGGAGATTGCATCATGTGTCCTCCCTGTGTGGAGTTTGCAAAGCGCTTTGAGTAGTGAGAAAAGAGCTATATAAATATAAATAATTCTTATTATTAAGAGTTTAAACTTAAAATAGTTAAAAGATCTAACCTAGTGATTCTTTGTCAGATTTCTGGTGAATACATGTGTTTTCTTATATCCACTAGAAGAAAATGGAGAGGCAGATGACTTAACTGAACATTTATGGTGCTACAACAAATAAACATAGGAGTTTAAATTGAAAAAAAAGTCTGAACCATTTTATTTGCATTTCTTCATATCAAACTAATTCTGTTGAAAAAAGCTTGCAAGGATTTTTTTTTCAAACAGCAGCACTTAAGAATAAATCTCTCTTGTAGATTGGAATCTGTCGAACAGCACATTTGCAACCTGTATTTAGTTACTAAATTTAACATTAGTCCTCAAAAATCATCTGCGGTGTTATGTACTGTCCATGTGCAAGTATCATGGCATTACTCTCAAAGTTAATACATCAATTTAAAATATACTGTACAGTTTATATGTCAATTTACCAGTCGATCTATGTTCCTACCCTCACCTATGGTCATGAGCTATGGGTAGTGACCGAAAGAACGAGATCGCGAATACAAGCGGGTGAAATGAGTTTCTTCCGCAGGGTGTCTGGGCTTTCCCTTAAAGATAGGGTGAGAAGCTCAGTCATCTGGGAGGGGCTCAGAGTAGAGTCGCTGCTCCTCCGCATCGAGAGGAGTCAGATGAGGTGGCTCGGGCATCTGATCAGGATACCTCCTGGATGCCTCCCTGGTGAGGTGTTCCGGGCATGTCTAACCGGGAGGAGGCCCCGGGGAAGACCCAGGACACGCTGGAGGGACTATGTCTCTCGGCTGGCCTGGGAACACCTTGGGATTCTCCCGGAAGAGCTAGAAGAAGTGGCTGGGGAGAGGGAAGTCTGGGCATCTCTGCTCAAGCTGCTGCCCCCGCGACCCGACCTCGGATAAGCGGAAGAGGATGGATGGATGGATGGAGTTTATATGATTGGTTGGGTGTTAGCTAGCTAACCAGACAAATAAGAACAAGTGAAGAACAAAGCACAAAATACAAGATTGTCGTAAGAGAATGAAGGAAAACACAGCCTCACAAAATGAGACAACTTCTGGGAATTTAATGTGCATTACAAGATAGGAATCAAGCAGCTGCCATTCAGCAAGACAAGAACAAAACAAGGAAATGAGGATGTGTTTGTACAGAAATATTTGTTTAAAATTAAAGGTGTTCATGATGCTCCCACATGTCCTTGAAAGCTTACATGTGCTTACCAGCAGCCCGTGGTATGGCAACAAATACCCACAGCGATAATACGATCATCATCATGCTAGGCCATGAACAGAGCAACATGCAGAACAAAGGCAAAACCAAGCCAACAAAAAAATAACGATTGGTCTTCTGCTGCTTTCAGCTTTGTTATGTTATTATGTTCTTCTGATAGTTTTTCTTTCTAAATTGTTAATATGTTGCTTTCATTCATAAAATAAATGGAATGTATTTGCTTGCATTTATTTATTGCTTATTTTTGAATTTCTTCCGGCTATTCTAATATATTGTGATAATTTGTTTGTTGATAAAATAGTTTCAACCTATTTGTTTTAGTCTGTGGGGCCTTAAATGTTTTATGTTTTAATTTATTTTCTTTTTTATAAAGTGTTTCTGGGTAGTTTCTTGAAAGCTGCCTAAGATCATTGTGAAATTTGCATTTGTTTTTTGTATCTGATAAGTCAGACTATCAAATTAAAAATTGATCTTACTGTACTTTAGGTTGAGCATTATTGTCACATACATTAAGAAACAAAGCACACCAACAGCAGAAAACAGCGGTGATCTAATTTGAATACTCCTGCTTGTGATTTTTGCTGATGAAAGGCTGGTTTGATCCTTTGGGGTTTTGATACCAACTGCATTTGTTTTGTGCATTTATGATTAAACCAACACTGCCTGGGGATTAGGGGACATCACAGGCCGCAAACCTCAGACCACAACTACACAGACATATATAGCCAAGGGCTGAAATACTCTTATTTTGCCACAAATACCTTTTCACTTTATTCTTTGCAAAACAATCATTTTCCTCTTTTCCTTTCTTACATTCCTTTCTACTCCTCTCCAAGCAAGCATTGTCCTCCAACTCCAAATCCCATGGATGAGGAACAAAGCTTCTTCTTAAGCCTGACCCAGAAGAACTTCTGGCAGATCAGTGTCATAACCACCACCTGACAGGGGTGTTTCCTCCAAGCTGCTCTCTCCAGTAAAAACTGTTTAAGTACCTGCCCTCCAGAATTACAGCTCCCATGCAGCTCTGTGGGTGTCCATCCAAGATCTAAGCCAGAAGGATGCTGCAACTCAATATACTGGAGGAATACATGGCCCTGGGAGGCAGCCTCTCTCTACCCTTCTGCTATATCAACCTCTATACCTTCCTTGGTACAGCAGTACAGTATAGGTTGAATATGGGACTAGAACTGTCCTGGGTTGGATGCCCGCCCAAGAAAGGGAGGACTAATTCATCCAGCCAGGATACCCATCCACCCAGGCTGTCTATCCATCAGGATTGACTCCCAGCCAGGTAAGGAATCATAATCAATGCAATGTTAGTCCATCCATCACAATATATTTTATATTATATATATAATGATACTATATTTACTGTAAAATACAGGAATAAATAATCTTATTATGTCCATTGTTTAATTAGATCATTTTTCTTTAAGTGTTTGATTTTTTTCTGCTGCCAGCATTTACTTCCAAATGCTCTAGGTAAAGTGCTAGGATATCTGTAATCACCGGTCTGCTTCATTCTTTCATATAGGATTTTTAAAAAGCTTTTAGTGCCGGTTATTAAAAATGAAAAACTGCTAGAAGCAAAAAGCACTTCAATTGAAACTAACATGGCAAACCGGCACATAAAGAAAATGAAATTTGATGATATGTTGTACAAACAAAGAAAAAGGCAGCTCTGCTTTGTCTTTTTAAGAATAGGGAAAGTGTGTCACAGCTGGCTTATTAGAAATGTGGGTTCAATTACGTATGACAAAATCCTAAGTATATGAAAGCATTACTGTATTGCCATTTACCAAATCTCTCAGGAAGAGTCACTAGCACAGCTGCAGTATTAGGTGCATTTGCAAGCAAAACACATCTGACCCCAATCTTTCTGATTTGCTTTGCAAACACTTTAACTTAAATGCGACACCCTAACACGCCAGCACATTACTTAAACAGATTTTTATATGAAAGGGCAAGAACCGGACCTGTAGTTTCCGGTTATCTTTATTGCGCTCATGCATCACATACTTTACTTGTCAAGCAGACATTATTTTATTCCATTACCTTTCCTTCCTTTCATTTTTCAAATGATTCCCTGCATTCTTTTCATTTACCCTTTTTCAGCATTCATTACACTGAAGTGTAGAAGTGCTTTGAGGATGAACATAAAGCTCTTCAGGTCAGGTGAACTTAAGAGAGATGGCCCTTTTCAGGGCCTCATATGTGCACCTTGGTTTCCATGGTGATCTATTCTTCTTTATCCGGGGTCAAACTGCAGCAACAACCACTAATTTCATTTGCACTGTCTTCTGTTGACATATTGTCTTCCTTTTGATTCATTTCTTAGCACATTCTGCATGTATTAGAAAGTTTAGATTTGTGGAAAGCAAAGCATGTGATGTTTGATAAGTCAGGACAATTTCTATCTGTGAAAGAAAACATTATTTTATCATGAGCTCTGCATATGACTAAAAAGTGTATTTCTGAACAAATGTCCTCCTGCCATAACAAGATTGGAAGTTTAATACTTTTATTTTATAATTATGACAAGTTAACATCCTGAAAGCTGTATTCAGAAAAAACATGTAGACATTATTAAATTGAAAAAAATGCCAGTTCTTTTTCTTAGATCTGTGTGCATTTTATATTCTCTAACACTGACAGGCATACACTCACTGAAGCATTTCATTACAGACACTCAACTAGAAGTCTGTGATTATGCCTTTTATACACCTTGCTTGGAGCATTCTGTCTTTGATGAACATTTCTGTTTTACTTATTATGAGATGAATTTGTTTTTTTTATAAAAAAAAAAGAATAAGGGAAACCTCTTGTTCAACTTAAATCATTATGCTAGAGGGCCTAGAATGATTTGCTAATATTGCTCTGATCTGTAGGAGTTTTCAAAAAACCATGAAATCTTGAAATTAGAAGCATCTAGTTTAATATATTTAGCACTATTTTGCACATCAGTTTCATATATTCAGAATGAGATATTAAAACTTTGTTATTTCAGTTTATAGATAAGGAATTTAATGTACATTGTTATTTGAAGTCCACTCTGGAACAGAAGTTTCAAACAACAGCCAGGTAAGCAGATCCATTTGCCATTTATTACCAAAAAAGAAGAAGGTACAACAAAATAAGAGAAACCCATGCTTCTGGCAAAGGGCTCCATTCTTTGTATTTTTACCTCATGGCATCTAAAATAAGTAATATTCCTGTGGCATGTCTTGGCTGTTGGCCACTTCTAATTATTAAGGTCCTTTCTAGGATACTTGTGTTCTTTGGCATTTTGTTAATTACTCCCGCCTGTCAGTGAAATGCACACTAACAACAAGCCAGCCAATTACAGTATGCATGTCCATGGGACGCTTCAATGAACTCTCTAACTAGATCTCTTTGTGAGGCCCTATCAATGGTAATATCATAGCTAACGACCCACCTTTTCTCTCCCACTCTCTTGACCTATTCTTTCAATGTTCTCTGTCTAAAATGGGCTCTGCCGGGTTTTACTCTGATACAATGTCTCTGAATTCAATTACACAGTTTATATAGTACAATATTCTCTCATTTCTGATATTACATTCTTTCACAAATTCTCCTTGTGTTGACCATACTTCATTCTTGTTTAACCTAGATTACTTTTATTTATTTGTTTTTTGTGCATTTTTTTATGCATTTTGTGCATTGATGCAGAGTACCAAGCATCTGCTCCAGCATCTAAGATTCAACTGCCAGACAGACACTATTTGTGTGTTTTTTGCACACTTCCCATTACTTTTATACAGATCTTTCAGTTTTCTTCCACATTCCAATAATGTCTCTTGTAAACAAAAACAGCAAAGAAAAAGGTTTGGGGGATCCATCCCATATATTGAAACAAACACAGGATTAGCAACTGCAGAATAGTCATACGAGACTAACTAAGTCTGAGTTGGAAGGTGAAGTGACTGGATCTTTATAGGTGGTAGGCACAAACAGGCAGGTCCTTGGGGGAAGTGAGGTCAATAGGTGGGTGTGGTCTGGCAGTGGAAGTGGGTGGAGCTTTAGTTGGATTTCCCTCCTGGTGATCTGTGAAAGAGGGAGAAAAGGAATTAGTGTAGCTCATCAACCATCAATTCTTTGTCTTAGCGTCAGTTAAGCCCTTAGAGTGCTACCCAAGCGCACGTTTGTGACACTTTATTAGATTAACCTGGGACTGTAAATTTGCTTGGTTTTAGAACAACCAGATTAACAAAATTGACCAAACTGATCATTGAACAGAAACACAGCACTCAATAAGAAATTTCCATAAGCAGTTTCTAAGACTCATATACTGTGTATGTGAAACTTCTGCAGACATTCTATACAAAGAAATGTTTTGTAATTTTTCTATCACTTTTGTAATGCATCCTTTCTTCTGTGTTTAAAGTATTTCATAGCTGTACTTAATTTACTGTATAAAGTCCCTTTTGATCATTGCTGTTAACATTTGTCAGATATCTTCCAAGCTATTCCTGGTATTTGTTAATATTACATTTTTGGTTTTGACATATTTGTTCTGTTCATTTTATTGCACTCTATATATTTGATGCTGTATCCATCCATCCATCCATTTTCCAACCCGCTGAATCCGAACACAGGGTCACGGGGGTCTGCTGGAGCCAATCCCAGCCAACACAGGGCACAAGGCAGGAACTAATCCCGGGCAGGGTGCCAACCCACCGCAGGACACACACACACAAACACACCCACACACCAAGCACACACTAGGGCCAATTTAGAATCACCAATCCACCTAACCTGCATGTCTTTGGACTGTGGGAGGAAACCGGAGTGCCCGGAGGAAACCCACGCAGACACGGGGAGAACATGCAAACTCCACACAGGGAGGACCCGGGAAGTGAACCCAGGTCCCCAGGTCTCCCAACTGCGAGGCAGCAGCGCTACCCACTGCGCCACCGTGCCGCCCTTTGATGCTGTATTGTATTCTTTTTTGGCCTGCAAAGCTCCCTTGATAGTACATGCTGTGAATAGTTTGTTCATTTGCTTTAGAATCCACGCATCCTCTATCAAACCTGTTTCGTCCAATTCTGGTTCACAAAATGTTGAACTCCCTATTTTGGCAGCAATGGAACCAAAATAGGAACCAATCTTTGACCAGGTGTGCTGTCAATGGCATTATACAAAATAAAGCTGATTTAGTAACTGACTTTTTTAACTTCTTTTATGCATGTGCACATGGGAAACAGCTTAAGGGCTTTGGTGATGGGAATGGCCTGCCAGACTAGGGACTGGCACTGTCTATTAATGCTTTCTCTTCCTCTGTAGAACAGAAGATTGACAGCCATTTCATCGCTGACTTCACTTCCATATCTGTCTGTCTGGACCCTTCTATTTCTTCAACTTGAGCTTATAACTCAGAAATCTGCCATCTTGTTTCAGTTTCTATTCAGAACTCTAGTCTAAAAAGACAACTCTGCATTTGCTGTGTGTTTTTCTTTTTTGGCAAATCCAGTTGTAAGGGGTCAACAAGGTGGTGCCCCAACTCGTTTTCTTTGATTGTGTCCTATTTTATACCTCAAATAACATTTTTCCTAAATATAATTCAAAGCACAATATCAACTATAGGACTAACATCCATCCATTGTTTTTCAAACACACTCATCCAGGACATCCATCTATTTTTGAACTCACCTTTTCTTATACAGACATAAGAAGCAATTATCATCAGAAATACATAGAAATTAAAAGCCAGGGTCATTTTTCTCCTTACTATTATATGCACCCACCTACTCACACAGGTTCACCATTCTAACTAATGAAATTACTTTACAGAGTATGGGAAAAAAAATAGTGGAGCTCCAAAATGAAATAGAATTTAAAATACAAAACACACACAAAACACAAACTCTATTGCCCTAAAATCAACTTATAATCCAAGGGCTGCAAGGCAACAAAACTATCTTGTCTTGGATTTCCTTTCAAAAGTCGATTGACACAATAAAAAATGTCAGATTTATACATTCGATTTTGACATTTAAAATTCAATTCAAACATATACAATATAGTCTTGAAAATACAGTCGTCTCTTGCCATATTGCGGTTCACCTATTGCGGCTTCACTGTATCGCGGGTTTTTTAAATACAAGTGATCGCCCGCCTATCGCAGAAGTTACGTTCCAGACCCATCAGCGATAGGTGAAAATCCGCGATATAGAAAGACCATATAAATAATCATTTTTATAGTTTAAACCTTAAAATATCATCCCACACGCTTTTAAACACATGTAAACTTATAAAACACACTTTGTTAACACATATGATTTGTGGATGTCGGGCTAAAGATATGAGTAACATCTCTCTATTATAGAACATTTTAACTTCATGCAAGACAAGGCAGTGAGACAGGAAAACAGCTGCTGTACAGGGTTTTAAATTATTGACACACAGAGCGACAAGCAGCGCAAAGCCAGCACAAAGTCCACTTCTCCTTAGCATGCATTCAGCTCTCTACCCCCCTCCATCCCCAGCCCCTTCCACAACGCGAAGTGGCAGAAAGCGTAACGCGCCTCCGGGGAGGGGCGTTTGAGTGAATGTCCGTTCAGCCCTCACACACCCCCACTCCTCCTCCTCCTTCAGAACGTGCAGAGCGACAAGCAGGCATTTTAGCAGAAGCAGCACAAAGTCCACTTCTGCTTAGCGTGCGTTCAGCTGCCCCCCTTCATAAAGCGAGTGGCAGACACATCGACGTCTGATCGCTGCGCATAGTGTTGCTCTGCGGTGTTTAAGAATGTAGAAAGTGTTTAAGAACATAGGAAGTGTTTATAAGAGTGTGGGAAAGGTTAATAAGAGAGTGAGAAAGGTTTATAAGAGTGTGGGAAGGGTTTATAAAGCCTTAAAATATATATAAATAATAAAATAAATATAGGTCGCTACTTTGCAGATTTTCACTGGTGAGGGATGACTGTACTACACTTTCATCTCTTTGGTGGAATATTTGAGGAGTAAATATGTCACTAAAATGCACTGTAATTTAAACTGATTTAAGACTCAAATACATGTTGTAAAATCTAAAATGAGTGCCATTCCTTGTTAAATCACAGATGGCCTTAAAATTGGAACACTTTGTAACAATAATTTAAAAAGACAGGCTTATACTTTACTATCCATCCATTTTCCAACTCGCTGAATCCAAACACAGGGTCACAGGGGTCTGCTGGAGCCAATCCCAGCCAACACAGGGCACAAGGCAGGAACCAATTCCGAGCAGGGTGCCAACCCACCGCAGTATACTTACTAGAACAAAGCAATTTTAATTGTTTATTAACTAATATACTGTCATGCTCTTAGAATTATAATACGTATTTGGAATTCTGCACTTTGTGAGCTCCATGATAGGATTCTTTTTGAAAAACATTATGTAAAATGATCACTGATTAATTTACAGTAAATTACCTTTTGATTCTCTTTCCAACTTATAATTAGTTAAAGGAATCTGAACCTTTATGGCTATATCTAAGCAGACTGAAGGCAATCAGCAGTAATTTTATGAGTTAACTGAAATGTACACTGCAATGGGACTTAGCTTTAGCCTGCAGCTAGTCTTGATACATTGCAAACACTAAGTTGACATTCCTGCTGCAATGGGCTGAATTTTAGCACACTGCACTTAACTAGGAGGAAAATGTGTCGGCTCCAAATTGGCACCAAATATCTGTGAGGAAGCAACAAGAAAAACTGCATCACTGACAAACTAATTTATACTGTAGGCTTATAGGGTCTTTATTGTCACATGTACAGCACAAAGTGAAAATCTTACTTGTATGTGCTAATCAACATACAACACAATTGACACTCTCTGGTGCCGTGGTTAATGAGTAAAAGAAATTTATGACAGAAAATGTTGTAAACTGTGTTCTAAGACTTTATTGTGTGATGATTTGTGTTTACTCAATGATTAGTTACAAAACAGAACGTACAATATTTAGCACTTTTCACAAATGGCAAACAATGGAAACTTTAAGAATTGTTCTCCCCTTGCAATGCCTTCTGTGTTGAATTTGTTCGGCACATGGGAATTTACAGTTTTCTTACCTATTTCAAAAATACATAATTAGGCTCATTAGCAGCATTAAATTGATGAAGTGCTGAAAAGTGTTGCTTATAAAAGACTGAATGCCTTTAAGAGTCAGTGCCTGCCTTTACTTGTTACTTTGGGCATAGTCCACAGCTCCATCTAACAATTTAAGTTGAAGAAGGTGGAGAAATGTTGAATACCTCAGTGACGGATACCATTTCCATGACTTTATCTAGCAAGATGTACTGACGGCCAAGTGACTGGAGCACATGTGTAGGGAAATGTTTAAAAGGAGGCACAGAATACTAAAAGATGACCACTTAATGACCTTATTTTGTTATTGGTCTATATACACCTTACTACTTTTGTTTTTAAATAACTAACTCAGATTGAAATCAATTCACTATATTTTGGTACAGAACTCCACTGAGTGCAGGCTCAGCACACTGCAACAAGTTGCAATAACAAACATAACAAATTGCTAATTACATAACGTTTACACATACACATACATATTCGTTTAAATACTTGGGCAGAGAAAGCAGCTCCAAATGGAATCTAAAAATATCTGTCCATTAACATAACTGCTGGTAGTTGACAGTGGAGGAAAGGATAACAAGAAACTCCAGTCAGCAGCAAACATGGAGAAAATAAACGTATTGTCAATTAGAACAGACAAAGACACATTGAGTCACAGTCCTGGAAACCTCAGTCAACTGACAGAAGAATCTTTTCATCCATTGATTCCAAGTCTTTCAGTATCACAGACATCTTTCCAACTGTACTATATTTTATAACTACTACTTTTTTAACTCTGGCTACCTGCATCAAATGATCCATCTGTGTCTTTTTATCTGCTAAGAAACTGGTAAAAGATGTACTACTAATAGCAATAGCAGAAACAATAATAGTAGTAATAGTATTGTCACAAATACAAAATATAGTAAAATTCTTACATGCAATATGTTCCCACACTCCATGTCATGATCAATGAGAATGTATGAAAATACATCATTTTAAAACACAAATCCACCTGCCTAATGCTTCTGCTGTTGTTGACTCACTGCTTAAAAAAGATTGACTTTGAATCTTTGTCCATCACTGACTGTGTTTTTATTTTTATTCCTGCACTCATAAGAAATTTGACAAATGAGATGAGTCTGTTCAGTCCATTAAGCTACTTTATTTAGCTAATAGCAAAACTGTCAAAAAATCTTATCCAAGTACTTTTTAAATATTGTCAATGTGTTTGTTACAACTGCATGTCTTGGATAGTTTGTACCAGATTCCCACAACTCATTGCATAAAGAAGTGCTTCATGGATTTAGTTCTAAATGTACTTTCCCTTAATTTCCAATGTCATATTGACTATGTGATTTACCTTTTAGATGAAAGAATTCAAGAAACCTATGATGAATGAAAACTTTGGACGGCGTTTTCCCTTGCCTGGACGCGGGTCACCGTCACCGGGGCTCCCCTCTGGAGCCAGGCCTGGAGGTGGGGCTTGATAGCGAGCGCCTGGTGGCCTGGCCTGCACCCATGGGGCTCGGCCGGGCACAGCCCGAAGAGGCAACGTGGGTCCCCCTTCCCATGGGCTCACCACCTTTGGGAGGGGCCAAGGAGGTCGGGTGCAGTGTGAGTTGGGTGGTGGCCGAAGGCGGGGACCTTGGCGGTCCAATCCTTGGCTACAGAAGCTGGCTCTTGGGACGTGGAATGTCACCTCTCTGAAGGGGAAGGAGCCTGAGCTTGTGCGCGAGGTCGAGAGGTTCCGGCTAGATATAGTCGGGCTCACCTCGACGCACAGCTTGGACTCTGGAACCAATTTCCTTGAGAGGGGCTGGACTCCCTACCACTCTGGAGTTGCCCCCAGTGAAAGGCACCAAACAGGTGTGGGCATACTTATTGCCCCCCGACTTGGAGCCTGTTCATTGGGGTTTACCCCGGTGGACGAGAGGGTAGCCTCCCTCCGCCTTCAGGTGGGGGGACGGGTCCTAACTGTTGTTTGCGTGTATGCGCCGAACAGCAGTTTGGAGTACCCACCCTTTTTGGAGTCCCTGGAGGGGGTGCTAGAGAGCATACCTTCTGGGGACTCCCTCGTTCTGTTGGGAGACTTCAATGCTCACGTGGGCAATGACAGTGAGACCTGGAAGGGCGTGATTGGGAGGAATGGCCCCCACAATCTGAACCCGAGCGGTGTTTTGTTATTGGACTTCTGTGCTTATCACTGATTGTCCATAACGAACACCATGTTCAAGCATAGGGGTGTTCATATGTGCACTTGGCACCAGGACACCCTAGGCCTCAGTTCGATGATCGGCTTTGTGGTCATGTCGTCAGACCTGCGTCCATATGTCTTGGACACTCGGGTGAAGAGAGGGGCGGAGCTGTCAATTGATCACCACCTGGTGGTGAGTAGGCTTCGATGGTAGGCCCAAACGTGTTGTGAGGGTCTGCTGGGAACGTCTGGCAGAGTCCCCTGTCAGAAGTAGCTTCAACTCCCACCTCTGGCAGAACTTCGACCACATCCCGAGGGAGGTGGGGGACATTGAGTCCGAATGGGCCATGTTCCGTGCCTCTATTGTTGAGGCGGCTTACCGGAGCTGTGGCCATAAGGTGGTCGGTGCCTGTTGTGGCGGCAATGCCGTCAAGCTGAAGAAGGAGTCCTACAGGACCCTTTTGTCCTGTAGGACTCTGGAGGCGGCTGATAGGTACCGACAGGCCAAGCGGAATACGGCTTTCGTGGTTACTGAGGCAAAAACTCGGGTGTGGGAGGAGTTCGGGGAGGCCATGGAGAATGAGTTTCGGACGGCTTTGAGGAGATTCTGGTCCACCATCTGGCATCTCAGGAGGGGGAGCAGTGCAGTGTCAACACTGCATATGGTGGGGATGGTGCACTGCTGACCTTGACTCGGGAAGTTGTGGTTAAGTGGGGGGAGTACTTTGAAGACCTCCTCAATCCCACTAACATGCCTTCCAATGAGGAAACAGAGCCTGGGGACTCGGAGGTGGGCTCTCCCATCTCTGGAACTGAGGTCACCGAGGTGGTCAAAAAACTCCTTGGTGGCAGGGCCCCGGGGGTGGATGAGATACGCCCGGAGTTCCTCAAGGCTCTGGATGTTGTAGGACTGTCTTGGTTGACACGCCTCTGCAACATCACGTGGACATCAGGGACAGTGCCTCTGGATTGGCAGACCAGGGTGGTGGTCCCCCTATTTAAGAAAGGGGAGAGTTCTGGAGGGTGCATGGGAGTTCGCCCAACCAGTCTACATGTGTTTTGTGGACTTGGAAAAGGAGTTCGACCATGTCCCTTGGGGAATCCTGTGGGGGTACTCCGAGAGTATGGGGTACCGGACCCCCTGATAAGGGCTGTTTGGTCCCCATACGATCTGTGTCAGAGCTTGGTCCGCATTGCCGGCAGTAAGCCGAACCCGTTTCCAGTGTGAGTTGGACTCTACCACGACTGTCCTTTGTCACCGATTCTGTTCATAACTTTTATGGACAGAATTTCTAGGTGCAGCCAGGGCGTTGAGGCGGTCCGGTTTGGTGCACTCAGGATTGGGTCACTGCTTTTTGCAGATGATGTTGTCATGTTTGCTTCCTCAGGCCGTGATCTTCAGTTCTCTCTGGAACTGTTCGCAGCTGTTTATGAAGCGGCTGGGATGGGAATTAGCACCTCCAAATCCAAGACCATGGTCATCAGCCGGAAAAGGGTGTAGTGCCCTCTCAGGGTTGGGAGCGAGATCCTGCCCCAAGTGGAGGAGTTCAAGTATCTTGTTCACGAGTGAGGGAAGAATGGAGCGTGAGATCGACAGGCAGATCGGTGCGGCATCCGCAGTGATGCGGGCTCTGCATCAGTCTGTTGTGGTGAAAAAGGAGCTTAGCCGCAAGGCAAAGCTCTCTATTTACCAGTCGATCTATGTTCCTACCCTCACCTATGGTCATGAGCTATGGGTAGTGACCGAAAGAATGAGATTGCGAATACAAGCGGCTGAAATGAGTTTCCTCCGCAGCGTGTCTGGACTTTCCCTTAAAGATAGGGTGAGAAGCTCAGTCATCCAGGAGGGGCTCAGAGTAGAGCCGCTGCTCCCCTACATCGAGAGGAGTCAGATCAGGTGGCTCGGGCATCTGATCAGGATGCCTTCTGGACACCTCCCTGGTGAGGTGTTCTGGGCACGTCTAAGTGGGAGGAAGTCCCGGGATAGACCCAGGACACGATGGAGGGACTATGTCTCTCGGATGGCCTGAGAACGCCTTGGGATTCCCCCGAAAGAGCTAGAAGAAAGTGGCCGGGGAGAGGGAAGTCTGAGTATCTCTGCTCAAGCTGCTGCCCCCGCGACCCGACCTCGAATACGTGGAAGAGGATGGATGGATGGATGGATGGATGGATGGATGGATGGATGGATGGATGGATGGATGAATGAAAGAATTTGTGCCCGGATTAGGTCCCCATGTAACCTTCTTTATAGTCTCTACTTGATACTAAACATGTCCTCAAGTTCTTGGATGCACTTGGTTGCTCTCCTCTGGACACCTTCAAGTGTGTCTATGTGTTTTTTGTAGTGTGGTTACCAGAATGGCATATAAAACTCCAGATATGGTTTCACTTACATTATATAGTCTTTGCCTTTATAATTACTTCAAAACATTGCTTAGATCAGCGGTTCTCAAACTGTGGGGTGCAGCCCCCGAAGTAACAAAAAAGGGGGCGCAAATGTTGTCATATGTGGCATAATTTCACTGTTCGTAGGGAAATTTTAAACTTGTAGTGGTGTATCGGCAGCAAAAAATATAGGAATAAATTTTATTAGGGTTTCAAAAAAATGTTAGGGGGGGCGCGATTAAAACTGTTATGAAAACTCGGGTTAAATACTTAAAGGTTGAGAAACACTGGCTTAGGTGATAAAAGTGTTGGGTCAACATAAACCCCTAAATCCTTTGCAGAGGTTGCCTTCTTTAGGACAGTACCTTTTATCTTGCATTTAAAACTGTCATTACTTTTGCTCACATTTAGCACTTTGCATTTTTCTACATTTAACTCAGTGTTTGTCAAGTTTTGAAGCTTGTCCAAGGATTTAAAAATTGTTTTGCTGTTTACTCAGTGTCTGCCATTCCTCCAATTTTACTATCATCTGCAAATTCCACAAGTTTGCTATTCTCACATATGAGAGATTAGAGGGCAGCCAACGGGCCTGACAGAGTGCGAAAAGACACGGGATGGGGGCGCAGGACAGTGTATTAATGCCCCTCTCTCTTTTTCTCCAGAAGAAACTAAGCTTCAAAGCCTGAAAATATATAAAGAAGACCTACAAACAACAAAGCCCTCTATACTTCCGCATCAACTACCTTGACAACTTAATTTCCGGCCCCACACTGATGTCCTCACTTCTGACTCCTTACGATGACATCACCTCCATCCCTCTCCATTCACGTCATCCTAATTTCCCCTCTGCATCTGTATTATTTAACTATTCATTGTCTCGTGTGCAAACTGTATACATCTGACTGGCATCTCAGTGTTGTTTTCAATGCCTGAGTGCATTACACTATACAGGGACAGTTCCCCAACTCTTAATCAGTTTCTTCTGTGTTTTATTCTTCACACTATCTCTACCAGAATCTTGAACATTAATGTAAATCACACTCCACTGATGACCTCACTCCATGGGGCACAACATCCTCTCATAAACCTATGCCAGCTGTTACTAGAACATTAGAACACTCTAGATGAGAACAGGCCATTCAGCCCAACAAAGCTCGCCAGTCCTATCCACTTATTTCTTCCAAAAACACATCAAGTCGAGTTTTGAAAGTCCCTAAAGTCTTATTGTCTACCACACTACTTGGTAGGTTATTCCAAGTGTCTATCGTTCTTTGTTTAAAGAAAAACTTCCTAATGTTTGTTTTCTAACTGTGTCCACGTGTTCTTCATGAACTCATTTTAAAATAACAGTCTCGATCCACTGTACTAATTCCCTTCATAATTTTAAACACTTCCATCGTGTCACCCCTTAATCTTCTTTTGCATAAACTGTATAGGCTCAGCTCTTTTAATCTTTCTTCATAATTCAACCCCTGTAGCCCTGGAATCAGCCTAGTCACTCTTCTGTAGACCTTTTCTAATGCTGCTATGTCCATTTTGTACCCTGGAGACCAAAACTGCACACAGTACTCAAGATGAGGCCTCACCAGTGCATTATAAAGGTTGAGCATAACCTCCTTGGACTTGTACTCCACACATTATGCTATGTAACCTAACATTCTGTTTGCCTTCTTAATGGCTTCTGAACACTGACAGGAAGTCGACTCCTAAATCCTTCTACTCCTAAATCCTTCTCATAAGGTGTACTCTCGATTTTCCGACCACCCATTGTGTATTCAAACCTAACATTTTTACTTCCTATATGTAATACTTTACATTTACTGACATTAAATTTCATCTGCCAAAAATCGGCCCAAGCCTGTATGCTATCCAAGTCCTTCTGTAATGATATAACAGAATCCAAATTATCTGCTAATCTTGGTATCTTCTGCAAACTTAACCAGCTTGTTACTTATATTCCTAAAATTATTTAGAATGTTATTTTCATATAGATACTTTTCTAATTTATTTATTATTGTTTCCATATTTTTTTTGTTCTTTATTTCACCTTATACAATTTCTTGTATTAGGAATTTGTTAGTTTTCGCATACCCCTTGGGGACAAAGAGCACGCTGGCCAACTGTTTTACAGCACCCCTGGAGCAATTACAGGTTAAGGGTCTTGCTCAAGGGCCCAGCAGAGTAGGATCTCTTTTGGCAGTGATGGGGATTTGAACCAGCAACCTTCTGGATACCAGCACAGATCCTTAGCCTCAGAGCTACCACTCCACCCCAATTTTGCATGGTACAGAAGAAAAACCTATTGGTCTATAACTACCAGGTTCCAGAGTGTCCCCCTTCTTGAAGACTAGAGTCACATTTGCAACTTTCGAGTCTTCTGGTACTTCTCCATGTCAGGAGACTGTTCAAATATACCTAAAAAAGGTTTATAAATGACATTTTTCATTACTGTTATTTCATTTGGTAAAATCCCATCAGGTCACAAGGTTTTGATTAGTCTTCAACGTATCAAGCACATTTGAAGCACATTTGACTTTTCAATTTTAAGATCTATGAAATCGGAGCTTGCTTTTAATTCTGAATTAGGCATTCCATTTATTTTGTCCTTTACAAAAACTTGGGTGAATTATTAGTTTACTTCATTTGCTACTTCTGGAGCTGTCTGGAGTTTTTTTTGTTTTTTCTGTCCACCCTGGCCATCGGACCTTACTCTTTTTTTTATGTTAACTAATATTGTCTTATTTTAATTTCTTATGTTGTTATTTTATTTTATTTTTTTTTACTGTTCTTCATTATGTAAAGCACTTTGAGCTACTTTTTTATATGAACATGTGCTATACAAATAAATGTTATTATTATTATTATTACTTCCTTCTCATTTTCATTGATTTCTGTTTTTGTGTCTCTAAAGCTTCTTGAATTATTTTTTTTTTCATCTTTTCACTACAATAGCTCTCAAAAATTCCTTGCTGTTTGTTTTGGCTTCCCTATTTTTTATTTTCTCTTTTAACCTTTTAAATACTCTTTTGATCTTTTGCTATAGTGTACAGTATTCCTCAAAGTTTAAATTATTAGACTGTTTTTTAATTCTCTTGTACAGAAAACATTTCTATTTTACTTTTTTAATAATACCATCATTTATCCATTTCACCCATAATCAGTACTTTTTGTTTATTGCTCATACTTTATGTCTTATTTCATTAATAAGATTATGAATGGGCGGCACGGTGGCGCAGTGGGTAGCGCTGCTGCCTCGCAGTTGGGAGATCTGGGGACCTGAGTTCGCTTCCCGGGTCCTCCCTGCGTGGAGTTTGCATGTTCTCCCCGTGGGTTTCCTCCAGGCGCTCCGGTTTCCTCCCACAGTCCAAAGACATGCAGGTTAGGTGGATTGGCGATTCTAAATTGGCCCTAGTGTGTGCTTGGTGTGTGAGTGTGTCCTGTGGTGGGTTGGCACCCTGCCCGGGATTGGTTCCTGCCTTGTGCCCTATGTTGGCTGGGATTGGCTCCAGCAGACCCCCGTGACCCTGTGTTCGGATTCAGCGGGTTGGAAAATGGATGGATGGATGGATTATGAATACTGCCCCAAAATATCAAAATTTGATGGACTGTGGCAAAGACCAATAACTAAATCACATATTGATGTGTTCCCTTCTTTCATCCTAAATATATCTGTGGCTATATACTATTTATCACATGTAGCACCACACCTACTCCTTTCCTCCCTTGCCTATCTTGCCTAAAGCAAGTCACTAATACCCACTAATATTATATTCCTTTCATCACTCTCATTTATCTACAATTCCCATAATATGATATCAGTGCTACTTCCTCTAGTTTTTGCATTTTCTTTCCATTGCGCATTGCATTAGGGAATAAACATTTTAAATGAGAAAAAGTACTTATTGTTTTTAGTTTTCTTTTAAGTCAAGTTGGCTGTTTTTTTCTGTCTTGCTCAGCCCCCTCAACCCCCAAGAGCCCCTAATCTGTGAATTTCCCATTGGGATTAATAAAGTATCTATCTATCTATCTATCTATCTATCTATCTATCTATCTATCTATCTATCTATCTATCTATCTATCTATCTATCTATCTATCTATCTATCTATCTATCTATCTATCTATCTATCTATCTATCTAATCTAGTTTAAATGTTTGCACCTGCACGTCCCTAAATATTCTGGCTCCTAGATTACTTGTCCCTTTCTTTTGTAGATGTAGCTCATCTCCAGTGAATGAGAAACATAAATTTTACCTTCTTATTCTAACCATGCCTTCATCCTCCAGTCCAGTCTTCCTTCCACATTCCAAAGATGTGCATGTTAAGCTAAGTGCTGATGTTAGCTTGGTTCTCAAAGACTGAGTGTGGATGTATGAGCAGAATTAACTTGACCTTGATTTAATGTTGGGTACAGCCTTGCTCTTGATCATGCAAGGACAGGCACTGGCTTTCCATAAGCTTCTGTTGAATATGAAAGCTAAGAAAAAGTTGGCATAAGGAATAGTAGTATGGCAAGAAGAAGTCGATTTAGAAAGGAAAAATAATTGAGTTGTTAACTTTTAATAACCTCTCTGCTATTTTTGTTATTGCTATGCTATCAAAGACAGTGAGTGTGTCACTGAACTCCAATAATAATGGGAGGAGCTTACATGGCTGATGAATCTTCTGTACTTCTGACTATTTTAAATTATTATTTGTTAATAACGTAACTCTGTATTCTAATGTTGCTAAGGAACATAGTAATATATTTGTAAGTTTACATGTATAATATTCATAGATTTTTGGATTTCTTATTCACATATGAAGATACACTTAAATAAACTACTCAGCATCCTTTCTTTTATTTCCTTGGAAACAGTAGCCATTTATACCTTTTATGTGAACAACAAAGTAATTGACTTTAAAAAATAATACAGTTGGAAATGTTCCAGAGAAAGAGATTAATAATAATGCTTGTATGCCTCCATTTTAAACACAATCAAGATGTCTCACCCATTTCAATGAGTTTTATTATTAATTCATAAGAGGTGAGGTATATTACTTTGTCAGCAGTTTATTTGCCCAGTTTTTTTTTTTTTAGTGAGATAGAAGAAGGTTTGCAGTCACGATAAAAACTGGTGTAAAAAAGAAAAGCTACAAAATGTTTTAAGTTTGGAGTCTATAAGTGAATATGGATATAGCACTGGTATTGCATTTTTGATATTTCACTTCTATACTGTACAAGGACTAAACAAAGAGAACAGAATTGCAGAGAGCAGCTTCATCTAATTATGCATACGAAATGGTAACTGCTCCTTCATTCTGACAAATAATGATGAATGTCTTGTGTTGGGGGGCTGCTGATTGTCTTAAATCCATGGAATATGTAATGAAAATAAAATGTAAAATTAAGATGAAATATATCCAATGATCAGACTATAAACAGCTAAAAAATAGAGGAAATGGTATCTCTGCTGAATAATATTTCTTTGAAATATACTATATTAAATTAAATGGCAAATCCTCTGAGGCAGGGAGAAATAAGATATAAAAATCACATTGCTGAGCATTGAACCTTGCGACTGGCAAATGAGGTTTAATTTCTACCATGTGTCTTGGAGAAGCTAATATTTAAAACAGTTTTCTACCTACAGTATGGCATTGATGACATATCCTGCAGAGCACCATCTATGATGGGTGGTAAGTAGATGCCAAATACAGTGTATAGTATGTCTCATGTCTAAGAAGCTGTTCCTTTTCTGCACTGCACTATCTTCTATTGTACTTTACCTCTAATGACATTTTGCTTACATTTTTTGTATTTAAGACTCGAAAGTTATTGCTTTATTCTTTTATACTGGACTTACCTTTTACAGATAAGTTTGTGATAGGGAGCTCTGTCATAAAAGGAGTAAAATATCTCCCTGAGTTACTTCCATCTAGGCTTTTATATTCAGTAATGCTCCATGGGTGCATGAATTAATGACTATATGGAAAAATGATAATTTAAATGTTTGTAATTGTAATGTTTTATTCTTTTGTTGTTTAAGTACTGTATGCTTTTAAATAGTCCATGGAGTTTTCTTTTTTAGATTTGTTTCTTGTCAGGGGTTAATTCCAAGGATGTCATCATTTTGGGGAATCAACCAAAGCAGTGATACTGGAAGGTTTCTTTAGCAGAGCTGTAAAAAGAGGTACAAATGCAGGTGGGGTGCTGGTCTTTTGAAAATACCAAGTGTATGGAGAAAATATTCAGTATAATAATGTATAAACCAATTGTAAAAGATCATGTAAATTATATCTAATACTTGGGTATGAGTAAAAGTAGTACTCTATAAATGGATCTGTATGTAAAATTAAATAAATTTACAGTATTTGTCTTTGAATATTTTCTGTTTAAATGATGTTGGTGCCTTGGCAGGGCTTGAGTTTGCAGTGCATATAACACATGTACAGTATGTTACCAACCACTAGCATTTTTGGGATCAAAGTTCTAGTTGGGCCACACCAGAATTTTCTCATATGCGTGCACACTTTTCTACCATTGACATTGACTTTACCAATAATGTCTTTCTCCTTTTAACAATGACACTTTTTGTCATTGATTCCTGCTGTATTGTTTGATTTTAATTTACATGTTATCTAGTTTCATTTCTTTATCTTAACTCCCTCATGGCAGCTGCAGTCATTTAGAGCTCTCAGACGGTGGCTTGATTGAATCAGTGATTATCTGAGAACCCCACTCAAGAAACCTCCAACCACAGCTGCCCTGTTGTGGCATGTGGGACTGGGTCCTGTACCAGTATTATTTGGCTCCTTTTGTGCTGCTGACTTTATTCAGGTTCATTCTCTTTGTTCTGGATTTTTTTTTTTTTTGTCTTTTGACAAGTTGCCAGGTTTTAATGATGATTTTTGTTTTTGCATTTAGGTTTTTCTTCTTTTTTTGGCATATTTTGAATACATTTTTAGTAATTTTTAAATATTTAGATCTTATATTTAGCTTTGTTTTTTTAATTTGTTTTTTATTAATACATTTAAATATGTTGTAGAGTACTGTTTGGCAAGGTATTTTGGGTTTTGATTGTCAGCACTTTTTTTGCATCTCTGCTTGTGCTATTATGCATTGCTTTATTAAGTACGTTTGAGAATATTTTTGCTCTGACGGAGTTCCCAAAGGACTATGTCAACGTGTGTCTGCAAAAGGAAACAATATGTAAAGGTTATGTCTAAAAACAGAAAAGACATTCACATATTCAACACTTTTCTATTTTTTTTTCCAGTGCAAGAATAACCTTTAGCTATATTTTTGCCTGACTTTGTTAATTTGTTAAAACATTTGTCTTTTTTTCACAATAGTAGTACTTGTATTTGTTTGCTTTCTAAAAAACTAGTCTACATTTACATAGGTACTCACATCTCCCCATCAATGGACAGCTGAGTAATTCAAATACTTGTATTTTTAAACATAAAGCTGCACACTGAACTTAATTTTTCAGACTTGGTGTTAACCTATCAGGATATTACATTACACAGTGCCTTCTGCATTTTGTGTTCCTTTTAGCAGATAAAATGTTAACAGTTTGAAAAATGTTTTCAACATCTTTATATATAATACGCTACCGTGGCTGTTCGTTTGTCTCCCCAGGATTTTAAATCACCTGTAGCTTGCAAACCATTTGAATTATTGACCTGCAATTTGGTACACATATACTATGTGACACCTACTACTACTATCTGCTTTCGGGGTGATGATTGACCTCCAAGGTTATTCCCCTTTATATTTTTATTTTATTGTAGAATCAACTCTCGGCAACAGCCAGCAGGGCGGCCATGTGGCACATGTGTACTCATCCCTATTCATATCCCCATTCATATCTTAAATCATTCTTGAGGCAGATTGAACACTTAAGTGCCAGCTTAAGTGAAAAATTAAAGAAAACGTACTAAATAATTGCAACACAAACACTAACTTTATCAGTTTTAACGCGAAAAGATGCAGATGAAAGAAGAGAAGAAGCGGGCCACTAGGGTGGAGTAAAGAAGAGCTGCTCAGGAAGCAGCAAGCACATCAATCTCTGAGCAAACGAATGCTAAACGTGCAGAGAAAGAGTATGAAAACTATGAATGCTCAAGTCAAGTGTATTCACTGCACTGCACTGAGCCTGTTGTGATGTGAAATTTTGCATACAAGTTGATAAATATTTTGTATGTCTTTGTTTGTAACTTGGGCAAAGCAATGTAATATTAGTATTACATTAGTGAGAAGCATTAATGTTTACAACCCAACCTCCCCCCAACAGGACTGACTCTCTTTGAATTTTACAACAGGCTTTGGGTGAAGTGCCTGAAACAAGTTTGGTAAATGTCTCTCTAAAGTCTCTCAACTCCCACACAAAGCCAGGCTGCCTAACTGCCAAGCTTTACCTTAACATATGGTTTTGGGGGATGGCAGGTGTTAACATGTTCTTTGCCCCATTGGTCTGAACCATGGCTGTTTGGAATTGGCTTGTATCAAAAGCCTTTAAGTACCATGATGCCCTATTGGCTGTAGGGGTTGGACAGAAAACCCATATATTTGCTTGCTTTATCTCACTCTCTCTCTCTCTTACCAACTGATGAAGGAGCAGCTCACACACACCATGAACTGAAAAGGACAACACAATGAAGAGTACAGCTCGGCAGCCATATTGAGACAGGTATGCGGCCTGTTCTAAAGAAAGCTGACCACCAATGATGCCTTAACTAGAGACATTTTTAAGTAACTAATAAGTCTGTGTGCCACCTGAAACTACACATCAACATTTATCAGGTTGTATGGTTGCCAATATTCAAATGTACGTTGCATATTGTTATTATCTCTCTATATATAAAAGGAAATCCTGGAATGGAAAGCAAATGCAAGGCTACGATACGTGATAATCTCGAAAGACATTTAAAAGACCCACGAGACCAAGAAGACTTGCCACGGTGCGTCTTGCAGGGACCGTAAACATGAGACTTGGTGCCAAGAGATTGTCCCAGGGCTGTAGCAAAAAGGACAGCGGCTGTACAGGCTTTAAAAAGATCGAAGGGTAGCGCGACGCCAGCTACCCCAAACGAACGTGAGCAGCGTTATACATCCTGCAAGAAAGAATTCAAACATGCCCGGGGCCAGAAATAAAAGACAGGTATTGCTTTTACAAAGTCATGCGAGACCAGGCAGTGAGCCATCATTTAAAACAAGTCAACAGACCTCTAAGCTAGCAGTTGTTGGATTGCTTTTGGCAGGCAAGCATCATGTGCTCTGAGCTCTTAAAACAACGACATGTGACAGGCAGAAGAGGCAGCTAGCAAGCAGCAAAAAGACAGCAAATGATTCAAAGGCATATCCTTAGCATACATTCAGCCGCAACACCCTTCACAACACGAGCAGTATTATACGTCTGGGAATAAAGAGATGTAAACAGGCGCGGGGCAGGAAATAAAGAAACAAGTATTGTTTTTACAAAAGGTTTTAAAGTAAAAGTGAAAATAATGCATATGTAACAATTCACAAGAAAATAACAATCTCTTTAAATTGTAGATTGCCTGCCTAAGGTAAAGTCATCCCTGATGAATGGGGACGTGGGAATGAGGGGTCCTTTCATCTTATTAGCGCTATTTCAGATGTGGAATGGCAAAATGGGGGAGGCAGCTTGATGAATGAGGTCTCCAGGACTTAAAACAAATCCAAATCATATTATGTGATATCATCTAATGTGAAATTCTACTCCGTACTTCTAGAATTTTTATTTTTATATTGTATTGAGGATTTATTCTGTTCTATGTGTTGTACTGTACGGCTCAGATTTAAAAGACAATGAGTAAAATGACAAACTAGAACTTCATAATGACGTTTACAAACGTTGACGCTAAACACATGCAGAGCAGGTTAGAGATTATGAAACCAGGGTGCTATACACATGTGGAGAAAGTTAAAGGATATGAAAGTAGTAAAATTAGAAAATATAAAAAAAGAAAGTAAAGATCGCAGTAGCGCAAACAAACAAACTGCCTCATTTAACTATGCACCAGTCTAACTTTGGTTTTGCACAATAATTACTACACTATTGCACCTTAACACTTAATTCTACTTTATTCACATAATTTTACTTATTTATTATGTTCTACTATACTGTTATCTTTCAATCTATGACTTTTTATTAATTTAACTGATTTTCTTCTAACTTTGCACAGTTTTTGATAAGCAGATCAGGATGCATTTCACTGCGTGTTGTCCTGTATAACTATGCATGTGACAAATAAAGAATCTTGAGAATTTCAAAAATGGAGTTTACCACACATGCATTTATTGGTTACTTTGTTCATATACAGTATATGTATTTATCTGTCTGCTTATTTAAAAAGCTACATTTACCTCAGGAGTCAAAAACATTCTGTCCAGCCCTTGTACAAAAACCTAGACAAAAGCTGGGGTATCACCTTGGTAACCCCATGTACCTTTGGAACGGTGAGAGGAAAACAGCACGACTTTACAGACAGGAGTCCAATGCAGAACTCTACTTACTTTTTTACTTTGTAAAAAAAATTATTAAATGCTGATGATGTAGATCATTTTGTCTGTGCTGAAATTCCAAACAGAAAAACCTGTCCTGACCTCATTAAAAAGATTCAGCATATTGGGACTTGTAAGATTACAAATATTGTTTTTACAGAAGTTCTGAAATAAAAGTGAAACTAATGAAATAGCAACAATTCAAAGAAAAAAAAATCTTGAAAGTGTGTATCCGGAAAACCAAATACGGGGGTTGGCGAGTGAAGCGAGCAGGTGGCAAAGCCCCCTAGTTTATGAATATTATCAATAATACATTATTTTATGTGTAACTTAACTCCTGCTTGTCTTTTACTACACCTAATTGCCTGAGATTATAGATGTAGAAGGGAAGGTGGGGAGTTATATGGTACAATACCTTATAAGCAGTGGTAAGTCTGTGAGATTAGAGGCATTCTGACAAAGGCTAAATATTAATAATATGAAAGGCAAAACAGCGCTGTTACTGGTTTTATATAAAATTCCTATAGATAGATAGATAGATAGATAGATAGATAGATAGATAGATAGATAGATAGATAGATAGATAGATAGATAGATAGATAGATAGATAGATAGATAGATAGATAGATAGATAGATAGATAGATACTTTATTAATCCCGATGGGAAATTCACAACGAATGATGGTTGTCATAGACATCCTCACCTGTGTCCAGTCTACTGTAAAATGTTTCTTTTCCTGAATAATTCTGTACAGTTTTATGAATGGTCCCAAACTTTTTGCCAGGATGTAATTATGACAGACTAAAGAAGGCAAAGGAGATGAACCAAGAGATGGAAGGGAAAGCGAAAATCAAAATGAGCAGGGTTGAAAAAGCAAGTAGCACAAAACAAAACTCACCTGCAAAACACAAAACTCAAGTAAAGAATATTTGTTGAAAAGTAAAAGCACAAAAAGATTCTAACTCCCTAATAAAGACTTCATTCTAACTACTGAAAATATTTGTTTTCTTAATACAGAACTTGGATGCAACAGATGTACGACAGCATCTGCAATAGCGTTGGTATCTGGAGGTCACACAACGCAACTATGGTGTAACATTGAAATTGTGGCTATCTCTTTGATTTGTTTCTTTCTTTTAAAAAACTCAACACAAAACCAAACATATTACACATTTAAATAATAATATTTTAAGATATCATAAAAACCTCAAACTTCAGCTTAGAAACCAATAGCAAAAATGAGCTCTCCAGCTACCCATCTATGATAGAAGCACTGGATAAAGGTACTTCCTTCAAAATGAAAAAAATCAAAAAGTACAGAAAATTAAATATGAAATACTCATATTTTTTGACATATTCTTGTATGGAGACGCCAATGATGTTCTAGAAGCTTAAAGGACTATTAAGGAGGCCCTCAGTAACTTGGAGATAGCAGCAAGAGAAAAAGCTAGGATTAAATAGGCTGAAGTCAAATAAATTGTTCGGGCTGGATTTATCCTAGAGTGCCTAAGGAAGTTAGTAATATTATATATATACTCATAGCACATATTTTTCAGAAATCACTGCACTTTGGGGAATTTCCTAAAGACCAGAAGGCAGCAAATGTTATTTCTTTATATAAAAATGATTAGGGCAATCCTAGTAACTATAAGCTGGGAAGCTTAACATTTATCATGGGAAAAGTTAATGGAAGCAATTATTAAAGAAACGATTGAGCAACACATGTAAGGGTCAGGTGTACGAGTATAAAGTCAACAGGAGTTTAAATGGGGTATATCACCTTTCAGTAATATGCTAGAATTCCATGAGAAAACAAGAGTAGAATTCAATATTATTTATCTTTGTTTTCAAAACCTTTTAATAAGGTATCACATGAGAGGCTAGAAATCTTAATAAAAGAAGTGTGAATAAAAGCCCACTGTGCAGAAAGGAGCCAAATAGGTTTAAACACAGAAGGGGCTATACTAAAAGATAGCACAGCAAAAATGCTCTTAAAAAAGAAAAGTATAAATAAGAATAAGTGAAAACACTGTCACTGGAACAAGTGTTAAGATTTCTTAAAACAAGTGCTTAATCCAAAATGACAGACAGCTTAAAATTAGTTCTTACCAGTTGATCTGAGTAATTCTAATGTAAAATAAGCAGAACTGTTGTGTAAAAATACATTCAAAGTAATATTTGAAACTAGCAAGCTTTTCATGATTTTATACTTACCTCTTTCTTACTTTAAGACAAATCAGCCTGCAATAAGGCACAATTCCAAATATTAAATAGCAAACTGTGTTAAAATAAGACTAAAAAAGAAATAACAAGTCACACAATCACACTAAACTAGTTTATTTTCAAATTAACAATCAATAGTTGGTACAAAATGTATGGTAAAAAGGTAACACAAATGGTGAAATTTCAGGTGAAAGCCATAGCTAAACCAAGCCAATGTCTCAAATCATTACATTTTTTTTCTTGATCAGGTGAATTTTAGCATTGTATGTCTCTTGACCTCTATACTAGTATTTTGGTGAACTAAAACGTTTCTGACAAAAAAATAACATCAATACTAAAGAGAAGTGACCAGAAGCATTCTCATCAACTCTATCAGGCCAACCAAGAGCCAAATGACAAGAACAAATGACCACAATAAAAATTACTGTCCATCACCTGTGTGATAAAAGATCTCAGATCAGAAACTAAGGTCTTGATGGTGAATAAAATCCAGGAATACCTCCGTTTGAATCACTGACTGTAGTGTAGCCAAACACTTTGAGTGTATGAGATAGAGATAAGTAGCAATATGCCATCTGTTATAAGGCACTTTTAGGGAGTTTTTCTTCTGGGAACATTGTTACTGACATACGATACCCAAGAGCCAAAAGGAAGTCTGAAAAACTCACAATCATTGGTAGGTTGGGGAGGGGGCATGTTTAAAGTTAGATATGTGGTATGTGGGAGAGATCTCTGTTTCAACCTTGACCTTTGTGTGTATTCATATAAGAAGTGGCTCTGAACCTTCCCAATGTATTTAGAAAGAGAAACATACAACATCTAAAAACTTATCCTTCACAAAAGTCATAGTAACATAGTGAAAAGTCATAAGTTTTAGTCATAGTGATACTAGAATGTATTAGTTGGCTTGATCTTAACTACTGAGTTAAAATCAATAGTTCTCAGAATAAAAGTAGGTGTTCTTATGGTTTGGTTCCTGTTGACTCCTTTGGGGTTGGATTTCTCTGGCACACGTGGAAGGATGTTCAGCATATGTTTTCTTTGTTAAGAAGTCTTCTCCTTCTTTACTTTGGTCACATCTTGTAATTAGTTTTCTGTCAGGTGTCACATACCATTTGTCATGTTTGCTAGCATAAAGCTTATATTTGCTTGGTAATCGGTCGACTCCTGTCTTTAGCAACATGAACATGTGGCTTTATTTACAGTCTCTTTTGCTTGTGCACCTTATTTTACTTTATTATTATTATTATTAGTTTTTTTCCTATTTATTTAGCATATGTCTTCATCCAAGGAGACTTATAAAGCAAGTTATAATACATACAAGAATTAAGGTGGAAACATCAAAGCAACAGAGAAAAAGATTAAAAAGTGAGCACACAAGAGTACAGTAATCCCTCCTCCATCGCGGGGGTTGCGTTCCAGAGCCACCCGCAAAATAAGAAAATCCGCGAAGTAGAAACCATATGTTTATATGGTTATTTTTATATTGTCATGCTTGGGTCACAGATTTGCGCAGAAACACAGGAGGTTGTAGAGAGACAGGAACGTTATTCAAACACTGCAAACAAACATTTGTCTCTTTTTCAAAAGTTTAAACTGTGCTCCATGACAAGACAGAGATGACAGTTCTGTCTCACAATTAAAAGAATGCAAACATATCTTCCTCTTCAAAGGAGTGCGCATCAGGAGCACAGGCTGTCAGAAACAGAGAGGAAAGCAAACAAATCAATAGGGCTGTTTGGCTTTTAAGTATGCGAAGCACCGCTGGTACAAAGCTGTTGAAGGCGGCAGCTCACACCAACTCCGTCAGGAGCAGAGAACTAGAGAGAGAGAGATAGAGAAAAACAAAACAGTGAAAAATCAATACGTGCCCTTTGAGCTTTTAAGTATGTGAAGCACCGTGCAGCATGTCGCTTCACGAAGCAGCTGCACACAGAAGGTAGCAACGTGAAGATAATCTTTCAGCATTTTTAGACGAGCGTCCGTATCGTCTAGGTGTGCGAACAGCCCCCCTGCTCACACACCCTACGTCAGGATCAGAGAAAGTCAGCGCAAGAGAGACAGAGAAAAGTAAGTTGGGTAGCTTCTCAGCCATCTGCCAATAGTGTCCCTTGTATGAAATCAACTGGGCAAACCAACTGAGGAAGCATGTACCAGAAATTAAAAGACCTATTGTCCTCAGAAATCCGTGAACCAGCAAAAAATCTGCGATATATATTTAAATATGCTTACATATAAAATCCGCGATAGAGTGAAGCCGCGAAAGGCGAAGCGCGATATAGCGAGGGATCACTGTAGAACTACTACATAATTATACTTGCAGTTTAAACTAAGACAAAAACACAGTATCCTAAACTCTTTGTTAGTATAACAGCAGCTATCCTGCAGATAGGTAAGCAAATCCAAAGTATTTAATGAAAAAAATGTGCTTTAAAAAGATGCCTAAACACAAGTAAAATTCTAATAGATAAAGGGAGATCATTACACAGCTTTGGTGCAAGAATGATAAAGCATTGTCCAGTTTTGGCATGTCTGGCAAGAGGAAGGATGGTCAGCACACAGGCAGGGGCAAAACAGGGAAATAAGGAGAGACCAAGGATTGGAGATATTGATGAGCAGAACCATTAAGAGAACTGTAGATGAAGATTAGAGTTTTACACAAGATCTTTACAGCAATAGGAAGCCAGTGAAGAGACTGAAGCAGAGGAACAGTAGGAGTGAAACAGGGAACAAAACACCAGTTGAGCAGCTGCATTTTGAAGGAGCTGAAGAGGTCTGGTAGCAGCTGAAGGAAGTCCTGCCAAGAAAGAGTTTCAATAGTCCAGTCAAGAGAGAGCCAGTACCTGAACAGGGTATCCGTCAATAAAAGCGCACATAAATAAAAGCGATCTTCAAAAGGGCGACCTCAATTGAGCGCCGAATAAAGGCGCACGTAAATAAAGGCGAGCTTCAAAAGGACGACCTCAATTGAGCGCCGAATAAATGCGCGCGCAAATAAAGGAGTGCTTCAAAAGGGTGACGTCAATTGGGCCAGCGAATAAAGGCAAACGCAACAAAATTATTACAGAAAATTTATTACATAAAGGCAATGACTGAATGTATAAAAAGGTGAAAGCAAGTTACACTTGAAGCTGTAGATTATGTGCAATGCCACGTAGATATTCGAGATGCGGTCTATTAGCATAATCAAGGTGTGACACCCCGTGTAGTGGGAATCAAATCACCAGTCTACACTCTGGATGTCTAGTAAATGGGACCGAGCGTGACCAGGATGATAATGGATGACAGGGAGACACGGACACAAAAAGGGTTGGGTTTTTAAAAATAAAGTGAAGTTTTATTTACAGGTGCACTTAACAAAAATAATGTCCTGCGGAATTTATATATTAAAACACAGTTCAATACCGCAAAAAACACACAAAAACAGAAAATAAATGATGTTCAAAAATAGTGACTATATACAAAAATAAACAGTGCACCAAAACCCATAACCCAAATAAATACCTCCACCAAAAAGTATTCCAGAGATATTTTTACAAAAACAAATATTTACAAAAACAATGCACAAGCCGTCATGTCTGGTAAATCCGAACTGTCCTACTGAGTACCTTTCTCTTAGAGGGTCTAATCAAAAAAGCACCATGCTCTGGGGCAATGCGTTCCTTTTATAATCGGTGCCCTTGTACCGACCAATTAAACTGTCCATTGTCATCCCTCTACAACCGCGCGATGACGAGAACTCGTCGGCGAGAAGTGGCGTCTCTTGCCCTGCAAAAATGCTATATTAAATCGAGCAGCCGGCGCGCGCGCGCATAGCTGTGCCGGCTTTTGAGACGCAACTGCGCTTCTGCCTTAAGTTACAGTAAGCACTTTTAACTTTTTACGTCCTTCCCCTGAGCTACTGCCCAGACAACTTCACACATGGGATCCCTTTTCTAAACCGCGGTAAACTAATATTATGACGCTTCACCCTTTCTTTTACACTTTTAGAGTTATGGGGTCGCAGGAGGCACACGCAAGAGTGGAAAACCGTTAATGCCATCCCGGCCGGTTAATGGCAAGGCTGTCTCTCCATACTGCACGAGACCTACCGCGACACTCTCCAAAAGACGCTAATAAGGTCAGTGAAGATGTCCATCTGCATTCTATACAAAAGGAAAAGGCAAGTTTCCTTTCTTTATACTTTGATTTTTTCCCCAAACAAATGCCTTTCAACACTGCAGAGGACACTTGACAAATTTTATTTACTTATAGGTAATGCCAGTAAGGCACATTACCACACAAGGACAATTAATTTAATTCGCTCCGAAGGTCATCCTTTTGAAGCGCTCCTTTATTTGCGTGCGCATTTATTCGGCGCTCAATTGAGGTCGTCCTTTTGAAGCTCGCCTTTATTTACGCGCGCCTTTATTCGGCGCTCATTTGAGGTCGCCCTTTTGAAGATCGCTTTTATTTATGTGCGCTTTTATTCTCCGCGCCCAATTGAGGTCGCCCTTTTGAAGGTCGCCTTTTTTGTGCGCGCCCTTATTGAATAGAACCCCTGAACAGGGAGTTGCATGGCATAATTAGCAAGAAAGGGTCAAATCCCCTTATTACTAAGGAACAAACAACAGGACCAAGTCATTGAAGATACACTCTATGAGCCTTTTCATTCTGGCTTTCGTACACAGCACAGCACTGAGACAGCTCTTCACCGTGTAGTCCAGGGGTGGGCAGATTCAGTCCTGGAGGGCCGCAGTGGCTGCAGGTTTTTGCTCCAACCCAATTGCTTAATAAGAAACCCTTATTGCTCAAGTAACACTTCAGCTTCACTTTAGTTGTCTCGCTCATTAAGAGTTTGAACCCTTATTGCTTATTTTAGTCTTAAACAGCTGTATTCTTGGTGTTTAATTGCTCCTAATTAGCAATGCCATGCAAATGACAAAAGAGACCAGCATTTCTCCATTTAGCTTGTTACCATTTACGCCTGTGTGTATTTATTGTGCACTATTTGGTTTAATTAAATACTTGGAAGGAAAGTGAAGAGAAAAAAAGTGAAACACTGAGAATTACTCATCTGTTCTAGACTTCAGATCATTTGGATGATATCCTTAGGAAGGAAAATAAATCTAAGATATTAGAATGACCTGACATGGCAGAGTTAAAGCACTAACAAGCCATGCAATTATATAATTGACAAGGATTGGTTTTTAATTAAGCAACTGGGTTGGAACAAAAACCTGCAACCACTGCGGCCCTCCAGGACTGAATCTGCCCACCCCTGGTGTAGTCAATGATCTTCTCCGGTCTGCAGATTGCGGTTCCCTTAATATTCTCCTCCTTCTTGACTTAAGTGCAGCATTTGACACTGTTACCCATGAAATCCTCCTGTCACATCTCTCTGCTGTAGGCATCTCTGGCTTAGCCCTTCAATGGCTCACATCATATCTTTCTAATAGGCAACAGTTTGTCACACTTGGCCGATATAAATCCTCCACCTCACCTGTGTCGCATGGTGTCCCTCAGGGTTCAGTCCTTGGGCCATTACTTTTTCTACTTTATATCCTACGATTATTCACAGACATGGCCTTAACTTCCACTGTTATGCAGACGATATACAGTTATATCTTAGTACAGACTCCCCTACAGATTCACCTCCCAGCACACTCACTGAATGCATCACTGATCTTAAGATATGGATGGAAAATAACTTTCTCAAACTTAATGCCAATAAAACTGAAGTGTTACTGGTAGGTCCAAAATTCCAACTTTTTAAGGCATTCAATTTCTCTATTTCTGTTGATGGTACACTTGTCAAACCTGAACCTGGAACTCTCTTCCTCAGTCTCTCCGGGATTGCTCCTGTTTCTGCACTTTTAAATCGCAACTGAAAACTTTCCTTTTCTATAAACTTTTGTTATCTGTGTAATTTTTTTTTTTAACTCTGTATGTAAAGCGACCTTGGGTTTGTGAAAGGTGCTCAATAAATGTAACCTATTATTATTATTATTAGTATTATTTTTATTATTATTATTATTATTATTACATGTTCAATGAATGAAAGTGATAAGTCCAGAGTCTTGTCAAGATTCCTGACCATGACTGATGGTGATCTTCAAAGGCGATGCTTACAGACAAATCTAAGGAAGGACAATCAGAGGGCAAATCCAAGATATCTGACTTTTGAAAGTTATGATCATTCATCCATGACAAGATTGCAGAGAGATAGCTGGAAATCTGGGCTAAAGCCTGTGGGTTGTAAGAAACAAGGTTTGGTCTTGGCACCCTTGTCTAACTCTGTTACAGAGATCTTCCACTCTTCCAGTCCAGCACTAGGTTGCTCATCAGAGTAAAGGGGACTGCTCCAGCCTTTGTTGTGGCTACACACAAGGCAACAAGGGTCCTGCTATATAGCAGAGTTACAGCCAGGCCAAGTGCACAGACAGCATTGGCACAACACAGCTCTAATGCTTGCAATGTGTTATAAATGAAGGAATATACATAAGCCTAACATTTAGGTTGACAAAATGTTTTGTCCAACAAGGTTGCCAATCATTGAATAATGGCTGTTTGTTTACTGACCAAGTGTTTAAATGGTCCATCATGGAGACCCCTTTGGATGTCACTTTGGTTCTCATCAGATAAGGCTGATCATTCACAGAGTTTACATTCCACAAAGTGGAGCGCACTGCGGTGTCCTGTTAATAAATGGTTCAACAGTCAATGTGTTAAGCAGCAGGAGACCTTGATATCTGTAGGACAGATAGGCATTACCATTTTGCTTTGCTTTGGCATGCAAGTCCTTTGCTTAAGGGGCAGCTACCAAACCCTTTTAACTTGCCCAATCCATTACCAACTTGCCCAGTTCCCCATTCTGCCAAAACCCACACCATAATATCTGCTCCCCCACCTTCGTAATCTTCCAACAACATGCACTTCCATCTTTCCTATAACACATTCATAGCATAAGTCCAATCCAAATCTTATTCTGGTTTTTCTAACAGAGTGCCCAGTCCTTGGCCATTAATACTGTATTAAATGAATCCACATCATACAAATATTCGTCCTTTGATTTTTTGAAAGTCTTCCATCCATTTTTCTTCAATTTTTAGGATGTTCATCATTTACCACACCCATAGATTCATTACCAGCTTAACGTTTTTCTACAGTTGCTATCAGTTTGCCCAGTCCTATACAAGTGTGCCAAGCTTACCTTACCTGGGAACAAATTCACTTTCACATCCACAGACCCCCATTTCACAAAACATAACTCGCCCCAACCTGTTTTGTACTACACCCACAGGCCAAGTCCAACCTCTTATTCTGTCTTTATGATCGGGATACCTATATTTCCTTGAACATAAGTTTTTCCCTCCTTTCCTTCAGTCCTGAAAATTTCCCAATTACTTTCTCATTAAATTGAGTAATTTCATTAAGCCAGCCAAAAAAATCTGCCTTATACTATTGTCTATATCATCATTTCTCAGCTTTTTTTCTGTAGTGGCACACACACATTATATCTCATGCAAGTGCTCAACTGCCTGAAGGGGCAGGACTACCAGTGAAGCTGGTAAAAAAAGCAGCTCTGAGATCAGCGTTCACAGACACAGTACTTAGTGAGCACTTTGTTGGCATCTCCAAGCTGCTTTGCCCTTTTGCCCTGCCCCTCTCTGCCTCTGAGGCAACTCATATGCCCACTATCTACCAGCCATGTGAGACTCATTAATGACCACACACTCTGGGCAGATGGACTCCCGCAGCCTGGAGATGCATCTGAAGTGCTCAAAGGGCTGTGTCTGCAACATGATGATTATGGAGCTGCTCTTATGCCCACTTCTCCAGGTAGACCTATCCTCCTAAGACAGGTCACAATCTCCTGCAGAGCTTGTTTGTCTCAGTTTCAGAGCCAAGAGCACTACACTATTATTTCCTTGGCACACCTGAGTAGCTTTCACAGTGCACCACTTTGCCACGGCAAACTGGTTGAAAAACACGACTCTAGATGACTGTGGCTACTTTTATGCCACTTGAATTTTTCAGAAAGATGTTCTAGGTCTCATACCCCGATCATTGTCCACAACCCTTCGACACTTTGAAACAGCAAACAGGGAAAGCAAAACGAGGCATTACTTACACCACATCCAGTTAACCAACTCGGTTTGTCATAGATCACTTGCATGCTGCTGAAATCTTAGGTCAGGTTGATCTGGTCCAGACTCCTTCATCTTCTTTTTTAATTTAATTGAATGATTTATAAAGGGCAATTTCATTAAAAAAATCCAAATTTTCTTTAAAATCTGAAGTTTCACTTGAACTTGCTATCTCTGAAAAGTTGCAATCGCTCATTTGTAATTATATTAATGGTGGGTGTAAACTGTGAACCAGTGAGGTGAATTGAAATAGTGGGTTAACGATTGTCCAATCACATTAGATTAAAAAACCTAAAACAATATTAATTCACAGCCAATAAATGTGGGAGTGTCCGGTGCGCAGAGAGCTGTGCCATCTGAAAAATCAGAAAGCAGCCAATTAAAGGACTGCCAAAGGATCAAGGACTTACATCCACTCTCATTTGGCTGGCGCCCTTCACTCAGGAAATATGAGTATTCACACAGAAATTAAACAAGTACAAGTCATAACAAATTTTTAATGAATTTTAACATGCACTGACACTAGGCATGTTGTGCCTAATTAATTTAAGTAGCTTTTTTTAATATTTAGGCCTCCCAGCACCCTGCATTACAAACCACCACTGCCATTCACCAGTCTGGAATGTACAGTGGCTTTCTAAAATAAAGTCACCTCAGCTCTCCTGCATCACAAACAATTCAAGGCCATGGACATTCAAAGATAACATATTCAGGTTATGAGACAAGCCATCATCACCCCATGAAAGAAAAAGAGCTTAGCTATACCTTCTAATTTTGTATTGTTAAAGGTGGCAAACCCCAAGCTGTGCGACAAATTTAGATAAGCTAAATTCAAAAGAAATGGCCGCAGATCAAATTCAAGAACTTGTGCCTTATGAGCTTCAGCAGGAATAAAACAAAAATTGAGATAAGAATATATCTGCTGGTCTTTGAAGGGCAGAAAAGGGGTTTTTCAGTTTTGTCTCAAAACCACCTGGTGATCAGTGTTATTCAAAAATCTCAATACGAGGTGCCTCGGATGAGAGGAGTTTTTGATGAAGAGCATATTCTATGGAAAAGTTCAATCTCGTGGGGCAAAGTCACATAGGTGTGAGAAAATTAAAGGCCACATCTTTTTAAAAATACCATCACACCCTTCGACATTTGTTAAGAACAATAACACAGGCATTATTTTTCCGACTCGGGCCTTCCAGTTCAGTTAGTTTAGAGGAGAAGGATGAAACCTGACACTACACTGATTGTATTTTAGTATAGAGAGAAGTCACCTTATTTGTCAAGGTACAAAATTTCTTAGAAATATTTTTTTGCTTGTCTTTTATCTCATCTACATTTCAGTGGACTGCAGCAAGGTTCTTCCTGAAATCAAGCCTTAAGATTTTTCAAGTCTGTAGTGATGGTGTGGATTTTGCAGACAGCGGAATCTTCATTGAAAAAGGCCTCTCCTCAAGCTGGATTTTCTTTATGATTTACTTGCTAACTCAGAGTGGAAACTCCTCCCAGATAACACCTCATCTCTGGACCCCAGAGAGTTAAAAAAAAAGTGATATAATAATTGTATTTCAGGAAGGAAAGTATGAAGTAAAGAGTGAGTAGAAGCAGACATCCGTGGAGTGCTGATGTAGCTTAGTCCATCCAGTGCCCAGGGACATATGATTTTCTCTAATGACATGCATTTCTAGCAACTTCAAGAGATCAATTATAGGCTTAATGTGATCTTCAAAACTATGTGAATCTAAAAGACCATGGGACTTAACACACAACCAAATTTAATAATGCATATAAAAAATACTGCGGTGGGCTGGCACCCTGCCCGGAGTTTGTTTCCTGCCTTGTGCCCTGTGTTAGCTGGGATTGGCTCCAGTAGACCCCCGTGACCCTGTAGTTAGGATATAGCGGGTTGGATAATGGATGGATGGATATAAAAAATATCAAAAGGCAATTTTTTACCTTCATTCATTACTATGGGTGGTTTCAGCAGTTTCTTATCTTTTCTTTACTTTGCCAATATACTGCTTATTATTGTTGCACAAAATGAGAAAAGGCTGATCTATAACATAAGGAATACCCAATATCTACCTAAATACAGACAACAGAAATTTAAATAGTTTGCTTAAAACTTACATTTTTGAACAAGACATGTTTTTACTGTTGCCAGTTGAATTTTGTCTGCATTTTTCTTTTACAATTCTGTTCTTCTTCGTGCCTTGTTGTTTTCTCTCAATCCTCTAAAACTCTTTAAGGTTGAAGTGAATCTTTGCTTCAGACACAACTACTAAATTACTAAAATCAAAATTACTCCTGTGCATTACCATGGGACAAATTGGTGCAAGTACTACACCAGAATAATGTCTGAAAAACATATTTTTCCATTTCAGGGAAACTAGAATGAAAAGGAGAACTAAATAGAAACATTACTTTGAACTCCCAAGAGTTTTACCCATGAATCTGTGGTTAAAATGATAACTCACAAAACTCAAAAGCAGGCTTTAAATATAAATCTAGGCTCCAGATTTCATTTGAGGATTAGAAACAAAAATCAACCTGTCCCCAAAATTGAGAAGCAGGCTTCACAGCCTGTACTGGTCAAAATGGACAACGCTGAAAAAATTCAACAAGGACCAAGGAATCATAGAAAATTTGCTGAAATGACAAATCGAAGTTCTTTACAATAATTGAAGAGTCTATTAACAAAGAAATTGTTTCAAAGACAAAAAAAAAACAAAACAAAAACAATGGTGCTTTATAAATAGAATTTTGCAGAAAGTAAGCAATTAGATAAAAAGTCAAGTCCAGAATCCAAAGAACAGAACCTTAAGTGAGAACAAAAATCAATAAAGCAGGGAATTCTACAACAAACACAAAATCAACAATTTAAAAACAAGATAGATTAAGCGACGAACAACAATAGGAAACTGAATGCCATAGCAATAACCCTGTGTCTTTTGTAGGCTTGCACAGTGAAAATGAAGTTATATTGATAAAAGATACCAGGCAAAAACAAGCTTTACATGCAGTATACCTTCAAAACAACTAAAACAAATGGCTGTGACTTTGGTAAAGTTAAACATATTCAAGGCATGCTGATAAGTCATCTTGGTAAAAACACAATAATGAACAGGACAATATACTATAACATTCTGAATACAGCTTAACTCAATTCAGGGTCACAGGGGCGTGAAGCATGTGGTGTGGAATTACTAAAAGGTCCTGGCGTTAGCCTGATAAAGAGTTTGTCATGTAAGTATGAGCTTGCAAGGGAATGCTTTAAGGATTTGACCCTACAAGGTTAGTTAGTATGAGCACCTGCCCAAGGACAACTAGACAGCTAAAAAACATAAAAACACCACGGTACAGATAAAAAAATTCAAATAAAAACAGACATAAAAAGTAAAAAAAAAATGATTTATAAGAATGACAAAGATGGTTAAACTGTAAAAGATGAGTAAAATGAGCAGTAAAATGATAAACTGATCAGAAGAGCTTAATGACTATCTTACTATATTCTGAGGCCTCCATTTATAGTGCAAAAAATGCCTCTTGTGACATCACGTCCTGACTCATGTGGTCATAGCAACCACCTTGCATAGCCAAAAAAACCCATGGGGTAAATTTGTGGCTACCTTGGACCACAAATGCCAATGGAAAGTTTCCAAACAACCAAAACAATACGAAAATAATGAAAACATTGAAATACACACAACAGGGTAAAATACTCTTAAAGGAATACTTCACCCAAAATCTTTTTTTTAAATGTTAGTTGACTAAACATATAGTTTTTAGTGATGGTCAAGGTAAACAATTTAATTTCGTGTTTTAATGGAGAAGATTTGAACATTTAAATTGAAGACAGGGCAGCGTACCGGGGGAGAGGCAGGTCTTCAATTCAAAGGACACACCTGTGTGAAAGTGTTCTGGATTGTGGGCTATTTTTATTTTACAAGAGGAATTAATTTAACAATATTTTAGTAAAATAAATGTATGCACTTTGCACATCTGGAGTATATGATTGGATGTGAATTATGTGCAACGGGTAACATGAGATTTTTTTCATGTATGCTTTGATATTGTTTGCTGTGGTCATCGTCCACTTCCATTATAACATAAACTTTGTTAGCTCCATTCAACATGAAAACATCAGATTTAAAATTTCTTGTGCCCATCACTACAAATGATATTGGATAAGTATTATTTGAAAAAAATGTCATTTTTGGGTGGAGTATGCCACATGATGACAAACGATGATACTATCCCACTTGAATATGTGTATTTTAATAAAGTAAGGTTATCTAAGAGTGTTTGAAATCCAAGATGCTCTCCTCTCTGCCAGTTAAAGTTGAAGTGTGAAGGGGCTGCTCAACCAACCACAACACAGCCTCCTTTAATATGGCTTACATCACTGAACAATGGACTGAATTTAACAGAAGAAATTTATAGTGAAAACACAATAAAAAGCAGAGAAAGTCAGTTTTCCTTTTTCCCAATTTAGAAAAATGGCCTCAGGGTAGATATTGTTCACAATTTTTCCAAGCTCTATAATTTCATGTTCCTCAGTTTACACAGTAGGGGCCATCTTTGCAGGACTGCAGTTGAGCCTTTAACCAAACCTACCAGGATTTCTTTGGCTGCTGGAACTAAACTGTTCCTTATTATTTTGGTCCCTTCTTTACAGCAACCTGATTCAAATTTGCAATGCCATAATCTAGTTATGATGACTTCATGATGTGCTTCATGTTCTTGTAGTATTACTTTTACTCTTTTCCATTTCACTGCTATGACAAAATGGGCATTTTTGAATTTCAGTTTGAATTAAATTCAGTAATAAGGTGTTGTAACTAACATAATGAATATATTTCTGGTACATTTATGATATGTGTTGTGACCGATAGGAGGTTCACTGAGCCTCCAAACCCCAGACACACAAGACCCAACACAATTCTGGGTTCACTAAATGTATTTCTAATCCAGCCAGCTCATATATGACAATTAATACAGCCCATATAGAGTTTGACTACTTGCTCTTTCACTTTTCTCTCACCTACTCTCTTCCATTGAGTTTCATCCACCGCCTCCCGACTCTGACTCCTTGATGTATGGTGGCAGGCTCCTTTTAAGCTGGACCCAGGAGCACTTCTGGTGGCATGTCATGGCCTGTTGAAAGCAGTTGCAGGAAGGTTCTTCCACAGCAGCGCTCTCTACCATCCACCAAGGACCCCTACAGGGCAGTGCTTCTGGATTCCAATGGGAATTATAATGGGTCCCTGCTGGGTAGGGTCCACAATCTGTCCATCCTTCCATAATGCCTTCTCATCCTGGCAAGAAATCCTCCTCCATTCTGGCCAGGATGCCCGTCCATCCTGGGAACTTATAGTATGTTATATATGCTACTCTGGATCTGCAGACTTATCTTAGAATCTCATAACATTTTTACTATTTTCACTATTATTACTATTAATTTAAATTAATAATGATATACTGGCAACAACGTAACTTTTATCACAGGTGTTTTTTCTTTCATTTTTGTGGTTTTCTAGTATTTTATGCAGGCAAATTATGCATCTAATATCGGTTAATTTACCCTGAGGATTCTGATTTGAATGTTTATTTCCCCTCTAAAAAAGTTTTTTGAGAATTTGAATATTTTACATTATTCCTTTACACCATTTTGTTTCTAATGAGAGCTGCCATTTTTTTGCATTAACAAAATCTGTTTGCTATAGTGATTGTACCCAGGGTGACATATGTGTGACATCATCAGAGGAACTACTGTATATACTCATGTATCAGTTGGGTCTTGAAACCTGAAAAATCAATAATAAAATCAGACCTCAATTTATACGGCCATTAAAAATGCGACACTTACATTTTTTTTTTACATCTTCTTGCCTCCTCCGGTCTCACATCAGTTTCTCAGACGCATCGAATGTTGTTACAGCAGTGCAGTTACCAATTTCTTTTGCTACTTAACGACGTTTCATTTAAAACCAGCTTCATATTTTCTTCTGATCAAACGCTTCATCGTAGATAAGGGATGCTCTTACGATAAAGGTGTATGAGGGTGTGAGATACAAAAAACACCAAACATTTAGAGATATCTCATATGGCAAGCCAAATTAACATTTAGAGATATCTCAAAATGAATTTCAGATATCTTAAAAAGTAAATTACATTTTAGGATATCCGAAATTCATTTTGAGATATCTCTAAATGTTAATTTGGCTTGCCATAATTGTGCCTACATGACCACACGGTAATACCCAAACTATTCCAAAGCAATGTTTACACTGTTTTGGTGGGTTGGCACCCTGCCCGGGATTGGTTCCTGCCTTGTGCCCTGTGTTGGCTGGGATTGACTTCCGCAGACCCCCGTGACCCTGTGTTCGGATTCAGCGGGTTAGATAATGGATGGATGGATGGATGTTTACACTGTTTGGTGTTTTTTGTATCTCACACCCTCATACACCTTTATCGTAAGAGCATCCCTTATCTACGATGAAGCATTTGATCAGAAGAAAATATGAAGCTGGTTTTAAATGAAATGTTGTTAAGTAGAAAAAGAAATTGGTAACTGCACTGCTGTAACAACATTCGATGCGTCTGAGAAACTGATGCGAGACCGGAGGAGGCAAGAAGATGTAAAAAAAAATGTAAGTGTTGCATTTTTGATGGCCGTATCTCTAAATGTTAATTTGGCTTGCCATACACAATACGTAGAAAAAAAGGCAGTGTGCTCCATGGTTACTCTCTCAGATGGGCGTTAGCATATCATAATCTCTTGGACCAATAGCATGAGTTTTCCGCATTCGACTTATACGACCAACATTATAAAATACTAGAAATTATTAAATTATACAGTAAAATCAAGTCTCGATTTATCTGCAGGAGAACTTATCAATGAGTATATATGGTACATAAAAGGCAATACATACATTTCTGAATTATTCAAGTATTGGATAAAACCTCTTAAAATGTGCATGTTTTGCTTTGTTATATTTTTGATTTGGTTCTTGTTTTCTTATTATTAATTCTCAACTACATTTTATGTTTTCTGATTTTGGCTTTGGTAAAAAGAAAGGATGGACTTCTGGTTGTGAACTTCACCCAGTTTCTATTTTTTGCATTATCTCCCAACCCAGAAACTTAAAAAATCTCTGCCTTTTCACCCAGTTGGCATAATAATGGTTATAATAGTAGATGAGGGCCTGGTCACTGGGCAGTTATAGAAACATTTTTAAAAAGTACATTTCTGATAACCAGTGTGAACTTTCCTACACAATAATTAAGCATATTTCTACTATTTTTAAAATTTATTTGTATGTAATGACAGCCGGAGCGTGACTTTTTAATAACAATTGGAGACACTAGAAATGTTTTCTGCCACTTAAAAGTTAAATAGTGACCTTTATTATTTTTATTTATTAGATCATCAAAATAATAAAAGAACATTTTATTGTGCCATTTAATATCTATCCTGGCATACAGTAACTCAGAGAGTAAGATGTTTACACAAATTGAACCAAACAGAGATTTCATGTCTGTTTCTTTGTTATTTTTTTATAATCCATTATTATAATTCTAGTCTTCTTGTGTCCAGTTTAGCTCAACTATACATGTTTAAGTACAGCTTTATAAGATCGCTTTCCTTGCTAACAAAATGTCATACCTTTATAAATCCATCCATCCATTATCCAACCCGCTATATCCTAACTACAGGGTCACAGGGGTCTGCTGGAGCCAATCCCAGCCAACACAGGGCTCAAGGCAGGAAACAAACCCCGGGCAGGGTGCCAGCCCACTGCAGGGAGCACACACACCAATCACACACTAGGGATAATTTAGAATCGCCAATGCACCTAGCCTGCATGTCTTTGGACTGTGGGAGGAAACCCACGCAGACCATGTAAACTCCAGAAAGGGAGGACCTGGGAAGCGAACCCGGGTCTCCTAACTGCGAGGCAGCAGTGCTACCCACGCGCCACCGTGCCGCCCACCTTTTTAAATTCTACGGGTTTTTCAAATTTAATTTTAATTGCTGACATAATGCTAAAATCTGCAATATATTGAGGCTTTAAAGCTCAAATTGTTTTTTTTATCAGTATGCTGCTGCTGGAGTATGTGAATTTCCCCTTGGGATTAATAAAGTATCTATCTATCTATCTATCTATCTATCTATCTATCTATCTATCTATCTATCTATCTATCTATCTATCTATCTATCTATCTATCTATCTATCTATCTATCTATCTATCTATCTATCTATCTATCTTAGTCTATCAGACCATTTTCTTCTACTCTTTAATATAGAAATAATGATAGAAAACACTCATGAGAAGCATATTGTTAAAAAACGGTTCTTTGACTCATCAGCAGCTTTAAAACTTTCAAACATTCTAAGCAATCAGTCCGTTTATAGTGCCAACTATAATAGCGAGGAGAATGTAAATAGTAAGGTGGAAAGATTTAATACTAAAGTGAGGGCTGCTGTTGACTTAGTTGCACCTGAAAAGACAGTTAAAAAATCTTCTAGCATTGTTATACCATGGAAGACCCAAAGAGTGTCTGATTTAAAGAGAACATGCCGTAGAGCTGAGCGTAAATGGAGGAAAACTAAACTAACTATTGACTATGAAATATTAAAAGTTAAAATAACAGAATACAATAACACAGTCCGTCTTGAGAGGCGCTGCTATTTCTCTAAGCTTATAAATAACAATGCTAGTAATCCCAGAGCCTTATTTTCGACGATTGATCGTCTGCTAAACCCAGGTAACTCAAAGGAATGCCTCCTAAGTACTTCCAGTAAAACCTGTGAGGCTATCGCTGTATTTTTCAATCAAAAAATTAATGATATTAGAAATAACATAGTATATCTCCCCAACACTAAGGATCCTCCTAAACCCCAGTACCCCATAATAAACAAATTAAAGTCTTTCACTAGGATAGATTTACCTGATTTACATAAAATAATTTCTCAAATGAAACCCTCCACCTGTGCCCTTGACCCAATACCAACAAATTTTTTCAAAGAAGTATCGGGCATGCTAATTGACAATGTTCTTGACATAGTAAATTCGTCATTAGATACGGGGGTCTTCCCAGACTGTCTTAAGACTGCGGTAGTTAAACCCCTACTTAAGAAAAATAATCTCGATCCCTCTGCTCTTGAAAATTATAGACCCATCTCTAACCTGCCTTTCTTAAGTAAAATTCTAGAGAAGGCAGTCATTATACAGTTAAATGAGCACCTCAATAAACATGCTATTCTTGATAAATTTCAGTCAGGTTTTAGAACAAATCACAGCACAGAAACTGCACTCGTTAAAGTAGTAAATGACTTGCGGGTAAATGCAGACAGAGGCCATTTATCTGTTCTCGTCCTCTTATATCTGAGTGCCGCATTTGACACCATTGATCATAATATTCTTAAGAATCGCCTTAGTCAATGGGTGGGCCTCTCTGGCAGTGTCTTAAATTGGTTTGAATCCTACCTGGCAGGGAGAAAATTCTTTGTTAGTTGTGGTAATTATAACTCAAAGACACATGATATTCTATATGGTGTTCCACAAGGCTCTATCCTGGATCCACTGCTCTTCTCAATCTACATGCTTCCATTAGGTCAGATTATCTCAGGGCACAACGTGAGCTACCACAGCTATGCTGATGACACACAGCTGTATTTATCAATAGCACCTGATGACCCCAAATCTTTTGATTCGCTAACACAATGTCTAACTTATATCTCAGAATGGATGAATAGTAACTTTCTCAAATTAAATAAAGAAAAAACCGAAATCTTAGTGATTGGCAATAATGGATACAATGAGGCTATTAGAAATAAACTGGATGCATTAGGATTAAAAGTCAAATCGGAGGTAAAAAGCTTAGGGGTAACCGTTGATTGTAATCTGAATTTTAAATCGCATATTAATCAGATCACTATGACAGCATTTTTTCACCTAAGAAACATAGCAAAAGTTAGACCTCTTATATCATCGAAAGATGCAGAGAAATTAGTTCATGCGTTTGTTTTCAGTTGGCTAGATTACTGTAACGCACTCCTCTCAGGTCTACCCAAAAAAGACATCAATCGTTTGCAACTAGTGCAGAATGCAGCTGCTAGAATCCTTACCAGGAAAAGAAAATCCGAACACATTTTTCCAGTTTTGATGTCACTACACTGGTTACCTGTGTCATTCAGAATTGACTTTAAAATTCTGCTTATGGTTTATAAAGCTTTAAATAATCTCGCCCCGGCTTATATATCAGAATGTCTGACACCTTATATTCCAAATCGTAACCTCAGATCCTCAACTGAGTGTCTCCTTAGAATTCCAACAGCAAAACTTAAAAGAAGTGGTGAGGCGGCCTTCTGCTGTTATGCACCTAAAATCTGGAATAGCCTGCCAGTAGGAATTCGCCAGGCTAATACAGTGGAGCTCTTTAAAATACTACTGAAAACACATTACTTTAACATGGCCTTCTCATAACTTCACTGTAATTTAATCCTGATACTCTGTATATCTAATTAATTATAATAACTATTCATTCAAAATCTGTACTAACCCCTACTCTCTCTTCTGTTTCCTTTTCCGGTATCCTGTTGGTGGTGGCGTGCGCCACCACCATCTACCCAAAGCACCATGATGTTCCAACAATGATGGATGGATTAAAAGCCAGAAGTCTGTATGACCATCAGCATCAAGTGACTCCGTGAAAAACCCGAACTACAAAGAGGACTATTTCATTTATGTTAGGTAGAATGCCCAGAGGGGACTGGGTGGTCTCGTGGCCTGGAACCCCTACAGATTTTATTTTTTTCTCCAGCCTTCTGGAGTTTTTTTTTGTTTTTTCTGTCCACCCTGGCCATCGGACCTTACTCCTTTCTATGTTAATTAATGTTGTCTTATTTTAATTTCTTATTTTGTCTTTTATTTTTCTTCTCTTCATTATGTAAAGCACTTTGAGCTACTTTTTGTATGAAAATGTGCTATATAAATAAATGTTGTTGTTGTTGTTGTATCTATCTATCTATCTATCTAAAGAATAAACAAGCTGAAAATAAACACAAAGAAAACGGCTAAGTTTAACTTCAGTTTCAAAGGGTGGCACCTTATTGTATATTTTCTTAGCAGTCGAGAATTAATCCCTGTAGGAGCTTTGATGTCTTATTAACCAGAATCTGAGAGCACTTGAAAAGGAAAGAATAGAAAATCTAATATATACTAGTTGGAAAATCAATGAAAGTCATGGCATAAATACTGTTTTGAAAGCCTATGTAAAAAACATAACAAAAAGAAATAAAATCTCACTTAATAAAACAATAAAATCACAGAAAGTATCTGCTGAATTAAAAACTAGATTTAAAGAAGAAAAGAAAAGCAGCACCTATTCATTCATCCATTTTTCAAAGCCTAGTTGCTTCATTACTGGGTTGCAGGCAGAGCAGATTGCTGCAGTTGCAGATCTGGTTGCATAGAGTATTAATCACACATCCTGGAAACACCTTAATATCTGCATCTTTGACAGGGGTAAGGAAACTGAAGTCTCTAAGAAAGTTCATGTCAAGAAAAAAAAGTTGGGACATCAAATAAATAAAACAAAAGTTGCTACTGTGCCATGTTGTTCCTAAATTGCAGACGACACCACTGTGGTGGGGCTCATCTCTGGGGAGGATGAATCCGCCTACAGGGACGAAGTGGAGCGGCTGACAGCGTGGTGCACTCAGAACAACCTACTTCTGAACACAATTAAGACCAAGAAGCTCGTTGTGGACTTCAGGAAAAAGAAAACAGACATAAAACCACTCTACATCGGAGGGGACTGTGTGGAGAGGGTGTCAGACTTCCGCTTCCTGAGAGTCCACATCATGGAAGACCTATTCTGGGGTGTAAACACAGCAGAGCTGGCAAAGAAGGCTCATCAGAGACTTTATTTCCCTGAGAGTCCTCAGGAAAAATAACATCCCCCAAAAACTGCTGGTGTCCTTCTATCGCTGCTCTATCGAGAGTATCCTGTGCTACTGCCTCTGCACAACAGCGCAGAGGAAAACACTTCAGCGGATCGTAAAGACTGCCCAGCAGATCATCTGCTGTTCTTTACCCTCTCTGGATGAACCACACAGCTCTTGCTGCCTCAGGAAAGCAGAAAATATCTTAAAATACTCCTCTCACCCCTCTCATGACATGTTCCAACTGTTGCCATCAGGCAAAAGATATAGGAGCATCAAACCAAAGACTAATAGACTGAATACAGTAACAGTTTCTACCCTGTTGCTATTAGGGCACGGAATGCCACCTAATCAAATCCAATGCAGCAGTGCAATAGATGTCATCTTGTGCAATAGTATTTCATGTGCAATTAAGGTCTTATGTTGAATGTTTGTGTTCCACCTTATTTGTTCTTATCCTTTCCTATCCTTTTGTAATCATATTTATTTATATTTTGACACGGCAAGGACTGCACCTAATTTCGTTGTATTTGTTATAATGACAATAAAGATATTCTGATTCTGAAATATTCTTCATAAATGACAGATTTTTGTGACATTTTCCACTGTAGATAATTCATACCAGAAAGAACTTGAAAAGAACAGTTAAGAAAATCACTTAAAAATCCATTGGTGTGTCTGGTTGGAGGTATATCAGGGAAACCTGTGTCTGAGGTAGATTTCTTGTTTGAGATTTACTGATAAAATCTGGAATTTAGAAGAAGCCCACATTGCAGTGAGACGTCTCGTTGAAATTTCATGATTTCTACCTGCTATGGAATAAAGTTTACTGATTGTCTCAGCATGATGTTTTTTCACTCTAAGACACCCACATCAGCCTCAAGTACTGTATATCCTGCCAACAAGTGTTAAAGTCTTCTTGATTAATTATATTAAATATAAAATATGAATGATTCTGATAATATGGCAATGCATGCTTATTGTATGGTTAGGGTAACCAACTCTTGATCAAATCAGGATATTGATATTATCTTTGGTACATCAAACTATTATTAATTATGAAATTAGGTAGGGACATAGATAGACAAGTAAAATGTTTATGCATTAGTCACAACGCTGATGCTCTTATCAAGCACAATTCTTTTTAACATCATTAAATGTGCCACAAGAGACACTAAACAATTCTCGATACAAATTGAATAAGCTTCTGTAACACAAGTATTCATGTTTCTTTATATGATTGGTTTTTTACTGCCATTCTACCCTAGAAAAACACATTCTTCTGATTCCTTTCTCCTTTTATTTTTGTCGCTGTCAGACTTGCTTCTTTAAACTCGAACAAATCAATCAATCTCGAACAAATCAATAATGAATTGAATTAAAATACTATATTTTTAAATCTTCCAATAACAATAAAACAAATTAATAGCTTCCAACAAATATTCATAGATGTGAACGTGTTGCTCCATTGTAACGTAAGCCCACTACACTTGCAAATTAACTGACTGGTTGACTCATACCGAAATCTACTGTACCACCAGGCAGGAGTGTGGTTAGTGATATCAAGGTTAAGAGGCCAGCCTCTCCCCCACACCAGACCCCACTTTAACCATCCCTTCCATATTCTCAAGATTTCTTTAGTGGGACAATCATGTTAAATTGGGACAAATGGAATCCCAAGTAACGTTCTTTTGGGTAACTTTTTGAAAGATCTGAAAATCAAGATGTCCCAACATTCTGGACCTTTAGTATCCCTTCTTATGGTGCATTCTGATGACTTCACAAAATAATGCAAATTGCAAAATACAACAACAAAAAAGAACAGAACAAAAAAAAAAAACAATAGCAGAAACAACACGATGAACTTCATGTTCCAGTAACATATGAATTCATAGAACTCTGAATTTCACTTTAACAGTTTACCAGTATTTCTTAAATATTGTGATGTCTTATCAAAGGATAATAACATTTATATAAAATTAATCACACAGCTGAGGCTTTTTTCTTAATTTAGCAAGAGAGCAAATATAACCAAATGTCACATTAAATATTAAAAAATTACAAATAACTAAAAGAAAAAAGTTAAAAAATGTTAAAAATGTAAAATTTAATTGTGAACCGTTCTAGAAACATACATAAATTAATTATGGAAAGGCATTCTTAATTTAATGCTCTGAGATTTGAAGAATGATGGAAACCTGTTTAAAAACTATTTGATGTCCTCAAGGCATATATAGACAAGCTAAAGACTTTTAAGAAATTGTTGTGTTTTAAGGCATACAGCTTTAAAGATTTTTTTCACTTTAACTTACAGGAAGATGAAGTGCAGATTCATGAACATCTTAATTACTGTAATGTAAAAACTAAGGTATGTTTTATAAAGTTGTAAAATCTGAAATTAAGATAAGCTCTCAATTACAGTTATTTTTTTCATCATGAAAGTGATTTTTGTGTTGAATATGGCTGTCTTGATGCTTTTTTACTTGCATGTGCATGTTAATATAACATTAAATAAAACTGCCTTACTTTACAATCAGCAGATACTGTATAGATGAGTGTTCTCTTCATTTTATAAACTCAACTATCCAGTACCATGAAACAGATATTCAGAAGTTTTTCCAACATTATTAGACGCAGTTCATTGGAGTATCCTGGATAAAGACACTAGTCAATCACAGGACACACTAAAACAATCAGTCATGCTCATACACAATTTAGAGTCACTAAAAAAACCTAATAATAAGTCTTTGTAGAATAGTCCCCTAAGAACACTGATAGTAACATGGGAAGAACACTCAAAATATTCTGATAGAAAAATTATATAATTTCTACATTTTTATTTCTAGTCTATTAATTTTAAGGCTTATGTGGGAATCTTCATTTTGGTTTTATAATACAGATATTTTTTGCTAGCTATAATCTGTAATTCTAGTTGATTCTGAAGAAAAGACATAAAAGACTAAGGCAATTACTAGTTCATTGTTAGTTATTGACAGACTTGTCATAATTTGGGATGAAATTCACAAGTGGTGTGTCTTCAACAAAGTGACCATTCCTGTGGAATTCATGTGTGAACTGCAGTTATTTATGTACCAAGAATAAATAGATGGCTGGTATGCGTCAACCTTGTGGAAGATCCATACTTAAGAGTCAAGCTTAGAGATGGTCTTCTTTGGCTTCATCACTGCTTCTGGGCAGAAAGAAAGTCCAATAGCCAATAATAGAAGTACTGATTTTTACCTACAACTATCATATTGTCAACAAGCTTGAGAAGGATAGCTGTGTTTAAAATCAGAGCTGTACTAAATAAGGAGGACCAGAATTAAGTGCCAAGTGATTCTAACTGACATTCAGGAATGGCATGAAGACCCAAGGACAGTATTTCATCCAGTGATCTCTTTTACCTTTAGGCAAACAGTATGGATCCAAGTGTACATTATGGAGGATGTTCAGCATTAGTCATTCGTTAGTCATTGAGGCAGCAAATAGATGATGTCTTTGGTGGCCATGTAGAAGCAGTTTAGAATTGTTACCTGTTTAAGTGAGAAATTAGAAATCCAGGAGCAAGCTGATGAGCTCAAAGTACTTATGTGAACATGGTATATTGGTATCAGAGCACTTTTTCAAGTTTACATCAGGAATCTTAGTGTCATTTTTGATTCCCCTTTTCTTATTCCACCCACATAAACTACATTAAGAAACTTTCTTACTTCCACCTCTGTAACATATCCTGCGTTCGCTCATTTATCTTCTTTTCTAATGCTGAGAAACTTGTCCATGCTTTTATCACATTTCACATCTATTATTGTAACTCCCTACTGGCAGGTGCTGCTTCTAATCTTATATCACAGCTCCAGTTGATTCATAACTCTGCCGCAAGAGTTCTTACACAAACCAGCAATAGCAAGCACATCACACCCATACTGCTTCATCCTCTCCGGCACCCTGTGTCTTACAGGATTGAATATAAAATTCTATTAATAACCTACAAAGCTTTAAATGACCTTGCACTGGACTACATCAGTGACCTCCTCCATCACCACATTCCTTTCAGCCCACTAATGTCCTCTGATTCTGAATCTTGTTGTGCCTCACGCTAACCTGTGCACTTTGGGTGACAGGGCCTTCAGCTCCATATGACCCAGACTTTGGAATGACCTCCTGACATTAATTAGATCAGCTGACTCCATTCATTCTTTAAAAAAAAAACAACTTAAAACTAATCTGCTCAGGAAAGCTTTTAACTTAACCTAACATTCTGCCCCTTCTTTCAGTTTACCTCTCTGTCCAGATGCTCAGGATAATTCGTGTGTGTGTTATATCACACGTAATGTTATTTGTTCATTCTTTTAGTATTGAATTTAGTATTTACTCTAGTTTATTGTCTTTTATTCTATTTAATGCTTTTTATATCCTGCATTTTTCTGTTTTAGTGATCTATGCAGAAAATATTTGTATCCTGTGTTACATATATCCTGCTGTTCTTTCTGAGACTCTGCGAAGCACCTTTAGCATGGGAAAGGTGCTATATTAACAAAATGTATTCATATTTTTATTATAAAAGCAGGTGTACAGTCACCTTGTAGCAGTGAGAAACCCAGCAGTCCCACCACTGTGTTAAGCCCAGACAAACTCAACTGTATTCCGTTCTGACAAAAAACAGACCAATCAGTGTAATTATTTCTTGGCTGATTAAGCAGTAGCAAATGCCATGTGTTAAAAAGCAAATATTAGACAGAAGGATATTTGGTAGCAGGACCCAGAATGATCTTTTTCAGTATCTTGTGAGGATGCAAGCTCTTCTACCTCATTCTCTCTTCTGTGATGGTAGTTTCTGCACAAGTCATGTACAGTAGGCCACTCATACCAGTAAAATCCCCTTTTGATAGAAACAGCTTAGTTTGTATACTACAATACAATACAATACAATTTATTTTTGTATGTCCCAAAATCGCACAAGAAGTGCCGCAATGGGCTTTAACTGGCCCTGCCTCTTGACAGCCCCCATCCTTGACTCTCTAAGAAGACAAGAAAAAACTCCCAACGATCAGCACTCTCTCAAATAGGTCCAGGCTATCCTACTATAACTGAGCATACATGCAAAAAACTCAACAAATAATAACAAAAAATACAGAAAGAAATCACCAAGCTGCCACAATCAATGCCACCTTGAAATAAAAAAGGTACATTTATAGGATAGAAACATCTGCCTTCAATCTCACTCAGTCTCAATAAAGTTTGTCAGTCAACCAGGTATTTGTCAGTCCTGAAAGTATTTCAAGCAACAAAAAGTCTCACAGATAAAGAAGAATAGTTTCTAGCTTACAAATAAATATTTAAGAAATACAATCTTAAATACCTGCAGGGATGACTCAGACTTTGGGCAAATTATTGAGTTGAATGGCTATATTTACCTACAATAATCAGACAAAAGCAGCTATAGAATCTTTTTTTTTTTGCTTTCTTCTTGATTTTGAGTCACTCACTTAGCAGGTAGACTTCAGCAGTCCTTATTTTTTGAGTCAGTAGACTCTGGTCCACGTTTGATTGTCATCTAGAGCAACTTCCCTTCATGTTGAGTTACAACCATCTGCTCCTGTCTTTGTTCTCGTTTCATTTCAGCATTATTAGTCATACATCATTCTCTCTTGAGTTTTGAGGATTAAAGAATACATTTATAATAAATCAGGAGGAGACCAAATGAGGTTACAATTGACAAATGGGTAACCTGAGTTTCATTTTTTTACAGATACTATTCTGCTATGATCATAAACAGTAAAAAAAACCTGAAAAAAATGTTGGTTCAAAAATCAGTAGGTGACTTTAGAAAAGGAACTTATTACAGCTGTTCTGAGCTCTCGTTTTTGATTCTGCCTTTGCACTTCAGGGCCACAGTACTTTTACCTTGAAAAAGAAACTTGCCTGTAGAAAAGAATTATTATCATTCTGTGTGTTCCCTGTGCTCAGTTCTCTTTAATAATACAACGCTCTGTAATATTTCAAGCTTTTGTTCTGTTTATAGTTATGTGACTTCTGTTTCGAAAGCGTACTTCTGTATTTATATCACAATCCTTCCTATTTATTTGCTCAAATATATAGTGCCTTCAATTAATGCTACATCCACAATTCACTCAGGAGGTAACAGGAATAAAATCATTTAAAAAAAGAAAACTGCATGAAGATTTTTTGTAGCCTGACAGAAGTGTTTAATAATGAGTAGATTAGTCATGGTTGCCTCTCGTTCACCTGCATCAGTGGGTTTAATAATATCGCTTGCATGAAAAAAAGAGAAGAATTTTAGGTTATGTGAATAATAAAGTGTTTTAACTTTATGAGACTGCAGTGTAGAATGTAACTGGTGCTAATAATATTTCAAACTTTTAAAATTAGGTTTCCCATGGAAACTTGTTGAAAGAAAATAAAAAGGTATGAATCACACATCTCTATTAGTAGCTAGTTTGTTGCTGAATATTGCATATGCCAGAAAATAACAGAGTTTAGTCTTTTAAAACTTTCATAACTTTAAGATAATTTCAGAAATAACTGGGAGGATGAAGGATTTCTATTATAAAATTTTTAAAATGCTATGTATTGCTTTTATACTTTGACAGTAATTTCATTTTTAAAGAGCCTTCCCAGCTCAGCTAGCAATTTATTGAATTTTTTTTCATAGCCTTGAGAAATAATGCTCACTAGGACATTCATATTGATCTTATCCTTTGGTTATCATTGTTTTTATTATTATTTTTTATTTTTACTTTTTGACCCCTTATGATTAATCAAATGCATAAATATCCAGTTCTTGATAAACGGCCATCTCTTTCCTGTGGTGCTAAATCAGAAGTTATTTTTGCTTATAAAGTAAAAAAAAGTGGCAAAAATTACATTATTGGCAAAAGGTCAAAGAAAGATGTGCTTGCATTTGGACACAGTTTAATTTAGTGTTGCTAAAGTCTCCTTTTTGAATAGTTAATTTAGAAAGCACCATTAAAGACAAGAAATGCTTTGATTGCTGTTTTATTTTACATATTAAAGACAGACTTTCTGCTTTAAAAAGTAAAAAAGGAAAAAGACATATAAACGTTATAAGACTAATTTTATCATAGTTAACATTTTATATCATACTGTGAATAATTGTATAGGCTTTTTAACTTATTACGCAAACCACCAAATATAAGTACAATATAAATAATTTAATTGTATAATGTTAAATGGAACCCAGTTTCATTTTCAAGCTGTGTTTTTCCAAAACTTGAAATAAAATCTGTATCAACAGAATATGACAGGCGGTCTTAATCTATTTTCTAACGTGTCTCCATTTTGGTAGATGAACCTGTAGTGGGCAGTTAGGGGTATTTCAGTATGTCCTTTGAAGAGAAGAGAATGGAGGCACGTGAAGGAGCAGCAGAACGTTCATATATCCTCTTGTTTACTGTTTATGCAGTGTATTTTAAAGTTTCTTTCATGTACTTTTCAGTATCACCTTTGTGATTTTTACTTCAGTGACAATGTGTTATTTTTAAGTCATGCATTCATTGGTGCTGGTTTTTCAGCTCAATTACAGAGTTATTTAGAATCATGTCAGGCATTACTTCACCCATTTTCAACATGCTTTCCTACAATTGACCCCCTATCCTCAAAAGAACTACAACAGGTTTACACAAAATTTCTCACAGATGTTCTAGCTGTTACACTGCATTACCAGATGTTGGTCATATTTATCAGGTTCTCAGGACTTTTTGTAAATTATTGACAGATTTTTTTTCTGGCCCTGGTATTTATTGCACAACACTTTGTTTACGACGGCGAGGAAACCATTGCAATTATTTTTTGATTCAATGCTTGGTTTTAAACTTCATGTTTGATTTAGACTTTTTTCTGACATCTTTTTGTTTTTTTTTCAGCAGCACTGAATTGGCAGGTTTTGCTCAGTAAGGGGCGGGGCTTCAGAGGCAGTGCTCCTGTCAATCATTACTCACCAAAATAAAAGGGTTATTCAAAGTTCACTTCCTTATCTGACTACTCGGATCACAAACCTTTTTTGCACCTTAATTAGTGCTTGATTTCTTACTTATTTTCAACTCTGCAATCCTTTTACTCTTTGTTCTTGTCCCATGGTTTTTGTTCACCTGTTTCAGACCCTTGCTTCATTTATATTTTTTCTCTACATCTTTTCTTTCAGTCATTCTCATTTGCTCTTGCTTTCTGGGAAGAATAATATTCAAAGACATTTTTTCATGCAAAGGTGAATGAAAAATCCCACATATCTTCTTACTTACTATATAGCACATTCACAATTACTCTTTAAAGTGACCCATAAGATGAAGGGTCCTCTTTTGACATTTAAGGGCACAAGGAAGTACATGCTCTCTTTCTCTCTCCCTCTCTCTTTTAATATTCAATTCTCTTCTTCAATTTCAGTTCAATAACTTTGGTCAATTCATATAATTAGCAATTGTATTTATTATTTTAACATATTTAAGTATATTGATCGTAGACACTATTAAATATCTGTAACTAATTCAAGCCAAAATCTACATAAACAAATGAGTAATCTAGACATTGATAAAATAGTATTATTTTAAAGATGCTCATGCAAACAATGTAGAACAATAGTAAATAGTAAAATATTTTTCCTGGGCACTAACAAAAAAAAAAAAAAACTTAAAACAAAAAGCTATCTTAATAAGATCTGTAACTGCTATAAGAAAGTCACTGTAATATAAACTGATCAGCCTTCATTCAGTGGGGACTTAGGTTTTGTGATGAGCAACACAAATACGATCAGTGCATTTTCACATTCATCCTCATAAATCACAGGTGACAGACACAACACCTTGTGTAATGTGTTTAATAAATGACACAATAGGGAGAGAATATGGTCTTGGGTAGCGTGCTAGTGATCTACTTTTCTCAGACATCAGAAAAATAAGTCTGAAAGATTGTCTTTACTAAAGTTCCAGCACTGATCCATTTTTTAATGTACATTTAGACTTTACTGTGCACTCATCTTCACATGACAGCACTTCTCACTTTCATCAACTTTCATTGTCTTGACCAATTGATCTATAAGGGAGGCAAGCCTTAGACTCTCAACAGTGTATTTAACAGTCAATAGATTGTTTTCTACTGCTTAAACTTGGAATCATATATATTCTGTGCTTTTGTGATGGATGCCATAATTCATTTTTTACGTTGTTCTCCTCTTGTCTAGTCACCGTTAGTGGACCACACCTCATCAAGCTATTTTCGGTTTTGTTTGCAGTACAAGGTTCTTTTCCTCACAATTAAGGTTGTAGCATTAATCAAGCTTTTACTGACATAGTAGCTTGTGCAGAGCAACTGTTTTAAGCTTTTTTTCCCAACATCGTTATTGGGTTACCAAGTCAAAAGTTAATTATAGGTCTGGCATTTTTGAAGCAGTTAGCAGACCAATACACAAGTCGAACTCTTTTACATTTAAAGAATCCTGATTTACTTAAACAAAATATTATTATAAAGAAATTAAAACAAGTTTGAAGGGTTTATGATAATGCAATTAAATATGTGCCATACTAAATAATCTACTTAGTATAGAGAAGGAGAAACAATGTTGAGAATTAAAAGGTTTAGGGGTGGTGGAAAATCTAAAATAGATGCTTTAAGAAAATAAATTGTTAAAAGTGAATTTACAAAAGTGACCGATATTTGACATTGATCACTTATATACACAAGCAAAATTCACTTGGCATAACTATGTGGGACCATAATTAGATCTTTAATTATAAACAAATGAAAACACAAAATGTTACAACAGCTTTTCACTAACCCTTTGATTAACTGAAGTTACATTCTTTTTTATCTCCATTTTAATAGTCGATTTCGTGGCATTCCAGATATGGGCATTACAGACAATGTTCATTATGGAATTTAATTGATGTTTTCCATTCATGTCACGTTCAATTAGAATGCCACCAACAATCTTGGACTATCAGAAAAAGCCACGTACTTGATTTTCCAAAGTTCTAAGGAAATTCTCTTTTTCCAAGTTTTAGAATAATAGAATAATAATTCTATTAAAACCTGAATGTGACCAGTAATGGGCACAAAGAAAGAACCAACATGGCATGTTAACCTAATTGGCATGACTTTTATGTGTGGGGGGAAAAACTGGAGCATCTGGAAAAGAGCCATGTGATCAGAGAGAGAGTACTGTATATGAACACCACCAAGACACAGACCATACCCAGGTTTACCTTGAGCATTTTGGTGGTGTGGGGTGCAAAGAAGCATTCTGATGATCACTGTAACAATAACCAAGATAAAAGTAACTTTTCAAGGAGAAGACTGAATGTCGATAGTGGAACTCCTGTGTATGTTGTGGCTAAGTGTTCATTCTGTCAAAAATATATCAAATCATTGGCCTGTAAGAAAACATCATGACTTTAGGATATTCTAAGGGTCTCATTAGCTCATTAGATCCTTCAAAGCAAATATCATAGACAGAACCAAAGGAATTACTTCAGCTCACAATGTTATGTTTTTTTCTGTTTGGGTTAAGAGAAAAAGAGTTACAGAAATTGTCTGTACCTAAATAAATATAGCTTAAACAAAAATATGGCAATAAAAATTGGGGGCAAATAATCATTTAAAAGTTTTACATGATAATCAAGCATCATAATACACATTATCCTGCCTTGTGTAGATTAGAGAATCTCATCTGATGACAGAATAAAACAGAAAACAATTTCTATCTTTTTTAGTTGTTTAATACACATGGAAAAAATATTGGGCAATGTTGTTTACAAAAAATGAAAATTAAAAAGTTAATATCTTTGAGAGATTTCTAAATGTATTCTACATTAAGGAACAGGCCTTCATAAAGAACCATGACACATTTGTGATTTGTACTAAAATAATGTAATTTACAGTATCATCTTTGTTGTTTATATCTTGTTTAATTTTTTTACAATAGTAATGCAGTTCTCAGAGAAAATGAAATTGTTAGATTGACATAGGGAAAATAAAAAGCATAAACTGGGAAACTGAAAGAAAACTGAAAGTAAGTAATAAAGAGCCGTTAAACTTCCCTCAAGACATTGTAAAACACAAGTCTCTTGGGTAAAATATGAGACTTAGCAAGACTGACGGTATCTTGTGAAATATAAATAAATCATGGCATCTTTACATCTCTGTAAATGGTATGAATGGCTTTTCGAACGTTAAGAAGAGTTAAGCCCAAGCTCGAAATGTGAAGATCTCTCTAAAAGGTCTTGAATACTGCACAGGGGCTTTCATATCTTTGTCCATAGCAATCACAGAATGGCTATCACTCATTCCCATACCCCCTTCCTTGGTAATAAAAAATCACTGTATAGCTCAGTCTCCCCCCCTTCTTTTCCCTTTTTTATTCCCCCAGTGTGTTTATAAAAGAGAAATAAATTAGTTCTAGTGTACAGTGATGCAAGATAGGAAAGATAAATCAGCTGACAATACTTCATTTTCCTTTATTGACCTGTCCTTGCCGATATAACAAGAAATCAGTAGCTAAGCCTCTGTTAATGAATCTAAGCATGGGCAAAACTTGATATGCCTTGCACATGGTCCAGTAATAGTCAGAAATAACTGGAAATGAAATGAGTGAAATGAAAGACACTAAATACAAATCTGCCACCGTGAAATTAATAAACACATTCAATATTAAAATATTGTACAAATAAAAACATCTCTCTTTGATTGTTTTCATACAGTACATGCTGCTGATTTTTAGATAAAATATTTTAATTACTTGAAGTAATTTATTCCCATCACAGATGTAACAGGTAGAATTAATTTATTCAGAAGCTCTAAACCTGCTTATCAGATTGCAGTTTAATGTACCGATTTATCTCTGGCTGAAAGCATTATAAATTTGAAGTCTCCCTAGTTATTGCAAAAGACAGTCGGGTTTCCCCAACATTTTCATTGCTTCCAATAAAAGGAAACATTGTATATTACCGTTTTTTATCTCATTGTATCTATGATTATATACTGTATCTTTCATTCAATGCAAACATATACTTTGCTGAAATATTTATATGTGACAGTTTTAATATTCACCAATTTTTTTAACAGTTTTTGATACAACATAATTTATAGGCAGATAAATAGTAATATGTAATTTCAAATAATGTGTGTATTATATTGTTATTGCATAGCCCCCTCACATGTTCCTAGTATTATTTTTTGCATTTTAGAAAATAATTGTATCTTGGGTTGATTTTAGTTGGTAATCTATTTTTTAATTTATTGATTTATTTCAAAGTGATTTATCCAATACAAGCTTTGAAAGAGCCTATCCTAGCAGTTTTTAGGTATGAAACATGAAGCAACCCTGAGCAGGGTACCAGTCCATTCTACGTCATACTCATAACCAAACCCACGACCAATCAGCTGCACAACTTTGGAATCTGACAGAAAACAGAAATTCATGGAGAAACAAACCCACAAAGGCAAAGAGACTACATGCAAACTATGTGGGGTTAGAGCCAAACAGGATTTTACCCCACACCTTGGCACCACAATTCCCTCGCATTACTGAGTATAAACTTAATAGACATTTAACACACCTTGTACAAGTGACAGTGGGGATTCCCTCTTCTTTTTAGCTGCCTATCTGGGTGTCCAGGCGCATGTTTCAAAACTGTCAGTTTGTCTGGCTTTTTCATACTGCGGCCCATTGTTCCCAACCAGGTTTACTTTTTTTTTAAAGTAGTACCCGCTGTATTATTCTTAACAAACATTAGATGAACCTACAACAGTGTTGTAGTTGAGTGGTTCTCAAACAGTATGGAAGTATTTACAAATTCCCAATCTCCCCAGTTACACTGAGAGAAACTTCACTACCCCCTCTCTGACACTGAGTGAGTTTTTTTTTATTATTATTTTTGTATACTCTTTTTGGCTTAGGAAATATGGTAACCCTATGTGACAGATACCTTACTAACATTCCAAAAATGAACAAAATTTTACAACATTACTTAATTGTATGCACAACATGATATGTTAAAATCAGGAAACTGAATACCAATATCATACGCTGACATGTAGCTTCAAAATGTCCACGTGTCATTTTGATTCTCGCAACCCCACAGAGCTTTGAAGTTAAAAATATTTATCACGCTTTTTGATGACAGTATATAAATAAAATACTGAATGTGCATTTAATTCCTAAGGTTTACACTTAACTCAGATTTTTTTTGTATTTTGTATTACTGTTTGTAATTTAAGATGCTGCCTTTACCAACGTGCTGACTGAGGGGATAACCTTGCCCCTTTAGAATTAAATAATTAACTGTACTTTCTGAATTAATTTCTTGCCAAAAAAAGTGTTGTTTGAAATTGCTTCAGGAAATAAAGGAAAGGAAACCAAAGCCTAAACCCAACCCTTGAAGAAACAACAAACTATTAAAAGAAAAGAATACTGTACATACTTATTAAGTAAAAGGCAGTTGAAAAGAAAGACTAAAAAAAAATGATGGAAAACAAAAAGGTAAGTAAGAGAAATGTGAACCAAAACAATAAATAAATAGACTTGATAAGATTCATCTTCTCTTACTATAATCCTTATAGAGCAATCATGTACATAAGAGACAGTATCCTTAAGCCTGATCAAAACCGTGCCCTAAATCAAGAAGAGAATCATAAACTTCGACAACCATATTCCAGAAAAACTAAGATAATCTGCCCCTCGAACTGGCAGAAGCCTTAGTAAGAATTACCTTAGTGCCAGATTACTGCCATTAGCCAGAGTTCAGCCTTCTACTTACTTGAAGCCCTTCAGGTGACTGCCAAGTAACTACTGATTGCGCCTGAAACCAAAATTGGATGTACTTAACAATATTAATACTGAAAAGAAACCATATAAAGGCTAATGAAGCCTCAAACATGACAGTTTTGTAATTATGAATAATATTATTTTAAGTCTGATCACAAGTGGTCAAATTTATTCTTTATATATTGTTATATTATTATTATTACCAAAAAACAGCAATGTTTGCTGTTGTAATTTTAATTTTACTATTTTTCATTTCAATAACATGATTAAACGGGCATTTTTGAATTTCAGTTTGAATCACATTTATTTTCTAGTCAATATGTTTGATATTTTATTGGTGAACTTGTGATATGTTGTATACAATGGTCTATGGTTAGATTTAATCCAAGAATGAGAATTTTTACAATTAATTTAAATTAATAATGATAAACTGGTTGGATTGTAACTAGAATGGTAGGTGAGTACCTGGTCAAGGGGAAATCTATAAACATTTTTAAAAAATGCATTTTTGATAATTATTGTGCATTCCCTGCAAAATAATTAAGCATATTTCAACCATTTTAATTAATCTAAATCATTACTAATAACTAGCTATAGTTACATTTTTAAATGTTATATCTTGATTCAGTTTATTTTCAGGTTAATAATTTTCTTTTTATGTTTTGAAGAGAGTTTCTTGCTTGAAAAAGAAAAAGAAAACACATAAAAAAAGTTCTTGGCATCTTATGTGGGAACCTGCAGTGTTAAATGCTTGCTGAAAGATTTCAAACAGAGTGTGTGCTTAGCTGGTAAGTTTAATATAGGTTTGAAAAAGATTTACAGAAATTAGCCCTTTGCTGGTATGAACCACTTAAACTATTATGGGTGGGATCCTATTGTTTTATGTGTTATATATGGAATTAACTTCTTATGCATTAAATTTTTGGAAGCAAAGAATCTAGAAAAAATTGAGAATAAGAATTCCACTGTGGACCTTGTTCATGCAGATGGGGTGTATTTGGCATTCCTTGAACATTTTCTACCACTTTTGCTGTCTCATCAAATACTTTCTGGAAGTCTCTTTAAAAGACCATTACATGAGCTGTGTTTTATACGGAGTTGAAAAGAAAACAGACTTGAATTAAGGATGATGTATGCTAAAGGAAAAAGGAAATGTCTTTTTGATGTATTCTAGTTTTCTTATCACTTATCATGAACCCATACTGAATACAGAACAGTACTGATAATGTGAAGAAGGGGATACTGATTCTTGTGAGATACTGTAATGCTGACTGAAGATAAAGCTGCTGAACCAAATAAATTCTGAGGCAAAGTGACATGGTAATGCCTCATAAAATAAAGAATATTAGACTAGGTGGCTGCCTTGGAAATTTATGACTAAGGCACAGATTTAATGTTTGCCAGAGAGGATAATATTCCTTTCTTGAAGTGAGCCATAACAAAATTAGGAGTTGTTTTTCTGCCAGACAAACAAAGCCATGTATGGATTCTGTAGACACATAGTAGAGTCTGTCAATAAGCTCCTACATTGTATCCTACTGCAGCAAAGCTTCAAAGACATGGTTAAGTAGAAACCTAAATCCCAACTGACTTAGCATTTAACCATTGTGTAATCTCTCCTTCCTATAGCATACAAAAAGGGATGCATTGGCAGAATTCCCCAATAGCATTGATTCCAAGCATAAAATGTAACTGTTTTTAACATTTGTCTTATTAAATGTGCATTTCTGATTTAAATGTTAGAATATTTATTATTTTTTAAAATAAAAAGTGTCCATGTTCTGAGAATGCCTTAAATCTTATGCTGCATTTACAGCTATAAAATTGATTAGGGTTGTAGCATAGATAGATAGATAGATAGATAGATAGATAGATAGATAGATAGATAGATAGATAGATAGATAGATAGATAGATAGATAGATAGATAGATAGATAGATAGATAGATAGATAGATAGATAGATAGATAGATAGATAGATAGATAGATAGATGAACCCAATTTTGCCTTTTTGTTCTTTTTTGACCCACAATTACTGCACAATTACTGAACCTGCAGCTATAGGTGCAGAAATGTAACCAGCCTGCAGTATAGGAACAGTGGCTGTAACCAATCAAGACACAGCAATTTTTCTATAGGTCAACAATGTTGACTCAACATGTTAAGTTTTCCATTTTGCCACCGAAGAGCTTGGCTGATAACTGCAAGGTTGTAAGTTCAAGTTCAGGAGAGTGATCCATCTGTGACAAGTGTAAAACTGTTCCAATATTTTAAAGGGCAATGCATGTTGATTACTTTGGATGTTACATATATCACATAACTAAAAATGATACAGTTTACTTTTAGGTAAGCATTAGAATTTTTCTAATTTAATTTGGTTGTCTTCTTATTTTATATTGTACATCTCAGGATACAAATATAATACAAATAATTACTTATTAAATATACTCTACCTATATGAAAGGTATTGATCTTCGACTGTTTCATAGTGATGTAATATTCATAATCTTAAAGTTTATAAACTCTAGAAATCCACAGTGTCAGAACTCGGCATCCCCAGCTCAACATTTTGCCTTCTATCCATGTCTGTGCAAGTATTACGTAACATTCACATGATGAAAGGGAACAGAGGACAAAATAGGGGGAGCTTGAATGTTGATGTAACTGTACCATTTTGTCTTTGCAGAAGAAGTCACTACATGTAAACTAGTTTTATATTTATCGTATACTAATTCCTTCATGTTTTTAATGTTTTACTGTGCACCATCAATACCTGATAGAAGGGATGTATGTATTCCATTCTAACTTTTCAAACTAAATAAAAATGAATGATTGACCTGAGTATCTATATTGAATTTGGACTTCATTAATTTTGTCTCTGCCTGTTTTGATGTCTGTAAAAACATTTAATTGTCATTGGCCTTGTTTCCCTGTGGCAATGAATCAGTAAATTGCATATAATTATCGGCCTGACTTTCACTACGAATCTATAGACCTTTCTGTCATCTAGAACAGCATAAATTACCCTAAGTGTCTCCTTTGCTGCCCCAAGTAGAATGAGACCCTCTTGCAAAATATATCTATTTCATACTAACTTCACTGAGTTTTTGTTTAATAGCTTAAAATATTTGTCAGTGACATAAACAAATACATTGGTTCTGTTTTTCGTAACTTGGCTTACCCTGCATCATTACAGTTGTTTGTCAACTCTAGGTATTTAGAAATTATGTGAAATCGAAGAATCAGCATCCTGCAACTCTGTTTTTCCTGTTCCCTCCTACTCACATCACTGTTATCAAAATCAATATATTGATTGATGAATGTCTGTCTGTCTGTCACAGTGCTCATTACAATGTCCAAATTTATCATTAAACCAGCAGCAATTTTAGCTTTTTATTTTTTCACAGCGTTGTCTTTTGCTCAGTTCCTTATACTTTCTCCCTGAAACCTTAAGTTTAAAGTGCATGGTCTGGAGGAATTAAGGGTGGATGTTTTAGGAAGATGCAAATATACAATCTAGAAAAAATACAAAATCTAGAAATATCCAAAATCCCAAATACTTCTGGTCTCAGGTATTTCGGATTAGGGATGCTCAACATATTATAACTTTACAAAAAAAATAAACAATAATAATAATAATTCTTTGAAAGAAGAAAGAGAAACACTTTAGATAGTTAGAAAAATACCCTCGGATAGAATGCACTTTTTAGACTAAAAATAGTTTTAAAAAAGTAGGTGTTTTGGAAAAAAGTTGTACCAGGAGGCTAGTTGGAGATACATTTAAAAAAGGCAGTAGAATTTATTGAAATAAATATTTCATTGTGAAAATGACTTGACAGCCTCTGGGTTGAAGGCTTGAATGATTTAAAGAGGGAAGAGCAAGTGTAACTGACGAATCTCAATCTGGTTGACTATTAACATTACACACACAAGCCTGCATTGACATGGTGAATGCATTCATGAGAGAAGACTGCTGTTGCTGCACATTTGGATATCAGTTATAGATCTGCATGTCATTGTGCATGATAATTCAGGGTACGGTAAAGTTTGTGCAAGATGGGTTCTCAAACAGCTTTCTGATCTGCACGAGTCAACATTCTTTTGTGAATTTCAGCAGGTTTCCAACTTGTACAGAAAACTCGGGGGTTGGTGGAAGGATTGGCAGTCCAGCCACTATAAAAAAACTCATACTACTGTATTCCATTTCATTTGTGCTAGTGTGGCTATATATGTTATATTGTGTCAGCTTCTATCCATTGTGGTTACCATGTAATTTTTAAATTGCCTTTACTTTTTAATTTACCCTCATATTTTATCTATATTATAGAGGCTATATGCTGGATAGGCAAGGCAATTGTAATACACAATATATTTATTTAATCTCTTATTCAGTGTATTTTTCTTTGTGTTTTAATAAATAAAATATAACTTTTTAATATTAATTTTATCTAGACTCCTTTCATTTTTGTTTGGTCTCAGTGGTTCCGGTGGGGAGGAAGCGTTAACCTATGGGTTTGACTAAAGGATTAATTAGGGTTAGGTATATGAACTACAGGGCAACATGGGCTTCAGGGTTACAAGAGGAAACCAAACCTCTTGTGTTATCACTAGATGCTATGATCAGAGGTCTGGAATTGCAGGATGAAGCTTAACCTGGGAAAAAGAAGTAGATGACTCAAATGTCCTTCACTAAATATTTCCTGAAGTTTCTTTATAATCCAGGCCTAAAGCCCATGACACAAGATGTCAAAATATAAACACTAAAGTAATGGCAAAATGACTGCAGATATCATACCTGTTTAAGATGCATTTGTGCTCTTAATAGACATCCAAGCATTTTAATTCTTCTAAAATATATATTGTGTTTAGTTAGGGGCCAATAAAAATAGTTTACGTGACAATCTGTTGGTACTTTTCTTTTGACTTCAACTTTTTTTTTGAGATTTGTTTAAACTTTGGCCCAACAGATTTTTTTGGATCTCTAACTCTTGCTCGTACTTTGATATTTCTGCTTGCCTCTTTTGTTACCTTAGATCTATTGGTCATTTTTCCTTTGTGCATTTGCACTCTCCAGCTCCATCACTTTATAATGTTATTTGTGAGAAAGTGATTGTCTGTGCATGGAAGTGACACTCCAGCATAGCAAAACTTTTCATCTACACAAGTTATAGATCTTATTGATCCAAAAAACACAAAAATACAGTCAAACACAAGAGAGATAATATGATAAAACCACAAACAAAAACAACAAATCATAGAAAGAGTACAGAAAAACTAACATTTAATTATGTTTCTATGTTCATAATATTTTCTGCTTTTAGTTCTGCTTTTTTATCCTCTTTCTCTGTTAATAAAGTCACTGTCTCTGTCATTTACTCCTTAGTTGATAAACTGTCTAGTAAACTGCTGTCTCTCATATTAGTCTGCACTAATGATCTAACCCTTTTCAAATATAATGTATTGTATGTATGTTAATATACAATATTTTGAAATGAAGCTGTACTGACCTGAAATCCCAAAATCAATTTACCAACCTGTAACACATTTTAGTTCCACTGTGTTCTTTTCTCTTCTTAAATATGTTTTAGGGATTAACTCAATGACATTTTGTACTAAACCACACTATCTCACTATCTTTCTACACTGCTTGGCTACAGTATTATTTTTCTTTTTCCTAGATCCCTACTTTTTGACATTTCTTCCCTTATTAACCAAACAGGATTTTGGTGCATTCTACAGCTGCAGTGATTTTAGCTTGCAGCTTGAAAATACCTGAATTTGTAATGGAGCTTTTTGTTTGTTTATTTCTCTCCTTACTTTATTATCAAACTTGCTTTGCAGTTTGGAGGTAATGCTAGACAGTGGAAGGGATTTGGGGTGTTTTTGGGACTGAAGAAAAATTTCTTCATGGTGTATAATATCTTGAGGGTGTGCAATGTTGGTTGGATGTGCATCGGCTTTACATACTTTTTTGGAATTATTTATAATTTAGATATTACTTGCTTTCGATATTACTAATTACTTGGAAAAGGTAAACTCAAAAGCAAAGTGTCACATGATACTAACAAGTACTATCAATAATGTTAGAGTAGGTGACATAACTTTAGAACTCGCAAGGGCTTATTAACTTACCTATTACTGCATTGTCAAGGTGAGGACAACATACATACAAGGACTTTTCTCTCTCAACAGACCCTTCTTAGTTATAGTATGCATGTGTTTTCTTGTTGACTTAACTCCTACTGTGCTAAGAATTTATCATATTGCTAGATAAAAGAATTTTTAAAATAACATAAAAGGTACACTCAAATTTAATTAGAAAAATGAACAAAAGTACAGTCAAAAGAAGTTAATGTACAGGGTGGCGCAGAGAAACAGGAAATTATCAATTGACATTCAATGCATGAATAAACACATTGCAAAATACAATTAATGATGAAATGTACAGGATTTGCAATTAATGATGGTAATCAATATTCATTCAATATTAATTTTATGTTTTGAAGAAAACATCATGAAAGTGTACACATTCTGACAGCCTGTTGTGGAAATTCTGCATTGCTTGATGTAACTTGCCAAGAGGAATGCCAGCAATTTCCTCTTCAATCCTCTTTCAGCATGTTCAGCAATGGTTTCAGGAAGTGTACTGTAAACTTGACTTTTAAGATGTCCCCACAGAAAAAAAATTACAAACAGTGAGATCTGGGGATCTTGGAGGCCATGGAATGTCACCATTGTGTGAAATGACATGCCAAACAATCGTTGAATAGCTGCCATCGATTGTCGGGCATTATGCAAAGTGGCTCCAATTGCAGACTTCTTTTTTAAGGCTGAACCCATTTCTTTCAAATTATGCACGCATGTTGTAATCGCATGAGCAGACAGAACTTGATCTTGACATCCTAACTGGTAATGACGCCAAAATTCTCTTTGCGCAGCACTCACCATCACCATTCTTATAAAAGGGTTTCACAGTGAATGCTCGTTGTGCTCCACTCCACTGATCCATTATAACTAATGGCAAGGGGTTCTAAACGAGGGCACATTGGTCCCAAACAACTGCCGACTCCCCAAGGTCGCAAACACCTAGTTCCAAAATTTATTGTTTCCCTTCACCACCCTGTATATGCAATATATAGGAAGACATCAAAATGATAGTCTGCTTTTCCATGGCAATCTTGGATTCTGGAACTTACTAGAAGTTCACCAGCCTAATAAACCAATATTTAAAAAACAAAGAACTAAATTAAAGTAAACAGACCAAAAAAAAAAGGAAATGTCCGCAACTCACTGTAGATCCTGACAGTTCTGCGCTTCCCAATATGTTTGTAAGTAAAAGATGGAGCTTAAATAAGTAACACCACAAGCTTACCTGATGCTGTGAGAACTTCACACCTTAGCTGTGATATCAATTTTAAATCTGCATGTTAAAAAAAAACATCAACATTAAAATCATCACTGAATGCTTTAATTACAATGGTTTAATACACTCTTAAACTAGAGGAAAAGAAATTAGGGTAGTTACAGAATTGTCGCAAGGCTAACATAAAATGTGAATTGCGTTTGTTCAATATTTATAAGTGTTGTATTTGTCTGATGTTTATCTCTTATAAAATATATAGAAGAAAGAAAGCTATTTCAAAAATTGAATATCATTTTGTGATATGTAAAATACAGTTAATGTGCTGACTGCACTACTCAGCAGCAGTTTGATATAAACTAGCCAACTGAAAAAAAAAATCAATCTGGGTCACAGATTTGCACAGAAACACAGGAGATTGTAGAGACAGGAACTTTATTCAAACACTGCAAAAGAACATTTGTCTCTTTTTCAAAAGTTTAAACTGTGCTCCATGACAACACAGAGATGACAGTTCCGTCTCACAATTAAAAGAATCCAAACATATCTTCCTCTTCAAAAGAGTGCGCATCAGGTGCAGAGAATGTCAGAGAGAGAGAGAGAAGCAAACAATCAATCCAAAACCAATAGGTGCTGTTCAGGCTTTTAAGTATGCGAAGTACCATGCGGGAAGAATATTGTGCGACAGAGCAGCCGCAAGTAAGCCCAGCAAGTAAGGGAGCAATGTGAAGGTAGTCTTTCAGCGTTTTTTAGAGGAGTGTCCTTATCCTCTAGGGGTGCTCACAATACTTTTTACGTTTTGATATTGTGTTTTTGTAAAATGTCTGAGGAGAGATGAAGGTACGAATTTCATTGTATTAACTACTCATGACAATATAATTGACTTGATTTCTGTGAAGAGGTGAGAGACACGTCCTAAGCGTTTTACTGGTGTCCTGCCTATGCTGAGGATTAATAAGCATAAATAAAAACATTACATATTAATGCTAATATACATAAATAATAGGAAAAGTACTGTACACTGGCATTTCTGAAAGGAAAATTTAAATATATGCTAACTAGTCATTAGGAAATTCAATATGAAGCATACTTTCAGACAGTTTCTTTGTTTGTGATAAAGGTAAAGGGATTTGTTAAAATCTCCTTATTTGCTCTGGGTGACTGTCAAGTTGATTATGTTCAACCAGATATCTCTTTTGATATACTTTCTCATCTATTCAGATACATTTTACAGCTTATTGTAATAAAGGCCCTCTGCAAAGGTCACTTTCACCTTGCTCAACATGAGGTAATGAAGTGTAGCTGTCTTTATTTGTCCTGTTATTTACCTAAACTATGCATTATACAAAGGAAGGGAACAAGAGTGTGTGTGTATTTATTGCGGATCAGTGTATAAACTGCTGCAACATCATTTTTGGAATACAGAGAAAGTGGAATTTCTCTACAGGTTTTCTTTGTTTACTTGCCAAATACACACAGCATCAAAACAGACCTGCTTCTTTTGATCAAGGGTGGCCTTCTGAGGTCATTTTTGCATGTGGTGAATGTGGTCCCATCGGCAAATTCTTACAGATCGTGTTCTCTTGAGTGAGATACTTGGACAGGAAATCATGTTTGTATTATATCTTACAGCCACACTGGGAATACCTCTGAAGCATCCATAAAGAAGGCTGTTAATTTTTTATATTTCATCTTAACAGTGAAATGCTCTGTTGTCATTGTTTCCAGCTTACCTTTGTTTAATGCAGTCTCCATACACACCAAACACACCATCAGGCAATGGAAAGCATGCAAAAAGAAAGTCTTCAGAGAGGCTTCTTCTTCCTGTAAAAGGAATAGATTTGACAGATTTGCACAAGGAAGTGTTTCATTTGAAAATGTTCAATCTGATTTTTCTGAGAGCAATTCTTATCAAAATATATATTGTTTTCTATAAAAAAAGGCTGGATTTTGTGTATTTGTCCAAGTATTTTTTTAATAATAACTGAGAGGTTGAGCGGACCATTACAGGCAATAGTTTTTATGACATTTGTATCTACTGAACAAGGAATACTTGTATTGTGTACTTACGTTTTAAAACTCAGACATTTATTTTCCCAACTCACTCCCCCAAGCATGATAACAGTCTGTCCTTGCAGGATGAGGGACAAGGCACAACAAAAAATGCACTCTACTGCACAACCATAATACTAGCGGTATGAACCCATTATCAGTGTGTTTACATATAATGCCAAAAGTACCTACTGTGCTAGCTCTGTCTGTCTGTCTGTCTGTCTGTCTGTCTGTCTGTGCACATGACACAACTCAGCTGCCAACTGACTGATTTTGTGTGAATTTGGCACACTTATTCCTAAACAAAGTTTATTGGGACAGTTCAATTTTCATTGAGATCTTTCTAGTACAGTGTACTGTACACAATTTTTAAATTTTGAACTCTCCCTTTAAAAGGCATTAGTGAATTTGCAAACTTGTCTGGAAAATAAAGTGAATAGAAAATGTAAAAAATATTCAAATGGATAAACCATCTAACCAAGTCTACGAACAAACCTGAATGTTAAGTCGGGAGAATTATAAAACTGTATCAACATGTTTTGGAATTATTCAATCTTTTACAAAACACATGGTTTTCAAATGCAGAAAATGTATAGCCATGATGATTCTGCCTACAATTTATCCCAAATAGCAACAAGAAAATTCATGCATGTAATGAATATCCCTAGGCAGACATCTCCACAGTTCTCTTGCTGCAGGGATGTCTATGTTCATATTTCAACTAATAGAACTTTTCAACCACTGAGAAATATGGTAGTTGTCCATGGATTTAGGCATTTTGCAGATGACACCAGTATTTATTGCATATTTAAGGAAGCAGCCAACTGACCATGTGTAAAGCCATCTTTTTCTCAATCCTCTTGTTCAGATGACCATCTGGGCCTTCAACTTCTTCTACTAACATTGTTATATCAGTTTATCTTCTTTTCTCAAGGCAGTAGTAGAGACAATACAACAGACAGTATAGACAAAACAATAAACATGTATTTCTTGAGAAAGTTGTTTTGTGTTGGCCATCTTTGAATCCAGAATTGAATTTTATAAATGCCAGTATTTTGCACCCCAAGAAAAGACAATTGACTAGCTTTACTGAACAGAATGACGTGTTTTGGCCGTGTGAGCTCAATTGGAAAGGTTTTTCTGATAACCAATTAGCATCTAAACATGAATAATTACAGATGCTAAAAGAGTTCACCATTAGGGTTCTGATGTAATTGTTGCTAATAATGGGACTTTGTAGTCATATTAGACTAATAAATGATAAGCCGGTCATTTGAAGCAGTAACGGACATTTGCAACAGTAGTAATGCCTATATTTTAAGCTCAGTGTAATGGTACTTTGATAAAGAAAGTATCAATTTCCATCAAAAATGTTAAAATTTCTGCATGATTCCAAACTTTTGAACACTAGTGTACATGTCTCTATTTATATACTTTCTGAAACTATGTATTCCAGTTCAGGCTAAAAGAGAGCCCTAGCCTTACGCAGTAGCACGAGATACAATTTTGACCAAGCAATGGCCTATCAAAGGGCCCACCCATGCAAGGCCATTTAGAACTTCTGGGAAAGGCGAACATAGCCAGATATAAAAAAAACATGGATATGCAACTCCACACAGACAGTGCATTGGCAAACACTGGAACTCAGGATTTTAAAGCTGTAAGGAAGCAACACCATTGCTATTGTGTTACCCAAAGTTCACTCAGGAAGTTATTTTCAGCTTTAATATTTTGTAAGAATTTGTTTTACAATACATTGCTGAAATTATCTAAAAACAACCTGCGTTCTCCTCTGAAAACTCATTACAAAGACATCCATCCTAACAGGCAACCATGCCTAGGCTGATTATGAGCATGGGGTTTATTTATCAGTGTGAGCTGCAGTGAACTGATCTGTAATAATAATAATAATAAATAATAATAATACATTTTATTTATACAGCGCCTTTCCCATGCTCAAGGCACTTACAGAATATAATAAAGAACGGCAGTGTATACAGTATATAGCATTGTACAAACCAGATAAATAAATAAAGAAGATTAAGACAATGAATTCTGAAAAAAAAAACAGACAACATAATTGATGGTCTCGCACACACATAGAGGTTGCATTGGCATCTTGACAGAGAAGTAAACTGAGAGAAAGGTAATAAAGTCAAATAGAGCTAAAAGCCTTCCAGAACAGATGAGTTTTGAGTTGTTTTTTAAAAGAATTCATGGAGTCAGCTGACCTGATTAATTTCGGTAGGTCATTCCAGAGTCTGGGCGCTAAACAGCTGAAGGCCCTGTCACCCATGGAGTATAGATTAACGAGGGGCACAACAAGATTGCCAGAATCAGAGGACCTTAGTGGGCGGGCAGGCACATAGTGATGGAGAAGGTCACTGATGTAGCTTGGTGCGAGGTTATTTAAGGCTTTGTAGGTTATTAGTAGGATTTTATATTCGATTCTGTAAGACACAGGGAGCCAGTGGAGACGGAGCAGGATGGGTGTGATGTGCTCGCTGCTGCTGGTTCGAGTAAGGACTCTTGCAGCTGAGTTTTGAATAAGCTGGACCTGTGATATAAGATTAGAAGAAGCACCTGCCAGTAGGGAATTACAATAATCGATGCGGGATGTGATAAAAGCATGGACAAGTTTCTCAGCATTAGAGAAGGAGAGGAAGGAGCGAACACGGGATATGTTACGGAGGTGAAATTAAGAAAGTTTCTTAATGTGATTTATGTGAGCGGAATAAGAGAGGGAGGAATCAAAAATGACACCAAGATTTTTTACAGTAGAGGCAGGTCTGATGAGATCACCGTCAAGATAGACTGGGAAGGAGCTCATTTTATTAAGTTGTATTTTAGTCCCAATTTGCAGGAGTTCAGTTTTATTGCAATTTAATTTTAAAGAGTTCTGCTCCATTCAGGTTTTAATTTCACTAAGGCAGGTTGTGAGCTGAAAAAGGTCTGATGAAGTTCCACTTTTAACATTGAAGTAGAGTTGAGTATCATCTGCATAAAAATGATAACCCAGTCCATAGCTACGGATAATATGGCCAAGGGGAAGCATGTAAATACAGAAAAGCAGAGGACCGAGGACAGAGCCCTGAGGGACTCCTTGTGTGACTGGCGCTGAGCTGGATCTGCTGTTGCCAAGACTAACAAACTCTTGCCTATCAGTCAAATAGGACTTGAACCACTGGAGGGCAGTGCCAGAGATACCCAGCATGTTCTTCATTCTGGACAGTACGATGTCATGTCTGACAGTGTCAAATGCTGCACTGAGGTCTAACAGAATTAATATGCTAGTTTGTCCAGAGTCTGCTGCCATAAGCAAATCATTGGTTACCCATAGCAGAGCAGTTTCACAGCTGTGCCGCGCCCTGAAACCAGACTGAAAGAGTTCCATCAAATTATTAGAGGTTAGGTAATCGGTGAGTTGGGAAGCTACAACACACTCGAGAACTTTTGACAGGAAAGGTAAGTGGGAAATAGGCTGAAAATTGTTAAGATTGTCAGCATTAAGACCAGACTTTTTTAACATTGGGGTTACAGAAGCAATTTTAAAAGTGAGTGGCACAGAGCCAGTGTCAAGGGATGAGTTTATTATTGTTGTAACAGTCGGGATTATGGCATGAAGGCAGGATTTAAGTAGTGTGGTGGGGATGGGGTCCAGTACACAAGTAGTCGGCCTCATCTTACAAAGCAGGTTATTAACAGACGCAGATGTGACTGGTGAGAACTTAGAGAAGGAGCTGGATGGAGTGGGAAAACAGGGAGAGATATAAACAGATGATGTATTTATGTTAGTTGAATTATTTAGATCTTTCATTTTGTTACGGAAAAAGTGGAGGAATTCATCACATACTTCAGTAGAAGAGGTAGTTGGGCCAGATGCGGGTTCGGGTAGTTTATTAACTACAGAGTGGTTATCATGGCCACTTTCTATTATTCTGCTGTAATGGGTGTTCTTGGCAGAAGTTAGTGCTTCTCTGTAAGCTCTTTGGTGTTCAGAGAAAGCCTGGATGTACACGGTGAGGCCAGTCTTACGTGACATTCTCTCAAGGTGTCGGCCAGCTGCTTTCATAGATCACAATTCTGAGTTATACCAAGGAGCTGAACGTTTAAAGGAAACCTCCTTACGTTTTAAAGGAGCTGTTTTATCTAATGCTGAGTGAAGGGCTGTGTTATAATGGTCCACAAGACTATCTAGTGTTGGTGGAATAGGTGAAGACAGTAAAAGATCAGAAATGGATCCAGAAAGGATAGAGGGACAGATATTTTTAGGTTTCTGTAAGACATTTGTAGTTTACAGGTAAGAGGAGGGAAAGGCAGTGAAACAGTGAAAAATACTGCCTTATGGTCAGAGAGTCCCAAATCAGTGCTGTAAATGTTGGCAACAGATAGTCCAGAAGTACAGATCAGATCCAATATATGACCGCCAGAATGGGTGGGAAAATCAACATGTTGTGTCAAGTCAAAGCAGTCCAGTAAGGATAGGAATTCATTTCTCAGTTTAGATGCAGTAATGTCAATATGGATGTTGAGATCACCAAGAAGGATAATTCTCTGAGAGTAAAAGCTTAGGTGGGTCAAAAGTTCAATCAGATCAGATAAGAAGGATGCATTGTATTTTGGGGGGACGATAAAGAACAATGAGTAAGACAGGACCTGATTTCGTTATTAGTTTAAGAGCCAGGCACTCAAAAGACAATGGACAGTCAATTGGGATTCTTTTAATGTTTAAGTCTTCTCTGATAATTACTGCCAGCCCGCCGCCTTGTCTTGAGCTGCGAGGCTCTGTGTGGAAAGTGAAACCAATTGGAGTCGCCTCTGTGAGAGACGCAAATTCGTTTGGTTTTTGCCAAGTCTCCGTTAGACACAGAATATCAAGTTTGGTGTCAGTGATGAGTTCTGACAGCACCAATGCTTTGCCATTAAGAGACCTCGAGTTAAACAGCGCAACATTACATAATGAGGCTTCTTTCTGCACAGAGCCACGATCAGGGTTTATTTCCACATAATGCAAATTTGTCACACTGACACTTCTATTCCCAGGGTCATAAGAAGGACGGCGTATTCCTGTGTCTTTTTATAGCTGCCTTGTGCCTGTTGCTGACAGGATAGACAGAATAGATTTCTGCCTCCCAGGACCCCTACCTGAACTGAGCGAATTTGTTGTTTTCTTGTTCTCTGAAACAGTAAAGAATGAGTAGATAGCATGCACAAATTTGTAACCTTGAATTCAGATCAAAATGGAAACTTTCCTGATGACACAAGAATACTGTAAAAACTGACAAGTTTATTAAGGAATACCTTTTAAAAAAATGCCATCCATTACTGTCCACATTTCCGCTACTTTATCATCCCTAGGTTCAATCTTAAATGGATTGCTGCAATAATTAAAAATGAACAATGGCTGTACAATATAGATTTATTATGTATTTATTTATCTATCTATTGATTGATTGTATTATTTGTTCCATGAGTCTGTATTTTTGCTTTTTTACGTTTCTGCTATTGCACGCCAGTAAATTTCACTTTTGGATCCACAAAGTTTATCTAATTTAATCTAACATCGTCAGTATCATTTCTGTAGACAAAACAGACTGTGTCTGTTTCATAGTGTAACTTGTAGATTAATGACACAAACACCAAAAGCCAAGACCCTATAACTCCTAAACTGAACCAAATATATTGTCATACTTTCCAGCATTTCTACTTACCTATTTTCAGAATTGGGGTACCTGTGCTCCCTGCATACAATTTATACATGTACTAGCTGTGTTACTCGACTCACCTGGGAATTTTCGTTAAGATAACTGATATCAGTTATAGTGCTTTTCTATACGTGTTATTTGTTTTTAATTTTTTACCAGGGGCTAATATTATTGGTGGGCAGTGTGATGTAGTGGTAAATGGCAAAAGCTTTGAACCTAGGACTTAAAAACCTTAAGGTTGTGAGTTCAAACCTTCGTACTACTACTGTGTAACCATGGTGACATGACTAAGTCACTTCACCTGCCTGTGCTCAAATTGGAAAAACAAATGTAACCAGTAGTATCGCAAATGTTATAAGTCTCCTTGGATAAAGGCATCAGTGAAATAATAATTAATAGTCATAATATTATTAGGTCACTGGTGCCGACTACCCTTGAACATGCTATACACAATTGTCCAAGAGTTAAACATTCCTGCATTAGATCATTTCCCGCTTTTCCTGCTTACTTGGATTTTGTTGATGGTCATTACAAAACACAATGTTACAGAAAAGTGAATTCTTTTGAATTGAAACAGGTAATCAGTAGGAATTGCGTGAAATTTGAGATATTATTGTCAATATTAGATGTTTACAATTTTCATTTGTTTACATCGTTCACTCGAATACAGCATTTCTTTTAGTGTTTTTTGTCAGTTGTATGCAGTCCCCCTTTCAAGTCCACAGATGTACCGTATATGCAAAGCAGTGCTTGAAGTGGATTTACATAAGTGACAGTACTGCATGTGTTATACTGCTGTATTAATGGAGCATCGTGGCACAATTTCTGTGGCTTCCCTGTAAAACTGGTGCTGGCGTATTGCACAATTTAAGTGCAACAATTGAAAACGGGGGTGTCTGCCATGGAGTTAGCAGCACCATGACTGGAGAGCAGGGAGTTCTCCTTAATGGTTTATGCATCGCAATCAATGAGGGGTTTTGGAAGGGTTGATCCCCCTTGTAAAGATTGATGGAGTGGAGCAGATAACCAAGATGAGAGCCAGTATGCATCTAAGAGTGCTGGTGGTTGACAGCAAAAAAAAAAACAAAAGACAGTGTTTGCTAACCATTGAGCTTTGCATCTTCCTTGTGCTTCTCTGAACTTTCTCCATCCATTTCACAATGCGAATATGTCTTTTTTTCTGTTTAGAACGTCACCCCGTCTTAAATTGTCTGTACATCCCATTGGTTAATGGTGCTATCTGCATGGCCTGTCAGTTATTTTTGGTCCATCATTTGTTTGCATAAACTACACTCTCAGCACAGTTCTGTGCATGTAAGATAACATAATATTAATAAATATTGACAAAATAAAAAATTATTTAACAAATAAAAAAAAGTGTTGGCTAATTTTCTTGTTTCTATAAAGTCACAAAATTTCAATGAAATCTGTCAAAGCATTTTTGGATGTTTAGCATTTATATTGTGAAGGGGTTTACTCCTAAATATTGAAATATCGAAAAGTCTTTTCTTAGTGGATACCTTGTGCCCTAAATGCACCATCCTGCCAAATTCCAGCTTTTTAACTAAATGGGAAATAGTGTTTTTGTTAACGAGGATGTGAGTGAATGAGTCAGTCAACTTTACATTATATATAAATAGATCTGACAGCTGAAATTGTGTAACTCTAGCTATTGTAAAGCTGTTCTGCACTACTGATCTTAAACATTCATTCAGTTTTGTGAAGGCTGCTCCTGAAACCCTCAGCTTAGCGCAGATATCTTCATGATGCTCATTTAGCCCTAACATCAAAACCCTGAATTGTATTTGTTCCCTTTTACATACTGAGAATGACGTTCCATCAGACAATGTCTTACTTTGTCTGGTTATGTTTTCTTGTTGTACAATAGTCCTTTGAATTATTAAAAGTATTAAGTGTGTTCAGTTATATTGCAAATCCCTTTGTTATATTGTTCACTTTGCAATACAATATAATCTTATAAAATGAAGAATAAGTTGATTCACTTGTAATTCACTCATCCCATGCTACAATTCTCTTTATGAAATATCTGTGTTGGAGTTCTCATTTTTTTCTCAACCATACTGTTAATTGATTAGTACTTTGCATAGCTTAAATATTTTCTAATTTATACTTCTGGTCTGAGGTTATTTTAAAATAGTCCAAGGTCTTTATTAAGCTTTTTTATCACAAACACATTAGTATTCATCCTATTCAGTCATTTTGCTACGGGGACTATTCTATAATTTCTGTTTAAGTACAGTTGTTCCTTACAGAATTGGCAATTATTAACAAAAAAAGTCACAGGTGTGCATGAGATTACATCGTTATTAATATCAGCAAGTCTTACATCATGTTCACCCATCTTGGCACTTCATTAGCTGACTGCTTTTCTAAAACATCAATTTCATTATAACTAATGATGCCTTTTGTAATCAAGTCACAGGACAGCGAATGAAGTCGTCAAATGAAAGCATTCATCAGAAAACAACTTTAAGAAATGCATTAGAAATACAATGAGTGTTCATAAACCCAATAACACGTGTAAATAGGGAAACAAGAGACCCAATTAAGCAAGCAGTTCAATCAAATGTCCAAAAACAGTGTCTCATTAAAGAATGTGGCTAGAATGAAATTCAAGAAGTACTGCTCGTGTTTTACTTTAAGCTGTGTAATAATTAGACTGTGCGGGTTGATAGGAGAGAAGGGGAAAACATAAAGATGACAAACAGAAGCTGTTAGGAGGACAATGAGGGGCATTACATGCTATTTATTATTGCATATTTATTTTGTTTTTATTTATATTTTGCACGTTCTTACCACAAATTGATAACACAACTGTTGCATGTAAGTTTTTATTGCAGTGAACCCATTTTAAACCCCCGAAACTAAACAATGTTGTGTTTGTCAAAAGTAAAAAGGGCAAACTTGAATTAATGGTAATGACCAGAAGAGGAAACATCAGAAAATTAGAAGTTTTCATAGTTTTTGACTTGTGGACCAGCAGAAGAGTGAGAAAATCTTCATGTAACTGGGAGGTGGATAATATAATAAACTTATTTACTCTTTATCATAATTTTTCCAACAAGTGCCTGAAGTGGAAATACATAAACGCCAGTATGTTCTTTGCAAATCTGACTTCTTAATAGGTGGAGTGGTGGCTCTGAGGCTAGGGATCTGCACTGGCAGTCGGAAGGTTGCCGGTTCAAATCTCATAAATGCTAATAGGGACTCTGCTCTGTTGGGCCCTTGAGCAAGGTCCTTAACCTACAATTGCTGAGCGCTTTGAGTAGTGAGAGAAGCGCTATATAAATGCAAAGAATTATTATTAATAGAGCAGAGATTATACTATTCAGATTTACTAAAATTAGATCAAAGAGCAGGATCCCCCTGGGAGTTCTGAGCGTTTATACTTACTAACTTTAGTTTGGTGAGCAGAAGGAGGGGGATCCCCAATTGGACTTTCAAGCACCAAGATTCACTAACATTAGATAGTAGGAGGTTACCTTGGAGTTTCTTATGTCCAGATTTAATATAATTAGAGAGCTGTCACCTTGGAGTTTTATGCATCAAGGTTAATGTACACCATAGGACAGAATATGATGTCACTTGTCATTCTAAATGTTATCTGAAAAGTGTTCAGATTGGCTAAAAACATGTTTTGAGAATTTGCTGATTTTCGTGGTCTGGCAAAAATATCCTGTTTGCCGTTCCTGGTCTGTGTACCGGCAGTTGGGAAACACTGGTCTAAACCAAACAGCTAAACCAAAAATCAAAGCGGAAAGGTAAAAGAGGGGTCTGTAACACTAATAATGAATGCTGTCAACTGCACACATAGACTTCTTTTTTTATTTATCTGCTAATGTGGAAGATCACAAAGTGCACAATGCCAAACTTTTATCTCGTCATGGTGATAATGTCAATACCAAGCAGCCACATCATAACAAATGATGCGTCAAAATGACACTGCTTAGGAAAATAAATATGGTAGTGGAATAAAATACAATGAATTTGGAACCATTATAAAATTTTGTCTAATACAAAAATAGATTTCAGTAAGTAATTTAAAACAAACCTAAATCAAAACAAGCAATAGCAAGAACATTGCTTTCATTTTTGGATTCTGGTGTTGATTTTAAGTTATTGACTTATTTTCTGATTTTCTTTTTTTGGTCCATCGTATTGTATCAGAAAAGTCTAAGCCTCTATGACCTTGAAAGTTCTATGAAGCCAAAATACAAATGTCTACATGTGCAATGTAAACAAATAAAACTCCTTTGTATAGAGGAATCTTAAAATTAATCATGAATTGATACTGTAAGACATGACAGAAGGCAAAGCCAAAAGGAATGGTTTAGTCCAACCATTGTAATGGGTGATCACAAAAATCAGCAATATGCCTTTTTTCTCCAAATGTCTAATGTAAAAATTACTTTATTTATGTGAATGGCTGAGATTAAGTACCTGAGGCAGCTAAAGCCTTGTTGGTGAGTTAGCCAAGTAGACAAAAAAGGACTAGCAGCTGCTGGTTGGCTGTGGGCCAGGGGGTCATTCAAAGAAGACAGTGATGGAGGACTGCCAAAAATCTATAATTTAAATATTCACAATTGTAATAATTTAAACAATCAGAAGGCATGGTGTTTTTTTATCATGGAGAAACAACTGTCATAATCAACAAACTACCAGAGACAAAACCAGAAAAACATTTAACTTAACAAGGCAGCTGCCTCATGAAAAATCAGATCACTTCACACACCCACTCAGCTGTTGTGCTGATGTTTCCTTTACTCATGAATGGGGGTTGAAAGTTTAAAGATGATCAGATACCATTAAAGGAATGAAGTTACAGCTTAAATGGACTTAACAAAGGAAACTTTACTTTTGGTGAGTAAGCCATTTGTGCAAGAAAAAACGCATAAGGCATCAACCGGCTGGTTAATAGTCGGTCAACTGTATTGGTACTAATGAAACAATGACAAAGACGGGACATTCTAGCTGATTGACAGAAACTGAAAAACTAAATAGGCTGCAGCCAAAAAAGCCAAAAGAGCAGTTCATCTGAGTAAAAAAGCATCAATACAACAGCCTGTGTTTCTAAAACTCCTACTCAATTCAAGATTTTAGTTCCTTTTGTAAAAACAAAATAAAATGTGTTCTTTTTCTTTTCACGTATTTGTAATAGTTGAGAGTCTTCTTCTCCTCATTCTCTGTAAAAATAGAGTAACTGCAGCTAACATTCTATGTATGACCTATTCACAGACTTCACAGACCTAATGCTGTGGGGGCCGACCAATGGGCTGTGTTCATTTAGAATGCAAGGCATTAATAGTTTTTTAATGAAAAAAATACTGTTTTGGATTTAAAAAATGATATCTGCTAGTCAGACATTTTAGAATACCTCAGTTTTTCCAGTTTTTCTTCAAATTTAATCAGTTGAAACATAATGAATGACCTAAAATGGTGAAAAGATAAGCACTGAACTGGCAGAGGTTTAAATTTAAATTTTGAGTTAGCAAAAAACTGAAAAAAGGATATTTCAGAATTTTACAACTGGACCTTCATCTGGGAACAACTAATAGGTTACAACCTCCAGATGTTCTGCAGCAATTAAAGTAGTTTAAAGTTGAAGAAAAAAATTTGCAGGTATCCCAGCTTCTGTTGGTTACTTAACAACCCTGTGTCTGTCAAAAAGCAGAGTAGAAAGTGGCAAATAACAAATGAAATGATACAGAGCATTATTACCCTTAGAAGTATAGGCCTTTCTTTTAGTGTCAGTGAGTACAGTGTGCTACACAATCCAAAGGCAATTGGAAACTGGAAGAAACTCTGATAGGAAGAGATCTGGCAGACCCAAAGTCACAACCCAATCAGAAGACAAGTTTCTGTGGGTCACCAGCTTGCATCATAGACACCTCATAGCACAACAGCTTCAAGCACACCTTTACAGTGGTTGAGAAAAGCAAGTCTCAGTTTCTACTGTGAAGAGGAAACTTTGTGCTGCAGGTTTGACAGGTGGCAAGTGACGGTAAGAAAGCCATCCGTTAAAGGACAAAATAAGAAAGTGAGGCTTGCCTGGCTCATGAATTGCCGGTTGTGGACTACTGGTAGAAAGTTTGATATACCAATGAATCAAAATTTGAAAATTTTGGTTCATCATGCAGGGTGTTTATATGCCGTCGAGTTGGTGAAAGGATGGTTCCTCAGGGTGTGACACCAACTGTCAAACATGGAGGAGGAAGTGTGATGGTCTGAGGTTATTTTGCTGGAGAAAGAGTTGGTGACTTGCACAGAGTAACTGGCATTCTGAATCATGTGGGCTACCACTGCATTTTGCAGCACCATGTGATACCTTTCTGGTCTTTGTCTAGTACTGTAGATTAGGGGTTCATTCTACAGCAAGACAGTGACCCAGACCGTACCTTCAGGATATGGCAGAACTAAAAAAAATGAACAAGAAGGTAAACTTGGAATGGCCAGCACAGTCTCAAAACTTAAAACCCATTGAGTTAGTTTGGGATGTACTGGACAGAAGGGTGAAAGGAAAGCAACCTACAAGTACAACAAATTTGTGTGAACTACTGCAACAGTTTTTGGAAAATCTTTCTGACCAATATTTGATTTCCCTTATAGAAAGAATGCCACATGTGTGTTTGGCTATTATATCAGCAAATGGTTGCTACTTTGATGAATCAATAATTTTAATAGAATTTTGTTTACTTAATGATACCTTGACTTATTTTTTTATTTGCAATTGTTTATTTGTTCTATGCCTTGATTTCATGAAACATTAAGACATTAAACTGCATGCATTTCTATAAAAATTTAAAAAGCAGAGGTGTTCTGAAACTTTAGACTTGTAGTATGTATATATATACTGTAGAAATGTGATATAGTATATATCAGTCGTTGCGCCACGGTGGCTGGTTCACTTACTTGACAGACGTTTGATCCCCAAAAGGGAAGCAAAAGTGTGTACATCTAACGAGCCCCAAGTAGGGTGAAACAGGTGTTGTGTACTCTGTATTATTTGGCAGGTACTATATAACATATCTATGATCTGCTTCTTGCAGCTGAGAGGGAGTGGCGGGCATTTATCAACTGGCTGACCAACCATAAGCGTAACCTGGTAGGTGACCACCCAAATAATCAGATTGTGATTCAGATCTATGGATATAGTACTCCAATCTACACCCTGTCAAGTAAGCAAATCAGCCACTGTGGCACAACAACTGAGGCTCTGCCTCAAGTGCTGACGTCCGAGGTTTGATCATGTAAAAGGGAAGCAAAAGTGCGTACACCTGATGAGCCCCAAATAAGTCAAAACACATGCCGTGTATTATTTGGCAGGTAGTACTCATATAACATATCTATGATCTGCTTCTCGCAACTGAGATGGAGTGGTGGATATTTGCTGACTAGCCAACCAACCACAAGTGTTACCTGATAGGTGACCATCCAAATGATCAGATTAGTGAGTGTGATTCAGACCTCTATATATATGTGTATTGTCACAGACATGCGTTTGGGAGTCAACCAAAGGGACCAGAAGATGCCAATTCCATGCCAGGCTAGGGGGCGTCGGGTTGCACTAAACCTCTCTCTTTTCTATCCGCAGATCAAACACGAGAAATTCTGCCTGTGTCTGATTATAGTCCAAGGACATCACTTTCTGTCCCGGCCCCGATAATGTCACTTCCCTTGAACCGCCTTAAAAACCCTCCATCCTCCATACTTGGACATTTCTGTTTTGGACTCTAACCTGCACACATTGTATACGAATTTAAGCCTTTTGCAGCTAGGAAAAGCATATGGGTGGCTGCCCCAAACCTTCATTGTGTGTCTGGCTATTTCTTTCACAATATATATATATATATATATATATATATATATATAGTGATGTGTGAGTACCTGTCTTGCACTCCAAAACACAAGGCTGAGTCTCACTACTTTAGCCAAAACCTGCTTTTATTCAGCTTGAAACAGGAACAGCACGGTTAGTTATTATAGCAGGATCTTCCACTCTCCTATAAACAGATACAGCAATCAAGCAGTGTTGTGGCCAGATTAGTTGTCAAGAAATACTGTTCCCTGCATTTATAATGTTCCTTGCATCACCCAACGATGGTAGGCGGTTATAGCACGACCACAATATTTTTGGATTTGCTTTCGTGGTGAGCTGCTACAGCGCTCGGAGCCTGTGGTTGCCCTGGCAACTGATAGGCTGTCTTCCACAGACGCTGCAATCGCGCTTTGGGACACTCTTCAGTGCATTGTCCTGTTGAGGGGAGTCCCAAAAGAATTTAGAAACCTTACAATATATATTAATATATATAATATATTATAATATATATTAATATGGATTGTTAAAAATTACAAAGCAAAAAAATAATTTTTGAATAATTACACTATGGATATAATGAATGAAGTGAAATATCCAGTGTAATTACAGATGCGGTTGAAAATTATTCAGCCCTTCAAAATGGAATTACAGTGGTATAATTTCATAGTAATGGTGAAAGAATTATTAAAGGACATTTTAACAAGAAGTTTCAACTCAATAAAATAAAAAACTTTTATGTCTGCAGCATCTGCCATGTTGTTTGAAGTATTTACTAAATTGTTTGCTTATGGAATTTTTGGTTATGGTAGTCTGGGTTTAATGTTCTTCCTTGGCTAACATTAGCTTTTCTTCTGAGCAGATTATCTATTCTGTTGATGTTCGTTTGCCTGTTGGAATATAGGATGTCTGTTCATACTAGCACACAGTCCTTGTTATGAACCATCTCTCTAATCTTGTGCCCAATGGATTAGTGCATCAGTATTCCTTAATTTGATATAAATTCTTGTTGACAGCAATGCATTATTAAAATATTTCTTGCAACCAAACCTGGGATTATACTTGATCTTATATTAAACATTCATAGTTACTAGAGCACACCCACAGAAACCCAAATTCTCATCCTAAGATTTGATTTGTTTGTCATTTCTGATATGCCACGTTACTTTTATGTGAAATGGTGTCTGTGAAGTAACATGGCAATACGTGTATAAGACGAATAGACACTATGCCATGGCACAGTGACATCACAGGAATCAAGGAAGTAAAAGGAAAAAAAACAAGCCAAAATAAACATGAAATATAAAAGAATACAGAACACAAATTCCTGACCACCCTCAAAATTCTGATATTGACACCTCTTTAACCAAGCAAGTTGATAAAAAAACAAATAAGCAGCTGGAAGGTAAATGGTCCAGCAGAGAATGAAGATACAGCACTCAGTCAGTAACATCCCTAAGAACACAACAGCTGTAGCTTGCTAAAGATGCCCAGCTGCACAAAACTGAAACCCAAATAAAAGATCTCAGCAGCATACATTTTGTGCCATTAGGCCCTACTCAGTCTAGAACTATGATACCCTATCATTTGAAACAAATATAAATTAAATGGCTTGTGTGCTACATAAGTAACAAATTAATTTTTTTCATAATATTTTCTTTTTGAAGAAAAGCACTAATAAGAGCACATTACTTTCATCCTGAATTTATAAGATGAATATAGCAAGCTCATGCACATGCTGCTCAACAAGGCTGTAGTACAGTATATGGCATAGAAAACATGCTTGTGGTGTGTGCCAATGGTATCATCAACATACAATTCTTTGAATGTCAGAAAGCAAACAAATCATCAAAAGCTCAGAAAAAGACCAAACATATTCTATTCACCTCAAAACACTTGCAAGCTAGGTTGATATTCATAGTAAATACAGCATAAAAAGCTGTAGGGTGTTTGTTACTTTGGGTGGGCTGTCATTACTTGTCAGGGAAGTTAGACTCCAAGCCAACTAGTTGGCAGTTCTATTGTGGCCCTGGCTCCTGTAAAGGTATCTAGAGAAAATACCTGCAGGAGTTTTACAGAATTAGGGTTGACCCATAAAAGCTTCCTATGATGCTCTGCGCCTCCAAACCTTTGCATGTACTTAATTCTCGAGCATCTGTAGCTGTTGACCGGAATCGGTGGATAAGAGAACAGAAACTTTTATTTACAAGTGCCTAGATCGGATAATGGATGGATGGATAGATCAAAAATTTGAGCACAGTGTCATGAAAGTATTTATCAGCACTGTTCAAATGACAAGGACTCACATCAAAACTAAAATGCAAAAAAAAAATAAAAGGAAATAGAAAAAATTTGGACATAAGTGTTTTGGACATTTTATTTATAGGGCACTTTACATTAGTAGTAAATCTCAAAGTGCTACTTAAAAAAGTTTAAACAAAGGCAAAGCAAGATAAAAACAGAGATAAAACAACAATAATTAGCATTATTGTTAATAAGCTTTCCTAAATAGAAAAGTCTTTAGCTGTTTTTTAAAACAGCCCATAATCTGCTGTGTTCTTAGGCTCTCTGGTAGGGCATTCCAGAGCTGTGGAGCAGCGGCTGCAAAGGCTCGGTCACCCATTGTACGAAGTTTGGTCACAGGGGGGCGAAGGCGGTAGGTATTTGCAAAACGGAGGTTTCTTGTAGTGGATTGTAATATAAGGAGTTCCTTAAGATATTGTGGAGCATTTCCATGGATACACTGGTGAATAAACGAACAGATTTTGTATTCAGTACGGAGATGAATAGGGAGCCAATGAAGTGACCGAAGGATTGGTGAAATATATAACATATATATTATAATACTATATACTATAACATTTCAGTTATTATTTACTGCTCTGGTGCTAATCTTTCTGATCTTAAAATCGGCCATTATGATAGCAAATGAATTACGGTATTTGAGGCTTCCTTTAAAGTAACTCTTTCTCTTGCACGATTTGGCTTAAAAACTAATCAGCACGTCATCATCTTATAACAAGCTTGAGTTTGGTGTTTTTCTGTCCAGCCGTCTCAAGAAATTGTGACACACAGACACACACACACAGACATACACACACACATCATCGAGATATCGTTTTCAGTATCAGGGAACCCAAAAAACATCAATATCCGTTGAAAACCGGAGATCAAAATTTTTGATGCATCTAAAGATTTTGCTTCTCCACCATAGATGATAGGTTATGGTGGGAGAGGACGCAAAGCAAAAAAAAAAACATCTTCCTTTCCAAGATGATGTTTAAGGAAAAAGTCAACCAAAAAAATATATATATAAAAATAAGCAAACCGTTAACTCACCAAATTAGTCCCATTGTTACACTCCACACCCACTGCATTTCCTTCTCAGAAGGCCACAGATACACAGAATATACACTACAAGCTGCTCAACAGCAGAAAAAAAAATGTCAGCTGTCCAGTTTTATATGACCATGGGATTGTCATGACCAATCCCCACCAACTCCTATCTCATCTCCTACAATCAGGGAGCATGTCTTATCATGATTATGTGCCATGTCCTCTCCAACAGGACACATCAATGAATTGAAGTGCATGTGAATGTCTGCAGACAAACAAACTTCCACATCTCTCTCACCAGTATTTCTACACATTTTATACAGGCCCTCTTTGTCAAACATGACTGGCCTCACTGAGCTGCTAATTCCACTTCACAGCTATGGACTAACATCGGGATGGTGGCAGTATTTTTCATCAGAGGTAAGCTTGAGGGGCACACCACCTGAAGTGCATCCAAGTGCATCTGTCAAGGTGTTACTTAACTGTGTGCTTTCTCAGAACCAGCTCGTATGGCCAGAGTAAGTGCCATTATGTGCCATATAACTATTTATAAAGCTATAAATAGTTATACTGCATTAGCAAACTAAACCCTGTGATGCAACCCATCACACTTCCAGGCAGAATAGATCTGATCTTAGAAGTACTTCTTGGTCCAAGATTATTAAAGCCACCCTCCATTCACTCAGTGGAGCACAGAGTCGAAAGGGGAGCAAAGACAAGAGCTCATCTGGTTGTGAGGAAGAAGTCAGAGTATTAAGAAGGGTGGATATGAGGTGAAGTGTTTCTGTGAGTACTTGTGTAAATGGCTGCAGAGTGATAGTAGAGCGTAAGGCATTTGAAAAGCCCAGAGTGGCATAATCTTTTATTATTTACTATTCTGTGCACTCTTTGTTACTATCACTCCTTGTTCTAGAGTGCCCCAACTGGTCACAACTTATACAATAGTTCAAGGGAATAACGAGACACTACAGTCTAAAAGGACAGGTATGTTGGTGTGTGTTGTGAATGTATAGGTTCTATACATATCCATTGCTGTAGTGGAAAAGGCATCCATCGGTGTTTTGCTTAAGCCTTATAGGAAAGAGGGCTTCCCCCAGCGGGTTCTATATATGAGACAAAATGAGCCAGCATCTCAGTAAGAGCCCAACCACTGATTAAATCAGTCATGTTGGAGAGACTACTGTACTACTTGGGAGCAAAATAGTGTTTGTCTTTAACAAGGGCTCTTGCAGGTTGACATCTGTCATGTTGCTGCACCCTTAGCCCAGTTCACTGCTGTTGAGTGATGGCTATTTGTGAGTACCATGCGCTTGGCTGAACATGAGTGGAATAACAGAGGTTGATTACAGGTTAGATTTGATGAAAAATAAGTTCAATAGGAAAAAGTAATGGAAAATCAGAAGCTGCAGAGACACTCTATAAATAAGAAAACTGTTAATAATAATTAGTAGATCAAGCCTGAGAGCTTTAATTAAAAAATGAAAAAAAAAATACAAATACTGTACTAGTTTTAATTGATATTAGCTAACAACAGCAAAAGAGGCATGGAAGACTAAGTATTACAAAGCATTTTTTCAGGAGCGGGGTACAACTAATACCTCCTGCAGCTACACTTAACATTGACGGCTAAAGCTGTCTTAAAAAACAAACCCTCAGGGGACACCTTAGATAATGGCATTTTTGGTATTTGAATGTTTATTTTACATTCTTAAAATAAATGTAAGAAATTCAGTATAGTATGTGTTTATTTGAATGGATTAAATATAGTTTCACTGTTTGATAAAAATCATCCAGCCATTTTCAAAAGAACTTAATTTATTAGAGGGGGATGGCAAGCAGGAGCCTAATTCATCAGCATTAGACACAAAGCGGGAACCAACCCTGGATGGGAGGCACACAACCACACTGAGTCTTTCAGAGCCAATTTGGAGTCACTAGTTAATCTGGCATGTATGTCTCCACAAAAATAGTGTCAAGGATTCAGACCCAGAACTCTTGAGCAGGTGGATGGCTGGTGAATTGACCACTTTGCCATATATAGCAGGTTTTTTTTAATAAATTTTGTTTTTGATCTTTAAATCATTAGAAATTAATGATTAACATTTGAGGCGTATTGTAATAGAAATTTCAGGTGTTCATGCTATTGCTTTAGCATAAATAGTGTCCTGCACATATTTTTATATTAAGGGATACCCTGTATTTATCTTTTAGTAATATTTGTCCATTGATTTTCTTAACTTGCTCAACCAGGGCAGGGTGGAAGAAAAGAGAGGAATTATCCCAGCAAACATTGGGCCCAAGGCATATTCAATCCCTGGAAAAAGATGCTAGTCCCTCACAGTGTAAAAAGAAACACACACACATCCCATGTGCTCAAAAACACACTCAGGACATGAACCCCTTTTTTCTTCTTGTGAGGCAGCAGTGCTACCATTGGGGCACTATGCCACCCAGTAATGTTTGCAACATTCTTAATTATAATTTAAGAAGATTAAAAGGGTGTTTCTGTATTAACAGCATGTGGTATGTAAATGGTCTAAACCTTGAAAAAGTATATTTGCCATTTGTGAGATGTGTACAACATAAAGGATTAAGCAGGCATAGCTTGCATAGGCATGAATAAATATTAATGACTTTGATCACGACTATGTAACTAATTAAATGGATAGGACTGGTGAGCTTTGTTTGGCTGAATGGTCTGTTCTTGTCCAGATTGTTCTAATGTTCTAATAATTAATGGTAGCAGGTTCACTTTTGGTAAAGTCAGCTTTTGAAGTATCTCCCACCACTCACAGTATTTCACAGGAATATTTTCAGAAGTGGATTGAACCCTTAGTACCCCTTCTCTATATTTACATTTCTATGCATAGGTGCAAAATGTTTTGTTATAGTGTACTTATGTTAAACTATTAACAAGCAAAATATGAATAAAGAGAATGAATAGGTTCCTGAATATCTCAGCAATACTCATCTTTCTGAATTTCAGATACATTTTTATTTTGGTCTAGATGAAGAGATTAATAACTAAGCTAGCTAATTTAATAAGGAGTTCCGTTAACATAGAAATTGTGCTTTTTTTAAGTTCATAAAATGGGAAATCTGAAGCCATAGATCTCCCACAGGACCAAGCTAGACTACTTACTCTGTTTTCTATAAAATGATAATTGTGGGCCACCTCAAAAATATAACCCTCAATGTATCCTTTCATCTTATTCAGTAGTAATATTAAATACACATACATAAGGCAAAATTACATTTGACTTTAGCCACGTAATAAACAGGAAAATATGCTTATGCTGTAAACTGAATTTTGAGCACAAAACTATAAAAAAATGTAGTTATGTAAAATATTAAGTAAATACACCAGAAAAGTCGGGTAAATTAAAAAATCTAATCATCCATATATTAAAATTTTTAATAGATTTTAAGCTTCAAATTGATGGTTAACATTCAACCAAGTATTGCACCTGCATAATAAGAGCACATCTGCTAGAATCTCTGAAAAGAAATGAGAGAGGGAGCACTGCAATAAAGATCATAAAACAGCGATACTCCAAACACGACCATAAACCTTCTAGATCATCTGAGCCAATAAGAATTTAAGCGGGCATAAATTTACTGTGACACTGAAAATTTCAGCACTTCTTTTTGACAGTTTAATCAGCCTATAATATAAATGCACTTTCATAAATCAAGTCGAGTCTGCACACATAAAAAACACATTTTCCATTTCACATAAGGAATAGTGTGCATCGCAATTTATTTACTTTTCATTTCATTTGTACAATCTTGTTAATGCCAAACTGTGCATATTCTGTACATTGACATCAGGGTGCAAATGGATTTCTGTGGGGCAGATGACAGAAGTACAGCCTATAAAGTTTTTGTGCCACATAACTGAGAGGTGAATCTTTCAGTAAACCAGGATTAGCAGCAGAGTGTAAGGCAGGGTGCCACTGTATCGCAGGGCCAATTTAGAATTGCCAATTGACATAATGTGTGTCTTTGGGATGTGGTAGGACAACTGAAGTGCCTTGAAAGAAACCCATGCTGAAATATGCAGAACATACAGACACCACACTGACAGCGACTGGGCAAAAAATTGAATTGTGGAAGTGTGTGGACAATCTGTTATAGTCCTTATTTTGGTTCTCTTCTCCTAATGGACACAGCAATAACACCCATGTGGAATGCATTCTCTCTCTCTGTTGGTTCAACTTCATTTTTCTGGTTTACCAAGTTTGACCAGTTGCCAGTCAAATGTTGGGGGTACAGGAAAAGCTTTTATTATTGCTGGGTCCCTATCTTGATTCTCATCTATTTTATTTGACTTTTACAACACCCAGGAAGAGACAGTGACTTTATTCTAACTTCAGGTCAAAGTGGTCACCATTTGGGACAAATTGTAATTCTTAAAGTGTAAGGAAAAGGTAGATGAGATAGAAAAGGGTTACCTTGGGGTCCACATCTTGAAAAGAACTCATTCATAGTTGACCTGGGTGTAATTCTCCAAGAAGAAAGTTGCCTTATATTTTATAATTTGGGCCAACAGGGAATTAATGTAAGGGTTACTGCATATTTTGGTATTACAGTTAGGACTTTAAAATAGACCAGTTACTCAACTTGTTAGGATAAAGCAGGAAACCCAAAAAGTAAGCCACTGGGGTCCTTCTGAACCAGAAGGACCAGTCACAAGTGCCCGTTCTTTTAAATAGATCAAGTACAGTAAATTAGAGATACTTGGACACCGGTAGCATTGGGAGTACACTGTGACATGATGGCTCCAATATTTTTAGGTTTGCCCTCATCTCATATATAACTCTGGAATATCCTTCATGGAAATTGCACAGAGACTTTGTTTAAATGATCTCTTCTGAGCTGAGCTAAGCAAGCTTGAAGCTAGAAGGCAAAGGAAAATAGCTCTCTGTGGGCTTTGACAGGGAAGAATTATGGCCGGATTCTGAAAGAGAGAAATATTTGGAAATAGAGGAGATTACTCTGAAAGGTGAGAGAAACAAGCAAGCTGCCCTTTGAAAACAGAAGGGCACCTAACACTGCAGAACTGACCTGCACATGGCTGCCACTGTAGGAGTATTATTATGTTCTGTAATGTTTGTTGTGATTTGGCACAATACAGATATCTTCATATCAGACAAGAATATCAGCATGTTTTACATATTCTCCCATGAGAAACAAAATAGTGAGAAGAAAGTTATATTTAAAGGAGATACTGCTTTTAAAATGTGAGAGTGGCACTTACTGAAATTTCTATAAAATAATAACAGTAGGGTTTAACTTCAATAGTACATTATTACTTAATAATACTAATACATAATAATGTATTATAACTTAAACTTGTTTGTTGTTGTGAATAGAAACTTTGATACTTTTTTCTTAATTTGTAAAAACAGCAACTAAATTGTCCTGGTGTGAGAGAGTGTTAATATGGGTGTGATTATAGTAATAATATGTTTTATTTATATAGTGTACCCTATGATGAACCATCAGATCATAATATTTTATAGGATACAAAAGTTGTCAATTTTTACAAAAAATAGAAAGATTTGTTTATTTGTAGGCCAAGCAGCACAAAATAGAAATGAGACAATCAGAGGTACAACAAAAGTGGGAGAGATAGCTAAGAAAGTACAGGAAGGGAGATTGAAGTGGTATGGACCTGTGATGAGGAGAGACAAGAAATATATGAGCAAAAGAGCGATGGGAATAGAAATACAGGGGAAGAGAAAGCAAGAGAAGTGAAAGTGGAGGTGGATGGATAAAGAAAAAGAAGATCTGAAGGAATGCGGCTTGACTGGTGAGGAGCTGTTTGGAGAAGGTTGATCAAGCACATCAACCCCACAGAGAAGTGGGAAAAAATGAAGAGGAAGAAGAGGAGCAGCATAAGATGGTAATGTAAATTTTTACTCCACATTACAAGCAAATCAAGCAAAAATTAGAGCCTCGTTTTATCAGAAATTTTAAAACTCATTCTGAATGACCACAATCACGCCAGGGCTGGTGATACGCTGAGGCTTGAACTGAGCTAGTATGGATTGGGAAATAAAGCAATAAAATGTTAATTTAATGGACTAATGATCATGAGGATACTCCCTAATTCAGGCCAGGATTTGCAAACAAAATCACATCCAGCTTTCCTGCAGATTATAGCAACATAAACACTTGCTCCCAAATAATTGTCGTTTTTGTGCTGCACCTACTGTAGCTCACACAACATTCACAGTGGCGAGAAAATAGCATCATATACTATCATGCAACATTTATTTCCAGCAAATAACACCTTTTTAAATATTTATGGAAAAACAGATTAAGTAAAGTGACATCCAAAGCAAACTGGGGACATTTTAGACCACTATATTTGTTAAGGGCTACTTGCTTCAAATAGATTTTGAACTTCCCTGCATCAGTTTGTAGTCTCAGCTTTGGTTAAACATCTGGTCCTGCTCACTTCCAGTTAATAAATAAAATAAACTGTAGGCCCACAAGCTTTTTAGTCAGCTCACTTTCATCCTATGTGATGGGCCCAAAAGTATAACTGTTTCTAGGCTTAGTTTACAGATTATGCCTTTGGTAGCAATACATAAGAGAGATAAGAGGAAACTCAATCTAATAGAAATCAGCATCTGGCTGTACACCTGCAGCCAGTTAGCCAAAGACTAATTGGTGTCCAGCTAAATGTAAGTTTCTGCCAAAATGCCCAATAGAGCTTGAAGGTAAACATCAGTATCATATTTCATTTCAATTTGTTGAAAATTTAAACAACATTGATTCTAATTTTTTCTTTGATGCTTTGATGAGAATGGTTAATTTTAATTTTGAGACTGAAGTACCTGTGGGCAGAGGTTAATAGTAAAATAATGGGTTAAATAAGTCTGATAAACCTATAAACACATTTATTTGAGTATGATTAAGAAGATAGCGGAAGCAAATTTTTGATAACGTTTCGTTATAGGCCCTTTGACTGGAGTCATGACTTTAAAAAAATAACTTTTCAAAATAATGCCTATGAATTTGCACAGTAAGAAGAGTCTACATTTCTTCATTCTTTTACAAGAGAAAATGGAGAGAAAAAAGGCAGTATAGATGTCTGTATTGGAAAGTAGATCTAACATAGTTGCAGAATCTAAATTGGGCTCACATTATTTTATCCTTGTAACTTTGACTTGGTGTGTCTACTCAAAAATAAGCCGAGAAATATGGTTAGTCTTCATTATCACAAATGACTATTTTCTCCTATTTTCTCTAATTTTAAAGTTTCATAATGAATACAGTATGTATTTGCTTTTTCAAAATCCAAATCCCTCTGGAAACACCAACAGTCTGTCCTGACCCCTTTGAAATGCCACTGAATAGCAATTAACAGCATCTGGCTTATTATCAAAAAACTTAAAAGTAAAAAACATACTGACAAAACTTGTTTTCCTTTTAAAAATAACTATTGGCAATACCACTAAAGTACCAGTAGATAATTAATGACAATTTGTTCTTATTAAGGAAGATGATAGATGTCACAATAATAAGAATGAATAGTAACAATAGGTATACAATAGCAATATGGTTGTGTAAGGCTCTCTCTGCTGAGGAATGCACTTCCTCACTCAGCTGCTCATCTGCCCTGGGAGAGCAGCAGCAGGGCTCCATCTTGTAAGTTAGGGTTTTAGGGTTACAGAACAACCTTTCAGCCAAATAGCTAAAGGAAAACTCTTTATAGTGTCCAGTCAGGTTTCTAACTATAAGGATGCCTCTTATGTGACATCAGACAATTTTTCTTATCCTTGCTATACTCACTTCTTCTGATACACTCAGGGCAATGAGCCTCTGTCAGCTATTGGTCAAACTTGATGTCTTTGAATTACTTCAAATTGTTACTATTTTAAGATTTCAAATAATGGAGAATCCGATTTTGCGTTTATTTTTAGGTTATCAATTAATTTTAATTTTATTATTTTTATTATCATGTTATATTGTGGGCGCAGTGGGTAGCGCTGCTGCCTCACAGTTGGGAGACCTGGGGACCTGGGTTCGCTTCCCAGGTCCTCCCAGCGTGGAGTTTGCATGTTCTCCCCGTGTCTGCGTGGGTTTCCTCCGGGCGCTCTGGTTTCCTCCCACAGTCCAAAGACATGCAGGTTAGGTGGATTGGCGATTCTAAATTGGCCCTAGTGTGTGCTTGGTGTGTGGGTGTGTTTGTGTGTGTCCTGTGGTGGGTTGGCACCCTGCCCAGGATTGGTTCCTGCCTTGTGCCCTGTGTTGGCTGGGATTGGCTCCAGCAGACCCCCGTGACCCTGTGTTCGGATTCAGCGGGTTGGAAAATGGATGGATGGATGTTATATTGTCATTTCCTATCTCAGGTGCTGCAATTCCATGTGTTGCATTCAGGTTTATGGATACTATCTGAATTCTTGTGGTACATTTAGTTGTTTAAAATCTATTGAGGAGGCTAAGATTTTGTATATTCTCTTCAATTTTAGTTTTTGTTTGTGCATTGTACCTTGTTGTTTTTGTTTCATAATGTGTCTGACTTCAGACCTCACTTGTTCCTGATTATGTTATACTTCCCTGGTCCTTTTGTCTTTCTTGATATGCTCCTTTTTTCTATTGTGGCAGAACACAGTCAGTGCAGCTAAGGGGTTTCTTTTGGTACCTTAGCTAATCGGGGCATCTTACTCTGTGGGTGCCTCTTACCCTGCATTAGGCTCTCTTTTATTCTCTCAGTTAAACAATAAGGGAACTCCAACTTCAAATTGTATCTTCAAGGGTTTCATATTATGAGTGGGTTCATTCAGTTATTTTTAATGCAGCACCTCCACCTCCTTAACTCTTAAAGATTTAAAGGTGCATTCATGTCTCTCTCCTCACACATTTACCTCCACACAAAGTTCCATGCTGCCCTCACTAAATCCACGTGTCTGACACAGTCCCTCAAACCCACCACTAGCTAACTGTCAGGGGAGTGAGTGTACCTGGCACTGAAGTTGTGGAACTGGGAGAGAACATCCGTGTTGTTGGACAAGAGAATAAGGAACCATCAGGTAACCCAAGTGTCGCAATCCTGATTGGAAGCCATCCTTTGGAGTCGGGCATGGTGAGTGTCCAGGTTGAATTCTTGCTCCAGTAGACAGTATTTGAATTGGTAAATTGCTCAGGGATTTCCTCTCCACAGCTATGTACCTCAGCTTCAAGTTCTGCAATTTCTAGCTTACATAAAGAAAGGGTGTTCTGTGCCATTGACTGATCTCACATGGCTTCTAAGCTGGTGTCACATGCTTTAGACTGGAGGATAGGGGAGCAAAGAAGTTAAAAGAGATGGACATGTGCAAACTTGTAACAAACTTTTTAAGTTCAAGAAATGTTTTCTCCATTTTTGAGTTCTATACCACATTGATGGGGTTATGCTTCTATGTCAATTCAAACAAAGGCATAGCACTTTAGGTAAAAGTGTGACAGAAACCTGCAGTTGTACACTGGTAAACTAAGAATGCTTGCAATTTGGTTCTTGCCTGTATCCAATTTTAGATTGGAGATATCTTGGATAGCTGCAGTTTTATACAACCCTGTTCTACCACTTATCCCTTATCGTATTTGGCTCTTTTTAGCCCAAAGTAACATTTTTGAATTTTGGATTTTCTACTTTGCTTCTGGGGTCAAAGGGTATTTGCTAATACCTTTAATCATATCTATGTTAATCTGTCTAGGAGATTTTCAATATTGGACATCAGATAGGTATAAAAAGTAAGACTGAACAGGTAGAGGTCATTGAAACAATTACCAACACCTATCAACTATTGGGCTATACAACAGGTTGGTGCACTCCTTAATTACCTTTGGTCAAGCATTTTTTGTTTAGTTATTCCTTGTGATTCACAGGGGTTACGGGTGCAAGACCCCAGCGGATGCAAAAATCCAGAAATACATTTTTCTCCTCCCTTCTCATCTCCTAATACTGCATATTTAACCACAAGCCTCACCAATAACATAGTCATTTATTTAACCAATTCTAGACAATAAATTACATTTATATATATATAAAACACCAGGAAAAGTAAAACAATATGAAATAACTATACCGTATTCTGTACTGTACTGCCCTGCTCATTAACTTAAATACAGTAGAGTCTTCACAGCCACAGGTGCAGCTACAGCAATGCCTATATGGATTTCCTACTCTTTATTTTCAGATATACCTTACTGTTGACTTATAAAAGAAATAATCCACCCAAAAACAATATTTTTAATGTTACTTACTGTTACTTATCCCATCTATAGTGGTGGCGAAGAAAAAATGGAATCACATGTTTTTGTAAACTAAATGCATCTTGAATATTCAAACTCAGTTGTGCATGGTGGTAACTAGCTCAGAACAATTGCAAAAAAGTTGATTGAAAAAGAAAAAGAAATCTCATGTTGCATAATCTACATGTCCAATATCCATTCATTAGGTTGAAACATGAAAAATATTTGCACTTTTTTGCTAAAAGATTATTATTATTTACTTTCTGGAAAGGCAGTGTTCTTAGTAAACAGGAAATATTTCATTCCTACAATGCTTTGTGTTTGACTTGACTTGCGTATCCCGTTTCTTTATTGGTCGAGAGTCCTGTCTTTAAATTAAGATGCACAGTATTGTGGGAATGACTTTTTCCTGCTTAATCCTTGCAAAACTCACAAAATAATTTCCATTTAAATGTTGATGTTAAACCCACAAATAAGCAGATGTGTGAATCTTAATCCTGCAATTCACCATGCAAGATTAGGTTATTTACATGTCTTGTTGTATCCACATAATCAGCCTCCTATTATAATGCATGCTTCAAATGGGATTTTTGGTCAGTAATCAGATTTAAATGAGCTTCCAAAAATAAAGTAAGGGTCCAGCCACTGAACGGAGAGTCTGTTCCATCATTTCAGCTGAAAATACTCCTGACTATGACACTGTAAGAAAATACACAGATTGTCAAAGATGTGGGGCCCCAGCCAGGCCTAAGCCCATTTAATTTACCAAATTACAAGATGGTTAATTAACAAAAATGAAAGCCTCCAGGGCTTCAAGTGAAGGTGTGCTCCTTCCAATCTGTGTTAGTAAACATCTACCTGTAGTTTAGTAAACAAAAAAAAAAAGCCTAAAACAACAACCTTAAGTTTAAAGTGAATTAGGGGCAAGCTAGTTTTGACCTTTTTGCAGTGTTTATTTTGATTATGACAACGACTCTGTGTGTAGACTTTAATGATCCCTTCTGCTTCTAGTACCCAACTTTTTACTTTTTGGTTTCCAGCTCTGTCCTATGTTTTTGACCTTGATTCTGCATGCACATTCCTGGTGTTGTCACATTTCATGTCACACTTTCTTTTCAGCTAGCATGTGCTTTCTTATTAGAGAGGAAGTTTAAAAAAGCTGTTTCATAAAGATTTTAACATAGGGGTTTCGGTTTTGTCTTGGTTCCATTTCGCAGTTGCTGTTCGTTATGTAATGAATCTTGCCTCAAAGAACATCAAACAGTGGGTGAAGGCCTCAAAACTAAGGCTAGAATCTTGAAATTTAAATTTGGGGCTAGGTTGCCAAGGGTAAGGGCTACTTAGGGTCTTCAGACCTCTGAAAAGTGTGCATTGTGGTTTTTCAGACCTTTTCCCCTTTTGTTATTTTTGTGTAGCAGTAATCAGAATCTATATACATTTTGCATTATGAACATCCCTGAGCCTATTAGTTATATTGTTGGGAATTTTATACATTTATTATTGTTTATTTATATATTATATCTTTATTCTGGCAATGTCATTTTGTGTTTTGTCTATCTTTGTGTCTATCTATCTATCTGCAGACTTGTAGTTTATAGTTTCTATGCCAGTTGGTTATATAATATGGCGGCATGTATCAAAGTATTACATCTCTTAATAGGAACCAAATCTTTTTCTTTAGTGTTACTTGAGGTTAGGCTAAAAGGTGCTTCCATGAAGATTTTAGAGTTAGTAACTTTGCAACGTTTATTTTGCATTTTGGGTTTTAGTATACTTTGGTTAAATCTTTTTTGGGTTAGTATGACTCTGGCTTGCCTCCAAAGTATGTTTCAGCCTGCTTTTACAAACATTTAATACATCTCGTGCAATGTCCAGGTTCAGTTACAACCCTGAACACATGTTGTTAACACTTAGCTGTTCAATGCAGACATGTGAAAAAATGCCTTCATAGTTTAACATGACTAAGGTAGAGGTTTTTGGCATTATTTTTCAGAGGACATGGCTGAGGAAAAGCCAGCAAAGCTCATTACCCAAAAAACATAGTAACTACTATAAATCATGCTTGTGGCAGCATTATGCTATGCAGTCTTTTCTTTACAGTGAGGAGTAGGACATACATCTAAATATTTTGGCGCAAAAGCTGTGGTTCTCTAGCAAAAACAATACAGAAAAATTTAAATTAATAAATTTATTAAAGAAACAAACAAACCTAACACATGATTTGTCTGCATTTCAGGAACTACATTAACAAAAGCTAAAATTTCATTAAGAGTGTGTAGACTTAGATTCTGAAAAGCCTAAAGAATTGGTTGGGATCCAGCAGAGCTCTTCAGTTTCAGTTTTCAGTTTCACCATAAAGGGAAAGTTATGTACATAATCTTACTGCTGTCACCTATTTATGGCACAATCCCTTACAAATTGTTTCTCTCAGTACAGTAGTCTGTTTCTCTTTTCTGCTTGGTGATCAGGCTTGTTTTCAAATTACAGAAGTCCCTTTTATTTTTGAACTGGTAGGTCCAGACACTAAATGTCTCCTGACTGAGCAGCGGATTCAGAACTATGGAGGAAGAAGGCGCATTACAATTTAACATTTATAATTTTTCATTGACAGTTTTAGGGTTAGCTCCTATAATTCTTGCAAAATTGTTATGCTCTTGACACAGCTTTTATAATGTTTTACATAAAATATAAACATATCCTCTCCCTACATGAATGCTGGTACTCTGAGAAGTGTCAAGACCGGTTTTTGGACCCAGAGCTATGGAAGTGTGAGAAGGCAAAGGATCACTTACACTCCTACAGTATACACAGCGGGGTCTGTAAATCATGTGTGAAAATAATTTAAAATTTCCGATGCTCCTGGATTTGTTAAAAGTGATTTTTCATTTATTGTCTAAAGAAATAAGCACAACCACAATGTGCACACGCACTCTGGGTTAATCTATTAGCCTGTGGTATTACTAATACACAGCTACCATGAGAAATGCTAAATATACATGGTTACATGAAATTGCTATGTTAAAAGCTTCCACATTCAAACAAATACTATGTGAATTCATTCTTCCACAGATTAATAATTGTTTATTTCATTCTCACACATATTGTTAAGGGTGGTGCAGTGGTAGCTTTGCTGCCACCCAGTAAGTAGACCAGGGTTTGTGTCCCTGTGTGGAGTTTGCATATTCTCTCCATGTCTTAGTGGGTTTCCTCCAGGTGCCCCATTTTCCTCCCTCAGTCCAAAGACATACAGGTTGGGTAGATTGGCTACACTAAATTGGCCCCAATATGTGTGTGTGTGTGTGTGTGTGTGTGTTTGCCCTGAGATAGACTGGAGCCCTGTACAGGGTTTGTTTCTGCCTTGCACCCTATGCAAGCTGGGATAAATTTCAACCTCATTCACTTATTTTAATATGTATCATTCACCTAAGACTCTGATAAATACAATTTTAGTAAATGACCATTAATGAACATCTGTCACTTATACTATTAATGTTATTAATAATAACTAAAACTTATATATATATAGAATTTACCAAATACATTTTTTGGAAAAAACAGGGGCTTGCACTACCAAATTAGTTAAAAATATATTTTTTCTTAGATTTGTATTTGAGAAGTTATGCTATTTTTCACCATATGCTAAGACAGATACCTTATATCATTAACTGGTTGGTTGTCAACTATACATTTTTTCATGTCATACAGTGTATCTATGTCTGGATTCCTTATTCTTTAATGCTGATTTATATGCCCATTTAATCCAAAGTTAATTATTCCATTGTGCTCTTCTCTGCTTCACTTAGTAAGGAGGTATGTTTGCATAGCATTTCATGGAAATTAAACATAATAGAGCTCTTTGATCAAGTTTAATCTGTTTTCATGTCCTTGCATCAGGATCTCACCTGTGCTGGTTTATAAAGGAATAAACAAGTAAATATTCAGTTTATTACACAATGTCATCGCATTTGATTTCACAGTCATTACAAACTAGACCAGCTGTTCATGTGTATACCGCTTAAAATGTTTATTTTTAATATTACTGTAATTTGTAATTTTCAGTTATAATTTTATTATTTTCCTTTTTTGCTTTTTGTAAATTGTATTATGTCCTGTAGTTTAACATGTGACCGGCACTGATAAAAAATAAACATGGTTGATTGTGTACAATGTCTTTAAAACCAATATAAGAATTATAGAGACAATTAAAATGTAACATTTTATATATTCTCTTTATCAATAAATAAGAGTTTTAATTTAAGGCATACAACTGACTTATTTAACATAATTGATGTGTCTATGCATAAAGCATATATAATTATAATTCAAATGCAAAGTGTAGATCAAATCAAGCAAAGTAATATTCAAAATGGATTTACTATGCTGTGATGCTCTGGAGATAATGTTTCTAATAAAATTACAGGTTTGTTTATGACTATTGACTATACTATATTTTATGTATAATATGCTATACTAGGAAGTTATTTACTGTCTTGGGTAAAGGGATAAATCAAATTGGAATATGCATAAACAATGGACAGTGCAAGAATAAAAAAATTATTTGCACTAATCTAAGTATTTCGAACATGTAGTAGTTTAACATACAGGACCATAATTATAAATAATATATATTATCTGATATTTATAATAATATTTATGAATTGTACATTTTTATTATTTATCTGACACCTTTATTTCAGGCAGCTTACAGCATTTGAAATACGATTGGTTTCATTTTGTTTCCAATCGGAGCATATTTAGGGTATTGAGCTTTGCTGGCTTTCCCCCAAATGACTTCTTACTGGTCAAACGGTGTCAGTAGCAGGATTTGAACCCATAACCTCAGGGTTTGAAGTCCAAAGCCTAAACAACTAGGCCACATAATCATCCATATATAATAATGTATATTATGGAATTCTATCAATTTCTATATACTGTGCTTCTAGAACAGAATATGTATATAGAAATATAAAAATATATACATGTACAGTACATATCTAAAGTCAATTTTTATAAATCAGGCTATTAATGTATTTAATAACGGGAGGACATAAGACAGTAAAGCCAATTGGTATACTTTTTCATAAAAATGTTAAAAATTTTTCACCTACTGGGTATTGGAATTCCATCAGCAATGACAGCAAATGTCTGACAACACAAGTAGGTGCAAATAGACACATCATGATTTGGGCAACCAAGTTTCTGGTTGGGTGAGCTCTGGTCCACTCAGGTCAACATATAACCTTAAACCTTCTATACCTTGCCATTTTCAGCATTGCTATCCTTAAATACTGAACACATTTTCCCCATCAAAGACCACTGATTGTGATGATAGTAAACATAAAATGTGAAAGATAATGCACACAGGGATTTTTTTATTAGATTTCAGGAGTTTCAGAAAGCAACTCCTTCATCATACATCATACACCATGGTACAGACCATGACTTGACTATAACAGAGCAGGGAAATCGGATAGTATTCCAATAAAACCCAAAAATACTAGAAAGGTTGCACTTAACAGTTTTCTCCTTAGCAGGCAAAGGCTTGTTACAAAAATCACATTAAAGAAGGCAAGAAGTTATTTGACGCTATAAGAGCACAAAGTTTTCACAAAAAAAACATTTAGCCCAACATAGCTTGTCATTTCCTATTCACCTAATGTTAAATATCATCAAGCTGAGACTTCAACATGCTACTTTTAATGACACTACTACTATTCTCTTAATCTACAATTCTGGGAACTGTTACTGTAATGCTGTAAATACAGCCATTCTCTGATATTACTGTATATGTAGTTATGGTGTCATCACATTTACCTGGTGCATCAGTTGAACTCTCCAGTCCGTTTAATTGTCTGCCTCATTCATAAGACACAATCACTTTATCTGCATACAGTACAAAAGATTATGATGACTTGAACTGACATTAGCTTAATCACTCTCCATAAAAGATAACAAGAAATACTGTATTGTAAAGAAATGATATACAAATGAAAAATAGGCTGCCCAAAAACAGTTTTCCTACACATACTAAGGTCTCAGTGTTGTCGAATGAAGGAACTACATGTCGCTACTGGTAATTGTTGGGGCGTGAAACCAGTCGTCCCCATTTAATTCTGACAAAAATCTTTTCTTTAGAAGAAACAAAAATTAGGGCCACTCTGCACACCAACAGAAACTTTCTGCAAAGTATTGCCATCAGTCTAGGTAATGACAAAATACTCAGAAGGTAACTCCAGCCTGTCTTGGGTTTGGTGCATGAGTGAATGCCTTCTTCCGTCAGTAGTGGGATTTATAGCCTGGAGACCTGAAGGGGCGGAGACAATTTCCCTTGACGTAATTCTTCATACTGCTGTGGAAACAAGTTAGGAAAATGTTAATGCCACTGCCCCCCTCTTGAGCTAAAGTGGTATTACATACCCGTTATGAGCCAGGAGAGTGGCCCACAGATGCGCATGCATGGCACTCTGCACTATAGGCTCATCCATCTGCATATCTCTGAGTTTACCCCTTAACATGGATGGCTGGATGGCACTGGAGAAATCAGAAAACATAATCCTCACAGTGCTGTCAGCTTTGTCCAGGTGAGAATAAGCCTTGTGGAGCAGATAGATAATTGCATCCTCTATTCTAGTCTTCGTCTAATAGGAAAACTGTTATGGGTCCAGGTGGTCTACCACAAGAGGACTCATATAGTCCAGGATCAGTCTCTCAAAGGTCTTCATGACTTCATGATTTGAGACATAAGTACCACTTGTCTGTAATCATTAGGTGAAGAGGCGCCTGCTTTCTTTGGAACAGGAATAATGAAGGATGTTTTCCACAGCAGTTGGCACTTTCTAAATCCTTAGGGACAGACTGAACAAGTGACAGAGGATGCCACAAAGTTGGTCAGCACAGGCCTTAAGAACTCAAGGACTGACTCCATCTGGTCCTGCAGCTTTTCCTGAGCGTAGCTTTCTCAGTTGACTCCTTACCTGGTGTTCAGTTATGGACAGTCCACACTGATGGTCAGAGGTGGACTTGTCACTGGCTATTCCAGTTGATGTGGTAGGACTTATTGATGTAGTACAGATGGTGTGGGGAGTTGGTCATTGGAAGAAGGTGGAAGTAGGAGCGAAAATCTATTAAAAACTTGGTTCAGGGCTTTAGCTTTGTCCACATCCCCTTCAAGCACCTGAACCCTGGATTGCATGAGTCCAGTAGATAGATAGATAGATAGATAGATAGATAGATAGATAGATAGATAGATAGATAGATAGATAGATAGATAGATAGATAGATAGATAGATAGATAGATAGATAGATAGATAGATAGATAGATAGATAGATAGATAGATAGATAGATAGATAGATAGATACTTTATTAATTCCAAGGGTAAATTCACATTTTTGTATAAGTTTTGAATGGAATTGAAGAGTCGCATAGTGTTGGGGAGGAATGATCTCCTCAGTCTGTCAGTGGAGCAGGAAAGTGACAGCAGTCTGTCGCTGAAGCTGCTCCTCTGTCTGGAGATGATACTATTTAGTTGATGCAGTGGATTCTCCATTATTGACAGGAGCCTGCTCAGTGCCCGTTGATCTGCCACGGATGTCAAACTGACCAGCTCCGTGCCTACAATAGAGCCTGCCTTCCTCACCAGTTTGTCCAGGCATGAGGCGTCTCTCTTCTTTATGCTGCCTCCCCAGCACACCACTGCATAGAAGAGGGTGCTTGCCACAACCGTCTGATAGAACATCTGCAGCATCTTATTGCAGATGTTGAAGGACACCAGCCTTCTAAGGAAGTATAGTCGGTTCTGTCCTTTCTTACACAGAGCATCAGTATTGGCAGTCCAGTCCAATTTATCCAGCTGCATTCCCAGGTATTTATAGGTCTCTGCCCTCTACACACAGTCACCTCTGATAATCATGGGGTCCATGAGGGGCCTGGGCCTCCTAAAATCCACCACCAGCTCCTTGGTTTTGCTGGTGTTCAGGTGTAGGTGGTTTGAGTCACACCATTTAACAAAGTCCTTGATTAGATCCCTATACTCCTCCTCCTACCCACTCCTGATGCAGCCGACGATAGCAGTGTCGTCAGCGAACTTTTGCACGTGGCAGGACTCCGAGTAGTATTGGAAGTTCGATGTATATAGGTTGAACAGGACCGGAGAAAGTACAGTCCCCTGCGGAGCTCCTGTGTTGCTGACCACAATGTCAGACCTGCAGTTCCCGAGATGCACATACTGAGGTCTGTCTGTAAGATAGTCCACGATCCATGCCACCAGGTATGAATCTACTCCCATCTCTGTCAGCTTATACCTAAGGAACAGAGGTTGGATGGTGTTGAAGGCGCTAGGGAAGTCCAGAAACATAATTCTTACAGCACCACTGCCTCTGTCCAAGTGGGAGAGGGATCGGTGTAGCATATAGATGATGGCATCCTCTGCTCCCACCTTCTCCTGGTATGCGAACTGCAGAGGATCGAGTGCGTGACGGACCTGTGGCCTCAGGTGGTGAAGGTAATTATGTAATTATGCCCAGTCCATTTCAGACATCTTTCATGTTATTCTGAGTGTGTTTGTTTTCTATTTTAGCTTTGTAAGCTTCCTTCCTTCACTCAGCTTTTTCTTTAGTACATGATGTACATCCTTCAGAGCCTTTTTGTCACTGGATTTGAATGCTCTCTTTCTCATTCAGGAGACCTTTTGTTTTAGCTTTTTAGTAATCTAGGGCTTGGTATTTGGAAAGCAATGCACTGTCTTTGAAGGTTCCACTATGTCGACACAGAAGTTAATATAGCCTGTGATACAGGGACACAGTCCCTCAATATCATCCCTATGTGACTCGCACATCATTTCCCATTCTGTCATATGGAAGCAGTCATTCAGAGCCATTTCATCCTCCAGGCTCCACTTCCTCACTGTCCTGGTGGTGACAGGATGCCATCTAATAATAGGCTTGTAGCTGGGAATAAGATTAATCAGGTTGTGGTCAGATTTGCCTAAAGGAGCAAGTAGATTACACTTACAGGCATCTTTAACATTTGAATACAGCAGGTCCAGCTTGTTAATTCCTCAAGTGGAACTGGTCACAAACCAACAGAAATTTGTCATAATTTCTTCCAAAGTCACATGGTTGATGTCAGCACATATTATAACTGCAGGGTCAGAGTGAGTCATTAGTTGGTGGCAGAAAAAATCATTTTCGTTGCTAGGTCCCCATTTGCAGAGAGGAATGTAAACATTAGTAAGGATGATGTACTTTATCTCCCTGGGCAAAGCACCTTACAAAAGGCTCTTTTGCAATCTTCTCCATGTGCATAGGGAGTTTTTTAGTATTTGTCAATAAAGCACCCTGTTTTGGGGTACTGCTCTATCCTCTGTGACAGCATGTAGGCTCTTCCATAATCATGTATCATTACTCTCTATGATCGCAACAACTATTATGTTTTTCAGGTCCACGCTGAAGATTATTTCTTTAAAAATAAACAACATTTTTCTACATATCCAAAGAGAACACATTTTTTAACTCAGAACACAAACCTGTTTAACATCACTGTCAAAGTGTTCTTTACTAAATTTTTATAATTTCATTGATCGCCTAATCTTTTTACTGAATGCCCTGATGATGTTTGGAGTAAAGGGGCTACTCAGGTTTGGCCATGTTTTGTGCCTAGTCACTATCATTTTTAGGCAATAATGCGTAACACAGTTTCATTTGTACTTGTACAGCCCTTCCTTCTCATCCTCCTTCTTAAAAAACCTCACATACATAGCGGTGGCACTTGTTGGTATTTTCCAGTAAATGATTTATGTCTGTGAGGCAATGTTAATAGAGTGTGTGATGATTTGCTTACACATGGAAAACAAGCATTCAGTTTAGTTTAAATATATTTAGATATTTAATATGTCTAGCTGACTATTGTACCCAAAAGTTTTTGGAACTGAACTAACATAAATAATTTATATTAAAGTAATCAGCATTTTCAAAGAAGTTTGTGCTCATTTGTACCTTTTGAAAAATGTGTAGAACATTTGGCAATAAACAAATTAAGGTTATAGTATTTTACTGTTAGATACAGATGGTTATTTTACTGGTGGCCATTTCCTTTAAAAGGCATGGTACTGAGGTGAAATATAATATGTACATTATTTTGAAAACTATTTATTTTCCATTTTAGTAAATAATGGTGACAGATATACCTTTGTCAGTTTTAATTCAGTCCTTCTTTACTGCTGCCATACAAGCACACATGTACAAAAAAAAAATAACTGTTTAAAATATATCAGATACTTGTACTGATTATGCACATGCTTTACAAATTTACACTGAATAAAATTCACAATTTATCATTTATTAACATTCTACCAGTGGCAAATGATGAGTGGCATATTACTTATTTGTGATTCATTGTGTTGTGACACTTCTAGAAAGCTGCTATGGAACAAACTGTCATTTGTTAAAGTTAAATCAAGGAAACATTTTCATAAATAGTAAATACATAAAGTAGCTGAAAGAATCCAAGGTGTTTGTCTGGAACTTTAACAAACACTCTTCAGTGATTGACTTCTATATTCAGTAACAGGGGACAAGTTTATGCAGCATTCATGCATTAAGGTGCCAGAGCTTCACTCAATCAAAATGTTAATTTAATCAGAATATCTGTAACTGTTATAATTAAACATGCTCATAATTTCACTAACAATACAGTTAATCTGTCAATAAGCAGTAAAGGAAAAGCACTTTTGACATGAGTACCCAGTGCACTGAATTAGCAATTTACATTTCAAACAAGAATAGAATTCCACAGAGCATCACGAAACAAATGACAATGATCAATTACAGACGTAACAAACTGTCAAAAACTAAAAGCACATCAAGAGTACAATATCAATAGGTGTTTTCATATGAATGTAATGACTAGTGGTCAAGGTTCCAAAAATAGGCAGAGCCTCGGGTCATTTCTCTTCCATTGGGCTCGTTGTTTGCTCAACCAGTCTGGGGAAGCTCAGTCATGTGCGGTAAAGTCTAATAAAATGAGGAGTAATGTAAACACAAAGGCATGAATAAAATTACATAAAGTTTTTAAAACAGGTTTGCTAGTTTGGCCTCTGAAAGACAGTAAAGCTTGGACATCTTGTTGAAAAAATATTTTTTGTCTTTGGTACATTTTTTGCTGTGAATATTCTCTAAGAACAAAACCAAATGTGTGTTTTGAATTGAGTGTTTGTGTTATATTAATATTTATGTTACTTAAATCTAATTTAGAGTATTTAGAGTCTCAGCATTTTGTTAATGAGTTGGTACAACATGCTGTACTGTTACTAAGGAATGCCTCTCAAGAAGCCCTGTTGGTTTACATCACAAAGGCTCTGCTGTAAAACAGCGCAATGCTCTCTGTTGGAGATTATGGATTTAAAAGTTAAACAGATTGAGTCTTGAGTTCATAGTGTGTTGTATCATGGTTAATGACTCTTTCCACTTCTCAATTTGGTTCATAATCTTTGGTTTTGGTTCTGGTCATTTTCTTGTAATTTTGGTTACACCTTCTGACAATTCTTGTTTTCATTTACAGTTTGACTGTAAGCCCATTAGATGCTGACAGTAGTATTCTAGAAAACTGCTTTTAATAATAATACATTACATTTACTGTATATAGCGCTTTTCTCAGTACTCAAAGCGCTATCCACACAGGGAGGAACCGGGAAGCAAACCCAGAATCTTCCACAGTCTCCTTACTGCAAAGCAGCAGCACTACCACTGCGCCACCTGTGAGTTTAAGGTTGATCGAAACAGTGTACATTTCCCAATTGGTTCTTAACATCTTTATAGTTGCTCACAATCCACTTGGCCAGCAGACACTATGAGGAGGCGAGCTGGGATTAAAAAAGCAGGTGAAGTGAGTCTGTATGCGGTCCAAATGAGCCTTTGCAACTGGCATAACAGACTTAATCAGCAACAGATTATCATTACGTAACTGGAAGAAATTAATTACTGCTAATGACTAATACATTTCCCTTGACTCAATTTTGATTTACTCACTTTTAAAGATTCAGAACCCTTAATTGCTTCTTTAAAACATACACAGTTTACAACTGCTCATTTTTTATCTTAAACACTTGTTTTGTAAAAAAAAAAAAAGTATAAATCATAATAAAATCAAAAGCTAATCAGCTAACTCGTGCATTTGTCAGCAGTCTTATATAAATTGCTTCTTTCTGTACATGTTGTGTCTTTCTGAGCATCACCATCCTTGTGGATGTTTCTTATTTCTAATGGAAGCTGTCTCTGAATGCAAAAATGAGAGGATCGTCTCTGAAGTCCAAAGCTCAGATAATGAGAGCAATGCACCAGCTATTGTGAGATTTAAAGACCCTGATAACCCCACAACTGTGCTGTGCGCTGAAATTGTTTTAACACAGGCAGGGACTGGTTGTCTGCCGCTGGTACAACTGCAAGTTCACAGCCTTACCACGTAACACGTATACTGCCTGAAGGTTGATGCGGGAAACATTTAAAACTGGCCACTGAACTGACCTTGTACTCACTTTCTGTCTTCCCTCCAAGGAAGGCTACGTGTTCTAAGAATCTGAGTAAGTGAACTAATGAGTGATGACGTTAGCGTCACCGCTTGCTTGCTGTGTGTTTTGAGTGCTGAGCTGACAGCTGCTGTTTGAAAATACTTTAGATTGTTCCTGTCTTCACAGCAATAAATCTGACTTTTTTGGAAACCTGAACTCACCACCTCTCTCTTGTGCAAGTCTGTGATCCACACATCATAAGCTATGAAGAACAAATTAAATTAATCACAGAAGGTCAGTCAGATGCCAGAAGAAGTTAACCCAGCACATATGCAAGAAGTTGATTGCCAAAGTCAGTTACACCAGTCATGGTATGCCAGAGTACAGGAGTTTGAAGTAAATTCGATAGGCCTAAACATTACACTAAGCAGTTCCCGTCCCTTTATGAAGAAGGACATTTCATCCCAAAATATTTTTAACTTATATATTTGTATACAGGCAATTTTATAAATTATGTTCCAAGTTTAAAGTGAATGCTGGTAGCAAAATAACAACTTCTCCAATGTTTTATGCCAAGAAAGACAAATGATTACACCAGCTTTAACAACCATGTAGTTCGAGCATGCAGACATGGAACAGGTGCAGAGTCTGGGTATATATCAAATATTTGTATAATGCTATCATTGGCTTAAGGTGACCTAAATTAAAAAAATAACACTGTACCTTGAAATTACATAATTGACATAAATCTACAGAAATTCTATTTCCTGTGGTAGAAAAAGCAGAGGCAGCCCAGTTTTTATACCTGGTGTTGTGAAGCGTGTCAAGCCTGGAGGAACATCCAAGTTATTCTGTCTTTCTGTTTCCCAAGGTAAGGGTTGAAAAGTGTGGTGACAATCGTGGACGTAGAGCTATATACATCCTATAGAGCTGTAATATAGTGTGATCTTTAACAAGGGGGTCACTACTTTTTTTTTCTTTTTTACATTACTAAATTTTAAACTCCAGGTATTTAGCTTGACGTTAAAAAATTCATATGCAACTTTTAATTTCTTGACATCAGAGTACCTCCAGTGTATTTCGGACCCGAATCGTTTTTTAAGGCAAACTTTCTCAAGCAGGCCAGGGTGGTCTGGTTTCTTGACACATGAATGCATTTCTTGTAACTGTATATCAGCCTTTATCATCGACTTCTACTCTTTTATGCAAGATTGCTTCGGCTCTGTGATGTTTACTGTTTTCTTGCATATACAACACACAACATTTTAATAGGCCTTAAATATGGTTTTCAAATCAAGCATTTGAAAACTATTTATTATTTTTCAGTCATTCTGTTGGTTTGTTTTATGTTCTTTGGATCACTGATGTGCTGCAAATTCCACTTTCTGAATAACCCAGTTAAGGCTGAATCCAGGATTCTTAAGAAACTGTGTTTACATAAGCAAGTAATCTTCTGGAGTTCTCCTTGTCGAAATGATCCAGCATCATTAAGCTGTGCTAAAAAGAATTAAATGTCATCATTGACCACCGTGAATTCAAAATGAATATTTTTTAATTTTTGGGTGTTTTATAAATATGTTTAGTCAAATTGATGCTTTGTTTATAGCCTTCTTGCACAGGTTGCACGCAGCAAACTCTTTTCTGCTTGGCTGTGTGACTGAGCCCTGTAAATGACCCACTATGTGTACTGCTGGAATAATAATAACACAGGTATTTTAACTTCAGCAAGATAATATTACGTTAGGTTACTTGTTACTTTAAAAAGTAATTGGTCTATGTAATGCACATTAAGCCCTACTGCTCTCGAGATTGTGTTGCTGAGTATATCACTGTACATTCAGTTCATCAACACAAATTTTTTGATTTCCAAAATATTAAGACACATTTTTTCAGCCAGGAAAAGGAATAATATGATTGCCCAAACATTTGCCTCTAGAAATGTATTTTGTGGGCACTTTCACCTGTGGCTGCCGAAAGAGTGTGCAAAGCAAACACACACGCAGGCAACCAGAGTGCAATGGACATGTGCAGACTACAAAATCCTTAACTGTAACCCAGTTAAGGGTTTACATTTCCACATAATCAGATTATTCCCGGAGAAATTTACCTCTGTCAATGAGGTTTCTTAGAGGCCAATAACCTGACTCTGTAATTGGAATTTGAGTTTACATGGCATTTTAGAAATCAGGTTTCCGTGAATAATTAGATTAATGAAGCACATGTAAATGCTAAATGACAGAAAACTGCTCAGCCTCTAAAGCAAAAGCAGCCTTGCTTTACACTGACCCTACAACATCCAGAGCCTTGAGGAACTCCGGGCGTATCTCATCCACCCCTGGGACCCTGCCTCCAAGGAGCTTTTTGACCACCTCGGTGACCTCAGTCCCAGAGATGGAGGAGCCCACCTCCGAGTCCCCAGGCTCTGTTTCCTCATTGGAAGACATGTTAGTGGGATTGAGGAGTTCTTCAAAGTACTCCCCCCACCGACCCACAACGTCCCGAGTCGAGGTCAGCGCTGCACCATCCCCACGATATGCAGTGTTGACACTGCACTTCTTTCCCAGAACGAGGGAGTCCCCAGAAGGTATGCCCTCTAGCACCCCCTCCAGGGACTCCAAAAAGGGTGGGTACTCCAAACTGCTGTTCTGCGCATACACACAAACAGCAGTTAGGACCCGTCCCCCCACCTGAGGGCAGAGGGAGGCTACCCTCTCGTCCACCGGGGTAAACCCCAATGTACAGGTTCCAAGTCGGGGGCAATAAGTATGCCCATACCCGCTCGGCGCCTCTCACTGGCGGCAACTCCAGAGTGGTAGAGAGTCCAGCCCTTCTCAAGGAGATTGGTTCCAGAGTCCAAGCTGTGCATCGAGGTGAGTCCGACTATATCTAGCCAGAACCTCTCAACCTCGCGCACCAGCTCAGGTTCCTTCCCCATCAGAGAGGTGACATTCCACATCCCAAGAGCCAGATTCTGTAGCCGAGGATCGGATCGCCAAGGTCCCCGGCTTCGGCAACCACCCAACTCACACTGCACCTGACCTCCTTGGCCCCTCCCATAGGTGGTGAGCCCATGGGAAGGGGGACCCACGTTGCCTCTTCAGGCTGTGCCCGGCTGAGCCCCATGGTTGCAGGCCCGGGCACCAGGTGCTCGCCATTGAGCCCCACCTCCAGGCCTGGCTCCAGAGGGGGGCCCCAGTGACCCGCGTCCGGGCAAGGGAAAACGTTGTCCAAAGTTTTCATTCATCATAGAAGGTTTGTTGAACCGCTCTTTGTCTCATGCCTCACCATTACCAGTTTGCCTTGGATGGCCCTACCAGGGGCATAAAGCCCCGGACAACAGAGCTCCAGGATCATTGGGACACGCAAACCCCTCCACCATGATAAGGTGGCAGTTCAAGGAGGGGATGTTCTGAACACAGAAAACCTCAATCATACTTCAAAAGTGTTATGCTAATTTTTTTAACCAAAAATTATGGACATCCCATGAGGACAAATTTTGTGCCGTCTCACAAAAGTTGACTCAAATTTTGTGACAACTAACATTAGAAAAAAGGCTGTTGATCCTTTACTAATATCCTAAGGGCCTTGGATAGTCCCTTAGGTCACCCATGTGCTTTGGAATATGTAAGCTTTAAACAATTGCAGTCACATCTATATTATTTGGACATAAAACTAGTTTTTCATTTTCAGTCCTTTGTCTAATCATTTGCTAACTATTGGCACACAGTAATCCAAAAGATAGGTAGACAAAGTAAAGTGTACTAAATTTAAATATCATACTATATCACATTTACAGTATAAAGCTTTTGATCCCAAGATGACCCCTTAATGTCAAAATGTGTTACAAATAAAACTAAAGGAAATGCTTATATTTAAACATATAACTTTCATAAAGGGCAAAATGTTCTCACAATTTACTTCAAATCATTCTTACTATTCCTTCACCATTTTCTGCTTAAAGCAAATGCACAGATTCTTCTGAGTCGTTTTTCGAATCACCACAGTCAGAAGCAGAACATTCACATAAGTTATTCTCTCACAGTAAAGAGACCAAAGGAATGGCTCAATCAACTGTTGCAATAGTTCTTCCGTAAAAGTTTTTTAGAATATTAACTAAAGTGTCATTTTAAAGTGGCAAAATGATACTGTTATGTGAACCTGAAAAAATCAATCAATCCAGCTAATCTACAGGGTATGTCACTCCCTCTCTCAGATACAGCTTGTGTTTTTTATTCTACAAAGTAATCTCTAGGCTTAGATTTTCAACTTTTTATGTTCTATATTTTTTATTATATTTAATAATTTTATTTATATGTACTGTATGTATATCTTTTATGGAAATGATGTAGAGTATGTTTTGGATTTATAGTACTATAAGGGGAAAAGGTAAATTGTGCATACATTTAATGTATTTTTGTAATACTTTCAACAAACAAATGTATATTTAAAAATAAAAATAAAACTTAAGTGACTTACCAAAACAGGTGCTGTGAGCTCCAGTCTGTTCATGTTTTATTCCTTTTTATTTTTGAGTGTATTTCTGTTACATCGTAATTTAGTAAAGCTCATGACTGTGCACAGCAGTCGAGTTCTGTTTGCACTAAGGTATTTTTCTCCTTTTTAAATCAACAAAACAAGATGTTATCCATGATGGAAAACATTGAATATCCACAAACTGTAAATAATTCAAACAGCCTCATGGATATTCTGTTTTATATTAGTCTTCCATATTGAAAACATCTCTCAACTGCCCTGGGAGAATGCGTATGTTCCCCAGGATGAGCTGCAGGAAGTTTAATGGGATTGGGTGGCCTGGTCCATCCAACTCAGCGTGTTGCCACCATTGTCTTCAACAGGAAAAGCAGAATAAAAATGCTACAAAAAGTCAGAATGTATTTAATGACCCAGTGGTTCAGGAGATTTTATGTGATACACAATTGTGTCAGTTTGTAATGAGATTAACAGGAGCTTGTTATATAGAGCAATATTCAGTTTGAAAAGTTAATGTCAAATTATAGATACTACAGTAATATGTATCACTTCTTATTATTTTAATATAGTAAGCACATATATATTATTACATGACTTGGTCTGGTGTGAGTATGCCTAGCTTGAGATCAAATGGTAAGTCTTAAGACCTAGATTTCAACCCTGCCTGGATAATCCCCAGCTACATGTGACCCTGAATTGATGTAAGTATTGTTCAGATGACATGTTTATTGTGTCACCATGCCACTCCAAGATGAAGTAAGATCAAGCTAATTCAGAAGACGTATCTATTTTGTTTTTTTGTGATCTGTTTCTGCTCTGCTGATTAGAAATTCAAAAATAATGTCGGATTCAGTTTTGAAGGCTTTCAAAGTACTACGTTTTACTGCACTACTTGGTATATTATTTCATATGTCCATGGTTCTCTGTGTGAAGAATAATTTTTTAACTTTTGTGCAGATAATTTTGAACACGTTTGTCATGTCACCCCTTAATCTCCATTTGATTTCTATTACTTACATTAATTCTAATTTGTCTGAATTATTTCTACTTCTAATTTTATCAGCTTGTTATTTATACTTTTATTCTTTATGTAAATCAAATCAAATAGCAGGGGCCCCAGCACTGATCCCTGAGGGACACCACTTTTAACATCACCGAAATCTAAAAATGTTCCTCACAGCATAATCCTTTTCTTGTTGTCAATTTTGCATCTTTCTGTTCATTGCACCTTGAAGCCTTCTGCTTCTTTTAGTTTGTTCACAAGCCTCCAATTTAGTATCTTACCAGAAGTTTTCTGAAACTCGAGATAAATAATATCAAATGGACCACTCTGATTGTCTCCTTTTTTTGCTTCCTCATAGAATTCCAGCATATTACTAAAACACGACCTGTCTAAACCCATGTTGACTGTTTATTAACACTCCTGTTCTTGCCATGTAACGCTCAAACTTCTCCTTAATAATTCCTTCCATTAATTTATTCAAGGTACACGTTAAGCTTATTTGCCTACAGGTATGTGGATATATAGCTGAATGATATTTGCTATTTGGTCCTAAAGAGTTTTCACAGTGTGCAGTTATTTTTGAAAAATATGCGTCAAGGGTTTATATGAACAGTCACTAATTTTCTTAAGCACTTGAGGATAAATGCTACCTGTCCATGGTTATTTACTACACTTCAGCCAATTTAATATAAGCAGTGCTTATCTGTCTCTGATTTCCAATTGACTTTATAGAGTCAAAATGCAATAAATGGAGTTCCTGAACAGATTTCAGGGACACCTTGCCTCTTTCTTATTGGTTTATTTTTCCCACAAAAATAACCATTCTATTTTTCATTGGCTTTCATACAGAAAATGCAAACATTTTCTCACTTTAGAAAAAATCAAATGCATAAGGCACAAGAAGTGAAGGTGCTTATAATTTTACTATATTTTAAAGACATTTAACTTTTAAAAAATTCATATAAGGGCACGCTTCTGATGAGGAGTTGATAAAAAAATAATTTAATGGTTATGATATCGATTGTATGACTTGATAAACTTAAACACACCAGGAATGGTCCCACATGTCATTAAAGAGTATTTATATATAATATCAACAATAAGCATTGATGTTTTTCAAATGTTACCTACTAAACATTTCCTATGAATAATTCTCTTTCCTCTACATTTTTGCTACAACTTTAGTGACTAGCCTATTTTACCCCGCTTGAGGGTTATTCCTGGGAAGTTGGGAGACCTACCCTCCCATGCACATTGCAATTGGTCCCTCCTCAAATCACTGAGTACTTCTCTAGTAGTTTCTGTATTTAGTGGATGGTGAAAAATGTTAATTTAAAGCATTCATTCTTTCACTATCTGTATATTTTAGTTCAGTTGCACCATTCCTAATACATTTCACTATCTCTTTTAACTACTAAAAAACTTCAAGAAGCTACATGGGTCTGTGGTGAAGTTTATGAGTTTATGGTGGTGCAGGATTATAATGAATAAAAACAGTGCCCCTCAGGCTTGGTGACTGTGGTTGCATGCTGATGAAATGTGAAACCCTGGGATGGTTGATAGGGAGATTGGTTGATCATGCATTCACGTGCAAATGCAAATAGTTCTGCCAGTTTTCTCATTAACACTCAATGGGTCGTAATCAAGACACCTACACTCACAAAGTATAAAGAGCCTAAGGAGGATTGAAAAGAGAGGAAAAAGGCCGAGGAAGACTGAGGAGGATAAAGAGAGTACAGAATCAAATGGGGAGGCAGTGCATAAGGTATGTGATGAAACGATTAGGGAAACCCCAGGAAGGAGCATAATGAGAGGTGCTCCAGGAGTAAAGCAGATTGATACTGCTGAATAATGAAGAAAAGGAGAAATCAAAGGCTCCTAGAGATACTGCAGATACTGAGGGAGGAGAAAGGAAGACTGAGTCAGAGGTGGCACATTTCAGCAGACACTGAGTGTCGGTTGTGGACCACTTTCACTGGGGTCTCCACCCTACCTCACTGATTATACCTGGGAGAGGGTGAAGTGGGGTGAGACAGGAGTGAGAGAGAATCATTATTTATTGGATTTTAATTTCTCCACAGAGCACTTTTATTTGATTATTTATTTATTTATTGAAAAGAACTTGCACTGCATTACTTATTTCTGTAGACACTGCTTGAATAAATGGCACAATGCGCTTTATAGAGTCTCGTGTTTTTTGTGTGTCCATCTTCTCTTTCATGACTATTAATGACTGGGATTCAAGAGATCATACGGTCATCTTTGTGTTTTCTTTAATATCTATGATATAACTATTGCTCTCATTTGCTGAAACATTCTGCAGTTAATCCTGTAGTTATTGCCTTGTACAGCTGTTTTTTTTTATAGCTTATTATTTATCCAGTGTGGGCATCTCTTTTTTCACTTCTTTTTAATTTCAGGATGAAATTATTCTGTACTGCACAGTATATAAAATGCTTCTGCAGCAGCTTACAGCTCGTCAACTATCTCTTCCTTTAAATTATGTTTGTAAGGAGTAGGATACGTTCTGTGAATAACTTTGAAGTGATTGTATTGCTAATTTGAAATCCTGAAGCACAGTTTTATATTCTTAAAAGTGGTACTCAAGACAAGAGTAGCGCAGAGAGGTGATAGGTGATTGTTCCATATTGAAATTTTTGATAAATCTTACATAGATGGAAACAGAAAGTGGCAATTTTTTTTCCTAGAAAAGGAGTGGGAGAAAGATGCTAAAGGATGGAGGGGTAGAGGAGAAGAAAGGGATATTCCAACTGTCCTGAGTACTGACCAAAACTGAAGATAGAAAAAAAAGGATGAGGTCGGAGGATCATACTATGACTATAAAGCTTGAAATGTCAGAAGGCCAGACTCACTGAATATGTCACTAAGTGTAATGATTGCAAAGTGCTGTCTGGGTAAGTAAATGCAAGGACAATTACCAATGCTGATGATAGACAGGCATTATAAGATGAACACATGAATTCCTATTACAGCTGCCCACACCAGGCACAAACACAGTATCCTTGTTCTGTTAAGCTGAAAAAAAAGTAAAAAAAAAATCAAAAGGCAACAAAACTGTAAAAATGGCTACATTTACCCTTTAGTGGCACCCAAAAAACAAAGGCTTTAGGAGCAAGCCTTGAATTGTAATGAATATTTCCAATGAAGTAACACACAGCACTCATCACTCAGTCTAATCCTCCAAAAAGGGTTGACATCACCATGTAATACATGCTTGGTACATCAACAAAGCAAAGACTTCTCTCTGTTCTCAACTTGTTAACGTGAAGGTTAATAACAATAGTGAAGCTGAAATTGATGATTACATGAATAGTAGAGACGGAGACAGAAGAGGTAATGTGATCAATGTAAAATTCAACAAAGTGTTGAAATAATATTAAAAGGCAACAAAGTAGTTCATTGCAAACACAGAAATATGATCAAGCACTGCTTGAATAAGAAACAAAATTGCAAACTCATCCGAATGGGACTTACCAGTGATGAAAGCTTCATCATTTATTTTCAAAGCAACCATAGACTTCAAGGGGACAAATGGTAAATTCACTCACCCATAGTTTTCAAAGCACTAGCTTAAGTAAGTGGTATATTGGTTATGTCGAACAGGACATAACACATTTCTTTTTTTTTTGTTATTATAAGATATTCTATAGGTATAGTCTATGTATATATTTAATATAGTGTTTATTGTTTTTTTAAGGAATAGCCCTTTTAATTTCTCCTCTTTCACTGACCTCAAAAACAGCACCTAGGATAGTTGTACAGAGATCAAGTGTCCTTACGGAGTTATTTGACATTGCATGTCTGAGCATTGACAAAGATGGTAAGATATCGGTGCATAAATTTTTATTTTATTTTTACGCAGTGAGGAGCACAAAGATGGTCCTTTTATGGTGATGATGATAGACCAGAATATATAAACTGCATGAAATTATACCTCAGCACAGTACAGTTCTTATCTGAGCATTCTGGCATGCTGTTTTATTAAAAAGATTTTCTACCTCAAACTGTGTTATCTTTTTCCCCAATAGTTGTAAGGAATATAAAAAAATACACAGCTGCAGCACTCTGCTGCCTTCGTTCTTACCAAATTAAATACAACTTGAACAGACAATTTGCCTGGTGAAATTAGAGAAGAAAAAATCAGTCTTTAATTATTTTTTACCTTATATATAGGACCATACCATTCTGATATACTTGTTCACCAAATATGAACACAAAATAAAACTTGTATTCATTTCATAACCTTCAATATGCTTGCTATTTATCTTCCTTATTGCCCAGCCCTACAAGGCAAAGGTTACTACCCATGAAGCAACAGCTTTCAACAAGACATTTTGACTGATCTGTCATTCTTGTACCACAGCTGTCCAAAAAAAGCAATAATTGTCTGACCCTTACCCAGTGCATAATTCATTTGTGACTTCCATAATGAGCTCTCTCATAGACAAAAGCATCAAGCAAATTGCAATTAATCACAGAGCATCTTGAAATATAACACCATTGTTCTCCTCAGATTGGTTTTGTCTTTGTTCAATGCAGTATCTGAATTAGCAAAAAAAAATGAGTCAAAGATTTTGAATTAAAGAATACAAACTAATACTGCTAATCTTACAGTGACTGATCTGAATTTTTACCAGCAGCTCATGGCTCTTTATAATACTTTTGGTATAGGTCAATTATAAAATGTTATTTTCTTAAAACATGACACAGTGAGGCAAAGATCACAATCTTTCCCACAGCCAGAATTGCTTTTGTCATCTAATATTGCTATGAATATTTTGAGAATAGTAAACTACCTTACTGATCTTTATTGTATACAGTACCCAGTGAACTAAACTCTTTGCAAAATACATGTACCAAACAAAAGAACAATGCAATAAGCTCACTACACAATCTACAAAATGTGTTTATATATTGTCACAAGAACAACATAAAGTCATCAAAAAGGTTTGGGGCAGCCACCTGTATATTGTTCCTTGGCTGCAAAATTGATTTAAATTGAACAGAGGTGTTCACAGATCCGAAAGTGAGCTATGTAGTTAAGATTCTCATCCATCAGCAGTGCCATTAGGAAGGTGTCTGTTTGGTCCCAATCTCATCCTGCTGCAGGAAAAAGGCCCTAACCACATGATCAAGCTCATAAAGAACTATTTTTAGCAAAACGAAGAGCTCTGTCACAGATGACATGGTGTTATGGGGTACAAAATTTGTACATTTTGGTTTATATTTCCATTATATTTTGTTCAAGACAAGACAACAGATGAACTACATTCAGGACAAATCAAAGCATGTCTTCTTCCCAGTTAGAAGACATGCCTTTAAACGTTCAGCTCCTTGGTATAATTCAGAATTGCGATCTATGAAAGCAGCTGGCCGACACCTTGAGAGAATGTCACGTAAGACTGGCCTCACCGTGCACATCCTGGCTTTCTCTGACCACCAAAGAGCTTACAGAAAAGCACTAACTTCTGCCAAGAACACCTATTATGGCAGAATAATAGAAAATGCCCACAATAACCCAAGGGTTTTGTTCTCTGTGGTTAATAAACTACTTGAACCCGCATCTGGCCCAACTACCTCTTTCTACTGAAGTCTGTGAGGAATTCCTCCACTTTTTCCATAACAAAATTAAAGATCTAAAAAATTCAACTAACATAAATACATCATCTGGTTATATCTCTCCCTGTTTTCCCACTCCATCCAGCTCCTTCTCTAAGTTCTCACCAGTCACATCTGCGTTTGTTAATAACCTGCTTTGTAAGTACTTGTGTACTGGACCCCATCCCCACCACACTACTTAAATCCTGCCTTCATGCCATAATCCCGACTGTTACAACAATAATAAACTCATCCCTTGACACTGGCTCTGTGCCGCTCACTTTTAAAATCGCTTCTGTAACCCCAATGTTAAAAAAGTCTGGTCTTGATCCTGACAATCTTAACAATTTTCAGCCTATTTCCCACTTACTTTTCCTGTCAAAAGTTCTCGAGTGTGTTGTAGCCTCCCAACTCACCGATTACCTAACCTCTAATAATTTGATGGAACTCTTTCAGTCTGGTTTCAGGGCGCAGCACAGCTGTGAAACTGCTCTGCTACGAGTAATCAATGATTTGCTTATGGCAGCAGACTCTGGACAAACCAGCATATTAATTCTGTTGACACTGTCAGACATGACATTCTACTGTCCAGAATGGAGAACATGCTGGGTATCTCTGGCACTGCCATCCAGTGGTTCAAGTCCTATCTGACTGATAGGCAAGAGTTTGTTAGTCTTGGCAAGAGCAGATCCAGCTCAGCGCCAGTCGCACGAGTCCCTCAGGGCTCTGTCCTCGGTCCTCTGCTTTTCTGTATTTACATGCTTCCACTTGGCCATATTATCCGTAGCAATGGACTGGGTTATCATTTTTATGCAGATGATACTCAGCTCTACTTCAATGTTAAAAGTGGAACTTCATCAGAGCTTTCTCAGCTCACAACCTGCCTTAGTAAAATTAAAACCTGGATGGAGCAGAACTCTTTAAAATTAAATTGCAATAAAACTGAACTCCTGCAAATTGGGACTAAAATGCAACTTAATAAAATGAGCTCCTTCCCAGTCCATCTTGGCGGTGATCTCATCAGACCTGCCTATACTGTAAAAAATCATGGTGTCATTTTTGATTCCTCCCTCTCTTATTCCGCCCACATAAATCACGTTAAGAAACTTTCTTACTTTCACCTCCGTAACATATCCCGTGTTTGCTCCTTCCTCTCCTTCTCTAATGCTGAGAAACTTGTCCATGCTTTTATCACATCCCGCATCAATTATTGTAATTCCCTACTGGCAGGTGCCCCTTCTAATCTTCTATCACAGCTCCAGCTTATTCAAAACTCAGCTGCACGAGTCCTTACTCAAACCAGCAGCAGCGAGCACATCACACCCATCCTGCTCCATCTTCACTGACTCCCTGTGTCTTACAGAATCAAATATAAAATCCTACTAATAACCCACAAAGCCTTAAATAACCTCGCGCCAAACTACATCAGTGACTTTCTCCTTCACTTTGTGCCTGCCCGCCCACGAAGGTCCTCTGATTCTGGCAATCTTGTTGTGCTCCTCACTAATCTACACTCCATGGGTGACAGGGCCTTCAGCTGTATAGCGCCCAGACTCTGGAATGACCTACCAAAATTAATCAGGTCAGCTGACTCCATGAATTCTTTTAAAAAACAACTCAAAACTCATCTGTTCAGGAAGGCTTTTAGCTCTACTTGACTTTATTACCCTTTTCTGGGTTTACTTCTCTGTCAAGATGCTCATGTAACCTGTATGTGTGTGTGTGTGTGTGTGTGTGCGAGACCATCAATTATGTTGTCTGTTTTATTTCTCTGAATTCACTGTCATAATCTTCTTTATTTATTATCTGGTTTGTACAATGCTATACACTGTATACCCTGCCGTTCTTTCTTATACTCTGTAAGTGCCTTGAGCGTGGGAAAGGCGCTATATAAATAAAATGTATTATTATATTATTATTATTACTTTATAACCTGAAAAAGGATGGACATATAATTATATTACACCCTGAGAAAGGAGGACATAGTGACACCCCTGAAAATATAAAAAAGATGTAGTGTTTTGGAAAACGGGCAGTGAATTAATTTTTCATATTGACAGCCAGCCAATCAGAATATCTAACAATCACAACTTGCAAAACCCCCAGTAGAATTTTAGAATAAATATGCCTCGTCTGAGGAGCAATATAGTGAGTAAGTGAGTAAGGAAGTAAGGAAGAAGGGAGGAAGAAGAAGGGGCGAAGACGTCACTAGTCTTTAGAAAAGCATCATGAGCTACTATGAGTGCTAGATCACAAGCCACCTGCGACATTCATCCTTGTCATCTGTAACTTTTTTGTAAGCTTTTTCTAAAGACTGTATATATACAGACTTTTCTATCACTCCTATTTTCTATTATTCTTTGTTCCAGTGGTATTATTATTATTCCTGTAATAAATACCGTGCTGCTTTTAACTTTCTATGCTTTGTCTTAATGTCTAGTGTGATTGAAGTAATAGAATAGATTTCTTTAAACACCTGGTGCGACTGGAGGTTTGCCATTACCTCTGTGCTACAAGGTTTATTCAGGCTCCGAGTGAGAGCTCCACTCAATATTAGGGAACAGTACGTAAAGTAAGGTATTCTTGGATGATAAATGGCCTATAGTTAAGGATGCTGAGCCTTTGTATGTTTAAATGCATTCTTGTAGACCAAAAGTAATATTTAGGTCTGAGATATCATTAAAACATCGTATGCTGTTTGTGCCGATAATAAGTAAGTCTCTTGAAATACTGAGAGAGTGGCAGGCTGTGTTTTTCCTAAAGCACTTGTGTGGTTTAAAGTGCTAAAGGTTAATCAGCGTGTGTGTGTCATTCATGGGGCAATGTTGTGGTAAGGGTCTGCATGTATGCGTATAGCTATGTATGTGTGCGATAATCTTAAAGTGCAACAGTAGATCAACCCAGTAACGAACTTGAAGAGTACACTTACCCTTGAAGAAAAACAGGTAAATAGAGGGAAATACTACAATCATACACTTGGCCTCCACAAAGCTCTGATCACAGTGCCATTGATACTGTCTGGGTGTACCTGGGGTGACAAAAACAAGCAAGACTGCCAAAGTCTGCAGAAGAACTGGGGCGAGTTCTCCAAGATGCAACAAGTGACCATGTGATTTTTCCTATAAAATTGCATGAGTGTACAGAAGAAACAGATTACAGTTTCAGTGGGAAAAGGATGGTCACATCCAATATTGATTTGATTTATATATTACTGTTTACTGTTCTTTACAGCAAACTTTATGATATTTTGAAACATTTTTTATTCACTTTTTAAAGTATTTGATCCACAAGATGCCTGTTTCCTCAACAGGAATTATATCTAATAAGGAAACTAGGCTGTCCAAAGTTCGAATATTAGGAGCTGAATGGGTAAAAGGGTGAGGAACAAAGTGTTTTTATAGAAAAGACAAAGAATGGACAAAAACAAGGTGTGAAGTCCAAAAGAATGCTGCAAGCAAAGGCAAAATGAGATTTCAAAATTTGAAGTCAACAACAAAATTTTGTCGTAGCCATTACTAACAAATCTCCAATCTCTGACTAGTGCTACTGACACATTTTTGTTGTTTTTAATTTGCTATGTGAAAGTTGACCGCTATGACACTGGTGATCTTGTATCTGGCCATGGGCATTACAATGATAAACAACATGGCTATAGCCATGAAATGTAGCCACAAAATGATGAAAACTCCAACAAAAGGTGCAAAGTCATGAGAATATGAAGTTTTTCATGGTGACATACTGGAGGTGAAGTATTATAATTACACCACTGAAGGTTCTTGCTGTGTTTTGCAAGAGAAATCACAGTTTATTCAGTCCAGTCTTCATTGGACTCCATTCATGGGAACACTAATGCTTTAAGTATGAAATATAATATGAATGTGTAAATCTTTTATATTATTTTTAAGGAGATTTTTGTTTTGAAACTGTTGTTACTCTGTTAATGTAACAGATAGTAGATGATGTATTTTTCATTGAATACAGAGGAGACCATTGCTTGTTCAGGGCTGTACAGATGTGTGTACTAAACCTGCTCTTGTCAGTTGATAAAAAAATTAATTGGCTCAAAGTTTTCTTGATATGGTTTCATTTGCTTATTAAAACACACAGGTATTGTGTGGCATAGTGGATAGATATTGGAAGAACATGCCTCCCATCCACTGCAAATTGTGAAAAAGTATTAGTCTAAAGAACCCTTTAAAAAAAAAACCTACATAAACATTTACAAAATGATCATTTACAAATGCTCACCTCTCCAAATACCAAAATGTATGAGATTAGCAGAGGTCAATTGTTGATTTGTGTACTTATTACATTAACTACTGAAATTAAAATGTGTAGTTTTTATTTCTGCCTGTGCTGTTTGTATAAATAGCCAGTAGCCATACACTGGCAAACTTCCATAATTTCAAATTGTTTACTATGCAATTGGATATATTAATTGTTATGTAATATATTGCACACAAATTGCACAAGACAGTTCAACCTTTAAAATTAAATTGCTGGCATTAAATTGATTTGTTTCCTTTTACTTTACCATATATGAAAAATACAAGTATTCCCCAAGCATAGCAATAATAAAACGGTATTATTCATATCGTTTATTTATAATATTAGTGTATTTTACTTGTACAGATTTGGTGCATTTGGTTTAATGTGCATACATTTCAATTAGTTTTATAAAAATGTTGCACAGATGAAATATTTTGAGCAAATATTAGAGAGAAAGCAATGCCCATAACCAGGCCTGAAATATGTCCATGATGGCTACTAAATACACTGTGACATCAGGCTTCTCACCAGAGCTTCAGCTGACCTATGAGACATGGCAGGCACCAAGCCTTACTGCGTATGTCTTCTGTGACCTAACTGTGAATAAAATGAGAATGTTTACTGCAAAAATACAGCACACTTTACATTTTACCTGAAAATCTCTGCAATTTGCAAATTTCATTTGTGGGCTCCAAAAATATTTCTTGCAGAATCAAACAAACAGAGTGATTTCAGGTAGTACTAACATTTTCATGTTGACCATCTTGTTTTGAAATATGCTAGGATAATTTAAATATACACTACCCACTCTATGCTCTTAAATTCAATGCTAATAGAGTCATTCTTTCTCTAAGAATTCCTTTAACAGTATGTAATTGACTTGAAAAGGCAAAGAGTTGAAAATTCTAATATACACTAGCTTTCTGATGTAAAAATGTCTTTAGTTCTTTAATTATTTAGTCTTTCTGTAGCCAATTATACATTTACATATTACAAGCATGAAACATGAAAAGCATTTGAGCCCCTGCAGTACGTTCCCTTCAACTCACTATGCAAATGTATAAGCCAAGAAGAAGTGATAGCACACTTAAGTGGATAAGACTCTCCTCAGTTCTGACAGAAAGACTCTTGATCACATGGCATAGAATCTCCTGAGTCTTAGGATCATTTAATATTTTATTAAACTAAAAAGATAAAGATTAAATAAGCTTCATCTTGGTGAAATAAAAAAATGCACAAAAATGTCACAAAGAATACACTTAACCACTCATGCTTACAGATTTCTTTGGGTTGGATTTTTTTTAATGAAAAATGCAGTTTAAACTTGCATCAATCATTCTTTTCTAGTTGATTTTTTAGAAGAAATGCTTTCAGTTTTGTGCAACGTCTTGCTAAATAAGTAGTCTCTGCTTCTTAGCTTTCTGAAACCCCATATCTACTTGTCGATTTTGCAACATTTCCCCAAAGTAAATACTTACAAGTAAATATTAATCAGCTTATTTCTTGCTGTGCATGTTCAGGGAAAAAAATATGAAGAACCTTGCTCAGCTTTGCTGACAAAGAGAATGGTTGCAATTTGGCAGCAAAAAAAAAGAGAGGAAACGATGGATTGTATTTATATTTATATATGTTGCCTTTTCATTTATTTCATTGGAAATGGTAAAAGTTAATGAATCTGAAATCATTTATAGCAGGTATGGAAACTTTGTTAAGATGTAGTCAGTAGAGGGAAATACTAACCTTGACCTCCCCCGCATCCACTGCATTATTTCTTATAACTGCTTTAATTTGAACAATAAATATATAAATAAATAAATAAACAAAGTAGCACACATCCCAGACATAATGATAAATTTTAATGTTAAATACAAATACTTTTTTAAAAATAATCAAATCTTGAAAGTTTAGGAGTTTCTTCAGTCTCTTTATTGCATATCACATTAACTTATTTGGCTGAGGCCTTTATCCAAGGCAACTTACGTTTATAATAGATGGTTGCATTTCTTTTTGGTATTCCAATTAGAGCACAGGCAGGCCAAGTGACTTGGTCATGGTCACACAGTGTCAGTAGTGGGATTGGAGCCCACAACCTCAGGGTTTGAAGTCCAAAGCCTTAACCACCACACCATACATGTCTACATTTTTTAAAGCCAAAGTCATCTGTTAGGTCATCACATGACAGCTTCTGTGCAAGGTCTGAGTTGATGCTGATGACAGCCAAGCTGTTTATATGTTGTTGTGCCATAGATGACCTTAATTATGTCCTGAGGAGTTCAAATTTTGAAAAACTGCTAATTGGAAGGGGTGTTGCAATCCAGAGGCCAACCCATAGTTATGGACTTCACTGTTGCGAAGTTGCAAAAAAAAAAAAGATGGTATATGAGACTTTTAAAGTATATCGTGCCATTACGATGGGGAATAGCGACGCTTAAATATAAAAGCACCACGAATGCATCTGTATGTCAGCATTTTGCTTCACCACATCGAACCATTCATCAAACATCGAAGCGCACACATCAATCCCGTAGGATCCGCATAGCAACTTTCTGTCACATGTAGATTATAAACAGAGACTTTGACGTCACATTCCAACTTTTATCACACTGCACCCCCCAAATTTTCGCTGGTACTGCAACTCGTGCACGTGTTGCGTTAATTTCTGAGAACCTGTTCAGATGACGCATCAAATGAACGCTGGAAAAGCGTGTCAGCCAAGATGCGTGCGCGTATGTGCTCTGAGCATGAAGTATAAACAAGCCCTAAGGAGACCACAGTTTACATCCCAGGTCCTACCTGCGTGGAATTTGCATGTTTTCCCCATGTCTGCATGGGTTTCCTCTGGGTGCTCCAGTTTCTTCCCACAGTCCAAAGACATGCAGATTAGGTCAACTGGCAAACCTAAATTGGCCCTAGTGTGTGATTGGGGTGTGTGAGTGTTGTATGTGTGTGTGTGTTTGCTCTGCGATGGACTTGTGCCCTGTCCACAGTTTGTTCCTGCCTTGTGCCCTTTGCTAGCTGGGATAGGCTCCAGCAGACCCCCATGACCTCGTTCAGGACTAAGTAGGTTAGAAAGTGACTGACTGACTGTGTGGTATAGCGGGTCCACTGCTTCCAATAAAAAAAAGGCCAGGTTTTAAATTCGTATAGCCATGCCGTTCTCCGTGGGCGCGATTGCATGATCGCAGGGAGTTAATGGGGTGGTTGGAGCGAGTTGCACCTGCACGTGTGGATGTGGTTGTTCTCGATTGCCTCATTGGCTTCCTGCAGTGTGTGATTAAAGCACTGCGCCCATGGAGGCGCACGGAGGTATGTGTATATATACGGGTCGACACCAGAGGAAGGGGAAGAAATCTAGAATGGGAGATAGAAATGGAAGGAAAAGGGAGATGAATAGATGCACCGAGTGATGGAAGAAATTGAGATAGAGAAAGAGAAAGGAGGTTAAAGAACGGAAAACAGCAGTCATGATGTTACGATCTGTCCACCTGGAAAGTGGAGATACCACGAGCTGGGGCCTCGCTAAGGAGCGTTAGCTGGTGGCACTCTGGGGGCTGAAAACAAGTGAGTGGGGTGAGCAGAGAGGTGTCCTCCTGTGGGATCTGAGGAGCGACTGCGGGTGCGCAAAAGATCAAGGGAGGAGAGTTGACCTTGACGGTCTGGCAGTGACGTCCGGAAGGAGGCCAAGACGGAGGTTAGTCGAAGGAGCTTGTGGCTGTTGGGTCTCTGCCGGCTACGCGAGTTATGGGTGAGCCGGGAAGAAGGAGAGAAGGAGGTGTGCCGAGAGCGGGATGAGAGCGACTGCGTTTTTAACCTCTGATTTTAAAGGATTTATTTATTGATGATTTTTAGCCCCACTGGACACTTGTTTTCTGGACTATTTAATGAAACTGATGCACTGCACTTTTTGTTTTGATTATTGTTTTAATAAAAGCACGTTAGCACTTTTGGAAATATCCCCTGGCTTCATTTGAGAATTGTCCTCATTTGTCAGCTCATCTTGGTGACATTATCGGCGGTTCAGGGCTCCTGGACGGACGATGCGGGCATGGAGAGAACCTGCATCATCACAGACTGGCATAAAGCTACTCCACTGTTACTCCAGTAAACTACCAGCTTTAGTTTAATGGCAATTGATGTAACATTATCTAGCTGACTGGAAATTGGACAAATTAAAATTTCTAAAACACACCTGGAAATGCAGCATGACCAGCTTCTTCATGCTTTCGTTTTTTTTTCTTTTCTTTACACTTGGCAGGTGTTGATTTGTCGTCATCTCTCTGCTTATTATTGGAAAATTATCACAACTGGTGACTGTCAACGGTGAAAATTTCATGATTCATGAAACAGCATTAACCCCAACAAACACAACCTGCAGACCTCCAGAGCTCCTCACCACTGAGGAGGATGTTGCTTTGCATTATACAGTTATGTCACACAATATAAACAGTTACACTATAGTTAAGATAGGCTTGTGGGAGAAGTTATCAGACTCAAGTCAAGAAAACCAAGTGACAAAAATGTGCAATCCTATTGGCTGTCTGATGAGGCTCCTGAATTGCAGAAGTCTGCGAATCCCTAACCAACACTAAACCCCCCTCACACACACACACACACACACATCAGCCCTCCAATCATAGGCCCCATATGCAGTGTGGGATCTGCGTATAGGACGTGGCAGCTCTTAGTAACTGCAACTCCCAACATATGTATCTGATGTTTTAATAGGGAAATCACCATCCAACATTTACAGTAAAGTAAGATTTAAATCTATATATATAAAAGCCAAATACCACTGACCCACTCATCACAAAATCTCCCGAACCATGAGGACTTGGGACTTGAAATTTGGAATGTAGTTTACCCTTGGCCCATAGGTGCTCGCTAAGAAACGGTTTTAAAAATTTCATGGTCCAAACACATTCTGTCTGTATGTCTGTCTGCTTTATGTCTGTCCTCTTTTCACAATAGAATTACTTAACGGATTTAGATCTGGTTGTTTTCTATAATTTGCTTGAACTTTCCAGTTGATTTTGCGACTTCTCTCATCGCGCTAAGTACCATAGTTCGCTTGTGGTACCAATGTATTAATGCACATCCAACAGAGTGGTTGTGGGTCGAGAGCAGGGGGGTGGGGCCTTCCTCATTCACTCACCGGCCTCTGTTCGAGTTAGTCTACGTCTCGCCACATGTTGGAGCGAACCTTGCCTCCGCTTAGCTAGCGATACCTGTTTGTTCAACAGACATTATCATCTACAGATTGTTAAGGAGTAACGTTTGACTTTTTGAGAAAGAGATCAGAACTCCATGTGTTTTAGAGGGTAGCTGCTGATTGCCAGAGATATCATAGCCATGTGCTTTTCTCCCCACGCGGGGAACGCTTTCCTGTCAGAGCTGAACACGATCAGATATAGTGCCAACATCTATTGATTTTTTAAAGTTTGTCCTGTTTCATTACTATGTGGGCAAAGCCATGGGGTACAGCTAGTGTTATATAAAATGACCACTTTCATTGTCTGCGAATCCCTAACAGAAACACGTCAACCCTCCAATCACAGGCCCAATGCACAGTGTGTCATCTGCATATAGGACGTGGCAGCTCTGAGTAACTGCAACTCCCACCATATATATCTGATGTTTTAATAAGGAAATCACCATCCAACATTTACAGTAAAGCAAGATTTAAATGTTATATAAAATGACCACATTCACTGTCAGTAAAGGAGATTTATGAGGTTTCAACAACTAAGTGCAAATTAGAAAAGGTATGGGGTAGAAAGTAGTATTAGACAGTGGAGAGTTAAGGATCCTCTTTCATTTTTTTTTTATTTTGTATGGAAAATGATAAGCAAATATCAGCCCAAACTGCACTGAAAAAGAAAACTTACTTAACCATGACATTAAATATTAACATCTTCTCCAAATGTTGTAAAAAGTTAAACACACTTTGATATACTTAAAAAGCTGTAATATTGTCAAATTCTGGATACCTTTTTTTGACTGTGTTGTAAAGTCATGTACCGATTTATGGTTCCATTTGGGACATGCCATTTGGCTGTGTGTCAATCAAAAAGTGTTGGTCATTGTGGTTGAGGCGCTGTGGGTCTACTGTGGGTCCCAGGTAGGCAATGTCCGATATGGAATAGTCCAAATCTTCAATTCTTAGCAGCTGCATGCTAAGTTTGTGTAAGCGAAGGCAGTGCAGGCCGAATGCATAACAATTAGCCACATGGAGAAGCGCCAATCAAAACAAACCTTAAAAGGCATTCTAAGAGTCAGAAAACATATGAGACCCTATGAAATAATAATAAGGAAAGTACATTATTGTTAATTGAAGAAAAAAGTAGGACCAATCTGCACAGATCAGAAACAAAAAAGACATGCCCGCTGCATGAAGCACAACCAATGTGAGCGTCAGCAGGCTTTGTACCTTAGGAATGAAGTTACCCGAACTATTCTATAACATTTCAGTAATTATTTACCACTCTGATGCTGATCTTTTTGATCATAAAATAGGTCATTATAATAGCAATTGACTAGAAGAATTCAGAATTAATTGCAGAATTACGGTATTTGAGGGTTCCTCTAGAGTGCCTCTTTCACTGGCATGATTTGCCTCAAAAACTAATCAGCACATTGTCATCTCATAACAGGCTTAAGTTTCAAGTCTGGCATTTTTCCATCTAGTCATTTTAATTCTATACCTTAAGAAACTGTGGAACACAGACACAGACACACACACACACAATGACAGACACACATCAATCATTGAGATATTGATCTTTTCCATATCAACCGACCCTAAAACATCAAGATCCATTGGAAACCGGAGATCAAAATTTTTTACGAATGTAAAGGTTTTGCTCCTCCCCACTAGGTGATAGGTTATGGTGGGGGAGGGTGCAAAGCAAAAAAAGCTGCGTGTTGTGAGAAAAATCTAATTTTTTTTTAACTTATTGCTAGTATATGGCCAATTGTTAGTTGCAGCATCAGAAAAGGAAGAAAGATAAAAGTGACTGTTACATTTGCAGCTCCACCACCGCATTTTATGGCTGAGCGCTGGCGCAAACACAAAACAAAAGGTGTACAGCCTTTCTGGCTTTTAGTGGTTGGTTTCGGCAAGCGCCAAATCGCTTAAAGTAAGTCAGCTGTAAATTGGCATATGATTGTGTTTATATAAGAATATTAGTATTACTGTTTAATTTACTGATATTTTACCAAAACTAACTTACTGAACAAGATCACAATATAGTAAAAGTGTTTACATATTTTATTATTGGATATGAGACGGATTAAGAGACTTTCTCATGGTCACATTGCAAGTCAGAAAAGGCAACCGAAATGGCAATATTGTGCTTTCAAGTTTCAAAGATTTAACCACCTCTCCATACTGTTTATAAAGTTTCTGCAATTGCCAATATATTATTCTTCAAGATACACTTGTTGTGTTTCATTAAAACAATTTGCATTTCTTGAACGTATGTAATATTCTTCCTCCGATCCATTTTTCAGCTTGATTACCTTGACTATCTAGTTGCGATTGTCAAGTCTTGTCCCCTACATCAAAACACATCCAAATGCAGACACACACACACTCTGGAGCAGTTTCGAATCACCAGTTAATCTAAAAGCATGTATTTACACTGGAATCTGAAGGCCTGAGTAGACCATAGCAATGAATTGTATTCAGAAACTGTAATAGCAATTCTGCTTTCAGATTTAACCAAGCAAGAGTTAATAAATAAATAAATACATTTTTGTTTGTTGTACAATAGTTACTATGAACGAAACACAATTTAACATTGAAAGAAGAAACCAATTGAATTTCAATAGGACTCCAAGAACCCCACACAATTGATCAAGCTGGTGATCATGAGTGTTTAGTGACAACACAAGTGCGCTTTTAATATACCAGAAGCAACAAATCAAACCAAGCTGAATGAGCAGCTGGCAGGAATAATGACCAGTAAAGTAGCTGACTACTTCCAGAAGCCAAAGCCAAGCCTGAACAAGTTAATCTGCAATGGTAACATCCAACCAGTAGCGCTCCACTAAAACTCATTTGATTTTACTGACATCAGCAAGAAGGATGGATTTGGTTCTAATTGCAAGCTAGAGACTCATCTACATTTTATGTGTCTTACAATATGTTCTGTTTAGCTTTTTCTGTCTGCAGCAAAGATATATTTACTTGTAGGGCAAATATAAAGTTGAATTGATTCAGTTTGTTTAAATAATTCATACATTTCTAACTTAGCATCAATTTCTCCATGTCCCATACTAGTCAGTAAATGAGAAAAATCAGTAGCACCAATTTAGCCACAGGATGATTAGCCAAGTGTGGGATGTGAGTCCTCACACTCATGTCACCAATTCAGACCCTGAATTATTACTCAGCCCTCAGCAGTTGAAGATGAAAATAAGAAGGTGCCCCTTATTGGAGATATCCTAGTTTGGATCATTAGAAATTCAACCTGTATTAACACAGCAGTTAAAACAAAATGCCTCCCAGATGACAAGTTTTCTGACATTAAGGATAAAACAGACTCCCTAGCCGACAATGAAGTATTGCTGAAAATGCTAGTTAGCGCTAAAAATATTGTGTTACAGAAAAGCTAAAAAAAATGTCAGAACTTAACTGTGTCTGGCTCCTTCCTGAGATTATTCAGTACATGGAGGATGTCATTTATAGTAGACGGTATTCTCTTCACTGATGATTAAAGATCTAATGCTCAAATAATTAAATATTCTTTGTAAATAACTGGAATGATTTTTGGAAAAGGTGTAGATTTTTCAACAGAGATGGTGTTCATCTATTGGAAGAAATCTTACATTTATCCCAACACATGGCTCCAAAATTGCCTGTCTCACTGACCAAAGTACATTTCAGGGCTCCTTTTTGTTATCTTAAGTTTTAGGCTGCTTCCTGTCTCAATGCTTGTTCTTCCATAATTGCAAACCTACTGTATATAAAAATACTCTGGCAATCTTAAAAACTGATTTATGTATCAAAATCCAGGTCATCTGATACCCAAAGTAAGGAGAGCATAGAATTAAAAATAAATGCTCCACCAGAGATGCCTGTATTAACACCATGATTCTAATTAAAATAAATGAAACTGTCTATAAATAACATTGCACATCAAAATACTTTTGGCAAACATTTGTTTTCTTGAAAATAAAGCTATGTGGATTAGCACTATTAATATAAAGTGTAAAGATCAGCCCGGCCACAGACAGACAGACACCAAATGTCCCGAATATACACATGATTTATTCTCTTTCCCTCTTCCAACAGAATCAACACAATGCATCAACCACCAGTATTACAGCTGTCTGCAATTCTCTTTTTCCTCTTCGGCCACCTCCTCCTCCTCACTCGTAAGCTCCTGTCTTCTCCCTCCCGACTCCGGTCATCGAGTGGAGCATGGCGGCCACCTTTATACTGCACTCGGAAGTGCTCCAGGTGCTTCTTGATTAACATCCAGCACCCGGAAGTGCTGGATACGAGTTCAGCTCCTCTTCTGGCAGCACTTCCTGTTGTGAGGGAAGTGCTGCTGACCACCGTTCCAGAGCTGTTCAGGTGCCCCCGGCTGTCCAGGGTTGAGTGTCCCAGCTCCGTGGCCCCCATGCAACCCAGGAAGGCTGCCTTTTTATGTTTCAGGGAAAATACTGCCCCTCTCCTGGTCCTTCCCTTCTCCCGGCGTCCCGGTGGGGCAAAGTTCCCAGACACCTGTCACAACAGTTAGGTCCAAATACTTTCAGAAAATTTACACTATGTCTTTAGTTGAGATTGCTCTAGAGATTCTTCATAAATCAAGAAATACAACACATTCAGAAATGTGGTGCTCTCATAGCCTTTAAGTTACTCATAGTTTATAATATAAAGAAACAAATAGAACCATAGGATTAATTTACAGAGCTCATTGATCATATCCATGTGATCATAACCTAGCTATTCTGTAATTATGACCATGTAGTCGTGATGGGTGATTTTCATATTCACATAGTTGTGGAATCCAAGAGTCGCAGTCAGGGTGGCTGATGGAATGGTCCTTATGGATGACACTGCAGTTGTGACACGCTGAGCTGGCTACTTTGAGCAGCTGTTCAAAGCTGATCCTCCGGCTAGGACGTTGGATATCTCTGGGTCCACGGTTCTTGAGGCTGATCCTCCAATTTGCTGTGAACCACCCAATCTTACTGAGATTGCACAGGTGGTGAACCAGCTTAGGGGGGGAAAGGCTGCAGGGATCTGTGGTATCCGGGATGAACTTCTCCAGACTGGTGGTCAGGCTGTCCTCTTGGCATTGCAAGCAATCTTTGCTTCCATTTGGGAGACTGGCATCATCCGAAATGACTAGAAAACTTGACTTTGCTGATGATGCTGTGATGTTTGCGGAGTCCATGGAGGCTCTGATCGGGGAGCTCGAGAGACTGAGCGAGGAGTCTGAGTGTCTGGGCTTGTGAGTGTCCTGGATAAAAACCAAGATCCAGGTCTTTAATGGCCTCTTGAGCACAGCCATCAGCAGTGTGTCTGTCTGCGGAGAGAGTGTCGACCTTGTCGAGAGGTTTACTTACCTTAGCAGTGACATTCATGTCTCTGGTGACTCTTCCTATGAAGTCAATAGGCGGATTGGGAGAGCATGGGGGGTCATGAGGTCACTGGAAAGGGGTGTGTGGTGCTCCCAATATCTATGCAAAAGGACAAAGATCCAAGTCTTTAGAGTCCTGGTGTTTCCTGTCTTGCTATATGGTTGCGAGACATGGACACTATCCAGTGACCTGAGATGAAGACTGGACTCCTTTGGTACTGTGTCTCTCCAGAAAATCCTTGGGTACTGTTGGTTTGACTTTGCGTTGAATGAGCGGTTGCTCATGGATACCCAAATGAGGCACATTACCTGCATTGTGAAGGAGCGTCAGTTGCGGCATTACAGCCATGTGGGTGATCCAGCTCGTAAGATCCTCATTGTTGGGGACCTGAGTGGTTGGACCAGGCCAAGGGGTCACCCACGTAACACCTGGCTGCGGCAGATACAGGGTCATCTCCGGAGGGTGGGACTGGACCACGTGTCTGCCTGGGGGGTTGCCATCTGGATCCCAAGTTGTTTCGTCATGTAGTGGGTGCGGCAATGCACTGTACCAGTGCATGCTCCCCAACTTGACTTGACTTGATAGTTGTGGAATCTGAAACCTTTAAGAAATATTTTACACATTGAATGTTTTATAGATTGATTTTTTTATTCCAAATACTTAATTCACACACACTCACAATCATACATTAGTTCTAATTATTACTTACATGTTGAGATTCAAAATTTAATTGTTGCTATGCTAAATGAAATCATTTCGGATCACTAGTAAATTTCACCAAAATACAAGTGTAGCTATAGTGGAAGGACAAGGAGAAATTGTCTATGCAAAACAATTCAAATTTAGTTCAATGCTCCTCTGAAATGGACCCAATATGGACACCCGCAGGCAGGGCCGGATTTATATGAAAAGAGGCCCTAGGCTATTCCACTTATGAGGCCCTTTCACCTTCCATTTTTAAGTTTGTAAATTACATGAGAGATAATAAAATTTTGCTAACAATTTGAATGTAGGCCCCTCTTGATCTTGAGGCCCTAGGCTGAAGCCTAGTTAGCCTATAGGAAAATCCGGCCCTGCCCGCAGGGATCCATGGGATTCATAGTCCTGAGGGACAACCCTGCCTGGGTCCTTGGGTGCCACCAGAGGGCACTTGCAGGGAGAAGAACTCCCTGTTTCATGGGACTTCTGTGTGACCCAGAAGTGTTTCCGCCATTCAGTTTTATGTCACCGGAAGTACTCTCAGTTCCAGCATAAAAGGTAGCCATCCAGACTCCTGCAGTTGCGTCACAGGTGGGAGGTTGAAGGCGACACTCACCTGGGGGACCGGAAGGAGGGAAAGGAACATCATATAACTGGCAGCTATTAAAAGGATCTTGTACATGTGTAAAGGTATTGTGTTTATTTATTTGAATCCGAGACTATGTTTGCTGTGTTGGTGTCTGGGGTTTGGGGTTCGGTTGCACCCTTTACTGGTTACACACTGTACGAGCGAACTGCTTGATATGCCTGGTGAATATGATAGCGTAATGCTACAGTATGACAGAAATGTAAAGTGATACTGAACGATGGGAACGACAAGAATGACATTAGCCCCCTAAGCACTGTTTACAATGCAGCAGCTGTCAATGTCTGTGTCACGGGAAATGTGGAAGTCACTAAGCCATGTGCTGTGGTAGCCTACAATAACACAATGGGCACTGATATTCCACTCTCTCTTGCGTAAGCAACAGAAAAAATATAAGAAAAGTGTGCAAAGAAATATGCTTCCACTGTCCTGATTGCTAAGTCAGGTTGTGCAATGGTGACTGTTTTGAAACATATCACTCAAAGGATGTGTACTAAATCTACATCAGTATAGCACTACACCCTCCACATACCTTGGTACACATGTTACACATAACATTCTTTTTAGAAAAAAACTTTTTGGCTTGTTTTTCTGGGCATAAATGTAATGTTAAGTGGGCTACTACAGTACAGTTGAAGATTTCAGCACATGTTCTAAACCTGAATTCGGTGAAATGTGCTAAACCAAAAATAAGCAATAAATTAAACTGAATTGATGAAATGAGTATTTCTGGGCACAACTTGAGGCAATATTCAGAACAACACAAGTTAAATTATTATTTAGTCATAAAGCTAGTATTCACTGAGTTTTGCAATTTCAATTAAAAAAAAAACGGACAAAGAATAATTAATATAAAAACAAACTTTTACCTTTCTTAATAAAGGAGTAAAACTTAAAACAAATGAGCGTATGTTAGTTTTTTAAACATAGTGGAGTTTCTTATTAAAAATGTAATATAGCAGATATAACATGAATATGTAATTCCAAGCCTTATTGATATTAAAATGAAAGCTTACAAAGTGGGTCAATTTAATTTTATTTTGTAAATCATAATAGGTTGCAGAATGAGGGTCTTTTTCTGTCTCCTATGAATTATTTCATTAAGAGTATTTATACACATGTTTATACGTATTACATTTGGGTCTTTTTCCATAATTTATACCCCAAACTAATTAAGTCATATGGGAAGCTTTTACTATATAATTGCTTACTGTCTGGCAAAAATGCATTTCTGAGCGCTTGAGGGGATTGCACTTTTATTGTTAGGCACCCAGGTGTGTGCTCTAAATGTGCTGTTTAAGGAACTGATATTGCACAACTGAAAAGTGACCAGAAAAGAAAACACAAACTGTTTATTTCTGTATTTTTAAAAGTTTTGCCCTCCATTTAAATGAAAGAAAATGGAATCAAGTATGTGCTTGCATACGAAGAAATTATTTTTATCTTACAGTGGGTGTTCTTCTGTACACAGCATGAGATCAGTTTAATAGGTTAAGAATGTACAAATAATCCAAGTCGTTTGTACATCATACTTCAGTGAGCAATGCTGTTCTCTTCTTGCTTTATTTTTTTGAAGAATATTAATAACTAGAATAGTCTGACACAGTACTCTATGCCTTAAATTAAAGCTGAGATCCTGCAGTTTAATTTGGTACACAGAATGGCAGAAGCTCGGCTTTCACATTTATGAAACTATCTAATAGATAAACACACTCCATATTCTGAATATACTAAAATTTACATTCAATTTTCCTTTTTTAAATTTGGCTTACAATCTAAGATTATTATAAATGAACCAAGATGACTGATTTTGTTTTAAATTGTGCCCTAAAATTGTAGGTAAAATAAAAAATTAAATTATGATTAAATAGTTTACTTTAGGATAGTTTCTTAGTCCTTGAGTCTCCTATAATAGTAGGGTGAATAAATACAGTTAGAGAGCATGCATTTGCCCTCCATAATTTTGGGACAAAGACACATTTTTCCTTAATTCACCCCTCTCCTCCCTCTGATTAAAGCGCACGTGACTGACTTTCATTTAGAGTTATATGCAAACATTCCAGTAACACTATGTAGAAATGACAACACTTTTTCAAAGTGGTCCCCCCATTTCAGGGCACCGTAATGTTTGGGACAGATATCATCACAGGTGTTTGTGATTTCTTATTTTCATTGCTTCATTAAGGCAGACGTACATTGCCTAGGCTTGAGTCTACCCTTTGGGGCCTAGTTGCCATTGTTCAACATGAGGACAAGAGCTGTGCCAATGAAAGTGAAAGCAGCCATTAAGAGGTTGAAAAAAACAACAATAAAACCATCAGAGACATCGGTAAAACCTTAGGATGACATAAATCAACTGTGAGGAATATCATTAAGAAGAAAGAATGCACTGGTGAGGTCAGTAATCGCAAAGGGACTGGTAGGCCAAGGAAGACCTTTAGTGCTGATATAGAATTTTAATCAAATATTTTTAATCAATACATGATAATTTTTATAATTGAATACAAGCATGAACTGAGACATGTTTGCATTATCCATGTGCAAATAAAGAATCATTCTGTATTTTCATCTTGTCTCCGAGAATGATTTATTTGAATATCAAAGAACATTTTTTCAACAACACTGATGACAGAAGGATCCTGACTATGGCAAAGAAAAAGCATCAAACACATTTCTGGTAGATCAGAAACAGTTTTCAGGAGGTAGATGTGTATGTGTCAGAGACTACTATCTGCTGAAGACTTCATGACCAGAAATACAGAGGTCACATTGCAGTACACAAGCACACTACACTCACACAGCAAACATCCTGCTTTAACTCGCTTCTTCGTGTTAAAAGAACATAAAGCCTTTATCCTCAAGCAGCAGGAGAGCATCAGCTGGGTCAGACATAGTCTGAAGAAGGGAGGATAGGCGAGGGAGCAAAAGTGTAAGTGAAGGCTCAGCTTTAAATGCTCTAAACTTTGTGCGACAAGAACATTATGAAGTAAAGGTACCGTTGATCCTGCACAGGGCTTTTTAGAAATAAGTTTGTCTCGCTTGAAATACTTTTTAACAGAGTTACTGTGTCGCTGCTGGCGACAAATGGCAGGAATGCACAGCAGCCGCCATCTTGGTCACATTATGCTGTATGTTAATTTCAGGATATCCATTCAAATATATGCATTGGTTGAGGTTTATCTATATCTTGGTTTGGATATATATATATATATATATATTGTAACAGACAGCCTGGACTCTTACTCGACCGGGACGCCTTCATAAGTGAAGGACCGGGGGAAGGAGCTTGCATGGGGCAGTATCTCCCCCTGGATGATAGAGGGTAACCCCGTGGCTTGCTAAATTGCTAAGGGTTTGGAGCATGAAAGCTCAACCCTGATGGGGCCCGTGGCTACCACCAGGGGGCGCATGGAGAACGGCTGAGCCCTCCTCTGCAGGGCTGCCGCCACACCCACAAGTGCAGCTGGAACACCTGGAGCACTTCCGGGTGCTCTAGAAAATGGGCCGCCTCACTCCCATTTGGTGGGAGGTGGAGGACGAAGCTTACCAAGAGGAGTGGAGGCGGAAGGAGAGCTGAAAAAAGAGAGAGAGAGAAAGAGAAGAAGAGAAAGAAGGACTGTGTTTATTTGGGTATTTGGAGCTGGTGTACTGTGCTGCTATGAGGAGCCAGGGAAAAGTACTTCCCCACTATAAATAGACATGTGTGTGTTGCTGCATTTGTGCCTAGTGTCTATTGTGTCGGGTGTTTGGAGAGCTGTTCACTGCCTAGAGGTTCGCTATATATATATATATATATATACTGTATATATTGGATTGGATAATGGATTGATGGATATATATATATATATATATATACAGTATATATATATATATATATATATATATATATATATATATATATATATATATATATATAGTAATAGAAATAAATCATGCAGAAAACTGCAAAAAGAGTTGGGGAATTACCCTGTATAATATCCATGGGAAAGCATCAAAATTGGGTCAACATTTGATGAAAAAAACAAAACATTTGACAGAATACAGGAGTTGAATGATCGTTTTCTTAGAAAATGGCTGCAGGAAATGAGTTGTGAGGAAATGACGATAAAACCGGAAGTGACATAATTGGAAGTGATGTCATCACAATGAACTGGACGTGACGTCATCAGAGATAGACCGGAAGTGACGCCATCACAATGAGCTGGAAAAAGTGACATCATCAGGGATGGACTGGATGTGAGTTGTCTGTAAGGAGCCATTTTCAGAGACCAGATGTGTTGTCGGTGAGTGAGTATATTTACTGTTTATCTTCTTTTGTTCTGTAGAGACAGAAAGAGAGGTATCAGTACCCCAAATCAACCCCTTATCTTGGATTATATCACTCACCTCAGGGCTTGTTGACTGCCTTCTGAGTGCACGTGTGTGACAATATATATAGTAAATATATAATAACATATACAGTATACCTTTATTTAGATCTATAGATTGGTTCAGCTATATACTGCACATCAGCTTGGATTTACAGGCTAACATGGCAACATAAGTTTAGCATTTTTCAGTTTTGTTGCTTATTGATTTGGACTCTTTGTTTACAAAATACATCTCTTTTCTTTATTTAATAGATCACTCAGATCCTGTCTCCTAAAATTCCAAATGCACCCCCAACTCCCCCCCTTTCTAACTGTCCCATCTGATTCCAAATCCTTCTCAGGAGATGACATTATGTTTACATGTAAAATAGAATGTAACTGATATTTCAGAAGGCTTCGAACATGATGAAGTTACACTGTACAACCCTTCTTGGTTCACATATTGCCTTTAAAAGCTGATCTTTACAGTGTGCAGTCTGGTTTCCACAAAATAAAATTTCCACTGGAAAATCAGTGTTGGAAGTGCTACATCATTAGAAGAAATGCACACATTCAAAGAAGTAAACTGCGTTTGATGTTGTGTACCAATTCAGCATCTGAACATGCATACACTTCAATCACATGTTCACATTACTTTCTGAATACATTTTTACACATGTCTCTATCTATTTGTGTGCATTTACTCACTTCATATGTTAGTTGTTTATCATTAATTAGTTGTGTTTTATTGAAGGGTGATCTAACTCAGCAAGGAGCAGAAGAGGTGGATCCTGGACTTGCTTCTCTCTGCATGGCTCTTTATGAATTCCAATCAATGATCAAAGATATTAAAAGATCAGAACATTATCTTACAAATAAGTGACTTATTTCTGTGTATGGTATAGATATCCGCTCCCCCACCCCCCAGTCCACACACACTATCACAAGCATATACTGAATGATTAATGATCCTTGCAACATTGTTTTGAATTAACTGCATGCTGGAAACATAACATTTTGATTAGGTAAGCTGATAGTATCCTGTTACTATTTACAGAATTTATGTAATGTCTGCTGGTTCTGGTTTTAAAGACAAGTAGTTGTCCAATATATAAACTCACTAAAGCTATTTTTTACAGGCAGAATCAATACTTTGAATTGATAAAAATAGATGGCTGTCTTCTGCATATCAGTGAAAATGAATATTATATTTTAGTAGGATAGATATGTTGCGCCAGTGTGAGAAATGGCAATGGCAAAGGATGAATGATATGTGGTTCACAACTAGCCAAAGTCAAAACACAACCACATGATAGACAATAACAGTTAAATCATTTAATTGTTTTTGTATTGATTTTTGATGCTTTGTAAGGGCTGATTTCAGTGAAAATCCTTTTTATTTTGGGGCCCAAGCTTCTGTTGAGTCAAGGTGAGAAATGACAAGTTCAAAAGTATTATATCTGTAATAAATAAATAATGGACTGATAAATTAAGTGGATATCAGAAGAAAAGTCAAAGAGCCAGGCAAGTGGCTGTAACCAGGAAGTACTAAAAAAATGTTTATTAAAAACCAAAACAGAAAAAAAAATACTTTTCATAGAAAAAGAAGCCAAAGATCTTAGCACTGTCTAATATCATTTCCCTAACTACACTTACATTCCTAAAAAGAAGACAATGTGTAAATGGCTGCGTGATTATATAATAAAAATACTGCTAATCAAAAACAACTGTTCCTGCCTTCCACCCAGTGCTAGCTTGAACAGGCTTCAGCAGACCCCCACAACCCTGTTTGGGACTAAACGGGTTAGAAAATTACTCATTGACATTATTTTCAGATTACAACACATATTAAATATAATTTGATACCTAAAAAAGGTGCGTAACAAACCAGCATACTTTTAATACTTGTATAAAATTGTGTCGGCAATGGTGTCAAAAGCTACATTTAAATAAACTAGTATAAGAACTATAGCATTTTAATTTTAAAGTGCAAATTAATAACACTAATTGTGTTGGTTTCTGTTTTGTAACTGGTGTGAAAGGCACATTAAAGCTTTTCAAATACTGTAGGTTGTAGTGTTATAGGTGAGACAAGGCTACAATTTTCCCAAGCACTTAATGCCCGTCATTTTTCTCAGAGGTGTTCTCATATTACTGAGCTCCTCATCCTGTCAAACAGATGGAACCCTGCATCTCTACACAGAGACCTCATTTTATTTGCTTGTGTTCACTTTTTTAGGTTACTCCTCAAAGTTTGTGATCATATAAAAGAATGGTGATGTAGACAAAATTGGCCAATCAACAGATTTGTCCTTAGATTTTGTTACATCTTCACCACAACAAGCCAGTGCAATATTTGTAAAACTGCTGTGTCTTCACATATATGTTGGTGAGTATCATTTGTGAATAAACTCCTGAGATACTTGAACCTTCCCCATGAGACAACTGCTCATGTCTTACCTGAATGGAATAAGCTTCTACTTTCCATGAAAGGACCATGACAATAGATTTGGAAGTGCTAGCTCTTATCCTACCTACATCACAGGCAGCTGAGAACCATTGCAGTGCACACTGGAGATCACAGTCTGATGAGGCCAAGAGAATACCATCCATCCATCCATTTTCTAACCCGCTGAATCCGAACACAGGGTCACGGGGGTCTGCATGAGCCAATCCCAGCCAACACAGGGCACAAGGCAGGAAACAATCCTGGGCAGGGTGCCAACCCACCGCAGGACACACACAAACACACCCACACACCAAGCACACACTAGGGCCAATTTAGAATCGCCAATCCACCTAACCTGCATGTCTTTGGACTGTGGGAGGAAACCGGAGCACCCGGAGGAAACCCACGCAGACACGGGGAGAACATGCAAACTAGAAGCGAACCCGGGTCTCCTAACTGCGAGGCAGCAGCACTACCACTGCGCCACCATGCCGCCCTCCAAGAGAATACCATAATCTGTAAACATCAGAAGTTCAACCTTTAGGTTCTCAAACTGCATAACCTTTCAAATCTCAGTTGCATTTTTATTTTCTGTCTATGGAAATTATGAGCAGGAGAGGAGGCAAGACTCATTTTTCGTAGAGTTTAATGCTCATGTTGAATAATGTTGACTTAACACCAAGCATGCAAACACAATCCTAGGTACACAAATACAGGGAGCAGGCCCATATCCTTGCAGACCCTTCAACAAAATACTGTAGAGCATATGGTCATAAACCTTTTCCAAATCGTATGATGACATGACTCTTGTCCTCTGCTCCATAGATAGGATGGATTTCACACTGCTCCTGAATAGGAGGTTTAATTATAAGAAGGTTAAACATTTTGGCAGAGTCTGTTTGAGGCCATCCAAAAGTCACTGTTCATGGCCCCACTAAACCAATCACACAGACACTTTTCCTTCAGTCATTGCTACAACAATCAACTTGCCATACTGGTACTTCTCAGTAAGATCACTCTAGGTAATACTGTAGCGAAGGTTTGTTTTCTCAACTTAACACAATTTCTAATCATTGGTATCCACCAAAGGGTCCAAAGGTTGCCTCTATGACAGGCAGCAGCTCCTGTCCCAGCTCACCGCTGGGAATAATATCAATCAGGCCATTCTTTCCAATCACATCCGTCATTCCCCACATGAACGTAAAAGTTTGCCAGTAGAACAACAGAGTCAGTAGGGTCTAATGTCAACGAAAGATTTTGTCTTTGCAACTTGAAATTGTGTTGAGGTAAACTTCCCGTTTACCAGAACAAACTAAAACTATGCAGCTCCCAGCTGGGGGCTGGCTTGTGAGTATCATTACACCGTCCTTGGGCATCTCCTTTAGGGTAACACCAAAGCAGGAAAGAGACTACATTTTAATGAAGACGTTTAGTTCCTGGGCCAATGCAGTGAATCTAGCCATATCTAGCTAGTATTTCTCAAATGTCCACATGAGTTCTGGCTCCTTCCTCACCAGGGAAGTTATGCTCCATGTTCCAAGACCCAAGTTTCCGTTCTAGGCTCTTGTTTGTCTAGGTTAGTCCCACTCTTGCCTCTCGCCCAACTGAAACTGCATTTCATTAATCAGTTAATTGAAAATAAAGCATCCATTGCAAATATTCATTTTACATTCCTTTTGTAGGTTTGTTGCTTGAATTTACTTGGGATTCAGTGATGACAGAAGAATAAGATAGTAGCCATATACAGTAGTTGTAAATACTCAGATATAATGTACATGTATATAAATGTTTACTAAATTAGTTGCTGCATTACAGTTGCTAGTAGTATTTGATTAACTGTCTACGAAACATTTATGGAAACCAAAGCAGCAGTTATCAATGTTGTGACTGTCAAGCCGTAACATTACATACAAATATAGTTTTGCCTAATCAGTTTAGGTTTTGTTTTAAAGGTGTAAGCTAATGTCAGGGTTTTTCATAATAAGTCAAGGACTTTGAACAAGTTGGATGTAAATTGAAATAGTGAGAGCATGCATAGAACTAATCATTAAACCTTAAAGGATTCTATAAGTGAAAAGCTCCAGCATTGATAGCTTACCACTTAAGTCTGACTTCATTCTTTATCAGTAGCAGGAGCGTGTCTTGGTGTAACAGTTTCCAACACATCTATGATACCTCATCTGGAGCATTTAATAATAAAAAATTAACAAGATCAAAAAAGTGCATCACAGAAGGAAATTCTGCATTGGCATAAAATAAATTTTGTTTACTTTTCATTGCTTTGAATAACTGAAAACCCAGACTTCAGACTGATTACCTAAATCGTAATAATTTAAGTGGAAATCAAGATTCCATCCTTAAAAATTCAGAAAAGTAAAACAAAACAGGATAGTGAATTGATGTCTCTACTCAGAAATCTTACAAGTCTATAGGCACAGATGGACATTGTGTGTAGTTTAAGGAATAATTTCAGTACAACAAGAAGTGTGGAAAAATGAACATAGAGAATATACGAGGCCATGACGAGTTCACTACTTGATCTGAATACTGTTGCTTAAAAAGAAAAAAAAATCGCAATTAGCTGTAGAGAAAAATACAACATGTCCCAGCAGTAAATACCAAAGGTGTCTGTACGTCAATCTCATCCATACTGTCCAATGCTCAGTTTCCTGAAAGTGAAATCACCAGGACAGAATACAACACATTGCACAGTCATCCTCCACCTTCCACGTTGGACAAGGATAAAGCATTTTATTTATTAAGACATTCACTGTAATGAAGACCTTTTAAGAAGATGACAGATACTAAAACTTTTAAAGGGCATCATTGTCTTTTTTGTAGTGTGGAAAATAGTACTGCATTAAAGATTTCATCATTGTAAAATCTCAGTATCACCATAATGATTTATATTGCAGTGTTCTAGATATATTTTATTGCACACAGAAAAGCTATTGCAGCTATGTCTCTTGAGTACAGTATTTAGCTACATTGTTATAGTAATGTATGCTATTAAACAAATTAAGTTATCATGGATGAACGGATGGAAGTTGTTGCTGTCAGAGGCACTTAAGTGTAAGAAAATACTTTATTCCACAAATCAAGTACTTTAACACATTTGACAGTAAAAAAAAGAAAAAATAGCTTCTAATATACAATCCATACATCAGTTTTCAAAATCCTCCATATACCAGTAATATCAAAATTGAATACAATTTTTATTGAGTCCTGTGTGCAAGAAATAGCCATGGTATAATTGATTAAAGTACCTGCTGTCAAGTAGGTATTTTTTTTTTAGACAGTAAACATTTCACTCTCCAAAGTTTAATGCGTGTGTGGAAGAGAAAAATGCAGGCAAGGTTAAACTTTGAGTTGTGCACATTATAGCACCAACAGATCACTGCCACATTTTTAATTGTAATATTGCATGCTTGCCTTAACTGACAAATGACATCTGGGAATTTAGTTAATATTCACTTTCTATAGCATAAAACGACTGTTTTGCTAAATAACAAAATATAAATTAAATGCACTTATATATAAATATTGGCTTCACAAATCCTAGAAAACGGGGGTTGACAGTAATAACCAGAATGCCACATTACTGACTGTGGAATAAATGCAATGTCATGTCTTTTATTACCTATGTAAAAATTAGAGAGCTTAACAGATTTTTAAGAAGGATGAATATGGCAATAGGTTGCATGTTTTAATGAGCTTTACAGAGGGTTAAAGGATGTAAACACTGCCCCTCGGTCTTGTTTGATTGTACATTGTGGACTTTAAACCCAGACACAAACAGGCAGACACAGAATGTCCCAAAACACACACGTTTTAATTCTTCAAAAATCAATGCACCCACAATACAATGCCCAATTCACTCTTAATTCAGTCCTCTCTTTTTCTTCGGACTTCCTTCTGCCACCTCCACTCCTCCCGAATCTGGCTCTCCGAATGGAGTGAGGCAACCTCTCTTATACTTCACCTGGATGTACTCCAGGTGCTTCCTGATGCTGTTCCGACAGCACTTCCTGGTGTGCCGGAAGTGCTGCTTTCCAGGGCTCCATAATTATCCGGGCGCCCCCTGGCAGTGACCACGGGCTCCAACAGGAATGAGCTTCCAAGCTCTGTTCCCGTGGCCCCCATCGCCTCTCCTGGTCTTTCCAGGCATCCCGGCTGGGCTGAATCCCCAGCTGTCCGCCACAACATATAACACTGGTATCATTGCAGGCTTTTGAATACGTTAACTTGTAAGAGCAACTTTTAAAAAAATGACAGAAAATGTATTGCCTTTAAAAAAAAAGGCTGTTATGTTACAAAAAAGGTTTGGGACTGCCTCTAGAACATGTTGAGGTTATTCTTTATAATAGAGGTTGGGATGTACAGGGCAGAGGAAGGTGGCACAAGATGTGATAACTGGATATGAAATGAACCAAGAATGTGAAATGGCTGCCTTGCGATGTACCCATTTTAAGAAAATTGTAACCAAAGATTGTTTTATCCACACGCCAGTGTTTTTTTTCTGCTTCATTCATCTCTGTGTGTACATATTTGTTAAACCTTACACTGGTTCGACTAGCCACAGCTTTTTACACTGCTTCTTGGCATGGAGACTTGCAGACAGTCTGTTTTTACCCTCTGATGTGACTCAGTTTGTATACTAAGAGTACAATGTGATACTTTTTTTTTGTCTTTTTAGTCCATGACTGGTACACATTGACCAAAAATGTTACATTCTTCATGTCTCAGGTGAACAAAAAAATGATACAAGCTGGCCAATTCCTTCAATACACTCTCATGATTGGCAATGTTTGTGACAATTTTGGGCAATTAGAATAGAGTTTAAACGTATCATTGTGCACTTCAACATGATAAATTGCAAGAGAGGGAAAATGGCACATTTATTTATTTATTTTTTTTAATATTTTTATTTTATTAATTTTCATTGTAATCATTCCATACAAACAGATCAATTTATAACCCAACAAATTTGAAAACAAATCAAACCCCACCCCTGAGAAGGAGAGCTTAGCTAAAGGAAAATTTCTTTAAGCTTTTTAATAAGGCAACATTAGACAAAAGAAGGGGAGAAGTAAATATCTATATAAATAAGAGATGGAGAAGGGAGTTAAATGCAATAATAGTTATTTCTCTTATTCTAAAATAATATTGATTAAATCCTGCCAAGTTCTGAAAAAATTTTGTACAGATCCTCTAACTGAAAATTTGATTTTTTCCAATTTCAAATAATATAAAACATCGGTTTCCCACTGACTTATAAGAGGAGAATTAGGATTCTTCCAATTTAACAAAATAAGTCTGCGTGCCAAGAGTGTAGTGAATGCAATCACCATTTGCTTGTCCTTCTCCAATTCAAGTCCATCTGGAAGGACACCAAACACAGCTGTTAGTGGGTTAGGAGGGATTGTGATACTGAGGCTGTCTGAGAGGCACTTAAAAATTTTTGTCCAAAATGATGTTAGTTTGTCTGCGTGGGTTTCCTCCGGGCACTCCGGTTTCCTCCCACAGTCCAAAGACATGCAGGTTAGGTGGATTGGCGATTCTAAATTGGCCCTAGTGTGTGCTTGGTGTGTGGGTGTGTTTGTGTGTGTCCTGCGGTGGGTTGGCACCCTGCCCAGGATTGGTTCCCTGCCTTGTGCTCTGTGTTGGCTGGGATTGGCTCCAGCAGACCCCCGTGACCCTGTGTTCGGATTCAGCGGGTTGGAAAATGGATGGATGGATAATGTTAGTTGGGTGCAGGCCCAGAACATGTGACCCAGTGAGGCAGGAGCTTGGTTGCAGCGCTCGCAGGTCGGATCCTGGCCTGGAAACATTTTGGACAGTTTTAAGCGAGACAGATGAGCTCGATATATAATTTTTAGTTGAATAATTCTATGCTTTGCGCATATAGAACTCGAGTGAATTCTCTGCTTTGCTACCTTCCACTCCTTTTCTGATATATTGATTAAGAGATCTTCTTCCCAATGTCCTCTTGGATCTTTGAAAGGTAGGGACTCTAATAAGATTTTATATATTACGGAAATAGTGTTTGATTCCTCGGAATTGAGCAGTATTTGTTCCAGCATTGTGGAGGGTGCAAGGTGGGGGAAATCGGGCAATTTCTGTTTAACAAAATTTCTAATTTGAAGATAGTAAAAGAAATGTGTAGCTGGGAGGTTAAATTTTGAACGTAATTGTTCAAAAGATGTAAATATGTTGTCTATATAAAGATCTCTGAGCATTTTAATCCCAAAACTTTTCCAGGTATTAAAAACTGGATATACTTGCGAAGGTTGAAAGAGGTGGTTCCCTTGCAGAGGTGCCACTGATAAAAGATTTTCCATCTTAAAATGCTTCCTAATTTGGTTCCATATTCTGAGTGAGTAAAGCACATTTAAATGAGAGTTAGGGGATATAGTGTTAAAAGAAAAAAAGAATTTCACCAAAATTAAATGATTCATAAAATCACAACAACAAGATTGTATAGTGGAGCCACACCAGCCGCTCTATTCCTCAGATGGGGCAAAATTATTATCTTATAAAATGCAATACCAAAAAGCATCAGCAGCCACTTTGCATGAATATGTGAATGTCAATGTTTCTTAAACTTAAGTAATGAGGTTGAACAGCAGAGTGAAAAAACAACCTATAGAATGGATCGTTCATGTATTGTTAATGTAAGCTGTCAGGATTTTAGAGTTTCTGGGTTCATTTTCATGCATTTCTGACATTTTGTTTTAATTTGTTCTTTGTTTTGGACTTTGTTTTGTTGTGGATTATTATCCATAAGCACATCAGGTATATTATGCCACTAACAAAAACATAAAGCAGCATGAAATTTCCACAGCTCAGATGCCCAACGTCTCTCTTTTCCCCAAACTGCTTGGCCTGAGTAATCTTCTGGGAATGATTGCTGAAAAGAAACTGCTATGATATTTAAAGCAGCTAACCAGGAGATGTGTTCTCCTATGGGAATACAATCAAAAACAAAAGGAAGACTTTCCCAAATACTGAAAATAAAATCAAAAACAGAAGGAAACCTTTTCTAAGCCAGAGTCTAATCCTAATAATAGTGGGGAATTAATTGCAAAGAGTTGTTCACAAAAAGTCTGAATCTGAAACACCAACATGAAAACTAAGATAAAGGACATACAAGCCAGAATATTGATGATATTTATGATAATAATAAAAAAAGCTTTCTTGTCTTGTTTGACTTCTTTAAGGGACTACTTGATTCTGTACATATGACAATAATGACCCTATAAACCTATAATAGTCATAATAATGATAATAATAAGTGTTGCTTAAAAAATTAAAAAACAATCTTTCTTTTCTTGTCTGAGTTCCTTAAGGGACTACTTAATTAAAGCTGACTGTAGCTCTCCTCTCTCTAATACAAGATGAGGCACAAAAATAACCGGACTGGGCTTGGGGCTTTCCTGGAAAACCGTCTGGAGGTCGGCCGGATGTGAATCATAGAACGATATCCCCTCCTACACACCCTCTCAAACCGCCGTCCAGCTAGGTATATCCTGTGAACCGCCCAGTCCGTATTTGCACAACAATCACTACATGAGTTGCAGCGACAATGTCGGGTAAAAAAAAGCGAACAGCGAGACAAGACAAGACTCCTGCCCACAATACTTTTTCCGTAAAGCAGTTTTTGACTGACAAAAACATTCCTGCCCTCGATCATTATCTCTATTCGCCCAATTTAGCTCCCTGTGAATTTTACTTGTTCCCAAAATTCAAAAGTGACCTGAAGGGAACACGTTTTTCTTCAATGGATAAAGTGAAGACAGAAACACCAGGCCTGTTGAAGCACCTCAAGCAAGAAGACATCCAGCACTGTTTCAATCAATGAAAGATACATATGGAGCGGTGTAGAGATCGGGAGGGGGAGTATATCAGCCATCTAGCTTATTGACTGGCTTCTCATCCCATCAAGCTTCTGGTTTGTTTTTTTTTAGGTTTTTTTTTTGTGTGTCAGCTGTGGTTCATTTTTTGTTTGGAGTCCTTGAAGCTAACCCTCTCTCACAGATAAATCGCTGTTCAGATTCTTAGGAGCTGCCCATGCTTTTAAAACCATGCCAGTCCAGTTCCATTAAGATGGCTGAGTGGCCTTCCAGTATCTCTTTATATTAGTTTTTTGGCCATGCATTACCAGTTCAGCAACAATACTGCGTTTTACATTTAATCTTGCTCTTGTTTGTTTTTGTCTGTGAAGCTGCTGAACACAACAAATCAGTTGCTGCCACATCTAAGCAGCCAACCAATCTCCCAATCTTACGTTACTGCAGTCACTGAGTTGACTTCTGTGTGTAGCTAGTCTACTTTAATGCCATGTTCTGATAAGTCCCACCTTCAATCAGCTGCCTGTCTGCCTGCTTGCTGTTCCAACAACAGCTACTATGTGCATTTTTACACCACCCATTAGCTTGATCTAACAGGAGTTGTTGCTCCCGATCTGCCTGCTACTCGTTGTTGCCAATGGTAATTGTCTGTACAGCCTGCAGCTTCATTCGGGCTGCCACACAGGAAATTATTTAGAATTGTTGGTCCTGACCCTGCTGTCCCTAATCACATTTCTAGTTTCTCCCACTGTGTAGCTATGGTCATTTTTTAAAGTAATGTGACTCACAGGAGCATGCAGACAGTTCATTGCAGGAAAATTGTAATCTACTGGCTATAAAGGCTGATCAAGCAATGTTGTTTCGGCTGTATCATCTTCACCTTATGTAGCACTTGCAGGAGTAAAGATATATATTAAAAGGATAAAAAGAACTTCAGAGGAAATAGCAATTCTTTTTAATAAAATTTGTGTCAAGCACTTTCATTTGGCCATTGAACTGAAGGAATTTTAGAGAACTGGTGGGGTTACAAACACGTGGGATTGTTCCACAGATCAATGCCAGACACTTCTCTTTCCATGGCAGCCTGCCGAGCCATCTAAAAGTGGGATTATTCCCATGAAGCTCTGAGTCCAGACAATATGTTCACACGTTATAATACAACTGGGGTGCCTCTTTCCCCCTGTGCTCCACAGGCAATCCTGACATGGTTCGTTGGCCCCTGTCCAACACTAACAAGAATTATCTGGTTTTGCTAAATGCAGCAGGCTAATCTCACTGCATGTGTCTTCTCTTGCGTTAAAAAATGTCCACAGATCACAGGATTGTATAGCGGCTCAGCATTTTCTATCAATTGCAAAATGAAAGGATTAGTTAATAATGGCAGCGTTCACATGTGGACTGCATATACCTTTAGCATCTCCGCTTTCATTAACAGACCTAAATTCATTCTTGAAGCATACTGAGTCACAAATGTGTGACGTCTAACGTTACAGAATATCTCTCTCTATGTTTAGTCTGCATCAACCAGTCCAACTAGCAAGGTCTGCTGAAATTTGCACGACAATTAATGTGAAATGTCTTCATTTTGCCAACATTTCTTTACTCAGCACCAAACATTTTATGTATTATATATATGGTTTTATTAGATTTATAATTACACTAATATGCATTTTCTATAGGTCACAAATCAAGCACAGTAGTTTCATTGTTTTTGCATTTAGTGCTTCTTTCAGAAGCAGAAGATTGAACCGGGAGCCTTGTGATTTGCAGTCCAGCAGCTCTCCCTCTCCTATGATTTTCAGGTTATTCATAGAAGCTTCACTATTTGCAATCACAAATCCATCAATTACTACACATATGCATTTCAAAAGTTTTCTACTGCCCCTGACTCATTCCTGTATTTTTTCCATTGCTTCTGGCGGCATTTTATCCAGTGTGATAAGAAGCATCCTTATCTTATTCCCTGTGACTAACACTCCTTGTTTCAGCTCTTCGCCTGCCACTTTTTTTTGCCTCATGTTTCATGCGTGCCTTAATAAAAATGATTATTTTCCTGACAATCAATGAATTTTTTTCTTTACCCATAAAAAAAAATGTCAAGAGGCAGCTCGAAGCTGAACACCGAATGCATAAAAAATGTGATATGATTTTTTTCTTTCCTTGACATTATCTTTCCGTTTTTTTAACAGCCACAGATTAAAGAGACAGAAAATGCACAGGTGGAGAGTCATCATTCACTGGTAAGCAGCAGGATGCTATCTTTGTCAGAGACAAAGAGGGTCATCCTTTATCAAAGAATAAAGAGGTCACTTCTCACCGATAAGTGCACATTGCTAGGTTAAGGTCTGATTGTCCGTGATAGACCAGAGATGAAAAGACGCTTTACTGAGGATAAGGCAAGGTTTCCTCTGACATTCAGGGTCATTCTCAAAAACTCAGCATGCACAAAAATTCATTTAGATAATTATGTTATGAAAATTCTACTAGCTGGACATAAAATATAATCATGAAACTTCTACTGCTTTACTTATTAGGGAATGGTGAAATCATTATAGTAAATTATAATTAATTATATGCATAATTACATTTACTTGCCTTGGAAACTGTATTAGTTTAAACTATATTGTAAAAGTGTTACAAAGTCAAAAAGCCAGTTAATGTGACATCATTCAACCTTTGTTCAAAGCAGACTTCGAATTAACCGTTCAGCTTGCCCTCGCTTTGCCACAGCTTCTGGGGAACTTAAAAGATATCCTTGGTTGGCCAAATTATATAGTAGGCCTCATAATTTAATATCCTCTGAACACATTTCATCCAAATAAAAATGAGCTTTCAAGAACAGGGCATACAAATGTAATTACTAGGTTCTTGTAAAATATAAAAGACGAAATTGGGAAAGCAGGAGAAGATAAGAAAAGCATGCACATTTAGGCAGTCACACAATTAAAAGATTCAAAATGAAAGAAATTGTGAATAGTGCATCTCTTTCAGATTTTGATTAATTCACGACAGATGATGTTTCCGCAAGGTTTAATTCCCAGAGTATAACAAAAGGATTTAAAGTGAAATGAATCTGTTGGCTGGCCTGTGGTTTATTGTGCAGTTTGGTTATTTCTTCTCTACCACAGAACGCTGCTGGGGTCACTTTAACACATTAACCTCCATTTTTTTTTCTGATTGGCACTCTATTTTTTCAGCACATGCAGACTCTTTTCTCTGTGCAACAAATAATGCCTGGCACCTTTCAGACATCTTTCTCTAAGCACCAAAAAAATATTTTCCTTACGGAAATACATGGGGGCCCATCTCCTTATTTATAAAGTGTGACACATTTTTATATCCAGATTTTTGTTTATACACGTTAGAGTTTATGAAATGATTTCAAAGTTTAGGATCTCTTCTATAGGAGTAGAGGTTCATTTAAAATGCCCTTAATTCTGTGCTCTTTAATGTATATAGTTTTATACTTGCATAGACCCAATGCTTTTTTTAATGCCAGTTGGATTACAGTTTTTTTCCGTAAATATGCACATTCCAACACCAATATTTTTTCAAGTTCTAGCTCTAGGCATTCTTCATGACCCCCTAACTTTATCTCCATCAACAAATTGCTGCTATATACTGCAACAGTTGGAGTAGAAGGAAACTTTCACAGCATAGGATGGGAGCAATATGGTAATACTGTAAATATGACGATCTAAATTAGATGTAATACGCTTTAGGTTTGATAATTTTAATACAGAAAGTGCTATTTGAGACATTAGAACTTACCCTTCTTCAGAGGCAATTGGCCTTGTCTGTATTCTTTCACCAGCACTTCTTGGAGCTTATGGGACTTGCAAGTTGCAACACTCTTCATGAGGACCCCAACATAATTCCAGGAACTCTTAACATCTAGGGGTCTCTAGCTAATCTGAAGAACTTTGGTGGTCTTCCATGCTCAGAGATTTACAGATATCATCCAATTCACATTGAGTGATTCCAACATGTTTCAAGACTGTAGACAGTTAGGGGCCTTTTAAAACTAGACTTGATCATTCTAGAAAAATTAATTGGATAGGACTGGTGAGCTTAATTGGGCTGAATGGCCTGCTCTCATCTAGACTGTTCTAATGTTGGTTTTCAGTACTAATTCATTTACAATGATACAAAACCAGCAGACAGGCCCAGATCATATACAGCTTTTTACTTGGTCAAAAATAAGACATATTGAGTAGTTTAGAACATGTGCAGAAATATTGTAAAAATATGCAGTAACTAATGGTGATGAACTGTTTTAATTACTTAACTCTGCTCACCAATGATGAAATATTTTAGCAAATCCTATCCGATTGATAAATAAATGGCTGAAATCTACTCATGTCACTACTTTAATCAGCAAAAGACTTCCTGCAGTGCATACAGTATTTACATGCTTTTTACACCCGAACTCAGGTTACACCTACCTCTTCCAACCTCCAAGACAAAGCTTAGGAGCATATGAAAGAAGAAAATAACATACTGTTTTTGTTTGTTTTGTAAAATTTATTGAAAATACCACATTAACGATATACAACCCTGTTTCCAAAAGAGCTGGGAGCTGTGTAAAATGTAAATAAAAACAGAATACAATGATTTCCAAATTGGGTAAACCCTATACCGAAATGAAAACAGCACAAAGACAACATATCAAATTGTATTGTTTTTTAATCTGATCCCAGCAACACGTTTTATAAAAGTTGGGAGGGGGCATGTTTACCACTGTGTAGCATTCGCTGTTTCATAATGTTTTCTATAGGTGACAGGATTAGCACCCAAGCTCTTTTACTATGGAGCCATGCTGTTGTAATATGTGCAGAAGGTGGTTTGGAATTGTTTTGCTAAAATAAGCCAGGCCTTCCCTGAAAAAGACATGGTCTGGAGAGCAGCATATGCTGCATCAAAACCTGCCAATATTGTTCAGCATTAATAGTGCCTTCCCAAATGTGCAAGTTACCAATGCCATGTGCACTAATGCACCCCAAAACTATCACAGATGCTGGCTTTTGAACTGTGTGCTATTAACAAGCAGGATGGTCCCTCTCCTCTTTAGCCTCATCAGACCTCAGGATATTTTTCCACTTTTCCCCATTTCATCTTAAATGAGCCTAGGTCAAGAGAAGACGGCAGTGTTTCTGGATAATGTTTATATACAGCTTCTTCTTTGCATGGTACAGTTTTAACTTGCATTTGTGGATGCAATGATGAACTGTGTTCACAGACAATGGTTTTCGGAGGTTTTCCTGAATCCATACAATAATTTCCACTACAGAATCATGCCTGTTTGTAACACAGTGCCACCTGTGAGCCCAAAGATCTTGGCCATCCAATACTGGTTTTCAACCTTGTCTCTTGAATGAATAGAGATTTCTATGAATTCTCTGTGTGTTTTAATGATACAGTAATCCCTCGCTATATTGCGCTTCGCCTTTCGCGGCTTCACTCCATCGCGGATTTTATATGTAAGCATATTTAAATATATATTTATTTTTCGCTGCTTTGCGGGTTTCTGAGGACAATGGGTCTTTTAATTTCTGGTACATGCTTCCTCAGTTGGTTTGCCCAGTTGATTTCATACAAGGGACGCTATTGGCAGATGGCTGAGAAGCTACCCGGCTTACTTTTCTCTGTCTCTTGCGCTGACTTTCTCTGATCCTGACGTAGGGGGATTGAGCAGGGGGGCTGTTCGCACACCTAGATGATACGGACGCTCGTCTAAAAATGCTGAAAGATTATCTTCACGTTGCTATCTTGTGCAGCTGCTTCCTGAAACGACATGCTGAACGGTGCTTCGCATACTTAAAAGCACGAAGGGCACGTATTGATTTTTTTATCTGTCTCTCTCTCTCTCTCTGCTCCTGACGGAGGGGGTGTGAGCTGCCGCCTTCAACAGCTTTGTGCCGCGGGTGCTTCACATACTTAAAAACCAAACAGCCCTATTGATTTGTTTGCTCCTTTGAAGAGGAAGATATGTTTGTATTCTTTTAATTGTGAGACTGAACTGTCATCTCTGTCTTGTCATGGAGCACAGTTTAAACTTTTGAAAAAGAGACAAATGTTTGTTTGCAGTGTTTGAATAACGTTCCTGTCTCTCTACAACCTCCTGTGTTTCTGCGCAAATCTGTGACCCAAGCATGACAATATAAAAATAACCATATAAACATATGGTTTCTACTTCGCAGATTTTCTTATTTCGCGGGTGGCTCTGGAACGCAACCCCCGCGATGGAGGAGGGATTACTGTATAATGTATTGTAGATTATACTGTATGTTGAGGAACATTATTCTTAAATTGTTCCACTGTTTACCTGCACAGTCTTTCAAAGAATGGTGAAGCCCTCTACATCTTCTGAGAGACTCTGCCACTATGTGATGCTCTTTTTATACTCAATCATGTTACTGACCTATTGCCAATTAATAGTTGTGTGTTAATAATTGCCACTTGTGAGATGTTCCACCAGGTCATTTTCATTATTTTCCCCAACTTTTTTGAAATTTGTTCCTGGTGTCAAATTGAAAATAAATGTATATTTTTTGTAAAACAACAAAAATTCTCAGTTTCAATATTTGATATGTTGTCTTCTTTATTCAAAGAAATATGGGTTTAAATGACTTGCAAATCATCATGTTCTGTTTTTATTTACCTTTTACACAGAGTCCCAGCAGCTTACACACACATCTTTGGTTTTCTTTTCCCACCCGAGTGGATAACATCACTGTTTTGTGCCTAAAGTTTACAACATCGTAGTTTTTCGTGCCATCTCTTAAAACAGTTTCTGTGGCTGTAGACAACAATTGGCAAGTAATACAAACATACTGCCTTTTACTAATGCAAGTTATCTGTTTAATGAAAACACATTTCACAGATTTCGTTATCTCTGCTGCTCTGCTGCGGGCGGAGTGGTGGCTCTGAGGCTAAGGATCTGCGCTGGTATCCCGAAGGTTGCCAGTTCGAATCCCCGTTAGTGCCAAAAGAGATCCTACTCTGCTGGGCCCTTGAGCAAGGCCCTTAACCTGTAATTGCTCCAGGGGGCGCTGTACAATGGCTGACCCTGCGCTCTGACCCCAAGGGGTATGCAAAAAAAACTAACAAACACTGTTGTAAGTCACTCTGGATAAGAGTGTCTGCTAAATGATGTAAATGTTTTATTATCTTGTTCAATCCTCTAGCCATCGCTCTATGTGCATTAAATACCTCTATTTTAGTTCATAATACATCCCTGAGGTATCCTTATATGCTGATGACATTCTTCTGTTTTTAGGAAACACTCCTTCTAACACATCCCATGTATTAGCACTATTTCGGACCTAGGAAACCTCATTAGGCTACAATATTAATTAGAGTAAAACTTTACTGATGCCTATAAACTGTACTTGCCAGTCTTTCTATTTTCCTTCTTATATTCCTGTTGTCAGCTTTTTAAATATTTAGGGATTACCGTTCCATTAATGATATTGCATTGTCAAATTTCCACACCCAGTTATCAATCAATGTTATCCTAGAACAACTTATCACTTTCCTTTCAGTCTCATTTGCCAATCATTAAAATGAATATTCTCCTCATCTGAACTTTGTTAGTTCAATGCTCCAGCTCCCTCCACCTCTTTTGTTTTGGTATTAAGTCAGGTCAGCCATTAGTTCTTTTCTTTGGAGTCCTAAAAGACCCACAATCAGACAGTTAATTTAAATTTTAGCCAGATCGATCAGAGGCATTTCTCTTCCTGATTTTGAAGTATAGTATACCATTAGGCCAGTGTTTCCCAAACTCAGTCTTGGGGACCCACTGTGGCTGCACGTTGTTCTAACCAGCTTCTGTTTTTAATTGAACTCTTGGGCTAATTAAGTGAACTGTTATTTCTGTGTTTTGGGAACAATATAGAAATTAGAAAACTAATTTCTATATTGTTTGCTAAAAACAAAAATATTAAAATGTACCAAGCAGTTATATGGGAATAATGTATTTTGGTTTTTTTAACAGTATTTCCATCTTGATTTTCATTCTACTTTTCAAGGTGTTCTACTTGTTTAATTAATCCATTATTTACTAATTAGTGGGTCTGACATTAAAGTAGTTGCAGCCTTTGATTATTCAGTGTTGTTTGCCTGGGTGTCTGATCTGCTCGTTTTTAATTGTCATTAATAAGTTACAACGAAGGGGGAAAACTGTACAGAGAAAGGACAAAATAGAATGAAATCAACAAAAGAGAGTTATGCATTTAAATCTATAGAAAAAGCAGAAATATTTCTAAATGTCTTATAAATGTAAAAATCATGCTGCTGTGCTTTTCTGAATGTCAAATAAAAGAAAAAAAAATACCAGCTAATTAAATTAGATCAGTGCTATCAGGTGTTGTCACTGATTAGGAATCTGGTTGGAACAAAAACCTGCAGCCACAGGGGTTCCCCAGGACCAAGTTTGGGAAACACTGCATTAGGCATTTTTCCTATGTCTGATCTGCCTATGGGTAAATCCTCCACTTTTCCCTTCATCCTGACTACTTATAAGGAAAAAAACATTGTCTCTTCTCATACTTTGCAGCATTTTTACTTTATTGGGTTAAAACCAAAAAAGAGTGTAGATGAATATAATCCACTTATGAGTTATACCCTGAATGTGTTACACAGGGTAGAAAGGCAGTTTAGCTCTATTGTGTGTTGCCCTTTCTTACACCACTATTTCACATTAGCTCTGTAAACATTGGTGGACAACCATCCATCTCCTAATCTGGCTTGGCTTAGGCTACAAAAGGGATCAGCACACACAGCAGTTTGTTTGACAAAACTGGGCTGTTCTCCTTCCTGTCTCTTAAGGATAAATTTATAATTCTTTTTTCCAGCTTTTGCTATTTACAGAATAGATCTGTTATCTGGGCATGTTGAATAGGATTTTCTGCCACTATTCACAAACATCCTTTTTGTGACTATGGTTTGTATTCTACCCTCTCCAGAAAATACATTTTCTCTTGAATGCCTGCTGTCGTTGTAGCGGTGCAAAGACTAACACTCTCCAAAAATGGCAATTATTTTATTTTAGTTTGGGGACTCCAGGAACACATCCCACTTTGACCCGGTACACACAGAGACACTGATAATTGGTCCAATGAATCGTTAACACTAGAATCCCTGAAGCCTACGAAAAAAACTTGTAACTCTAGCCCACCTTAAATCCCTTTGCACCTCTACCATCAGCGTGTTTTGTTTTGTAAATGTGTCAATCAGCACAAGCAGCAAGCAGACTGCCGTCCCATCCCCCTACCGATGGAGCTCAACTCGAGCAAAAAGCTCTCCCAGCTCAAGCCTTGTTTATCTCAGTGTGAGTTCCCTGGGGTTGTATAGGGTAAATAATTTATCGTTATTTGGAACACATGCATTTCATGTGTGTTCCGTGTTTACAACGATCTATGTAATTGTAGAATGACAGATAATGCGAGAAATGCAAGAAATGTTGAACACATACCTAAAACACAAACATTTTTCATGTTTTAGTACTAATGATGAAATTTTGACATGAAGTATATAATGTGTGAAGACTGAAGGCAAAATATCAAATAAACACTTTCACAAAAGGTACACGTATAACAAAAGAAGTGCGCTTTTTTTCAAGAGTATAACCAAAGAAATAGAAATCGGGTTAGAGTAGATTGTTGATTTGACTGATTTGGTGGTACAGTGGTAAGAACTGCTAACTCATAATCAAGAGATCGTGGGTTCGATCCTGGCCTTCTCCCAGAATTAATATCTTGAGTGCTCTTATTGTTACTATTATACAATAAAAACATACATTTGATTTGAGTCTGCAACAGCTGGTATAAATTTATGGTACTTGTAAAGGTTAGCATTTTTGTTATTCAGTTTTATCTTCTCAGTTGCATTCAAGCTCCTCCGAATCTGACACTGCAGTTTTCAAATAAAGATGTGCTATAACAGAGGTGAAATCAAAGGAGGATGAGCAAGGCATGCCAAGCTTGCCAAAGTATCGTGCAAAGTTCTGTTTGTGATTATGTTTTGTGATTTATGGTCTTTATATAAAAAAAATTTATGTTACTCATATAAAAGCCACATCAAATGTTATTTACCTTGATTTATTTACCTATATTCCTGCAGCATAAAGGCACAAGTAGGCTGCAGAGATACCTGTGTTTGATTGGCACAGGCATGCTGACAAAGTATACCTGTATGTGTAATGCCTCTAAAGGTGCAGTGGTAGCTTCCACCTCCAGCTATACTGTAGACTCTTCAGTACGCGAGCGACTCTCCACGCTAGTGTTTAGAACTAAATGCATGTACAAGAATGCACTTAGACTTCTTTTTTTGGGGACATACATTTCATGTTAAAATTTTGTCGTTAGTACTTAAACATGAAAAAAGTTTGTGTTTTAGGTATGTATTCAACATTTCTTGCATTTCTCGCATTTCATGTCATCCTACACTTACACAGATCATTGTAGACACGGAACACACATGAAATGCATGTGTTCCAAATAACAATATATTAATTTCCCTATACAACTCCAGGCACATTACACCCAGATAAACAAGACTTGAGCTGGGAGAGCTTTTTGCTTGAAATGAGCTCTGGTGGTGGGGGGGATGGGATGGCAGTCTGCTTGCTGCTTGTGCTGATCGACACTTTTACAAAACAAGACGCTGATGGTAGTGGTGCGAAGGGATTTCAAGTGGGCCGGGATATACAAGTTTTTTCGTAGTCTTCATGGATTCTAGTGTTAAATTATAATGAATATATTGATCAAAAAATAAAAAGAACAAGCAATATTACACAAAAAACACTTACTCCAAAGCCCCCCCCCCCCCCCAGTACCCCAACGACGAAAGTAAATTAAAACACTACACAGCAAACAATAAACACTAACAACAGTATCCAACATAATCCAGTAAAGCAAAAGCAGATGATGATGAACATGCAAAATGAAAACTCTGTGAATAGCCCTATGAATCAAATGTAACATTTTATCCTACCAAGTTCCAGTTGTAGCATGGGGATTTGGTGTGATTGGGAATGCTCCCCCAACAAACATGAATCCAATCAAGACAAGCTCACATAGACCGGCAGGTACAGGACATCACATACATCTAGATAGAAACTGTAATCCAAAGGAGTGGTTGAGTCATAATCCAATTGCATGAGTAAAGAGTAGAAACAAAAAACAGACAGTGATCACAATCCCCCCAGTGTCTTTTAGGTTCCTTAATCTCCTTCCCAGAAACCCCTGCCTACTTCGTATCTGCCCAATAGAGTTATAGTGACTGTGCTGCTGGGAGATTTACGTCATTTTAATGAATGCTGCTGCATCGTGATTCCATTATTACACCTGCCCTAGTCACTCAGAGATGGATAGCTGACCTATTCCTGTCATCTCTATTGTGCTGGAATATAGTTTTCAAAAACACTAAGAATTCATCTAGAAATTCTATTTCTCAACATATTCAATTTACATTTCCAGATTGACTCAATCAGGCATCTGTGTTCTCTTAATATTCTTATCACTTTTTACCACATGTTCAGGGAATGTCCCATTATTGCAGTTTTCTGGGCCTCAATTACTGTCTCTCCTCCATTTTATGTCTCTATTCCTTGTTCTTCTATCATTCAACTCTGTTTAGATTTCTCCACTCTGTCTCTCTCTTTTCATCAACAGAGTATTATATCAATAGCTACTATAGCAGCCAAAGTTCTCATGGCTTTCAGATAGAAGACTTTTTCTGTTTGGAGGTCTTCTATTTATAACCTTGCTCTTTAAACACTTTCAACCACATGAATCAATGGTGTAACTACTTAAACCATCAGCAAATAGTGAAGACATTATTTCCATGATTAGGTCATGGATGACAGTGACTCAAACTTAATTTATAATTTTTTGTTTCTCTCACTCAGCCAGATGTGTGGGCCTCTGGGCTTTGTTAGTGACCTAGTTAGCTTGCAATAAATATTAAAGCAGTGCTGTGCAAAAATCTTAGGCATTTGTTAAAACATAATGCACAGCAGGAATGCTTTCACAATTATTGCATGAATAGTTTTTATTAACTAATAAACTTATTTGAGTGTACAGTAAACTGAAAAAAAATCAAGGATGTCAATATTTGATGCAGTTCCCCTATAGACTTTGGCCATCTTACTTGCATCTGTCTCAGCAGTAAATCCAGACTGGCTTGATGATTTTGAAATCAAGGCTGTGTTGGGTCTATACCATCTGTTGCAGGATTCTCTGTTCCCCTTTTTGCTACAATAGTTTTTTTAATGATTTTGGCCACATATTTGGGGTTACTGTTATGTTGCAGAAAGTGATGGGGACTGATCAGGCCCCACCCTGATGGTGTTGCATGATGATAAAAGTCTGACTGTACTTTTCAGCAGTAAGGTGGCCATCAAGATAATCACATCACCAGTTTTGTTTGCAGGAAAGTAGCATCAAACCTGTAGGAAAGCTCCTTTGTGCTTCAGTGTTAGTTTCAAGCATTTATCCATGTACTGTTCTCCAGCCCTTCAGTGGTAAACTGCCTTATGTTAGGGCCAAACATTTAATTTTTTATTACTAATTAGCTCTCTATTGTGTATGAGATTGAGGGTGAGGGTGGATGTTTACTATGGTTTATAATTATAAACCTTAATTGTTTCTGTGATACATGGGATTGGTTGTATTTCTGATTGAACAGACTTTCAAAATCGTGTAGTTTTGTTTTACTGAAACTTATGTTTGATTGTCATATTATAACTTCTCTACTGCATAGATTTCAAACACATACAACAGTTTAAAAAAGGAAAAAGAGAACAAAATGTAATTCTGACTTATTTTGGAGCACCTGCTACCATTTTTCTACACCCTAGTTCTTGTGTTTTGGTGCATAAGTGAGCTTTTTGAATGTATGTCCACTTTGGAGGAATGGCTTTTTGGTCACAACTCTTCCATGAATGCCACTACTGATAAGACTTCTCTGGACTGTAGATGGGTAATTCTACAGTCCCAGTGATTTCTGCCATATTCAAGTTGATAAAACAGCTAGACATCTTCCGATTTTGAAGGGAAGTAAGCTTGACATATTTTTTTTTATGTGGCCATAGAAGGTGATTAAAAGAAGTTGACAAATCCAGAAACAGGGTTCAAAAGTAAAACAAAGGTAAAGACCACTAAAGCAGCAGGTAAGACATAGACAAAGGTATTCTAAAGACACATGCAGAAAGTCAAAAACACCAAAACTGTACACCACTCCATTACAGACACACTTAAATATAAGCATTTATCCATTTTAGACTTACAAGTAACCTATTGTATACATATTTGAGGAAGGTGAATTACGCATGCAAAGTGCAAACATATACAGCAAACAGCAGCAAGTTAACTACAGTATATTTACCATATACGTCCTGCACAGAGTATTGTTATTTAGCTTCTGCTATAGGAATACCAATGTAAGAACTCCCATTCTGAGAAAGCCAATCAATTAACCAAAACCAACAGCCAGCTTATCTAATACATTGTCTACAAAAGAGGACATGACATCTTATAGTCTGCAAGTGCCTCCTGAAGGCTGTAATGAACAATTTGCATCATAACATTTCAGTGAGGTAAAATTAAAAGGAGCTTTAAAATGTAAATATGAAGTACATTAAATTAAGGAAACTTCTAAGGCATGGATTTCTAACATTTTCAGCACAGTGCGTTGGCCAATGTAGCAGAATCAGAAACAGGCTAATGTGGACAACCATTTTAATATTTTTCTGAACTCCATGACTAATCTGGCAATGGCAGCACATTTTGTTGGCAGTTCGTAACACAAAGTCTGGGTGCTTGTTGACTGTGCTAATTCCTGGTAAGCAATATCATGTGTTAACTCTTGTAGTACTTACTGCAGCTTGTTAAACAAAATTGTTGGAAAATGCGAGTTCTGAAATGAAAGGCAACCCCTTCAGATCTTGTCAAACCACCATAGTAGGGCTGCATCACTCAGGAATGCACAAAATCTCAAAAGTAATTTATAACAAGCCAGATCGATACATTGGCATGCAGCAGTGATCTGATATATATACTGTATGTTATACAGTATCTGCCAAATAATACAAAGAGTACACAACAGTTTTGCCCCTACTGGGGCTTGTCAGATGTACTCACTTTTTTGTATCCCCTTAAGGGGATTACATGTTGGATGTCAGCGCCTGAAGTGAAGTCTCTGGCGTTGCACTATGGCGGCTGGTTCACTTATTTGACAGACTGAAGATCAGTCTCAAATGCAATCTGACCAACCACATGTGTTACCTGGCAGGTAACCACCCAATGAATCAGAATGCATTTCAGACAGATTGTGTTTCATATATATATATATATATATATATAGTGATGTGTGAGTCCCTGTCTTGCACCCCAAAACACGAGGTTGAGTCTCAGTACTTTAGCAAAACCAGCTTTATTTAGCTTGAAACAGGAACAGCATGGTTATTTATTGTAGTGGGATCTACCACTCTCATACACACAGACACAGCAATCAGGCAGGGTCATGGTCAGGTTAGTGGCCAAGTTATACTGTTCCCTGCATTTATAATGTTCCTTGCATCACCCATTGACGACAAGCACTTATAGCGAGAACATGGTCGGCTTGGAATTGCTCTTACTGTGAGCCGCTACAGCTTTGGGAGCCTGCAGTTGCTCCAGCAACTGATAAGCCGCCTTCCACAGATGCAGCGATTGTGCTTCGGGACACTCTTCGGCATCCCAGAAGAGTTTAGAAACCTTACTATATATATATATATATATATATATATATATATATATATATATATATATATATACAGTATATATTTGTTTTTAACAGTCACTGATGATTGGTAATTTTGGTCTGCCTGGTAGCAGAGTCAGGCTTCTTGAAATGAGTATAATTGTAATTGCAAATCAGAACTCTTGTAACACAATCTTGTGAATGTATTAAATATCTGAAGATATACTGCTAATTTTCCTGATTCAGTGCATACAGATACAGTATGTTGACAAACAATACAGAGTATAAAGTGGAAAATTTTAAAATAAGATTATCAATCAAATTAACTAAAAAGATCCATTTAAACAGCAAATAATGCAGAAACACAGTTGTGTAGGGAAAAGGCAGAAAAGCTGAGAGAGCCTAATGCAGTTTACTATAATGCCTTCCCGGCTGAAAGGTGCAGAGGTCACAAGCCTGCTTGTGCAATTTTTTTTTTGGTGTGTTTGGGCTTTAGCACAGCTGATAAGTGTTTACTTCTCACTTTTGGGGCACTGGCTTCACAGCTAGCCTCTCCATGCAAGGGTAACAAACGGAGACAACTAGGGCCTGATTTATTGCAGGTGTCAAAAAGTGGTAATGCAGTAATCCCAAATAGAGTACAGATCATCTAGACAACGTAGTCCATCTAGCTGACCATTTTATGGACTTAGTTCAATACAGGGTCATAGCCAGCTGTAGTGAATCCTTCCAAAATTAGGCACAAGATAGTAACCAAACTGGGCCATCACAGGACAATCTCATATACACAATCACACCAAGATACTTTAGAGTTGCCAATAAATCCCATACACATATTTTTGGGGACATAACCAGAGTATATAGAAAAAATCCACATTGAAACAGAGAGAATATACAAACTACGTACCATAGCAAAGTAAGAGAATGATACAGGCAATAGGGTGAAGAGGAGAATTGTCTGTGCTGAGCAATTCACCCAGAGCAATACACACTCATCCTCTTCTTGTCCTCTCTGAGTCAGCAGCCATGAAACCCAGAGTCAGGGTCTTTGAATTAAAGACAACCATTTCAGCCTGTGGAGTTAAGGGATAACTCCTTTGGCTCAATGTCCCTCAGATGTCTAACTGTGAGGGTGCTCTTTGTAAAGCTACAGGCTTTCGCTCTCTCTCTGGCTGTCTCTTTCAGCCTTGCTGCATTCACTTTGCTGATTAATTTGTCATTTGTTATTTCAATTGAAATGAAAGGCTCTTTGAGAAATAAACATATAAAATGAACATATACATGAAACATTAGTGACTCCAAAATAGAGAATTCATTGGACCTTATATTTTAGCGGCTGATTGATGTTATATCCATAGACATTCATCCTTATGGTTATTAGTCCAGATTAATACTTCAATTGACGTAAGTAAATGCAAGAATTTTGTTTTTATTTTTATTTTTTAACAGATGTCCCTAGATCATCTTTCTCTCACTTTGTCTCTCCTTCAAAAACAGGTAGTGAGCAAAAAAACAAATAAGCTTGCGTGGGCTAAATGTACTTTTCTAAAACATGTCCTATGTTACAGAAGTCTGAAAACATTTGCTTATGCATATATTTTTATGTTTGTGCCAGTTGACTTGCCAATTTTTGTTTTTCATGAATTAGTCACTGTTTTCTCACATGCTGTGGGAAGCATTCGGGAGTGACATTGTGCTATTAAGTTGTATTTTTTTAAATACCTTTCCTGTTATACCAATTATGGATGAATACAGAAGATCTTTTTTTTTGCATGGCATTGAGCAGCGTGTTATTTCATATTCGTCATTGTTCAAAATGCAAAGTTTTCCCTTGCATAACGTGGGGTACATTTAGTATGGAGCTCTCTAATGCTTTCCAAAAATACTGAAACACTGCAGGCATAAACCACTCTCAGAGAAACAAAGTTGACATCATTTCCTATTCCATCAGAAATGTACCTTGGGCAACTTGTACACACAAACAACATTTAAGAAACATTAATTTCACAAGCTATAATTTCAATCTTTTAAAAATCATTTCCATATACATTTGCTTAGATGAATTGCAACAGTTGCTAGTTAGAAAAAGCTACAAGGCAAACTATAAAACCATGAAATAAATAGTGCTAATAGCTGTAAAAAGAGGCTCCAGCTGGATAAATGACCTGATCAGATAATGAAATTTGTCATTAATATAGTATAAATGCATAAGCATTTTGTTTTACTTTCCACGTGTTATTAAACAGTGCAGATGTTTTAACTAACAAAAGAGACAACACACAGCTATTGAACAAAATTATATTACTCTGTAATGGCTAATTAGACTGAAGAAGATAATAGCTGTTGACAAAGACAATTTTTTTCCTGTTAGTAACCAATATGCAGAACTCATATAACAGCAACAAAAAAAAAAGATTTTCAGTAAGTTTTTTAGCTCTTGTTACTGCCCAAGACACAGTGAAAGGTGTTGGGTTTTAATTGCGCAACTCTGTCATAGGATGACTTTATTTTTAGTAGTTTATTCACATTACTGCCACTGAAAATAAATGCAGCACCCTGCAGAGCTTTCATAATTCAAAGACAACAATGATTTTTTTTGAAAGTTTTATTCCAAAGTCTGCTTTGGCTTATATCTTATTAACAGAGACATTTAATCTAATGAGAAATGAATCATCATATTACTCTTCTCATCTAAATCAAGTAGCAGTTATTACCACAGTAACACCAATCATTTTTCCATTCACATCGCCAAATTAAATATCTCAGCTTGACCTTTGAAAATAATTTGACTTTTCTGATACCTAACTTGCTCCATCTTCACTCTTTACTGCTGATCTCTCCTTGTGTTCACTTCCACACAGTCGCTGACTCCAGCACAGTGTTTCAATTACAGAGCATTATTATTTCTCAAATTTATTGTATAATCTTAATTATCCTTTAATGCTCGCATTCTGGTAATTTCAGTTTGTACTGTGCCATTATCTGAGTGCAAATTATATAACTTTGAGGTAGGTGACTTTGGGCTAAAAGGTGCTATACAGATTAACATTTGGTCTGCATTCTAATCATGCAATGACAAGCTGTGTTTCAGTTTCACAGCAATGCTTGGAGGTGTTAATTGTCTTTATATCTGTGTTATTTGGACCTAACTCTAAATTACATTATAATTACATTATGTTATTTTATGTTTGAATGAGATTTTCTATAACTAGGTACAATAATTATTTGTGAACTATGTGATTAACTGAGCACTGTGGGATAATTTGTATATAATACTGTTAAGTGTTAGGGGTGTAACGTAGGCTACAGGAGGAGGACTGCTGGGAACTGGAAGAGAGGGAGCATGGCCAGTGCAGGATGTTCTTTGGGCTATAAGACTGTGTTTGTAAAATAAAGGTTATCAGGTTCTCAGAGCAGAGTGTCAAACTCACTTGTATAATATGACATGGTGTCAGAAGGGATCTGGCTGTGGTGAACAAGTCTCCCGCACTAAAACCATCCAAATCCCAAATTACTTTCTCCGTTTTCTATATATGTAAGCAAACATCACACAATAACTTAGGAACACAATGAAATGACAAAGAGCTCAAATGGGAGGTGAGATAGGAAGATGCCTAGGACGAGGAAGAAAACAAAACATGTCAAGTGAGATAAGGAGTAACTGTGTTTGACAATGTCATCAACTGTGGCATGAGCACGTTGAGAAGCTGGGTAGCAAGTCCAGCCCAATTTGAACTTTACCTAGAATCACTGCAGTAAGAAAGCTAAAGTATCTTTGTATCATGATATGAAGGATAAATTAGCTTGCTATCATGATAAACTGGAGAATAACTGGATAATGTCACAATGTTCTGTTTTCTTCTGCCCTGTTTTCCTCTAAGATTTCTGTACCATATGGTATGCTAGACCACATAGGCGAGATGCATTTTTTGTGGTTGTTGTTTGATGTTTGTATGATAATGAGAAAAGAATTTACTAAAACAATTTCATTTTTCATCTCTTACTACTTTACATATCTGTGATGGATTGGCACCTTGTGCTCAATGGTTGCTGGGATGACTTGACCCTGCCCCTGCCCTTGGAAACCAGGTTATGAAAATTAATAAATGGTTTACTGCATATATGGAATGATATGTATATTGTATGTTATTCTGTTGTGGAACTAACTATGGTATCCCTTTATTTCCTAAAGAATATTCCTCTTTAATGCAATAATTTTGTTTTTTTCAATGCAGTGTCTAATTAGTGCTCACTGTTTTAGTTGTGTGTGTTTGTGTGTGATTTGGACTGAATTATTTAGTTTTGAAGACTGTGTGTAGATTGTTTCCTCATAAAGTAAGTTTTTCCATGTACTGTATGTTTAAAGTGGCATATGATATTGGGCTTCACCATACATTGGAAGGTTCTATTCAATAAGGGCGTGCACAAAAAGGCGAGCTTCAAAAGGGCGACCTCAATTGGGCGCAGCAAATAAAGGCAAACGCAACTATGTGCAATGCCACGTAGATATTTTATTATTATCTTTCTATTAGATAGATAGATAGATAGATAGATAGATAGATAGATAGATAGATAGATAGATAGATAGATAGATAGATAGATAGATAGATAGATAGATAGATAGATAGATAGATAGATAGATAGATAGATAGATAGATACTTTATTAACCCCAATGGGAAATTCACAAATATTATTATCTAAATTATCTACGAACACCTTTATTCGTCGCGCTCAATTGAGGTCGCTCTTTTGAAGCTCGCCTTTCTGTGCGCGCCCTTATTGAAGGATACCACATTGGAATAGTCATTTGTACCAGCACATTTAAATTAGCAGATAAGATCATATATAACATTTTATCTTTATATTTTGTTTTTTGATAACAGTTTACATGTAAGAAGTCTTAGGTTTAGACAAAGCTGTGCAATGATCTGCCTGCTAATGTAAGAGATGCCCCTTCAGTGTCAGCTTTTAAATTCCAGCTGAACTAGTCTTAACGTACCCTGACTATGGTTGCTGATTAGCTGTGCACACTTTATTTCTGTTTGTTAGTCATTTGTACAGAACTATAGGTAATACAATATTTATAAACTGTTACTATCCCTATTCTATTCTCAGTATCTAGATGTGCACTTGGTGCCACTGCTCTACTGCCAAGATGCTCTCCTGCGTATGGAAAAGTCATCTCAGATAAAACAGCGTTAGAATTATCGGCTGGAAAAATGATCTCATCAGATTGGAGGGCCAGCACAGTCTCCACTATAATTGCCTGAGGTCTCCAGGACTGTAACTGTGTTTGACTTTGTCTTTTATTTTTTTAATTTCTACCATTGTCATCTGGCCATACTTCCTCAACAGATATTGTTTGTCCATTTACATTTAATCAGATTCTACCTTATTTTTTATATATTTTTAAAAAATCTGAATTTATTTGTGCACCAGTTCTTTATTTAGTAATTAGTATAATCTATACTTGTATTTTAACCGGGAATTGTTCACAGCACTCATGTCAATCAGTGAAGTGCACTATTCAAAAAAAAAAAAAAAACTTATATTCTATTGTAGTGTGTACTTAGGACTTCTAATATGCTTAACTAATTTGAGACTTTAAAAATACTTATTGGCATAAGGTATGTCACTAGAATTTACCATTTACCTGTGTGCTGATTGGAGTAAATTAAAATATATTTAAATGTTGTGTAAATAAGTGGTAAAAGGAACTGTCCTCTAAAGACTAATCAGTCTTGCTGTGAAGAGCCCAGCCGCTCACATTGCAAGGCTCCACAAACTGATGTAATAAAAGGACATTCATTTTGAATTGTAATTGAAATGACGACTCAAAACTCTTCTTTATTTACTGAGTATTTTCTGCAACAGTCACCATGCTATTTGCATTTGAAAAATTCCACAAAGCTTGCATAAGGAGTACACTAAAACATTGTGAAACGTATCTTATAATCCCAGGATCATAATGGTTCAATAGACTAGATTGTAAATTGTACCCCATTCATTAAAAATATGAAGTCCAGACATCCTTCTATTGTCATTAAACCTAAAGGCGTTAAAAAGATTCATTGATTGCGTGTATGCATTCTGCTGTTTGGTCCAAATCTCCCATTACTATAACATCCCCATATAACTATTTTGTTTCTAAGAATTGTAAAGATGTTTATTGTCACTACCCTCCACAGTCGCTTTTGGATATGGCTCATCTCCCAATTGAAATTGCCTTGAGTTTAAATTCTCGCTTATTTGTATAAGCACTTTTGTAGCTTACCAAGCTTCCCTCTGTTTTCTAAATAAAGTATCCAATTAGATTAAATGTATTCTGTATTTAGAATTCAGTTATGTTCGTATTAATATTTATGTAGACATATCCACAACTCTGTTTTTTTAATATTTATAGCATTAAGACAAGCAATGTATTTTTACTTCTGTCTCTATCTTTCCTTATGTAAGACTATAGTTGTAAAAGACAGCATATAGCTGTTGTTACTGGGGAAGCTGTGACATGTCATTCATATCCTTGTTCAAATGATGGACTGGATGTGGGAAAAAATGTCATTATTAAGGTTGTGAGATGGCAAAGCAATATAAATTCAAGGCTGCACTGTCTATAAGGATTGCTGCTGTTTTTGCCCATTTATATACAAGTTAGCTCAGGTTATTTGGGCATGCTTATAGGTTTCTGGTTTCTTCAGAAGCAAAAACAGAAGACAAAATAAGTAGATTCATAACATGGACCTGAGATCACCAGACTTTGCAGACTGACAGTGTTCACCATGTGTATTCTTTCTTATTTTATTGTTGTAAGCCATCTTCAATTTTAAAAATAAAATACTGAAACAAATTAAATGTACTGCACTCATCTCGAGTATAAACTATTAAAACCCAATATGATCCAAGTCGGACTATTTAAAGAATTTTGTAAATTTGCATATATGTTTTGGATGACACTGATCAAAGACATGCTCAAATTAAACTACCTCAATCCTTTAAAAGAAATGGCGATCTGGGCTTTAGCTGTTAGGCCAGATGATTTGAAATTGCAGTGCAGTGCAGTGTTACCAATCGTATTGCATGCCGAAAGGTGCTGTATTATTGTTGTTTGGTAGTTCCTCTGGTGTTGTGCAGTCTAACTTTGACAAACGTAAAAGAGAAATGGTCTGCCTTCAGACAGAAGCAGTTTATTTCACACTTCTGATAGTGTATTAATACCCAGTGAGAGCTTGGAAGTTTTTGCTCTGGAGATTTCCAGACTAGAGTATAAATAATTTAGCAGTTTTATGACAGGTTTATAATGCTGTGCAAAAAAAGTCTTAGGCTACCCACGAAAAGAATTTCTAAAACTAAGCAGAAAGTTGTTATTTTCCTTTAAAAACACTATATTAGAATAAGTACAAATAAATACTGATACAGAAAATGGAACATTAATGTCTTCAAGTTTTTGTTAATGAAGTTTGTAACAAATCAGCATTTAATGTAGGCTCCATTGGGATGCCTAACAGAACTAATTTACAATTTGTCTTTTCAAGCAGTTCTGTGATAAATTTTTACAGACTTATTACAGGATTTGAACATAACTCTGACTGCTTCTCATATTTGTCCCTGTCTCAGTGATCCCACACATCTTTATTTGTGTTCAGTTTGGAGCTCTGAAGTGGCCAGTCAAACACTGCTAATGTTCCACATACGGACCTCTGCTCTACTTCGCTAGTGTGTTTGTGTTTATTATCATGCTAACAGATGAAGTTTTTTCCAAGATATTGCTTTCTTCTTGGTACAGTATGATGAATATGTTTATATATGTTAACAGTGTTCATTCCATTAAAATGCAGCGAGACCATGGCAGCACTGCCATTATGCTCCTAATTCATTAAATGTGTCTTGCATAATTTGTAGTTTCATCATTTAACTGTGTTGGATGGTCTGCAGAAAATAGTAAAAACTGGATTCTGCCCACCTCTCAAGAGAAGTTCATCCATACACTACAAGGCTCATAGTTTCACACCTACACATGTAACTACCTCATTAATAAGTCCTCCAAATATCATGACTTCCCCTTTTCTGAGCATGGGCACATGAGTGATCTGAGTGAGTTCCTTGGCCTTACCAACAAATATGAGTGTGTGTTTGTCAAACAAAATGTCCACAAGGTGCTCAACATCGATGCATACCCATAACTATAGCACTGATTCCTCTGAACAGTGTATGGTCTCCTATCATCTCATCTTCTTTGCCACTTTTCCTGGTGAGGATCATGGTGGCAGGTCAGTCATTGTTCCCAGCTACAGATTTTAGCTCTTCCTGGGGAATTCTCAGGTGTTCCCAAGCCAGCTGAGACATATAATCCTTCCAGTGTGTCCTGGGTATGTCACAGGGTCTCTGCCATGTGGCACAAGGCTAGATCAGCTCTAAGGGGGTAGCTGCCTGGGGTAATCCTTAAGACATGCACCAACTGGCTTCACTCTGTCTGTTGAAGCAATGACTATACTCTGAGGCTCTCATGAATCTGAGCTTCTCATTCTGTCACAGACTGTCAGCCCAGCCACCCTGTGAAGAAACCTAATTTCTGCTGATTGTACTCATGATCTCATTCTTTTGGTCCACAGGCAAGGACAAGGATGTAAATTGAACGGTAAACTGAGAATTTTAACTTTAGACTCAGCGCCCACTTCACCACCACAGCCTGACTGCCACCCCTCCAATCTGCTTGTTGACCTCATGTTTTTGCATCACTTGTAAACAAACTCCTGAGATACTTGAACTCCTCTACTAAGGGCATTTGCTCCCCCATCACCTAGAGAGGACAATCCACTCTTTTCCGAGAGACAATCATGACCTCATAATTGGAGAGTTGATCTTCATCCTAGCCTCTTTACACTCTGCAGGGGATTGCTTGAGTGCATAGCAAATGTCTCAGCCTTATAATGTACTTAAAAGTCTTTGGGCTTCAGTGCCATTCTTCAAGACTTTTAGGGGGCACACTCTTGCTATTCTCTACTAATATGGAGGTCAGCTATGTTCTTAGCTAATCCAGCAACCATGAGATACTAAATTAGCTGGCACCTTAAATTACCAGAAAACTTTCTGTGGAGAATTCATGTATCAAGTAAGACTAGATTAACATTTATTTTAAAATATTTTTTAGGGTGATACTATTTTGCTTTTGCTTTTAAGGAATTAAAAACAAATATAAAGAAACAACATTTCACCCATTGCACCTTTATCTATGACTATTTAACACTCCAATTTAGTTTAAGCTTTGCCCCGCTAGGTCTTTGCCCACTTCATTGTCTCTACATGATTTATTTTTTCCACAGTCATTTTCTGCTAGTTCAAGCTCTCCAGTTTTATTTGAGTGTTTTGTTGACTACAAATTAACTTATTTACTTAATGTCTTTTTTAATATCTTTTATCGTTTTTCTACTTTACAGTCTTATCTTTGAGTGCTCTTACTACTGTGAATTTAAATGAAAGTTGTCAGAAAGTGCTATGTCATATTATAGAATTGTTAGCAGAGTACCCACCACTATCCACAGATTCAAACATTTACACTGTGCAGATGAAAAAACAAAGAGAAAAAAAAACTCTAAAGGGAAAACAGGTTTAAAAAAAGCATGGCACTGTTCCATAAAGAAAAGCAAAGTGAAATTGTTCAAGTGAATGTTCCAAATAAAAGGAAAAGTTGTATGCACCATCAAAAGCATGCTTCCCGCAGAACACACCAACAATCAAAATAATGTCAGCCTGTAGCCCATGGTCTGTAACTTATTCTGGCCCTAGAAGTGTGGCCTCGCATGCAGTGTTCTAGTTGGTTCTATAAACCCAATCAGATTATGTATCTTTGGTAGATAAAGAGAAGATAAGAGGGCTCAGCAGAAAGCAGATCATGTCAAGAAGAGAAGGGTTGTTTGCGTGAAGTCCAAAAAAAGGACGAAATGCCAGAGACATGAGGAGAACAGAGGATGCATTTGAGAGAAAGCAGAGTAGTGCCAAAAATACTGAAAACATAGCATAAGGATATAGTAGAAGAAAACAGCCAGGAAAGGAAGACCTAGAGACAACTCTTGACAGGCAATGTCCATAGACCTATAGTGGCAGGAGAAATGAATGATGCTAGCTGTATTCTAGGTTGCCCGTGCCAGCACCACATCTTCTTCTTCTTTCGGCTTCTCCCATTAGGGGCTGCCACAGCGGATCATCTTCTTCCATATTTTTCTGTCCTCTGAATCTTGTTCTGTTACACCCATCACCTGCATGTCCTCTCTCACCACATCCATAAACCTTCTCTGAGGCCTTCCTCTTTTCCTCTTCCCTGGCAGCTCTATCCTTAGCATCCTTCTCCCAATATACCCAGCATCTCTCGGTGTAACAGAGTAAGATGCAGAGGACAGAAAGATATGGAAGAAGATGATCCGCTGTGGTGACCCCTAATGGAAGTAGCTGAAAGAAGAAGAAGATTATGTCTTAGTGAGTAGATCATTTAAATACGCATATACATTTTTTGTTCAATGCAAAACCTTTACTTGTAATTTTGTTGGTTGCAGTAGCAGTTTTTTTTTCCCAATTACTTGGCTCTTTTTCAATAAGGTGCTTCATTAATGGTGTGTATAATGCTAATTGTGATTGACTGGAGCAACAGTGTATCTTATTGTAACAATGGCAGCAGAATATGATGTGGGGTGCTCAATTGCAGTGCGCTGAAAACCAAGGGAGCTGTTAAATATGTACCTTATTTGATTTTCTTTTGCCAGGTTGTAACAAGACTGTCTTTTGAGCTCATTATGCATGCTAGCATCTTCATCTTTATGACTGACCAAATTCAGTAAACCCTGTCTTCAATGAACTAAAATGGGTAGTTTTTTATGTGAAATTTTAGTAAAACTAACAGGTTATTATTGGGGGAAGTTATAAAACAATAAAACACAATGTATTGCAAAGTTGAAATATACAACTATTAGTGAGGTCCATGACACACTGTAGATCTGAAGCAAGAGAATGATACTTCTGAGCCAAGCTCATTCATTTCTCTGGCTCCTGGAATGCTTCCATCTGTTCATTCATGTATTTCCTCAACCCGCTAACAAAACAAGAACTTAGGAAAAATTGACAGAGCACTTTGATTTTTGGTCAATAGAATAGAAAGAAAAAAACATTTTAATGTTCTCAATCAATCTAAAGGGTAATTGTGCAGAGTTATATGCCATTTACAAAAGTGCCTGTTGCCTGTGCAGGCATTAATTGTTGAATGCTAGAGCAAAATGTAGACTGAACAAATTGTGTTTTTGTTTTCACAAAGCTTTTTTTACCAGTTTTAAATACATATAACTAAACGATTCTCGGACGAAAAAGACAAGATCTGGATTTGAACCTCTCACCATACAGTGGTGTGAAAAACTATTTGCCCCCTTCCTGATTTCTTATTCTTTTGCATGTTTGTCACACAAAATGTTTCTGATCATCAAACACATTTAACCATTAGTCAAATATAACACAAGTAAACACAAAATGCAGTTTTTAAATGATGGTTTTTATTATTTAGGGAGAAAAAAAATCCAAACCTACATGGCCCTGTGTGAAAAAGTAATTGCCCCCTTGTTAAAAAATAACCTAACTGTGGTGTGTCACACCTGAGTTCAATTTCCGTAGCCACCCCCAGGCCTGATTACTGCCACTCCTGTTTCAATCAAGAAATCACTTAAATAGGAGCTGCCTGACACAGAGAAGTAGACCAAAAGCACCTCAAAAGCTAGACATCATGCCAAGATCCAAAGAAATTCAGGAACAAATGAGAACAGAAGTAATTGAGATCTATCAGTCTGGTAAAGGTTATAAAGCCATTTCTAAAGCTTTGGGACTCCAGCGAACCACAGTGAGAGCCATTATCCACAAATGGCAAAAACATGGAACAGTGGTGAACCTTCCCAGGAGTGGCCGGCCGACCAAAATTACCCCAAGAGCGCAGAGACGACTCATCCGAGAGGTCACAAAAGACCCCAGGACAACGTCTAAAGAACTGCAGGCCTCACTTGCCTCAATTAAGGTCAGTGTTCACGACTCCACCATAAGAAAGAGACTGGGCAAAAACGGCCTGCATGGCAGATTTCCAAGACGCAAACCACTGTTAAGCAAAAAGAACATTAGGGCTCGTCTCAATTTTGCTAAGAAACATCTCAATGATTGCCAAGACTTTTGGGAAAATACCTTGTGGACTGATGAGACAAAAGTTGAACTTTTTGGAAGGCAAATGTCCCGTTACATCTGGCGTAAAAGGAACACAGCATTTCAGAAAAAGAACATCATACCAACAGTAAAATATGGTGGTGGTAGTGTGATGATCTGGGGTTGTTTTGCTGCTTCAGGACCTGGAAGGCTTGCTGTGATAGATGGAACCATGAATTCTACTGTCTACCAAAAAATCCTGAAGGAGAATGTCCGGCCATCTGTTCGTCAACTCAAGCTGAAGCGATCTTGGGTACTGCAACAGGACAATGACTCAAAACACACCAGCAAATCCACCTCTGAATGGCTGAAGAAAAACAAAATGAAGACTTTGGAGTGGCCTAGTCAAAGTCCTGACCTGAATCCAATTGAGATGCTATGGCATGACCTTAAAAAGGCGGTTCATGCTAGAAAACCCTCAAATAAAGCTGAATTACAACAATTTTGCAAAGATGAGTGGGCCAAAATTCCTCCAGAGCGCTGTAAAAGACTCATTGCAAGTTATCGCAAACGCTTGATTGCAGTTATTGCTGCTAAGGGTGGCCCAACCAGTTATTAGGTTCAGGGGGCAATTACTTTTTCACACAGGGCCATGTAGGTTTGGATTTTTTTTTCTCTCTAAATAATAAAAACCACCATTTACAAACTGCATTTTGTGTTTACTTGTGTTATATTTGACTAATGGTTAAATGTGTTTGATGATCAGAAACATTTTGTGTGACAAACATGCAAAAGAATAAGAAATCAGGAAGGGGGCAAATAGTTTTTCACACCACTGTATGATTATAAACATTTTTATAATTCATCAGTAACAACCTAGTTGAAAATATCTGTGAGACTATTCTTATTATGACACAACATTTTTAAAATATGCTATATGTAATTTATCTGTAATTTGCATTTGCCTATTACAAGGGTGATGATCCTGTGGCTCTTGACTCCATAGGCTATCAGTGTTATCACTTTTTTCTTGGTTATCAGCAGAGAATGTAAGTGGAGCGGATCAGGAGCGGAAGGATTTTGGACCAAATGCAAGTCCAAATGCATTTGAATATTTGACAATATTACCAATAAAGTTGCCAATATTTGTAATATAAAGTAATTTTGTCATCATGAGACAGATAGAAAGGTAATGTGTATACTTGCGCATACGCAGACGTTTGTTAGCCAAGCTAGCTTGACTGAATCACTACGGCAGAGTCAGAAAAATGTAAAGCTAAGCGCAAATATAAAGCAGAGACACTGGATATCCTTACCTGAATGGCAGGAATTGTATTTTTTTGTGGAACAAAATGGGAAATGCTTCTGTTTGTTATGCCAGACTTCACTTTCACATTTTAAAGATTCAACCCTGGAACGCCATTTCACCTCATTCCATGCTAACGTTTCCCAAAGGCTCTGAACTTTTCAAGCACAAAATCGGCATGTTTAAATGTTAGTCAGAGAAGCAGACTCAGTTTTTTTGAAAATTTATGGAGCATTCGGAGACGGATACGTTGGTATCATATCAAGTGGCATTGAACATTGCTTGTCCTGGGAAACCATACAGCGAAGGGGAATTTGTGAAGACATGCCTCAAAGACATTGTTGCTATCCTTTCTCCTGAAAATGACAACTTGAAGCGTTCTGTGTCAGACCTGCAGCTATCACGGTACACCATTGAAACAAGAATTTTTGATATCAATGCCTTAATTGAAACACAGTTACATATTGATCTTGTGAAATACATGTATTTTAGCATTGCTCTGGATGAGTCCTGCGACTTTCAAGATAAGCCACAGTTGGCAATATTTGTATGTTTTGAGTCAGAAGACTTGTACCATCAAGGAAGAGTTGATTGATATTGTGTTGTAGTCAAGAAGGCAAATTTACAGTTATCAAAACTAACAGCAATAGCTACAGACAGTGCACCAGCTATGTTGGGTTCTGCAAATGGACTTTGAGACTGTATAAAGTTGATGATCGATTCCCAGTTTCTGCACATTTCACTGCATCATCCATGAAGAGCACATGGTGTCTAAAAAGCTGAACTTGGACCACGTTATAAAACCTGTGCTAGAAATTGTGAATTTTATTTAGACTCATGCGCTCCATCACAGACAATTCAAAAACCTGATAGCTGAACTTGTTGAAGACTTTCCCAGTGATCTGCTTCTCCGCTGCACTGTGAAATGGCTTTCAAGAGGTAACATGATTTCCCTTTTTTTTTTTGAACTTTTGAACCCAGTAAAGCTGTTACTGGCAGAGAAAAATAAGGATTACCTTGAGCTAGACCATCCCATGTAGGATTTCAAATTTCTGTTTGACATGCTGCATCATCTGAATAAACTGTAGGTCCTTGAAGGGAAGTTAAAAATGCTGTCTGACCTGGTGCAATGTGTTTTTGCATTTCTCAACAAACTCAAACTATTCCAAACCTACCTTCAAAAGAGAGAGCTCACACATTTTCCCACCTTGTTAAAGGCAAAGTGGAGGAGCAGTTGAAGCCTCAATAGGGAGAATTGCATGGTATGCACACTAGTTCAGATTCTGCAACCTGTAGCAAAAACAGCCACAGATCACATTCCTCATCAACCCTTTCACTGCTGAATCACAGCTGAAGCCCCTTTAGTTGCAGATGAAGCAGCATCCCGGTTGGAGATGATTGAACTTTCTGAAGATGACTCACTTAAATGTGTCTTGAGAGAAGGAACCACAGAGTCTTGGAAAATTGTGCCCACAGATAGATATTCCAATGACAAGCAAGATACACTAAAGCTAATGTCATTGTTTAGGTCAACTTACAGTACATCTGTGAATCCATTTTTTATAAACTAAAACAATTAAAATAAAAACACTGCTCTGTTCTTACTGACACACATGTGAAAAAGTTACTTCGAGTGGCCACAACTGAGTACATGCCAGACCTGAGAAAGATTGTGGAAAACAAAGACTTCCAGGTATCTCAACGGTCAACAGAGGTAAGAAAAGACCTATGAAGACTGTTAGGCTATGCAGTGCTTTTAGGCATGTGTTGCTACATCCATTGGTTGAGCGTCTTTTTGCAATAGCATGGCTTTTTTCTTTGGTTCTTAATGCTGGACTGGATGGCCACCCCTGGCATATTATATCTATCTATATATCCTTCTGACAATATTTAGATCTTCCTGTTTACGTCTTTTAGATGTTTGTCCCACATATACTGCTGGGCATACATTGCATTAGATGCTGTAAATTGCGTTTCTTATCTCTGTGGTCAACGTTTTGCTTTAGTCATCGAAACAGACGGTCTACTTTGTGCGCTATCTTGATCCCAGATGTGGGCAGAATGCAACACTTATACAGTAACATTGCAATGCCATCAGAAGCAAGGACCCACGGTCTCTGATTTACTCACATACAAGTTCCACTGGACACAAGTTTAACTGGAACACTGTAAAAGTAAAATTCAGGGCCAATACTAAGTGTGCCAGAGAGCTGGCTGAATCATGGCTCTCTAATGAAAATGCCATTAACAGACAGTTGGATTGAACCCAGAATATGTAGGTTTAAAAAGAAGAACATCCAAATAATAAAAAAGTCTTTATGACCAACACCTTCTGAACCCCACCTTATTAATCGACCCACCCTTACAACCCCCCCATCCACCCCCAGCCTTCACCTGCAATATATTGCCTTTGCTTCCTGTATGTCTAATCATTTTCCTCTAATGTTGACACCAGGTAGTTTGTCGAAAGCTTAGGAATAAAGAACTATTTTAAGATATCCATTTTCTCCCTTTGTGGATCTCTAGCTACAAATATGCAAACTGTATCAAAGACCTTTGCTTCCATATACATACACAAACACACACTCACATACTAATAAGAACAGACAAACACAGGTAAAGCATTTGGGATTTTACAAAAAAGAATGTGAGTTTCCAAATGGGACTCTAACAAATGGGAGTCTCCAACCAGAATGAGTAAAGATGGCGATGGTGCCAGTTTTGAGGTTGTTGAGGCAGAAGGGGTGGGTTCATTGGCCCAGGATTCTACAGATCAGCAGAGAGAAGAAGAGTAGGGCTTTCAGAAAGCTCACAGTCTCTGTTCATGTAACAGTACTAACTTGATCTAAGAAGATATATTTGTATGCATAAAATGTCTATATTTCATGCAACAATTGAATAATTAAATATCTACTTTACATTTTAGCAAGCAGATTCCCTGGCCAAGTACATGTGTGAACAAAGCTAGGTCACAGATCCAGGGAAAGTCAATTTGTTACTTTTCCAGTTTGAGATCTAAGTATAATTCCCTGGAATTTTCTGGGCTGGCATGACGTGGGCACAAGAACACAAAGAACCCCCCAGGTGTTTTCATTTTGATATACTGACAACCATGTAAGTGAAGGAGGCTTAAGAGATTTGTTGACTCATTTTGTAGAAGTTACATTCAGTGAAATGTTTGAATAATGACCATTAATTATTGGAAAGTGTTTGAAAAAAAATTGTAACCCACATTCTTCCAAGTCAAGGAAAAAATATTATACCCCAATGATGACCAAATGCAGCCACACAGTGCCTCCTTCACAGATGGATTTTCACAAGAAAATGAGTGTTTGGCTCTGCCACCTGTAAAACTACAGCTGAAGCTTCAGGGAGCTTTGCAGAAAGGGTTAAAATGCAAATAATTAAATATGATGACTGAAAGCAGAAGTCAATCATTGCTGTAAAGTGAAATAGATTGTCATTTAAAAAAAAAAGAATGCGTGCTTAAGATATATTCCTTCTGTTCTGGGATGGAACTTTCATGTGTTACAGTGATCACCCAGACAAATCATCTGGGACACCCTAGTATATGTAAATGAGTGAATCCCAGTAAAGTGGTTAAGCTAACATTTTGGTTGAATGAGTGAAAGAGACAACTACATTTAAATCCAAATGTACAGTATATAGTACAACTGACATGCAAAAGTCATAAAAAGTCCAATCCAAATGCAATAAAAAAATTAAAACTCACAAGTTTAAGCTGGGAGCATACAGTACCTTTTATAGTTGCTCTATTCATGGTGTACATGTTGACTGATTTATCTGTGTAACCATTTTCTATTACAACCCTTGGAGTGATACTTTATATATTGTTTTTAATATCTTCTGCATCATTTTTCATATTTTATGTAATATTTCTGGACTTCTAGTCATCACTTGTTTTAATTATTTAAGCATTTAATATATGCAACTTGGAGGCTAATGATGAGTACTTCTTCCTGTTTTATTTTTAACTACTTCTAGAATGAAAACAGCCAAATGTGCTGCCAGGCTAACTACAGATGGTGATAGTGATGTGCCATCATGGAATATATACACACAAGAAGAAATTATTAGCCTCAAATCCTCCCACCTCTACTCTCCAACTTGCAGAAGTTTATCATTTAAATTTTTAAAGTTAGGTGTAGGTTGAGTAAAAGGTGTTTTGATTGTTGTTCGGTTTTGGTTGGAAATGCACAAAGCAGCAGAGATTGGGCTATTTAGTCCTTGCTGTGTTCTCAGTATTTTGTGGGGTTTTTCAATTCTCCTTCCTCTGTTTTTCAGAAACCTGGCTAATAGAGACAAGCACCGATTCATCCTAAGATCAGGAAAAGTCTTAATCATATGATGATGAACTGAACTCCAGGAAAATTAAAGATGAAGAAGTATTTCTCAAAAGGAAAAATTATATCCCATGTCATATTACAATAAATATCTTTTCTAATGCTTTACTTTTTAGCACATTTTGTACCTGTGCTGAGAATTAGACTGTTATTTGGACAGTAGTGTGTTATCATGTGGTAGGTACATCAGGAGCATTTAAGCCCCCTTAGTCAGAATGCATGAAGGTTAATTGGCTATTGTAAAATTGACTCTGCCTGGGTGTGTGTATAAGTATGCAATGTCATCATACCGCCATTATCAGTTTAATCATTTTTTAAAAGCAAAATCTATTTGCAGTGACACTAATACTGATTTCATCTTATTATATACGATATAATGTGATCTTAACAAAAGAAATCTATTTTGCTGGTTTCCTTGGGAAACTTGAAAACCTCATCGTGGTGCATTGAATAGCCAGATTATGTAAGGCTCTGTTATTTGTGGCTTCTGTACCATCTACTGTATATTTCCTGGGAGGAAAGACTCCAACTCTTAGCATTTAAACTACAAATCAGAGCTGCATGACCAGGAAATCAGAGTGAAGTGACTAGGGAGTAGGCAGACATTACTAATCAGATAGTGTGAAAAAGGCCAGAAAATAAAAGAAATTGTCTCCCACCTTGCAAAGCCAGGGAGACTGTTCACAGTGCTTTATACTGGGTGATGTTTTTGTGAGCCGAAGTGAAGATACAGTCTATAAGCAAAAAGGGCAAAAGAAGCATTATTATTATAATACAAAATTATAACAAGAAAGATCATTCTAATAACAGGCAAAACCTGAAACATAATGTGCAGAATGGCTCAGCAGCTTATTACACCACACACTTTCTCTTCAAGAAAAATTCATACTAAAAAAGGTTGTCAGTCATTTTAATGATTTAAATATAGTTATGGCATCCATTTTGTCTGCTAATTACTGCAGAAGAAAGATGCTTGTATGAAATGTTTGTTTTTCTTAAGGATACGGGCTACATTAGAACAGCAGCATGATACACAATTTATTTATTTGGCAGAAGAATTAAAGTAGTAATTTCGCTTCTTAATGTTATAGCAGTTTGTCTTATTCAGTTAGTTTTTCTTTTATTTTGACTATTTTGGAACAAGCAGATTTTAGTTTTATTTTGCTCATTATTGCTTTATTGAAACAATTAAAAATGCATTAAGTGTCTGCCTTTCATAGCAGCAGCATTTGCACAATTGTGTTTTTATTCCAGCACTGAAAACGCACATCCCTAATTATCATTGCAGAAAACCCACAGTAGGGCTTCTGAGCTGCTACTTACTTGATTTGCACAGTCAGAAATGAAGGTATAAAGCCTTCCCACAATCACTGAAATGTATCAGCCTGAATTGCAAGAACATTTCTTTTTTCCAGCTTGCTTTGTATTGAGTTGCATGGGTACTACAGTGATACAGTGAGGCAACAAAAGAAATCTGAAAAGAAGAATCCATGACAAATATATTGCTCGTCCTCTGATAGGAAATAAAACAAAAATCCCGCCTGACTACAAAATGCTAGAGTCTGTCCACTGTCATATTTCTATTACTAAATAGGATACTCTAGTCCCGGAAGTGATGTAGGTGGTACATTTCATTTTGAATGTAAGGTTATAAAACAAAAATTGCAGTGTAAGCCCAGAAAAGGTCATTCCTCACCTCAAGACAATTTAGTATACGACAGCCTGATAATTTCTGAGATCATTAATGGAAACCTCTGCACGACCCAAGTGCGGCAAGAGCAGGCAAATGATGGCTTTCAGTGGTTTCACTGTCCACGCAATTCTTTTTGTCTCTCTCTGTGCCTCGGGTGAAAGAAGAACTTTATAGCTGTTAAAGTGCATCCGAAAAAGATTTCCACAGTAAGGGCAAAGCTTCCATTTTGCTGGTTTAAGTGCATTAATTCCCAGGGGGCACCATATGGGAAAAAAAAATGACACATGGCTGAATTGTAATTAGATATTTCCTGTGCTTTTAGAATGCCCCTAAAAATCTGTACTACTGTGTAAAATCCTATCCTTTTTTATGGTGCATAATAGTGCAATACGTTAGCAATTGGCAGATGATTTTAGTGTTGACTGATTTCTGAAGACTAATCATACCCCAGCTCTAGTAATACAGAATTAAAGCGAATACACTATCTTAAGTACCTTCCTCAAAATTTACATTCAAAAATCCATTTATCATCTGAATGTCTGTGAGTGCAGCATTTGCTCAGAAAGACTGAATTAAGATGCTTTAAAAAGGGAAATTATTATATACTGAACAAAATACTTATATATTTGTTTGAAAGTGTTGCCTAGACAATAGAACAAAGCAGAACAGGCGCTGAGAGAGAAAGCCACCCATGGCTTTAGATGGCAATTGAATATGAAAATGAGACCTAATGATCCTTGCACTCTGAGTAAACATATGTTTCAAACAGCACTTCATTACACACAGAAGAAAGGAACTGAATAATTCACCATGTGAAATGTTTGCAGCTAGAATACTGGCAACAGTCAAGAAGAAATTAGATAGTCCCCTACTAGTGCGTGCTAATAAGTGACACTCATAAAATGGTTTATGTTATTCTTCTGGAGCTGCACTCATTGCCCTTACTAGGCAACACAAAAGAAACTTTAGAGTTGAATGAATGGCTCCTGTCATGTTATTCCATAGCCTCAACTTAAGAGTTACAACCTTACAAATCCTACTGACCTTTCCATCAGGAAGAAACAGCTGCACAGATAATTGGAGTCTACACGATTCCTTTTCTGTTCCATATCTAGGCATAATTTGCATGTTATTCTCTTATTAAATGCTAATTCAAGTAGAAATAAAATGTTACATGTGCACTATGTACAGTATGTCCAAAAAAAAAAGCACTGGCCAGACATACAGTTCAACAGTTGGCAACTCAGCACTTCTAACCTCTTCTGCAGAAAATTAATTAGATTATGAATACTGTTATAGATTTCAGAATCTAATGCATTCTTTTTTTTTTTTTTTAAGAAAAGGTTTGTAAGAGTCACATACTTGTAAAGTTCTCCATGGAAACAAGTTGTTTCAGCCGCACAGCACTACCTACCTCTGATTTCAGAATAGATGCTTCAGCTTGTGCTAATGAGCCTATGAGTGCTATAAGTGTACACAGAGCAACATGTTAAAGAGATTCTAATTAGATTTTGGTTTCTAACAAAAGGAAGAAAATTGAATAACTTGAAAACCTGCAACAAGTCCATGTTGTTTGCACGTCAAGTTTTAAGTGCATACAGTAGATGCATTTTGATTTTTTTTTGAGGCCAACAAATATAAGGAAAGAACCATATTTTTTTAATGCTTCTGAGTGAAGGTATTATGTGCAAACCGTCTTCTTGTTGCTTCATTATTTATTGCATATCTCATGAATCTGAAAGTTGAAATGTATAAAAGCAAAACATAAGGCATTGAAACTTGAGACCCATATGCTAAACCACACACAATGCCATCGATCCACTTTTAACTGTAATATTGATGACTGGATTGTTTCATTCTGCATGTTAAGTGGAAATTTTCTCTAATAAATTTTAATATTAAGATTGTATGATTGGCTGGTATATTTTATATAAAGTTACAATCTTTAATGACATTTATACAAAATTTTGAAATAAAGCACGTATGCCTCAACACCGGGAGGGACCTTAGTTTGATTCTCATCCCACTTTGTGCCTGTGCAAATTTTCTCTGTAGCAGTAGATTGTTGTACCATGTTAGCCATAGATTGATACAGGAGAAAGTAGGGTGAAATGACACCTTTTATTGGCTAACTAAATAGATTACAAATGCAAGCTTTCGAGGCAGCTAAGACCCCTTCATCAGGCAAGGTGTAACAAAGATGAAGGGGCCTTAGATGCCTCGAAAGCTCGAATTTTCTCTGGACAGTCTGGTTTCTTCCAGCATGTTTTCAATCAATTTAATCAATTTCTTCTTATAGCTCAAATTATATCCCCTAATTACAAAAAAGAAACATTAGAAATACATGCAAATAAACACAATACAATACTGAAAATATAACCCAGCATGTACACAGATATATTCATATGTACAGTAACAGGAGAATGGGCTGGAAACAGGGTGGACTCAATTGGAGACTGACCTTGCATGTGTTTTGTATTTCACAATGATGGTGGGCAACCCCCACAAGGTGGTTTGCCACATGCATGTACAAATAGGAAGACATATATAATGATAATGATAATGAGAGTTGGCAGCCAGTAGAAGTCTGTCTGTGTTCAATGACTGCATGCCCCAGAAATGTATAAAATATTCCAGCACTAATTACTCTGTGGGTGCTGGGCTAACAGAGAGATTATAGCAGATAGGCAGGAGAACAGGCAAGTTCCCACTTACAGTTGTGTGGCAGCATGGAGCTCTCATACAGGATAAGTGTAATTTTGTGTTCTGTTATAGAGAAGAGGCAGCATCTGAGACACAAAATGTGGCTGACCACTTAAATCTTTAAATATGACTTGGGGCTCAGGATTGCCAACTCTGTGGCATGTAGGTATTAATAAATTCTGTTTGGTAAGGAGTGGATAGAACATTTGCAGCCTTACCTATAAACTGCATGTGAAAAGAAGGGGTTCAAAATCTGCTCTATACTTATTCCAACGCATTGACTAGAGCAGGGCTGGGCAATGTCGGTCCTGGAGAGCCACAGTGGCTGCAGGTTTTTGTTCCAACCCAGTTTCTTAATGAGAAGTCAATTATTGCTGATGAAGCACTTACTGCTCAAGTGACATTTTGATGCTTCATTTTAGTGATCTGGCTTGTTAAGGTTCCCCTTCCTTAATTGCTTATTTCAACCTTAAAGAGCTGCATTCACTGTTTTAATGGCTCCTTATTAGCAATAAAATGTAAACGACAAAGCAGTCAGCAGTTCTCCATCCAGTTTGTTTTCATTTACTTCTGTGTGTATTCATCATGCACTGTTTGATTTATTAAAAAACTTAATAGAAAAATGTGACAGACTGAAAATGATACATTTTAGGCTTCAACTCATTTGGATGACATCCATGGAAAGTAAAAAATCTACGATATACAGTAAGAGCCTTACATTGCAGACTAATAAGCCATAAAATGAAATAAGGTCTGGGATTGGCAAGGATTGGTTACTAATTAAGCATTTGGGTTGGAATGAAAACCTGTAGCCACTGTGGCTCTCCAGGACCGACATTGCCCACCCTTGGACTTACAACATTTGCTACTGTGCTTCAAATTAATTGCAGAAAAGCATGACATGTATGATAGTTTAGAGGGTGATAATTGGCCTGGTGATTGTGTGTGAGTGTGACCTGACATCTTACCCAGCGTTCATCTTTGCCTTGTGTCCTGTGCTACCAGGAAACTTTCCAGCTGCCCTATTACCCTGAAATTGAAAAAAATACATGTATTGATATTAATTACATTTGTATTGAAAGGAATACATTCTAAATCAGTGAAGCTGGTGCTTTAAGGAAATTTTCCTTAGGTCACTTTTAGAGCCTAATTCACCCGTGCCCTCAATTCATTGACTCTATGCAATGGCCTTGGAGTTCAGTATTAAAAAAAAAAAGGTTTCTTATTTAATATCTGAGTCACAGCTCTTACATAACATCAAAAGAGAGCTGATATGCTATTTCAGGGTCATAGCTTGCTGACCTAAAAAGAAAAAAAAAAAAAAGATTGGTCCCCGTGGGCAGAAATTAACAAAGGCTGCAACCTCTTGCTAAGAAGAGACCACAACATACATGTTTCACATTATAAAATCTAGGTAATGATAAAAACTCTCAATGTCAGGACATGAACATTCTAAATGCTGCAGTGTACTTTTCAAAGAGCAAAAGCTTATTAAAAAGCTAAAAGATGATTAAGGAGAAGGTAAGGCTGTGACATTTCTCTTCTCATTTTATTACATCAGCTACATAAAAACTAACTGGATAATACATTTCAGTTTGCACAGAATTCATTAAATTTGATTCTGAAATGTACACACTTGGTCTGATGAGCCCTTGCTTTTAGGTAAAGACTTGTCAGGACTACCTGCATTAAGTCATCAAATCTCTTAAAACAGTGTCACACAATAGACAGTTAATAGATTTTTGGTCTTGTTTCCCAAGCTATATATTCTTTGGAATTTATTTCTAGAGAAAGATCACCTTCAAAATATATCTAAATAAAAATCTGGTACCCCTCTCTCAATAATTGTCAACAGTCTTTCTGTCCTTCATGGGTAAAGTCAGTTCTCTTCAGACTGATGGTCAGACTTGACAGTAATCAATCAATATTCATTTCATACAAAGGCTTTCACAGTGGGCTTTCTATACCACACAAGATCCCATAAAAAAGAAACATAATAGAACAAGAGAAACAGCAAGATAAATCACAAGGAAATATTTAGAAGAGTGTGCAAATGTCCTGGTATCTCTCAAAATATAATGTACAGTGCAGTACAGACTGCAGAAGATGATTTACAGTTCGAGTTGGCAAACAGCATAGCAGATTTAGCAGGAATGTGTCTATCCATCTGCCCATTTGCCAACCTGCTTATTCAGTGGACATAGGCAGAAACAAATCTCAGACAGGACACTAGCCATCACATACACCCAGCATCTCTAATACTTTATCAATCTAGAGTTGCCAATTCTTGTGTTTCTTAATTCTTTTGTTTTAGTTTGCTTATTACCAGGTAGAGTGTTTTAATTTAGCAGGTGGGCTGCTAATGGGGCTACCAACTGAGTCCCTAATTAAGGCATTCTCAGGCCCCAATCAAAGATTTGGATGTTGTGATATAGCCACACCAAAAGAACAAAACAGGGGTGAACATGTCTCTAAATAAATAAAAACTTAACCTGGAATTCATTGGACAATATCAGGAACTGGCCTTACCCCAGGCAGCCTGACCTCACACTCAAAAGGCAGGCTTCAAAGCCTGTATCTGTCCAAAATGGAGCACAGGCTTTTAAAAGTTCAAAACTTTCAAGATAGTCAAAAATGTCCTTCAAGGGAGAGGGGAACCATAAACATATGTTTTGAAATGACCAAACAAAACAGAGTTCCTTACAGTTTTCGAATTTAATAAAATAATCAAAAAATGAATAAAAGGCAAAAAGGTATACCCAGGCAAACAAGCCTAATTAGTAATCTAGAGACTAAATCCACAGCTATTTGTAGAAGAAATAATTCACAAAACCTGAAAATTCAAACTGCATTTGCAAATGCTCTAAAATTCACAAACTATAACTCATAATGACACTCTGTGGGATGAGTCTCTGCACCCTTAATTTAAAAACTGAGGGCAGTCACCAATCACTGCCTCTTGGGACCCTACCCACAGAACAAAAGAAATATAGTCAAAATATATAGTAACACATCCACCCATCCATCCATTTTCCACTACTTATTTAAAGCTGGGTTGCTGGGGTAACAGTCTTAACAGTGAGGCCCAAACAGCATTTTCCCCAGCCACACTTGCCAACTCATACTGTAGATCCCAAGTAATTCCCAGGCCATCTCAAAAATATAATCCTCCCAAACAGCCCTGGGTCTTCCCCGAGGTCTCCTCCCAGCTGGTTGTGCCTGTAAAACATCAGCAATGGTCAGCGGCTCAACTCTGAGCATCTCCCAGATGTCTGCTCTTCTCACTTTATCTCTAAGGAAGAGCACAACCACCCTGTGGAGAAAGCTCAATTCAGCTCAATTCACTTGTATCCATGATTGCATTCTTTCGGTCATTACCAAAATACTGTACATATATTACATATATTAACACAATACTAACAAATTAAATACATAAACAATACAATATCTTAATATAACATGAACACAGAAACAAAAAGAAAATTAACAACAAAAGTTAAAAACTTATTTCTGAACAATAATACGTATTAAATAAGCAAGAAATTAACTTTAGCTAGGACAATAACACTGGCTGAAATAAAACACCAGGACATTGGGTTCCACAATCTGTTTTTAGCTCCCTGCTTGGAAGTTTTCTATCTTTTTTGTATCTCATATCTACACTTAACTATATAATTAACTGTATCTATGCATATTTAAATTTAAAGCTTGAATCCGAACACAGGGTCACGGGGGTCTGCTGGAGCCAATCCCAGCCAACACAGGGTGCAAGGCAGGGAACCAGTCCCGAGCAGGGTGCCAACCCACCGCATTGAGGTTATATGACTAGTCTTTTCGTAGGTTATTTACTTAGGGTTTTTCCCAGTTTTGTAGTGGCCTTACCTTCTGATCCTTTATTGTAGACATGGCTTTGAGAATTCTTTTATTATTAATTTATCCTTTGGTATTGCTTTGTTGAAAATTACTCTCTTCTTTCCTTGAAAGCTTAATTATTTCTTTTTTGTGTCATCTTTGTTACTGAGACTTTCAATGTGTTTCCCAACAAACTACTTTTGATAAATTATCCAGTTTCTCAGGGATCACAGTCTTTTCACTTCGCCTTAAGAACAAATCATGTTAGTCATCGTACAGTCAGCCAGTTTTGAAATAGTTTAATTCAGGGATTGTAGATATTCAAGGTAATAGTGGAAATGTTTTTCAGGCTTGACTTGAATGTTATGATTAATGGACTCTCTCACACAGAACTACACAGACACTGTGACATGGCTAAAGTCAGGAAGGTAAACAAGCATTGTCAGAGAGCTGCATCCCAACAATAGAGGATCTCAGGTTTCTAGAAGGTAATACAGAGTAAACAGCAACAGCAGGTATTCAAAGACACTGGTGTTTATATCTTTGTAAATTACATTGTAGTAGAAGGGTCTGAAGATAAAGGAGTCTGTGTTAGTAAAGGAAAATGTAGTGCAAGGATGATGTGGTAGCTGTACTGGCTCTGAGTCAGGTGTCCAGAGGCAGCATTTTGAACATGCTGTGACCTGGCAGCAACTCAGGCTGGAATAGTATTGAAAAAAACTAAAATAAACCAACAAAAATATAAAGAAACTAACTGAATATGTCCACCACTGCGATTGACAGAAATGGTTACACAATGATAATGTCTTAATGGTAAATTAGTAATATACGTATATAACTGAAAAGGTTGATACTTTCTCTAGCCAGCCTATTGTACTCATATATTGCTCAGTGTAGATAAATGGCACCAGAATGTGGTATTATATATCTGTAGATATCTCTCCCTGTTGTGCAGCCAGTGTTGATCTGTTCTGCTGTAGATCCATGTTTAGTAAAAGCTGCCACACAAAGCTTCAGAGGCTGTAAAATGAATATAATACTACAAATATAACTCAATTGCCTAAGAGAGGGTTGGATTGTGGGTTTGCTGAATGGCACCTGAAAGACTATCACTATATAAAGAAATTCGCAAATGAAAGGAGGCCATACACTCCAGGAAATTCATCTGCTTACCTGATAGTTAAGTTGTCTAATATCACTGTTTAAAATTGTAAGCAGTTTACAGATATATTTTAAACCACCTCTTAGTTTCAATTGATGTCATTTAGTTATGATGCACTATACAGTATGTTTCTAATGGATGATTTTTATGAGGATTGCATATCTTGTGACTGCTGTATGTATTAATAATGTTTTGTTTTAGCAGACAGGAAAACACAGAAAAGCCACTTAGGTGTTTATTTATTTTTCCAGCATTTCATTTACTGATTTTAACAATAGGGTAAAAGAAAAAATGAAAGGTACAAGGCCATAATTATCACTAATATGCAGATTTTTGTTTACTTTATGGAATGTTGAAACATCTAGCAGTTCTATGAGGTGGATCTTACCTAAAGAATTGCTGTTTATAAAAAAGGAGTTGATTATTGCTTATATATGACTGCTATCTTCAGGAAAAGCTTGATGTGAGTCCACTGTTGGAAGAGTAAGAGAATGCACTACTGGAAGAAGATGAACATTATGAAGCATTCTCCAGATGAGGTAAACTGAGGCTGGCAGAGGACTGGGTTGGGAAGATGAGGAGGATGAGGAGGAGGAATGTAGCATACCATAGTTAAGAAATTTAATCCCAGCCTCTGGAAAAAGCATTGCGATACACCTTTAATGCATTTACTTTGTTCTTTATATTCACATAACAGTTAAGTTTATCTTTATTGCTATTTGTGCGAACCAAGCAGCAAATCAACAGCAACCTTACATTTCTCCCAAAACTCCAACCAGACCAAGTTGATTCCCCAAGTCTTCTTATGTATTTTTTGTCTCTTCTGTTGACAATAATCAATTGAATTTTGCCAAGAGTTCACAATTGGTTTCACAGTTTAAGGTATTCAAATGTACTTAGATTAAATATTACTCTTTGAGTTAGGCCATTTATTCAGATCTGTTGCTATTAGCCAGCCAGACAATAACAATAGAGCAGTAGTACATGTTTTATTTGTTTAATTAATTTCATGAATCCTTGCCTTTCTTCTCTTCACATTTATCCATCGAGATTATTTTTCTTGAGCTGGGGTTTAACAACAGCAGTCTTAAGACAGTCTGGGAAGACCCCTGTCTCTAATGATGAGTTTACTATACCAAACACACCATCAATTAGCACATTGGATGCTTATTTGAAAAGCTTGTTCGTTTTGGGTCAAGCAAGGAGGAGGGTTTCAGTTAAGAAATTATTCTACACAGATCGGGTAAATCTATCCTGACGAAAGAATTTAATTTGTTCAAAATGGAATATCGGGATTTAATAGGATCACCATTGAAGGGGTGTACTATATTATTTCTAATATTAAGTTTCACTGGTAATATTTTGGATATATTCCAATAAATTACCTGGGTTTAGCAAACAATCAATAGCAAAGAATAATACTTTTGGATTACCAGCATTATTATTTATAATTTTAGAGAAGTAGCACCACCTCTCCAGACAGACTATGTTGTTATATTCCGTCATTTTAACTTTTAATATTTCATAGTGAACTATCATTTTAGTTTTTTTAGTCCAATTTACACTAGAATCCCTGAATCCTAGGTGGCTAGGGATTATGAGTTTTTCGTAGGCTTCAGGGATTCTAGTGTTAAAGGTTGACAAAAGGGTATTACAGAAATTTTAAATAAAAAAAACATTTGAAGTGTTCCCACAGGTTTTTATTTGATGGCATACTCACAGAAGCATCTTTAGACTCCTCTCTTAAGTGTTCTGCATATTGACCCTGCCATAACCTGCTCACACTAAACTCAAATGTTTTAAGTCATTAGCCAATCAAAAGGCCAAAACCACTGCAAAACGCTACTCAGCCCTCAGCCTCCATGCAGTGCCTGATCTACCACCATATGAATAAGAGGATCTCAGCACAAATTAATTTTCTTACTGCACTTTTAATGATTTTGCAATTGTGAAATAGAGAGCACAATAGAATTAAAACTAAAATATGTGATCAAGACATTGAAACATAGACTAAATTTGTCCATGTCATTGCCTAGGAAAGTAAGGTATATCATCCTCGCTGACTCAGCAATAGAAATGTATTAATATCTTAATGATGAATCATTCTGAATGTTGGTAGGTTCAAGCCAGGAATCAAGCATCTTTTAGGCTTATTTTATTTGTGGACACTACAAGCTGGACCTGCTCTGTCCAAATATTAAAGACTTTGGATATAAGCCTGTGATACAATCTGAGCAGGTCTGTTCTCATTTCATTAGCACCTAGAAGCCTGTTATCAACAACAGCAGCCCTCTGTTATCTAAGCCAGAAGTTTATGTGTGTTTGGGTGTTGTTGTTTCATAAAGAGACTTAATGCCGAAAGGAAGCAAATGCCGCTGCTCAACAACATGCAAGTGAAACACCTCAGCAACAAAGGTCAACGCTTGAAGTTTTCACTAAAAACATTTTCTATCTGGAGGTATTTTCTCTAGACAAAAAAAAATAGGACTCATATGTCAGTGATACAGCTAAGATATGGTATCGCCAATGTCTTCTTATGAAATCCAGTTGGGCAGCAAGCACAAGAAGCTCCACATACTCTACCCTGGGTAATTCTTAAGAGTTAGCTGATGCCTCTCCAAGTTCATGAATATAGTAAAACTATATAGGGAGTCTTCAGGTTGTTTTTTGGACCTAAGACCACACACAGCTAGTAAAGTATAATTTAAGTGAATCAGAGATGTATCAGATTAAAAAATGCAGGAATAGTCTGAGCACTTTCCATGTATGTACAGTATTACAGTGATCCCTCGCTATATCGCGCTTCGCCTTTCGCGGCTTCACTCCATCGCGGATTTTATATGTAAGCATATTTAAATATATATCGCGGATTTTTCGCTGCTTCGCGGGTTTCTGCGGACAATAGGTCTTTTAATTTCTGGTACATGCTTCCTCAGTTGGTTTGCCCAGTTGATTTCATACAAGGGACGCTATTGGCAGATGGCTGAAAAGCTATCCAGCTTACTTTGTCTCTCTCTCTCTCTCTCTCTCTCTTGCGCTGACGTAGGGGGGTGTGAGCAGGGGGGCTGTGTGCAGCTGCTTCCTGAAGGACAGGCTGCACGGAGCTTCGCATACTTAAAAGCTCAAAGGGCACGTATTGATTTTTTTTATCTGTCTCTCGCTATCTCTCTCTCTCTCTCTCTCTTCCTGCTCCTGACAGAGGGGGTGTGAGCTGCCGCCTTCAACAGCTTTGTACCGGCGGTGTTTCGCATACTTAAAAGCCGTATTGATTTTTTTTTTGACTGCTTGCTTTGCACTCCTTTGAAAAGGAAGATATGTTTGCATTCTTTTAATTGTGAGACAGAACTGTCATCTCTGTCTTGTCATGGAGCACAGTTTAAACTTTTGAAAAAGAGACAAATGTTTGTTTGCAGTGTTTGAATAACGTTCCTGTCTCTCTACAACCTCCTGTGTTTCTGCGCAAATCTGTGACCCAAGCATGACAATATAAAAATAACCATATAAACATATGGTTTCTACTTCGCGGATTTTCCTACTTCGCGGGTGGCTCTGGAACGCAACCCCCGCGATGGAGGAGGGATTACTGTACTTCCATTCATTTTCCAGATTAGGCCAGATATTTTAATCTTGGCCATCATAATTTAGCCACTTAATTGTGGAATTTTGTTATCTCTTAGCTTCCTTTGGTGTTTATTTTTTTCTTAACTAAGTATTTCCTATTTTTCATTTCAATTGTTACTGATTACTTGTGTTTTTAAGACCAAGCTTTTGCCTAGTTCCGTGCTTTTGCTTTCCCTCAAAAGATGCAGCATTAACTATACTGTATATCTGCCTGTGTCAGATTTTAAGTTCATTGACTTTTGCTGCTTTGGTGTTCAGTTGTATGTTCTGCCATTTGTATGGAAAGTACAACAAGAAGTGAACTGTAAGAATGTAAACATAAACTAGCATGTCTTCTTCATTCTTCATTATTTGAGCATCCCTTGACTATACATCTTTTTCAGTTCAATTTATTTTGCATATCAGTCTTTACAGAGTGCAGGAGTGAAGTGCTGTGACAAATTCTCATATAAAATGCAAGTATAGATTATACTAAATACATAATTAGTACATATAAAGATACAGATTTATTAAAATACTCAGAAGACAAAGTAAAAACTACTTAACATAAATGGACACCAACAATATCTGTATCAACTAATTATTAAACTATGGCTAATTAACAATGGAGATGAAAATTGTACAAGCAAAGTCAAAGTCAGAAATAGTCACAGTCCTTGAGACCTCAGCCAACTAGCCACCCACCCTTTTCTGGGCATTCTACGGAGAAATCTGCGCTGGGCTGTCCAATCTGATGAAAGAATCTTTCCATCCAATGAATCTAATGCTACTTTATTTGAGATAACTCTCCCATGTGCAGGAGAGCAGTTTGGCAGTACAGCATTTGCACTAAGTACCAAATCAGGATACCGAGAAGAGAAACAGAATAGATTGGGGTTAATAACGATTTATAAATATTGTACTATGTATATTTTTGTACAAATGACTAACAAACAGAGTTGCAGTGTGCACAGCTAATCAGCAGCTCTAGCCAGGGTATGCTAGACTAAAGTAGTGAGTCTTCATCCTGGATTTAAAAGCTGAGGCTGAAGGGGCATCTCTTATAATAGCAGGCAAATCATTCCACAGCTCTGGGGACCTGTAACTAAAAACTCAACCTCCTACTGTTATTTTATTAATCCTTGGAATCTTACATACGATGGCATCTTGGTAACTCAATGTTCACTCGGTTTTTAAGTAATGACAAGTTCAGATAAGTAAACAGGATCTTTGCCATTTAAGGCTTTATATGTTAAAAGGAAGATTTTGAAATCAACCCTAAACTTAACTGGGTGCCCTCTGAGAACTGGAGTTATGTGTTTGTGCTTTGTGGTTCTTGTTATGATTCTTGCAGCAGCATTTTAAATTAACTGTAAGCTGCATAAAGAACAATTTAAACAGCCAATGAATAACACATTGTAGTAGTCAAGCCCACAAGAAATAAATACATAAATTAATTACTCAGTATCCTGCATATTTAGGAAGCCTTAATTTTCAAACACTTCTAAGACTTTTAAGAATCTAATAGCATAATTGCCATGGAATGTCCTTCATCAGAGGATATTAGAATGTCATTTTGACACATGTTGTGTTTGTTGCAACAACATTTAACTTTCAACATTTTGAGTTCTTAGAAAGGTCACAAACTAAATATACAGTTTAATGTGTATACAGTTGAAAATGTATGTGTATATATATATATGCCAGGTACAGAACACTTACAGCTCTAACCAATCCACCCTCCATTTTCTAGATTCTTTCATTCTTATACCGAGTTCACAGGGAGCTGTTAAGTGAAAAGAAGGAATCATTGTTTGCCTGGTGAATGTACTCACACACATCCAGAAATATTGTGTCAGTTTAGATTTGCCAATCAACCTAAAGTTTATATTTTTGGGGTAGAAGTGGATTCTCAAGAGAAAACACATGATGACATTTGGAGAACATGAAAATTCCACCGAGAGAGTTTCCATTTCAAATTTGGAGCTGTGATGTAGCAGTGGTAATTACTCTGCCACCCAGATGGCATCTAAGTAACATATCAGATCCAAGAAACAGATAAAAATAGTATGTAATTTATTAATTTTCTATACAATTAACTGTTCAACAGAAAAAAGTCTGACATCATTACTCTTTGCAAACACTCAGGCCTAAAGGAGTACAGGTGAGAAACATAAGATTATAGAATAAAAAATACAAACCAATCAACAAGAGATCAAAATCATGCCAGTGCCATCCAGAAAAACTGATGCATGTTTCTGCAGCAAAAACCTGAATATCAGCTGGCTAATCGCCTATCAGACTTAAAATGTAACCTGTTTTACTTTGGTATTAATGTCTTTACTTATTAGATTTATTTCAGTGCAGATATGTACAGCAGTCACTGAGCTTCTTTACATCTGTCCTTTGTTTAGTCTCTAAATTAATGAGCAGTTATCCATTTACTTTTTTATCTTCTTTCTTAGAACTGGATTGTTTCATTGCCTTTGTTTGTAGATTGTGGCGCATTTATCACATGCAAATGGTTTTTAATTAGTTTACAAGGATAGATACAAAGTGAGACTTCATTAGTAAGATAAGATGCATGTATATATTATAGCAGTGAGTTTGCTACAGGCTACAAGTCCACATCTTTTAGTAAACACAGCCTAAATTCACTTGGTCTTTCACTTTCCTACAATAACCTGACCTAATCAAGACTATAAGACAGCCCATCATTTGAAGAGTGTCTCTTAATGTATTAGATGTCATGTCAAGTTTGAATGAGGAATGTGAAGTGGAGATATGAACTGTAGGCCTGACTAAGCAAACTGCATATAATGATGACTTAGAGTATATGGTAAAAGGCAACTTTATTGTGGTATACCAGAGTGCTGGAAATATTGAATATGAGGTTTATGCTGACAAGAGCATTTTTTGTTTTTAAATTTTTATGTATGGTAAAATCTATATCCTACAGGTTTTCATAATAATGTCAATGTCATACTGCCTGTAGCCTCTCAACTGCCTGCTTTGATATGCAGCATACAGTAAGATGCTGGGTAGGTCACAGGGTCACTTCACTTCATGACAGTAGCCAGTTCTGTAAATTGCCAAGGCCCCGATAGTAACAAAGTATATTTTAAGAGGGAGTTCACTCTGACTGGTCCTTTAGAAAATAAAACTGTACCCTGACCTTAAATTAGGAGAAGAAAGCTAATTGTACAGTGATTAGGTCACAAAAGACACCTTTAACTGGTAATGAAGTCCACACTGCAATCTACTGAGTGCCCATGAATGAATGAAACAGTGATAAAGATCACAGGCTTGCAAGCACTCAATAAGTGAAGAAATAAAAAAATAAAGAGAAAATATGGTAAAATTAAAAGCTGTCCTCAAAATGACCTGCACAGACGTTTATGCAATTGCTTCTATGTAACTGATTGGTTTCTTATCTATGACTCATAACTAGAATTACATTTTACATTAGGATACAAATGCCTATCTACCAAGAAAAATGTGTTCAAAGTACATGTTAAACTGAATACAAAAAGAATGTGTGCCATTAGCCAATATTTTACAGATGGTGTCTTCATCTTGTGTTCCCTTTGCTCAGCCCCCGGTATGGTATCATAAACACAGAAAAATAAAAAAAATAAAAAAATAATAAGACACAACATTGCACAAAAATAATAGGGTAATGAGGTAAAGTGACTAATAAAGCAACTCTTTGTTAAATAAAACAGTAGCAGTGCAATTATCATAGTAATGAAGTAGCATTGCCAAGTATAATTAATGGATGTAGAGCAAAGTTAGAATTCATATTTTCAAAACAACATTTTTAAACATGGGAACAATCATTTGAGAAATAAAATTCATGGAAAACAAGCCAAGATGTGTTTTCACAGCATACAATTGGATATCATGTCACTGCCTACAGTGCAAAAAGGCAGTCAATGAGAATACTGCCAGAAGCAGACATAAAGTAGACATGGGTTACCCATACCAATTATATGCACAATGCAGCAAAAAAGGAATAAAAAAGGTAGCGCAGAGACTACTTAAAGGGAATAAGAGAATCACAAGATTGCTGCAGTAAATGTGAAACCAGAATCAGGTCAACATTATGCGTATGAGAATTCTGAAATTGTGACTGTCATCGATAGGCAGGGAACTGTTGCCATTTGTAGTGTAAGTATGTACTGTTGTATTCCTCTCTGAATCTGCCATGCAGCAGCTTGAAAAACATGGAACTTGTTTTATTAACACCAGAAAAGTATATTGAAGGAAAAACTGTACAATATGCAATTATGTTTAATATTTGTATAAACTGCATTTAAATCATGTATTCAGGCACAGCAATATATTTTAAAAACAGACAAAAATCATGAAGGCACGCGATACTAGGACTTAAGTGAAGGATCTTTCAAGCACATTTTATGATTTCTTATAATATTTTCATCAATAGCATAATGGCCCTGCAAATTACATTGTTGAATTTAGACACTGCTTTAATTCCCATCTTTGGAGTTTACATGTACGTTTGTTCTGCAGACTGTGGTTTCGTACCAATATCAACTGAAATTGTAGGTTGGTGGCTTGCTGTTGCCACCCTGGCTAGGCATGGATATACTGTACAAATGAAAAGTCACGTAACTAGGATTTAATGGGCCCTAGTACACATACAATAAATTAGTTGTGTTGTGTTGTACAATCCACATGTGAGCTCATTCAGTTGTATACTTACAATATCCCAAAAACAAGTATTTTTGCTAAAATATTGTTAAATAAATCACTTCTGGGAAACACTCTGACAAGCATTTGCATCGAAGAACCCAAGCACACACACTCATACGCTCATTGGTCATGAGGCAAATCCAATCACAGCTTATTATTGGTTGACATTGCATTTCATATGGCGGCACGGTGGCGCAGTGGGTAGCGCTGCTGCCTCGCAGTTGGGAGATCTGGGGACCTGGGTTCGCTTCCCGGGTCCTCCCTGCGTGGAGTTTGCATGTTCTCCCCGTGTCTGCGTGGGTTTCCTCCGGGCGCTCCGGTTTCCTCCCACAGTCCAAAGACATGCAGGTTAGGTGGATTGGCGATTCTAAATTGGCCCTAGTGTGTGCTTGGTGTGTGGGTGTGTTTGTGTGTGTCCTGCGGTAGGTTGGCACCCTGCCCAGGATTGGTTCCCTGCCTTGTGCCCTGTGTTGGCTGGGATTGGCTCCAGCAGACCCCCGTGACCCTGTGTTCGGATTCAGCGGGTTGGACGATGGATGGATGGATGGATGCATTTCATATGATATCCATAGTGGAAAGTTCAACTAAAGATTAAAAGTTTAAAAAGCCGAGTAAAAAACATCTGGACTGGGGTGGGGGTTGACTTGTTTTTCAATCCTATTTTTTGTAAAAATTTATCGATTTGTATGAATGATTACAATAAAATTAATAAAAATAAAAAAAAAACATCTGGACTTGTGCACATCTGAGATGCTTACACAAGCGAACATCAAGTCATCTGTGCAGTTTCACAGACTGCCGCCAAATGATCCCGATGTACTCCAATTGTGGATATGAATGTTAGTGTAACGAAGGAAGCTGGTTCTTCAATTCAAATGCTCGTTCATGTCTAAGTGCTTTTTAGGTTAGAAGGACGTTTTCCAGAGGTGGTTTATTTAACAATACTTTTGTAAAAACATATTTGTTTGGGACGTTATGAGCATACGACTGAATAACCACATGTAGATTATGTGATACAAGTAACAAAAGATTTTTTTATGAAAATTTTGGTATAGTTTGCTGTGGTCCAGTATTGATCACCATAGACTTCCGTTCTATCAGAAACTTTTTTTTGTCTCCATACTATGTTTAAACATGAGATTAAAATATTTTCTCCACCATCACAACAAACTAGATGGGGTAAGTAACAAATGAAAAACATAATTTTTTAGTGGAGTATTCCTTTAAATTTTGTTGGAGTTGTGGGAATGCTATCAACATTAACATTTTCTTTCCAGTGTGATGTAGGCAAGCATTTTAACAGTAAAGCCTTGGAAAAAAAAACAACAATGCATTCCCCAGAAACCCTTGTGCAACTGCCCGCCCACAATGCCTTTAGTTATTCCTCTGCAAATGCACAAATGAACTTACACTGAGAAAGTCCTCGTCAGGATAGGGTGGGAACAGAGCTCAGGTGGGATGGGCCAGGGCACAGGATAAAATGAAATAGGGACCATTTTAATTAGTTGGAGGGTACAGATACAGTGGATGATTTATACCCAAATGGCTCTAATTTGAAAGGAGATGAAAGTAAATGATTTCCCTAAAAGATGATGCTTTATTTGATGACAAGAGGAAGCTGAGAGTGGCTTTACACTACGATAAAGAAATAAGTAATAGCTCTACAAAGAATGTATGGTACTTGATTATATGAAATAATTAGTTACAATACACAAAAAGGGTCAGCCAATTCAAGCAGTACAGACAATATGCTGCAGTTTTACTGGTAAATTAATTAATTAGTGACTAATTAAATGTAAAATTAAAGTTAATTAATTAAACTATCTAATTAATTAAATTAAATTAATTAATTATTAATATTATTATTATTAACATTATTGTTAATTAATGATTCATTCAACCTAAGAACATCATAAAACAGTCAGTCCAATGCTTCCATGTTAGTTGCAACAAAGTACATGATTCCTTAACCTTTGGCCTCAGGCACAACATTAACACAAAATAATGTGGAAATGCGTCTTAAAAAAGTTAATGCATTACAGTCCAAACCTTAACATACAGAAGACTGCGCATCTAAGCACCATAACTTATGTAAAATAAAGGAACATTAGTTAGGCGTTGCGGCACGGTGGCGCAGTGGGTAGCACTGCTGCCTCGCAGTTGGGTGATCTGGGGACCTGAGTTCGCTTCCCGGGTCCTCCCTGCGTGGAGTTTGCATGTTCTCCCCATGTCTGCGTGGGTTTCCTCCGGGCGCTCCGGTTTCCTCCCACAGTCCAAAGACATGCAGGTTAGGTGGATTGGCGATTCTAAATTGGCCCTAGTGTGTGCTTGGTGTGTTTGTGTGTGTCCTGCGGTGGGTTGGCACCCTGCCCGGGATTGGTTCCCTGCCTTGTGCCCTGTGTTGGCTGGGATTGGCTCCAGCAGACCCCCGTGACCCTGTGTTCGGATTCAGCGGGTTGGAAAATGGATGGATAGTTAGGCGTTACCTTGGCTTTTAAAATATATTTACAAAGTTAGTAAGTAGGAAAATTTAGAAGTAAAAAGTTTTGTTAAAAAAACATGACATTTATACTCCAACATTATGCTAAAAGATAAATAAGTTAAGCTATTTTGCCCTGCAAAATCATATTTTACAGATACATTTGTCATATAAGTAATGTTTGCAGTGATTATACATTTGCAACTTTAATATTTGAATTTTATTTATGTTTGAAGGTTGCTTACCTTAACAGCGCCCCTTTCTATATTGTGATTAGCTGTGTGAGGGATGAAGGGGAATAGAGGAGACGAAAAATGAAAAAGAGCTTTTTCAGGCTATAAGGTGAATGTGTGGCTGTAATAATAAACTGCTGATAGGACTTTCTGCTTGTGTCTCTTTTCTGTAACTCTAAGTGGCATCAAACAAGCTCAACTTTTTATATAACAACCCTCCATAAAAGAAGGTTTTCATGCACATTGAATATTTTAGTGTAAATATGGGTCAGCTCTTAAACAGTTACTTTAACTTTAAAAACTTTTTAGTTTTCAAATATAGTATGATTAGTCTTATTGACAACAAACATATTGGGATTAAATCCCTCATAGACGAACCTCGATTCCTTGTTTGTAGAAAAGGATTTCTTTCATGTAGTAAAGAATTTTCATCCATCTGATGGACTGACAGCATCACCAAGGATTGTTTCTGCCTTATGCCCAGTGCTTGCTGGGTAGGCACTGACCCTCCTGCAACCCTGCTCTGGATACAGGATTTAGGTTTAGAAAATGGGTGGATGAATTTCCCTGTGCAAATCATTTGAGACAGGAACATTGTCGGCAAGTGGCCAGGAGCTACACAAGATGCATCAGAGTTTGCATCAGTCTGGTAGTGCCCTGCGGTATTCTAAGAATCCTTCTGCCATAATGACTAATCTGTAATATTTACCCACTGCCACTGTCTCATTGACATCCATGTTACCACTCCTTACAATCCCGGGGCTCTTCCACTTTCGTCACTAGTACAGGCATTGTGCGTTCCTCATACATTTTCCTTTGCATCATTCTAGTTCTCCCTTATTATAATTTATTTATATATATATGTAACAATGTGCTGTAAATATCAACAATTTAATCACTGAAGACTATTCTATTCTTTTTTTGTTTTTGATGTCATTAAGATTTGCATCTCCAGATTGGACTTTAATTTTCCCATGCATTTCATGCATACTTCATTTACTACAACTTCCCTACATTCATAAATTGAATACCCTTTTTATTTTATAATTTAATTTGAATCATTCCTCATCAGATTCCAATTTTAAAGCACTACCTTCACTAAAACTTTAGATAATAATAATAATTCATTACATTTATATAGCACTTTTCTCAGTACTCAAAGCACTATCCACACAGGGAGGAACCAGGAAGCAAACCCACAATCTTCCACAGTCTACTTACTGAAAAGCAGCAGCACTACCATTGCGCCAAAACTTTAGATGTCCACTCTGATTCATTTCATTGGTGAGAAGTTCTTGCTTGTCAAAGATCTTCTCGCATGTCTTTGAGAAACAGTTGAAAATGCCTGGTGAGAGACTAGTGAGAAGAATATGAGTGAAATATCTACCACCATTCATTATCGAGAAACCATCCCTCAAACCCATTGTGCCAGAGCTGTGGAGCAGTAGCACTAGCCACTTATCGTATCAGACTATGCCATTACGACACTATAACACAATAGTTAGTAATTAGCATCCTGGGTGTGAATAATACTTTGTCTTTCTGTGTTTGCACATTACCACAAGAACTCCAAAGGTTTAGATATGTGTGTTTTAAGTTAATTGACAATTTTGACCTGGCCCTCTCTGAGTGTTAGTGTGCATGTGTGGGTCCTGTCCAAAGCGGTTTATTAGTGCTACTTAAATTTCCTACAGCTCCTAGCAGCCCCAGTAGTATTCCACCATCGGGCAGCTTTAATTTGGCTGGGGTTGCTGGGAATTAGGCACTTTGTTTAAAAAGCAGCCAGAAAGGCACTGACGAGATTGCGATCATCTATGTATATTTGTTACTACATATTACGTTCTATTGGATTACAACTACAATCAACCTTGGATTATAGTTTCATTCTGGATTTATGTGCTTGCCCTGTGTCTGTTTGTTTGTGTGATTTTGTCTGAGTTGGTAAACGTCTTCATCCGGGGGGCGCTCCCAACTTCTACGATTCTTCACACACAACACCTGGAACACAGTAGGGCAAAACTTTCATAACATTCAGGAAACTGTTCACTTGGCATATCAATTTATTCTCTCCATCAAATGCTCCTGTTGTACTGGAATGAGTTTTGGATTGTGTCACAAGTATTGATTGTTTGTCTTCTACTGACTAGAGTTTCATTAGGTTTCTTTTTGTGTAGAGCTCATAAATTATAATCGCTGTCAGGGGAACTGGAGAGGGCTTTTGCATATGTGTTGTTTAATTTTTTCTTCTCTACATTATTTGCTTAATATTTGCTTTATTATCTGTATTATACCTTTGTTATTGATCGAGTCATTGAACCTCTTTTTCATTGTCTGTGTGTGTGAGTGTGTGTGTGCTGGGTCAAGGCTAGGCGTGTTCATGGGGTAACAAAATAAATAAATCCCCATCTTCGGGCTGTGTAAATCTTAACATCCTTGCAACTGCTGGTGCTGGTTTCTGTTTTGCACTTGATACTGCCAAGATAGCATCAACCTCCAGAAACTCTAACTTGGATTAGGTGATTTTGGGAATGTTGTTGTTGCTGTATTATATTGAGTATTTAAATGCTTTAAAGTGGTAGCTATTGTGAATTTTACTATGGCATAGGTAGTTGAGATGCTCCCCAAGAAAACAAGTTAAATTAAATTGAGTATGTTACAAAGTACAATTGTAGTTTGTGCTGTGTGACCATGGTGCCCAAGATGAGCAAAGTGTTGCATGTTGGTCACTTATGCAAGTAACTATTTTACTACATTCTGTACATATCATAAAAAGTCGAATTTGAACTTGAGTTGTGACTGATCTAAACATGTAGCCTCTACTAATAGGGGAAGTAAAATTTCCTTTATGTAAAAAAGACAGCTTTGTTTCAGGATGTAAGCAGATGTATGCTTTCTATATTCATTTACTTAATCAGTAATAAGACACAGATGTTAAACCAATCATGCAAATCTTTAACCTTGACAACCTTTAAGAAGCATCTGGATGAAACATTGGGACAGCTTAGCTATTAGCTAAACAAATGAGCTTTATTGACTAGATTGTGTCCTCTCGTTTGTCAAATTTCTTATGTTTTTATCATGCTGTATAGTTTTTGCCTTATAATTTATTTCATATTGTAGACAGAATAATTTCCAGTCAGTATCTATACAGTACATAGCATTCAAGGATGAGCCTTTTCCATTACTAGGAAGCACCATCAGGCTCAAAGCTGGGACCAACTCTGAATGACTCACCAGTTCCATCATACTGCACACCAAGACACAAAATTTATAGCCACTAAACACACAAAACAGAATGTTTCAGATGTAAGAAAAAACTGGAGTACCTGTAGAAAATCCTACTCTACACAAACTGTGCCTGAGATAACTGTTGTTGATAACTGTTGTATCCAGGACTCTGGAGCTGTGAGGTACCAGTGCTGTTTACTACTATATGTCATCATGCTACCTTGAAAGTTTCATAGTATTCCATAAGAGAACAAAAGGTAAAGCAATCTCAGCACGGCTTCAGGATGGACATGAATTTTATAGGCTAATGTGACATGAGATGGTGCAGTTCTTCTAGAGCTGATGACTAAAGGTGGATGCCTGGTCAAAACTCTATTTTTGTGGACCTTATTGTTGCAGTCCTAATATTAGAAGTAAAAAATCTAATTCAAAAAATTATGTTAAAAAATCAAACATCTAAACAATGAAAAAGTGTTGGCTATAGGTCCCAGCTTGCCTAGCAAGCTAACATAAGTTGCAAATAGATTATTAAAAATCAACACATTCATAGAACATGTGTTACATCATTTACACAGTAGGTATCCTCAAGGATGATAACTTAAAGCAGCGCACTGTTTACCCTTACCCTGGATTCAGAGTGTCATGCTGCTATCTTTTCAGCTGATCTCTCTGTTCAAAATATTCTCACCAGGCAACAGGAATCCAGGCAAGCTCGTCTACTTTGGATTCATGTCAGGCACCTTCCCATGACTCCTGGCTTTCACAGCTGTACAATTAAATACGCATATTGAGAATAGCAGCTGACTCAGAAGCTATCGATTAACAACTCTGTTTTCTCAATGGGAAAGCACAAAATCTTATCATCAATGGTAAAAAATGTCATCTTGACTGCTTTAAGTAAATCAACTCTTTTTAAAAAAGTGAAAAAAAATGGGTACATAATTTTATTTTATTCAACTGACATTTTTATTAAACCACTATAATATTTTAGTTTGACTGGCCTGTAAGTACATCTTGGGTAGTAATGCTACGTCACAAATAGTTGGGTTTTGATGCCGTCATGTAATCTATATTGGCTTTATGGCAGATGGCCGGGGCCCATGCCCGGCCGGGACACCCCTGCAATATATCTTCCGGGGCAGCAAGGATGGGAAACCCAGTATCTCCGCCTGGACACTAGATGGCAGCGTCTCTGGGTTGCAGCAGTGCCTCAGATTCCTCCAGGGCTTCATGGGGGTTGGAGTTCGGTGCAGCCCTGTTGGGTTCCGCAGGCGCCGCCAGGGGGTGCTGCAGCAGGAGCTGCTGGACCTTTCTGGGCATTAGTTTCACCACACCCGGAAGTGAAGCCGGATGTCGGCAATCAAAAACCTGGAGCACTTCTGGGTGCCCAATAAAAGGGGCCAGCAACCACCACTCAGCAGCCAGAGTCGGGAGGAGAAGGACAAAGCTTGAGGAGGAGTGGTGGTGGAAGAGAGAGAGGAGTGTGCTTTTTGTGCATTTTCTATTTGTGCTTGGGACTGTGTTGTGGTTGGGGGACACGGGGAAGACGTGCCCTCCAGCTGAAGAAAATAAAAGTTTATTTATTTTTATATGTGCCTCCCGTGTCCAATCTGTGTCAGGTCAGGCGCTTATATAGCGCCTTGTTACAACTTCCTTTGGAAACTCCAGGGTTCTTCCCTACCCAAAAACATACAGCATGATTAGAAGAAATGCATCGGCTATTACACATGTATTTTTTTAGTTATAAGAATCACTTAATTGTTTTTATAATAATTTTATAATGGCTGTTATGCTCATAATTATTCCTCTATTATTTAATGGTTTTTTTAAGCTTTAACCAGTTTTAGTGCTTGTGTTGATACCTTTAAAGCATACATATAATTTATGGATACTATTTTTTTAGTTTGTTCTTTATAAGAAGATTAAACACATCAACCCCACATACTGTAGAAGTGGAAAAAGATGATTTTTTTTGTTTTTTAGAAAAGGATGGTCTACTTAAGCATAAACAAAAACATTTTAAATACAACTTCAGAATATAACTTGAGAATATGTTCATACAGTAGATATGGGTTCACTGTGGTGCAATGGTCAAAGCAATTGGGATTGAACCCCACTTCAGTCTCCATTTGTGCTCTCCTTTCAAATGCACCCTTTGTCTGCAGGAGTTTCTTCTACAGGTGATTTGGTTTGCATCCAACATCCCAAAGACATGTATGATACGTAAATTAGTCTGGTGTTAGTATGCCATGTGGTGCAGCCATGTCCAGACTTGGGCTCCAGATGCTGCTGATATAGGCTCCAACTTCAGCAGGACTAAGAGTCTTCTAAAATGGAGGGATGAATGACTTACATGTTTGTTTTTCTTTTCTCAGTTCTGTAAACCCATTCATTCAAATATGTTACTTCATACTTCAAATTTTCAGAGAGGTTTATTTACCTAGAAAATTTCTGTCTGCCACAATAAATGTAATTTTTTTGGGATAAATGACTGAATGTGAAAAATGCTTAAAATAAAAGATACCTAAAGAGCATTAATAAAAGAATATGGCTTTTTCTTCTTGGGTGTCAATATTTTTTCCCTGTGATTGATTAGTTAAATATTTTTTATTACACTATTTGGTATAACGATAACTGAATTTATTGATTAGTTTGAGTATGCGAACTGGATCAAATTGTGTTTTTGAGCTTTAGGTTTATATTGTAGCTAGTCTGTCTTTCAGGTTTGTGGGAAAAATACTCAAATAAATGAAAGACCTCATTGTTAAATTATCCTCATCTATCAGCTCTAAACATCCAGTCTGATTCTGTCCAATTTCTTAAAAGTAGCCATTTAATTTCTCTCTGCTGTAACTATAACTAGTATGTTTAGAATTGAAGGATCTTTAACAGTAATAATATCCTTTTCCACATTTCATGCACTACTAATGTTAGCAGGAATAATGTTATTTACTGAACCTGTTATTCTGTCTGTGTCATTTTTTTCTACCTTGTTAAACCATATCATTTAGTGCACAGAAACATTATTGATCATTAAGAGCAACAATTATGAAATCGTGCCTAGCACATATTACTCAATTGATAAACACCTTTGATTACTTTAAAAAAAAATTTAGAAGGAGAGAACTATCTGTTACTGTAGAAAGTGGCTTTTGGAACGCTGAGAGTAAGTCATTTATTCGACTGTAACAGCCTGTGGTCTTAGCATTGAGTGATGGTGTGGGGTCATGGCAAAGAGTTTCTGCTTGGTGAGTTGTTTCCCATTTGCAATTTGTTATATATACATTCCAGTTTTTTTCATAATTTCTTATGTTTGAATTTTATACTATTCTAAACCAGTGGTTTAAAGACTTTACATTTACATTTACTTATTTGGCTAATACATTTATTCTGAGGTGACAAATACACAACAGGTTACATTTCTTTTGTCTTTGCAGTTGGAGCACAGGCAGGTGGAGTGACTTGCACATGGTCACACAGTGTCAGTACCGAGACTTAAACCCACAACCTTGAGGTTTAAATTCCAAAGTCTTAGCCACTACACCACATTACCTTAGATTTAGTTATTAACCCAAGTACAGGAGTTACAGTATATTTGATTTTGATTGTTTGTGTACATTTACTTTTACTGTACTTGTTAGATTTGACACTGAATACATTTTCTCGGAATTTAACTTGATTGTAAGTCAATGTCAATGTTGTTGATTGCCTTATTATATTTTCTTTTGATTATCTATGTATAGCATATAATGAAGAACAGATTAGGAAGTCTCAATCATTTCCTTCATTTTACAGCCCTCCTGTTGGTGGCTATGATATGTCTGTTTGAACACTCATTGCATGTGGCACTGATTTTTAAATGTAAATCTGAAGATAATTTTGGCAGGTATGATACTAAATGGACTTGTTTTGGCCCTTTATTCTACAATTTTGGCCCAAATCCCATGAAGTTCTTAACTGATTATCTTTCTTCCTATTGTTGTATTAACACTAGAATTACCAGAGCCTACGAAAAAACTCGTAAATCCGTCCCACCTTAAATCGCGTCTTAAAGCCGTTTGCACATCTCCGCCAGAGTCTTTTGTCATCTAAATGTGCTGATAAACAAAAGCTATTAGCAGCCAGCTATTCCATCCCCCCACCGACTTAGAATGAACTTCTCCTAGCTCATGCCTTGCCTTGATTTGATTACCTGGGATTGAAGTGGAGTTTTAGAGTGGAAATAATTCGAGCGTTATTTGGAATACACGCATTTCATGTGTGTTCCATTTCTATAGTATAGTAGTAGTCTGTGCAAACACATTTTTAAAACAGAAACGTTTTTCATATTCTAATAGTAAATGACAAAATGTAGGCATAAACTATATAACGTATGAAGCCTGAAGTCCATATATCAAAGAAACACTTTCACAAAAGGTACAAATAAGAGAACACGTGCGCTTTTCTTCAAAAATATAACTACACAAAAAAAAAAGCCACGTTAGCATGCCACATTGACACTCTTACCACTACTGCAGCGGTGGCGTAATAGTATCAGCTCCTGACTGGGAATCAGAGGGTGGCGAGTTCGATCCTGCACGGCTCCACTTCGAGAAGAAACCTGCTCTTATTCTTACAATTTTAGAATAACAACATAAATTTCATTTCAGTCTGTAACAGCCGATGTAACTTATGATACTGGTAAAGGTTAGCTTTTTTTTTTTTTTTTTTTAATTCACTTTTCATTCTCACAGTCGATGCATACTAACGCCCCCCCCCCCCGCCAAAAAGGGTTCTGACACATAAACGCTGGCGAAGCTGTCTTCCTTCGTATCTCACCGTCACTTGATTTTCTTTTTATTCAGTGTTATTGAGTGTTCCTGCCAGTCCCCACATGTTGCTGTATGCTGTTTCTTTTGTACTCCAGGACATGCAGAGGAGAGAATGATTTCACATTATTTATGCTGTTTTCACATAAAGACTGCAGAATACTCGTGACTGCATTCTCGTACCAATGCACTTTTTCCATCACCTTTTCCTGTAAGAAGCAATGTACTCACTTCTCTCTATGCTGTGGTTTCTATTACACACCTGAAAGAGACAATATGTGTGAAAACTTCATCGCACTAATGCAATATTATTTGAAAACGAACAGTGTCAGATCAGGTGTGAAAATTTTATGTGAGATACTGGTAAAGGTTAGCTTTTTTTTTTTTTTTTAATTCACTTTTCATTCTCGCAGTCGATGCATACTAACGCCCCCCCCCCAAAAGGGTTCTGACACATAAACGCTGGCGAAGCTGCCTTCTTCGTATCTCACATAAAATTTTCACACCTGATCTGACGCTGTTCGTTTTCAAATAATATTGCATTAGTGTGATGAAGTTTTCACACATATTGTCTCTTTCAGGTGTGTAATAGAAACCACAGCATAGAGAGAAGTGAGTACATTGCTTCTTACAGGAAAAGGTGATGGAAAAAGTGCATTGGTACGAGAATGCAGTCACGAGTATACTGCAGTCTTTATGTGAAAACAGCATAAATAAAGTGAAATCACTCTCTCCTCTGCATGTCCTGGAGTACAAAAGAAACAGCATACAGCAACATGTGGGGACTGGCAGGAACACTCAATAACACTGAATAAAAAGAAAATCAAGTGACGGTGAGATACGAAGGAAGGCAGCTTCGCCAGCATTTATGTGTCAGAACCCTTTTGGGGGGGGGGGGGGGCGTTAGTATGCATCGACTGCGAGAATGAAAAGTGAATTAAAAAAAAAAAAAAGCTAACCTTTACCAGTATCATAAGTTACATCGGCTGTTACAGACTGAAATGAAATTTATGTTGTTATTCTAAAATTGTAAGAATAAGAGCAGGTTACTTCTCAAAGTGGAGCCGTGTGGGATCGAACTCGCCACCCTCTGATTCCCAGTCAGGAGCTGATCCCATTACGCCACCGCAGCAGTAGTAGTAAGAGTGTCAATGTGGCATGCTAACGCGGCTTTTTTTTTTGTGCAGTTATATTTTTGAAGAAAAGCGCACGTGTTCTCTTATTTGTACCTTTTGTGAAAGTGTTTCTTTGATATATGGACTTCAGGCTTCATACGTTATATAGTTTATGCCTACATTTTGTCATTTACTATTAGAATATGAAAAACGTTTCTGTTTTAAAAATGTGTGTGCACAGCCTACTATACTGTAGAAACGGAACACACATGAAATGCGTGTATTCCAAATAACGCTCGAATTATTTCCACTGTAAAACTCCACTTCAATCCCAAATAATCAAATCAAGGCAAGGCATGAGCTAGGAGAAGTTCATTCTAAGTCGGTGGGGGGATGGAATAGCTGGCTGCTAGTAGCTTGTGTTTATCAGCACATTTAGATGACAAAGGACTCTGGCGGAGATGTGCAAACGGCTTTAAGACGCGATTTAAGGTGGGACGGATTTACGAGTTTTTTCGTAGGCTCTGGTAATTCTAGTGTTAAGGAAACAGGGTTATGTATCATTCATTCATAGGGCAGATTAGGAATTCTTACTATGTTGTATCTCATTTATGTTAGAACAAGGTTTGAGCCTGAGGCATGCCTTTGACTTTTTTCTTGTTTAAACTGTCTTTTTACTATTTACTACTAGGGGGTTCCCCCCTGCTCGCTTCGCTTGGCAACCACCCCGGCCTGCACTATGCACCTGCCACGTCGCGTCTCTGCCACTCACGTTGTGAAGAGGGGGCTGAACGCACCCCAAGGAGACGCGGCCGCTCCTCCGAAACCCCCTCTTAAACAGTGATGCAATGGGAAACAAATACAGTTTTGTTTTTTTTTACCTAATCTTTGCTCGATCAGCTGCTGGCTTGCTGCTACTGCCGTGCCGCATGATCTGCATCTCACACGGCGCTTCAAACATTTAAAAGCCTGTACAGCAGCTGTCCTACTCTTTGTTTTTAGTTGGTGCAGTTGCCCAGTGTTTGGAACTGCTTCCTAATGTCCTGGATGGACAACAGTGTTTACTGTTTGTATGGAGTGTGCCTACTTCTCTTACATTTTTTTGAACTTTTTCAAAGACCTCAGCTTTCCTACAGTGCAAACAATTACAAGCTGTCTTACACCATAAGAAATTTGACAAATGAGACCATTCAGTACATCATACCAGTTTGTTTACCTAATGCCTAAGTTGCCCCAATATCTCTTAAAGGTTGTAAACATTTCTGATTCAACTAGATGGCTGGTAGTTTGTTCCAATTCCCACAACTCTTTGTGTAAAGAAGCATTTTCTGGCTTCAGTCTTAAATGTACTTCCCTTTAGTTTGCCTTTTATAGGGGATTTTGGCTAGTGTACACTTTAATAAAAACTGTAATCTGGCATCATTCAGAATTCAAGATCTACCATTCCCCCAGTTACAACTACACGCAGAATGCTAATTCTTCCTGTAGACAAGAAAGCTGAGGACTACACTGTGATTGCTGCACATTGCTCCACAAAATGTATTATCGAAGCAGAATGTTGATGTTAAATTAATATACATAAATAATGTGGTGCTCTATACATGAAACATTGCTTGTTTTTATGCTTAGAACTGCCTTGTAACAATTGGACATGACTTTAAACATTTTAACACTATTAGCTTACAGGAATTCTTTTACCAATTGAACTTGACAATTTCCAATTATAAAATAAAGTTAATATTTACTGTTTAAGCAGGGTATTTGCCATAAAAATAATACATTTACCATTTAAGCTGAATATTTTTCATGAAGTTCTGATATTTGCTGTATAAGCTGGAAATTTTCTATTGGATATTTTTCTTTACAAACTTGACTTATACATTTAACATTTAATGTACCCATTTCACATTTGTCATTTAAGACAGAAATTTGACATTTTTTTACTGAAAATTGGCAAAATGCATTTTTTTAAGGCATACGTGCAATGTTTGTAATTCTGTACAGAAAAAAATAAAGGCATTCGGAAAAAGGAAGCACTTTTATATTTAGCACCCATTAAATGTGGAAAAAACTCATACTACAAAAAGGAGATCACTGCTTTATCAACTGCACCACATACTGTACATAAGTGTGATACAGCATAGGCATGGCCTCACTTGTCTTGTACTCCATGCTGCAAGCTATGTATCTTTCTACCTTCCATTGTTTCATCTGTCCACTAGAACTCCAGAGTCTTCCTCATAAGGCATATTCTCAAATTGTAGGTTTCCTATCATGCAATTGTATCTAAAATCTTACTTCCGTCATGTAAAACTTTACATTTTCTTTAGCAAAATTAATTTGCCACACATCTGCCCAAGCTGGAACTCCAGTTCTTTATGTATAAATTCTGCTGACACTGGAGCATCCCCACATTCACCTAGTTCTGTGTGATCTGTTAATGTGAGAAGTGTTCTTATTACATGTTTATGTAGACTCTCTGTGTTTATCTGCTTATATTAAAAGAACAATTATTTGACCCACTAAAACTACAAATTAGGCTTTCCTTTGGAAATCTCTGGAAAAAATACTATTTTACACTGCAAACAACAAAATAGTTTGAGTTTATTTGTACTGAACATCAGCAATGTGCTTTATTGAGTAAAATAAAATGTTCCCTCTCTGTGCAAACCTCCTTATTAGGGTCTGCTGTTCTCCTACTGCTTTAGGTTTTTGGCTCCCTAGAGCTGCAAAGAAAGAATATTTTATAATACGGTATCATCTGTGCCTCTTGTAGCTTAGTGTCATAGAGACAGCAGTAAGGAAATGGAACTGAGAAGCCGAATACAGGAACAACAGGCACAATGCAGTAAGAAAACATCTGCTGTGAGTCATTTATTTTCTGAACTGAAAGACTTCACACAAAAGGAAAATAAAATGGTGAAAAAAAGTCCGGCAGTAAAGTAATCTTCCATTTAATTTTGTTTCCTCTGTTGCACTTAGATGTAACTTTGTATTTAACTGTGTAAAATGTGTTGTGTAAAATGTGTTGTGGCAGACGACCGGGATGCCTGAAACAAGGAAGGACCGGGAGAGGGGCAATATATTCCCCTGGACGTAAGAGGGCAGCCCCCCTGGATTCTATCAGGGCCATGGATACAGAGCTGGGAAGCTCATCCCTGTGGTGGTCTGTAGCTGCCACCAGCCACCACGAGCCATGGACTGCAGCACTTCCGCCACACCAGGAAGTGCTGCCTGAAGATCATCAAGGAGCACCTGGAGCACATCCGGGTGTGCCATAAAAGGGGCCACCTCACTCCATTTGGGAGCTGGAATTGGGTGGAAGAGGATGGAGCCTGCAAGGAGTAGAGTAGAGGCGGCAGAAGAAATAAAAGAACTGTGAGCATTGTGCCTAATTGTGCACTGTGGTATTGTGTTGAGGAATAAAACGTGTAGTTTGGACATCTGGCTGGCTGTGTCTGGGGCATCTTTCACAGTGTATATACAGTACATAGTTATGAATCTTTGACTCTATATGCAGTTTAAAAATTCTCAGGTAATAAAGTCTGAGGAATCTAAATGTAAAAATATATTATAAAGACTTGGGGCTCCACCTTGGAGGCTTTGTTCCCTCACCAATGAAAGACAAAGAAATGTTTAAGGGAGATCTGAATTCTCAAATTTCAGATGGTCAAAAATGATGGTCACTTCCTGTGATGGTGGAGTTTATATCTGATTCATGACTATAAATATAATAGTAGGTTATGTCACTTGCAGAAATTCTCAGATGATTCTGCACTTATGGGATGTATTGATAAAGGGAATGAGTATGAGTATAGGAGTCAAGTGGAGAACTTTACTTCTTGGTGCAGAAAGAATTTTGTGCAACTAAACATAAGGAAAACCGAGGAACTGGTTATTGACTTTCATTGCACCAAAGATACTCTATGTCTGGTCACTATTTAGAAAGTGGACGTAAAAGGTGGTCTACTTCTACAAATACTTGAGTGTTCTTTGTGGCTGAGGACAAAAAGAAAGAAGGTTAAGTAACTGTGTCACTTGTAATCCTTCCCCTGATGTACCCTTAAAATTCTGCCCCATACAAAAAGAGACGGACATAACCTGCATGTTTGACAACACTTCAATTTGTCCATTCTAACCTCACCTTACATTGAAATAACTTCCTACTGTATTCTTGTTTGCTTTGTAAGTGTGTTTCTGTGATGTACTCTGTGAGGAGAATGACATAAAACAAAGATGGTTTGATATAAAAAAAATATCTTAAAACATTTTATCACTTTAGACGGTTGCTTTCTACTTTCTTTAAATAGACTGTAACCCAAGCTAAAAAATATTCTGTACAGTAGCATTAAAATTCATAAACAGCAACCAAGTCCATCTTACAAATAAATTAGCATTTTCTCTCATCCAACGATCTACAAGCTCTGTTTCTCTTCTTGAAATTGCCCATTAAATTGTCCTGGTGGATCACGTGATTAGAATATCAAAGTACTTTCTTTAAAACCATCCTTGCCAACTGTGGTTAGATAGTAATATTACCCATCAGAAATAATTCATTTGCACATGGATTACAAGGAATTGTATGGGTTATCTTTAAAACCTGCACACTATTTAAAACTGTAATGTTATTTTAAAAGGTAACCAATATGAGAAGTAGATATTAAATGTGAATTGATGGCTGTAAGTCACAAGCCTGCCAGTTCAGTGTTCATCACTGACTTAGAGCATAATTTTAAAAAAGCCTCTTCATTTACCAATTTATAATTATTGAATTATGTGGACAATTCTGTATATTGCTTTGAACTAAATGCTTAAACCAGCTAAATAAATAATAAATATAAATGAAATAATAAAATATGTATACCTAGAATTGAATCTTCCACAGTTTACATGACTAAGTATACAATTTTATATTGCTGGTTTCAATATACAGTACTTCAGTGTTAATGATTTCACATGCTCTTTATAAAATGCACAAGTTAAATAATCCATTACCTCTCAAACAGAAAATAACATAACATGCCATTCTCAGGCCTGATTAATTCAATGTAAAGTCATGGAGGGCTGTAGCCCATCCTGACATCTCTGGTCACAACACAAGAAACAGTCATGTGCCAGTCTATTGTGGGGCCCACTCTCACACATGGCAACACTCCCAGGTCATTTTTGAAAACACTCATCAACCTTTTGAGAGGAAAACCATGGAGGAGGACATGCATACCCCATACAGACTATGAATAGGAGTAAAAATGAAACAAGGCACTACTCACTGCACCATCATGACACTCACTTTGTTAGGAAAATGACTGGGTAAACTACTAATTGAAAATTAATTTGCTTGCGCATTCCTGAAACTGATTTGTCAGCAAATGGTAAGCTCTATGGCCTAAAGTATGTGGACACTCATTGTCCACATAGTCATGTAATCTCCACGAACTAACGCTGACAATAGATTCTGTCATATTGAAGAGTTCAGTGACTTTAATGGTGGCCTTGTCATAGGATGCCACCTTTGCCACAATTTCTGTAAGTGCAATTATTGTGAAGTAGAAGTGTCTAGGAGCAACAACAGCTCAGCCACAAAATGGCAGGCCACGCAAACTCACAAAGCAGGGTTCCTAAATGTTGAAGTACATAGTTCATAAAAATCATCTATCCTCTACTGCACCACTCACAACAGAGCTACAAACTGCTTCTGAAAGGAATCATCAGCATAAGAACTGCACATCAGAATCTTCATGAAATGGGTTTCGATTTCCATAGCTGAGCACACAAGCCTAAGATCACTATTCACAATGCTATGCATGGGCTGGAGTGGTCTACAGCATTCCTCACTCTCTGGCAGTCTGATGGACAAATCGGAGTTAAGTAGATGCCAGGAGAATGCTACCTTCCAGACTGGACATTGCCTACTGTAAACTTTGGTGGAAGTGAGATAATGGCCTGGGCCTGTTTTTCAGGATTTGGCATGGTCCTTTGGTTCCAGTAAAGTGTACATTTAATGCTACAGCATATAAATACATTTTAGACAATTCAACACTTCTAACAAGAAGACTGTGCAACAGTGCACAAAGCCAGATCCATACAAACATGGAGGAACTTGAGTAGCCTGCACAGAGCCCTGACTTTGACTCTATTCAGCATCCTTGGGACTGATTAAAATGTTGATTGCTAGCCAGGTCTTTTCTCATCCTGCATCAGAACCTGACCTCACAAGTGCTCTTTTGGCTGAATGACCAGTAATTTCCACAGACACACCCCAAAATCTTGTGGAAAGCCTTCCCAGTAAAGTGGAGGCTGTTATAACTGCAAAGAGAGGCAAGCTGCGCCCATGCCCATGGTTTTAGAATGGGATGTCCAACAAGTGCATATAGGTATGATGGTCAGGGGTTAGATTTAAAAAAATATTATGTACACAACTTTCCATGCAAAAGTCAGAATTTATAAAATAGAACATGCATATATTTATGACAACACTAACACATCCTTATGCAACATTTCTAAGAAACTGGGAAATGATGACACTCTTGATACAGTAGGAAAATTCAGCCAAACCAGCTAAATGATGACAAACATGCATAACACTTCATATCGCGGAGCTGGTATGATAATGAGAGTTGATGTGACAAATGTATTAAACCTTAAAAGTGATGAATATCAGATACAGATTCAATTTTTGTTGTCCTTTAAGAGGGCCAATGCTGTGTATTAGCACTGAAGAACTTACTTGGATTTTCCTCACTTTATATTGGGTACCTGTTGTCACTTCTCAGGATTAGAAACCAATGCAGGTTGTCAATAATTACATAAAGTCAAAACAAAAGTGTGATTTACTCGCTACATACATAAAGCTATTACGCCTTATAGCCTATTGATAGCCTAATATTTTGACACAACATGGTTTGTTTGGTACTACTCGAAGATAAGCAAATGGCCATATACAAAGAGAACAGGCTTTTAGAGAGCAGCAGGATTTTTTTGTCCATGGCGATGACTGGCTTATGAGCCATTTTGAAGAGCCACTTTCTTGGAGCTATGTGCTGAAGTGCTCCCAGCATTAGAAAGACAGACCTCCTGAAATCAGGCTATGCTGTCTAGGTTTTAACAATGGTTGGCTTTCTGATAACAGGCACCTACCAGAGGAAACTCTTTCAGCAGGTCAGGAAAATCTCAGCCAAGCTTCAACTCCATCATGCCAGATGTGCTGGAAGACATTAACTGACTGATGAGGCTCTACATTCAGTTTCCATATTGTTCGATTGTACATGCTCACATACAAAGGCAATTTGTAGAAGTGTCCATTTTCCTAATGTAATTGCCTGTACTCATATTGCAAAAAAATCATCTAGTGAGAATAAAGCTGATTTTATTAATAGTAAGCAATGACACTCCATTAACACACAAGTCATCTGTGATGCAAAACTAGACTGACAAATGCTGTGGTATTTCATTTATTTTGAGGCAAAGTAACGTTGGAAATGACTTGCTGATGGTGCTGTACATGATGGCTGTCTTGTTGGTAACATAACTGTCTGAACCATCTTGCTTCATATGGCCTATAAAATTAATTTTAACAGCAATCATGTCATTACATGTGCCAGGTAATAGTGGATACCTGCTCAGATGCTGGTGACTTATGTCTTTCCCAGACCCCTGGAGTGCAGACGAGAAGTGCTTAAATGCTGTGCATGCTCTTGTGTGCTCAGTTGAGGAAAGCACCATAGGACTCCTCATATACAAGTGACAATGTTTGGATATGTTAGTTGGGAGGCTGCACTACCAGACAACAAAGTTCTGTAGCACTGAGATTGCATGAGCTGTGCTACGTAATGTGGCACAGCATAATAATTTTACACCTCCAAAGTTTATTGATATCCACAGTTGTCTCATCTGCCATATCTGTATGCTCTATTATAATAAGGCATCTCCAATTATGGATGCTATTCTCAGATTGAAATCAAAGGGCTTAGACATGTTTTTCTCCCTACATTTGCATTCACACTCTGCCAGTGATGAACAATGAGCTTCACCTGTACCTTGAGGTTGTTACATTTTTATGAATTTTATTTCAGGCATTGTGTGGCAGGTAGAGTCATTGCATTCACTGCAGCAGTAACATGTTGCCACTTAACAAATTTGTGCTTGTTGGTGACATGCGTGCTTAGGGTACAAAAAAAGGTTCTTTGCGTACATCTATTTTTAAGATGAGAACTTCAGTCTCTCAGTCTTCAAAGGTTTTGGTTTTGGTCTCATACCGCCATTGTCTCACCTTACAGTTAAATCTGTTCATTATATATGAATGAGGTTAGATTAGCATGGTCTATTTATGGATGTCTCAGGGTGGAAACTAGGCAGGGTTCAAAACATTGACATATGCTAATTTATAAGATGATTGTAATTTATAAAGGGCAAATAACATCCAAATGTGTATACACCAGATTTTTTTTGTGTAAATTTTTGACATACTCATACAGTCATATGAAAAAGCTAACAGTGGTATATCTTTCATTTCCTAGGAACATCTGGGTACTGGGGTGTTTTCCAAACAAAGATTTTTAGTGAAGCAGTATTTAGTTGTATGAAATTAAATCAAATGTGAAAAACTGGCTGTGCAAAAATTTGGGTACCCTTGTAATTTTGCTGATTTGAATGCATGTAACTGCTCAATACTGATTACTTGCAACACCAAATTGGTTGGATTAGCTCGTGTCACACACATGCGAGTGGGAGGCAGCTGAAGGGCTTATATAATCGTAACAACTTATCCGACTCTCTTTCTCAGTTCCCTACAGACCGCTCCCGGGAAATCCCGGCAGGTGCCGAAGCGCAGAAGAAGTCACTTCCGGTCCCCGCCCCAAGGGCGACATCTCTTCCGGGCAACTCTCCAGAAAAGCTGCTCCCCTTCCTCTGGTCATCAGTTCTGTCTTGGACTCAGTAGTGTAAACTACCCTGTGCTGATCTGACAAACTACCCTTTTGCAGCCTGCATTACAATATACAGGTGGCTGCCCCAAACCTTCTTGCAATGTCTGGAGTCTCTTTTTGTGACACTCATTAAGCCTTGAACTTCATAGACCGGTGTGTCCAATCAAGAGAAAAGGTATTTAAGGTGGTCAATTGCAAGTTGTGCTTCCCTTTGACTCTCCTATGAAGAGTGACAGCATGGGATCCTCAAAGCAACCCTCAAAAGATCTGAAAACAAAGATTGTTCAGTATCATGGTTTAGGGGAAGGCTACAAAAATCTCTCTCAGAGGTTTAAACTGTCAGTTTCAACTGTAAGGAATGCAATCAGAAAATGGAAGGCCACAGGCACAGTTGCTGTTAAACCCAGGTCTGGCAGGCCAAGAAAAATACAGGAGCTGCATATGCGCAGGCTTATAAGAATGGTTATAGACAACCCACAGATCACCTCCAAAGACCTGCAAGAACATCTTGCTGTAGATGGTGTATCTGTACATCGTTCTACAATTCATTGCAATTTGCACAAAGAACATCTGTATGGCAGGGTGATGAGAAAGAAGCCCTTTCTGCACTCATGCCACAAACAGAGTCGCTTGTTGTATGCAAATGCTCATTTAGACAAGCCAGATTCATTTTGAAACAAAGTGCTTTGGACTGATGAGACAAAAATTGAGTTATTTGGTCATAACAAAAAGCACTTTGCATGGCAGAAGAAGAACACCGCCTTCCAAGAAAAACACCTGCTACCTACTGTCAAATTTGGTGGAGGTTCCATCATGCTGTAGGGCTGTGTGGCTAGTTCAGGGACTGTGGCACTTGTTAAAGTCAAGGGTCGGATGAATTCAACCCAATATCAACAAATTCTTCGGGATAATGTTCAAGCATCAGTCACAAAATTGAAGTTACGCAGGGGTTGGATATTCCAACAAGACCCAAAACACAGTTCGAAATCTACAAAGGCCTTCATGCAGAGGGAGAAGTACAATGTTCTGGAATGGCCGTCACAGTCCCCTGACTTGAATATCATCGAAAATCTATGGGACAGTTTGAAGCAGGCTGTCCATGCTCGGCAGCCATCAAATTTAACTGAACTAGAGAGATTTTGTATGGAAGAATGGTCAAAAATTCTTCATCCAGAATCCAGACACTCATCAAAGGCTATAGGAGGCGTCTAGAGGCTGTTATATTTGCAAAAGGAGGCTCAACTAAGTATTGATGTAATATCTCTGTTGGGGTGCCTAAATTTATGCACCTGTCTAATTTTGTTATGATGCATATTGCATATTTTCTGTTTCCATAAGGCATGTCATATATTAAAAGGAAGTTGCTACTTAGAAAGCTCAGAGAATGATAAACAAAAATCCAAAGAATTAAGAGGGGTTCCCAAACTTTTACATATGACTGTATTTTCTGCTTTCACTAATCTGCAGGTAAAATTAGGTATTCCTTTGACATCAGTACTATTGCTTTGAATTATTTGTTCTTTTTTGCTGTTTTTATGAAAATTCTTTCAGTTTCTCTCTTTGGTAACATGTTGCATCTACAATAAGAAATACTTATATACTTACTATACTGTAAATAAACATATAGACATAGCAAAAAAATATATCTATATACTGTATGTTGACATGTTACTGATTGAAGTACACAGTAGCTCTGGACTCACAAAGTGCCTCGAGATATTTGCTATATGTAAAAATTATTTGTTCATGCTTTTGGCACACCCTAATTATCTAAAGACTACCTGACGTAAACTAGAAAAACAGGCAGACAAAAGGGATTTGACCCAAGAAATTCTCAGACAAAATTGCACTTCCAAATTCTAAACTTCTTTTTAATCAGCACAAGAGACTGAATGTGTCAAAACTGGCCACCAAGAAAAAGGAAATGCAGAAGACAGTACATTTGATTAACTTGTTTACAGCCTAAACTTGTTCTTGAAAAGGCTATCCTGAAAGTGTCTGAGACCCTGGTGGAAAATAGTAAAGAAAGGTACTGGTATCCCATTACTCTCCAGTTTCCAGCAGGTAAATGAAGTTTTCTGATATTATCAGGATTTATCAAAATGAATGGCTCATAAATAAAATATGGCAGTGCTGTGTACCAATAAGTGATGTGATAATTGCTTCAGAATCTGCTGTCTTAAGTAAAGGATTATAAGATTTATATGTAAAGTAGTTTTATTGAACAATGAAAGATAATGCATTTATAGTAATTTAAGCCTACTTTTCTGTGATTAATGAAAAGAGTACTGTACTGATGAAACCCGGAACTCATTTTTTCTGTGCAGTATTGCATACCTGAAGCCAGGTATTTAAAAATAGATTTAAAATAATGAGAATAAAGCAGTGTTCAAATATTTTTTCTAATCAAAAAATAATTCTTCACTCATTTAGATGTGAAAAATAGAAGAACAAAACCACTGACATGTTACCACAAGTAAAAGCACCATAATGAATCAACCTTAGTTTTATTTAGCACATTTACACATACTATCACAAATCATTTCACAAAAAAGTAATAGTATTACTTTTATTATTATTATTTAAAAGGGCACCCATCATCACACTATAAAAAGATACTGGGCCAGACCAAAGCATTCACAAATATAGCCGTGTCTTCTTCTGAATAAGAAGTTCTAGGTGAGAGTAAAATAAAAAAATAAGCTGCTTTTTGTGGCTTCTCCTGAATAACCTGCACTGTGCCAAAAAATCTCACTCTGAGTGTGGACATATCTAGGCCAAGCTGCCCCACAGCACTATCCTTCTCAACTTCACCTCTGTCTTCCTTCCATCATTCCAATTGCCATTAAGTCATTTAATTAAATTGCCTTATACCTGGCAAGAAAACTATTGTCACTGTGTACAATTTAAAGCATATCTGCTGTCAAATGCAATTTAATTATGCCTGACAAACCTTTACAAATGGAAAACAAGAAGCAGCAGGAAAAAAAATTTTAAAGTTAAAAATACAACACTACAGGCTTTTAAAGCCAACTATCATTTTTGAGTATAATGTATAATTGATATAAATTATTTAAATTAAAATACCTTGTACATTTCTATTTTATTGTGAATGATATAAAATAGGAATTTAACAATATCATTGAGTACAGATTAAATAATGACAACCATAATATATAAAGATATTAAAAATCTGTTTTACTATACAGTGGAACCTCAGTTCACGACCATAATTCGTTCCAAAACTCTGGTCGTAAACCGATTTGATCGTGAACCGAAGCAATTTCCCCAATAGGATTGTATGTAAATACAATTAATCCGTTCCAGACCGTACGAACTGTATGTACTGTATATATATCCATCCATCCATTTTCCAACCCGCTGAATCCGAACACAGGGTCACGGGGGTCTGCTGGAGCCAGCATATATTTTTTAATTTTTAAGCACAAATATAGTTAATTAAACCATAGAATGCACAGAGTAATAGTAAACTAAATGTAAAAACATTGAATAACACTGAGAAAACCTTGAACAACAGAGAAAACTAACACTGCGATAGTTCGCGCTATAGCGCTAGGAACCGCTCGTTAAAAACACTTTTTTTTAATGACTTTTAAGCACAGGGGAAAAAATGAACATTTGAAAAATCCGTAATTTAATAAACAACCAAGAAAAGTAACATTGCAACAATGCAGGCAACGAACCGATCGCTGTAAACAGAACTGAAAAGAAAAACAAGCCTTCTCTACCTTATGCGTCCAGTCCTCCCTCTCTCACTCGCCCGCTCTCTCTCTCTCTCTCTCTTTTGCGAGCCTGGAGCGCCTGTGTGTGTGTGTCTCTCTAGCGCGCTCCTGTGTGTGTGCGCGCCTCTCTCTCTCGCTCCTGTGTGTGTGCGCGTCTGTCTCTCTCTGGCGCTGCCTGTGTGTGTGCGTGGCTCTCTCTCTCTCTGCCTGTGTGTGTGCACGGCTCTATCTCTCTCGCGTTGCCTGTGTGTGTGCGCGTCTCTCTCGTGCGCTGCCTGTGTGTGTGCGCGTCTCTCTCGTGCGCTGCCTGTGTGTGTGCTGCCTCTGTGTGTGTGTGCGTGTGTGTGTCGCACGCTCTTGCTCTCTCTCTTGCTCGCTGCACAGGGAGAGACTGAACATGTACAAACCGAAAGGGAACCTGGCTTGTTCGTATACCGAGTGTGTGGTCGTGAACCGAGGCAAAAGTTTGGCGAACTTTTTGGTCGTAAACCGAGTTGTACGTGTACCGAGGCGTTCGTGAACCGAGGTTCCACTGTATATAGATTGTATAAATTCTCTTCTTCACACTCAAATAACCGGTAAGCTTTATAGGCTATCTTACATATATTTACATTTTTACCATGAAATATATTCATTTTTTAGTCTAACTTTATGAATTAACATGACTTACTATCAAACATCAACTCTATTACATTTTGTTTTTAATTCTCTTTTGTCTGAGTTGGGTCCTTTAATTATATACCAATGGTTACAATTAGTGCAGATGCAGATGCAGATGAGAATGCATGTTATAGTGCAGCAGCTACTTCAGTGTCATGTTCACTCATGGTGAATAACAAAGAAAATGGCAAAAGAAAGCTAAGCGTTTAAAGCTCTGGAATATTATTAACATGTAGATAACACACTGGCTCATTTTTCTAAATGTAAAATAAAATGAGAAAGGCAGGCTGGCTAAATAAAAAATTATTTCAATTAGATGTAAGACTGACCCATTGATCTGTGAAACTAAATGGAATGAAAACCTACAGCCACAGAGGTACCCCAGGACTAAACTGGAGAAGCCCTTCTAAAATGTTTTTCTCCAGCTTTTTGTATTCCTTTCCTCCATGGCTATCTGACCATAGGATACTCTGTATTTGTTTAAATTGAACACTGATTTTTCCTAATTTAAACATTAAACCCCTAATTACTTTTGTTAGTGTAATGTTTCTTTTACTGCTTGTAAAGCACTTTGAGCTACACTCTGTATGAAAATGTACTATAGAATTAAACATTGTTGTTGGAAATGTATGACCGCAACCTTTTATTTTTAGCCAAGTCAGATGCTTTTCTTTCTTTTTAGTTGTCTTTCCTGTTTTAGTCATTCTGGGTTGTGTTTTCCAAAAGCTTTGTAACGCTAAGTACTTTGCTATGTCATAACATATAACATTGTGTTTCTGAAGCCCTTTGCACCTAAAGTAATACTTGTATGTAAATTAGAAAATTAGAACAATCTACAAGACAGCAGGTCATTCAGGCCAACAAAGCTCGCCAGAACTATCTACTTAACTCTTCTAAAATAACATCAAGTCGAGTTTTGAAAGTCCATAAAGTCCTACTGTCTACCACACTATTTGGTAGGTTATACCTTTTGTCTCTAGTTCTCTGTGTAAAGAAAAACTTCATAATGTTTGTGCGAAATTTACTCTTAACAAATTTCCAACTGTGTCCCCAAGCTCTTGATGAACTTTTTTTAAAATAACAGTCTCGATCCACTGTACTAATTCCCTTCATAATTTTAAACACTTCAATCATATCACCTCTTAATCTTCTTTTGCTTAAACTGTATAGGCTCAGCTCTTTTAATCTTTCCTCATAATTCAATCCCTGTAGCCCTGGAATCAGCCTAGTCGCTCTTCTCTGGACCTTTTCTAGCGCTGCTATGTCCTTTTTGTAGCCAGGAGACCAAAACTGCGCACAGTACTCCAGATGAGGCCTCACCAGTGCATTATAAAGGTTGAGCAGAACCTCATTGGACTTGTACTCCACATATCGTGCTATATAACCTAACATTCTGTTTGCCTTCTGAATGGCTTCTGAACACTGTCTGGCACATAAACCACTCATTATTTTTAATGTCATTCTTTATTTGGAATTTTGCCTGAGATTCTCTCTCAGAAAGACAGAGATTACCTTAAGTAGATCACAAAGAAAACTGATGCTCTTGTACATCGTAATAACGAGAAAAATAATAATAACAACAACAACAATAATAATAATAATAACAGGTCAATGATGAAATATAAATATAAAATTATAATGTTTGAAAATGGGTAGATGGAAGAATAAAGTAGGTTATAGATGAGTACAAAAGGAGCTCTTTGTAGCTTTAATACCTGTAGATGGTTTGACTACATAATGTGTTAACTAATCAAACTCGATATGTAATCAGTCATACGCTTAGTACCAGCAAAGACACTGACAGCTGTCCTGAGAAGTGTGAAGCTTACCTGGAAATGCTGTTTGAGGCAGTGTTGTCCAAGATGCCAAGTTGCAGGTCTAAAGGCTCTTTTACAGGCAGACATGAACCCCCTTGGGCCATCTCAGTAATCAACAACTAATAGAGAAATACAGGCTCTCCATGGGGTTATAAAATAACTTTCCCTTTTAATGGTGTAAAGGAATTGGAAAGAGGAACACACCACAATTTTGCGCACAGTCCCACTCTGCAGCTGCTGACAGCTCTCTACTTCAGTGTCGCCTGTTTGCAGACAAGTGTTGCAAATAGCCTGAGCAAGGCTGCTGTGTCCAACTTTGAGCATGCAGGGACCAATTACAGTTGTGCCAAGCATGCAACAATACATGATGTTGTGGCTTCAAATACTGCTATTGACACTGAGCAAGTTGCTTCACCTGCCTGTGCTCCAATTAGAAAATCAAACGGAACCAACTGGGTGTCAAATGTTGTAAGTTGCCTTGAATAATAATTGAATAATAATAATTGAATAATAGCCAGATTAATAATAATACTAATAATACAGTACCTTTCGTGACACTAAAATTGGCTTTCACACCATTGTAGGAATACCTGGCATTGCAGGTGCAGTGGATAAAACATTCATTCCTATTCACACTCCCAGCTGCATGAATCCCAACCATATTTATCAAAAAGGGTTCTCACTGTTAAATGTCCAGGTGAGATGAAACTGACCATCAGGGACATTTTACAGACCTTGTCCTTGTAACCAAACTGCCTGGGAGTACTCAGAGTGATTATACCTTGTCCAGCTCAGATGACAAGGGATGGTGCGTTTACTGGTGGCTAGTTAATGGGAGACAGTAGGCATCTTGTTCACAGATACCTGCCAACTCCAGTGATTAATCTCCAAACTGTGGCTGAGGAGAGCTAGAATACCACACACCAAAGCACACACACTGTTGTAGAGCACTCCCTGGGCATGTGGAAGATGATTCCAGTGTCTGCACATATCCTTCAGTGTTTTACTAACTCCTGTGTAAGTTGTTTATACTCCTCTGTGATGAAGTGTTACTTTTTGCTCCAATCACTGCTCAGCATTGTTCTTTCTTATAAGGAAACTACACGTTTTGAGCCCTTCTAGAGATTTTCGACTAATAAGTCAAATTAATTTTACCTATAGTTGTAATTTTAATTTGTTTTGTGCTTTTTTGTGTTTTAATAGATTTTCCTCTTACTGTTTTCTCTTTTTACATTTGCACATGTCTAGTGTGAAAATTATATATATATCTGACAACTAAAATATATAGAATGTTTCTGTTATCGACAGTCGCATTTTCTGATATCGATGCTGGGGATGAACCCAACAAAAAAGTATTTTAAATTTGTTTGTTAAATGTCAAATAATGAAGGGCTTTGGGAAACACTCGTAAAACTCATTCGTTCATTATCTTGTTTGTTATTCACTAAGATGTATCATTTTTTTGGCAAACGCACCCCTGATGCCTATTTTAGAGCTGTTTAGTTTTGGTTATAATGTAATAATATTATTTAATTTATTTATTTATTATTGAGCCTCTGTAAAATGCCATATTTCACTCTGGGGACAATTAAAGTGTTATCTGTATATCTATGCAGCTGTCTGAATGAGATATTGGGGCAAATTACTAAGAAGTAAATGAAAAAGCCTGATGAATTAAATGGTCTTTTTTGTCAAACTTCTAATGTGCTCAAATGTTTTTATAATACACACTAAATTAAATAAATATAAACATTTTTAAAAGAATAGGCTATTCAGCCCATCTCAGCTTTTTAATTCCAATTCACCTAATACAAAGAATAATATGGAGAACAAAATGTGCATAAGATGTTGCATGTGTCCTTCTATCATAATTGAATTTTACTGGCTAAGAATGATCTTTCTTTGGTATTCTGTTAGTTTTTAAAGTCGTCTTTCTATGATTGTGAAGAATCCAATAGGGCTGCAAAAACTTAATTCCCGTATGATTAGGGAACGGCTATTGAGACCAATATGAGGCATGATGTGGTAGTAGAAGTAGTAGTATTAGTCAAGTATAGTGAAATTCTTGCTTCCATGTCCTATCAACATGGAACACGTCACCACTGCTCTGTGTCATAATTAGCAAATAAGAGTCAGACATCTACCACCTTGGCTAATGTAATGTCAAATACACAAAATGTCATGACAGCCATGTGTAAGATGTGCTGTAGACCATGACAATTAATCAATATTAAGACATTCAGGCAATGATTTATATTTAGCCTGACTAACTCAAACATTTTCACAAATTTGTCATTCACTGTTATATAATTTACAAAATCAAAAAAGTTTTATACACTTTAATTTCTTATTTCCCTACCTTTGTTCCATTTCTGCACTTATCCTAATCTTTTCCTTTTTTTGGTATCATAAGCATCTCCTGAGGCACTTATTAAAAAAACTAAAATAAAATTACATGCTTCACTGCTTTGGCATAATGCTTGCACATAAAACATCTTGCAGGACTCATGGTTAAACTATTGCCTGGTCCTAACGACTTCCCATCCCATTTATTTTCCTTAATAGGAAAATGGAAGACTCTCACATGCGCTGCCGGCAGCCATCGTTTATCACAATGCAAATCCCTAGCGATGCTCATGTTGAGAAAGAAGTCTGTTCCTCCTTCTTTCTGGGCCACCGGATATGTTTATAAAAACTTTTTTAAGGTGTAACTGTTGGGGTTGGAGTCAGATTAAGCATTCAAATTCTTTTTTCAGGTAGTTCAGCAGGGGCAAGGAAGAAAGCAGATACAAATGTTATATGCCATGGCTTAGGCACCACACCAGAGTTATTATTTATAAAGCTTTGTGTGGATTCGAGCATGAAAATATGCGTACACCAAAAAAAAAGATTTATAAAACCTGGCATACACACATTTCTAAGCAATTTACCCTTTGTAAATCAGAATCATCTTGTAAATACATATGTTTACATGAAAGAGCCTCGCACCCCGTCTGATTGCTACTCCAAAATGACCATATATGGACTATGCTAATCAACCTCATACATATGTAGTCATAATGCTGCAGAACTTCATTGTCTGGTAGAGCAGCCTCCTTCGTGATGCATTGTGTCCTATACTGAGCACGCAAGAACATGCATAACATTGTAGCACCTCTCCTCTGCTTTCTGAATGTCAAGGTAAGGCATAAGGTGCCAATGTCTAAACGTATAGCTGCTACTTCTTGGTACGGTACATGTAATGACATAATTACTGTTACAATGGATAGAATAGGCCGTATGAAAAACTGAAAGGTTAGCCAGATACATTATCAACAAGCCAGCCACTAAGTACAGCACATCATGATTGCCAAACATGCTTTGCCTCAAAAAAATTAAATATATGTTGAGGCCACCGAGCCACAGCGTTAGTCAGTCTCATTTTGCCGTCACTTGTGTGACTTGTGTATTAATGGAAGGCAACTACTTACAGTTAAGAAAACCAGCTTCATTCTCACTAGGAGCCCTTATTCTAATACTACTACAATAAAGTGCTCCAATTATTTTGGAAAAACTGGACACTTCTATAAATGCTATGTTTTATGTATGTCCACCCACACCATAGAAAAGCTGAATTTAGTACCTTGCCAGTAGGTTAACGGCTTCCAGCACAGGGGGCATGGCAGAATGAAGCTTCACTGAGATTTTCCTGAACTTGTAGCCAATTCCATGAGAAGTGACAACAAGTGGTCTAAACTGATGAATAACCAAAAAAGTTTTTTATTGCAAATACACGGTATTGGCCCTTTTAAAAGGAAACTAAAATACAGTCTGTATATCATAGTTGTCACTTTTGAGGTTTAATATGTATGTCACATCAATGCACTTTATAATAACAGCTTGGTGATATGAATTATTATACACATGTGAGTCACCATTTAGCTGGTTTGACTGCATTTCCCCACTTGATCAAGGGTGTCATTTCCCAGTTTCTCTGAAGTGTTGCATATGCAAGGGTCAGAGGTGCCATAAATATATGCATGTTCTCCATCAACTTTTCTTTTATAAATCCTGAAGGTTCCGTATGCACATTTGGGCCTCTTTTTATACAGACACAACTTTTATGAATCTGACCCCAGATGTTTATCTAAGTCTGTTTTCTTCACACAAAGAACCTCGGATACATGAAATAAAATACCAGGTAGTGGTAGACAGAAGGACTTTAATGGCCTTTAAATCTTGACTTAATGTTATTTTGGAAAATATAGGTGAATAGGATTTAAACTTGTTGGGCTGAATGGCCTGTTCACATCAAAACTGGTCTTATTTTTTATTTTCATGTAGGATGTGTTATATTGGCGGCACGGTGGCGCAGTGGGTAGCGCTGCTGCCTCGCAGTTGGGGGACCTGGGTTCGCTTCCCGGGTCCTCCCTGCGTGGAGTTTGCATGTTCTCCCCGTGTCTGCATGGGTTTCCTCCGGGCGTTCCAGTTTCCTCCCACAGTCCAAAGATATGCAGGTTATGTGGATTGGTGATTCTAAATTGGCCCTAGTGTGTGCTTGGTGTGTTTGTGTGTGTCCTGCGGTGGGTTGGCACCCTGTCCGGGATTGGTTCCTGCCTTGCGCCCTGTGTTGGCTGGGATTGGCTCCAGCAGACCCCTGTGACCCTGTGTTCGGATTCAGTGGGTTGGAAAATGGATGGATGGATGGATTTGTTATATTTCTTTCAAATTTGTATTTCTGACATTAAGTGCTATCATGTTAATGTCTGTTGTTTTCCACTGTACAACCTATTGACTGTATAGTATGATCACTTGATCCTCATATCTCAAAAGACTCTGTACTTTGAATGCAGTCTGGCAATATTACAGAATGCCATGTCAACAGAAACATTTGATTCTTTTTGGTACTTTGACAAACCAAATTAAAAACATCCTCAATTAATTATGTCAGTGAATTCATGTTTTGTGATCCACAATTACATCTTTTTCCATATATATTTGGAAAATTAAAGTTGTCCATTAAAATAACATCAACATACAAGTTGTTTGTTTATCATTGTATCTGATCTGAATGTCAGTATATGGGTGAGTGTTTAAGGTTTAAGGTTTCTTTAGTCATGTTTACACAAGAAAACATGAAATTTGCCTTCTCATTTGCATCTAACAGACAAAATGAAATAAAACAAACAAATAGTAACAAGACAGGTTAAGGTAAGGCAGTTAGATAATTCATATTTACACCAAAAAGAAAGGTTACAGGATACGTATATATCAGAACCTTAATCATTCTCTCCGATATTTTTATTGAAAAGTCAAATGGCACAAGGAAGAAAGGAATTCCTGGAGCGATTTGTGTGGGTTTTCAAAGTGACTATCCTTCCTGATTTACTGAAGTTTAGTTCTACATGTAATGGATGTCTGTCATCAGTTGAGATGATTTCCAGTTTCTTTAGCATTGCCCTCTGACACACACTAGTCAAATCATCTACATCAGCCCCTATAACTTTAGCTACATACTTTGTAATCTGCTGAAGCTTTTTTGAGTTTTGGTTTGTCAGACTATTAAACCAGGCAATGAAACTGAACGTGATCACAGACTGGATCAGACTGCGATAAAAGGACAACATGAGGTCTTTGTCTTCTTTAAATAGTTTGAGTTTATGGAGGAGAAATAAGCGCTGGTTGCATTTAGAGAATATTTTTTTGTATTAGCATCCCAGTTGTTTATTAGTAGTCCAGATTGTTATCTAGGTAAGTATTTATATGTGGGTTTCCAATTTTCTGTTTTCTCCCAGTTTTTTAAATTAAATTTTATTTTTTTAGCATTTAATCGGGCCATTTTCTTAGTGCTCTATAATTTATTTTCATTAGTTTTGAGTACTTTTTAAGTATTCTTTAATCTTCAGTTCAGCAATAGAATGTTTTTAATGGATATTCAGTATCAACAGGCATTTAACAAAATGTATAATTCATGATTAAAGCAGGTCATGAGCAGGATTTAACTAGACACAGTGAAAAATGTGAAATAAAAGACATTGATTGCATCTTGACAAGACACACTTTGTGTCTCAGCAGTTATGAAAATACTTACTTTAAAAAGCCCCAAGTTAATTTATTTGCTGTCATTACTTAAAGGTGGATGATATACATTTTGTAGGAAATGTTTCACTTTTGACAGTTATACTTTTGTAGTAAGTAAAATAATGTATATTATATACAGTATAAATACTGCATTTTCAAAACTGAAATTTTATTGAGTTGACATGCTATCTCAATTTAATCAGTAACCGTTATTATCACAGCTTCATTTAAAAATATTAATAGTGTGGAAAGACTTTTTAAACAATACAGTAATTGTTTACAAATGCATATTTTCGTTATCTTACATATCACTCACTTCTAATAAATAATACAAGCAGAAAGTAAAGTCAAAGAGTCAAACAAAGGACATTGTAACTTAAGAGTTGTGTTCCGGAATGTCTCCCTTATTTTGTAAAACAGCTGCACATATTGAGTATTTCTTTTCCAATTCCAGATGGAATAGCACATTGACATGTGTAGAGTGATGCATGATTCTTAGAACTTACTGTAAATAGTGATAAAGCAATTCAGGAACGGCAAACATACTAAACTGATAGCTGAGGGAGGTGAATCCATTTGGGAATAACTCCAAGGAGAGTGAAAAGGTGAAGACACCAACTAAGAGACAACCATAGCTTGCTACATGTGAGGAAATCATTTCTTCTGGGATTTCTCACTAAACTTGTTGAATCTCAGCACTTTTATATTAAAATCTCGTATATTATGTGCACTCGTGTATAATGCACATGCTGATTTATCCCAAAATTTTCAGGTAAAAGAAAAAATTCATATATAATGCACACCCTTAACTATTCAAGATTTTATTAAAATTGCAGTGATTTTTTTAAACATATTTAAAGTAGTAACAATTATTATAATTTTTTATTTAAATTAGGTAAATAGGTACATTACATTTTTAATAATACTTTGTAGAAGATCAGCCTGGTGTAACAGATAGAGGGCGCTTTCGCTCCCTTGAACCCTTTTTCGAGACGCCAGACACCAGATAAAAGTCCAATATGACTTTATTTTATCAATAAACAGTGCACAAAGCACCCTACACTCCACAATACTCATATAAATAAACAATAATCAATCACTAATCAATCCTCTACTCCCAGACGTGTTACCACCCTTCCACCCAGCTCAGCTCGACGTCTGGGATTTCCCATAGTCCTTTTATAGTCCTTGACCTGGAAGTGTTTCTCTCTGTCCATGTGATTGTTAACACTTCCGGGTCAAATAAAAACTCCTTTTCTTCAACCCGGAAGTGAGTCATTCACTCTGTCGCCGTGACTAATACGCACTTCCGGGTTATAGGTGAAACAAAAGTCTCTGGGCCTTCCTGCAGCATACCCTGGAGGTTCCCATGGTATCCAGCAGGGCTGTGATGAAAAACTCCATTGTCCATAATGCCCTGCTGGAACTCGGGGCACCTCTATGTTGCAGGCAGGGCTCCACCTGGCAGCTTGGGCGTATTGGCCGGGACGAACGGCCGGCCATATTCCACACCGGCTACAGACAGACACAAACACAACAATGTCCAAAAGCACACACTTTTTATTTGCAGTTCTTTAGCACACACAACACAGTGCACCACCAACCAGCCACAATGCTCAGTCCTGTCCTTCTCTTCTCTTATCTGGCCGCCTCCTCTCCTCCACACAAGCTCTGTCTACTGCCTCCCGACTCCGACCCCCAAGTGGAGTGAAACAGCCTCTTTTATACTACAGTAATCCCTCCTCCATCGCGGGGGTTGCATTCCAGAGCCACCCGCAAAATAAGAAAATCTGCGAAGTAGAAACCATATGTTTATATGGTTATTTTTATATTGTCATGCTTGGGTCACAGATTTGCGCAGAAACACAGGAGGTTGTAGAGAGACAGGAACGTTATTCAAACACTGCAAACAAACATTTGTCTCTTTTTCAAAAGTTTAAACTGTGCTCCATGACAAGACAGAGATGACAGTTCTGTCTCACAATTAAAAGAATGCAAACATATCTTCCTCTTCAAAGGAGTGCACGTCAGGAGCAGTGACTGTCATAAAGACAGAGAAAGCAAACAAATCAATAGGCTTTTAAGTATGCGAAGCACCACGGCACAAAGCTGTTGAAGGCGGCAGCTCACACCCCCTCCGTCAGGAGCAGGGAGAGAGAGAGAGAGAGAGAGAGAGAGTTTGTTTTTCAGTCAAAAATCAATACGTGCCCTTCGAGCTTTTAAGTATGCGAAGCACCATGCAGCATGCCGTTTCAGGAAGCAGCTGCACAAAAGATAGCAACGTGAAGATAATCTTTCAGCATTTTTAGACGAGCGTCCGTATCGTCTAGGTGTGCGAACAGCCCCCCTGCTCAATCCCTATACGTCAGGATCACAGATAGTCAGCGCAAGAGAGAGAGAAAAGTAAGCAATCTAGCTTCTCAGCCATCTGCCAATAGCGTCCCTTGTATGAAATCAACTGGGCAAACCAACTGAGGAAGCATGTACCAGAAATTAAAAGACCCATTGTCCGCAGAAATCTGCAAACCAGCAAAAATCCGCGATATATATTTAAATATGCTTACATATAAAATCTGCGATGGAGTGAAGCCGCGAAAGGCGAAGCGCGATATAGCGAGGGATCACTGTACACCCATAAGTGCTCCAGGTGCTCCTTGATCAAGTTCCAGCAGCACTTCCGGGTGTGGTGGAAGTGCTGCATGGGAATCCATCTCCTTTTCTGGCAGCAATTCCGGGTGTGGCGGAAGTGCTGCAGACTACGGCCCTGGAACTGTCCAGACGCCCTCTGGTGGTGGCCTCAGCTTACACTGTATAACAGGAAGCCAATGACACAACCCAGTCCGGGAGTGGGGACCCAAGGTGTAGAGACTGTCAATGTCGTTGGTGCAATGAAAGGCATTTTCAGGAACGGATGATTTTATCTCCCATCTGTCCATCGACTTCAAAGGTGTGCCTGGCAATGTTCCAAGGCTTTATACTTTTTCTTCATGTGCAGTATCGCCCCTTAGGTGAACATGCCCTTCCAAACAAGGCAACAGTACTTAAACAAGGATACAGTTCCATGCTGACTTAACAGATAGAAATAGTACACAGCATCTCTCAGTCTGACTGCACGCTTTCCATTTGTCCCAATCTGTTTTATATCATACTGTTTGAAATGCAGTTCTATGTGAGTCCCTATGCTTAATCTGACTATATGTCAGCTGTGCATGTGAGCAGAAAAAAAAGCAGATTTTATAAAACAGATTTGCACAGAGCACAGAGACATATTAAATGTATGCTTACACCCATCATGAACTCCTGTATCCTGCCTTGTGCCTGGTGATATGGGATCTTATCAACCTTGAATTTGATTAATCAGGTTTGATGACTGATGGATGGGTAAAGCCCTTTACCCTTGGTATTAGATATACTTAGAATATGGCAACAACTTGAAGGCTGCCTGTCAGAGGATCGCTGTGAGGATCCTTCTATGTTGCTTACAACTCTCATCCCAAAATTAGGTTTGCTATGAATGATTTAACACGGGGTTGTCCACAAACATGCAGTGTGGAATATGATGAGGCACTGCCTGTTCATCTGGGCCGCTCCAGTGCTATGGTATCCTCACTTTTAGGATGTAAACCAGGGGAGCTGCCCTCTCATGTCCCAGGGAAGGTACTGCTGGTGATATGTCTACTCCCCCAGTCCTCTCCTCAAAATGGCATCCCGACCAGGCAAGGTCCCCGGCTGTCTATCACAACTTATTATAACAAGTAGATAAGTACCTATTAGGTAACTTTTTTAATTTGCAAGATTTTATTTTAAATTGCGTGAATTTGTTTACAAAATCTACCTATAGGTAATAACAATTATTACCCAATCAAAAATATGTAACTCTAAATATAGGTATACCTAACTGAAGGAACAGTCGTCATCACTGTTACTAGTGAGAAGCTCATCTACTGCTGTTGAGTCAGTGCTATCGTCATTGATACCATCGTAATAAATATCGATATTTTTATCTTCATCTGATGACACCGTTTTATCCTCTCACAAAATGTTGTGCCGTAAAAATAATTAGAAATATAACATTTGAGGAAATCATGTTGAATCTAACATAACATTAAACTGAGACTTCTCATGTCCAGTCTGATCGGTGTTCCAATCTGTGCAAGATCATACATGTATTCCTTTATTAATTTAATAATGTACTTTTGGAACTCTGTGAGCCTTGTTTTGGAAGATGTTACGCAAAGGTAGTTCTTCTACAGAACTGAAAGACCATGCCACTTCACTCCATAAGATGCTTTAAAATTTGTTGTCATCACGAAAGATTTTATAAGTTCCAAAGCTTTAAGTCTGATTTCAATGCATGAAACACCGATTCCCTGTAGCCTCATATTTGTTACTCAGTCCATTCATTCTTTTTCTAGGTCTGGAAAACGTTTTGGGGACCCAGAATTTGCTTTTTTTTTAGTAGGCAAAGCTTCTTTGCTTGTGCACCATAATCACATCTTTGACTTAGGAATACAAAAATGGCAACTTGTTGTCTGATTGCTATTAGTTTCTGCATATTTTATTACCTCTCAGGGTTGGGAGCGAGATCCTGCCCCAAGTGGAGGAGTTCAAGTATCTCAGGGTCTTGTTCACGAGTGAGGGAAGAATGGAGCGTGAGATCGACAGGCGGATCGGTGCGGCATCCGCAGTAATGCGGGCTCTGCATCGGTCTGTCGTCGTGAAAAAGGAGTTGAGCCGTAAGACAAAGCTCTCAATTTACCGGTCGATCTATGTTCCTACCCTCACCTATGGTCATGAGCTATGGGTAGTGACCAAAAGAACGAGATCGCAAATACAAGTGGCTGAAATGAGTTTCCTCCGCAGGGTGTCTGGGCTCTCCCTTAAATATAGGGTGAGAAGCTCAGTCATCCGGGAGGGGCTCAGAGTAGAGCCGCTGCTCCTCCGCATCGAGAGGAGTCAGATGAGGTGGCTCAGGCATCTGATCAGGATACCTCCTGGACGCCTCCCTGGTGAGGTGTTCCGGGCACGTCCAACCGGGAGGAGGCCCCGGGGAAGACTCAGGACACGCTGGAGGGACTATGTCTCCCGGCTGGCCTGGGAACGCCTTGGGATTCTCCCAGAAGAGCTAGAAGAAGTGGCCGGGGAGAGGGAAGTCTGGGTATCTCTGCTCAAGCTGCTGCCCCCGCGACCCGACCTCAGATAAGCAGAAAAGGATGGATGGATGAATGGATATTTTATTACTAAAAGCTTTTCTGCTGCAGTATAACTTCTCATTGATTTCATTTTAATGGCTAAAATTATTACCTACTAAAGGAACACTACAGCTACCTACCTACTACTATCAAGTGCTATCACGTCCATTGATCAAGTCAAAATTACCTATTATAATGCATAAGATGAGTGTTAACATCTGAAGTGAGAGGGGAGAACTGTACCACAGCTCCACCCTACAGCGAAGCGGTACCACAGACAGAACCAAGTGCTTTATACACATAAGGAATTCAAGTATCTATATTTGTACTGTGCAGGCTTATTGAAAACACCTAATTAAAATTATGTCTCGTGTATAATGTTCACCCTAATGTTTAGCACACTAAAATGAGTGAAAATTGCACACATTATACATGAGATTTTACGGTAAAAGCATTCTGCATACACTGTATATCTGCAAGCTTAATGTGACCAGAAAAAGAGGTTACAACACACAGCATGATGGTGCACAAATAACAAAGAGATGATTGTTATATGTTCTAGGATATACTGTATATCTTTTTAATTTTTGAACAATATTTATTTATCCTGAAAGTGTTTTGTGCCATTTAGAATATAAACCAGGGCTGGCCAAAACCATCCAAGGGCATGAGCATACACTTCATTTAGAGATGGTGTGTAAACTAACTATATATGTGATTCAAAGCAGCATCATTGACAGCAGTGTTTTGGAAGCATGAAAGTGGAAAATATACATACTCACACACAATTGGCTTTGCCTCTTTCACTTGGATATGTAAATCAACAAACTGCTTCTTACTAGACGGAGGTAAAAATGTAAAGTAAGCAGTTTATCCGGGTGAGGTAAATCATCAGAGCTAAGGCTACCACTTCCTCACAATTCAGTCAATGTGGCGAGGAATACCTTGATTTCAGAAACTGATGTGTTACATGTTCTTCTGCGTATAGTGTACTGAATTGATACTGTACTATTGGGCAGATTAATAACACTGGCACAGTTGTATGTTCATCTGAAGGTTTCAAAACAACATTCTTTGGTTTCTCTATAATGGACTGTTGCCTTGTCTAGGGGATGCCTTGTGCCTCATAATGCCGGAATAGGCTGTGTCTCAGATTTGGATTAAATAGATTTCAGGATATATTGTGATGTCCCATTGAATAAAACACACTCAGGAGCCACTTGTCAAGGGGAGTCTTCCAACTGCTGACTGGCTTTTAATTGTATATGCCGCAATATAAACGGTGCCCTACTGCCACCCGTTGTCTTGGTCACAGGGACACCTCCAAAATAACAAAAATAACTTGCCTTCGTCCTATCTACCTCTTGCCTGCTCTTTTAACTGTTCGCTCCCTTCACCACTTGATGCTGTCATCCTTTCGCTCCAGCAACAACTACCACTTCCGACCACCACCTCCCATTTTCTTCATGCACCGTTAACTAACCCTGATCCCTGTCACTCAGCACTCTCTCTCTCTCTAGGGAGGTGCCCCAAGCCCTTACAAAAAGTGTTCCCCCAGACTCAACCCCAACATTGCTTCCAATCCTTACAACCCATGCAGTGGCAAGACATGTCACAATATGTATGTTTGCACTAAAGATTTGTTGGCTGCCACCTTCTGCACATAAGTGATAATTTAATTTTAACATATGCAGCTTTATTGTTGTTTCAATGAAAGTAGTGCCGTGTGAACCAGCAGCAAAAATGCGATTGAGCACAAGGTAGGAAACAACCCTGGACACAGTCTTGGAAATGTTCACCTAAAACTTGTGTTGCTGTGATCTCTTTAACAAAGTAGAAAAACACATTTAGCCATATATACTCTCTCAGAGGATTATTGGGTGAATGAGAGAGAGAGAGAGAGAGAGAGAGAGAGAGAGAGAGAGAGAGAGAGAGAGAGAGAGAGAGAGAGAGAGAGAGTGGGGCAGCACTGGGCATGTAAATGTTTAATTTAAGTTGGTGAGTATTAGTATGAATATTAAAGTTATTTCTTTAAAGTTCTTGCTTCAATGACGTCTAATAGAATTGAACATTAATTTGTTGCATAGAGATATTTTTGGTACATACAGTATTTATATTGCATTTATCAACAATATGCTGTATAAAAATCTCTTTGAACTGTTAAATGCGTCCAGTCAATTGCTATACAGTCAATTGATTGTTCAATAAATATAAGTGACAAAGACACTTGACATGTATGAAGTGTTTTTACTGACACTCCATAATGAATGTGACCCTCCAAGAACTCCTCTCCATACGGCTTCTCCTTCTCTCTTTCTCTCTCTGATATATCTTAGCACACACACATGCATACACACACACAAATACACACGATCCAAGGTTCATACCCAAACCAATTTAATACAATTAAAGGTCACAGTTAGATTTTAGAAATAGGTGTTCCAATGAGAAATGTAATCCAGACTAGTAGCCAGTTCATCACCGAGCCCAATCATATACAAGCCAATCCAATGATGCAAATTAACCCTAACAAATCAGAGATTTGAGGGGAGAACTGGACAACCTGAAATAAAAGCCTTCTAAATTCGGAGAAAATGAAAACTCTATAAAAACATCACCTTTACGAAAGAGTAAAACTGATGAAACTGGATCGGTAAGGTTTAGGTTTAGGTTTAGGTTTATTTGTCATATATAGGTTAACACAGGGTCAACATACAATGAAATGTGTATGACGAGAAAAACAAGTCACTCAGCCTAGATCCAATAAAGCTTAAAAAAAGATTACAAGTTAAAAATAGACAAGTCATATAAAATAAAATGTGTATGTTTTAAAAGAAGTTATAGAGCAATATGAGTTGAATGAGCAGCAAGTACAAATGACAGTTATTGCACAGATAATGTTTTATAAGTGCAGATGCATATTCCATAAAGTGCAGATGCATGTTCCAGTCAGTATTCAGAGTGTGTGCAGGTACAGTTTGTGTGTGAGTAGTGCAATGTAGATGTAATGTAAGTGTGTGTAAGTGTTCAGGTGTTGCTGTTGAGGAGTCGAATGGCCTGGTGGTAAAAGCTGTTCTTAAGTCTTGTAGTCCGAGCAGCCAGATTCCTGTATCGTCTGCCAGACGGTAACAAGGAGAACAGCTGGCGTGCTGGATGGCTGTGGTCCTTTATGATGCTGCTTGTCTTACGCAAGCACCGATGGAGGTAAATGTCTTCAATGGCAGGAAGACTCTTGCCCGTGATGTGCTCTGCTGCCTTCACCACTCTCTGTAGTGATTTCCGGCTGCTGGCAGAGCAGCTCCCATACCAGACGGTAATGCAGCCCGTTAGCAGACTCTCGACCACACTCCTGTAAAAGTTTGAGGTGATGTTGGCATTCATGCCAAACTTCCTCAGCCTCCTCAGGAAGTAGAGCCGTTGGCGAGCTTTCTTGACCACAGTGTCTATGTGAAGGGTCCACGAGAGATCCTTGGTGATGTTTACTCCGAGGAACTTGAAGCTGTTGACCCTTTCAACTTCTATGCCGCTGATGTAGATGGCCTGGTGTTCTCTGCCTTGTTGTTTTCAATAGTCCACAATCATCTCCTTGGTTTTGCTGACGTTAAGAGACAAGTTGTTATCCAAGCACCAATTACTCAATGCCAGCACCTCCTCTCTGTAGGCCGTCTCATCATTGTCAGTGATAAGGCCTATGATGGTTGTGTCGTCTGCAAACTTGATGATGGTGTTTGTGCCGTGTTTTGCAACACAGTCATGGGTGAACAAGGAATACAAGAGGGGGCTAAGCACACAGCCCTGCGGCGCTCCTGTGTTTAAAATGAGTGATGAGGATGTGTGTTTGCTGACTCTCACCACCTGGGGCCTGTTTGTGAGGAAAGAGAAAATCCATCTGCAGATGGTCGTCCCCAACCCAAGGTCGTCAAGCTTCAAGACGAGTTTTGAGGGGATGATGGTGTTGAATGCCGAGCTGTAATCTATGAACAGCATTCTTACATATGTATTTCCTCTTTCCAGGTGGGTGAGGGCAGTGTTTATTGTTAGCGCAACGGCATCCTCTGTTGATCTGTTTGCTCTGTAAACAAATTGGAGAGGATCCAGCGTGTCAGGGAGGGAGGAGCAGATGTAACCTTTGACTAGTTTCTCGAAGCACTTCATAATGACCGATGTCAGTGCAACCGGGCGATAGTCATTCAGACAGGAGACCACCGGTTTCTTTGGGACAGGAATGATGGTGGATGCCTTGTAGGAAGTGGGGACCACTGACTGCCTCAGGGAGAGATTGAAAATTTTGGTGAACACACCTGCTAGCTGGTCAGCACACGCCCTGAGAGCACGGCCTGGGATGCCATCTGGTCCCGGAGCTTTGCGAGGATTGACCTTTTTGAAGGACCTTCTCACATCAGACGTTTCAAGGATCAGAGTGACAGACTCACTGCCCCCTTGAGGATATAGCACCTGTTCTTTGTTGGCTGCATCAAAACGAGCATAGAAAGTGTTGAGCTCGTCTGCAAGACATGCAGTGGGCTGAACACTGACTGTGTTTTTCTTTTTATAGTCAGTGATGCAGCACAGTCCATTCCACAGGCGTTTGGTGTCAGAGCTGTAGTAGCTTGACTCCACTTTGTCCCTGTAGTCCCGTTTGGCCTTCTTGATGGACCTCCGGAGGTCGTATCTGGCTGCTTTGTATGCATCAGAGTCCCCTGAGCCAAAGGCAGAGGTCCGCGCCTTGAGCTTAGCCCGGATCTCCCTATTTACCCAGGGTTTCTGGTTAGGATATATGCAAACGGTGGTTTTAGTGACAACATTGTCAATGCACTTGCTGATATATCCTGTGACAGAGTCTGTGAATTCATTGATGTTGCCATCAGCTGCATCCTCAAACATCTCCCAATCAGTTGTTTCAAAGCAGTCCTGTAAGACCCCCTCAGCTTCACTGTCCCATTTGTAGATGTTCCTGTAAACCGGTTTTTCCTGTTTAAGTCTTTGTTTATATGCAGGCAGCAACAATATAGAGCAATGGTCTGATTTTCCAAAAGCTGATCGAGGGAGAGATTTGTAGGAGTCCTTGAATAAGGTGTAACAATGATCCAGTGTTTGATCACCTCTTGTGGGGGGAGAGATGTGCTGATAGTATCTAGGGAGAACTTTCTTCATGTTTGCTCTGTTAAAGTCTCCCAACACAATAAATGCTGCTTCTGAGTTAGCGTTCTCTAGTCCACTGATAACATCATACAGTTCATCCATAGCCGAAGCTTTATCAGCTTGTGGGGGGATGTAAACAACTGAAAGGAGAACTGAACTCCCTCGGGAGGTAAAAGGGTCTAACTTTAATGGTCAGCAGCTCAAGAACCGGTGAGCAGTGTGTTTTTAAGACACACACATCCGTAGCCCACGAAGAGTTAACCATAAAGCACACACCCCCTCCCCTTGACTTGCCTGAGTCCTTCGTTCTGTCTCCCCGATAAACTGTGAACCCGTCTGGTGTGACTGCGCAGTCAGGTACGCTGGGCTCCAACCACGTCTCTGTGAACGGCAAAACGCAGCAGTTCGTGATATCTTCCTGGTGCTTTATCCGTGCGCGCAGCTCATCTAATTTGTTGTCCAGAGACTGAACATTAGCGAGCAGGATGCTAGGCAGAGGAGGCTTGTTGTTCCTCTGTCGGGTTCGGCACAGAACTCCGGCGCGTTTCCCCCTCTTTGTTTTCCTTCGGCGTCGCGCGAGTAAGCAAAAGACTCCAGGCAGTACAGTGTCCGCGATATCAAAAACTGTTGTAAAATCCGAACTGGCTGATGAAAGTAATTCCAATAGTGTTTGCCGGTCATACTGAAAGTGTGATAAAGTAGAACGCACAAAAAGAGTGAGTAGTAAGAAAATAAATAATAACTTTTTGCTGAGATGACTCGGAGCTCTCGTCGGTGCAGCCATCTTATGGCGCAGCCCAACTTCATTTTATGCTAAACACCACATTATGCCACTCACACAAACACACAATGTAATTTGGAATTAAGGCACCTCTTAAACAATAAAAAAAAAAATTTTATATCCTGTCATGCAATTGCGACTGAGGGTCATCTCCCTGGCTCAACTGAGGTAAGTGATGCCACTCTGGGGTGGGGTTGCTAACGGTATCTTCTCTTTCACCCATGGCCCCAAGAACACAACCAATGAGGGTGCCCAACCTTGGGCCATCGTGCCCAGAACCAGGCCCAGCTCCTTCCGGTTGAGATGCCATAAAACTGGATGGCCCTGCCATATTTATCATTTGATATTCTTTACATTTTGTTTTTTATATTTGATAGCAACTTCTCCTATCATTTGATCAATAAGCAGTATGTGATTGAAGGGGCGTACTAAGGGTGCACCCTTACTAAATACCAATTCTCAGTGTTACAAAAATGATAAACGAAAATCATTTAAAGTTGGTTTAAAAGCTGAATGATGAATGAATATCCGTACATGTGATCACAAACAAATGTGAACTTCTTTAAGACATAATGCATGAATGCAGTGTTAACTCTATCACATACTGCAAAAATGGCTAATGGACAGACGTATATTCCAGATTTCTTTTTTTCTCTGGTATTGTGCATTTATCCATTATCAAACCAATTTAAACCATAATAGTGTTTTATTTAAATACTGCAAATGACTGCATATTTATTTCATGTGTGTAACATTTGAAAATTCCAAACATATACTGTACATCTAAGGCAGGTTAGACATTTATTTTGGTTAGAGTAAGTCTTGCAGCTCTCTTCTGAGGAGAAAGTTATATCATGTAGCAAACTAAGACGAAAATTAAAGATTTTGTAGGCTGATTCATGGGTGATCGTTTAGTGGGGGTGAATTGTATGTTTGAAAACCATGGGCAAAACATAACATTTGAAATCAGTAGGCTATTTTTGATTGTCAAATCTGCTTTGGTGTGAGTGATTGTAGCTGTCTGTAGATATATGAAGATAGTGCTTTGCTGTCTATCTAGAATTGTAGCTGCTGGTGTGTAAGGCAGGATCAAACATGTGTCAAACGCATGCTGAAAGAAATCTCTCAATCCAAAAGTCTGTTTTAAAAGATTTAGTGAAAATTCAAAGTAAACAGTCCACACAAGAATATAGAAAAAAGGTAGTAACACACGTAGAGTAAAAGGCAAAACAATTGGAAAAAATGTATCTTCTCTAAACTTAGCTTTTCTTCTCAAACTTTAGTTGTTTCTACACTTAAAGATGCTTTACTTTGTCTTCAGTACGCTCTAAATATACAGCATTTGCACATTCAATACAGCACGTTATCTTTCATGCTGCTAAGGCACTGTTTAAATCCATGTACTCTCCATGCCTTACCCTTGGCAAGGCAAATCACTAACTGAGGCTAATCCATAGTCAGAGAGGTTAGAAATAGTTTGAATATGTCAATTCAATTCAACTTGTGGGGGTTGTAAGAACCTCCCATAGACTATGCACTAATAAGTAGCAAATGGCTCTTACAAGTATTGTTTCCCACTCTACTCTCTGTGCTGCCAGTTTAAAAAATGCACAGCTCTTTAAAAGTCAGACTTTCTTGTGCTTTGTATGTACAGTATTTCATTTGGTGTTGATTTTCTCATTATATTTGTATAATCTCTTGCTTCTGAAATGTACAATGTGAGTACCTAAAAGGGATAGATTTCTGCTATAAATATACATGATTTGTGTGTTTCTGAAAATGTTATGAGTGTATTAAAATATATACTATAATTACATTATAAATTTGCTTTCCGCCTGCTGGACCCTCCTCATCTCTGAAGCGATTTACATTTTATCAGTGTTCTAGGTCTGGATTATGTATGGCTTACTACTACAATAAGGCTGAAACCTGTTTATGTATTCCCATAGGGCAGATGTACACCTGCACATGATCTCACCAGAAGATAAATAGAGCATAAGGGAATCAAAGAGGGACAATTCGAAAATATATCATAAGACAACAATTATGCATACTCATTTATAGTAATCAGCCCAATATAAAACTAAACTGGTTTTAAATATATATATATATATATATATATATATATATATATATATATATATATATATATATATATATATATATATATATACAGTATATATATATATATGGTTGAAATAGTTTACTGTCAAATAAATGCAAAGAGTACACAACACGTGTTTCGCCCTCATTCTGGGCTCATCAGGTGTACACACTCCACTGCACTCCCTCTCGGGAATCGAACCTCGGACGTCAGCACCAGAGGCGATGCCCCTAACGTTGCGCGACGGCGTGTGGTTCGTTTATTTGACAGCATGTAGATCGGGGTAATTACATTCACGGCATTCGTAGTCTGTGTCACAATCTGATTGTATGGGTGGTTACCTACCAGGTAACGCTTTGTGGTTGGTCAGCAATCTGCTAACATCCGCCACGGTGCCCTCAGTTTGTGAGGAGCAGATAATAGAATGGTTGAAATAGTTTACTGTCAAATAAATGCAAAGAGTACATGACACGCGTTTCGCCCTCATTCTGGTTCGATTCCCGAGAGGGAGTGCAGTGGAATGTGTACACCTGATGAGCCCAGAATGAGGGCGAAACACGTGTCGTGTACTCTTTGCATTTATTTGACAGTAAACTATTTCAACCATTCTATGATCTGCTCCTCACAAACTGAGGGCACCGTGGCAGATGTTAGCAGATTGCTGACCAACCACAAAGCGTTACCTGGTAGGTAACCACCCATACAATCAGATTGTGACACAGACTACGAATGCCGTGAATATATATATATATATATATATATATATATATATATATATATATATATATATATGTAAATTGTGGTGGATGGCCAGAGTCCTTATTGGCCGACACACCCCAAGTATGGAAGGATTGGGGGGCAGAGTGTTTTCAAGACTGTTTCTCCCCCGGACCAGCAGAGGGCTGCCCCCTTGGCTTACAGTGGGGTGCCACATGTTATGAGCATTGAAGCTCAACCCTGCTGGTGTCTAAGGGACCAGAACCGGAAGTGGCAGAATGGGAAGTGACGTCATTGGACACAGACAGAATTTCCCATGTTTGGTCTGCAGGGAAAACAGAGAAAGGGGTACTGCATCCACCACCCCCTGGCCTGGTGTGGAATTACCTTCTTTTGGTACTTCTACCTGCCTCCCATGTGACTATATATATATATAATGAATAATTATTATATATATATATATATATATATATATATATATATATATATATAGTGAGCAGGGGGGCTGAACGCACCCCTAGAAGACACGGACGCTCCTAAAAAAGCCCCCTTTTAAAAACGCTGATAGACTACCTTCACATTGCTCCCGTACTTGCTGGGCTCTCTTGCAGCTGCTCTGTCGCGTGACATGTTTCTCGCCCAGCGGTACACATACATAAAAGCCTGAACAGCACCTGTCCTTTTGGCTGATTGTTTTGTTTCTTTCTGCCCCAGACATCCTCTGCTTCTGTTGCTGGTCCCACTCCCGTTGTGCTCCCCTATGATGTTTGCCTATTCTTTTAAACGAGAACTAACTGCATACTGAGCTTGTTTTACTTCTGAAAGAGACATGTTTGTTTGAACTGTTTGAATAAAGTTCCTGTCTCTACAATCTCCTGTGTTTCTGTGTAATTCTGTGACCCAAGCATGACAATATACATATATTGTCAAGGTTGGTTCACAAAGTTGCACAGGAAAGTTCAGCAGGTTTTCCAAGGAATAGAAACTTCATTGTGGTTCTGCCAGATACAAATACAAGTCTTTTACAGAGGCTATCTGACCTCATAAGGAACAGCTGTCAAACTTGATGCATCAGCCCTGACTCCTGCTCAAAAGCACACAAAATCTTCTTCATCAAGGGGGTCCAGTGGGCCAGTAGCAGTGGCCGGAGCAGAGGGAATCTGAAAAAGTGTTTAAGAGGGGGTTTCTGAATGGCCGCCGCGTCCCCCTTCAGCAGCAGTCACAGTATATACCAATCAGCTACAATTGTAAAATCTGGCAGATCAAGTAATCAAAATTGATTATTTTGTTACACTGGCAACTATTAAGGGGTTATGGCAGCAAGGGAACAGTCAGTTCTTGAAGGTGATTTTTTGGAAGCTGGAAATATGGACAAGTGTAAGGATCTGAGTGATTTTGACAAGGGCCAAATATTGTAATGGCTAAATAACTGGGTCAGAGCATCTCCAAAATGGCAGGTCTTGTTAGATTTTCTAGATATGTAGTGGTTAGCACCTACTAAAAGTGGTTCAAGGAAGGACTGCCAGCAAAAAGGGTACTGGGCGCCCAATGCACAATGAAGACCAGCCCAACTGATCTGATCCCACAGAACTACTGTAGAACAAATTTCTGAAAAACTTAATGATGGCCATGAGAGGAAGGTATCAGAACACACAGTGCATCACAGCTTGCTGTGTATGGGGCTGTGCAGCTATAGACCAGTCAGAGTGCCCATGTTGACCCCTGTCCACCATCAAAAACACCTACAAAGGGTACATTAGCATAACAACTGGACCATGAAGCAATGAAAGAAGGTGGCATGGATTGATAAATTGGGCTTTTAGACAGAACATGTGGACAGCATGGTATGTGTGCATCATTAACTTGGGAAAGGAATGGCAGCAAGATGCACTATGGGAAGAAGGCAAGCAAGCAGATGCAGTGTCATGTTCTGGGCAATGTTCTGGCATTCATGTGGATGTTATTTCTGACACATATCTTCCTAAACATTGTTAAAGACCACATACATCTCTTCATGGCAACACTATCCCCTGATGGCAGTGGCCTCTTTCAGAAGGATAATGCACCCTGCAAAAATTGTTCAGGAATGGTTTGAGAACAAGATGGAGAGTTAAAGGCTTGGTTTGACCTATAAATTCCACATATCTTAATCAAATCAAGTATCTGTGGGAAGTGCTGGATAAACGGGCCTGATCCATGAAGGTCCAACCTCACAACTCACAGGACTTTAAGGATTTGCTGACAATGTCTTGGTGCTACATATCACGGGGCACCTTTGGAGGTCTTTTGGATTCCATCCCTTGAATGGTCAGCATGTAAATCAAGTAAGAAAATGCTAGATTTTGAGCAATGTTCTGTGATAAAACTTCTTACAAAAGAAGGGAAAATGCCAAAGAAGATCTATGAATGCATGACTGCAGTTTATAATGAGTCTGTCCCATCCTCGTACAAAGTAAAATTTTGGAGAAAGCAGTTTAAGTGGGGTAGAGAGTCCACTGAAGATGACCCTCACACTGGATGGCCAGTGGAAGCAACTTCCACAGAAATATGCAAGAAATTCGAGAATTTAATTTTGCCAGAAAGACGAATTAAGGTTTTCCAAATAGCTGAAGAAGTGGACATCTTGGCAGGTACAGTTTGGAAAATAATTCATGAAAAGTTGAGCATGTCAAAGGACAGTGCACAATGGGTTCCAAGAATGCTGACGCCATGTCAGAAGGCCACAAGGCTCCAGTGCTGTCAGGAGAACTTGGAGATGCTCCGTGAATACCAAGTGATTTTTTTTTCATTGTTTGGTGACTGGAGATGAGACTTGGTTCTATTATAGTGATCCTGAGGCCAAAATGGAGTCAAAGCAGTGGAAGCACAAGTCATCCCCCACCCCAAAAATGTTCACAACAGAAAAATTTTCAGGCAAAGTCATGGCAATTGTCTTCAGGAATATTGAAGGACTTTTGCTTCTGGAATTCATGCTCCACAAGACAACAATAACTTGGGGAGAGTTACACCACCATAACAATCTCTTTGCTGGAGTCATACATGGAGCATTAAATCAAATCAGACCCACCAAAGGAATGAAAAAGCATTCCAATGAACTTTCTAATTTTATTAAACCTGCATGCCCGAACGAATACACCCTGAACAGAATTACACATAATATATCGGAATGGCTATATCAAAATTTTAAAATAGTAAAAGACCATTATACATGGCTTATATTTACAATCAGGGGAGAACAGCTGGAGGTAGATAACACTCAGGTAGAGAAGGCCATACATTTTGCTAAGGTCAGGTATAAAATAACTCAGTCTTCGGTGGCATTGTTAACTCCTTTTTTAATTACAGGTGGTATCCTGGAATCGGGTATAACTTTAGAACAGCACCTTCGGGCATTACGGGAGTCGGATCCCTCGGAAGAATAGTGGTTGTTGAAAATGAGTAGTTATAGAAAGGTGAGCCATCCTGGGGTTCCACAGCTGGCATTGAGTAATAAAGATGATACTGTTCCAATAGTGACAAATTTACATACTGAAGGGGGAATCTATTCTTTTCTTCTGATTCTTCATCTTACTTGTCAATCCAACAGAAAAGAATTTATAGAACTATTGATGAGCTGAAGGATTCGACTCGCAGTGATTGATCTAATAAGGTGGAAACTGTACATAGACTCCGAAATGAAGTCTGTACTTGAACATGAATTTGATATAATAAAAGCACATACTAGACTTTCTTTGGGTTCTCCTTTGCTGTCAGAGGGTGATAATGGGATGGGGAGTAGTTGGGATTCCTTTGAAGTGTGTCCATTTTCATCTTCAGAAATGCACACAATAGAGAGTGGGGAGGAGATGGGGTTGGCTGATAAGGGGAAGAAAGATGAGGTATTACAAGGAGAGGAGCAAGAACAAAATAATGATCACCATAGCAAAGAAAGGGCAGAGTGTGAAATAATGTGCGGGGAGGAGGAACAGTTAGAGGTGGTAGGTGGTGAGAGACAAAATGGATCTGACTGTTCAAATCTTTTATTCTACAGATTATACAGGTCCAACTAGTATACAGGAGCCAGAGCTTAGAGAGCAGGGAGATAATTTACCATCAGAAGGGGATGGAATGATGACAATGGAGATAACTGAAATTAGATCTGATAATTCTCCATTTAGATCTGAGCCCTCCCCTCATTCTATTAGCACTTTTGAAGTAGTAGAACATCCAATAGTACATGACCATACTCTATATAAAAATGACAAGTGGAGCCTGGATCCCTGGAAACTGTATCTAATAATAGGTGACTCTAATGTAGGGAGGATAAAAGAATTCAAAAATAACCAGTTAGAGATTAATAGCTACCCAGGGGCAAGAATCTGTCATTTACAGAGTATCTTGAATAAGCTTAACCCTGGGGAGGAGATTCGTAAAATTATTTTCTCAATTAGTATCAAAAACAATGGCAGCAAGATAGGGACAATACAGAAACAGATGAGCCAACTTGTATCATTGGCGAATAAAAAATTTCTGAGAGCCCAAATTTATATTTCCAAGTTACCTTTTTCGTGGAGGCAGTTGGAACATTTGGAATTTATTCAGGAAGTTAATAACCTTTATGCTTCACAGTTTTCAGAACATATCCTACAATGTTATGGGGATGGAGATAAAGGATTAGAGTCAGATGGGATCCATTGGTTGAAATCGGAGGCTTGGCATGTTTTAGATTACTGGCAGGAACAACACAAGGTCAACATTTATAACTTATCTAAAACTTTTAGACTAACAGAGTGACATTTCTCTCTTGCAAAAAGGCCTGACGTTTGTTCCAACCCCTTCTGAGGTGGACTTGGAAATGTTAAAGAGGGATGTCTACTGTTACCATTGGAAACTAAAACGTTTGGATTATTTTGGCTTTAATAGGGAGCAAACATTGATCCCTTTTATACAGCCTTCGGTCTGGACACCTAAAATGTCTAAGGTGAGTCAGCCAGTGTTAGAAACTATAAAACAGGATCTACAATATTTTAATCAAATAGATTTTGTTAACTTAAATAGGGAATATGTAACATTGCCTGAAAAAAGGTCTCTCAAAACATTAAGGTGTAGGAGAGATATTATAATAAAACCAGCCAATAAGGGATCGAGGACTGGCATAATGGATCGCTCACAATATTTATACGAAGCTCACAGACAACTTTCAAACAATTTACATTATAAGCCACTAACTAAATCAGTACAAGAGGACACATTGGACGTATTTTGGACAGGCTATTTCAACAGGGTTTTATTAGTGCTAAGCAAAAAAAAGATATCTCTTGGGTCCAGCAGTTCCTTGTGTTAGGAAGTTTTATTTGCTCCCTAAAATTCACAAGCCTCCTGAAACTTGGACAGTCCCTTTTGGGATTCCAGCAGGATGTCCAATTGTATTGGATTGTTTGTCGGAGTCTTAAAATGTATCTGGATGGATTGACTATTTCTTGAACCCATTTTCTCAGAATCACAACAGTTACGTTAAAGATACTTACCATTTTTTGCAAATTGTGGAAGGACGTCGATTTCCAAAGGGTGCTTTTTATTTACAATAGATGCAGAGTCATTGTACACTAATATGGACACAGAGTTGGGACTTAAAGTGGTACGTAAAATGTTCAGTAGGATTCTGGTAGACCAGATAAGGGCCTCCTAGAATTATTAGAACTAAGTCTGAAATATAATGATTTTGAGTTTAATGGAAAGATGTATTTACAGACTCATGGGTCGGCAATGGGGAAAAAGTATGCTCCGGCCCACACGAACATTTACATGGCAGATTGGGAGCAAACTGCATTTGAGAAATATTCCCAGCTGCCAATGTTGTACTTGTGGTATTTGGATGATATCTTTGGAGTGTGGGGTTTCTCGATGGAAGAGTTTGATCAGTTTGTAAAGGAACTAAATTTACATCATACAAATATTAAATTACAGGTTAAAACTAGTTTCAGCTCTTTAGCTTTCTTGGACACCAAGATCTTTCTTTTTCTCAGAATGTGGGAGTGAGACATTGTTTTTTTCTAGGGTATATTTTAAACCCATTGTGGTACCCAGGTGGGGGTGGTACCCAGCCAGGACATCCTAGAAGACCGGAGGAGGGCTTGTGCCTCCTCCAGACCTCGAGGGGGCGACCGCCCTGGGGGCCACAGGTACAGAGCTGGGAAGCTCGACCCTGTAGGGGCCCGTGGGCACCGCCAGGGGGCACCCCAATACCAGTAGGATCCTGGACCTCAGCACTTCCGCCGCACCCGGAAGTGCTGGGGGGAAGAAAAGAGGGGACACCCGGAGTGCTTCCGGGGATACAGCCAGCACTTCCGCCCTACTGGGGTGTGTCAGTGGGAGATTGCCAGGGACACACCTGGAGCACATCTGGGTGCTTATTTAAAGGGGCCGCCTCCCTTCAGAGGGAAATCTGAGTCGGGTGGAAGAAGAACAAGGTCTCTGGAGGAGAGAAGGAGGCGGTCAGAAGACACAGAGAGAGAAGGCATTGTGATTGGCCTGGACTGTGGGGTGTTGGGGGCTTGTGAGTAATAATTGTAATATGGAAACCCTGAATAAATGTGTGTTGGGTGATTACAACGTGTCTGCCTGTCTGTGTCCGGGTCATTTTCCACACCATGGATACACAAGCTTTATTACATGCCTCAAGTTTTCACCCTAAGCACACCTTCAGGGGTATTGTTAAATAGCAGTTGATCTGCTTTTATAGGATTAATACTTTGCAGTCAGATGTACAACAAGCCATTCATATTCTATTTCAGGCACTACGCAAAAGGGGTTACTCTAGACGAGTACTGAGGGAGATTAGACATGAGGTTGAGACAACATTCAAACAATACTTCTGCACTAGTGAACATAAAATCAAACTCCTAAAGCCAAATAAAGAAAAACAATAAGAAGAAAATTCTTCTTCATTCGGCTGCTCCTATTAGGGTTTGCCACCGCGAATCATCTTCTTCCATATCTTTCTGTCCTCTGCATCTTGTTCTGTTACACCCATCACCTGCATGTCCTCTCTCACCACATCCATAAACCTTCTCTTAGGCATTCCTCTTTAATGAATGAAAATGTAAAATAATAAAAGGACGTAATTTGCGATGCTGACAATCAGTCACAACAGTTAGAATGAACCATAGTCATTTTTAGAATATTTAAAACATAGTACATGCTAATGAAATCAAAGTTATTTTCAGTGTTTCTGTTCTTAAGTATGCAGTGTGTAATAAGCTACTCATGCCAATAGATTGATTAGTATAATCTGTGATTTTGTAATTAAACACCTAATATTAAAACACTCAAAAGGCCAGTCTGCTGACTAGAGCTGGGACTAACTGAATCAGCCATTTGCCATTTAATTATAAAAACTCCATTGTAAAGTCCATTGTTAACTAAATGCACATTACCTTATTAAATGTTAAGTAATTTAAAAACTGATGGCTACTCCCTTAGCCTCTTCACTTATTTGTAATTTTAGGTAAATGTATTTATTTCTAATTTAGTGTAAAAGATCATTCTGTAGATATAATATTACTATATAATTACATTTTTCTCTTTATTAATAAATTCATATCTACTTACTGTAATCCAAAATGTACTTTGCTCTTAATTTAAAATATTGATATTTAAATGTATGCTAATGTCATGTAAAGTTAACTGGTGTTTAAACTAACTACTATACAGTAACAAGAAGGTGTTGATTTATATTCCAGACATACATTACTTGATGAAATGTGGTGAAAATCTCCTTTTGCTGACTAAACACATTATAAAAGTGATTAGCCGCACTGCTGTTTCAGCAGGTTTGTTTTGTTTTATGTAACTCTTGACTGTTATTTTCTTACTGATTTTTTATATGTTTTAAAATACTGCATTAAGTGACTATCTTAGGATACTAGGCTTGTACTTCACTTAAAAAATAAGCAGTGTATTAAGCTCCTAATTTAGTTTATAATTTATTGTGATCAAAAATGTAAGGATTGCAGTCTTATGTACTATTTCTGTTTTTACCATATCTTTTACAATGTTTGATTACAGAGAAAAGTGATTGTTAATAATAAAACAAAAATGTCATTAAAAGAAATAAATGTACTACTGCACATTTCTCTTTAACCAAGATGAATTGCAAGATCGGTAGCACAAGCAGGTTAAGTATCATCCTTAAGGGCCCACAGTGAACTGGATTCAGAAATAGAACCTACAACCTTTTTGTTTTTAAGTCCCTTGCGTCCACCACCGTATCACCTTGGTGCTTTATCTATCATGAAATACAGTGCTGAAACTTAAAGTCCTGGGCCAGAGAACCTGACAGGTATCGCTACACCTTGTAACTACTTTGCAATAGCAGTCATTTTGTTGTCTGCTTTAGAGTTCACAACATTCTAATTTCAAATTTGCACGTGGTAGTTTTTCCCATGTGTCTATGGTTCTCTTTGTAAAGAAAAACTTCCTAATGTTTGTGCAAAACTTACCCTTACCAAGTTTCCAGCTGTGTCCCCAAGTTCTTCATAAACTCATTTTAAAACAACAGTCTCCTTCAATCAAGTCTTCTCATAACTTTCTTTTTGCTTAAACTGAAAAGGCTCAGCTCTTTTAAACTTTCCTCATAATTCATCCCCTTTAGCCCTGGAATCAGCCTAGTCTTTCTTCTCTGGACTTTTCCTCCACATTCAACTTTGCTTTGAATAGATCATTGTTGCTCTGTAATGGAATCATCTCCAGCCGGAACAGAACTTCAGTAATGTTGGAGTAGGAATGGCAGTGACAAATATGAGCACTTTATTCAAAATTTTGAAGTTTTCAGACCATGTCTTCAAAGTTCTCGCTGAGCCTGATAAGCAGTGTCTCCATTTTGGAAAGTGCTGTGTAAGGTGAAGATCTCTTTCCTCAGTCAAAAATAATTTGAAGTGTGCACGAGACACAGTCACTTTTTCAAGTTGAACTCAAGCACAGTGGACTAGCATTGGCATAAGTTGGTAATGTGAAGGCTGATTCAGCTGCTCAATAAGGTCTGAATTGTGTTTGCTATCTTGTGCTGTGTATCTGCTTTTGCTACTTGCCAAAGCTGCTAAGTGTAGCTGATACATTAACTGAAAGGTGGCACACATCTAGAAAGAGGACCACAGGCACGAGTGTCTGAATCATCAATAGCACCGATGTGCAATTATTAACATGTATTTGTGTAAAGTATGTCCATGCTATTTAAAAACAACTCAGATTTTGCTCTCTGCAATTTATAATTTTAACAGATACATTAATAACAACATAGAAAATTGATTGTCAAGCCATTTGGCTGTTGAACTTTTAGTAACAAGGATATATAGTATGACCAAATTCCAGATAAACTCGTGGGTTTGCATGTGCACATTTCAGCTACTGGGAAGTGGTACTAAGTTTCAAATTCTGTAAGCTTTTGCCAACAATTTTTGTTACATTACTGCACTAGTTTTATTAAATTTTGCTTAACTGCATTGCAGCATCATATAATGCCTTCACAGTGGACAGAGCACTTTAGAAAAAGAAATAATGAGTTGTATTGGTAGAATGGAGTAAACAAACTGAACAGCATGACATCAGTTCCATTTTTTTATCTTAGAATACTAAATACAATTTACAATATATGTAGGAGTTTGACACTAACAAATTATCGTACTTGAAGCCAATAGGAAACTGACAGGACTTTGCTTTTTTTCCTTCTCACTCTGTGTTTTGGCTTTCATTATGACTTTGGCTATTCAGACTTTAATTAGTGACCCCTTCTGTTCTGGTAGTTCTTTCAAAAATCACTTTAAATGTCTTTTGTGCTTCCAAATAAATTCCAAGGTGGAAACCGGCTTATCCAAAGAGAAGCAGTATTAGTAACTAAGGACTGGGGGATGAAAATAAAAAATTTAGGGAGCACACAAAGCTAAAGTCTGAGACAAAAAGACATTCAGAAAAGCTAGCAACAGTAGAAAAATGAAGTTCAAAAGCCAAAGATAAAAGAAATGTTGCCAAATGGTCCTAACCAATGCCAGGAATAATTTTTACTAACCAAACTGAAATTTCATGGAGGGTTTATAGTTTTGGAAAGAAACCAAAAGGCATCTTATATAGAGATGGTGGGATGGTGTCTCAGGTCACACACAACAACAATATCATTGCTAATAACTAAATGGCTCATGTAAAGTAAATGATGGCAACCACTGAAAGAAATGTTAAATGAAATACTGTTACATGATGATACAAGGATAAAAGTAAAAATAAACAGCTATAAGAAAAAAAAATTTAATCCCTTAAAAAGTGATTACAACTTTTAAACATACACATTTATAATGTTAACCGGGATAAAGAATTGAATGATGTGAATTGATTACTATACCGTTCTATACATGCATTACTTCATTCAACCATCTGTCTGATTTTTTTTTTTTTTTTTGTCATTTCAGGCTTGTCTAAATCTGTACTCTATCAGGGCAGCACCAGACACAAAGTAAAAACTAAACTCAGGATGTGAGTCCAGTCTGCAGTGGGGTCCACTCTGACCTGCTTTTGGAAATATTAGGGGCAATTTAGAGTCACTCATTAACCAATTGCTTACATTTTTAGGATTTGGGACGAAACTGTCTCAACCTGAAAAATCCAGACATTTCCTAAAATCCACATAACACTGACTTGACTGAGAATCAAACCCCTAGCCACCAGTAAAGTCATAATTCTTGACTGTTATAATTAAATTAACTAGCACAAGCAGATACTAATTTGTAACGACACCATACTATTATTTCATTCTTACTTTATTTTAAATCATTAGGGAGTTTGATAATATTCCTGTGATGTCCATCTGATGTGCTCATAAAAGAACCCTACAAATATATTAGTTAACATAATGATATGAAGAACATAATATTAAAGAGTAAAATGTCATAAGAAATTAGAATCAATTTGTTACACATTAGGATTCTCTAATTAAAGTGTATTTGTCATAATTTCTATATCAAATATAAAACATCAGTTGAATCATTTACAATTAGTTCATAATGAAATAAAGATGCTAAATTTAAAATTGCACAATGCTTATGATAAAAACTAGCAAATATGTTTTTTTTTTTTTTTAACCAAGGCACTTTTCAATATTTACTGTAAATTAAATAAATGAAACCATGCAATTGCTTTGAAATTAAAATTGTAGGCTGTGCATGGCAAGGTTTATTTTCTATGTATACTCTACAGACAAAATGCAAGATGTATGGGTTAAGAACTGAACTGGGACAAGAATACTTTCTATAAATATAATATGATTCTGTATATTCCAAAACATTAAAATGGAAGACACCAAATTCACGTTTCATTCTTGCCCGTTTTAAAAAAGACTCGTCCGTGGGTTTCTCTCTGCATCAGAACTAATGCTAAAAATAACTGAAATTATGTTTTTTTTTTAATATCAAAATAAAGTATCTATCTATCTATCTAAAGTAAGCAAGCAAAAAAAAGCAATATACACTTACTATGACAGTAAAGGACACAACATCAAAAACCTAAAGGTCAGCTGTGTTTCGATACTTGGCTTGTCTCTGTCTAGAGGGTTAACTTCCCCAGCACCAAATTCACCTCCCACTTCTTAAAATCTCACGGCTTTGGCGCTGCTTCCACACTTTAATTAACCTTCGCTAAGCCAATCCTGCCAACTCTAGGTTCCCAGACCTCTTTACTTAGGAGTTGCTTCAAATTCCATCCTGGGGTAACTTCCAGGCCATGCCACTGGCCCTTATTGGTAACATGAAGCAATTAACCAACTCTAGTGGCCCCATTGTCTCTAACTAAACCCCGCTTCCCCTTCCCCTTCAAAAGTGAATCTCTAGAGAGCTTTTGGGCTGCCTGGTCCTTTTGTAGGGTGCAGAGTCACAACTGCCTCAACTGGCAGCTTTTCACTCCCACCTGCCTAAATTTAAGGTACAGCATATACTAGCCTCTTGCACTTGTACTTGGTTGCCCATGTCTTCCCACATTAGAATTTAAAAGATTTGTCTTTCTCTTGACAATGAGGGAATAATTTATCAGGAAATATTCTCTGATTGCTAGTCAATATACAAAATTTTCATTTAAATTGATACATGAACAAAATTACTCTCATAATACATATAAATCTATGTTATTACTTACTTGCAAAAAAATCAGAATGCGGGGTACATTCATGTACAAATTAAATCACACCCAAAAACAACTCAAGACCAACAGTTAACAGTGGGCAAAGTCTCTTGCAAAACATAGACCAAAAATTCAGCAGTAAACATAAGAAATATGTGAAAATGTACAGAAAAACACAACACAGCTAATAATGCAAAATTATTCATAAAATCATTAAAAAAGATTTTGAATTTTCTAAGAATAGATATCAACTTAAAATATAAAATACAGCAATACTGAGATGAATACTGAAGAATTTAAAATTACTGTTTGCTGAAAACTATAATAATCTGATTAAATAGTGTGACAGTTATTGTCTGCAAACTCTTCTCAATGAACAGTTCCAAGAACAGCTGAAATAGCTAAGAAATGATTTCAAGCAAAACACCACAGCAACACAAAATATAGCCTCTCATACCTAGATAACATGGACAACTCTGCTTAATCTCCTAAATTCACCTTGCCAGGAGTCAAGTGAGGAGTCAAGCTCACTTGTAGCCAAACTCGGGATAAAGACACAGTGCCATCAGGTTAAGAATGTCTGTTCCCATCATCTCTGAACACTACGTGATCATTTGTGAATTATTCGATATATATATATATATATATATATATATATATATATATATATATATATATATATATATATATACAGAATACATATTGTCACACACATGTGTATGGGAGGCAAACAAACAAAAGGGCTTGAATTAGTGAAAGTCCATGCCAGACCAGGGGGTGGTGGAGTGTGTTAATCATTTCTCTCTTTCCACTGCAGTCCAATTACGGGAAATTCCGCCTGGCCCCAATGACGTCACTTCCAGTCCTCGACCTCAGTGACGTCACTTTTGCTTCCCAGGCCTGACTACGTCACTTCCAGTCCTGGCCCTGATGATGTCGCTGCCTCTGCCTTCCTTTAAAATCACAATCTTTGCCTTATCCAAGGCAGATCTGTTCTGGACTCAAATCTGTACCATTGTGCAATCAATTTTTAAATTTGTGTCTGGGCTGACCCAAACCTTTTTCTGGCTCTTGCCTATTCAATTGACAACATATATAGCCAGGGTACCTGCCAAAGACATGTAATAGGATAATTTAAAAATATTTGCTGTCTCCTACCCTATGTGTACCTTCATTGTCATTCCTCTGTATTTGTGTGTGTGAACAACTCATAACTGGAGCTCACTCTGCCGAGCATGTTCCTGTATAGTCTGCTTCTCATACTCTGTCATTATTTTCGAGACACTTTTCTTGATTTTTGTCCAGTTTTATACTTGCCATCTTAGAAGCCAACTCTCTCAGCATTATATGTCTTTACTACTCCTTGTGTGTCTCACACTTGCCTTTCCTCTTTCGTTGCGTCACCAAAGCCAAATTAACCAATCACATCAAAGCCAAACTTACCAATCAGAAAGCTCAGAGGGAGTAGACACACAGACCTTAACATTTTATTATATAGTAGATAGTGAGAAAGAGAGCGAGAGAGTTGCATTTTACCCTGCCCTGCCTCTGTCATGATCAGAGCTAAATTTTGGGGTTTACAGCCTTTTTCTATAGTAGATGCCATTTTGCCTGACTGTTGTCAGGGTTGCATTCTATGTTTCTAGAGGTGTGGTCTCTAAGGTCATGACCTTGAGTTAATCAACAAGATGGGATGAAAGGTCAGCAGTTGCACAAAGCTTTATCTGATTTGTGGATAAACTCTAATAGGAATTCTCTCCTTGTTAATGATTACCTGGTCTTTGATTTCTTGCCTGAATTTTCAATGGGATTCTTGGAGTTTGATTGCTTTGTTTATATATTTTTTTTGTTTTGTTTTTGCTTTTTCCACACATCTCCTGTTTTAACTCAAAAATCTAGTTATCTGTTTCGTGCCGAGTCAATGCAAGAATATCACAAAAACTGTAAGGAAACAGATAAGAAAAGTCAAATGCCTCAATGCTTGTTCTACATTTTTTTGAGAGATGACTAGAAAGTATCTACACAAGGACACAACACTGATGGGAACTTGAGGTCCTAAGCACTTTCCAGGCCATTAAAATAAGGTATAAAGGGGAAAACGGGGAGGAAAATAAAGGAGTTCACGTCAGCCCTGGCCATTACTAATGAAGAACTTTACTCTTCCAACTCTGAACCCAATGCATACTATTTTATACTACAGAAAAACCATACTCTGCTTTAATGCTTTAAAATAAAATAAGGACTGAATTGATTTTAGATATTTATATTGAGCTCAACTCTCATATCTGATTAGAAACTAAGCACTTTGGCATAGAGTAGTTGAATAGAGTACTTCATTCTTTGTGTTATGTAGGAGTTTTTTTATTATTGGTTTTATTCATTTTGAATGATTATTATTTTTCATTGATTTGGTATTTTTGTTGGTTTCATCTGAGATTGTGCAATTGTGTGCTGTCCCTTTAAGTGTAACTTTATTCTTTGTGGATGGAGCCCCAGGAGGTGGTGCTATCCCTCCCCTGAGGCTATAAACTTTGATTTTAACCAAACTCATCTCAGATACATTATGAAGTATCATTACAGTAATGCTGCAGTATGGTATAATTATTAAAATACAGCACATGCATAAGGTATTTAAATGTTTGTGGTCTATGTGTCGAAAAAATATTCTTACAATGTGCCAAAAGCACCCATAGAAACACCAGTTTTCTAAAAAATGTAGGGCTACATGATGACCATTTCAAATCTTTTACTTGCTACATAAAGTTTTTCTAGTTGCGTGTTTGAAATACTGTAAATAATTCTGACCTTCTTTCCTTAATTGATATCATACACATTCTTCATTAATATGGCCTCTGTCTTGACTTAAATGAGGCACAAAAATGATTCAGAAATTATGTAATTAAATCAGTACCACAGATTCTAAAAAGCAATAACGCATGCAAGTCAAGTAAGTAAAATGCTGACAATTTGCAGTTTTGATCATAAATTAATAGACTACAAGAATATGGACTGCCAGTATACTAGGGTTTATATCTCTGGTCTGAATGCAATTAACTCAATTATGATTTGGACAGGAATTTTCTTCTCATGGTCTTAAACAATTTTGTCTTATGCAGCTGTTACAGACTGAAGATTAAATTAATTAACCCCTTCAAAGCTCCTGTTCATATTTTCCTCCTTCATTCATTAGTAAAGTGGCATGTGAAATCTTCATCAAAGAATGAACTCATAAAACAAGAAAATCACAATCCATTTCCTTAGATCTCTCTTTTCATTTTTGTTCTTGATGTTTTCTAATCCATGGTAACACTCCTTGCAAACCCTCCTTTTTGTTTTCAGCTTACTTAAGCATTTCATTTCAGAACTAGCAATAATTTACTTCTCATTTCACATGATGCGCAGAATGCAAATCGTGAAACACCTTTGCAAATGTATTACCCATTTGAATGCCAACACTTGTTTAGTGTAAAATTGCATTTATCATTTTTAAATGCTAAATGGAACAGTGATTCATCAGCGCCTTAGAACATAATATCATTAATCTTTTAAGTGGGACCTACTTGCATTACTCAATTTTACTGAAAGTGTTAGACTATAAAGTCTTTACTGCAACTTAAACTTATAACAAAATACTGGAAAATACATGTTATTTTTCTTCAATGTTTATTTCATAATTATAATAGAAAATTTTCTTTAACTAAGACTTTGCTTCTGTATCAAATATATTTTATGTTCGTAATCATTCTCAAGAATGTGCTATATTGCTAAATGTGCTATATTGTTTTCTAGTGTCTATAATTTATTTCATTACTGTGATTGAATATTATATAAAATATTACTTTAGCAGCATGGACAGCATGAGGAAGAATATGTTTTTTTGAGACAACTGGCCAGTTGTTGCACTCTGACAATCATTTGTGTGTTGTTAAAGAGAAGTTTAGTTGAGTGTGTTCTTAACTGAATGCCAGCTTATGACTCATACATATACATACAAGGGTAAGCACAACACCCCACAACATTTAAATATAGTACATACATGTCATAGTGGACAAACTGGTCAGGTCAGGTTGGGGAGCATGCACTGGTACAGCGTGTTGCTGCACGCACCACATGAAGAAACAGCTCGGCATCCCAGTTGGAAATCCTACAGTCAGACGCGCAGTCCAGTCCCATACTCCGGAAATGGCCATCTATCTCCACAGCCAGGTGTTATGTGGGCCAAATGGCCATAGTGCCATAACTGTCGCTCCCTCACAATGCAGGTTAGGTGTCTCATTCAGGACTCTGTGAGCAACCAGTCGTTGGACACAAAGTCAAACCAGCGATACCCAAGGATTCTCAGAAGAGACACAGCACCAAAGAGACACTGAATAACATCCATGTTTAGCTACCATATAGCACCACACAGCCCTTTCCAGCAACCTCATGACCCACCCGTGTTCTCCCAATCCATCTATGACTTCATATCAAGAGTCACCAGAGACATACATGTTGCTGTAGAGATAAGTAAACCTCTAAATGAGGTTGACATTCTCTCCACAGACAGACACACTGATGATGTTTGTGCCCAAGAGGTCAATAAAGGCCTGGATCTTGGTTTTTATCCAGGTCACTCACAAGCCCAGACACTCAGACTCCTCACTGAGTCTCTCAAGAGCCCCGATCAGAGCCTCAATTAACAAAAGATCACAGCATTATTGGCAAAGTCCAGATCAGTGAATCTTTCTTCAACAATAGATAGCCCACAGCCACTTTACAAACAGTAAAGAGGAAATCAGATTCAGTGGTTAAATATAAACAGAGTCTTGATGATGCACCTTATTTGTAACATAAAAACTGAGATATGGTTAATTGAAAATGGAGAAGAGGAAAATAAAAACTACAGTTAATAACATTCATGGAAAAAAATGGTTAGGTGGCTCTACTAACTGCTGTAAGCATATTAAATTTGACTAGAGCTACCAACATATCATCAGTCCTCATCCTTAGAGATTTCTCCTTCACTTTAGACACAGTCAACCATCAGATCCTCCTTGCCATTTTCTCTGAACTTGGCATCACTGGGACTGCTATTAGGTAGTTTGCGTCCTACCTCTTGGGCAGGACCATGAAACCTGCTGAGGAAAGATGTCATGGGAGTCCCACAGATCAGTGTTGGGACCTCACCTCTTCTCTCTATACACCACCTCTCTAGGCCCTATCATCTGAACCCATGGCTTCTCAAATCAGTGCTATGCCAATGATTTGCATCTGTGCCTGTTGTTCTCCACAGAGGACCACATAGTATAAGCAAGAATCTCTGTGTGTCTCTTTGTTGTTGCATCAACCTGGCAAAGACAAATCCCTGTGTTATCCAAGCTCCTCCATCTATTCATCAGCCCATCTCTGTTCAGTATGGCTTACTATCTCTAACAACACAACCTTGTGGGTTTGATGATTTATGATCATCATAAAAGGATTCATCATAAATGGGATGATTTATGACCTGCTATCTTTCACTATGTTGCAACTATCTGTCTGTCTTGCAGATCCACTATATACAACATTGGCAAGATCAGGCCATATCTGACGAAGTATGCAGCACAATTCCTGCTCCAGACTTTGATCTTTTCATGTTTGGATTACTTCATCTCCCTGCTAGCAGCACTTTCAATATGTATTACCGTGACATTGTAGATGCGGGCAGCACATTTTTTTTTTTGTTCTTTATTTCGCCTTATACAATTTCTTGTATTCTTCGGGATACCAGCGCAGATCCTTAGCCTCAGAGCCACCACTCCGCCCAACCAACTTAGGTGGGCACATGTTATTCCTTCTTTCAGGTCACTGTATTGGCTCCCTGTAGAAGAAAACATTAAATTCAAATTCTTGATGCTTGTTTTCTGAGTTGTCAATAAGTCAGCACCTATTGTATGTGAAAGGAGATACTTGTTAGGTTCTATGCTCCATCTTGCCCACTCAGATCTGCTGATAATCAGCATTTGATGATGCCACATCTGCCTGGCATCAAACTTTAATTCAGACTTCTGTAGCTCCCAGCTGGTGGAATGAGCTGCCCACATTTTGAACTGCTGACTCCCTCAATGTACAGTATGTATGAAGCGTTTGAAGAATCTCTTGTGAATTTCTGTCTACTGTAATTGGTAATGAAGTGTAAATAGGTTGTATTTTGTTCTGATCTCTTCATTTGTGATTGTTTTTGTAATCTTGTCCTGTAACACTTGTTTCAGAACAGTCCCATAGACTGATGTTTACTCAATTATGATCTCTTTTGGAAATTTCTTTGGATAAAAGTATCCTTTAAGAAAATTAATATAAATATGAATAGAAACATCTATACCTTGTACAGGTTTGGGAAGCTTTAAGGAAATGTATGATTTGAAGTTCAGTAACTACAAAATGTGCAGACTGAACTTCACGCAGATTTAGAGAGATGTGAAGATCTCAAGAAATACAGTAATACTCTGGTGTTTTTAAACAAGTCCCAATCTGCTTAACTTAATGTATATACAGAGGCAGGTATGGAAAGTTTATCTAATCCTCTTGTAGATGACTTTTACAAAGACAGAAAAGTGAATATTCAAACACCATTTGGGGGAAGGTTTCATAGCTCAATGTATAAGATAACTTCTATGTTGTTAGTAAATTGATCATATATTTTATATCAGTGACCATCCTGTAAGGAGCTACTAACCAGATACTTCAATAAACAAATCAAATAATAAACCTCATTATGAGCTTAATGGTGTTTATGAAAATATAGACCTGCTACTCTCAAAGTTGTCAAAAATAGTTAAAGAAAAAATAATGATCAGAGAAAGTAGCACTTGGGAATTCCTGTATTACCTTTGATAGTAATGCTGCATGTAGATATAATTACCTTATTTTTCTAAACTAAAAAATATGACAGAGTATATGTTTCCAATGTAAATCAAATACATTTTGAATTTGCTTGGTCCAAGGATTTCTTGTGTAGCCTCTTGCAGTTGTCACACTTTTTCAAGTGCATTTGTCTGATTTTTTTACTTATTTAAGGCAGTCTGACACAATACAAAAACGAGGTTACAGTCACATGCTTATGTTTTTCACGTTCTTTAGTGTTCTACACTGATTAGAAGAAGCATTGTCTTCCTCAAACTACTAACATACTGAGAAGTCAGCACTATCACCCACAGGACGCTGCTCGCTGTCTGCCTCCATCATTTGGCAATCAGATATTCTTCAATTAATAAGGTAAGAAGGGGACAGCAACACTGTTCTTAGATATGCCAGACATATTTGCAAACAAAACTCTTCAATCAGCTAGTTATGTTCTGTGGAACATATTACTACTTTTTTACTGGAACAAGAAAACAGGTGGAATTAATCCATTCATCCATCCATTTTCCAAACCGCTGAATCCAAATACAGGGTCACGGGGGTCTGCTAGAGCCAGTTCCAGCCAACACAGGGCACAAGGCAGGAACCAATCCCGGGCAGGGTGCCAACCCACCGCAGAACGCACACAAACACACCCACACACCAAGCACACACTAGGGCCAATTTAGAATCGCCAATCCACCTAACCTGCATGTCTTTGGACGGTGGGTGTAAACGTGGAATTAATCAAATACACTTAATCAATTACTTACTTACTTACTTACTTACTTACTTACTTACTTACTTACTTACTTACTTAATTAATTAATTAATTACATTATATACTGCTTTTTGTTACATAGATTGAAGCAAACCATCACCAATATGTAGCTAATTAGAGACAGGGGATGATTAGGGGGACAGAATGGACAAAGTCATGATGGGAAATTTAGCCAAGACATCAGGATAAACCCTACTCTTTTTGAATGATGCCCAGAAATGTGTAATGACCACAGAGAGTTTTACACAGCAGTATCCCTGTCACTGTACTGGGGCATTGGGTTTCACACATAGACCACAGGGTAAGCACCTCCAGGGTAAGCCTCACCAGTATCTCTTTCAGCAGCAACCCAAGCTTTTCCTACTATTGACTGGGTCGAACATGCTTAGCTTCAGGTGGAGGACCTGCTCTGAAGTGTGGTGTGGCTGCCAACTCTTTCTGTTTAATTTCACTTGGTTTCTGTTTTATTTCCATTGTATTTTTCAAAAGAATCCTAGGGAAAAAAATAAATTTCACTTTTCATTCTGTTTAGTATGTACAGGTAGGTATCATACCAAGTTGGCAACACCTTCATTAAAACAGAGATAATAATAATAATTCTTTGCATTTATATCGCACTTTTCTCATTACTCAAAGCGCTTAGCAATTGCAGGTTAAGGGCCTTGCTCAAGGGCCCAACAGAGCAGAGTCCCTATTGGCAATTACGGGATTCGAAATGGCAGTGAAGATCCCTAGCCTCAGAGCCACCACTCCATTATCGTCGGTGAATGCTCAATCCTTGCAATCCTATGGACAACAAGACTGTAGCCAAAGCCCACTGTTTAAACAATTGCTTGAGTAGTTTGGATCAGTGTGTTCAGTAGTACTTTTCTTGTTTGCACCAAAGTTACATGTGCAGTGTTCATTATAACTACAGGCAGTATAAGACTTTGCTAAGAAAAAATGAAAGCTGAAGTAAAATTGTAAAAATTAGCAAAAAGAACAGTGAGCACAGCAGTAATATCCTTCATTTTTTTCTGTGTAATAATGCAAATATGTGTTGCTTATGTGTGATGCAATCAGTGTACAAAAACTCCATTCTCCGATTTTCTTACTTGAATCGGAGGAAATGTTCAGCATGGTTCTTCTGGCATCGTGAACCTGCAGCATTAATCATGAATTATAATTTGAATCTCAATTTTGAATATGATTGACTGAATGATAATTCCATTCCCCAAAAGGCTGGGAGTTAAATCACAGTAATGAAGTGGATCTGAGAGTAGTATAGTCTTAATATACCATCAGCTGAGAAGGAGGATTAGTTATCTCCTGTTTGAATAGCTGGTTAAACACACACGCTTATTGTTAAATTCCTCTTTTCTTTTCTGATACACTGCACCATAGCTTTGTTTCCACACCACCATAATGTTTCAACTAACACCCAGATTTGCTTGCAGTAATTATAGCAACCATAATTGGTGAATTCATGCTTACACAGTAATTGGTTCACACGTCTGTTATATCATCTGTTTTACTTTACTGCTGCAACATGTTGCATTGTTTTACTAAATTCTAGCATTTTTATTTCCAGTTTCATGTTGGTTTATAGTGCTTTTAACATGGAAAGAGGAGTACTTGTATAATGTTGAAATAAAATTAGAGCTGTCTAATTAATTGATTTTGTTGATGACAAAGTTATAAAGTGTATTTTATCGATTTCTATCTGTTTTAGATGAATACTCTTTGCATCTGAAATCTTATATTAGCTGTGGACTCCCTGTAATCTGCATAAACCATTTCATCATGTAAAGAAGAAATGTGGTCAATAATAATTTATTACAGCTGTAGAAATGATACATTTTGCACAGAATTAATCTCACCTGTGATATGCATGTAAGGGGCATCCTAATGCATCCTTTATACTCATTAATGTCAACCTGACATGTAAAATGTGATGGTCATCTTATGGGATTTGGAATGTCAGTACAGTCACAGAGTGCATTTCATGCCATTTCATTATGACTTATAATTACAGCCTTATTTTAAAAGAACCAGAGTACCAACCTGTCATTGCCATTGTATGTTTGCAGCATAGTTGTTTGCTGAATGTGTTTTTCAAAATGCGCAACATTGGGCCTTGCAAAGTGTGCCTTATGTGCCCATCAGGCCTTTTGCATTAAGATTCAGGTCTGAATCCTCTCCAGCTCTTCCTGACAGGAAGTCACTTCTGTTTAATAGATGTTTCAATGCGACACAAGATGAATTCTACTGGATGATAGCAAGCAGCAGTTCACATCATAAAACCTCTGTCATGACTGGCACTAATTGCCACCCGATTTGTCAGTCCCCACTTAAAGAAGCCAAAAAGAATTGAGAGGATGAAGAGTGAAAAATTAAAGGTAATGTAATAGAGCGGTGTTCTGTGTATAAACTACATTAATCCTCTCTAATAACAGGTAAGGCAGACTCAAGTATACTATCACATACATGATATCTTCATTGACAGCAGGAGAAGGGTGTATTTTATTAACACTGTACATAATTTGACATTTGGAATTTTACATTAAATATAGCCCTTTCTGAATATGCTTGATTAAATTAATTAATTAATTCTGGGAATCATGAGGAATTCCATAGTTTTTTGCCATACTGGAGCCTGATTTTGAAAGTAGATAATAATTATATTCAAATCTACCATGTTGGATAAGGGATATTTCACTAAAAAACATGTATGTCAGCACACATAATATTTATGATTCACTAAAGGTTCACCTGTGTTTTTTGTTTTTTTAATTTAAATTGTCATATTTTTTTCACATTTACTTTTAATAAAATGGTAGGAGTGAATTTCAAACAAAGTTATGTCAAATGTTTTCATAATTTTGTTTTTATTTATTCACATGCAATTTGTTGGATTCTTTCTATGTTGTGATTCCATGTTCTGTGAAAGAGGCTGAATAAAATAAAGCTTGATTGACTAATTGAATGATTTTACAATCAAAGTGTAGTGTAAGGTTAATGTTGCAGGTACAAAGGCAATAGAAGGGAATGCTGCAAACACTTCTAGATACAAAATACGTTTATTTAATTAAATGATGCAGCCAGTTAGTTTTATTGAACTAAAAGGAAGCAGCCTCAATAAAAGTAAAACCGCTCAAGATCTCTCAGCTAAATAGGGGATTTTAACAAATATTTACAAATGTAGAAATAATACGATTCAGAATGCAAATAAGTCCACAGCAATAATAACCCAGAACTACTTATAAGGTGACAAAGGACGGCAGACATAAAGGAAAAAAAAAAATCAAAGCATTCAAACACCTATTTACAGACTGATTTCAGCTGCAGTTTCAAGTCAGGAGGATATAATCAAGTTGTCTGTTTTCCCTTTGAACATCATTTTAGATCCTCAATCCAAGCCTTTTCTATCCATTTACTCTCCCTTGTTTCTATTTTTTGACAAAATTCTGCATTTTTTCCCTTGTTTTAAAAAATGATCATGTTCTCAATAAAAAAATGAAAAACTATTTCAACAAATCATACAAAATTAACTTACAACATTGCAAAGAGTTTTCATTGGAGATCATAGTTTGCACTTTGGGTCAACTAGAGTCATTAATTATGCTAAATTATACTCCATCAATCCATGAATGGAGGTCACATTAAGTAACAGCTCATTCCAGTGGCATTTGGCTGCAAAATGACAACCAACACTGGGGAGGAGACTTTAGAGTCAGAATGAGAATTCACTCATAGTGGCCAGGTACACTAATGTGTACTAGGAATTTGCCTTGATAGTATTGGTGGAATGTACAAGGACAACGCAGAATACAAGAGTAGTAGCACTAAGAATAGAGATAGTCATACTAGTAGTCCTAGTTGTCACGTTTACAGAGAATAGTGACAGACTTACTTGCATGTCTGAACAACATTAAGAATGCCACCACTCTCCAGTACCACGAAAAATGATAATGTAACAGAAAACATGCAGAGCTTATCTGATGTTCTCCTTTACTCTTGTTCAGTTATACTTCCGGGAAATTAAACCTACTGGATTAGCAAATGACAATGGTAGTATCAATAATGGGAAGATGTCCATGAAAAAAATACAAAAAATAGCCACTACATCAAACAGGGAAACAGTGAACTAAATGTTCTCATTATGATGTCAGATGCTACCTAATTAAATGTGCAAATCATTTTGATGTGGAAGGAAAACAGAATACTTACAGAAAATCTATTAAAGTCTCACAAAGAATGTGGAAATGCATATTTCTTGAACAGTTAGTTAAGGGCTGAAGATCAGTCTGTTGTGATGATGCAATCACCACACACATATTATAAGGTATCTGAGCAACATGTTAGTCTGATTAACATATGAAATGCATTAGTTTTTGAACAGATGGAATTTTAGATATCAAAAAGCAAAAATAATATTTTGTTTTTAAGAAAAATACATCGGAACACTGTCCAGGTGTTGTTACTGCCTTGCACCTTCTGCTTGCAGAGCTCCAGTTCCCTTGCGACTCTACTCAGGCACAGGTTTTTGAACAAATGAGATTTTGGAAGTCAAAATTCAGGAAAAATCATTTCTTAACTTCAAAACACATGTTGATGCCATGTCCAGAGGTTTTCCCTGTCTTGGGTTTAGTGCGGCCTATAATGGATTCCAGCTCCATCAGGATCATGCCCTGGATAAGCAGGTTAGGAAATGTTTAAGGATAATGAGGAATTGAAGAGATCTTGATGGATCCACCCTCTTCAGTTCGTATCTTATGCCAGATGACTCTCTATGCAGAGTTTGTACATTCTCCAAATGCCTGTTGGTTAATTGTTGACTCTAAATATTGGAGCCATGTGGTATGTGCTTGAGAGGGCCCTGCAATGGAGTTGCTCTTTGTTCATGACTGGTTCTTGGCTTGTGCCCAATGCTGCCAAGATTAGCTTTGCCCTCCTGTGACCCTGTATTTGACTACTTGGGTTCAATAATGTTACGTTATACAGTAATCCCTCCTCGATCGCAGGGATTGCGTTCCAGAACCCCCCGCGAAAGGTGAAAATCCACGAAGTAGAAACCATATGTTTATATGGTTATGTTTATATTGTCATGCTTGGGTCACAGATTTGCACAGAAACACAGGAGGTTGTAGAGAGACAGGAACTTTATTCAAACACTGCAAACAAACATTTGTCTCTTTTTCAAAAGTTTAAACTGTGCTCCATGACAAGACAGAGATGACAGTTCCGTCTCACAATTAAAAGAATGCAAACATATCTTCCTCTTCAAAGGAGTGCGCGTCAGAGAGAGAGAGAGAGAGAGAGAGAGAGAAAAAGCAAACAATCAAAAATCAATAGGGCTGTTTGGGCTTTTAAGTATGCGAAGCACTGCTGGACAAAGCAGCTGCAAGAAAGGGAGCAATGTGAAGGTAGTCTTTCAGCATTTTTTAGAGGAGCGTCCGTATCCTCTAGGCCAGTGTGCGAACAGCACCTCTGCTCACACATCCTCCGTCAGGAGCAGAGAATATCAGAGAGAGTGAGAGAGACAGAGAAAAACAAACAATCAAAAATCAAGACGTGCCGTTCAAGCTTTTAAGTATGTGAAGCACCGTGCGGGAAGCATGTCGCTTGACAAAGCAGCTGCAAGGAAGCCCAGCAAGGAAGGGAGCAATGTGATGGCAATCCTTCAGCATTTTTAGACTAGTGTCCGTATCGTCTAGGGGTGTGAACAGCCCCCCTGCTCACACCCCCTCCGTCAGGAGCAGAGAATGTCAGAGAGAGAGAGAGAGAGAGAAAAGCAAACAATCAAAAATCAATACGTGCTGTTTGATCTTTTAAGTATGCGAAGCACCATGCGGGAAGCATATCGCTTGACAAAGCAGCCACAAGTAAGCCCAGCAAGGAAGGGAGCAATGTGAAGGTAGTCTTTCAGCGTTTTTTGAGGAGCGTCCTTATCCTCTAGGGGTGTGAACAGCCCTGGTGCTCACAATATATTTGAGAAGTTTTATTTAATACGTAATACGCGCTCTGGTTGGGTAGCTTCTCAGCCATCTGCCAATAGCGTCCCTTGTATGAAATCAACTGGGCAAACCAACTGAGGAAGCATGTACCAGAAATTAAAAGACCCATTGTCCACTGAAACCCAAGAACCAGCGAAAAATCCACAATATATATTTAAATATGCTTACATATAAAATCCGCGATAGAGTGAAGCCGCGAAAGTCGAAGCGCGATGTAGCGAGGGATTACTGTAATGCCTTTTCATTCCTGGCTCAGAATGAACCACTGTAGCTGCGAAGTTTAAACTCAGAAATACAGTGCATTATATCACTTAAGATTTTTACCATTCTAGTTCATGCTTATCTATCACCTTTATGGTCACTATCTTAAATGTAACAGATATTCAGTGTAATATTCTAACTAATCAGAAAAGGCATATTTATATTATATCTGGAAAATAAATGAACAACTAAGTAAATACAATGCAAGTGCAGGAATGGAAGAACTGGTATTTCAGCTGTGTTTGAGGATAACTCTATATCTGGCTGGGAAATCATAATGGAAGGAGTGCAAAAATGGAGGCACAACCCAGCCAAAAAGATCCAACATTTCTATCCCAGTCAGGAGGAACAAATAATGGATGGGCAATTCGACGCACAGAATGAGGGGAGGCAGTGCTCCTCTGACCGGGACCCAGTTTGGACACCTGCTTGGTCACCTGGGATTTGTAGTTCCAAAGGCAGCACTGTCAGGGTCCTTGTGTGCTGCCAGGGGGTGCTGTTCTGGAGAGGACTTCCCTATTAGGAGCATCTTCTTTGTGATCCATCATGCAATGCTGTGGCACTGAAAGTGCTCCCATGTCCATGATATAAAGAGGCATCTCGCCTTAATCCAGAAGATGGAATTGGGAGGTAGAGTACAAGGCGTTCTTGGAGGAGAACTGAAGAAATATAGTATTGGACTGTGCTTGTGATCATTGGTGTACCAGTGGTGTGTTGGAGAAAGAACTGGTGAAATGTATTTAATGTAATGAAATACACTTCATTTGTACCCTTGGCTGTATTTGTGTACTTGTGTCTGGAGTCTGCGTCTGCTCACAACATATATTTAGCTGTCCTATCACGTAAAACGACTAATTAAACTGTATGACTGTGGAGATTAGGAGACTATCCTAGAAACATTGGATGTAAAATATGAACCAGCGAAAGACAAAGCAACTGTTTATCACAGACCACTGTCTCTCACTCACTTACACTCCTGCCCACATTCTATCAGGTTGGGCCAATTTAGAGCCTTCAGTCACATTAACAGTGAAGTGAGCAGTGTGACAAATGTGACTATCAAGTTTGCTCCAGGAGTGACAACATATAATGAGATGGCGAGGATGCTCATCAATGGTGAACTGCTTGATAGTGACCCAGATATTTAAAATCCAGATCTGCTCCTTTAATTGAAAGCACCCGTAGGCAAAGCCAGAGTGTCATATTTGTTTAAAATTAATTGAAAAGTAAGAATAACCAATAGATAGATAGATAGATAGATAGATAGATAGATAGATAGATAGATAGATAGATAGATAGATAGATAGATAGATAGATAGATAGATAGATAGATAGATAGATAAGAATTGTGAAAGGAAAAATATTCTGGCATGCAAAGCACACATTTTTCTCATTTTTCCTTTAAAATTCAAAGCACATAAAATTGCATTTCTTACTTGAAAGACTGAGATCAATAAAAAGCACAAGTACTGTACGCATTTTATTGCAGCCCTTTAGGACCAAGATTGAGAAACACTCCCTTGGGAAAGATTGTTGGCAACTTAATCACTAGAATAGAATTATTGGATTTGTTTACATGCATTATTTCCTTTTACCCTTTAAATAATGTGATGCATTTAAAAATAAAACAAATTATGAAATAATTTCTACTCCTCCAAAGTACAGTTAATAATAAGTGTGCACATTGGAGCAGATTCTACATCCCATATCATCAGTAAGTGCCCATTCCCCTTGGACTCATACTCCATATCCTCAGTACATGTGCTCCTCATGTCATATCTGCATCCAGAGCTGTGTTTGTCAAAGCTTTGTCAGAAGCTCCTAATGTATCTAGCAGCACCATGCTAAGTCTTAGTGGCTCAAGGTAGGTTTATCTTCAATTTGCACCAGATGTGCAAGTACTTGCATGCAGAGTATATTTGCACAGTTGATTGTTCACAACAAGACTTTATAAAACACAAAGTAATCTTCCATGCCGCTCTAATTATTTTCATACTCTAGTAAAATGAGCTTTGCTAATCAAGAATTTTTTTTTTGAACTCAAGAGTTTTTAAAAATCATAATCTATGCAGGAAGAATGAATAAAAGTCATTTTTTACTGTAGTTCAAAGCCATCTTTGAGTATCTGTGCATATACAGCATTTAAACATTTTATTTCTGTGATGCTATGCTTCATTACACTCAGTGGTGTATAAATAATTGACCGAAGGAGATTAAAAAAACACAAGGATATGCTTTTGAAGACGGCATGATCAAAAAAAAAAAAAAAAAATGAAAGAAGTCTCAAGTAGAAGATGTAAGCAGGTATTTGTTCATTCATTTATTTTTCTTTACTATTTTGAATGTCTTGAGTGAATGATATGGTTGTAACAGTCAAATCACTGCTGCCTAACTGAATAATGCATTTGATACTTTCATAAATCGTTTTGGAGGCTGTTACTGGGATCGTAAATTCTTGTCTGTCCTGCCCAGTCTGTTACCACTGTGACCCCTCACCAGGGAAATGTGATAGAAAACAGAGAGAAGAGGAGTTTGGCTACCTAAAGGACTGCCTGGAATATGAAAGGAGCTGCGTAAACTGCCCAGCCACACCTGCCACTTTTCTATGACACATGGTACTGACTCAGTGAACTTAATATATAGAGGTTTATCCTTGGAAGATGGTTGTCCTGGAAATGTTTAAGAAATATTAGCCTTTCCTGTGATTCAGGAATAGCAAGGTCAGAAAGGCTTGATCATATTTGAGTGGTTAAGGACCTGGACCAATATCAGTTGACTCCTGTATTTAACCTTAAGTCCCATGCAATTTTTACCTGATAAATTATTCAGATCTATTATTAAAATGCAACATTGTAACTGTAATGTCATGGAGTTTAATCTTTGTCTTGTCACTCTCTTTGTATTTGGTATATCTAGTCTATCCTGGGGACAACACAGTAGTGCAGTAGTGGTTAGCATGGCTGCTTCACAGATCCACCTTCCTGAGTATAAATCCCTCACCCATCTGTTTACCATGTAGTGCTTACTCATTCATGTCTATTTATTTGTACTCCTGTCTTCCTTCTATGTTAGGTTAACTGGAGATTCTAAATTGACTGTGAGTGTGGATGTGCACTGTCTAGTTATATTTCCTGCCCTGCACCCAATGGCCCTGGATGTGATTAAATAAGTTTGTTATGTACTGTGAACTTTGGACCCGAGCACAAACAGGCAGACACAGAATGTTCCAAAACACACACGTTTTACTTCTGCTATCCACAATGCACACACAATATAGTCCCCAATCCACCCTCAGTTCAATTTCTATTTCTCCTGACTTTCTTCTGCTGCCTCTACTCCTCCCGTTGCAAGCTCCTTCCCCGACTCCGGCTCCCCGAATGGAGTGAGGCGGCCTCTCTTATACTTCACCCAGAAGCACTCCAGGCGTACCTGGATTCTTCTTCCGGCAGCACTTCCTGGTGTGGCGGAAGTGCTGCCTTCCAGGGCTCCATAATTGTCCGGGCGTCCCCTGGCGGTGGTCAAGGGCCCCAAGAGGGATGAGCTTTCAAGATTTGTTCCAGTGGCCCCCATGCAGACCAGGGTGTCTGCCTTCTCATGGCCCAGGGGAGGTATTGACCCTCTACTGTTCCTTCCAAACATCCCAGCTGGGCAGGATCCCCAGCCATCCGCCACAGTACTCAGTTACATTATGGGACTAAGTAGGGCTGCAGAGGTTAATACTGCAAAGTTGGTTGCAATTGCATTACATCCTTTTGTTTGATTCTTCAACATCCTCAGTTATCAGAAACTGAATACCTGTATAACTAAATCAAATGTCCAATGCAATATCTCTTGATATGGTGTTCATTTTCCTGGGTAGTAATGCATCCATCTCATACTCTTGTATCTTTAGAGTGGACATTCACTCTCTCTGTTTCCTCCAACTATACAATAAAAATCACCACTTCCATCTTAAAGGACCATTCTTCTCAAATTGGAAGCTGCTGCACTCAAGGCCTAGGGAAGGGGTTTTCAGTGGGTGAGAAGAAACAAGGGACCATGGATCTTTACGAGACCCCAGTAAACTAGTAAAAGGGCTGTAGGAAGATTGGAAATAATTATAAAATAATGACAGAATGCTTAAAGTACTAAAAATCAAACTACAGCAGGGCTGTCAAACTTAACTTTTTTAAAGCATCCTGCTTCACTAATATTCAATACAAGTTATACACTGTGTGCAATGACTCAGTTTTCTGAAAGCCCCCTTTAATGTGTCTTTCACATATAGATTGCAGCAGATTAGCTGGAGTAGGTTAGCTTCACATTTACATCTGTCATTAAAAATACATCTCCAAAGTCTGCATCCTTTCCGGATAGAGATTAGATGGATGCCCCACATATGCGTAGCCTAGTGGTCTCTTGCATTTATCTGCACAGCACTACACATCACTGCTACTAACCCTTTAGCTGGAATGGGAATGGACTGAATGGACTAAATAATTACCCAACAACAAAAAGTGCAAAGAAGGTAATATGCCACAACGCTATTAAGAACTTCAGTGTTTTAGCATAATGGCAAAGATGTGACTATCTCACGAAGGAGAAGGTAGCTTGACTTCACCCATACCACTCACTTTTTAAAGCTGCACAGATTTCAGGGCTGGTCACCAGAGGTGTGACCAGAACATCATGTGTGGGTGGGCATTTGGCTTGTCTGAGGGGGCAAAAAATATCTATCCATCCATCCATCCATCCCCATTTTTGTAGGGGGGTCAAATAATAATAACAACATAGTTTTATACAACTTATAAAAGCAAACATTGTGGCATAAATCATAACCTATTGTTCAATAAAATTAACAGAGGCAATGGAACTTGTATTATTATTTTTTGTGAACAAATATAGAACTACATCTACAAGGTAAATATCAATAAAGTCAAATGTATACAACATATGAGAGCAAGAACAGAAACGTGGCTTATTGTAGTCATGGGAGGCTATAGGACATCAGTTTCCAGTGTTTAACCTGGATATTATCTAGGACCGGTCTGCGGTTACTCTTGGCAAATTCTGAAATAAATTCATTCATGTCTAGATTTTCTGTGATGTTTTTCTCATGTGCCAGAATGACTAAATTTCTCTTCCTTGAATGCAGCATTGTTCGGCGGAGTGGAGTGAGAATGCGGTTCAAAGTAGAGAAAGAGCTTTGGCATGCAGCTGAAGACACACCAATGATGAGTGCTGTGATGCAGACATGGCTCTGACGTGCGGGATACTAGACGCATGTTTGTGGAAGCCGCCACCATCTTATTCTAGAGCTTTTTTCCAATTAGTGTAGCCGTGTTTGGTGAATATGTCCTCGCGGTCCGAATTGGAAACACTAAATTTGTGGCAGGCAAAGCAAAAGCTGCCATCACGGACAACAGAATATTCAAGCCATGGTCGAGACTGATACCAGCTTGCACTAAAACATCTGAGTGTCTTTCTGAATGCGCGCTTGGGATAATTAATTAAAATGTGCTGGGATGGGCTATCCAAATTTAAGTCAGGCAGACCGGACTATATATTTTGTTGAAGGCAGAGGTTTGGAGTACCTGACACGGGCGCAGAGCTGGAGGATTGTGTAGGCTTATCTACATCTTTTGGAGTTTCAGTTCCTGATGTGGGTGCGCTGTGCTCCATGTTGGTAGCAGCAGTGCTGGGCTCAACCGTGGAGCCAGCAGCTTACGGAGGGACAGAGGTTGAAAATGTCTGCTTTTTAATAAGCCACCTATGCATAGCGTTTGGTGTTACCAACCAGAAAATAAAAGAAGAATGGAACGTATATGCTGTTTTAATTAAAGAATGCGGTCAACAGGTTCAAAACGTGCTGCAAAATGTGCGGCGAAGTAAACTGTGAGCAGCACAGTGTCTGTCTAGTGGAGGAGACACTGACGGATCCGCCCCAAATTCAAACGGGCCGATTGGAAAGCAACTCAGTTTTGAAAATCAAATGTTATTCTTCTCCAGAGTTTTCACTGGACAGACAGAGCATTTCGCGGGGGTTTCACGGCTTATCTCTGGGGGGGCAGTGCCCACCCCAGTTCCCCCGTGGTCACGCCTCTGCTGGTCACCCTTCTGTGGCTTATTTGACTGCTGTCGCCACCCTATGTAATTCTTTTTCCTTTTCTTCTGAATTAATTGTTGGAGTATGCTAAGTGTGATGATTGGGTATGTGTTTGTGCTGGATTAGAAGTGCACCTTCAAATATGATGGCCACAGTTAAAACAATTTCAGCACTACTACTAGTTGGAATGCAGTCAAAGGCTTTGGATGTATGCATGGTGGACCCATAATTCCCACAACATGGTTTATTGCATGACAGCTGCTGTTCAGCTTGCTGGATATAGAGACAGAGGTCAGAAATGAGTTGAATTACGCAGGGCTAAATTTGCTGTGGAGTAGATTCAATAGCAGCAGAAGCAATGGACTGCATCCCAGTCAAAGCAGGAGAGCATTTAGCAGATGATTCAGTATGACAGGCTACTGGAATGGCTTTATCCAATGCTAAATCATCTGGTTCAAGCAAAAGTCTCCCTCCTACTCATATATTAGATGGATTTTCAGTTAGTTAGTCCTAAATTATTTTGGCTCTTAGAGGCTTCAAAATGTGTAGCGGTGCCAGCTCACACTGTGACTTTATGACTGCAGTGTTGTAGCCAGAAGATGCAGCTCTGAGGCAATGTTGAATTATGCGGCTTTCACTCACAAACAGAATTTGTGGCTAGGGCACCAAAATGGAAAAAGTTAGAAATGAAAAAAAAAAAAAAAGGTTGCTGCTTCAACTGAACTGTGCGGTCATTTCTACAGAATTTGGCTCTCTTTTAATTTTCACTGCCCCACTCATAGTTCATAAATTAAATAAAGAAGCTCCATGTGGTCATACTTTAACACCAAAAAGCGGTCCTACAAAAAAGACGAATTACAGAGAAATAACACTCTGAATAGCATGCATTTTAAAAGAAAAGGAAACCATAATGATCACATTCAAACAGGAGAGATCTAGAATTACAACTTAACCTAATCGGCATGTCTGGGAATGCTGGAAATGGAGCACAAGGGAAAAACACCCACACAGACACTGGGGAAACCGTGCAAACTCCACAAAGGCGGCTAGCAGGCACAAGCTTTGAACCAGGGATGATGGATCCAGGAGGCAGCATTTGTAATCATTGTGCCACCCACAAAAGTACACAGAATGATCAAATGCTTGATTGCATGGTGTCAAGGGGGCAGCAAACAGACTTCAAGGCATATCTAATGAAGCTACAGTCAAGTCTCTAAATGTCAGTCTTTACACACCAAGAAACTAAATGCTCGCCTACATTTTCTTCTAATGACCTTGCTTAATATACAACTTCTTCCAGTCTCCCTGGAATATTAAAAAATGCAGATATATTCAAAATTAATAGGTAAAAGAGGATTATTATATAATCTCTGCACAAACCATTGCCACTACACTCCATTATAACCTCATTAGCTTTCAATATCATAGTTAATGTGGACAGTGTAATTTCAAGATTCCCATAGGCCCTAACTGCAAAACAGCTTTGAATTTTTGCCGAGAATCTTTTCAGTTCTATTCAATTGAATTGAAATGGGCTTTATTCGCATGACAAATTGACATGGGTGGCCTAAACATTTTTTGTAAAGATCAAAAGACAGAATGCATAACAGCAATAAATACTGTAATACAAAGCATTATCATACAGTGATGGTTAAATTGCCAATGAAAACACTATATTGAATCATGCTGTGCAGTGTCCATTTTTTTTCTTTTGAACACCGCATACCCATAATATTACTACTCTATTTTATGCTCTGACACATGCCCGTGTACTATATGGGTAATTATTCTGTCTGGCCCATTCAGTGCTAGCAAAATGAGTAATTTCAATGAAACAGTACACTTCTGTCTTGAGCGCTTCGTAGGTCACGCCAGATGCACTGCCTGTCCTCTCCAGCATTTCAATGAGGCTGACCTACTGAAATTAGATTTACAAAGAATGGGATTGCTATATTTTCCAAATTTAAGAAGAACCCTTCAATAAGAGTATCAAAATTTGATGGTGATTTAAAGCAATATGATCAAGTAACAAATGATTATTTCAATTGAATAAAAGAAACTATTTATTTAATAGGATAAGGAACATTCACCCTTTAACAATATCAAATTCAATTAAACAAGATACAAAAATTGTGTGAAATTACCAAGAGATAAAATCAAAAATAGTACTGGTGTGTTCTGGGATTGGCATACAGACAGTTGTTTTAAGCACATTGTATTATAATCTTTCGGCAGCAATTCTCTTGTCCATGATGAATGGTCATGATGGTGAGGATACCTTTGCCAAAGTAACAGACAATTAAACAACGGGACACTGCACAACATGAAAGTCTTTTCAGGCATCACCATCTCTCTATCTATCTCTCTTAGGAAACAGACTGATATTATGATCTGGGGGTACAGCAGCCAGAAAAAAAAAAATATATATATATATATTATCAATTCAACATTCAACAGACCTAAGCAACACTGCAACAGTGATATGTATAATATATCTGATGGGAAATTGATTATTATATTTTGTTTGTAATGATTGCAGTTTGTTAAAAGGTTTCCTACTTTCATAACTTTTGTTGTGTGCTTTATTCATGACTTTTATTGTGTTGTGGTGAACACTTTGATCAATTTCTTTGGCATTTTCCTTAAGCTGCCAAAAAAATGATTTTTCTATCTATTCTGGGTTTTTGCCTACCAGGAAATTCCAATTTTGACATTTGTTTTTTTGTTTGGAGCCCTTATTTAATAGTTTTGAAATGGATAACGGGCATCGCCATTTAAGAGCTTTGCATTGCACTGTTGCCTCAATAACACTCCCATCATGCACCAGAACTATGTATTGATGATGTCATTCAGCATAACAGCATAAAGATCACTCATACAAGCTCTAAATAATCCAAGACTGGTTAACCTACTGGCAATTACATGTGATTCTCTCTTTATTAATTTGGTATTTGCTTTATATAAGACTTTAATTTTTGGTTTTTCATTACACGTTTTGACAATTGATTCTTGGCTTCTGATTTTGACCACATTTTCAAGATAATATAAACTTTTCATATTACATTTTGGGTTGGCTAATTTAATTTATTTTTGAAGAAGCTCACTTTATTTAACTTGTTATTTTGGGATTACTACAATTGTCATTTGTTTTGCTATGTATGCCACCACTTTCAAAAAACTGCTCCCTTGAAGCGACTTCAGATTGTTACAATGGTGTCTTCAGATGGTGCATTCGATAATGTCTCACACACACAATGATATATAAGCCTGCACCATAAACAGCATCCGAGTTTGCGAAAAAATGTTCTGAAAGAAAAAAAATTGTGTGTGTTTAATGGTTGCTTAATGGTTATCGAATCTCACTGTCTGCTTATTGTTTTCAATTTTGATTCAAAGTCACGAGTTGGTACAAGTTAGTTTTGCATTGTTGTTTTCAGTTCCTATACATTTTTTGACTATGATTCAGTGACGTCCATTTACTGATGTTTGCATATATTTCCTTTTTGCCTTGCTTCAGCTTGGCACAACTGTTTTATTCTATTAATGCTGATTGATTAAAGGTTTAAAAGGACAGTTACATAACAGGTAGAAAATTCTTTGTTAGTTCTGGTGATTGTACTTCAGAGACCCGTGATATTGTATATGGTGTTCCACAAGGATCTATTCTGGGTCCATTGCTTTTTTCAGTCTACATGCTTCCTTTAGGTAGTGTTTTCTCAAAGCACAAGGTGAGCCACCACAGCTATGCAGACTACTCACAGCTTTATTTATCTATAGAGCCTGATGACCCTGATGCTCTTGGCTCCCTGATCCAATGTGTTAGTAGAATTTCCAAATGGATGTGTAGTAACTTTCTAAAACTAAATAAGGAATAAACAGAAATCTCAGTGATTGACAAACATGGATATAGCAAGGATCTTAGAAATAAACTTGATCCCTTAGCAGGGCCGTTCTTAGCAGTTTGGGGGCCCTACACAGTTCAGAAATGTGCAGGCCCCGGATGGGGGGGGGTCCAGGGGGGCAGAACCCCCCCCCCCGAGCTCAGGAAGGTGTTCTAATAAAACGTCCAGAAAAGGCCTTAGATGACCAGTAGGCCTACATGTACGCTTGTCTGGTAAAATATTGATATTGTTCTGGATCTGGTAAAGGCCGGTAATATAGGGATATTTCATGATTTTATGGGGATCTCTCTGAATGAATCTGAAACAAATCTCTAAAATTAACATTTGCTATAGTGCATTTGCCAAAGTTACAACGGCGTGACAATATTATTAGGGATTTAGGTGAAGATTGCAATTTGGATAATAAATTACCATTGTTAATAAGACTAAGAGATGCACTGAACTGAATTTCCTGGGACTGGCACAGACGGCTGCAGTGCCAGAGGCATGACAGGGCCCCCAGGCCCACGGCCCAACAACAAAAAAAAAAAAAAATTGTTAATCGGGGCCGGGTCAGGACCCTACGCGGATGTGTAGTTCGTGTATGCCTAAGAACGTCCCTGCCCTTAGGTTTAAGAATTCAGGCAGAGGTAAAGAATTTAGGGGTAATCATCGACTCTGATCTAAACTTTTAAATCACATATTAACCAGATTACTAAAACTGCAATTTTTCATTTATGGAATATAGCAAAAGTTACACCTCCTATAACTTTACAAGACACTGAAAAACTAATTCAGGTTTTTGTTTTTAGTCAACTAGATTACTGTAATGCAACCCTAACAGGACCACCTAAGAAAGACATCAATCGGTTGCAACTAATGCAAAATGCAACAGCCAGAGTCTTAACTAGAAAAAGAAAATTTAAGCACATTGCACCAGTTTTAGCATCATTATATTTGATACCCATATCATTCAGAATTGACTTTAAAATACATTAATGATGTATAAAGCCTTAAATAATCTTGCTCCATCCTCTGTTTTGGAATGCCTGTCCCCCTACAACCTAAGTCGTAACATTAGATCTTCGAAAGGAGGTCTTCTCATAATTCAAAGAACCAAGCTTAAAAGTAGTGGTGAGGTGACCTTTTGTTGTTATGTCCCTAAAATCTGGATCATTTTACCTTTAGAAATTTGCCAAGCTAATACTGTACAATATTTTTAAAAAACTGCTAAAAACGCATTATTTTAATTTGACTTTTCCTTAGCTGCTTTTCAGTTGTATTCCTAATTGACTACATGGGCAAAGAATTATCATATTCTTCAGGGATCTGCAAACTGTACTAATCCCCCCTATTCTCTGCTGTCTTTTCCAGTTCTTCTGTGGTGCTGATTTGCTCTACCACCACATAATCATGGCACCATGCACCCCCATGAGATGATTGAATGAAGGCGGGTGTCTCATCTGTCCATGCAACCTACTTCATCAAATCCTACCATGTGGAACATGAAAACTAAGAGGACTGACTTAGGAACATTTATATTAAGTAGAATGCCCAGTGGGAGTTTGGTGGACTTTTAACCTTGGAACCCTTGCAGATTTTGTTTTCTTTCCTGCCAAACTGGAGTTGTTTTTTTTTTTATTTTTTCTGCCCTCCCGGCCATCTGGCCTAACCTTGTTTTGTTGTTACTTATTCTTTAGTATTATTGCCTAATCTTAATTGTTTTCTTTTCTTGTAACTTTCTTTTTGTCATCTTGTAAAGCACTTTGTGCTACATTGTTGTATGAAAATGTGCTTAATCAACAAACGTTGTTGTTGTTGTAGTGAATAAAAATAATGGTGCTCAAATAGTTCACAAATCAAGCTTGAATACTGAAAGTTTTATCTGATACCAAAAAATGCATACAGTAAGGATGCTAGAGTGTAGAATGTGAGCATTTTAGAATAACTTTGTGGTCCAAGCTGAAGAGTACAGTAGCTTTGGTTGCAGCAGTAATTAGATTAAATTCCCACTGATGCACCCCTTTTTATTTTACAATGTGTTACAGTCGATTCTCACTCACCATTAATCTGGGCGGAAGCACTACATGGTCGACAACAAGGAATGATCTAGTCCAGGTTACTAACAGAAGGGCGAGTTATATTGCTTCGGTTCAATGGGACTCAGTTGTTGACCTCACTCATAACAGAAAAGACACTAATTGAAAATGTATGATTTTTTTTTTTTTTTTTTTTTGCTTGTAAGTATCTGTGAAAATATTTCTTCTTTTTTTTCCTGGTATTTTTCTTTATATTTTCACTGTTCCGTTTGTATATAAACACCTCAACACTTTTAAAACCATGGATTTTTAAGTAATGTTGGGGAAGAAAATTGGTTATAGTAAATAATAAGGTCAAAAATGTCTGCATAAAAGAACAGGCCTCATTTCAGTTGTTGATAGCACATCATGCTTTACAGTGCGGACTGTTCTCTTGCCATAGAGCAGTGCATAGTAAGAAAGAACAAATCATGCTAAGAGGCTACTAAACTAATGTTTCACTTAGCTCTGCTTGACAGACTTGAAAGTGCATTTAAAATGTCTAGAGCTGACTGAAGCCCGTTCTGTGAGGGAATGGCATTCAGCCAATAGCTGGAAACACGAATATTCTGCCTGTTGAAATAAAATAAACTTACTGACCACACAACAAAAATACTGAAATACTGCAGACTGCAGACACTTATTCAAACAGTTGTCCCGTTTGTTCCTATACTGATATCTACAAAATGGCATGTTGAAAGGGTAAAACCCTATGTGAAACTAAAAGTTGTTCAGAGATTCAATTATGATTAAGTTAAAATCAAATTACTGTATGTCACCTTCTAAGCCACAACCTAAACTGAGCTTCAACAAGTCTCTGCATTCTGTCCACCCGCTATCAGTTTGAGTGATTAGTTTCCAAACCAAGAGATCAAAGGAGAGCAAGGTTTAAGGGCAGCACATTCACAGTATAAAGAGTCTACTTGCAGTATATGTGTCTGGCTCCTTGAATTGTGTTTAGATGAATTTGAGGAATTGTTTCTCTTAAGAGGTTGAGGAAAAGAACAGAATGATGTCACAGAGGATATGCAGTACTGGACCACACCTTTTGAAACCTTTCTTATAATAATGGCTTCCACTGGATGTGACTTGGAAGACAATTTGCATGCAACTGTTCAAGCCACATTTCTAAGTAGACCAGTGAGGTAAACCAAAGGGGCAACTTGTGCATTGATTCTTCCTCCTTCTTCTCCTCTAAGAATGAAATATTCAAAATGCTTGCAGCTCTCAGCCCCAGGAGTTTCTACTAGTATCATTTTCATCAGCAAATGCTGTTATTGATATTATTCAATGTTGATGCTAGATGTAAAATGCTGTCTCTGTTCAGCATACTCCTAGAAAATTATCATTGAAAAAATGTCATACATTCAGTCACTCACAGTCTTTTACTAAGTGTGATAAAATAATTCAAAATTGATTTAAAATTGCTCCGAATCACAACTCAACCAGACCTCATTATATTATGGGCTTCAGTAAATGTCTACGGAGAAGAAGATTTGAAACTTAAAAGTTACTTTTTTCACTTAAAAATAAAAATGGTTTTCTTAATTCAAAGAATTAATAAAATGGCACAGAGGCTCTGGACAGAAGGACTGATGTCATGTGGATCTTGACTATGTGTGAAAGTGCCATTTAGGGAAAAAGTAATCATATGACCTGAATGAGATTCTGTCATTAAATTGCTGTGTCTTTATGTGATCCAGTATGTACACCAGCATTGCATATAAAAATGATTTGAGTATATTGTAATTTTTTTTCTTTTATATAGCACTCTTCACTGAGTGCAGGCATGGAGTGCTGTGACAAGTTCTCAAATTCAGGTACAGATTTTACAAATTATTAAATACATAAATAGTACATATGGAAACACATATTTGTTAAGACACACAGAAAACAAAGTAGAAACTGATTCACTTAAATGGAAGCCAACAATATCTGTCCATTAATTAATTGTTGAAATATGGATGGTTGACAATGGAGAAGAGGAAAACAAAAACTCCATTCAGCAGTATCCATGGAGAAAATAATCTCTCTGGGAATTTCATGGTCAACTGCAAAAGTCAAAGACAGTCACTTCCATATTTTAAATTGCATAAAGTCACAATGATTTGTCAGCAGATGTGTATCCAAAGCAGATTATTTCACAGCATACTAGAGCAAAAAGAGCAAACGTCTGCCTCTGTATCAGACACTCAGCACACTTTTGTGCAGTCCATCATTTGATATAAATGACATGTACTTTGTGAGCATGCCCATGTTGATTAAACAGAGGAAGTTCTGCAGTCTACTTGTGACTTTACGCTGTAGGAAGATAAGTAAATGAATCAAGGTAAATGAATAAAGGTAAATACCCTTCGATCTGACTTTTATATAAGTAACATATAAATGTTTTTTTTATATAAAGACCATCACAAAACATAATCACAAACAGGACTTTGCATGATACCTTGGTGAGCTCTGTAAGCCGTGCTGTTTCGTTGAAAGACAGGTGTGGGGCAGACTGACTGGCAGGATGACGCTCGACCTGTTGCTCCATGCAAACGGTGCCATCTTTCGTCTTTATGCCTGGTGCAGCTGCGTTGTTCTTATATGTGAGTGGGCGTTTCTTTCTTGGAGGGCTTCTGTTCTCTTTCTCCAATGTAGAACCCTCGTCTTCATAGGAGTTTACCTCTGTTATAGCACATCGCTATCTGAAAACAACAGTGTCAGAATGGGGAGAGCGTGACCGTGACTGAGAGAATAAAAAAAAATAGCTAACCTTTACAAGTACAGTACCATAAATTTACATCGGCTGTTACAGACTCAAATCAAATGTATGTTTTTATTCTATAATAGTAAGAATAAGAGCAGTTCACTACTCAAAACGGAGGCGTCCGGGAACAAACCACAAATATCTTGATTACAAGTCAGCATTCCTTACCACTGCACCTGCAAAGCAGTTGTATAAAGGGCGTGTCAATGTTTCACGCTAACGCGAGTTCTTTTTCTGCAGTTATATTCTTGAATATACGCACACTTGTTTTGCTATTCTTGTACCTTCTGTGAAAGTGCTTATTTGATATTTGGATTACAGGCTTCACACATTATACATTACACATTATTACTAAAACATGAAAAACCTTTCTGTTTTAACGATGTGTTTACATAGATTGTTGTAGACACGGAACACACATGAAATGTATGTATTGCAAATGATGATCTATTATTTACCCAATACAACTCCAGGCAATTCAAATGCAGGTAAACAGGAACTTTCTGCCCTTTCTGCATTGGTGGGGGGTTGGAGCAACAGGCTGCTTGCTGTTTTGATGATCAACACATTTACAACTCAAAAGATGCTGATGGAGAGGTGTAAACAGATTTAAGGTGGGCCGGGATTACAAGTTTTTTCTTAGGCTTTTGTAATCTAGTGTTAATTTTAAGTTAATGTATAAGTATAATAACTATTTTTATTACACTGTTAAGTTAATTATTGCCATCTTTATTATTAATAATGAACTGCTGTATGGAAAATTCCTTCTTTTTTTCTTGACAACAAAAGAAAATTTACAAATTTAACATGTAGCAAAGAAGTATTACTGATCTGTATTTGTTGACAACAGTAGGGTCTAAAGCACAGTATTTTTACACCATGCCTTGCAGGGAGTCAGACAACAAGGTAGGGGGCATTACATTTAATGAAGTTTTATTACTGAAAAAAATATAATAAATACATCTTTTTGTAAGTCAGATGCTTTCCAGTTATAACTGTCATAATTATTTTTTTCTCGGGTAACCAAAATGCTTTATAAAACATTTCATGTTATTTCACATATTAAAGATGAATTGCAAGCCTTCATTACACTGAAAGGAAAAGAAATGATGCATGTCAGCCATTCATCTTATACTTGATATTTAGAAAAAAAAAAACATGATTTCTTCATTTCTCAGAAAGAAACACATGTCTCACCAAAGTGAGGTAGAGCATCACAATACACATTATATAAATGAGCACCTCAAAAAACAGTTTAATCAAAAGCTTGTGTGTTAATTTCTCTGTGCATCAACAGCATGTGGGTAGCTATTAGCTGCTGAACCCCAAGTTATTCCGTTTCTCAGCCATCATTTTGGAAGAATGCATTTTTAAAAAATATTAATGCACCCACTGCTGTATTTAAAATCCACTGAGTCTTTACACTTTTTCCCCAAATTCAGCACTTATTTGAAAATTGTGTGCACCTTAACTCAACAATACATTTCCTGCTTTTCTGCTTTGTTTTTCAGATCTACTTTTAGAATGTCTGACAAAGTTTAGCAGTTGTACAATATGTAAAAGCAGAAGTTATATTAGACTTTTATAATTATAAACCAGCAATTAATACAGGCATCTAAAAGCAGATGTTGGGTTTGTCTTGTATAGATTCTTGGTATACTTTCAACCTCCTGTTAATAAATAACTATTTAAACCATAACTGAATAAGTAAATAAAAAGAAATTCATTTATTTGTTCCCTGTTGAAATTTGTCTTTTTATAGAAGCTCTTTAAATAAATAAATAATTACATAAATTTTAAAGAGAAAGAAAAGAAAACTTTGGTCTTTGCACTCACCGTCACAGTGAGGCATTATGCAGACATATTGCTGTTGTTATTAAGGACACCAGAGCGTTTCTTGACACACTTCTAGTGAGTGATTCGTTGGCTGAATGTACTCAGTGTTAGTGTGTCAGAGAAAGGATGGGCTGCATTGTTCATAACAGCACTCAGTTTTGTTTTAATTCTCTACTTTGCTATTACCTTCTGGGGGTTCAGTGTGCATCCTAAAACTGAGCCTGTCCTTCATTTATTCAATGGGCCTCCCTTCAAGCCATGTTACCAGCCCAGGACACCACAGTGTTGAAATTAGCATGAAAAAGAGTGAAACATAAATGTTATACTTAACGTTCTTTAAAATCTAGTTTTGACTTTTGGTCCTATTAAAGAAATTTTCAAATGTAATCATGGCAAATAATTCAGACCAATCGAAGCAGAGTAAGAATTCAGCTGCCTTCAGTTAAAATGTGGAAGCAGAATGAACGTTCCAACATTAATTAGCATACTGTAGGCCGAGTACTGCAGAAAATTTTCCGTCTATATTCGATTCTCTATTGCTGGGGTGACTTGGGACTCCAGCATGACCAGTTTATTTTGGTATTTTAGTAACAATTTCTTCTTAAATTCTGGCTATTATTATAATAAAGAGTGTACATTCTGAAAGCACAGTCACTAGATACCTAAAAATATTAGTAGTGTAAAGCATGAGTTCTTGAATTTCTTTTTGCAAAATTTTCTTAACTACTGTATATAAAAATAGATGTACTGAGCCAGGTCTCTGGAAAAATGTAAAGGTATTATGCTGTACATGTTCACACACTTCAGTTGGCATTATGTCCCAATCAGCTGTTGTAATAGTTGAAGGATGAGGGTGGTCTTCATCTTCACTTCATTATAACTAATTTAAACTGGGAAGACAGCCATCCTAGCTAATATCCCTGAGGGACTCCATTAATAACTTAACCCTACAAAGGGCATTCTAGGGATTTGAAATCCCATCCACCACCTGAAGGTACTGAAGTGTCTATATGCCGATATCATGTAAGAATACAAAATGAACCACTTTTGGTAACTCCTTTAACAAAAAAAAAAAACAGCTTAACAATTGATTTCAGGGTATATACTAATAATTAGGTAGCCACACACTTTAGTAAAAGGCACATTTATTTTGTTTGCTGTTTGATGATATTTAGGCCTAGTTATATGCATGTTTTCTTTATTTATTTTTTCTGACGAGTTGGATGAAAAATTGTAAAGAATGGTTTGATATTTTAATTTCCCCTTGGGAACAAATAAAGTTTTAAAGTTACACCTCCTAATGGACCATATTTAATTCCTCTCTGTGGAGTCTCTCTGTTTCATGTTTGACCTTTGACAAAGTCACTTCCTGCCTTGAGCCTTATGTTGCTGTAATTCAGCTATAGGCAAAGTCAATTATACAGCTAATTAAAAGTAATATGTAGAACCTAAATCATTGGGTGAAATTTTTAGTGAAGCTTTTTTTTACCATTTTGCATTATAAGCATAATTTTTCAACGTGTTTCAAAATTTTAAAAACGTGTTATCTACACTCTTGTATTAATCAGATTTGGATTATATATTCTTGCAAGCATATTGTATTAGGGATCAATAAGCTTCTTTTTGTTTTATTTCCTTAATATTATAATTTTTTATTTTTATTCTTCATGTATTGTTATTTGGATGATGTCCTTACATTCCCACTATATGGTTTTAACAGCATTGCCTTTTTTTGCTTCCAGATCTCATGGGCTGTGTCACTGTATGTATCTAGCCATTGTTATGCTGTTGCTCTGCTAGTCATGTACAGTATGTGTCATGTGACTCATGCCAGTGTGGTATAGTGGTTAAGGCTTTGAAGTTCAGACTCTAGGGTTTTATGTTGAAATCCTGCTACTGGAAGATCTGTTACTTTGCCTGTCTATTCAAGGTCAGTCTCTGGCAGGTCATACCATGAACTTTTATAGATCTTTATCTGCCTTATCCCTTTGCTTTTCCTTTACTTTCTGAGCCCTTTGCTGCTCATGCTTATATATACTTGCATATAAGTAGTTAAATCAACTCAGACTGAGCAAATACTGGATACCTTGGGATTATAGTAAAAAATAAAAAAAGGTAAAATACAACTCTTACAATGGATGACACCAATTTCCACCTTCCTCACTTCACCTTTCTGTGCTCCAAATGCAAATAAACAAAAGAAATATAACCAATTGTATCTCTTAAATGTTGCAAATTGGGTAAAGACATCAGCCATGTAACATTACACAAGACAGCTGCTCACATTAAGCAAAGTTTAAGACCTTGAACGAGAAGAATAGTGAGAAACCAGTATTTAAACAACATAAAAGATTAAATTAATGAAACAATTCTGGTGTTGATTTTATTATGCTTTTGACTTTCCCAGGTTAGTGACTTGTTTTTTGTAAAAGATGTAACAGTCCTCTGCGTATTTAATTTTGCTATGACCCTGACAATTCTCTAGCCCAGTGTTTCTTAATTTTTTTTTGTAACCCAATCTATCTCACCTTAGTGGCTGTCCCACATGGAGAATTGGTTCCTACAGTCATCACTGGTGGGGTGTTAACCCTCGGAGAAATTCCGCAAACACTCATAGCAGGGGTGATCTCCCTTGGAAAATCAATTGTGGTGCAATGGTTATTGCTTAAACAACCCTCAGCAACCCATTGCGCGATATTTCAAAAACTGGACGTGACCCATTGTCATTAAATACAGCAGTGAGTCATGACCCTGAGCAATCCAAAATGAGGCAATCCTACCCATAGTTTAAGAAACTATAGTATGCTCTAGCCAAATCCCTAAAGAAAATGTTTGTATGTTTCTGCCACACTCTTAGTTAAAACCTTGTCTAACTGGAATTACCATTCAGTCCTGCATTTCACATAACATATATTCAAAGCAGAACTTGAAAACTTCATGAATGCACATCTTTTCAACATTCAAATACTTCATGTTTTTTAAAGTAACAGCTGTACATCTGAACTGCTAAAACTTAAATAACTGAAAAAAAGTGACAAAAGTATGGGGATATTTGAGTAAGAGTCACCTGGGAGAAGGTTGATTAGGCTCACTACCTGTGTCCTCACAGGTGGTGCAGTGGTAGTGCTGCTGCTTTGCAGTAAGGAGACTGTGGAAGATTGTGGGTTTGCTTCCCGGTTCCTCCCTGTGTGGATAGCGCTTTGAGTACTGAGAAAAGCGCTATATAAATGTAATGAATTATTATTATTATTATTAAAAATGTTTCTCACTTTACCGACAACTATACAATTTTTTTCACATAAGGCCAGAACAAACCTAACACCATGTACTGTAAGTCAAATGGGCATATGATGATGTTAAATCATCTTAAATCATGCAAAATTCAATGTGTGTCTGTGTGTGTGTGTCCCATCATGAGACTTTGCGGATTCCCTCAAGGTTGCTGGATATCATGGCAGGCCTGTACACTGGTACTGTGAGTGCTGTGGTGATGTGCAGAGTGGAGGCAGAACCTCTGTGTTTTCCCCAGTTGATTCTGGGGTTTGTCAGGGTATGTGTTCTTGCTCCTACTCTGTTCAGTGCTTGCATGGACTGGGCGTTGAGCAAGGTTGTGGGGTCCAGAGGCTGTGGGGCATCTGTTGGTGAAGAAAGATTCACTAATCTTGACTTTCTGATCTTTGCTGAGTCAATGGAGGCTCTGACTGGGGCTCTCGAGAGACTGAGCGAGGAGTCTGAGTGTCTGGGTTTGTGAGTGTCCTGAATAAAAACCAAGATCCAGGCCTTTAATGACCTCTTGGGCAGAGCCATCAGTAGTGTGTCTGTTTACAGAGAGAGTGTTGACCTTGTTGAGAGGTTTACTTACCTTGGCAGTGACATTCATGTCTCTGGTGACTCTTCCTATAAAGTCAGTAGAGAGCATGGGGGGTCATGAGGTCACTGGAAAAGGGGTATGTGGCGCTCCCAATAGCTATGCAAAGGGACAAAGGTCCAAGTCTTTACAATTCAATACAATTTATTTTTGTATAGCCCAAAATCACACAAGAAGTGCCGCAATGGGCTTTAACAGTCCTTGCCTCTTGACAGCCCCCCAGCCTTGACTCTCTAAGAAGACAAGGAAAAAACTCCCCAAAAAAAAACCCTTGTAGGGAAAAATGGAAGAAACCTTGGGAAAGGCAGTTCAAAAAAAGACCCCTTTCCAGGTAGGGTGGGCATGCAGTGGGTGCCAAAAAGAAGGGGTCAATACAATACAATACACAGAACAGAACAAATCCTCAATACAGTATAAAAAATTAAAAAATTACAAGTATGGAGCAGAATTTAACAGTAGATGATATCCCATAATGTGATTTGGATTTGTTTAGAGTCCTGAAGACCTCAGTCTTCAAGCTGCCTCCCCCATTTGGCCATTCCACAGCTGAGTCAGCCAATCCTATGAAAGGACCCCTCTACCCCACGATTCCTGCTATCCACCATTTAGAGTCCTGGTGCGTCCTGTTTTGTTATATGGTTGCAAGACATGGACACAATCCAGTGACCTAAGATGAAGACTGGACTTTGACTTTGTGTCAAATGAGCGGTTGCTCATGGAGTCCAGAATGAGACACATTGTGAGGAAGCGTCAGTTACGGAACTATGGCCATGTGGAGTGATTCCCAGTGGATGATCCAGCTCATGGCATTCTCATTTTTGAGGACCTGAGTGGCTGGACCAGGCCAAGAGGACCCCATGTAACACCTGGCTGTGTCAGATAGAGGGTCATTTTCGGAGGGTGGGACTGGACCGTGTGTCTGCCTGGGGGGTTGCCAAAAGGGACCCCAAGCTGTTTTATCTTGTGGTGGGTGCAGCAATACACTGTACCAGTGCATGCTCCCCAACTTGACCTGACCAGTGTATGTGTGCATGTTTGAGTGTTTGTGTTTTATACAACTGGAACCACAGAACATGTGGATGATCACAGCAAAACAGAAGAATCTGAGTAGGCACACATAGTGTACTAGTCATGTTAGAAAAGGTCAAAAATTACTTCAATGACTTCTCCTCTATCACATTAAATCTAATCAATATGGTGGTTTTCCTGTGTATTGTATGCACTGTTCTTCAATTTTTGTTGGACTTGATTTATAAAACAAATTGCATTAATACTCAAATGCAGTTAGTTCACTTTAGCTTAATTTGGTAATTTGAATAAGTTATTACATTGCTCTTTCAATTAATATTGAAGGCATAGATACATCTATCCATTTTTCAAAACCTAATTCTCTTTTATAGAGTCATGAGTATTTTGCACATATCCTAACAGTATCAGGTGGGATGCAGGCACTAAGCATGGATTGGTGCCTGTTTCCTATATCCCGTGTGTTGTAGTTCATCAATGGTCCCCCAGAGCTTGGTAAAGAGGCTGGTGTATTCTAACCAAAAAGGTTTCTTATTGTCTACAAATGAGGGCAGATTTGGAGTATGCATTTAAGGTCTGTTCTTTCGAGCCATATTCACACCTTGCAGAAACTCTGTGACTCAACTCCTTTAGGTGTTTATTGAGGCAGCAGTACCCAGTTCTGAGATGGAGGTGATGGTCTGATTTCTCCTGCTTTTTCTATTGATGTGGTTCTTCTGTGGGTCGTATCCAGTATTAAAGTCATACCACTCTGTTTATTGCTTCTGTTTTAGAATTGTCATTACTTCATTGTATAAGGTGGAGATCCAAGACTGGGGAAGTTGTGCTTTTCTTCTGGCCTGTATTTTTGCTTATTCATTGCCAGCAATACCAGTGTGGCTGAAGTATAACTTTGGTGGTTCTCAGAAAGGATGGTGAATTTGTTGTGTAGCTGCACGTTGGATAGGTCAGGGGCTGAACATAAGGGATCAAATGGCTGCGAGTCATTAAGGGGTACAATGTTCTGTTGGTTGCATCTTTTGTTTATCTGGTGTGGTGCTGCAACGTTTATGACCAGCAGTTCCACACTGTAGTTGGAGCTTAGGTCACCAGCAGGGATGGAAAGGGAGGTAATGGTTCTGTTTGAACAGCAGATGTAGATTCCACTGCCTCCTTGTGCATCCAGGCTCGGATGGTATAGTGGTCTTAGATCATTTCTAGTCTTTACAGTCAACAGTCAACATACCTGCATGACTTTGGTGCAACCGAAGCAAATGCATCTGACCTGGGATGAAAAACTAAATTACTGCAATATTGTAGTAGCAGAGCTAACCACTGGCCCACCATAACACCCAAATTAATAAATTAACAGCATAAAATAACTTGGGGTAGTGTAGGGGCGGTTTCGAGCCTATCCTGGTAATATTGGGCTCAATTCAGAGCCAAGCCTAGATGTGGTGCTGGTCTACTACAAGGCACATTCACTCCTACAAAGTTTTAGAGGTGCCAGTCAAGAAAACCAATGCAGAGAAGAGGAAAATATGAAAGTGCTTTACTGTCTCTGAGCTAAAATCCAAATTTAGAACTCTGGGTTTATGAGGGAATAGTCAAACTGAAGCCAGACAGTTTAAAATGCATAGACTGGAGAAACTGGAGGCAGGTGTCTCAGAAATGTTGGTATAGCATTTGCAGCGTAAGATTTCACTGCCATTCACTGCACACTTTTTAACAGGCTGTCCCCAGATGTGTATTACTGTTTGAGAATAACATCTGGCCCCACTACACTAAAGAGGGAGCAACGAACTGCATATCCCACCTACTCTAAAAACTTCTAGTATAAAATAAAAAAGAATAGGAACTAATGTTTAATAAATAAAAAAAATGATTAAGGAGTACATTTAGCCATAGTATGGAACTAACACCATCATACCCAAAAATTAAGCCATAATCTTATAATTGCTAATTTCAGGGGGAAAAAAATCATTAATCAACAAGCAATTCTTTGATAGGATAATAAAACTGAGCAAAAAAAAAATCAGAATTGACTGAAACCAAAACCTAAAAGCAAGAAAATAATGTCAGATAAAAAGTCTTAGTTTGAAACTTTGTGTGTATGTTGTTCAGTAGCTGGGCCTTTTTTACAGCAAGTACACACTTCATCAGTCTTCCATTTTTCATGTCATATTTTTAAATAAAACTTATGTTTATCTGAGTTTTCCACCCACACTTAAAATTGCTAAGTGATTATATTTTCATAATTAAAAGAACTCTCTTATAAAGTAATTTCTCAGTTAATTAGCACAGCTGGCCAAGAAGTAAGATATTTTAATACTGAAAATTTTTTAACATGAGGTCATTCTAATGCAAAAAAAGCATTTCCATTTTCTGTAAAGAAACTTGGGTTATTATATAATAAAAGTCATAAAATTACACTGCAATTACTTAAAGAGTTTTTAAAAACTGACAAATTCAGCATAAAGTACTTATCAGGGTGCTCTGGAAATATTGAATGTGAATTTTAAATGGTTGTGTCTGAAGAGCTTTTTGAAAATAAAAGGAATGGCTCTTACTGACTTGAGCAAATCCTAACTAAGAGAGGGAAATGCATAATTGGATGCTTGAAGCAGATGTTGATGTAAGGATGGCCTAGGCTGCTTTTGCATCGGCACTTATACAGTATGATATTCATGCAGTTTATTGAGTGTCACTTCAGAAAAAAAATATTTATAGCTTTAAACAGAAAAAAACACCCAGTGGTTAATTAATAAAAATATGTATACAATTATGAAGTATGAACTTGTATTTTCAAGCAGAGTTAATTGTAGCATAATTTAAAAAAGGAGTGTAGCACGAGAGGCATATAATGCATATGTTTTGTAATGTTTCAGTTAAATGTAAAAAATAAATTTTCTCATCCTCTTTTAACACATTGAACTACGGTGAGGAACATAGTACAAGTATTTGAACACCCTGCGATTTTGCAAGTTCTCCCACTTAGAAATCATGGAGGGGTCTGAAATTCACATTGTAGGTGCATTCCCACTGTGAGAGACAGAATGTAAAAAAAAATTCAGGAAATCACATTGTATGATTTGTACAGAATTTATTTGTATTGCACTGCTGCACATACAGTGGTGTGAAAAACTATTTGCCCCCTTCCTGATTTCTTATTCATTTGCATGTTTGTCACACAAAATGTTTCTGATCATCAAACACATTTAACCATTAGTCAAATATAACACAAGTAAACACAAAATGCAGTTTGTAAATGGTGGTTTTTATTATTTAGGGAGAAAAAAAAATCCAAACCTACATGGCCCTGTGTGAAAAAGTAATTGCCCCCTGAACCTAATAACTGGTTGGGCCACCCTTAGCAGCAATAACTGCAATCAAGTGTTTGCGATAACTTGCAATGAGTCTTTTACAGCGCTCTGGAGGAATTTTGGCCCACTCATCTTTGCAAAATTGTTGTAATTCAGCTTTATTTGAGGGTTTTCTAGCATGAACCGCCTTTTTAAGGTCATGCCATAGCATCTCAATTGGATTCAGGTCAGGACTTTGACTAGGCCACTCCAAAGTCTTCATTTTGTTTTTCTTCAGCCATTCAGAGGTGGATTTGCTGGTGTGTTTTGGGTCATTGTCCTGTTGCAGCACCCAAGATCGCTTCAGCTTGAGTTGACGAACAGATGGCCGGACATTCTCCTTCAGTATTTTTTGGTAGACAGTAGAATTCATGGTTCCATCTATCACAGCAAGCCTTCCAGGTCCTGAAGCAGCAAAACAACCCCAGACCATCACACTACCACCACCATATTTTACTGTTGGTATGATGTTCTTTTTCTGAAATGCTGTGTTCCTTTTACGCCAGATGTAACGGGACATTTGCCTTCCAAAAAGTTCAACTTTTGACTCATCAGTCCACAAGGTATTTTCCCAAAAGTCTTGGCAATCATTGAGATGTTTCTTAGCAAAATTGAGACGAGCCCTAATGTTCTTTTTGCTTAATAGTGGCTTGCGTCTTGGAAATCTGCCATGCAGGCCGTTTTTGCCCAGCCTCTTTCTTATGGTGGAGTCGTGAACACTGACCTTAATTGAGGCAAGTGAGGCCTGCGGTTCTTTAGACGTTGTCCTGGGGTCTTTTGTGACCTCTCGGATGAGTCGTCTCTGCACTCTTGGGGTAATTTTGGTCGGCCGGCCAATCCTGGGAAGGTTCACCACTGTTCCATGTTTTTGCCATTTGTGGATAATGGCTCTCACTGTGGTTCGCTGGAGTCCCAAAGCTTTAGAAATGGCTTTATAACCTTTACCAGACTGATAGATCTCAATTACTTCTGTTCTCATTTGTTCCTGAATTTCTTTGGATCTTGGCATGATGTCTAGCTTTTGAGGTGCTTTTGGTCTACTTCTCTGTGTCAGGCAGCTCCTATTTAAGTGATTTCTTGATTGAAACAGGTGTGGCAGTAATCAGGCCTGGGGGTGGCTACGGAAATTGAACTCAGGTGTGATACACCACAGTTAGGTTATTTTTTAACAAGGGGGCAATTACTTTTTCACACAGGGCCATGTAGGTTTGGATTTTTTTTCTCCCTAAATAATAAACACCATCATTTACAAACTGCATTTTGTGTTTACTTGTGTTATGTTTGACTAATGGTTAAATGTGTTTGATGATCAGAAACATTTTGTGTGACAAACATGCAAAAGAATAAGAAATCAGGAAGGGGGCAAATAGTTTTTCACACCACTGTAAGTATTTCAACACCTGAGAAAATCAGTGTTAATATTTGGTACAGAAGCCTTTGTTTGCAATTACACAGGTCAAAAGTTTCCCGTAGTTCTTGACTAGGTTTGCACACACTGCAACAGAGATTTTGGCCCACTCTTCCACACAGATCTCCTCTAGATCTGTCAGGTTCCTGGGCTGGTGCTGAGCAACACGGAGTTTCAGCTCCCTCCAAAGATTTTCGATTGGATTTAGGTCTGAAGACTGGCTAGACCACTCCAGAACCTTGATATGCTTCTTACGGAGCCACTCCTTGGTTATCCTGGCTGTGTGCTTCGGGTCATTGTCATGTTGGAAGACCCAGTCACAACCCATCTTCAGTGCTCTGACTGAGGGAAGGAGGTTGTTGCTCAAAATCTCACAATACATGGCCTCATTCATCCTCTCCTTAATACAGTGCAGTCGTCCTGTCCCCTTCGCAGAAAAGCACCCCCAAAGCATGATGTTTTCACCCCCATGCTTCACAGTAGGGATGGTGTTCTTGGGATGCAACTCCTCCTTCTTTTTCCTCCAAACACGGCAAGTGAAGTTTAGACCAAAAAGTTCTATTTTGGTCTCATCTGACCACATGACTTTCTCCCATGCCTCCTCTGGATCATCCAGATGGTCATTGGCAAACTTCAGACGGGCCTGGACATGTGATGACTTGAGCAGGGGAACCTTCCATTCAATGTGTGATTTGAAACCATGACGGCATTGTGTTCTACCGACAGTGACCTTTGAAACTGTGGTCAAAGCTCTCTTCATGTCATTGACCAGCTCCTCCCGTGTAGTTCTGGGCTGATTCCTCACCTTTCTTATCATCTGTGATACCCCACGAGGTGAGATCTTGCATGGAGCCCCAGTCCGAGGGAGACTGACAGACGTCTTTAGCCTCTTCCATTTTCTGACAATTGCTCCAACAGTTGATCTATTTTCACCAAGCTGCTTGGCAATTGCCCCGTAGCCCTTTCCAGCCTTGTGGAGGTCCACAATTTTGTCTCTGGTGTCTTTTGACAGCTCTGTGGTCTTGCCCATGGTAGTAGTTGGAGTCTGACTGACTGTGGGGTGGACAGATGTCTTTAAAGAGCTCAGACAGGTGCTACTAATTAAGATTACTAAGTGGAGTAGAGGCGGACTTCTTAAAGGCAGAGTAACAGGTCTTTGAGAGCCAGAATTCTTGCTGATTGCCAGGTATTCAAATACTTATGTGCAGCAGTGCAATACAAATAAATTCTGTACAAATCATGCAATGTTATTTCCTCAATTTTTTTTAAAATTCTGTCTCTCACAGTGGGAATGCACCTACAATGTGAATTTCAGACCCCTCCATGATTTCTAAGTGGGAGAACTTGCAAAATCGCAGGGTGTTCAAATACTTATGTTCCTCACTGTACCTGATAACTCTCATTGTGCAAGCTTTTGGATTTTTGTTAAATTCCACAATTTACATTTTCTTATTTATCCAAGCAGACGTACAACATCTGCAATACAATTGGGTACATTTCTTTTTTTTCCAGTTGGAGCACAGGCAGGTGAAGTGATATGCTAATGGGCACAGTAGCAGGATCTGAACCCACAATGTCAGGATTTGAGTCTAAAGCCTTAACCACAATGCCACACACTGCCTTAAGTTACATTACATTGGGTTCAGAGTTTGTTCCTGCCTGTTCTCCCATTCTACCAGGATAGACTCCACAAAGGAAGGCACTTTGGTATGGCATCCTGAGCAGTGTGACAAGCTTGCCCAGAATAACTGGAGAGAGTCTTGGGAACTGGTTTCTTTCCTTTGTGAAGAGCAGGTCACCTTGGAGTGGGCTGATTCCAACTGGTAGGTCCAGTTCTCAGGTAGCACAATGCTGTCTGACCACTCAAAACTATCCAAGTGCTTTGCCCTGCAATAGCCTGGCATCTAATTTAGGGCTGCTTGCTAACCTTAAACCTGGTGCTACTTGCTCATTCTCTTATTCCTTATAACCCTGCAATGGAAAAGCTATGGTCCCTAAAGAGAAGACACAGGCATGATTAGTTTTTAAAATGAAAAAAAAAATCTAAATAAATTATTCAAATTAAAAAATTTAAACATACAACTATGGAAAATATCCTCAATGAAAACAAAGTATAGCATATCATAATCAGAGCCATTGTATACAGAATAGAATAGACTATTGTTGCATTCGACCTGTAAGTTGTCATTTCTTTGTTTTCACATTAAATTGACGTCATCACTTTCGAGTCAACAATACTTTAGTGGAATGAAAATGCCAGGCTTGTTAAGATAAACTGTCTTTTGTTATAGCACATAAAAAGTGATTTTTTGTGTTCTAATTTCTTCTACCTTTAATTAGTACTCTGCACCATTTTCAGTATGCCATGCACACTTCTAACTAACAGAATGAAATGCATCTGTTGCAACAAGCACTATTATTACTCTACGTTGTGGGAAACTTTGACTTCCTTAAAAGCAGGTTCTCTCCTTGTAAATCACAGACTTCTAAATGGATGATTTCCTTTTGTATACTGGAAAAACAGCCCATGCAGATCCACAGTTGGACTTTTTGGCTGTAAACATGACCGTTATTGATGTGTTTCGGTGTGCACATCTCACTTACACTCGGAATTTAGGTTTTGAGTCTCATTGTGCAGCATTTTTGAGATTCTTGTTGCTCTCTATTTAAAAATCCTGCATATTTTAATACTTCTTTTTTAATACTTTCTGTTCTTGCAGCAGAACATTCTGGAAAGGCTATAATAGGTGGAAGGTGAAGACAGAGAATAGTGATACAGAATTATAGATGTTTTTATATCAAGTGACTCCGTGAAAAACCCTAACTACAAAGAGGACTATTTCATTTATGTTAGGTAGAATGCACAGAGGGGACTGGGCGGTCTCGTGGCCTGGAACCCCTACAGATTTTATTTTTTTCTCCAGCCTTCTGGAGTTTTTTTTTGTTTTTTCTGTCCACCCTGGCCATCGGACCTTACTCCTTTTCTATGTTAACTAATGTTGTTTTATTTTAATTTCTTATTTTGTCTTTTATTTTTCTTCTCTTCATTATGTAAAGCACTTTGAGCTACTTTTTGTATGAAAATGTGCTATATAAATAAATGTTGTTGTTGTTGTTATAGTGCAATATGATTACACTTATGATGCTACATGGTTGTAAACAAGGACAGATGATCATTGTTACAAATCTCAAAACCTCCTTGCTCAGATGGATGGGATGCATTTTATGGTTTTAGGATAATAATATTAAACATTAAAATGATGGCCTACTGTAAACTTTTCAGGAGATACTTTTGCCCACTGCAAAAATAAAATTAGAGATTTCAGTCTTTCTGTTTTAATTAGAGATGTTGTACAAAATGAATTACTCTCAGGCCTCCCTAAAACATAATTATAGTGACAAATGGGATTGAGTGTTTCATCTGACTAGCTGAAATTTAAAAAAGCCTTCCTTTAAGGGCAAAGCAGGGAAATTACATTAGTAAATGTTTTCAGTTGTTTCAATGTGTTATTTAATAAAATGTTTTGAATACTCATAATTTGATTGTTTTTCTAACAACATCATTGTGTTATGAGTTTCTGGATGTTAGTGGCACTAGCATTTCTCTGCCTTGTCACTATAATTCTGCATGGTTGCAAAGTTCGTCATGCACATTTTATTTGACCCGTGACATCATGGCAGCCATCAGTATCCAAACTTTAAGCAATTAAGGGAAAGAACCCGCAAGGGATTAGTGCTCAGGTACCTTAATACATTAATAAGGAAGCAAATACACTTGTTAGATTTAGTTTTCTTTTGACTATGAATATGCATTTTGTTCTTTTGTTTAGATAACAAGATGACCTCCTGTGCAAAGATGTTTGCGAAAATCTTGAATATTCTTCTGACTAGACTATAGAAAGACTAATGTCTTCTTATCTCCTCCACTCTACATATAAAACTCTCACATTCTAAATTGTTCAACTCAAACTTAAAAACCATAAGCAAAGATCAAAACATGGAAGTCATTATATTGTCTCTTACAGTGGAATTTCATGGTTAAAAGTAAAATTGAAACAAAGTTCAAAACCAAAGTCTTTCCCAAAGCAGTTTGATTAATTGCCTGTGTTAGTCTTTTATGAGGGTCTTTCCTTGAATTACATCAACATTTCAACGCTTTATAATGTGGACAGCAACTATAATGTCATTGGTGACATGGCATGCGCATGATGTTCTTAGCAAACATACAGCATCATAGTGACCAAACACACAAAATGGTGGCACCAATGAAATCAAGAAATAGAAAACGACAGGGCCAATCCAAAACAAAAGCACAAAATGAATGCGTAATGATGTCTCTGGGGAAAATAGCAAAAAAATATTATTCTGTTAGAACCAAGAGTTAAGTCGCATATTTGTACAGTGTTTGGTTAATCAGTGTTCACTTATTTTTTCTATTAAAATACAGAAGACATAAAACCCTATGCTGGTCTGGAGAGATTCCCCCAACAGAGTGCAAGACACACTCACACTGACCACTCTGTATTTGCTCACACAGGTCCAATTCACAGTCAGCAATTAAATTAAAATGCACCTCACTGGAATATAAAAGGGAAACATAGAGAACCACATGTAAACCAGGCATGACCTGGTGTTGTAAGGCAGTCACTGTGCTGTGGTCTTGGACATGGCCCTCATGTGAGTCCTCACTTCTTTTAATGTTTATATCACATCACTGTTTTCAGATGCCCTAAACAATAATTTAACTGACATTTTAAAATTAAGTAGAGAAGAAGACAATCACATCTGAAATGTAACATGACGTTTATCTGATTTTAATGCATATTTCATTGTCTGTACAAATCTGTGTGCAAGCCCATTTGATTTGATGCTCAGTTCCATTTTTCATCATGAAATATTCACAATCTTATGAAACAAAATGTGTTCAATTGTCAACAACAAGCTATTCATGAAGGCCATAACATAAGAAGCCCAGAAGAGCATTTTGACAAGAACTGAGCATTCAACCAAAATAAGCTTGGCAATTTCTGTTCAGCTAGCATTTCCAAAATAATGCAGTTAAGATCTGACGGTCCCCAAGGTGCTACTGCTTTGAAAGACACTTACACATAACCTTGTTTCATGCATCAGTGGCCGCTGAATAAAAAAACTTTATAATAATGCTTCTCTAAAATGTACATCTATCTATTGCTGCTTGTTCTTGTTGAGGAATTTATTTAAACATCTGACCTGGTGTTGACTATAATTAATCACTTCTATAAACGTGGAAGAACTTTTGTTAAAAACATATATGATTATTGCTATCCATTAACTGATTGTGACTGATGCCAAAACATTTGCTTACACCAGGGATGTCCATTCATCGTCATCACTGGCCATGACACATAAATGCATTTTAATATATTTATTATATTATTTATTTTATTACAACAACACTGGAAAGGCCACTTTAAAAATCCTCATCTGTTTGTTAGAATCATGGTACAGACTTCCTCAGTGTTGCAGTCAGTATTGGACATGGATGGGTGTTCTTTCTTCATGCTTAACATTTGTCTGGACATTTTTTAACTTCAATCCATTCATAAACATTCCACTGTGATTAAACACTTTCTCCATATTGTGTAGAAAAACATTTTTTTTCCATTTTTAAAGCCCACATGATCCTGAGCAGGGTCATGGGGGACTGAGACCTATCCCCGCAAGCATTGAGCTCAAATAAGGGAACAATCTCTGGACATGGCTCAAGCCCATCACAGGTTGAACACACACTAGGACAAATTTAGCATCACCAAACCACCTAACCTGCGTATGTTTTTGGACTATAGAAGGGAAACGGAAGCCCATACAGACACGAGGAGATCATGCAAAGACCGTGCAGGAAGGACCTGGAATGTTAACTCTGGTCTCCTTACTGCAAGGCAGCACTGCTACCACTGTACCACCACTTGTGCAGAAAACCTTCTATGGATTTCGACCCCAGTACACCTTCAGTTGATTATTGCTTGCTGCTGATTTTTGGTGCAAACAGAGAATCTCATCCCGAGAAAACAACAAGAGAAACTAACCGATCAAGGTCAAAACTTTACCACTGTGACCACAGACACAACATGATTCCACATATGCACAGGAAATGCTGTTCAGCTAACCCAAATAAAATTATCCCAAAAGTGCAGATAATTATTGACTTAACCCTCATATAGATGTATATAGTGGACTCTATGAGACACCATTGCCACGGACACAGTTCCAAATTAAAATAAAGTTATATTATTTTAGAACAATACCTTGAGGTATTTTAGGTCATTCCAAATGGTGTAATATAATAAATAAATGCCTTACCATATCCTTCCACTCTTCTGCAAGTGTCTTCCTCGACTCTGTCTCACCGGATGCAGATGAGGTGGCCTCTTTTATACCAGACCCAGGAGTACTTCTGGTGGCACAGAATTGCACGTCGTAAGTACTTCCAGGCCAGATGGAAACCACCCCAAAGTAGGGATAATGTTCCCCTGCAGCTCCCACTGGTGGTACCCAAATACCCTAAAAGGGCTGCCCATCAGTACTACAGCTCCCTTTATGACCTGTGGGTATAGACATGGAGGTTCCACCCGAAGGATGCCTCCACCCTGTGTATAACAGAAATACATGGTTCTGGGAAGAAGTCTCCCTTTGTCTTTCTATTATATCCTCCCAACTGGGAAAAGCACAAGCAACCAACATGGCTGGGATTCCTGTCTATACACATTTTTACAATCCAGCTCTCACCCAGGCAAGGAATCATCCTCCATCCCAGTTACAGTATATATATAGTGGTTGAGCAAGGCACAATACGTCCAAGTGATAAGTCCTTCGGGTGACCCTGTGATCTATAGGTAGGGGGCCGAAAGGGGTGGAGTAAGTTCCCCTCACTGGGCATCTTCTCAACATTGTGGAGGGAATGGAAGAGGACATGATTAGTGCCTGCACCCCCATTTGTCCTCTAGTGATATTATGTACCTCAGCTAAGCCCGAAAGGGTGATCTACTGATACGCATACTCGATTTTATATATATATTTATATTGTGGCCTGCAGGGAACACGCCAGCTCCCCAAACCTGACACAGGCACAAGTTCAGCAATACACACAGGCCTTTATTCATGGGAACTTTCCCAAAAGCTTCCCACAACAGCAGTGCACATTACAAAGCACAGGAATAACAGCACACAGCACTTTGAATTCTTTTTCTTCCTGTCCTTCCCTTCATCTCTCTCTTTCTCTCCGCCTCCACTCCTCCTCCATCAAGCTTTGTCTTCTCCCTCCTGACTCTGGCTTTTGGAGCAGTAGCAACGAGCTCCTTTTATGCTGCACCTTGGTCCGAAAGCACTTCCAGGTGAGGCATAAGCCTTACGAAATAGGGATGGCCAATCCCTGCAGCAGCCCCTGGCAGCACCAATAGAGCCCAACAGGGCTGAGTTGCAGAACTCCATGTCCAATGGTACCCTGTGGGGATCTGAGGCACTGCTGAAACCCTGGGGGACTGCATCTGGTGCACAGCCGGGTAAGGGCATCGGCCATCCGCCACTATATATATATATATATATATATATATATATATATATATATATATATATATATATATATATATATATATATCTATATATATATATATATATATATATATATCTATATATATATATATATATATATATATATATATATATATATATACACACTAGGGGGCTGTGCCCCTTACTCGCTTCGCTCACCCACCCCACAACCCCCTCCCCCCGGGGTGCGCTTCACGCTAGCCACTTCGCGTTTCTGCCACTCGTGTTGTGAAGGGGGTGGCTGAACACACGCTAAAGACGGATCAACTGCTGGCTTGCTGCCAGCTGCTACCGAGCTGTGTGATCTGCATGTTGCACTGCGCGTCAATCCTTTAGAAGCCTGTACAGCAGCTGCCCTTTTGTCTCACTTCCTTGTCTCGTGGGACGCTAAAGTGTCTCTGAGAAATTGTTTGTAAGTAGGGCGTGAAGTGCAAGAAATCTCGTGGGATTTCATAGTGTCTTTCCGAGATGATCACGTCTCGACCCAAAATTCTTTTATATAATAGATAGATATATACACACTATATATATATTGTGATGTGTGAGTCCATGTCTTGCACCCCAAAACACGAGGCTGAGTCTCAGTACTTTAGCAAAACCAGCTTTATTCAACTTAAAACTGGGAGAGCACGATTATATTGTAGCGGGATCTACCACTCTCCTATTCACAGACACAGCAATCAGACAGGGTCGTGGCCACATAATACTGTTCCCTGCATTCATAATATTCCTTGCATCACCCAACGACAGCAGGCACTCATAGCGCGACTGTGATCTTTTGGGATTTGTTTTCGAGGCTGCTACAGCGTTGGAAGCCTGCAGTTGCCCCAGCAACTGTCTTCCACAGACGCGGTGATCGCGCTTTGGGACACTCTTCGGCACGTCATCCCATTGTGGGGAGCCCCAAAAGAGTTTAGAAACCTTGCTATATATATATATATATATATATATATATATATATATATATATATATATATATATATATATATACACAGTGCATCCGGAAAGTATTCACAGCGCATCACTTTTTCCACATTTTGTTATGTTACAGCCTTATTCCAAAATGGATTAAATTCATTTTTTTTCCTCAGAATTCTACACACAACACCGCATAATGACAACATGAAAAAAGTTTACTTGAGGTTTTTGCAAATTTATTAAAAATAAAAAAACTGAGAAATCACATGTACATAAGTATTCACAGCCTTTGCTCAATACTTTGTCAATGCACCTTTGGCAGCAATTACAGCCTCAAGTCTTTTTGAATATGATGCCACAAGCTTGGCACACCTATTCTTGGCCAGTTTCGCCCATTCCTCTTTGCAGCACCTTTCAAGCTCCATTAGATCTCTCCAGAGATGTTCAATTGGATTCAAGTCTGGGCTCTGGCTGGGCCACTCAAGGACATTCACAGAGTTGTCCTCAAGCCACTCCTTTGATATCTTGGCTGTGTGCTTAAGGTTATTGTCCTGCTGAAAGACGAACCGTCGCCCCAGTCTGAGGTCAAGAGCGATCTGGAGCAGGTTTTCATCCAGGATGTCTCTGTACATTGCTGCAGACATCTTTCCCTTTATCCTGACTAGTCTCCCAGTTCCTGCCACTGAAAAACATCCCCACAGCATGATGCTACCACCACCATGCTTCACTGTAGGATGGTGCCAGGTTTCCTCCAAACATGACGCCTGGCATTCACACCAAAGAGTTCAATCTTTGTCTCATCAGACCAGAGAATTTTCTTTCTCATGGTCTGAGAGTCCTTCAGGTGCCTTTTGGCAAACTCCAGGTGGGCTGCCATGTGCCTTTTACTAAGGAGTGGCTTCCGTCTGGCCACTCTGCCATACAGGCCTGATTAGTGGATTGCTGCAGAGATGGTTGTCCTTCTGGAAGGTTCTCCTCTCTCCACAGAGGACCTCTGGAGCTCTGACAGAGTTACCATCGGGTTCTTGGTCACCTCCCTGACTAAGGCCCTTCTCACCCGATCGCTCAGTTTAGATGGCCGGCCAGCTCTAGGAAGAGTCCTGGTGGTTTTGAACTTCTTCCAGTTACGGATGATGGAGGCCACTGTGCTCATTGGGACCTTCAAAGCAGCAGAAATTTTTCTGTACCCTTCCCCAGATTTGTGCCTCGAGACAATCCTGTCTCGGAGGTCTACAGACAGTTCCTTTGACTTCATGCTTGGTTTGTGCTCTGACATGAACTGTCAACTGTGGGACCTTATATAGACAGGTGTGTGCCTTTCCAAATCATGTCCAATCAACTGAATTTACCACAGGTGGACTCCAATTAAGCTGCAGAAACATCTCAAGGATGATCAGGGGAAACAGGATGCACCTGAGCTCAATTTCGAGCTTCACGGCAAAGACTGTGAATACTTCCGTACATGTGCTTTCTCAATGTTTTTATTTTTAATAAATTTCCAAAAATCTCAAGTAAACTTTTTTCACGTTGTCATTATGAGCTGTTGTGTGTAGAATTCTGAGGAAAAAAATGAATTTAATCCATTTTGGAATAAGGCTGTAACATAACAAAATGTGGAAAAAGTGATGCGCTGTGAATACTTTCTAGATGCACTGTATATATATATATATATATATGTATATAGTGAAGATCAGCCCGACTACAGACAGCCACACAGACCAACGATGTCCCAAAAACACACACGTTTATTAATGTTCTTCTCCTGCACAGCACACAGTGCACAAATCACTAATGTAATGCTCAGTCATTTACTTTCCTTTCCTTTCTTCTTCTTTCCTCTCTACCACCTCCACTGCTCTCTCACAAGCTCTGTCCTCTGCCTCCTGACTCCGGCTCCCTGAATGGAGTGAGGCGGCCTGTTTTATAATGCACCCGTCCATGGCTGTGGAATCATCCAGGTGCCTCCTGGAGGCAGCTATGGGCACCCACAGGGCTAAGCTTCCAAGCTCTGTGGCCCTAAAGCAAACCAGGGCGGCTGCCCTCTCGTGTCCTGTGGGTGGTATTGTCCCTCTCCCAGTCCTTCCATCTTCCAGGCGTCCCGGCTGGGCAGGAGCCCCATCTGTCTGCCACAATATAAATATTATCCGTACACTCTGGCTTTCTGTCAATTGCAATGTACAGGAAAAGCCTTTGATGCCTTCTGAAAACTACATCTAATCTAATTTGTTATGTCCAAAACACTGTTTTTTTCTCTGGCAATACTATTCATAATGAAATGAAATATTTCAGTAACACAATTTTATAAAAATATGCAGACGAACGTCTTTAAGTATCTATTTATACCTTTTATTTTCAAACTCTGTTCTTTTCAGCTGGCAATTGCCTACCTGATTTTTAACTGTGTGACATGTTCAGTATCAGTGTAAGGCCAAAAAGGAAAGTTTTGGTTATTTTTTTTTTCAGTTTTTACTTGGTAGGTTGCCCATATGAAAAATATACATGACTAGATTTGCTTTATTTCATAAGCATAAAGTCTAGGCCTCTGGTGTGAAATAACCAGTAGCTTTTGTTGAAATTCAACATTAAAACACCAATCGTCATTTTTCTCTTAAATGTTTTTACTCGGTTCTTTTGGTTCTGCTCTAACCCAGATCACAGCTTTCAGTCCCACAGGTATGACACCCGCACATCAAGAAAAAAACAGGAATCATAAAAGAAAGAGAAACAAGAACATGGACTATGTATGTTTTTATATGAAACTCCTTATCAATATATCAGTGAAGCAGAAGCACAAATGTTTCAGGATAAAACTTGTTAAACTTTAAATGACATACAAGCAAGCATGTCTTGAATTATGGAGGTCTTAACCTTATACCAATTCTTCCAGCTCTAGCCTTTTTGCTGCCCTAGGCAAAAGTGAAAATGTCATGCCCAGACCAACAAGTTTCATGTGAGTCATGTAAGGATGTCAACTCGAAGACCCCTTTGGGGTTCATTGCAAGCCATTCATTGTGGACAGATCGAAGAGTGGGGGCGGGCCCCTTTGTAGTTTTATGAGAGTCGTGCACAAATGTCAAATCAAAGAGTGTGTTTGTACCACTGCCTTGTTTTTCTGTATGGTAGAGCGACCCTGTATGAATGAGCTCATAACCCCCACCCTCCCAAGTTTTTTAAAAGCGAACTTCAAGTAATTTTCATCTAGCGACTTCCATTTTTCACTTATGAATGTATTTAACTAGTTTTCATGTGGATGAATACATAGCAGTCATCACTAAATCTAAGGCATAGTACAGTGTGTACTTTTGTCATAATCTTCATTTTTGCTTTAGTTTATACTCCTTAAAAAGAGCTACTACTATGTCCAGCATCAATATTCAAATATTCACAAATACCAATGAATTTCTGTTTTTTTATATTGCCAAAGAATATTGTGACCAATCTTGTATATGACAGCAAAATGGTAACTGAATCCAGGAAAGCATTTGTATATTGTTAGCACTCTCCCAAGCACACTGTTGCTGAGCACTCTCAAGAACTGTACCCATTTTTAGTTCACTCTTACCATCTCTACCATTGAATGGGTTGATTTCATGTAATGAGTCTGTATCCATCTCTCTCCTCCTCTGTGGGATTAGTTTTATTATTTTCAGACTGGAAACAAGCCAGCTGTGTATTCAAAAACAACACAATATTAATAATTTTCAGTCAGCTAAGACTGCAGTCTTCAATGTGATGATTGTTTTTGAGGTTCATACAGAATATATCTTTTAGCCATGTCAACATATTCCTCAAAGTTTAGGGTCAGGCCCGCTACTGAATGCTAAAATATTGAGGACATGATAATGTAGTGGTAAGAGCAGCCACTTCACAGTCCTGTGTTCACCATCTCCACAGTTTGGCATAGATTTTCCTCAGAAACTCCAGTTTCCACCCACATCCTTAAAATATTTGGTTTAGTTTAATTATATGTAACTATCCTTTGTAAATGGCGATCACCACATGGAGGCTTAGTTCCTGCCTTGTGCCCAATATTATGGTTTCCTGCCATCCTGTACGCTCCATCCTGGAGTTTTTGTTTTCTGTCTTCCATTGTCATTGGGGCATACAGTATCTAAAGTGTATTGTACTTTGTTGTGTCATCATTTGTTTATGTTAATGAAATTGAAATTGTTTTGTGTTGTATGTGTGTTTATGATAGTTTGAGAGTATGTTATTATTAAATGGTTAAGCAATTTGTTGTTACTGCAGTATAGGTGTAAATTTGTGCAAGCACTCTAAGCTTATAATATTTTTAGTGTGTGATACAAAAATACATTGAATTAAAAAAGAAGCAATGATAGGTGAAAAATGAATATATACTTACATCTCCCAGAAAAACTGGACTGCTGCATTGTCCATTATTCCTTTATCTTTGTTCTTGCCTCATCTTATACAGATCTTAACTGAAATTTATATTCCTAATGTATCTCACCACTAGTTCCAGATACTGTTTAGATTGCTTCTAATATTCGAGCCTAACAAAACAGATGCTTCACAAATGGCAGGTGAATTACTTGGATTGCATGATGCCAAATGTATTAATATGTCCAAATTATTTGATGCAAGTATTCAAACACTTTTCACAGACCAGACAAGCTATAGAGCAACTTACCAAACCATGCCAAAAAGACACCATCTGCCTCATCTTTCACAAAAAGACTGAATACAAATGTGTATGTTCTCCATCTCTGATGATTGGTAAGTCATATACTTTTGCATCGTGTGTTATGTTGCAAGCTCAATTCACTGGGGCATCATTAGGCATTAAATTGTAGGCATTAAAGGCATTAAATTGTGCACACATTCATTAAGTCTGATCTGAGTCATTATAGCTCAGAATAAGAGTATAAATACTGCACTTTAGCCACTTTGCAACATCGCCACCAGCATTGTATAACACTCTAAATGTCACTGACAGCATCAGCATTTATTGCCCAAATTCTGCAAGATGTCAGACAAGCAAACTGGTGAAATGAAGTCCAAAACATGTTCTCTGTAAAAATAACTATTCAATCTACCACATTATTGACATTACTTTTGGATTAAAAGCAAACCATGAGTTGGTTGAATGCTTTTTTATACATTTATTTATAAATAATCTCATTCATATTTAATATTCTCCATACATTAATTTATTTATTGAATTCATTATGTTTATCTATTCACTCAAATTCCTGTTCACACGTCTTCTTTGACAGGACTGGGCTCAAGACAAGAGCCAATCCCAAATGGAGCTGCAGTCCATCACAGGGTACACTCACACACACAATTACATATATTCATGCTGGTAGTAACTTAACAGATACTGTATATTTTATGGATAAGGGAGGAAGAACGAAAGGTGCAGAATTGTAAGGTGGTAATGCTACTCCCAGTATACCATCTGTCTATTAATTGTACTATATGTAAGTTTAACATTGGATTCCCAGTCTAAATCCCCAGAATTTGTCAGCTGCTGAATGAGCATAAGATGTTTGGTGGACCTGGATTTGGAGCTTTAAGTATATTATGCAAACAAGAGAGTCCAAGGGCCATAGTCCACTGTTTTTGCCATTGCAAAATGCAGTGTGGAATGTGCACTGCTACGCACTTACCTATACATAATATAAAAGCAGAATCAGTTCGATTTTATTGGACAACAGAAGCCAACATGTGTGATGTAACAGAGAGACTGTAAACAAGCTCACCAGAATGAGTTCAGTCATGGCCCAGTGAAGTGTCTACGTGTTAGAAGCTGTGGTATCAGGAAGCTTCAGTCAGTAGCACACTGCCCATACAGCAAAAAACAACAGATTTATTATCTTTTCTGTTGTCTCAGAATTAGGCTTCACTTTTCATGTTATCATGTCTTCTAAAGGTACATGTTAATTTAGCTTGGCTGCTCCTTTTGCCAAAGATGATACATATAGTAGTTACATCTGTCAAAAAGTTAGAGTTGGGGAAAGATCCCTTGTAGGACACTGACAGAAAATTGTATTGACTTGGTGGTTTGACTTAAACCTCAAGCTTGCAAGAAGTAGAAAAAATAACTGCTTAGCCTGCTGTGCTAGAAGGCCATTCTTTAGCCAGGTGTGGTACAATTTAGTACAAGGGTGGTCCTGATAGTATCTCTCTTTCGATCAGGTTCTCTCATTTTGTGTTATAATGTTAAGAGATACTAAGAAATGCATGATTTCTTAAGAGGCACACCTGTTTTCTCTTTTCTCCTTTAATTTAATTTCAAGACAATTCCAGAAGTACTTGGTCAATTTTCAGCTTGGTCACAGTCTATGAGGTTTACATGTTCTCCTCATGTCCGCTAAGTTTTATGTGCATATGCTGATATTTCCCAAAATCCCAAATGCTTACAAGGTGACTGGTATCACTAAATTGGTTTGGTACATATGCCTATGTGTGTGATTAAGACAGGCCTGCCTCCATGCAGTGTCATTTAGCCAGGCTAAGCCCACTCCACATACTCTGGGGTATACTGTTACTGGTTGCTTTATTTGGGACTTTAACATACAATCACCTTCCAGTAATTTTTAAACATACCTTTCACCATGTTGGTTAGGATCTGGGGCTGAATTAAAACCTACAAAGGATTGTTGTCCAAGGTTAATTCCTGCCTTATCCCTGATAGTGTTGGGACCGCTTCCAGCTCCCAGTCACCTTGCAGAAAAAAATAAAAAATAAATAAATGGAAATAGAGAATTAGAAAGAAGGGCTTTCACCCTCATCAAATGACAGATTGTTATGCAGCATTATGGCATTTATAGTGTATATATAAATTAAGTTTTAAATTTGCTTATATTTTGTCAAATATTAAAGCCATTTATTAAACATATTTCAGCTACATTCTTTAAAATAGCAGCTTGAACTTGTGGATGATTTCCACTGTAGATATGGGGCACAAACAGTAAATCCTGTACTGTACCTCACTTTCATATTAGGCTTTGTCAAAATAGTAACTTAAAATAAAGAGGCAAAGAGCAGTGAAAGACAGCCAAGTTTTGACAGATACATTGATGCCATACATCATATACTTATACTTGGTCATCGTGGTGGGTTCTTTTTTTTACCTGACAATCACAAACTCAATACAAATGCAGTTATAATATTCACAGATTCTCTTTGTTTAATACATATGTAGTCTGAGTGGGCCCTGTGATGACCTGCCTTGTGTCCAGTGCTGCAGTAGTAGATGAGGCTTCCTACAATCTTTAATTGGATTAAATGTTATGGTAATATATGTATGTGTGTTTGAATACATACATGTCAGACTTAACTAATGGTGGGGTGAGTTTTGTTAAATCTTAGAGATTAATGGGCAACTTTATATCAGACAAACATAACATACAGGCAACTTTTTCATGGGTTTCCCAAAATCCCTTTTAATCAGTCACTTAATGAGTGAAGATAACATACTACTTTTTTAACCCCTTTTTTAACTTTTTTGAAGATGCCTACAAAAAAGCATTGCAAGAAAACAGACAGTAATATCATTATACTGTATGGTGACATTCTTGGTCTCTCCATGGGATGAAATAAAATTGCAAAAAGCAACATAATTTAATAACCAAATAAGAAAAGGCTTATAAGTAAGCACAAAATCAGTCACCTATTGTTTCTAAGATAAATGCAAAAAAAATGACAACATGCACTGTAAAAGAAAACCCCACATTTCTAAAGAAGTGCCTGCTATTCTTTTATATGACAGCAGAATGTTGTAATTTATTAAGGCACATGGCAGCCTTTTAACAAGACAGAAAATAGAACAAGCTTGCACATTTCAAACTTTATTTTCTTTTCAGACACACCGACTCCACCTGGGCAGCCTGGTAGCAATTTGTAAATTGTTTGTGTACATATTTAATTTATATAATCTGTAATTTTTTCAAAATCCCTAAATGAAGTAAATAAGATTCCTACACGCCTTTGGATGGTGTGCAGTGTGTTTATTAACCAGAAACTAATGGGAAAAAAACAAAATAATTATGTAAAAATTGTAGTGGCGATGAACTACCTAGCATACAGACTAGCCAGACTAGCACAAGACTCCACCCTCACTTCTTCTTCTTCTTCTTCGCCAGGGCTATGCCCGCTCTAATAATAATGTGCTGCATTTCACACACAGCTATTGCAGGGCAGCAGGGTTAAGGAGATAATTAGATTCCATCTAATGATTTTTAATGACAGTGGCAGAATATTTTCCATACAACTAAGACTATACCTTACACTCCACCATACTTCAGGTTTGCTGATATGCTGCATTGTATTCTTCTTCAGCCACCATCTGAGGGTTGGTTTCAGATGTCAACAGGTATGACAAAAAGAAAACCAACTAACATCCAGTAGTTGTCCACCACCAAACTGGTGTTAGTCAGACATTACTGAATTAGCTTGCAGATGAAGACATTGTGGATACTCGCAGGGCACTTTAATAATATTTGTGAAGAGTACTTAGTGTTTGCAGATCTGTTGTACATTCAATGCAGAGAACCTTAATGGCAGGTGTAATGAGGCTTCAAGACACTAGGAGTATAAACAGATATTAACCTCAGCCCAATAATTTAACTTAAATAATATGTGATGCTGGGTTTGTGAGGTGGTAAGCAGAGAAAAACAAACACATAATTCTGAATTGATTTAATTGTAATGCAATTGTACAATCTCCCTCAATGTACCAACCCCAATTCTTGTTCTTCCCTTTTCTTTTTCTCCTGTTTCTCTCCATAGCCAATCGCAATAAGGAAAATGTCTCCATGAAAGTAGCTTGCTGCTACCTTAGAAAACAGAATGTGTTGTCAGCTTTTAAATTTGTAATTATTAACAGCACAAATAATTTACATACCTTGTATACTTAACAATTTATTAATTAATTCCTTCACTTTCCTCCACATATCCCAGCCGGGTTCATGGGGGCAACAGTCTTATCAATGAGGCCCAAACATCTCAGCCACGCTTGCCAACTCATATTGTGAGATCCCAAGGCATTTCTAGGCCATACCTGAAATATAATCCTCCCAGCGAGGATCTCCTCCAAGCTGATATTGCTCATAAACCCTCCATCGAGATGCATTCAGGAGTCATCAGTATCATCATGAAAAATATACCTAAGGTGTAAATCTTTGTGTCCTAAATATTTAGAAAAATGTCATGATGTGAATTTAATGTGCTCTGCTATGATTATGGTGAGAGGTTCTCAGATTATAAAGCACTTTTGAGTTGTGGAGCATGTGGATTACTGAGGATATAAAGTGCTACTTTACATAAGATGAGTTTTGACAAACCTTTGAAAACTAACAATGACTCTTCAGAAGAAGTTTATGACATTGTTGCTTATATGATGTATTTGGGAAACTCACCTGAGCAGAGTTAAAATGAAGAAACATCAATTAATCTTGACATTTCATTCAAGGAGAACATTGTTTAAAAGTACAGAATAGTGCTTTTCAACCAGTGTGCCAGGGCACAGTGGTGTGTCATGAGAGCTACCAGGGTGTGCCATGGAAATAATAAAATAATAGCGTATCACACCTGGGCCTGAACCTGAGAGGGGAAAGCTCCACAGATAGTCGGGACCTGTGCTGAGGAGGATAGGACTATCAGGAGAAGATACAATTAAAAAAAAAAACCCTTCCATCAGTTGAACTATACAACTGTACTTATAAAGTGCTTTGAGGTGGTGTTCACTATATAAATGCACTATATTAATGAAAGGTTGTTCGTCTTTGCTCTTCTCCAATATGATCACAGTGCCATATGACTCATCAGCACCCCTTTAAACAGATCAACCATCACAGAAAAGGTCCAAAATATTTAGATTTATGCTTTTGTAAAAGTAATTAAAATGCATTCAAAATTTACCACAAAGAACAATATAGCTAACCAACTATGTAATGTATGATTGGATTTTTTTCAAAAGAGTTAGTGTCCACGACTGTTATAATGGCAAAGTTTGTTATCTGGCCTGACGTTTATAGGCCTATAAAGAGGCTCAATAAAATTAAAAGATATAAAAAGTAATATGCTACCAGCATACACAGTGCTTGACTACCTAATGTAAGGAAGAAATCACCCATCCAGTACTGACACATCTGTAAAATACACTACAGGCAAGAAAAAAAGCATTAACAGCACAAAATAAAATGATTTCTTTGTAATTTCATGATTATTTTAGTAAATCATTGACCATTAAGTTAAAGAAACAAGTTTATAAGTACTGAATCTGTTTTGTCTTATTTGCTACTTATAAATTCATAATCTACAAATGCTCAAATTTTACAATTCCAAGGCCAATTTGGATTTCTCTCATGCACCTGTCGTGTCAGTGTTTGCCACTATTCACTCTTTAGCCATCCACCTTCTGTTCATTTCCAGCCTTCATTTTCTCAGACTACCAAATGTTATCATCAACTCATCTGATGAAAGATTCACATTAAAAATTTGCGTAATTGCTGGCTGTTGTTTTTAGTTCCCAATAAATTAAGCACAAACAAAAGACGCACAATTTCTTTTTCACTCTACATCTTAACATCTTTATAATAAACTTTGTGCTCTTCACTTGCTGCATTTAGTTGCCTAGCAACACACAGTGCTGATGAAAGGTGAAGAAGAGCAGGCAACTTCAAGAATGCTAAAAGAATCCTTACCTTAAGAGATGCATGCATATGCACATTGACACCGTTCAATGATGGAAATGAGAAATGGACAGAGAGGAGGCCACTGGTGTGTCCCTGGGGAACCTGTTGGGTGGAAACCTGTGAAGGAGCTAAAAGACTGAGAATTAAAAAGGAAATAATAGAAATCTTGTGGGAGTTTGGTAAAGGAAAGCTGCTGCTCAAAAAATATTTGCAACATATCTGAAAAGGAGAAAAGCCAACATACTTCCAAATTTTCCAATTATGTGGTATATTCAAAGAGCTCAAATGAAATTACAACTGCTTCATTAATGTAACACATTTACTCAGGTACTTCTGCTAATGTTGCATATTTGATAGCTGCATATTTTCACTTTTTGTTTCAAGAAAATATATAATGTTAAATAATTGCAGTAACACAATCAACAGATCCGCCATTTCTCTTCTGTGCACTGTCACAGGAGGCTGGGGGACAGACCCAGCCGGGATGCCTCGAAGGACCGGGAGGTGGTGTATTTGTCCTCCGGGCCACGAGGGGGCAACCGCCCTGGATCGGGAGAGGGCCACGGGAGAGGAGCAAGGAGGCTCAAGCCCGTTGGGGCCCATGGCCCCCACCATGGGGCAACCAGAGCCTCATGGAACACGGGAAACGTTCACTTCCGCCACACCCGGGAAGATGCAGGAAGATCCTACCAGGGATGCCCGGAGTGCTTCTGGGTGCATGCGCAGCACTTCTGCCACACCAGGAAGTGCTGCCAGAAGGACGTCAATAGGCACCTGGAGCACATCCGGGTGGGAATAAAAGGGGCCGCCTCCCTACAATCAGGCAGCTAGAGTCGGGAGTAGGAGCAGGACGAGGCTCCCATGGAGAGAGGAAAGGTGGCCCACGGACATTCAGAGAGAGGCCCAGATTAGGGGTGTTTAGTGCTGGGAGCACAGTGTGCTGTGCGGGGACTGTGTTGTGGAAGAAGATTAATAAACGTGTGATTTGTTTAAAGATGTGGTGTCAATCTGATGGTTTCCGGGCATGTCTCACAACACATAATTATTACATCTTTTTATCAAACATAGAAAATGCAAAATTGAAATGATGCTGAAGATGTTATATGTGAAGAATGCTAATTAAGCATTTATATTATATTTTAAGAGATTAGAAAAGTGGGAAGAGTAAGATTTTTATTAGTGCATAATAGAATGCCTTCTTCTTTCCCGAAACAACAACCGGATCACACTTCAAGTGGCTGAAATGTACTGATTTCTTCCCCCAATAGAAGATCCTCTTCAAAATCCCTGGTGAGGAGTTCCAACATTTTATTGAGCTGCAAAATCACATTACAACAAGTGAAACACTGTTCAGTCAAAAAACAATCAACGCTACATTCCAAACATTTATGTTTAAAATTAAAATAAGTCAACCTTTTCCTACCCAATTCAGAGGACCATGGGAGCAGAATGGCCAATAGGCAATATCTTCTCATGTATATTAAGACATCAGAGATTACATAGAGGCACACCATATTTATTCAAGAGAGCAATACTGAGGAATTCTTGAAAAATTCAAAAGCTTTGGACTGTTCCTCTTAGGGGAACATTGATGTTTTATAGTTAAAGATAATGTACATTACTGTTCCAATAAGTTATGCAGGTAGGATTATGATTCTTCCAGTTGAGCTAGACAAGTTGACACACCAGCAGTGTAGTGTAAAATATCACAAAAGATTTTATCTTTATCTTCTCCCATTATCTGATTTTATTCCAACATTGATTGAAGAAGTCATCTTATTGACACTATTTCCATTTCTTATCTGAGACGCTTATTGAATGGTCATATTGTCATCATTGCCTAAGATTATGTAGGGCTGCACTTCTTGAAATAAGCTGGCAGAAATATAGCCTGTATCTTCATCATTACTAATTATTAGTGTTTCAAGCATAAATATTAATTAAGATTAAGGAAGTTGGTCAGGTTTCTTCTGACTAAGTTTATAACTGTAGTTCCAACACTGTGCCATAAACTTTGCTGCAGTTTACTGTCAGGCTAGGTCTGTCTCTTAGGAGAAGACTTGCAAGGGTACATCCAAGGATTTATGAGGGACAGACTGGCTTACCCATTGTTTTGATGTGAGATTTTGCATATAACTTGATAAATATTTTGTATGTCTTTATTTGTAACTTAGGCAAGGAAAAGTAATATTAGTGTTACATTATTGATAATAACAGCAATGGTTTGATGGTTTAAGAACCCCTTCCCCCGACCAGGACTGAGTCTCTTCGAATTATACGGCAGGATTTGGGGGAAGTGCCTGAAACGAGTCTGGTAAATGTTTCTCTGAAATCTCTCAACTCCCACACAAAACCAGGATGCCTAACTGCCAAGCTTTGCCTTAACATATGGTTTTGGGGAATGGCAGGTGTTAAGATGTTCTTTGCCCCATTGGTCTGAAGCATGGCTGTTTGGAACTGGCTTGTATCAGAAGCCTTTAAGTATTATGACGTCCTATTGCCTGTAGGGGCTGGACAGAACATCTACAAATTTGCTCACTCCCTCACTCTCTCTCTCTCTCTCTCTCTTACTAACTGATGAAGGAACAGCTCACACACACCATGAACTGAAAAGTGCAACACAATGAAGAGCACAGCTCGGCAGCCATATTGAGACAGGCATGCGGCCTGTTCTAAAGAAAGCTGACCACAAATGATGTCTTAACTAGAGACATTTTGTAACTAACAACTCTGTGTGCCACCTGAAACTACACATCACCATTTAATCAGGTTGTATGGTTGCCAATATTCAAATGGACTTTGCATATTGTTATTATTTATGAATATTATCAATAATACATTGTTTAAATTGTAACTTAACTCCTGCTTGTCTTTTACTACACCTAATTGCCTGAGGTTATAGATGTAGGAGGGAAGGTGGGGAGAAGTTATATACTATAATACCTTATAAACAGTGGTAAGTCTGTGAGATTTGAGGCATTCTGACAAAGGCTACTTATTAATAATACAAAAGGGGAAAGTAGAGCAATATAATACTCTACCAAGATAAAACACCCATCATTCTCTTCATTGTCAGCCCTGAAATCTACACAGAAGAAAAACTATGACCCCCACCTTCAGAACTTCTGCGTACTATGTGTCAGCCTTAATGGGAAGTGACCATTATTTGAATGACCGTCAATGGAGAGTAAAGATCTATCATTAATTTAGGACAATTGGTGCGATTTATGTCATTTTTCTACCTTTGTTTTCCTTTCCTTTCCTGGCTAATAAATTGACTCATTCCATTGGAATCCCAACACTTTACTAATTTATCTCTTTCTTTTATTGTTACAGGACCTTCAACCAACATGGTGGATACCTGAAATCTTCTAAAATTGGCCCTTCATCCTTCACAGAGTTGTGCTACACAGCCCTTTGGGAATAATAATTTATTTTTGTAACTCCTTCTCTGTACAACTGTCGTCATGAAAATATTTTTTAGATCTGCATCTATATATTTGTAAAACCTACTTAATTTGTACTTACCATACTGAAGCAGACTATGCAATACTTTATGTGAATTCTTGTTGTCAGTAAACTCCTACTATGTAGGTAAGTACACCTAAATGGCCCCTGTAGTGTTTTGGTGTCTCATCTTGTGATTGTATTTTTTTGTTAAATTAGTTCACTGTGACTTAATTTTAAATAGTTGCTTTCTCAAGAAGAACTTCTGAACTTTAAGCACAAAACATCACCTGAATTTTGTTTATATATTCTAATGTAATCTGCAGAATTATCTGGTTAGTTCTCCTGGAACAAAGAATGGAAGAAGGACAGATGACTCAGAAAGATGCCTTCTTTAAAGAAGTAAGTAGTGAAAATAACAATCCCAGGTAAATTCCTCTGTAATGAGCAACAACAAAACATAAGCTTTAACTGGTCATATGCACTAAAAATACTTTACTATCAAAACTGCATTTTACTGTGAGGCAATTAATCTGATAACCATGTTCTCAAAACAACGCTGGGCCTGCCTGGATTTCTACTATAAAGAGCCTACTGAGTCACTAAACTAAAGGTCACAGTGTATTGTTTCTCTGTAAATAAAGGCTGTTGCAATGATGTGTCTATTATGGTTAGAACAAGCTCTCCAGATTTTCAACACCTTTTTATTAATTTTATTTTTTTTTACCTCAGGAAGTCCCTGCAGTAATTCTGGCTGCTGTCAATATTTCTCTTCAAGCCACAGCACAAAGGGCTCACAAAGTCTTAAGTATTTCTTAAGCAGAAAAAGATCATTTGAACGAGATTATTATTGCTATGGGCCATCTCAAATTTTAGAAATGTAAATCAGTAACTTCCTAAATATAAACAAAGAATCAATGCCCTACTAAAGAAGGAAAAAGTTGAGGTTATTGTTATAGCACTAACAAAAAGTCTTAGTACTACACCCCTAATTCGTCTTTGGTAAACGCTGGTCATTTGCTGATTAAAATCATTAACAGTAAACAGGCAAAGCTTAAGAAAATGGTTTGTAAGGACTTCTGTAACAGAAGTAGCCCAAAAATGTCATAGAGGATGTTTCATAGCTGCTTAGACACTACACGCTTAAATGTTTTTAAGAAAGCAAATATTGCCATTCGTGACTACTGTGGAAGTCAAATACAAACTCTTTCTAATAATGGAGTTCTGGGGTGGCATAGTGACGCAGTAGTGTTGCCTCACAATAAGGTTTAACATCCCTGGTGTTCCCTGAGTGGAATTTGCATGTTTTTCCCATTGGTTTCCTCCCACAATCCAAAGACAGGCAGTTTAGCTGAACTTTCATTGCTAAATTGCCCTAGTGTGTGTGTGATGTGAGTGTGTGTGTTCACCCTGTGATGGATTGACCCTGTCCAGGAGTTGTTCCTGTCTTGTCCCCAAATAATTGCTGGGACAGGCTCCAGCAGTTGCACCACTCTGCCCTGGATAAGCGAGTCAAGGAAATGGATTGATAATGTAATTCTTTCACTATTACTTTGAATTAATTGTGAAATTTTATTTATCACTGTAGAAACTTCTTCTGTGGGACTGCTGATAAAGATAGAGTGGGCCTCCGTAATGAACAGTTATATTTGTATGTGCAGTAGTCTACATAAATCAAAATATAGCCAAATATTAAACACTTACATGTATTAAAAAATTTGCAAATTCAAAATTGTGCATATGAAAGTATTAGATGTATCTGTATACTGCAGACTTACATCTGACTGTTCTGTGTACTATATTTATCTATATATTGTTAGTAAAAACACAAGGAGATCATAAAGGTTTAGGGCACCAGATGGTGATCTCCATATAATTGGTGAAAAATGCAAAAAGACGGTTTGATGGTTCATCACTGTCATGTCTTTCCAGATGTGAGTCCAAACAGAGACTGACTAAAAATGGCAGTGGAACTGGCTATAAGGCAGAGGAGGAGGACTGGGCTGGTTCAGGCAACCAGAAACCAGAAGTGACGTCAGATCTCGTCACTCTGTTGATTTTTGGATCTGCAGGTAGAAGAAGAGGAGAGGCATTAGGTGACAGCGCCAGCCCTGGACCCAGGGTGAAATTGCCATCCAACAAGCCGTGATGTCATCTGCCAAATGCACATGTGTGACAATACACACACACACGCACACACACACACATACCTAGGTCAAGTAAGCATATTTGTAATATGAAGAGATTTTGATTCTGATTCTTATTCAAATTAATTAGTCTGGATTAGTGGTAAGATATTTAAAGTCTTTTTCCAGTGCCTTAGCATTTTTGTCCATTGTTGGAATCCATGCATGTGTGTCTTTTTTGCTATATTAAGTAAAATGTGGACAGATGTGTGTCTACTGGAAAGACTCCTAAATCTCAAATAAATCCAGACTTTCTTATCAAATACACAAGCACTCCTGTTGCTTTTCACACAGGTTGTTTCACTTAGAAGCATAGCACTGTTATGACTTACGGAGTGCAGGGATGTTTTTGCCTTTAACTCTTTTACTACTTGTTCGTCATTCCACTTATGAAGCTTTTAAATGGTTGGAAACTGGAATAACCAGGCTAAAGAATAAATGGTAATGAAGAACTCACACCAGAAATACAGTAAGTGACATCATTATAGCTTTTTGAAGTTGTGTACTCATGTTTAGCAAGAAGCTCATTAACAAATGGGAATTCAGTTCAGTTGCAGTGTCAACCTGCTCACTCCATGGCTGTCTTAGAGCTAAGCAGCTTAAAGTTATGCCTGACAGCGACCTGCTCTTTTCTCTTATATGCATGTGATTCCATTGAGTCCCAGTTAAAGCCACATACCAGCTGCTAACCATTTTTAGTATTTTTGAATACATATTTTCTTTTGATGATCTTTCCAAACAGTCTTTGCCTTTATTGTGAAACATTTTCTTTTCCTGTCATATTTAAACTGTTTCTCTTCTCTAACCAGTAATTTTTTCTGTTATGACAGTTGTTTTTGTATTAAAACACTGGTGTTTTATTTAAATAATGAGAACAGTCTGGAAACTGCATAAAATCAGTTTTGAAAGCTGTTTGATTCATTATTCTTTTTCAAAATAATGAAAATATTCCTGTTTCTTTTAAAGAATTTGTATTTAATATGTCTAAAAATTCAATATAGCAAGTATCGAAACTTAAAAAACTTAACTATGTTTGAACTAAACTAAAATGACTTTTATTAATTGCAGTATACCATCCAACCAACCATTCATCCATTTTCTGAATCCAAACCCTTCACATAAGGACCATGGAGAGCCACAAAGGAATGAGGGCAGACATCAGTCATGGAAAGGCTAATAATATTATTATTATTATTATTCATACAGTTAAATAGCACTTTTCTCACAACTCAGATTGCTTTACATAGAGAATTGGGATCCACTTGAACCACCACTAATGTGTAGCATCTGCCTGAGTGATGCGACAGAAGCCATTTTTGCACCAGCATGCTCTTCACGCTGGTGGTAAACTGGTGAGAAAGAGGTAGTTAACTAGTAAGGGACAAAGGATGATTAGGGTGCCAAAAATTACCAGGCTGTGGAGGGCAATTTATCCAAGACATCAGGAGCCACCCTATTCTTTTTTAATCATATCCAGGGATCTTTTATGACCACAGAGTGACTCTGTGAGGAAAGTCAGTTTTATGTCTCACCCCAAGGAGGGTGCCATTTTCTTTTCTTTTTTTTTGTTCCCATCACTGCACTGGGGCATCAAGATCCACATAAAGACCACAGGGTAGTGTCTCCTGCTTGTCCCACTAATACCCCTTCCAGTGGTAACCAAAACATTTACTGGATGGTCTTCCAGCTAAGTACAGGCCAGGCCAAAAGATGCTTAGTTTTAGGTGGACTACCTGTTATAAAGGGCAAGTAGTAAGGTCAACATATCAGAGGGTACACCCACACTATCACAATAGAACACTTTACAGTTGTTACTTAACCTGAGTTTAAGACTACAAGTATTTTATAGATAGGTTTTAAACAAGGTAGTAATAAAAAAAAATACATTTTTAGTTACATCCACAAAAAGGAGGCGCACAGAAAACACTGACAAAAAAGGTAATCTTCCAAAAATATCCATTCATTCATTTTCAGACTTACTTATTTCAATGGCATGGTCACAGAGATTGATGCCTAATTCTGGATGAGATTGCAGTAAAATGTTGGGTAAACTCGGACTCAATGAGCAAAGAAAATCTAATCAACTTGATGTGTTTGGTGGAGGCAGTGCCATTTTAAACATATGTGGAGACCCAGGCAATGTGCACCGCTGATTTCTCCCCCACCAAAAAAAAAAAAAAAAACAAAACAAAAAAATGTCAAAAGAAATCCACAAACAATGGATGTCTTCATTTAACACAGTAGACTAAAGTAATGGCAAACTAAACATGTGCAACCTGCTTGTGAGGTACATAATAATAATAATAATAATAAATGTCTTAAGCAGGTACATTTATACAAATGCACAGTTAAAAATATTTGAATATAAGAATAAAGAAGACAACTGTTTCAGAAACTCTACATTATACGTACATTATCTCACTTAAATATAACACATTAATCGCACAGCTTTCACAACTGACACTTAACAAAATTTAAGGACTGACATGACATTGTTCCGGACACCTGAAGACCATGTGTTTTTTGAGGGTAACTGTACATGTTGTGAAGGTGCATGTGAAATGACACAAATGATAGTGCTATAAAATGCTGATGCCCCTATAAACTTTTATTATAACATTACCGACCCATGTCACTGATTGCAGGGATATAAACACAATCAAATCTGAGTTTATTTCCTGTTGACTTAATATGGCGATGGAGGCATGTTTAGGTAGTAGGATTGTTAGGTAGTAGATGATTATTATACAGTAATATTACACTAACTTCAGGATAATGTGCGACATTTTCATTAAAACCTTTTTAACCACTACAGAACTTGATTATGTCTATGATGATATATGATGTACAAGTCACCATCTTCGGGTTAGTGTAAAAATAAAAAAAATTAAAAAGCAGTTTTATTGGCTGAGTAGCTCACAAATTCCTATATATGTCACATTTAGCATGATATATTTGTCATTGTGCCACTTACACCAAGAGAAATCTGCCCTCCACTCTTCAATATTATATTCCATCTGTCATATCACTCATTACAGCATCCCTCCAGTGTTCAATATAATTTTCCATTTGTCCTTTTGATTTTGTACTGTGTCGTTATAATTTAAAGGTTTTTCAGGGGAAAGAATCTGGGGTTATCATTGATTAGAAAGAGTACCGACTCCAATTTCAGAACCATTCATTTATACAGCATTGTTATGCAGATGAAGCAAAGAAAATACAGGTAGATAATTACAAGCAGGTAGTTAACAGCCTAAGTCTAAATTTGCATATTTATTATCTAGAGTAGTGAGATAATAATAATAGTGAGATACCACATACATTTGTGGTAATGCTGTGCTCGCATGCTATCAGACTATTTGGGACTACCAGTTTCACCTTCTCAGTTAATCTGTTCATGTGGGCTTCCTGTTGGGCTATTTGGAGAAATGCAAACACATTGTTGATTTACTAGTTGTTCTGGAAAAAAATCAATTATAAATTAACTGTGTTTTTTTATGGAAATAAAGAGCACACTAAATCTGTTAAATGTGTATAACTTTCCTCTAAACGCAAATTAACCAAAAATTGTATTTGTGACAAACTAGTTTTTTATTTTGAACAAAAGTCAGTGTTGAGTCACAACTCAGACAATTGAGGTGTTTTGTCTGAATTGTCCGACTTGTAGCTTGAAATTCGTAGAGTGTTCCAATGGAATTGTGGACTCACAGACTCATATTTACCTTGGGTAAATGGATTGACTGGCACTGGATGGTGGCACATGAAGAAAAGCTAAGCTGACACATGGAGAATCAGTTAACACTGTGACTAGGCCAGGATTTAAACACAGCCTTCAGAATCCAGAAAGGCAGATCATCTTTATATACAGTATAATATGCTACCATGGTTGTTCATTTGTCTGTTCAGGATTTTAAATCACCTATAGCTCGCAAACCGTTTGACCTATTGACCTGAAATTTGGTACACATATACTATGTGACGTCTACTGCCCACTTTTGGGGTGATGATTGCTCTCCAAGGTTATTCCTCATTTTATTTTTATTTAATTTTATTGTAGAATCAACTCTCGGAAGCAGCCAGCAGGGCTCATCCCTACCACCTTCGCTGTCACTTCCCCTACCTCTTCAAATCTTAAATCATTCTTGAGGCAGATTGAAGACTTAAGTGCCAGCTTAAGTGGAAAATTAAAGAAAACATACTAAGTAATTGCATCACAAACACTGACTTAATCAGTTTTAACGTGAAAAGATGTCGATGAAAGAAGAGAAGAAGTGGGTCCTAGGGTGGAGAAAAGAAGAGCTGCTCAGGAAGCAGCAAGTGCATCAACCTCTGAGCAAACGAATGCTAAATGTACAGAGAAAGAGTAGGAAAACTGTGAATGCTCAAGTCAAGTGTATTCACTGCACGTTATCATGAAGTGTGCTTTTACTGGTCTCATATATGTGTAAAGTTTGCTTCAATTACTGAAAAAAATGTTCTTTAAATTTTCATTTTGGAAACAGTCAATACAAAGAAATAATAACTTTGTTAGTCTCATATGGATTTAAATAGATGCAGTACATATTAATGTAAAACTGGCATTTTTCTGATACTGTTTTATATTTGTAAATATAGGTAAATGCTCAGAACATTTCTTGTGGGAAGAACAGTATATAAATATAAAATGAATTAACTGAACTATGCAACCTGAGCTAAAATTAAAACCATTCATTGATATTTCATTATTTATTGTATTTCAAAATATTAGCATCACAAAACTATGAACTACTGAAATTATTGACTTTAATGAAATTGGTCAAAACGTTGGTTTGTGCTGTCAGGTCTGGCTCCAGCATTCTATAGCCCTGTAATAAAAAACATAGGTTCAGAAAATAGATGGACAAAGGAATGATGCAATTTATAAAAAATAAAAAAAATCATTACCAACACTCATTTTACAAAGTCATGGTCTACTATCAGAAAGAAGGTGTAGTATGGTAAAGGTCATTAAAATGATTTTTATGAGTAAGCAACAGGTAATAAAATGGTTGTAACTGTGGAGACATGTCTAAAGGATGAACTTTTCTCTTTAATTTTACTATATGCAATATTTGAAAGCTCAATTTACTTTATGGTTTTTAACACATTTCTATTCCTAAATGATTTTCTTGTTATTATATCATTTCACACAGATTGTGTGTTTTATGGGACATTTACACTTACTGAGCTGGTTGAGGTGACAAGGGCAGCAAAGAGTGCTGAAGCAGCAAACAGCTGTCTTTCAAAGTATTAACTGCAGTGTTATCACTCGGGTTGCACACCAAATTAGGCAGATGATTAACTTGTTTTTAATGATGGGACTCAATGTGTAGGTTAAGTAAAGGAGAGCCATCTAAAAGTTACACTGAAAAGTGCTACAAGACAAAGTAGAAGCATACCAGAAATCATAGACTTTTGTTGATTTACAGACACTCCTTCTGTTTGACATTCTTTAAATAATACTGTAATAATAACTTTTTTATATAGCAACTTATCATACATTTTCATACAACTCAAGGTGCTTTTCACAGATTAATCAACAAAAAGAATAAAGGTAATACCATGGTTACTTGGATATTATCTTTAATTAATATTACAATAATTTCTAATAAGTTTAAGTATGCTAAATTGAAAATCAACTTGGGCATTGTTAAACAACATTTGAACACTAAAATGCAAAACAAATCTTCACTCTTATCAGAAGCAGGTTCATATTGCATAACGGCGTGCGTAGAATTCGCACTATAACATGACGTAAGCACAAAAGTCGAAATGTGCTTATGCACAGAATAATCCAGATGCAGGAATCTGTGCGTTCACCAACTTCCGCGTTCTTCCGCTACATAAATCCCGCTCAGCATGGAAATTAACGCACATGCACGGGCCTACTGCTCCACCCCAACTCCTCCCAGAATTGTGCCTCTTTGAATATGCAAATCAATATAAATAGCCCCTTACCTTCAGCGCTTCAGCAAGAGAATGGCGAAAGTACGTGAAAAACAAAAAAAAAAAAAAAACTTGTTAGCTGAAATAGAGGCCAGGAAAAATGTTTTATTTGGTAACTTAGGAAGTGGCATTAGCAACAAAAGGAAATTGATGGCGTGGCATAGCGTGGCGGACGCAGTCAAGAGTGCTGGAGCAGAAAATCGTACTGTGACCGAATTAAAAAAGAAGTGGGGGGTATTTTCCGTACGTCGCTTAAATCATCCGAGATCAGATGCCTCATCTTGGATGAGTTAATACCCCCCAAGTCAGATATCAAAGTTGCCGTGAAAAGGAGAGTCGCAGCTCATCGTCTGCATGTTAGCTCCACTGGAGGAGGTACTGAACTCCCGGAGCTCACACCGTTTGAGCAGCGAGTTGCAGCAATTGGCGACACAATCATTGTCTGCATTTTACCTACGGGTGAGGGAAATTCTGACATCACCGCAGGTGCCGGTGAGTTTTTATTTCTTTTTTGATTACCATGATCCATACTCGTGTAAACAATTTGCATGAGTAATAAGACAAACAATCAGGTATCAATTACTGTTTATTTACTTCTAGACAATAGTACAAAAGCTGACCCAAATGAGGAGGACATGGTTCCGGGCGATGATGGTGCTGCTTCTGTGCCGACCACATCTTTGGACTCTGGCTGCTCACACACCCCTGCCTCGGAAACTGGTGGGCGATCATCTGGCCGTGTGCTGACTGATGCAGTCCTAGAATCTCAAAATGCATTGGTGGATGCGGTGAGAGATGTGGCCAATGAACTAAGAAATATCAAGGCCGTTTTTTATTCCATTAGCAAAAAATTAACTGATTTGGTGACAAAATAAATGATGCATCTGCTTACCTGTTTTTACATTCTGTTAATTACATTCATTCGACACTGTAATGCTGTCCGGTGTGGCTGATCATTTGGTGGTCCAGGGTCAAGTTCATCATACCGCATCTCTTCAGGTACGGGCAAGTTACGAATGAGTGCCATATTATGTAGAATGGTACATGCTTGCACGATGCGACACACTTTCTGTGGACTATAGAGCAGCACTCCACCAGTCTTATCCAGGCAGCGTCAACGGACCTTAAGCTGCCCTATAGTACGTTCTACCACCGCCCGAGCCCGAGAGTGGAGGTCAGTATAACGTCGCTCTTGTTCAGTCAGTGGGTTGGCGAGAGGGGTGAGTAGCCACGTCTTCAGCGGGTACCCACTGTCACCTGAATAATCATGTTACAGTATATGGTTACATTGTACAGATAACGTACAACTGTAACTAAAAATGTAATAAATGTCTTATCTTACCGAGAAGCCAGCCATCACGCACAGCACCATTTTCAAGTTTGTTCCCCACACTACTATGTCTCAGGATAAATGAATCATGAGTTGAGCCAGGCCATCTCGCAACAACATTAGTGAGGCACATTTTTGCATCACTGATGATCTGCACATTAATAGAGTGAAAATGCTTTCTATTCACATAAACAAATTCATTCTGTGACGGTGCCTTTATAGCAATGTGTGTGCAGTCGACCGCTCCGATTACATTGGGAAAACCGGACATTGCTGCAAATTGCACTTTGATGTTTGCCTGTTCAACCGTAGTGTACGGAAATCTTATAAATCTGCTTGACAAGCGGATAATAACATCCCATACAGCTGGCATGGCATGACTCAGTGATGACTGAGAAATACCGGATCGGTCAGCCAGTTAACGCTGAAAAGCTCCTGTGGCTAAAAACCCGAGAGTGGACAAAACTTGCAAAGGAGCAGGTAGAGCACAATTCCTCAAAGTCTGCCTTTGTAAAGGCAGTGCCAGTTTAGCACACAGCTCCAAGAGGATTGCTCTTGGAAATCTAAACCAACTTAGAAGCCAGTCATCATTATGTGCCAAGAAATCAGTATGATCTCGGAATACACGTTCTCTTCTAATCCTTCCATTTACGAGGTCTTCTAGCAACGCTAAAGCAGGCATGCCAGTGGAATAGTTTGGCCATTCTGTGCACCATTATATTGTTACAGGTTGATTACAATCAGGTGCCTTAAATTCATGAACGATATGCAGTTAATTTCAGTGAATTTGATAAAGCCGCCATCATTAATGTTGATCTAAGAAACGGTTATCACACAGGAACAGCAGCACTGCTTTGATGCTGGGTGTCGCCAGTCTGCAAAACCGAGCGGAGAACTTGCGTATGACAGGGTATGAGATACCATGGAAAAGTGCGTGGCTTTATGCCAAGTGTAGGTTTTATACATCGCGAATTGAACGTGGAAACATTCTTACGCAACATTTCTGTGCGTATGCACCATTTATACATGAGGCCCCTGTTGACTACAGAATAGAGTGCTTTGAGCAGGTGTGGGTGGCATATACTGCCACCACAAAGGACGTGAGACAAGAAAAAAAAACAGAGAAAGCAATGTATTAATGTCAGGTAATTATTTATACATCAAAGAGCGAAACTTATCATCAGATCATTATGTTGTGTTATGAATAAAAAATGTTTTTTTGTGTTTTTTGAAATGTTCCACAGATTTAGCCTTGCATATTTCTATTGGTAAGTTATTCCAAATTTTAGGTGCATAAGGATAGAAAAATGCCTCACCAGTTCTTTTATGCTTAGATCTTGGAATAATGAGCAAATCAGTATTTGAAGATCTAAGAATGTGATTTGGTACATAAGGACATGAAATGTAGTGGGGGCAAGACTGTTAAGAGCCTTAATCTAAATTACACTGGCAGCCAATGTAAAGATGTTAATATTGAGGATACACGCTAATATGTTTTTTCTTTTTGGTTAAAAATCATCAAGTTTATTTTTATCTGACTGATATTGTGAATTTTTTGTTATTTAGTATTTATTTATATAGTTATAGAATAGTATAGTATAGTTCCTTACTTGTCTTGGACTTGTCCTGTGATTATTTATATTTTGCACCATAGTCCTGGGGAATGTTATTTCACGCCACTGTATACTGAAATACGGGGTATGGATTCCATGACAATAAAGCCACATAACTTGACCTAACTTGACTAGTTTGTAATACTCCCATATTCTCAATAAAATATCAGAATTAGCATTGAGAAAATAGTGTGTAGTGAAGCTGTGGCAAAAGTCAAATCAGAAAACTATATTCTAGATCATAAGTAAAAGGACAGTATAACATTACCAAACATACTTAATTCAACTCCTTCCCACCGAGTAGCACAAGACATGATATGGCACCAGTCAATGGCAGGGGCCATTCATACACACGTCAACACTCACATAAAGCTATATTCAGCAATTAACGCAACATACACTTTTTTGGGAAATTGGAGAGTAATGTCATTGTCACTAATTTAACAGACAATATTTAAGGTTAGTTGGCAACATAATAACAACATAATAATAGCTCACAATTTTTATTTGTACCTATAATTAAATTTGTTTCCTGACTGGATGGAGCGAGAAGTCACACAAAATGACACCTTTTACTGGCTAACTAAAAACATTACAATATGCAAGCTTTCATCTTGCCTGAAGAAGGGGCCTGAGTTGCCTGGAAAGCTTGCATATTGTAATCTGTTTAGTTAGCCAATAAAAGGTGTCATTTTGCTTGACTTCTCACTACATCGATAATGGCTAATATGGTACAGCACCCTAAGACTACTAACTGGATGTGATGACAGTGCCAGTGCCTGCTGAGCTTGAGCAGTGATTCACAGATTTTATGAGCATAACAGTGAAGGAATCCGTCTTCCATAACCTTCTGAATCACATGAAATGAAATCCATTAAAGCATTAAAGGGGAAGTCCTGGACATCAGTAACAGATGATTTAAGATGGCATTTTTTTCTACTGACTGGAAAAATTATTCTCACTTCTATAGAATTTTAGATACTGTTGGATTTTACACTGAGGTGCATACAGGATGTTCTGGTGGCACAACTGTTAGTGAGGTTTTATCTGTGGTTGCATAAATATTGACATTACATTCAGCTAAAAACCAGTTATAAAGGCAAGCTACATGTTTAAATACATTTCAAAGTGAACTAACAAGCCTTCTTCATTAGTTCTGGATAATGATCATTTTACTGCATTAAATGTCCTACAACCAAAATGCATATTCTTTGATCTCAGCCCAAGACAACATAATTATAGCTCACAATTATTTAAATAGAAAATTATGTATTGGGCTTTCCTTATTAAATATAAACTCTTTAAGAAAAATTTGTTCTGTATTAAAGGGAAAATAGATAACTGGAAAATAGCCATCAACTCTGGTCAGTGGCCAAGCAGTTTGATTAGATTTGCAGTAAATAATTTACTCCTTCATCCACTTCCCTTATCCCTGCAGAACTGTTATCAGAGGTAGAAACCATTGCAGGATGAGATGCTGGATCATCCCAGGGTTCACGAATGTACACACATCCATTGACTCACAAAGGGTCAATTTTAAGTCACCAACTTATTGTAACAAGCGTGTCGCTTAACAGGGGAGAAAACGTATAGAGACATGTGGTGAATATGTAAACTTCACTCCCAAAGTGACTGAGCTGGACTCTAAAACCAGCTTCCTGTAACTGTGAAATAATATCTCTGCCTAATTTACTCAAAAACATATAAAACTAGCTGAAATACCCAGCGTTGCCAGGGAGGAAAATAAAGTGGGTTTTTTTGAGAAAAATATAATTAAAAAATGAACTTTAAAAATAGAAACAAATTAACAAACAATGGAGACTCACTAATGTGCTTGTCTTGCAGTCTTTTATGTATGTTATCATCCAGTTGACGCTCGGAACCGACCAACTCTATTTAATTTCAAAAGCAACAGGGGCGCGGTGGTGCTCAAACATAAAGAATGCTAGCAGTCGCCTCCAGTTTGTCCTCTGGTGGTTGTTCCAAATGTCAACTGGATGATACCATGCAAACAAGACTGCAAAATCACTCCCCACCCTACCCAGAAGGGGGTGGGTTAGGGCTGATTTCACCCTACAGTATTTTTGGTCAACCAATGAGAAACACGTGTACCAAGTTTCATGAAAATTGCTCCAGCCATTCGGAAGTGATGCTGGAACTTACATACATACACACATTGACTTTTATATATATAGATTTACATAGAAAATAAACCCTTCATGTTACCCATTTTTTTTCCTCATTTACTTAAATAATTGCTAACAGCCTCAATAACAAATGACACATTTCTTTCATATTAAAAAAACTAAAACTTAATGCTGTTTCTGTCATCTTACTTAAATCTTTGGTACATACTGTGTGGCTGAGTGTGAAGGAACAGGGACAAGCAGAACTGATATTATGGTTCCCATCTGGAAAATCATGGTGTATGCTCTGGAAGTTGAGGTTAGATTAACTTCTCAAAATAGAGTTGTTTAAACACCTTGGGGTTTTATTCATGAACAGATTAGAGGGGATTGCAAGACTTCCCAGTAAACTGAACCAGTGTCATCAGTACTCCAGATGGAAGAAGCTTTGGTTTGGATTGGCGCACATCCTCACCTTTCCCTATGGTAATACATTAACTGAAAGAATGAGACTGGAGGTACAATTGTTTTCTGTAATTACTTCCACCAGTTCTAGCATGGTGAGGAGAGCTGCCTAACCACACAGCATTATGTACATGTCTGGAATGGGCCCAATTCATCTCTGGCACGCTCACACACCCACACATGCTCACACTGGCAACCTAATGCACATACCTTTGTGTTGTAGAAAAAAAAGTTTAATGCCCAGATAAAATCAACAGATGTCCATCCATCCATCCATTATCCAACCCGCTATATCCTAACACAGGGTCACGGGGGTCTGCTGGAGCCAATCCCAGCCAGCACAGGGCGCAAGGCAGGAACAAATCCCGGGCAGGGTGCCAGCCCACCGCAGAGCACACACCCACACACACACCAAGCACACACTAGGGACAATTTAGGATTGCCAATGCAAACTCCACGCAGGGAGGACCTGGGAAGTGAACCTAGGTCTCCTTACAACAAGGCAGCAGCGCTACCACTGTGCCACCGTGCCGCCCCATCAACAAATGTAGAATATGCAAACTCCATCCAAGAAGCCAATTAGGGCAAGGATTAGAACCCAGTACTCTGGAACTGGATTCGGCAGCACTGGTCAGTGTGCCACCATTACAATTAATTCTTCTGGATAATATCTAGCAGCAAGCTGAAACTATTCTGGATCTACAGAATTAGACTATTAGAGCCAAACAAGGAATTCTGTCCTTAAAAACACACACACACACTATATGAAGTTCAGGGATGCTTAGTTCTGTATCAGCACATCATACAAGTGATTACTATAAATGTGGTTTGGGACAAAGTTTATAGACAACAGATGTACATTTTTAAGAGTAAGGGTATTGTTTATTAATAATAAAAGACTTATTCCTCTGATTGTTCTGTTCTGTCGACAATATACTCCCACATAATTTGGCTAAAACTCCTGAAGAAGCAGAATGTGTAATCTATTCAGCTCTGCAATGGAAATAATATTTCAGAGAAACTGTGAAGAAATAAGTGCATGCAAGCACAAACATGTATGCTCCTTACTGGAAAGGGGAAAATGCTGCCGTACTGTTATGTGAACATTCATTTACAGTAATTAAGTGGAAAACATTGACACGAATCTGTTTTTGGCCTCATTATAATAGCAACTGATAACTTCATTATAGCATTACTGTCCTCAAAATGTGCCTGGTGAAAACAACTCTTTAAAGTTAAAAAAATAAGAGGAAAAAGTGTCATACATTTTTAAATTACCTTTTTCATAGAAGTTAAACTCTATTTACAAGTGTTTCAATTATAATAAAAGGGTTTAATCAAGTCTAGTATATTTTAAATTACTGAAGCCACTTTTGCTTCACAAGGGATATGCTGCTGTCAGAAACGTTGATACTTAAAGCTACGGGGAAAACAATGCCGCTAGGTTAAAGTTTCATTTACTGCTCATTTTTCTATATACTAGTAGAGATCATTCTATTATTTTGTAACATTGTTTTATTTTTTGTTAAAATTGATGTAATGATTGACAAACACTTTCAGATTTGGGAATACCAATTGTAAACGATTGTCCAGTTGGCATGGACCTGAAAGAATGAGAAAGCTCATGCTGGCAGATGGAAGGATTGTGAGCTGGCAGTATGCCCTGCCATTATGAGGGGAGGCCTGAAGGACAGTAAATTCTCTGAGGGAAGTTAAATGACAACAAGGTCTTAGTGCCCATGGAACATGTGGAAGAGGTCCATCAATAATATAGGAAGTGAATTAGCCTCATCAGAGCAAGCAGTAGATAGAAGGCATTTCAGACCTTTCAAGAGAAGCCCAGAGGATAGGTGGCAGGCCAGTTCAGCTCACCAGGGGTGACATGTGGCCAAATACAGGATGAATCCAATGGCGCTGCCTCTAACACAGATAGAGTGTAGATCTAAAGTTGAAAAGATGGCATGTGAATAAGTTTGTCTTGATGTAAGTACCTGGCACAGGCAGTAAAAACTGTATATTTAAAGGCATTCTCACAATCGACAACAATTTATTCATCAGTTCGTCTAGTACTTATGGAGCCTTGCCTTCTTTGTAGGTCTGATAACTGCCAAGTAGGTTTCTCTCACAGAGTGTTTATTTCCTCAATGCCACTGGTTAAAAAAGAAGTAAGCCGACAATAGGCATTGCACTGAATTCAAGCCTGCTCTTGGACATGACATTTTGCAACATACTTATTTTTCTGTTTTCTCAAGTTTAGGTTTTTGATTTGCTTTTTGAAACCTTAACTCAATTATATGCTGAACACCTCAAGTATGATTATGGTTTTGTTTTTGATTCTTAAAACTCAAACATTTAATGTGTAGCTGATGGTTATAGCCCAGTATTCTGTGTAGTAATCTCAGGATTGGAGGTGAAACTGAAGTTCCAGATTATTGGAGTACTAGGGTGTTGTACCGTGTTAGCCATTATGAATGTAGAGAAAAGCCAAGCAAAATGACACCTTTTATTGGCTAACTAAAAAGATTACAATATGCAAGCTTTCGAGGCGGGCCCTGAGTTGCCTCGAAAGCTTGCATATTGTAATCTTTTTAGTTAGCCAATAAAAGGTGCCATTTTGCTTGGCTTTTCTCTATAGATTATTGGAAAAATACACCTGCTGTTAGACAATTCAGAATACTCATACAATAAATGTTTTTTTTTTCTAAAGTCACTATATAGCAGCTAAATGCCTTAAAGATTGAAGCCTGCAGTATTGTCCTATTCCACACTGTACAAACATAACTGAGCTGACCCTGGCAACACAGTAAATAATGGAAGCAGTGAGAAAAGCCAAGAGAGATAAACATATATCTTATATGCTAGTAATAAAAGAAAATATTAAATCACATTATTGTGCAGGGTGGTATTTCCTTTGACTTTCCAGAGCTTTTTGTATGTTGAGATCAGTCAACAAGCTGCATGTTTTTCAGAAGCAAAAGGAATTTAGGTAAATATGCATGTACCAAGTTAGCTGCATTTTCAGATCACAATAAATCTTATGTTTTATAACCTTATACTAAAGAGTCACCTAAATCTCTAAAAAGGGACCTGGACAAAATTCATATTTGTGCAGATGTGTGGCAAATGAAGCTTAATGCAAATAAACTCAATAGTTAACACAGAAAACAAAAATATGTTAGGTCTAATTGTTCTGGAGCTAGATATTTTAATTTTGCTAAATTTTTTCTAGAGGGACTTATTGAAGTGACTTGAGTACTTATAGGAATTCCATATTTATCTGCAGCTTAAATACTAAACATCCAGATATCTGTATTGGTGTGGACGCCTTTGCTATGCCCAAACTGAAGAACAAGTTCAAGCTCAGAATGCTTAGCCAACTCTTATTGGCTACATGGGAAGTTAAATCACATGGCTGACATTAAGAATCTTTTGTTGATAGTGTGTCACTGTCACGGTTCTACGGAGATATGCAGGTATGAAGTTTATTGTACTACGTGACAATACACTAGAATTTGCTTTGATATTTATGTTAATGGTGCCTTAATTGGAAATTAAGCAGTTTTTGAGTTTCTTCACTTTACTATATATACTATTCTTCAACAGTTTATGAAACTAAAATAATAATTAATAGTATTATGCAGTTTCTTAGCCTGTATGCCCCATCATTCAAATTTTTCTTTACAATTTTTAAGTTGTTTGGGTGTTTTTCATATTACCGTATATACTCACATATAAGTCAGGTCTTGAAACACGAAAAATCGATCATAAAATCAGATCCCGTCTTATACACCCATTCAAATATGCGACATTTGATTTTTTTTTTTTTTACATCTCTTTGCCTCCTCCAATCTCGCATCAGTTTCTCAGATGCATCGAATTTTGTTGCAGCAGTGCAGTTACCAATTTCTTTCGCTACTTCAATGACGTTTAATTTAAAACCAGCTTCATATTTTCTTCTGATCGAACACTCCATCGTAGATAAGAGGTGCTCTTACGATAAAGATGTATGAGGGTGTGAGATACAATAAACACAAATCAGTGCAAATGTTGCTTCGGAATAGTTCGGTATTACCTTGTGGTCACATAGGCATAATAGACAGAGAGAGAGAGAGAGAGGGGTTGAGAGCACGTGTTGATACAGCGCAGTGCCGTACCCACATAGAAAAAAAAGACAGTGTGCTCCATGGCTACTCTCTCAGGTGGGCATTAGCATATCATAATCTCTTGTATCAATAGCATTTGTTTTCCACATTCGAGTTATACGACCAACATTATAAAATTCCAGAAATTAAATGGTAAACTCAAGTCCGCGGGAGAACTTATCCACAAGTATATATGGTACATTCTGACCAAATGAAAGAAAAAGACAAGTTTATTGAACAAAACATGCACTTATGCTCTTTCCATTAGGCAAGATGAGCATCAGATTCATAAAGTGACGTGATTCTTCACACATCCCCTTGTGTCCTGGACTTATTATTTTTACACTTTCTCTGATTAAATAGCTTACATTTCTTCTGCCTTGATTTCTTCAAGTAGCACAAAACACTTTTTTTTACAAATATTTAACATGCTTGCTTAAAGACTAATGTAGTTTATAGTGCATGTTATAGAAGTGTACCACTTCAACAAAGAAAAGTAACAAATTCATCATTTAACCAATGAACTAATGAGCTCTACATTGGTAGTGGAATATAAAACAAGTAATGTGGCAAGGAAAGGGGAAGCATTTTATCCATCTAGAAACAAAAAAATGTTAAAAATCCTCAAATGGGTAAAATGTGGATATGGCCAAGAATGGCATATTGTACAGTAGCATCAGAGAATGCAATTCGATGGGAAAAATAAACATTTTCTAATTTATTGTAGTTTTTTGTCTCAAGCTTAGGATTACACTGAGATACCAAGTGAATTTGCCAAGCGGCTCAAGTGAGCACAAGCACTCTGCTGTGTCCAAATTCATTCCCTTCACTGTGTTACTTTCTGCAATAGAACTATGCAATGATTGCTTTTTTTTTGTTCGGCAAACTGGCAGCAGCCCTTTCTGTTATTGTTGGGTAATTTTTCTTTTTATTTTGTTATCGGTATTGTAATTTTAATGCATCTAAAATGAACTGCTGATATATCGGAGCACCTCTAATTTGCTTCCTAGACCACTCATATTATTAAGACATATCTACACTGTGTCATTTTTCTCCAATCATAGTTAAATGCTTTCTTGCAATATTTGTTATATCCCTTGCCATTTTGCACAGATATTAGTAATTGCTTCTTATCTTCGGGTTTGCAAAGATGACAGTTTCCTCCCCAGGAAGACTAATCTATTATGAGATAAATGAAAGACTTTCTATGATACTTCCATCTTGATAGGACTAGACGGAGTGTGCGTTACATTATTCAAGTGTAGAGCTGAGTGGGCCAACTGCATCCCCATAAAGAATAGATAGATAGATAGATAGATAGATAGATAGATAGATAGATAGATAGATAGATAGATAGATAGATAGATAGATAGATAGATAGATAGATAGATAGATAGATAGATAGATCTTTATTTATCCCAATTGATTTTTTACAGAAGTTCTTTAAATAAATAAATATGTAAATAGACAGATAAATAAGGAAATAAATGAATATACATACATACTTTGGTCTGAACATACACTGGAATGACAATAAAGCAAGAAAATTTATAAGAAAGAAAAGTTCTGACTTGGCAGTCCCACCCCCAGTGAGGCATTATACAGACATATTACTGTTGGTATACTGGTATACTGTTGGTATAAATGCATTTATTAGCATTTATTGACATACTTTAGCTGAATAATGCGTTATCTGAAAGTCCTCAGTGTTAGTGTGTCATAGATAGGATGTGCAGCATTGATCATATTGTCACTCAGGTTTTGTTTTAATTCACTCCATTGCTATGACCTCCAGTGGGTCCAAAGTGCATCCCATAACTGAGCTTGCCCTTTTCATTAGCCTGTTGATTTGGTGGGCCTCTCCTGAATTGATGTTACCAGTCCAGCATACAACAGCATAGGAAAATGCACTGGCCATCAAAGAGTTATAAAAGAGGTGAAGGATGTCACTACTGACATTAAAGGAATGCAGTGTCTTAAGGAAAAAAAGCCCACTCTGCCCTTTCTTAAATAGTTCTGTGGTCTGAGACAGGTCCAATCTGTCATTAATGTGGACCCCCAAGTACTTGTTGGAGCAGACCACCTCTTCATTCACTCCCTAAATAGTAACTGGACTTAGACATTTCGAGCTGTGAAAGTCAATAACCAGCTCCTTGGTGTTGCTGATGTTAAGATACAGTCAATTCTCTTTGCGCCAAGAAATAAACTGCTCCACCTGACTCCTATACTCTGTCTCATCCCCTTTATCAATACACCACATAAGTGCAGAATCATCTGAGAATTTCTGCAAGTGACATTACTTGGTGTTATATTTATAGTCAGAGATCTACAGAGTCATAAGGAGACAGGTCTGTTCTTTGTGGTGCTCCAGTGTTGCTCACATCCGTATCAGAAACACAGTCCTTGAGTCTCACAAACTGCCCAGCAAATAGTCCATTATCCAGGACATCACAGGCTCATCCACCTGCATATCTCTGAGTTTACCCCTTAACAGGGATGACTGGATGGTACTGAAGGCGCTGGAGGATTGTGCAGTGCTGCCAGCTTTGTCCAGGTTAGAATAAGTCTTGTGGTACAGATACATAATTTCATTCTCTACTCTAAACTTTGTCTGACATGCAAACTGTTGTGGGTCCAGGTGGTCTACCACAAGAGGACTCATATAGACCAGGACCAGCCTCTCAAAGGTCTTCATGATGTGAGATGTAAGTGCCTGTAGTCATTAGATGCCTGACTTCTTTGGAACAGGAAGAATGCAGAATGTTTTTCACAGCAGTTCCACTTTCTGAAGCCTTAGGGACAGACTGAACAGGTGACAGAGGACACCACAAACTTGGGCAGCACAGGCCTTTAGAACTCAATATGATCCTGCATCTTTTCCTGTGTGTTGCTTGCTTTTGTTTACAGTTGTTTTCTTACTTGGTGTTCAGTTATTGATGGTCTACTCTGATGGTCAGAAGTGGACTTGTCACTGGCCATTCCAGTTGACGTGCAAGGGTTTGTTGATGTAGTAGAGAGGGTGTGGGGAGACTGGTCATTTGAAGAAGGTTGTAGTTGCAGGGAAAATCTATCAAAAAACTGGTTCAGGGCTTTAGCTTTGCTCACGTCTCCTGAGCCCTGGATTGCTTGAGTTCAGCAATTATGCCCAAATCATTTCAAACATCCTTCATGTTATTCTGAGTTTGTTTTCTATTTTAGCTTTGGAGGTTTACTTCCTTCACTCTGTTTTTTTATTAGCACACACTGTACATCCTTCAGGGCCTCTTAGGCACTGGATTTGAATGCTGTCTTTTTCTCATAATATACAAATAAATCTAAACATATTTTCTGCATGTTTGATAATATTTACTTCAGTTTAAGTAAACATGAGTCTTCTAAAAGCAAGAGTTTGGAAACGTAAAAAAATATTACAGAAAAAAGTGAAAAATGTTTTACTATAGAAATCTATCCATAGGTATTATTTTTGCTGTGTAATTTCACGGCAGAAAGAAGTTTGAAAAAATATCATAAGAGAATGGGACTGGCGTTTAGGTGTGCTTTCGATATTACTGGTCATGTGCTTGAAATGCAAACCAAGAGAAAACAGCATATTGCAGCATGGCAGAGTGTTGGTGCAGCAGCTACTAAGGATTGGTAACATGATGGACATTTTATTAATAACAGAAGTACATTTTGGTAGAGCTGAATCTGAATTTGAAAAGCACTGTCTTTGTGCTATTCTTGATTCAGAAGAAGTAGTGTGTTTGGCAATATTACAAACATAACTAATAATATTAATAATTCTTGATATATTGTATCAGCAAATATATTGTTCCAAGGTCATGAGACCCACAGCCCCAACTAGGTATTCTACCTAAGACCCTAACCCTAACTAAATCAATCCTTATGGTTTTCAGGCTTTATGTGGAAGAATTAGATGGTGATGGTCATGTGGACCTCTGGCCTTCCATCCATCAATGTAGGGACAGCACGGTTCTTTGATCAGGTGGTGGTGGCACAGATTGCCACCACAGAAAACTGGAAAAAGAACAGCAGAGAAAGTAGGTGTTAGTACAGATTGTGGAGCCACAATATAAATGAAAATGCATATACAGAATATCAGGCTAACACTAAAATGAAGCTATGAAAAAGCCATATTAAAATAACAGGTCTTTAGCAGTTTTTTAAAATGCTCCACTGTATTAGCCTGGCGAATTTCTATCAGTAAACTATTCCAGATTTTAGGTGCTTAACAGCAGAAAGGCTGCCTGACCACTTCTTTAAAGTTTAGCTCTTGAAATTATAAGCAGACACTCATTTAAAGATCTAAGGTTACGATTTGGAGTGTAAGGTGCAGGGCCGGATTTTCCTATAGGCTAACTAGGCTTCAGCCTAGGGCCTCAAGATCAAGAGGGGCCTACATTCAAATTGTTAGCAAAATTAAAATTACACTATTCTAAAAACAGTGAACACTAAAACACTGAACCGAAAATAAGGAGAAATTCTACGCATATGACTAATAAACAAACATAAAAATGTATTGGTTAATCACAGTAATGATGTATTTTATTATCTCTCATGTAATTTACAAACTTAAAAATGGAAGGTGAAAGGGCCTCATAAGTGGAATAGCCTAGGGCCTCTTTTCATATAAATCCAGCCCTGGTAAGGTGAGAGGCATTCCAAAATATAGGACTTAGCGAGATTATTTAAGGCTTTGTAAACAATAAGCAGGATTTTAAAGTCAATTCTAAATGGCACAGGTAACCAGTGTAGTGATATCAGAACTGGAGAGATGTGCTCAGATTTTCTTTTTCCTAGTTAAGATTCTAGCAGCTGCATTCTGCACTAGTTGCAATCGATTGATGTCTTTCTTGGGTTGTTTTGAGAGGAGTGCGTTAGAGTAATCTAGTCGACTAAAAATAAAAGTGTGAACTAATTTTTCAGCATCTTGCAAAGTTATAAGGGATATAATTTTTATCTATATTTCTTATGTGAAAAAATGCTGTCCTAGAGATCTGATTAATCTTTGAATTTCATGAATCTTTTCTTTTCTTAGTCACTAAAAAATGTTGATCTTAAGAGTCATGGCTCTAGTATTCCAAGCCCCAAGGATCTTAAAAAGGAAGCTTTGCCACTTTTCCAAACACTAAAAAGGATATGTCAAGGATTTTTGCTGCTAGCTTCTCGCATTCTTGCCAGTGGCTGGTCTGTGAGTATGTCAGATGATGCCTGCAACCTACTGTGTATGTCATTTGAAATAAGACAACTTAATACTGACTCTGCTTGCAGATTTAAATATTTCTCTGTGTGGGATAATATGAAATCACATGAGAAGAATAATATGAAAAGTCACAGGATTTCTCCACCCAAAGCAGAGCCCTTGCTGTTCCTTCTTTCTTATCTTATGCCAGGATTCAGCAATTTTCCTGATGCATTGGTGCAAACCAAATATCCCCCCGTAATGTAACACCCACTTATTAGCTGCCCTCCTATGCATCACTGTCTTCTCTCCTGTGGCTGTTGTTTTGCCTCTGACACATTCTGTCACTATTTTATTGGTAACATGCTCATTTATTCATCTAGTTGTCTATTTTTTTTTCTTTACTAGGGAAATGTTTCCCTTAATCACAACTAATCTTACTGTCTCCTTTTGAGCAGTCAGTTGTACTCAAAAAACATTGTCTGACCCACTGCACTGTGTAATTTTCATTTTATCTCTTATCTCTATTTTCTTGCTAACACTCTGGCAGTAGTTTACTGCTTACATATGTAACATCTGGTTTTCACTGCCTTCTTATCTGGTTGAATGCTGATGATGACAATTCTTCCCTTCTTGGCCTTCTAGTTAAGACACTAAAAATCATAGCCTTTTCAGAATCGCCTTGAGGCACATGTTGTTGCATCCCTAGCATCTGAACCATGCATCTGGCTTCTGCTATGCTGAGAAGATAAAAATGCCTTGTGCTGCTACAGTTAGAAAAAATGACTCATCAAGTGCTGGGAGACCCTTTATGGAGCTCTAGATCCAGAACCAAAAAGCTGGCTTTACTACACAGCCCTGTTTGTGACTGATGATGTAATATGAAAGGCATTAATATTCAGTGTGTTACAGTGCTGCCCCATTGATGTTTGTAGAATGCCTTTTAAAGGAATATTTCAGCCAGAAAGTTTTTTTTTTTCATTTTATCAGTTACTTACCCCTTGCTGTTTGTAGTAATGGCCAAGGAAAATGTTTTCTCTGATGTTTTCATTGATGAATGCCTTTCATGAGAAAGAGAAAAGAGAGTAACATAGGTGCAGAAGCTGGCTTGGCAGATGCCAGACTGAACCTCCTGCTCCCATTGTCCCAAGATATATGACTTGAGGACTGGAGTCCTCAGTGATCTAAAGTCACACATCTCAAATGACTCAAATGGTTCAAAAATGGGGAACAGATAAAAACTATAAAAAAATCTCTGAATTTATATCAAAGAGAAGGGTAACCGTAAACCTTCAGCTTGTAAAAATAGGGCAACTGAAGATTTAAAAAAAAGATTGATTTGCAGAAAACAGAAAAATACAAAGTAAAGCTCAAAAGAGCAAACCGAGGCAGAACAAGAGATGCCTTAAAGGCAAACAAAACAGCAGTGTGAATCCCAGAAATTACAATCCTTAATACCAAAGTAAAATAATTCATAAAAATCAGAATATCCCATACAGAAAATACAATACTCACTGAAACTCCTTAAACAACAACTCCTAAGTTTTTGCAGTCAGTTTAAATACCCTGAGCAAGGGACCAGGAGTGGTGATAGATAGATAGATAGATAGATAGATAGATAGATAGATAGATAGATAGATAGATAGATAGATAGATAGATAGATAGATAGATACTTTATTAATCCCAATGGGAAATTCACATTCTTCAGCAGCAGCATACTGATACAATAAATAATATTAAATTAAAGAATGATAATAATACAGGTGAAAAAAAAACAGACCATAACTATGTATAATGTTAAATATTAACGTTTACCCCCCCTGGTGGAATTAAAGAGTCGCATAGTTTGGGGGAGGAACGATCTCCTCAATCTGTCTGTGGAGCAGGACAGTGACAGCAGTCTGTCGCTGAAGCTGCTCTTCTGTCTGGAGATGACATTATTTAGTGGATGCAGTGGATTCTCCATAATTGATAGGAGCCTGCTGAGCGCCCTTCGCTCTGCCACAGATGTTAAACTGTCCAGCTCCATGCCAACAATAGAGCCTGCCTTCCTCACCAGTTTGTCCAGGCGTGAGGCGTCTTTCCTCTTAATGCTGCCTCCCCAGCACACCACTGCGTAGAAGAGGGCGCTCGCCACAACTGTTTGATAGAACATCTGCAGCATCTTATTGCAGATGTTGAAGGAAGCCAGCCTTCTAAGGAAGTATAACCGGCTTTGTCCTTTCTTGCACAGCGCATCAGTATTGGCAGTCCAGTCTAATTTATCATCCAGCTGCACTCCCAGATATTTATAGGTCTGCACCATCTGCACACAGTCACCTTTGATGATCACTGGGTCTATGAGGGGTCTGGGCCTCCTAAAATCCACCACGAGCTCCTTGGTTTTGCTGGTGTTCAGGTGTAGGTGGTTTGAGTCGGACCATTTAACAAAGTCATTGATTAGGTCCCTATACTCCTCCTCCAGCCCATTCCTGATACAGCCCACGATAGCAGTGTCATCTGCGAACTTTTGCACATGGCAGGACTCCGAGTTGTATTGGAAGTCCGATGTATATAGGCTGAACAGGACCGGAGAAAGTACAGTCCCTTGTGGCGCTCCTGTGTTGCTGACCACAATGTCAGACGTGCAGTTCCCAAGACGCACATACTGAGGTCTGTCTTTAAGTCCCACTTCTTAGGTCTCCACCCACAAAGACCATGGAAAAGAACTATATTTAAAGAAAGAATACACAATTCGAACTTCACCTATAAAACGAACAGAAATAATATGGAGAGGTCAGAAATAATAATTCAAAATTAACTAAAACAACAATAAAACATAAAATACACATTACTTGAAACAGCTATATGACACTAACCAGTAATGTTTCATATAGAATCTAGCTGCGGATGTCTGGAGATCCACTCTAATGAGCAGCCAATCAAACTGCATTCATCTGATTACATTTAGCAAACTTTCCTTTACACATTACTTGTGTTTTGTGATACACAAATTCATTTTCATCATTTGAGCATGCCTGTTTCGAGGCTTAACTTGTGCTTTGCTCTCATATAAAATGCTTACACTATGGTTAAGATTAGGATTGTGTGAGGGTTATCTGACTCGGGAGTAATGATGACTTGAGTAGGAGTTCCTTGCAGCAGATGCATTATGTAGTAGGAGCGAGTCTCAGGTAGCGACACTGTTATGCAATGCTGCGAGCCACAGTTGCTGCTGTGTAAACTAAGGCATCAATGTACACTGCAACAGAAACAGAGCTTCTGAAACGTGGAGCTTTTTACCACTGACAGGGTACCCACATATATATATATATATATATATATATATATATATATATATATATATATATATATATATATATATATATATATATTCAAAATATAAACAATAATAAACTATAAAATAAAAATGTATTTTTTGAAATGAATCTAAACTTGCAGTAAGATGGAAAACAATGTTTATTTTTGTATACTGCGACTTTATTTATATTTGAAAGTTTTTTTCTTACTTGAAAAGTCTTTGATCAGATCCTCAAATCTTATGTAACACATTTGCTTCTATATTTACTTGAAATAAGGCATGCAGCCTGTCTCTATTATTACTATTTTATTATTATGTTTATTATTATATATGTATGTATGTATGTGTTTTTTTTTCATTTAATGTGGGAGTCCCTTTTTGTGGAACCTGGTTCAACTGCACCATTTGCAGTTTTGTATCATATGGTCCATGGTAAATCCAGCAATGGAAAATGTCTGTGGTGTCCCCCCCAAATCCCCCCCACATCCCTTGATGCCCTAAGAATGTGCTTATTTTGCTTATTGGTTAATTCATCCCTCTTCCCAGAGCTGTGGGGGTCGGCAGCTAGACCCTTTTCGATATTCCAATGATGATGTCGTGAGAAGTTGCTATGCATCATAACGGGTTCAGTCACAAGGGTCATTTTATCCTTTTGTGATACAGTTAAAATTTGCTTCTTGGTTTACATTCATTTTCCACATTTTGTGCTTTCTTTGTCTATTTGAATGTATAATGTTTTATGTGTTTGTTGCAATTATTCATTTTTGTTAATATTGTCCTGTTTACTTATTATTTAGCATTTATGTATTGTGCTTCTGTGTTGTCCTATGTTCCTTGATCGCCCAAAGCCTTTATATTTTTAAAGCTGAGAGTGGATCCTTCAGTGGTTCCAGGAAGGTTGGATAGTTTAGTTAATATTACATTTTTGGATTCTGTTTTTCGCCTCTGTTTTGTAGTTCAGTGTAGATTTTATGTTTGGACTTGTTTACCTTGCCAAAGAGCAAAGTAGCAGAGCATATTTTTGTCTGACTGGACAGGGAATGAGAAAAAGTTAAAAGAGGATAAGAGGAGAGCAGAGAAGACAGAGGAATACAACGTGTCTTGATTACCAATCAGAGTTGGAGATGAAAGAAAAATGAGGATAACAGAATACAAAATGTGATAACGTTGCGAGCAATCAAAAGTATCACTAAGGGTGACAATGCCTCATTCTTCTCAGCCAGGGAATGAGCTAGGGTTATGTCCCATACAAAGACTGAATTAATAAAAATGAGGGTATTTGAAGGCAGAGTTGGGGAGATGACTATATGTTTAACTACTTTGCACCAAACTGTGAGTGCATAAGAAATTAATGGACCTAATTTAAGAGATTGCTGTTTTATATTCACTAAAGTATAGAGAAGAAGTGAGAGAGATCTGGGACAGACCATGTCCAGTTAATTTGAAAACAAGGACAGAGGTTTCCGGGTCCACAACAGCCAGCTCCAAAGATATTTCAAGGTGAGTGCCCAGTGATATACTTCTAAATAAGGTAGGGACACCCCAACAGACCTTTCATGTGTCAAGATATAGTGTTTGACAGAGGGTCTTTTGAAAACCCACAGGAATTAACACAGGAGATATCTAACTTCTTCTCAGTATTTCATGGGGGAAGAAAGGGGGAAGCATAGCACTAACAAAATTGAACTGAGGGGCAATTTAATAGCAGTCAGTCCAGAGGACAGGGACATGTGACATTTGGAGGATAGAGAGTGTTTAGCACTCTTAAAAATGTGTCAGTAATTAGTTAGTTCTTCTCTTGTATATTTTAATTAATTCTTCTTTTATAAAGATTCTTTGTGGACTTCCTTCTCAAGCCATAGGGTTTTTTTTTTTTTTTTAATTTTCAATTTCCCCTAAGGGGCAATTTGATATATAGTATTTTTAACATGTAAAGCTATCTGAGCTTCTTCTCCATCTTTGGGGAAGCTTGTCTGTTGAGTTGGGAGATCAGGCAGCCTCCGGTGAGGCCTCTTCTGGGAGGATAGAGTGAGCCCTAACCTGTTTTATGGGTCCTTTAGAGGCCTCACACCATTTTTCTATTTTGTGTGCTACACCATCATAACATGCTCCTCTAAAATAACAGACAGAAGCACAGACATATTTTCAGCTCTTTTAATCTTTTTAGAATGTCAAACACTTCTTTCCATCTCTGTTCTGTGTCACACTAAATTCTCTTAATGTTTGAGTGCATGTTATTTTGTGTTTCTTTGTTTGTTTGTTTTAATGTTGTCAGTTGTTCGCTCCTGTGGAGTATGTTCATTTAGGCAGGTGCCCACACTTGCTTCACAGAGTTAGCAAAGTCTTGTATGGCTAATGTAAGACCATCTCAATTAGTTTCCTTTATCGGTTCAGACATAGTACATGTCAGGATTTTTCACCACCATATGTTGTTTTTTTATTCCTCTCCTTTGCAATGATAAAATTTTGGTGACTCAGCACTTTATTCTATGTACATAAAAATGTAATGTTTTTGTGCCTGATGGTCATAAAAAGGATCAGCTGAATGGATGGCAAATGCTAGTTTCTGGTACCTGAGTTCCTACATTGTGTTTTTCCAAACTGATCTATCAAGGTATTTTTTGGCACTGTTAGCTGTATTTCTCTATCTGGGTACTTGCTCAGATTTATTTAGCCATTTTTCATGTGGTGGCACATCAACAGCTGTACTGGGGGGATGAAATTGTCAAGCACTTTTCTTCAGTGTCTTCACAATTTTAACACATTCTCAATACAATTTTTGCCTTGATATTAAATGACGGTTGCGACAATATAAATAAACTTCCTAGGCAAAAGTCTCAAACTATTTTATTGTGTAGTGGGGACCACTGCCTGCAACAGCTTTTGATTTCAATTGTAATAGCCTATGAAGAACTTATCATGCATTTTATGGCATTTGCAGGGTGATATTTAAAGCAAATGGAACACTTCCTGAACAAGTCTTTAATTTGCTTACACATACATGGGAAAAGCATCATGTCAAAGGTTTTCTGTTTACACTTTTTCTATACCCAGTTGACTGCTGGGTAAGTGTGACAACATCTCTTTTCTGAATGAGGTGGGAATAATGATTTTCTCACTTTGGAAGATGATCCTATTATTCTGTGACAACCAATTTCTGTGTTTTCAGAATTCTGCTATGCTCTGAGGGTAGTTTTTCTATTATTTAAGTCATCCTTTTTGTTTTGCTTGTGTCAGTGTTTTTTTTTTAACTGTATGCCATTTTCTGTCAATATGTGGCTTTCTTTAAGCTTTGTTATTCTGCTGTACAAGATATGCTATTGTATTTCTATGCCTCCACTGAGGCACTTGTCTTGCTCTCATGATGAGTCCCTGGACAAAGTGCCTGAAACAGGTTTTTACCCAGTCTGTGGAAATTAAATATATTTCTCTGAAATATAAATACTGCTAATGCAAGTAGTTTGCATTTGACCAAAATGGACTCAAATGCAATTGGTCACTCTTCACATCTACCTCACATCTGTAGAGATATTGAAGAAAATATTTGCATCCAAATATAACACCAGAGAGTTAATGAAATGTAGACTGATACATACGAGGTGAGACACAAAAATAGCCGGATTGGTAAAATAAAATATATTTATTGATGTATTACAGCATTCTAAACATTGTTACTTTCTATATACTCCCCATCCTGATCTCTACAACGTTCCATTCGTATCTTCCATTGATTGAAACAGTGCTGGAAGTCTTCTTGCTTAAGGATCTTCAACAGGCTTCAACAGGCTTGCTATTTCTGTCTTCACTTCATCCATTGAAGAAAAATGTGTTCCCTTCAGGTCACTTTTGATTTTTGGGAATAAGTAAAAATCACAGGGATCTAAATCAGGTGAATAGGGATGATCAAGGGCAGGAATGTTTTTGTCAGTCATAAGATTCTGTGGCTGTTTTGTTTAATTTTGTGAGAAATTTGATGTTGATTCACTATTTGACGTTGTGCAAATACTTACTGGGATATTCACAGAATATACCTAGCCGGTCGGTGGTTTGAGAGGGTGTGTAGGAGGGGATATAGTTCTATGATTCACATCCGGCCGACATTCAGATGGTTTTCCAGGAAAGCTCCAAGCCCAAGTGTCTCACCTCATATAGGAAGTAAAAGTGTTAGATTTGAATACACAATGGGTAGTTTAAAACTTGAAAGTATGCATTATGAGGAGGATCTGTGAGTTATAGTAGACTTACCATTAATACATACAGTACATCCAGGCAGTATACAGAAGCATGAAGAAGCCTGATAGCATGTTAGATTATAAAAGCACAATGTGTAGAATACAAGTCAAAGGAGGATATGCTTAAGCTTTATAACTCACTAGTGAGGCCTCATTTGGAGTACTGTGTAGAGGTGTGGTCTCCATATTAGAAAAAATATGTAGCAACCCTACAAATAAGTTCAGAGGAGCATGACTAGGCTGATTTGAGGATTGAGAGGTTTGAGTTATGAGGAAAGATTGAAGGAGTTGAAATTTTGAAGGAAATTCAGATTAAGGGATGACATAATTGAGTTGTTTAAAATGAGTGCAGTGGATCCTAGCTTTTACTCTAAAATACATTTTTTAACAATAACATGGGACACAGTTGGAGACTTAACACACAAAGAACAAGAGACAAATAGAATAAATTAAAAAATAGAGTGGTAGAGAGTATGAGTTTAGAGTTGATTTGGAGAATCTAGGTCTACAAGAGTGGTTAGAATGTTGGCCAGAAAGCCTTTACAAGATTGCTCTTGTATGAACACAGTTAACTTCATTATCTGTGAAATATCTGGCTAGTGTAGGATCTTGTTCTTTGTAATGATCACTATCATCTTTATGATTGCTAGGCATGCCAGTTTAATTCATAGATTTGCTCCTCTTTTACCCAATTCCATTCATGAACCCTAAATTTTCCAATTCAGGGTCTGCTGGAGTCGGCTACTATTTGAACAGCATAGAGTGCAACAAATTTTCTTTGTCTTTTTGTTGGCAGTATTCCCGTTTGTTTGATGACTGACCCCGTAAACAAGGGATATGCACATAGGAGAGGGAAAATCAGAACAAGGATAGGCTTCAGCAACACCCTTGGCAGACTCTGCCACTGGCATGGCCGAGATGCTATATGCTGTGCCTGTGTGCTTCATGCCCTGAAAGTACAGTAAGTAGGGGTACCAGTATAAGAGCATAAGAGCTCTAGAGGGAAGCATTTTATACTTCCCCATGACTCTGAGACAGACAACCAAGCAATTTGCTAGAATGTCTGACCCTCACCTAAAAACAATGAGATCAGAAAGGAAATATCTGAAGTTGAAACACCTACTGACTGCTAAATCAAATTACATCTTGCCTGAAGTAGGGGCCTGAGTTGCCTCGAAAGCTTGCATATTGTAATCTTTTTAGTTAGCCAATAAAAGGTGTCATTTTGCTTGGCTTTTCTCTACATTCATAATGGCTAACACGGTACAACACCCTAGTACTGTAAAAATATAAAAAATATAAAGATGTATTCCTTGTCAAAAAGTACTTTCCACATACTGTCTAAGGACTAGTCATATATATACTACAGTGTGTATTCACGATTTGGGTAATTAGGCATTCTGATTACACTTGCCAACAAACTGTGCTTATCTCACCAGATGTTCAGTTGAGAGGATGAACAAAGCTACAAGAAAAACAAAGTGCTGGCACGCTCTGAGCTTAAGTACCTGCATAGCATTAGGAGGACGAATGGGATTTGCAGTGATTTCCAAGCATCATATGAGCAAAAAACAAATATAAATGCTTTGTAAGCATGAAAATACAAGAATTTATAAAGATAGATAGATGTGTGTGATTTGTTAAATCCATACTAAAAGTTAATATTTGTGAATTACTGGGAGCAAAGTATACATAAGTAAAGCCAAGGAGGATCTAGCATTTGCCATTGTGAGTGAAGGTGTAATAAGGCAAGAGATTGGCAGCAAATATACAGGCTTTGATGGTGGACAGTTTAGGTATGGTTGTCCCAAATCAACCTGGTGACCTTCTCCTGCATAAGATTCTGAAAGACACTTAATCCAATTCATGTTAGCTAGAGGGCAAAAGCCTCTAATAGGAATTCTGGGCACAGGGCAGGAACCAGCATTCATCACAGGACCAACTAATACATACTGTATTACATACGCTAACTTGAGATTTATCATTATGGGGCAAACATGTTTAGGATGTTGGAATAAAGCAATAGTGCATACCGAAGAAACCTCAACACAGAATCAGATAAAACAAGCTAGTCAATGGGTATAGAATTCAAACACTGGAAACAGGATCTGCGAAGAAGAAGCACCAACTGACCAGTGTGGTTCTTTTGAACCAGTAGATTCAGAGAGAGTTTAAATCCACATGTCATAAGGCTACTGAAGTTGCTTATAATAGCAAAAACTGTCCAAGTTCTTGTGCGTGTGTGTGTGTGTGTAGTGGACTGCATGGGGTGCACCAGCCGCACCAAATCTGACACAGACAGACACCAGGCAAAAGTTTCATAACACAGCACACGTTTATTATCAGTGGGGAAGCTCTTCTCTCTCACTCCCCACAGTACACAGGCACCAACAAGTACACATAAACAGTACTTTCTTTTTCTTTCTTTTCTCTTTCTCTCTCTCTTGTTCCTCTTCTCCACCAATCCTCCTCTGCAAACTTTGTCTTTTTCCTCCGGCTCTGGCTCCCGGAGTATTGGCAGCTGGCTCCTTTTAAGCCGCACCGGCTGCACTCCATGTGGCCCATTAGCATGTTCCGGAGGAACTCCCAGGTTTGGCGGAAGCCCGATGTCATAGGGTTCTGCAGTTTCTGCAGCTCCCCCTGGCAGCACCCACAGAAACTGACAGGGCTTCAGCGAACTCCAACTCCCAGCGTGCTCTGCAGGAATGCATGACACCACAGCTTCCCAGGAGGGCTGCCCTCTAGCGTCCCGTGTGAGATAATCTCCTGAGCACACTCTCTTCTCTGGTCCTTCCATCATATAGGCACACTAGCCAGAAAAGGGCTCCAGCCCTCCCTACTATACAGTATATATATATATATATATACCCCAATCTACATGCTGTCAAATGAACGAACCACACGCCGTTAGAGGCTTCGCCGCTGACATCCGAGATTCGATTCCCCGAGACGGAGGTGCAATGAGTGTGTACGCCTGATGAGCCCAGAATTAGGGTGAAACACGGTGGTCGCATACTCTTTGCATTATTTGACAGTAAACTGTTTCAACCATTGTATGATCTGCTTCTCGCAACTGAAAGAGAGCACTGTGGCGGATGTTAGCCGACTTGCTGACCAACCACAAGCGTTACCTGGTAGGTAACCACCCATACAATCAGATTGTGATTCAGACTACGAATGCCATGAATGTAATTACCCCAATCTACATGCTGTCAAATGAACGAACCACACGCCGTGGCACAACGTTAGAGGCTTCGCCGCTGACGTCCAAGGTTCGAATCCCCGAGAGGGGGGTGCAGTGAGTGTGTACGCTTGATGAGCCCAGAATTAGGGCGAAACACGTGTCGCGTACTGTTTGCATTATTTGACAGTAAACTATTTCAACCATATATATATATATATATATATATATATATATATATATATATATATACATATAAACACACAGTGGATTCATAAAGTATAAGACCTGTTCAGTTTTATCACATTTTACTTAGCTATAGCCTTGTGTTAAAATAAGTTAATTTAATTTTATCCCAGAATGACAAAGCGAAAATAGGAATTTAGAAAATTTTGCAAATTTATTAGAAACAAAAAAAATGTATTGACTCTGGTAATCAGATCCTTTACTCTGTACTTAGTTAAAGCACCTTTGGTGGAAATTGCAACTTGGAGTCTTCTTGGGTAGATGTGACAAGCTTGACACATCTGGATTTGGGGATTTTCTGCCAGTGGACAGCTTTTTATACATCCTTAGAGGTGTTAAATTAGGGTCAAGTTCTGGCTCTGGATGCGCCAGTCAAGAATGGATATTCACAGCTTTGTCCCTAAGCAACTCTTCTGTTGCCTTTGCTTTGTGTTTAGGGTTAGTGCCGTGTTGGAAGGTAAACCTTTGGTCCAGAGTGTTCTAGAGTAGGTTTTGCTCCGTTCAGCTTTCTCTAAACCTTGTTTAGTCTCCCAGCCCCTGCCTCTGAAAAACAACTCTACAGCATGATGTTGCCACCACCATGATTGAAATGGCATTGCATGGGTAATGAGCTGTGTCTGGTTCCCTCCAGACATGATGCTAATCTCAGATTAATCAGAGCAGATAATAATTTTCTTACAGTATGAGAGTCCTTCATGTGTTTTTTTGCAAACTACAAAAAGTCTTCTGTGTGTCTTTAACAGAGGGCAGGCATCTCTCTGACCAATCTGTTATAAAGCCCAGATTGGTGTAGTGTTACAGTAATGGTTGTTTTTCTGGAAGTTTCTTCCATCTCCAAAAAGGTTCTGTGGAACTTATCCAAAGTGATCAATGGGTTCTCAGACACAACTCATAGCAAGGGCCCCTTCTCCCTCGATTGCTAATTTCGGCTGGGTAGCCAGCTCTAGGAACAGCTATGGTTTGTTCTAAAATTCTAACCAGTTAAGAATTTTGGAGGCCACTGCTGCTCTTGAGAATGTTCAATGTGGCAGGTTTTTAGCCTTCCCCAGATCTGTGCCTCGACACAATCATGTGTCTAACCTCTGCAGGTATTTCCTTCAACCTCAAGGCTTGGGTTTTTGTGCTGAGTACATATTTTAAGCTGTGATGCTTTGTATAGCCTGGTGTGTGAGCTTACCTAATCTAGTGGCATCAATCAAACTGACCACAGGTGTACTCCCAATCAAGATGTAGAAACACGTCAATGATGGTCAAGAGAATGGATACACCTGGGCCGTTTAAAGCATCATAGCAAAGTTCTGAATACTTGTGCTTATGTGATGTTTCAGTTTTTTTTTTTAACAAATTTGCAAAGATTTCTAAAATCCTATTTTCACTTTGTCATTCTGGGGTATTAAGCGTTTGGTTGAGGTGAGAAAAGATTAATTTAAATGATTTTAACATAAGGTTACAACCTAAGCAAAATGTGAAAAAGTGAACTGAATAGTTTCTTAATCCTTCATAGGAATATATTATATATATATACAGGTAAATATATATTGTTACAAAAAATAACGGAGGGCTGAGACTCAAGAAGAATTGAGGAAAGGTTGCCTTATAATGTCTGGTGGTTTGCTGCAAAAATATCTGCAAAAAATTGGACAAAAACATTCAAAACAGTTGACAAATGAGAGAGAACAGTAGCTTCTTTTTATATGATGGTGACAGGAAGGAAGTGGAAGAGGAAATCATGTATTTGCAGATAGCTGGAAGTGACATCATTATAATGGGACTGGAAGTGACGTCATCAGAGTGGGACTGGAAGTGGCGTTATAGTGGGCGGACGGAAGTGATGTCTTCAAGGCTGCACCTGGAGTAACGTCATCATTGGAAATGATGGAGGTAAGTGGGAAAAAATGAGATTGTTATTCTTTTGTGGGCCTGTTGAAAGAAGAAGAGAGGCATTAGTGCTCTGTTCTAAACCTTTATCTCGTAATAATTTACTCACCTGTGGATCTCTTGGCTGCCTCATAATTGCGTGTGTGTTACTATATATATATATATGGAAGAGAATATAAATATATATAAATAGCAGTAACGGCATACTGCACAATGATGTGCCGTGAATACATTTGACTGAGAGCGTTCCAGCTATTCTTACGCGATCAGCATCTCTTTGTCGTTGCTGGATGCCATTTTGTTCTGTCCCATTTGCCTTTGCAATTTTGGCACATTTGACCACTGATTGCTGACATTGATTAGCCTCTTCCTCAGTCTCATTTGCTCTTGCGATTCTCTTTCGCTCAGAGTTGGCCTGTCTTTGTTGTATGGTCTATACTTTGCTCTCAGTTGCTCGAGCAATTCTCTTTCACTCTGCGTCTGCCTGTCGTAACTGCTGAGTGTGCTATTCATAGTTTTCATAGTCTTTCTCTGTACGTTTATCATTCATTTGCTCAGAGGTTGATGCACTTGCTGCTTCCTGAGCAGCTCTTCTTTTCTCCACCTTAGTGGCCCGCTTCTTCTCTTCTTTCGTCGGCATCTTTTTGCGTTTGTGTTGTAATTAATTTTTCACTTAAGCTGGCACTTAAGTCCTTCGATCTGCCCTCAAGAATGATTTAAGATATGAAGAAACAGGGAAAGTGACACGAAGGTGTTAGGGATGAGAAACAGTACCTGTAAGCTTGCACCACACGGCAGCCCTGCTGGCCTCTGCCGAGAGTTGATTTCTACAATAAAATAAAGTAAAATAAAAAGAGTAATAATTCCAAAACTCCTCGCTTTTAATATAAAGCGGTAGTGCAGCTGTAGTTTCAGCGTAGTATATGTGTACCAAAATTTCAGGCTGCAGGTGATTTGATTTTTGACCTGACCTTCCTGGGTTGACCTTTGACCTTGGAGGTCAATCATCACCCTGAAAATGGACAGTAGAGGTCACATAGTATATGTATACCGAATTTCACGTCAATAGGTCAAATGGTTTGCGAGCTACAGGTGATTTAAAATCCTGGACAGACAAACAGAAAGCCATGGTAGCGTATTATATAAGAAGATATATATATATATATATATATATATATATATAATATATATATATATATATATATATATACACGTATATGACACAAAAACACAGATAAAAATTTGAGGTACTAGGGCCATCAATCACCTGGTCTGTAGTGGGAGAAAGAGAGAAAAGATCAGAGAACAGTACCATCTGAGAGCCTGTAAGCCAACCATTTTTTTTTTTACTGTTACTGTGGCACTATTCTGAGGAGACATGCAAGTAAGAATTTCATTGTATTACTTACAGTATATATGACAACAAAGTTGAACAAGAACTTCTGCCGATATAAGGAGAGGTCGGCCAAATTATTTCACACAGGTTGAACAGGATTTGACTTTTTCTTCTTGGCATGTGGGTTTGAATTCTGCAGGGAAGTGCAGTGCTCTTTATCAGCTTTACAGTCTCATATTCAAATTTGGGATGAAACCATGACACCTATCTATTGGACTGCTTAATCCAATTATTAATTTGCAGGGATCTGGAATTTACTGCCTTGAAGGCAAGATAGCAATGAAACTTAGATTTGCCCAAAATCTCAATCACGCTCCAAGTATACACTATCTTTGATTCTTTGTAAATCCTTAGGAAGATCTTAATTTTTTTCTCTCCTCCACTTAACACAGTTTAATGCACAAAACTTTGGAACACTGTTCACCAGAAAAGACACTTCATGAAGATTTGTTAGTTCAGGTCTCAATTTTCAAATCCTAAGTCTAGTTTTTCTCTTGTAAGCATGGTTACATTGCTGCCTAGCACTTTATTATGCACATGATAAAACAGAATACCTAACAGTTGCCATTCATCCCATCCAGCAGCAGTTTATTCAGAACTCTGCTGCCTAATTGTGCAAATAACACAAACACATGCTCCCCTGCTGCAGTGACTCCATGATCTGTCAGTCAGGGAATCTCCAGTTGTTTTCAAAATAGTATGTCAAGATCCTTGATTTGTGCCCCTCCTTTCTCATGTACGTGATGTGAATGCTGTAGGGGTGCCAACATTAAAAAGAACTAACTTTCTGATACTTTCTCATTCCCTCTGTTATTTGTGCTCTTTCTTTTCACTTCTTTTCTTTTGTAGGCCAAAACTAAAGATGCAGCAGATTTTCCTTGATTTCCCTTAATAGTCTTTTTTCATTTTCTGTCTAGATCATCATTTTTTCCTTTGCATCCTTCTGCACTTTCATTTCTACTCAACCATGTTAAACTGCTTGTGTGCACATTAAGCCTGTTGTTAACTTAATTCTGATTTGACACCTGTTCCTTTCTCAAAGTAATTATTTCCCGTGATGACCTTGTACTGCTGAAAATGTATCTCATATGCCATGCTGTATTTAGTGACTGTGCTAATTCTTTTCTTGGGTATATTTATCATCTAAATGATCCCATATCTTCTTCTTCGGCAAATATTTACACTAATAAGCATACGCCAAGTGTGTTACTGTGATCTTTGCATATTTTTTAAAATTTGCAGCATGCATTCATGGGAGTGATTGATTTCAACATGCAGTGCAAGATGAAATTAAATAAAACTACAGTAGATGTGAGTGAGAGTGATCTGGGACGTGGAGGGCTGGTCCCTGTCCTGAACTCCATTCTGCTGAGAAACATGCTGGCTCCCTGTGACTCTGAGCTGAATTAAAATAACTCTGGAAATAAGCTGATGAATGTCAACTAGCAGAGCTATAAAACAAGCAAAAAATATCAATTTCAATAGCTAAAGAAAATATAGAATTGGGTTAATGAGGCATTCATAAACACACTCATATTGGCACTTTTTAGATAATTAATAGAAATGTAGATACATTAGGAATAAAGATCTTCATTCATGTGGGTGGCATGTTGGCACAATGGCTAACATTTCTGCCAACCATTCCCAGATATGAATCCCAGCCTTGGGCAATGCACATTTGCACATTTTGTGGGTTTGTCCCAAGATGCTGCAGTTTTCTACCCACTTCTTAAAAATATTCTTTGTATTAGATTTATCAGTGTCTCTTTTGGTCCTGCATGACTATGTCCTGTGAATGGTTGCTGCCATGTTCAGGTGCTGTACCTGCCTTCAACTCTAGGTAGATAGGATATTGTCTGGCTGAACTTATGAGGGATGTTCTAAACGTTTCCGAACTTTTATACATGCGGCCTGAGGAGTAGTAATTGGGCATTAAAATGTTGGTACAAAGCTGGGAAAATTGCATCACAAGCAAAAGTGACTGTGTAGAAAAGCGATGTAATTTGTTTTTGAAATTCTTAATAAACAGAGTTAAAAAAAAGTGCGGAACTTTTTGAACATCCCTCGTAATATTTAACCGGAAAAGCATGTCAGAAAATGGATGTCATGTACTGTACAGTATGTCATTTCTTATTTTAAAGGGATGTAGGAATAGCAAACTAGTCACCTTTGAATGTTTTAAATTAGCATGGCTTTTTCTACCACAAGGTCACAAAGAAACAGTGTATATCCCATGTACAAGGCAGAAACTAACTCTGGGTGAAGCACCAGGCCATCACTGGGTCAACTTTGTGTTTAAAATGAACCTAATGGAACATACACAAGAGATTCACAATAAACCAGAACAACCTGAACTGTATTTAATTAAGTCTTCAGTAGTTCTTTGGAGCTACTGGAAGAGGTGTTGATGAAGTCAATAGAGGGCACTTACTCTCTGGTCTTTGTCTGAATCCCAGTGCTCCAGTGCAGTGAAGTAGATGCTGAGCTGTACAAATAGTGCCATCCTTTGGATGAGACATAAAACCAAGGTTCTGAGTCTCTGGGGGTGTAAAGATCCCTGGGCATCTTTCCAAAAGAGTAGGGTGTACCCCGTGGCCTGGTTAAATTGCCCCATCACAGCTTTGTTTATTCTGGCCCTTCATTCATCCGCTGTCTCTAATTGGCAAACTATCTCTTTCACTGATTATCAGTGATTATTAAATGTAAAGTCAGTGTACTTGTACAAGAATGGCAGCTGTCGCAACATCCAGGTGAATGCTACACATTGGTGGTGATTTGAAGTGGCTCCCCACTTGATTGTCTCCAAAAGCACTCTATCTATCTATCTATCTATCTATCTATCTATCTATCTATCTATCTATCTATCTATCTATCTATCTATCTATCTATCTATCTATCTATCTATCTATCTATCCTGTGAGGCAACCATGCTAACAATAGTATCCTTGTGCCACCCTTAGACTGGCCATATTTTCCCAACTTTACTGGTTATTAGCTAAACAAGGGGTTCTCAAACAGGTAAGGATCTATGAAAGTAAGCCCCCGGGCACTACTGGTTTCTTCTTCTGCATTTCCTGCTGCAACCACTCACAAAATTAGAACATTACAACATTAGAACAATCTACACGAGAACAGGCCATTCAGCCCAAGAAAGTTTGCCAGTCCTATCCACTTAATTCTTCCAAAACAGCATCAAGGCTAGTTTTGAAGATCTCTAAAGTTCTACTGTCTACCACACTATTTGTTACTGTAGCTTATTCCATGTGTTTATGGCTGTCTGTACAGTATAAAGACAAACTTCCTTGTTTGTGCAAAATTTACCTTTAGCAACTTTCCAATTGTATCCTCGTGTTCTTGATGAACTTCGTAATTTTACACACTTTAGTCATGTCTCCTCTTAATCTTCTTTTGCTTAAACTGGAAAGACTCAGCTCTTTCAATCTTTCCTCATAATTCATCCCTTATAGTTCTACAATCAACCTAGTCACTCTTCTCTGGCCCTTTTTTAGCGCTGCTATGTCCTTTTTGTAGCCTGGAGACTAAAACTGCACACAGTACTCCAGATGAGGCCTCGCAAGTGCATTATAAACCTTGAGCATGACCTCCGTTGACTTGTACTCCACACATCCTGCTTTATAACCTAACATCCTGTTAGCCTCCTTAATGGCTTCTGAACACTGTCTGGAAGTTGATAGCTTTGAGTCCACTATGACTCATAAAGCCTTCTCATAAGGTGTACTTTCAATCTTTAGACCTCCAACTGTGTATGCAGGAGACACCACCATAAACCTGCTGCATTCCTGTATCTGTTGATGCTCTACTCTTACCAGCAGCCCTTGTGCTCTTCTACTGCTCTCATTACCAATCTTTCTCAGTCTCCTGGTCATTTTGTACATCTTCATATTGTCCCTTTAAGACCATCACCACTTCATGGAAGGTCATCCATTGATGTAATTCATGGGCATCATGTGCTGTGGGGAAGCTCCTGTGTTTTATCTAGCTGGCAAATTACTTTGTACAGCTATTAGTTTTATTAACTGATGCTTTGTAAATATAATTCTCCAAAACTATTTCCTGAAAGTCAGATATCCAACAAAAGTTACTTTCTATTATGTGTGGAGATCTAATGAAAGAGATCTGGAAAAGATCAGGCTCAGACTTTCATACTCAAAGAGTCACATCAGTACTTTACAGAATCTTAATTAACAATAAATATGGTTTATTTTTCCTAGTTATTTTTGAGAACCAAATTCAAAGTTTCAATTCTGGACTTTTTAATTTCTAAACTTATTTCAATTAACGTTGCATGTTCATCAATACCCTTGCTAATAATATAAAGGGAAGCATGGAACCGTAATAAGTTTTTGTGTAAAACAGCACAAAGACAGGGCTTCACAACATAGAACATAAATGGTTAGTATTTTAATCCCAACAGTAAGCAACAGAACCATGTATTAGAATGACCTGAGGTTTTGAAGTATTTATTCTTGATCCTTAGAGTTTTGCTTTTACAGAGTTTAAACAGACCATAGCCAGATGATTCTTGTGCTGAGGCAGAGTTAACTGAAGCATTGCCTCTCAGCTGTGACTTTGAGTTGAAGTCTTGTGGGCTAGAATATATTGAAAGATCAAGCTACTTGTCAGTTTGGAACAAATTTCTGCAATAATTAAATATTTGTTACATTTTTATTATGCTTTCCTTCTTTTTCCAGGAGCAGTCTCTACTCTTTTCAGAAATGTGCTTGTGAAGCCAGTCTAGTAAAATGTTCAAAAAAGCTTCAAAGTTTCTGAAAGACTTCATTACATAATAAATAAGTGAAAAAGTCACAGAACCGTATCTTGATGCTCATACAGTTCAATTTTAAACAATGATTGATGTGGAGAGGGCTTTTAATCGGTTCTTGCTATTTACAGAAAGTACATTCCCTTAAAATAAACAGGAAATATTATGCTAACTAGAACACAGGTTGTACAAATTCATTTGTAAATCGCACAGATTACTGTCATTATGTAAAAATACTTATAGTGATTTTATTTGAATAATCAACTGATTTTCATAATTGTGTGCAAATGTATAGCTTAATTAAACAATGATTATTTTTAGTCCATTTCATCCCAATAACTTTATGGCATTAAATTATATTTTTACTTTAGTTTGTATCCTCTGAGGACGTTGCCAGTACTGTACATTGTTCACAATCAGAAGGTTGAGGGTATGGAGATAAGAGTCCATCTATTCCACTTCTAAAATGTACCTGCTTTAGTTTAATAAAGACATGCTGGTCTTCATCCTCACTATCACAATGAAGATCCATACCAGTATAGTGCTACACATTGATAGTGACCCACCATGTTTGCTGCATTTCTTTGATATTGGTTGCCTCAAAAATAAATAATCTGGTTTAACATGCATTCATTTGCCAGATTTCGAAGAGGGACAAAATGCTTCAGGATGTGTGAACCAGGAGGAAATCTATGCAGTTCATTACAATATGAGCTGTAAATAAAAGGAAACTGCTTTTCAGACACAGGAAGTTGTTTAATGAATCTAAATAAAGATGCATCTGTTACAATTATGCTTTGTTAAAAATATGGCTGAAAAGTTAACTACGGTTCTATAAGCCATAACACTGCATTCTATTCTCCTTGTAAGCTAACCTAATTGTAGCCGTTAATCATTTTGTTGAAGCAAGTTATTCTCATTAATTTATATACAAATTAGAAAAATAATAGATGAGGAACAGGCTATACAACCCAATATGTTTACTCCAAGATGACCCTGCCAGAAATAAGACATGGCACATGTTTCGATATTATCTATGATTTTGCCGGGAAAGTTAGCTGATTTTGAGTATAATTTTGTGTTTTACATTGCCATGCTTTAATAGGCCTGAAACTGTTCTATTCTGGCATGTCATCTCACTGGCATTAACCCACAACTTCACCTTTCACCTTGTGTATGGTAAAGCCGACTGCTGTTTCTCCAGATAAAGAGGAGTCAGATATGGTGGTTTAGATATGTAGATACGATACCCCGGTACCTCCCAAGCATGTCACATAAGAAGAAAGCAAGGCTGGGACCGAGACATGAAGATACTGTATACCTTAGGAGCACCTATTAATTCCCCAGGATGATCTGATGAGGATACGGTTGTCTGGTGTGTCCAGATAGCATGTTGCCACCTCAGCCCTCACTAGTAAAAACAGATTGAAAATGAAGTGATGTCAAGTGTACTAACATTTCCTATCCAGAATCAATCCAACAAAATGCAGGAAACTAAGAATATTGTCAAACAGCTTCTTTATTATTAGCCTGCATTATTTGATCACTAAATAAGCCTTTTCTTTTGAATTCTATTCCATTCTCAGTTCACCATTTTACTGTATAAATGCAACAATAATTTCCAAAAAGTGAATCTTAGAAATTATTTCTGTATTAATCAATTACTTTGACACTATGCAAAATGATAGCACATAATTTTGAAATTGCCTATACATTTTGATTTATCTTTGCACACTATCTTATTGTAAGTCTCTACAGATGACTACAATGATAAAGTGAACACAAAACTAGCACTGTTCAAGGTTTAAATCCATAAATTCAGACAGAGTGCTGAAGATTTCACTTATTTTTATTGCACAGCCTTCACGGCACTACATATAGTACTTCTTAGGAGGTATTTCTTAGCAACAGTGCACTTTGTGCTAGCAATTCACCTACAAAATGTTGAGACTGTAAAATGGCAGTATATTTTTCAGGCTGAAGAATTAATCCATGTGAGTTCTGTACTGGACCCTTTCCCAAAGGGGATGCTGCAATGGAAGGACAGAATGGATACAGGAATAACCTGTCTGGGATGGGGCTGAATCAATATCCTGCACAAAGGAAAAGATTAATGGATGGAATGGGGAGCTGTTGTATCAAGAGCAGTTCCTCACCCAGTATAACAGATGGCAGTGCTCCGCTGGTGTGGACCTGGTAAGGACACCCTCAGAGATATATGGGAATCATAGTCATGAGGGACAATCCTGTCAGTGTCCTTGGGTTCCACCAGGGGGTATTGAAGAGAGAGTAACTCCCTACTTCAGGAGAATTCCATCTACCTTGGTACCAGAAATACTCCAAGGTCTGATATAAAAGAAAGCCGTCCAGCCTCCTCTGGTGAGTGAGAGTCTGGAGGCAGAAGTCAAAGCTCACCTGGAGGAGGAAAAGGAGGATTCTTTATTGAAAGATTATGGAATTGGTCTGGAAAGAAGGTATTTTGCTACAATAAAAACCTTCATTTTATACCTGGGACAGTTTAGTGTTGTGTGTCTGGGATCTTGGGGCTTAGTGGTGCCTCCTGTCTATTACGTCCACAACACACTTATTGTCATGTCCCTTGAAAATAAAACTGAAAGAATATTCACAGGAAATCATTTTTTTCAGCAAGATGGTTTTCCGATTTTTAACAGAGGACACTACATGGGCCTGTTCTTCAATGCCTCAAGGAATCAGTTCCTTTCTCCATACTTTCCTCTAAGATGTCTTTCTTCTGGATGGGTTGATCTGATGACTGTCTAACAAAGCATACTGAAACAGATGATGTTTTTCAGTTCTTGAAGCTGAAGAATGAGCCTCCTAATCTATTGATGATGAGCTTCATCTTGAAATTGCCTAGATTTTCTATCCTTCTGTTCTCCTGAATATCTGCGCTTTTGCTAACCCAATGAACAGCCAAGCAGATATGTTTTTTTACTATGATAGTTTTCAAAACATGGACAGACATAATACCATGCTATTTGAAAAGGGTATTCAGCAGACACAGAATAATAGTCTTAATAAATTAAGGGACTGAAAGGCATATGTAAAGGCTTGTAACATTAGTCCTAATTGTATAGGAATTTCAAAAAGACAGATCAGGGTAAGTCATCAAACATCTTCTCTCAGGCTACCAAACACATGTAAAGTATATATGATTGGCATACTCCCATATTCCCTTAAAAAGCCATAGAAGATAAAGGTTGTCCTCTGTCTCACAAGCAGGACAGAATCTGCCATGCTTATCCTGAATTTAAAAGGAGGTTGATTATCTTGAGCATTCTGTGAATGGAATACACCATGTTTTACAACTGGGACCACTTTCCCAATGTGCAAACCAACATGCAATGCCTAAAACATCTTGACAATATCCTCATCCCATCCACCTATGCAGGCTTGCCACTATGAAGTGGATCAACCAACAGCAAATAGATCCTTCAACACACAAATGTATTTTCCTTTGTAATATTAAAAACTGATATTTTCCAAATTATTTTACAAACATTTAGTCTTGTACATTTACAAGTCAGATCACAAGAACTAAATACACACACACTAATGAGACACCAGTTTCATTGTGTAATGTTCAAGTGTAACCTTCTGCCGTGCTTTTCTTTTATTTACTTCGCATCACATGGCACTGAACTTCCAGTATTTTATTTTCTTGGCATCTGGAAGAGTAAAAAGAAATACAATGTAATGGAGATTCCTGCTTGTAATTAGCAATATATGAAAAGTATATATATATATATATATTTATATATATACACTATACAAGGGGGAGTCAAGGTAAAGTTAGAAAATGGGATTTATTAGAAAATGGAACTAACCTTAATAAAACTAATAATGTAATTTCTCAATGCAGTCTCCACCCTTCTCAATGCACTTTTGCCAACTGCCTGGAAGTGACTGTATTCCAGCAGAATAAAAGGTTTTGTCTTGTCCTTGTAACCACCCGTGCACCACTTTCTTCACGTTCCCATCTGTCTTGAATCAACAACCACCCAGATGTTTTTTTAGCGGTCCAAAAAGGTGGAAATCACACTGTGTCAAATCTGGCGAATAAGGAGAATGTGGCAATACCTCAGTCTTCAGTTTCTCCAGGCAAGCCTTGGTGTTCTTAGCAGTATGTGAGCAGGCCTTGTCTCTTTGAGACAGCAGTCCCCACTGCTTGGATTGAATAGCAGGCTTCACATTGGTCTCCAGGAAGTCACAGTAACTTGCATTGGTGACTGTGAGTACCCTTGGCATGTAGTGTTTGACAATAACTCGTGTGCATGAGCAGTTGCGAGGACAAAACAAAACGTTTTATTCTGCTGGAATCCAGGCACTTCCAGGCAAAAGGGTGGAGACTACATTAAGAAATGATATTATCAGCATTGTTAAGGTTCATTCCATTCTCTACTAAATCCCATTTTCTAACTTTAGCTTGACTCCCCCTCATATATATTGTCACAGGAGGCTGGAGGTGGTACCCAGCCGGGACACCCAGGAGGACTGGAGGAGGGCTTACCACAGGGGACCACAGGAACAGAGCTTTGAAGCTCAACCCTATAGGGTCCCATGGTCACCGCCAGGGGGCGCCCCAATGCCTATGGAGCTCTGGCCCTCAGCACTTCTGCCACACCCGGATATGCTGGGGGGAAGAAGACCAGGGACAGCCGGAGTGCTTCCGGGTGCGCAGCCGGGTACTTCCGCCACACTGGGGAGTGCCGGTGGAGGCTAATCGGAGGCAGCCTGGAGCACGTCCTCGGTGTGTATAAAAGGGGCCACCTCCCTCCATTTGATGACTGGAGTCGGGTGGAAGAGGACAGAGCTCAGAGGAGAGGAGTGGAGGCACACCAGAAGAGAGGTATTGGGTAAGGGCCTGGATTTGTGGGTGATTGGTGCTACGGCACTGGGTTGTATGCTTCACTGTTGTGTAAATATTGTGTAAATAAACGTGTGTGGGTTGAAATCAATCAAGTCTACCTGTCTGTGTCCGGGCTGTTCCCCACAATATATCCATCCATCCATCCATCCATTTTCTAACCCGCTGAATCCAAACACAGGGTCACGGAGGTCTGCTGGAGCCAATCCCAGCCAACACAGGGTGCAAGGAGGGAACCAATCCCAGGCAGGGCGCCAACCCACCACGGGACACACACACACACACACACCCACACACCAAGCACACATTAGGGCCAATTTAGAATCGCCAATCGACCTAACCTGCATGTCTTTGGACTGTGGGAGGAAACCGGAGCGCCCGGAGGAAAACCCACACAGACACGGGGGAGAACATGCAAACTCCACGCAGGGAGGACCCCGGGAAGCAAACCTTGGTTTTCCTTACTGAAAAAGAAATACAATGTAACGGAGGTTCCTGCACACGTTCTAGGGCGGTTGCTCCTATTTCTCACCTTCCTTCAGCAAGCCAAATTCCTGCCTACTGAAGACAGGAGGAGTCACATAATTGGGCCCTAGGCATGAGCCTGAAACACTCACTCTCCCAATAACAGTTTCTGCCTTTGTTAAATAAACATGAAATATATATACATTGAATTAACCCTGTTACACAAGTTCTTTGCAAGCTTCCATAATAATATCAAAATGCAGAGTTTACATCTGACATTTTCCATCAAGCTGGTATTTTTTTATTTGTACAACTTTTCCACTCTTAATGCTGCCGAGAATGGTAGCTGATGGCCATTCAATAGGTAACAGAAGCATTTTCTTCCTTTTTCCCCAAAGGAAATCAGTGCTGCACTGTGTGTCTGCTGTAATTAAGAAAGCGTGCAGCTCAGAATGCACATTCAAGTGAAGAAGCTGTCTACAGGGATGTTCACATTTAGTTTTGCTGACTGTCATTTTTTTATGCATCCTAGAAGCCATAGGCAGTTGGACTGAAATCTACAGACTTGCCCATCACTAGCATTGAACACACCCAGAACCACATTTTAAAAACCACCACTGGGACAGCACTTGGGGCCAATTAGTTTTGGCACTGGTTGCTCTGTGTTTCATGTTACAGAAGCAGAGTGCAGCACCTCTTTTGATCTTTATAAGCCATGACAAGGGTACTTTGAATCTGAAAGGACAACCCAAAAAGCAATCTATAACTAGTCTGCTCCATACCCCTATAGACTTCACAGAAGGTGTACTTTACATCTGCCTGCATTGCACTTGAACCCGGCTTTTCTGTTATTCAAAACAAGCTTGGAAATATTGATTAGTGGTTGTTAGGTTACCAAAAATTTTCAGTTTTTAATTTGAAATTTTAAGTTCCAGGAATAATGTTCCAGGAATAATGTTCCACCTAGGCTCCCATGTGACATCAATGAGAGTAATTTACTATATAGAGTGTATGCATTATATACGGGAGTGCCAGTTACACAGGAATGGAATTAGTCTCTTTATACCAATTGCTGATGAGTGTCCATAAAAAGAACCATTTGGTATCTTCAGTGTTACTTCTGCCATGCTGCTGAGATGTTCTGCATCAATACACATTTCCAATTGCTTTCTCCCTTTGTCCCCACGCATACACTATCCCAGATAAGCATCATTCCACTCAGCCAAAGTCAGAGGCAACTCATATGCCACACTGTCCCCTGGCTCTGTAAGCTGACCCAATGCCAGGTCCCAAATCCAAGACTCACCACCAGCGGCCACACATTCAGGCCTGGAGACACAATCAAAGAGATCTCCAAGTGCTATATTTGTACACAGCTACCACCAGTGTTCACGGGGCTTCTTTAGGTATTTCCACCACCACGGGCAGTCTGCAGCCACCTGAGGAGTATGTCCCTCTCAGGTTTGGTCGCTACAATATGCATCTTAACCTGTAGAGCAAACCATCTTCAAACCCACATTTATGGGATAATTATGCAGAATATGATTTAATTTAAAAGAAAAAACTACAAGAATTTACAAGTTGCAAGGTAAAAGCAAATAATGTATACCCCAATGAACCACCCTAAGCAGATAAGTTTCTCCTTCTAACCTCTGGAGGGACTACTGCAATTTATTTATTATAGTAGTTTATACTGAACCCACTTGGCTGTGATATCTCTGCCAATGAGCAGGTACCCTCTAAAACACACGTAGCTGTGATCTCTCTCTCAAAAATGTCAAACATTACTCTTTAACAACCTACACTCCAACACATGGTGAGAGGTAGAGTGACTCGAACAGAGGCTGGCACATGAGTAAAGAGGGCCCGCCACCCCCTTCCCCTCGGCCCGGAGCGTCTCTTGAATTTGCACAAATAAATCAGTACCACAAGTGAACTATGATACTTAGCATGATGAGAGAAGTTGCAAAATCAACTGGAATGTTCAAGCAAATTATAGAAAAAAACCTAACCAAAATCCGTTAAGTAGTTTTCTCGTGAAAAGCAGACAGACATACAGACAGACGTTGGTTTTTATATATATACTAGCTGTCCCTTTCGGCTCCACCCGCGTAGTAGTGAAATAGGACAGTGAAGAGGGCCCCGCCTGGCTCCCCACTCCTGACGTCATGCTTCCCCCTCCCCTCAGCCCGCAGCCTCTTTCTCGGATTATATCGCCCCTACAATCGAACTAAGATTTTTAGCGCGATGAGAAAAATCCCAAAATCAACCAGAATGTTCAAGCAAATTATAGAAAAAACTGAATCTAATTCTTTTAAGTTGTTCTCTCTTTCGCTAGCTAAGCAGAGGTAAGGCACACTCCTCAGCCCACTGTGTGTCTCTCAGGTTTGTGCAAATAAATCAGTACTGCAAGCAAACTATGATACATAGCGCAATGAGAGAAGTCGCAAAATCAACCGGAATATTCAAGAAAAAAAACAGATCTAAATCCATTAAGATAGTTCTCTCCTGAAAAGTGGACTGACATACAGACTGACAGATGTTGGATTTTATATATCTTAATACATAATTTGCCAGTCTCCTCACTCACTCACTCACTCACTCACTCACTCACTCACTCACTCACTCACTCACTCACTCACTCACTCACTCACGTCTGTCTGAAGCCGAATGCACATCCGCCTTCTGCGCACGTCTCCTTCTGCGCATGTCCGAAGCCAAATGTGCAGTCGCCTTCTGCGCAGCTGCCCGAAAAACCTTACGAGACCGACATCGCAGCAGGCGGCGAATTTATGGCCGCGAAAATTCAAAGAGAAAGGCGACTACGGCCACGAAAATTCAAAGAGAAAGGCGACTTCGATTAAAGCTCTAGAGGCCTGAAAGGCGATTTCGACTACAGCTCAAGGCCTAATTACGCATTCATTCAATACACCTATATCAGGTTTGTGGTGCTTATACTTATTATATATTATACTATTCCACTCGTGCCCATTTCATCTTACGTTGTCGAAACGGGCTCTTTGTCTAGCATAGAAATAATTCCACTTGATATAAATTCACTGTTATGAGAAACCACAGCTGAGAAGAGAGTAACAGTCCATCACAGAGCACCATTGTGTACAACTACACATATGCACTGTGCAGTTTAGATTTAACGGTTAGCTTGACACACATTTGTATCTTTCAGGGGGAAACCCAAAGAAAAGCTTGCACAGACACAAAGAGAATACACAAAATGCATACAAACATTTAGCTTAGCTTGGATATTGAAAGAGAGGTTCTGCAAAAAGGTTCAAATGGCAGGCAGAAGAAAGAACATAACTGAGAAGTGTTATTGGCAGCGCTTCAGGTGATTCTTGGTTAGGGAGGCCAGCAGTCACCCCAAAGGTAAGACATGGACACAATACTTGTTAAGATAGGGTCAGAGAAAGCCTTTAGGGTTGTTGTTCCCCCCTTTGTATCCTTCCTCGCCTTAATTTCTACAAAGTTATTAGTTTTTGTTTGTTTTTTTAGCCTAGCCTTCTTGGCTTCTTTTCAAGTTTGGAGAAGGTTAAAATCACTTCTGTTGTCAGGATTTTAAGAAGACAACTACTTTTTAATACAGACTCCACCGTTTACTCTAGGGATGCTTTTATTAACAAGTTGCAAAAGAAAGAAATTCCAATAGAAATGGCCCTATCCAGGAAAATCTGCATCCAGTTAATACAAGCATTTCTTTTAAATATGCTACTCAGTGCAAAATAAAGAAGAACATTTGTTCCTCCCATAGGTTACAGGCTTAGAGACTCTTTTGAAGCTGTCTTAGAATAACCAGAAGTGAACTGTCCTCTTCAGGTCTTAGCCCTCTTTTCTAACGTCGTGGAGATGCATGATTAGAAGTAGCATTCCTCCAGACTCTAAGCTTCAGGGGGCGTGATAGATTCCTTTACTCATCTAATTAATTTCATGACCATATCTTCTCTTGAGATATCTATAAAGACAGAACATTTATTGACTCATGATGAGTTCCTCATGCCTTCTCCCAGAGTTTTCCCTGTGTTACCAACTTGGATCTTGTAGGATGGCAAACTTGAACTATAACAATATCTTCTACATACCTTATGTGTATTTATGGTTCTATCTATAAACTTAGAAAAACATTAATATTATTATATTAAAAAAAACAGCAAACTCCTCTTAAATGCATACCAAAATGACTGAAAAGTGAAAACATTGTACTTGGTAGTTACAGTCACAATGAGTCCTAAATAATCTAATTTCTTATTGATCTGGTTGATGACTGTCTTAAGTAAAATTAGAAGGGTTTTACTACTTTATGGTGTCGCTGATGCCCAACGTATAATATATATGTCTTAGACAACCATGAGTGAATTGTGCTTAAAAGTGGATAGAAACAATTATACAGCTCACTGAGTGTCACTTTTCTAAACCAATCCAACTTCTAATGGAGGTGGTGCTGAAAGTAGGGATGCTGATTTTGAACTACAAATATCAGAGGTGCTCTCGTTAACCTGGTCCAACAGAGAGCAAGATTCTGATTTTGATGAACCATTTGCAGTCAAAAAGTCTCCTAAAACATCCTAATCTTTATATATAACTAGATGATTACCCAGTGGCTTCGCTCACTGAGTGCAAGGGAAAAAAATAAAATGTAGTATTTATAAAATAGAAATCAATATAAACAACATTAACATCATTATCATATGAGAATATGAAGTAATATATAAGAAGCACATTGCATAAAAATGTAAATTATTAAACAGTAAAATATTTTGATAAAATAATTTGAACAAAATATAAGCAGCATATAAATTATTAAACAGTAAAACATTAACATTTAAGAAGTAAAGATACATTGAGTACTACTGCAGTGCTTTCGGGTGTACTACATTTTTTGTTTGCCCATTACGTGCATAAATGTATACATTTTTTGGTGTACCTACCCGAGAACACGCGACATATAACTGACCGTGGGAGAAGCATGGATTTTAAACACCCGTTAAGTTTATTTGCTGGTGTCCCTTGTGGAATAACTGGTAATGTTTGACGAAAATCTCCTGCGAGTAAAACGACAGTATCTCCCATTATTTTGCTAGGATCTCTGAGATCTTGCATTGTTCGGTTCAAGAGTTCATAAGCTCTTTTATGTGCCATGGTGCACTCATCGCAAACTATTATCTTTGAATGTTGCAAGACTTTTGTCTTTCCAGAGCCCTTGCGTATGTTGCAAATTGGATATTCGTCGTGTGCGAGTTTAATGGTAATTGCAATGCCGAATGTGCTGTACGGCCTCCATCTAATAATGTAGAAGCGATTCCCCATGACGCTACAGCCAGAGCTATGTCACTATTCGCTCTCTCGGCAAGAATCAGGTTTATAAAATAAGTTTGTTAATTGCCAATTTTATTTTTCAACAAATAAAGAGCATGTACAATAACATAGAAATCAATATAAACAACATTATTAACATCATTATCATATGAGAATATGAAGTAATATATAAGAAGCACATTGCATATAAATATAAATTATTAAACAGTAAAATATTTTGATAAAATAATTTGAACAACATATAAGAAGCATATAAATTATTAAACAGTAAAACATTAACATTTAAGAAGTAAAGATACATTGAGTACTACTGCAGTGCTTTCGGGTATACTACATTTTTTGTTTGCCCATTACGTGCATAAATGTATACATTTTTTGGTGTACCTACCCGAGAACACGAGACATATAACTGACCGTGGGAGAAGCATGGATTTAAAACACGCATTGAGTTCATCCTCTGGTGTCCCTCGTGGAATAACTGGTAATGTTTGACGAAAATCTCCTGCGAGTAAAATGACAGTATCTCCCATTATTTTGCTAGGATCTCTGAGATCTTGCATTGTTCAGTTCAAGGCTTCATAAACTCTTTTATGTGCCATGGTGCACTCGTCCCAAACTATTGTCTTTGAATGTTGCAAGACGTTTGCCTTTCCAGGGCCCTTGCGTATGTTGCAAATTGGATTTTCGTCGTGAGCGAGGTTTAATGGTAATTGCAATGCCGAATGTGCTGTACGACCTCCATCTAATAATGTAGAAGCGATTCCCCATGACGCTACAGCCAGAACTATGTCACCATTCGCTCTCTTGGCAAGAATCAGGTTTATTAAGAATGTTTTTCCTGTTCCTCTGTGGTCATACGTAATTTCCATTTCAAACGCTCATACGTAATTTCCGTTTCAAATGCGAAAAGAATTTTATATATATAGATACGCTACCATGGCTGTTCATTTGTTTCTCCAGGATTTTAAATCACATGTAGCTCACAAACCGTTTGAACTACTGACCTGAAATTTGGTACATATATACTATGTGACGTCTACTATCTGCTTTCGGGGTGATAAATGACCTCCAAGGTTATTCCTCTTTTTATTTTAATTTTATTTTATTGTAGAGTCAACTCTCGGCAGCGACCAGCAGGGTGGCCGTTCTCATCCCTACCACCTTCACCGACACTTCCCCCCTTCTTCATATCTTAAATCATTCTTGAGGCAGATTGAAGACTTAAGTACCATCTTAAGTGAAAAATTAAAGAAAATGTACTAAGTAATTGCAACACAAACACTGACTTAATCAGTCTTAACACAAAAAAATGCCGACAGAAAAAGAAAAGAAGTGGGCCGCTATGGTGGAGAAAAGAAGAGCTGCTCAGGAAGCATCAAGCGCATCAACCTCTGAGCAAACGAAACGTACAGAGAAAGAGTATGAAAACTAGGAATGCTCAATTTAAGTGCATTCACTGCACGTTAAGATGCAGTGTGCCATTACTGTAGACATATAAATGTGTGTTGTGTGTGCATAGGGTACATTGCACTTTTAAAAACAAATATAACCAGTTTTAAAAATACACATAACCTAATGCAAGGAAAAACCTTACTGTATCATCAGAATATACATTGCCATTCGATGACATCAATGGATAAATGGTAAATGTGAAGGATATATTGTCACAGGTGCTGTGTGTGTGCTCTGTTGTTCAGCGTTATGATAACAGTGTAAGGGCTGATATAAACTTTGAAGAATTGGGAGCTATATTCATGAAAATAAAAAAAAGTAAGTGTTGTGTCACGCACAGTCAGGACTTGCCATTAAGAGAGCTGATAACGAAGAACCACAGAAGATGCAGATTACAGTACTCAATACACCCAAATCAACAAATCTGAATTACAACACCAGTAGATGCAAGTTCAAGACAGCCACCTTTTGAATGCATGTCCAAATGAATAACTAAAAAAAAAATAACATTGCTGCATTATATTATATTATATTATATTATATTATATTATATTATATTATATTATATTATATTATATTATATTATATTATATTATATTATATTTTATTAACATTAATGCAGTCCAAGGAACCATGACCTAGAAGTGACATCACTCTTGCGAAGTTCATGTGTGTGACAATATATGTATACCACGATGCTTATCTAAACTCTGTTTGCTGTTGTTATCTCATAAAGTGATGCAATAGTTAAAGTGACAGAAATATATATCGTAGCAGACAGAGGCTCTGCTTAAATGTATGGAGCTCAGTAGCTGCAGTGGTCTAAGTGTGTGTGTCTATCTGTCTCCACGGTCATCAGGCTCATTAAAACGTGTAAATTCCTGAATGAATAAGAGCAATTTTAGCTTGTTATTTTCTTTTAGTATCGTCTTTTGTTTTTTTATTTATTTATTTTTGCTTTCTCCCTGATAACCCCAGTGACTGTTGAAAATGCAGGGACTGGAGAAACTGGGTGCAGGTGGATTTAGGAAGAAGCCATGTGGGTGTAGCCTTTGCTATGAAGGATTTCACTGCTATTCACTACAAACTTTTTATCAGGTTGTCTCCAGACATGTATTCTCATTTAAGATTCACAATTGGCTCCGCAAGACTAACTGTTTTGAGTCTGAATTAATAAGAATAGACAACTACATAAATGCTCGTGGAAAATTCAGTTCTGCAATTTTGTAGTTTTATACATTCATTCTGTCATTTTGTGATCTGTGCTTTTGCTGAGCTGGGTTGAGCATCTATCACATTTATTCCATGCTTTTTTTACAATTGTAGGCGCATGTCCTTAGGTTTTGCAGCTAAAGGTATATTCCAACAAAATATCAATAAACTTCCAGCCACCACAACTTTAAACGGCTGCATTTTAATAATCCTTGCCTAAATATGTATTGTCAAGGGCAAGAACACATCAAGCTTAGTTAAATAATAATTAAAATTGTTTCATTAATATTTTGGATGTTACTACAAGAAATAATTAGGTGGAGTGCAAAATTGCAAGTACATTATAATTTAATTTACTCATCTATTTGTATAGTAAAAGTAGCTAATAATCAACCTTATCATAATGAATTGCTAAATTAGGATGCAATTTGCTAAACTCAATTAAGAGCAGGGGATATGTCCTTGCAGGTCTGAAAATTACTGATATACTGTAATCGTAAACAATTCCTCTCTTGTACCTGAATGATGGACATTTGTTGTTGGAGCCTCTAAATAATACTGAATGCCTTATATTTTTGGCTTTCTGCAAACATCACGATATGGCCTCACTTAAAGGGAATGTGTCTGAGTTATTAACTCTGTATGCAAAAAGGTGTTCCAATCCATCCATCTGTTTTTACACCGGTGACAAGATGGATCCCATCCCTGAAGTAATGGGTACAAGGCACCACTTCATCAAAGAAAACACTGAAACTCAATCACATGAAAACACCAACCACTACAAGACCAATGCCAGCCCTGGATGGCACACCACAGTGCCACAGGCCACTCATTTATACAGAGCTAGTTTAAAGCCATTAAGGAATTTAACACATATTTTTCAGATATGAGACAAAATCAGATTAACTAGAGAGAGCAATACAAAAACAAAGAGAACCAGGACGCTCCATAAACACTAAGAGGCATGGCAATCGAACACTGGAGCTATGAGGGAGCAGCACTAACTCTCTGCTACCTTTGATGCTCATTTTTCTTCAGTGATTTCAGAGTATGTACTGGCCAGTGTATCATTGCTACCCACTGCACATTTGCTCTATCATATATTATCCATTATGGGATACCACTAAAAGCTGTAACAGACAGAGCCAGAGACACTTTAAATTAATCTCAAATGGGTCCCCTAGGCATTGAACTAAAAACCACTGAAACTCACATGATGCCCTTCTTCACATTCAAATATGTAATATAAAGAGGCTGTCAAAGTGCATGTCTAGTTTGAATCAGAGTGCTCAGCATAAGGGTGCAATCAATGGTTGCCAAGCATGCCCTGCATTTTTTTGAATTTGAAGAGGGCTCGCATGCTTGGCAAACAACAATCTGTCTTGATGGTAGGGGACAGCTTTTCGAAGAGAAGATTTAATTAGAATAATGAGCAGATATTGAACCATGTTCAGGTGCTTTTTTGTCATTTATAATTGATTTCTGATGTCCATGATGAGATGTCGTTTCCACCTCTAGTATTCTCTTCTAGAAACAGGGTGTCCCTCATCTAGCTGTTTAAATGCACTCATGTGATCTCTCCTTAGCTATCGCCTAGTTTGTATACCATTCAAGTCATGGCTAATAAGCTACGAGGCCTAATGCATTCAGAAATGGGGATATCCATCCATCCATTTTCCAACCCGCTGAATCCGAACACAGGGTCACGGGGGTCTTCTGGAGCCAATCCCAGCCAGCACAGGGCACAAGACAGGAACCAGTCCCGGGCAGGGTGGAAATGGGGATATTTATTGTTTAACTGCACAAGAAACTGATGAACACAGAGAGAAGGCATAAATACAGTGTCAAGTAACAGAATTGTAAAACCCTACTGATTCTTAAAGGTTTACCATAACATATGCTGACCCCCATTCTACAATGTCAGGAGGGTCCCCAAATTGTCCATCTCTTTAGTACACAACAGTAGTTCTTCCCACCTCCCTCTTACTTGCAGTCTTATCCTCCTACAAGTTAGAATTACTCCAACTTGGTTATCAAGCCTGAGCTCAAAGGGCCCTCTTCATTAAGACATTGTTACTTCTAGCTAAACCCAAAATCAATGTGACCCTTGAAACCACTTCATCTCTGTACCACTTATAGTCCTTAAATGACCAAAACTCTTAGACATCTTGTGGTGTTGTGGGTCCACAGCTCTTTTAGCAAAAGCCACTTTTAAATAAATAATCACCGTGCTCGCAGCATAGCAAGGGGGAGTGGCAGTGTGGCTGAAGCGGTTCCCAGGTGGATTTGTACTGCTGACGTTTCTCACCTAAGTGCACAGGTGAGAGACGGTTCGCCCCGTAATTGTTCCCAGGAACTCTTGATTGCCACAGCTGCCACGTCCATTATAAAGAGAAGCCTGAGACGGTTAAAAGGGATGGAAAAAAGAAAATGAGGAAAGGAAAGAGAGACGGAGGTTGCTGGAGTGCACGGAGCAGGAGAAAGCTGGTGAGAGAGAGAGAGAGCGCGCAAAGACAAACGAGCGAGAGCAGGCTCGAGTGCAGCTGGACGGTGGACCCTAGCGAGGTGTTTAGCTAACACCTTGGGCAGTTGATTGTAGTCGCTCCCGCTGAGCATTTTGAGAGGAGCGGGAGTGACTAGCGAGGAAGTTGACTCGCCGTGGAAGACAGCGGGAGTCGGGATACTTGAGCAGGTAATCTCCAGCGTGGAAGTCCTGGCCATTGGAGAGAAGCTAAGTCCTGGTCTGGGATGAGCGCACAACCGAAGCTAGGATCGGGAGGCCTCCAGACCTGTGTGTTTTGAAATGGAAAGAAGGTCAGCTGCAGAGGGAGCGTCTCACCTGCTGCAGGGCCCAAACGGGTGAAGCAGGTGAGACGCTAGGATAAGAGAAGCACCATGCTTGAGTAATTGTTTTAAAGGACTGCTTCCAGCAACATTTTAATCTCATCATCTTTTAATGGATTATTTATTTAATGAAGAAGATTTTGGAAGCACTACACTTTATTTAATTTGAGCATTGTGTTGGATTTTTAAATAAAAGCACTTTTGCACTTTTGTACCATCCCCTTGCTGTGTTGTTGTCTCACTGTCTAGCTCATCTCGGTAACATTATCGATGGTGTAGGGTTCAAGGGCTCCTGGACAGAAGATGGGAGCATGGAGCAGAACCCGCATCGTCACATTTGGTGGTAGAGGTGGGATGAGCTAGCAGTGGGGACAGAAGAACTGGAGACAGAGCAGCAAGCGGGATTGGTGACAGACGTTTTGAGGAACCCACGTACCCAAGCCAGTGGAGGACATTTTTAAAGGACAGAGCTTTTTATGGACATTTATTTATTGCTGGTTTTATTTGTCTTTTAAAGGGTTCTTATTCTTTTAATGTTCTGTTTTTATGAAGGGGGCTTTGGGTTGATTTTATTGTGGGGTTATTTGTTTTTGTGCTTTTATTGTTTTAAGTGCAGTGTAGAGTGGCCGAGCGATGTACCTCGGCTCCAGTTGCACAGGGTTGGCAGTGGCATGGAGCCTTCCCGTGCAACTGGAGTCTTATGGGGGGTGGAATGTGGTGTTGTGGGTCCACAGCTCTCTTAGCAAAAGCCACTTTTAAATAAATAATCACTGCGCTCACGGCGTAGAAAGGGGGAGTGGTAGTATGGCTGAAGCGGTCCTGAGTGGATTTGTGCTGCGGACGTTTCTCACCTAAGTGCACAGGTGAGAGACTGCCCACATCCATGATTGTTCCTGGGGCTGCTAATGTGCTGCTAATGTGCTGCAGCCATCACACCTTTTCCTATCACACTCTTACAATACACCCCACCCTGGCTGAGTTGATTTGCGTGTTTAGTGCAATTGTACTGTAATTTTAATTTTACAGCTATGCCCTCTCGATAAAAAGTAGCGCGAGTCAGCTAAGGAAAAGAAAAAATGAAAAAGAAAGAGAGAGAAAGAAAGACGGAGGTTGCTGGAGAAAACAGGAAGTAAGAGAGAGAGAGTGCCGGAGCGGGAGAGCGAGCGAGCGAGCAAGAGCAGGCTCGCATGAGAGAAAGCAGGCAGCTGGAAGGTGAGCCCACTTGGGGAGTGTTTGGTCAACACTCAGTGGGGCTGAAGGAAGCGGTCGCTCCAGCTGAGCGATTTAGGAGCTGGAGTGACCAGTAGAGGCATCAACTTGACCATCGATAGAAGCGGGAGTCGAGGAGCTTTGGGCTGGTTTAGCCCCAGCATGAGCTCCTTGGCCGCTGGGGAAATAGCCAAAGTCTCGGTCCAGTTTGGAGCACGACGTAACCAAGGATCGGAGGGCTACTGGACCAGAGGGAAAGGCAGATGTTCCTGCAGGTAGGCGACTCTCCTGTTGAGCAGCCCAGATGGGAGTAACAGGGGAGCCGCCATGGTAACAGAAGACACCGGACTTTTTGTAATTTTAAAGGATTGCTTCCTGTGATATTTTATCCTTGTTGTTTTTAGAAGATTTTTCTGTTTGTTTTAAACCTCCACGTGTCACTTTCGTTTTATGAATTATTTATTTAATGAAGATTTTGGAAGCACTGCACTTTGTGGACACTTATTTTTGTTTGAATGATTAAATAAAAGCGCTTTTGCACTTTTGTACCATCCCCTTGCTGTGTTGTTGCCTCACTGTCTAGCTCATCGGTAACATTACCGACGGTGTAGGGTTCAAGGACTCCCTAACAGCAGATGAGAGAATGGAGCAGAACCCGCATCGTCACACAACTCCATTACTTACCGTAAGGTAACACCATTTCCACTCAGGGATGTCTCCTTTATAACCATGAGAAAAGCCACTGGGCTTCAAACCCCTCTCGACCTGTTCTGTCCTGAGACCATATGCCATACAAAGGGTATTTTACCTTCCTGTTAACCCTTAACATAGATATCCCAAGAAGCAAGATCAGGCATCCCTAGCACATGCTGGGCCACCTGCCTTTAAGCATAATAGGACAACATTCTGTGTTGCCTTTCAAAGTTCAGATCTCTCCTTTTGTCTGTCTTTCTCACTCTCCTGCCCAGATACCCCTGCATGATAACCTTCCAGGGTGTCCAGTAAACCTAAAGTGCTTACTTCCCTCAGTGATGTCCTTTATTGTCTTGCCACTGCCAATGCAGTGTTCCCTGTTCCATCACACCTTTTCCTATCACACTCTTAAAATACACCCCACCGTGGCTGAATTGATTTGCGTGTTTAGTGCAATTGTACTGTAATTTTAATTTCAGATTTTTTCTTGTGTCCTCCTAGTCATTGTTAATCCCACATTGTTATTTCCACTTTACTAAACTGCTGATGTCCACTGTATTATTGCTACACTTTAATTATTTTTGTTGTGTTAAGTGAACTTTGATGACACATATTATGAATTGTGGGTACTACAGAAAATAAAGCCTCCATCTTATGCTGACTAAAGAGCCCAAACATCAAGTCTTTAACTTTCTTGTTCATTTTTTATCATCTTTTCCTTTTTAAATAAAACAAAGATCAATTCATTGACTGAATGTTCTGATCTTAAAACCTTGTTCTTCATTTCTTGTGCTGTGTGGCACTGTTTTATGCTCTTGAGTGTATAAATGCAAATAATACTGAAATAATTTTACTTTCCAACTTCAGTTTTGTAATATTATAAAATAAAAAAGCATATACCTTTAATAATAACACACTTTCACTCAGGGCGGCCCGGTGGCACAGTGGTAGTGTTGCTGCCTCGCAGTAAGGGAACCACGGTTTGCATCCCTGGTCCTCCCAGCATAGAGTCTGTATGTTCTCCCCATGTCTGTGAGGTTTTCCTCCAAGTGCTCTGGTTTATTCCCACAGTCCAAAGACATGCAGGTTAGGTGAACCGCTGATGCTAAATTGGCCCTAGAGTGTGTTTCTCCTGTGGTGGACTGGTGCCCTGTCCAGGGTTTGGTACTGCCTTGTGCAATATGATAACTGGGATAATCTCCAGTATGGGACCTGCAACCCTGGTCTAGGTTAAGCAGGTTAGAAAAATTACATGACTTTCCATTCTGCTTTAAACAAAATTTCCATTTCCAAGCAGCAAAAAAGCAACACATATGGATGCAGTTCATTCAATTTGTCATTTACATCAACCTTTTAGGGCATGTCTCAGTACTGAAAAGGCTAACATTAAACCAGACTCTAGGCTGGCAAGGAGATGTCAGGGATAAAAAAGGCAGAAGATGAAAGGGCATCTTAGAAGACTTAGCTAGTATGCTTAATATCAAGTTACAGGAGCCAGCAATGACTGCAGTGTGGGTAAGCAGCTGTATGGGGGCTATGTACCTCAGAAGTTTATGGTGTCTCTCTGAGGTAAGCATCTTGGGAACTATACAGTGAGGAGGGATTGGCAAATGCCAGAAAGAGATACAGAAACTGACACATAGCGCACAGAGCCCCCATGAGGTAGAAGACAGAGTCATGTACGTTGTAATGTAGAACAAGTGACAACAAGGGCAAGTTGTAATGGCGCTCAGGGATGCAACGATCACCAGGGAAAAGATAGTCTCAGGACTTCCTGAGTTCATTAATGGATCAAAAGATGTTTCCGGGACATGACCAGAAAATCCAAAAATAAGAATGAAAACAAATCAACATGGACGAACCAAACTGAAAAGGGTGTTTTAAAGACAGCTACTTATTAAATACAGCTGCAGCATTTGGTGCTCCCACCCCTGAGACTCAACATAAACGGGACAAGACATAAATATATACATCAGTAACATACTGCAGCATGGCAAATCAATAAACACAGCGCTCAATGAATAAACTGCAGAAAAAGTGAAAAACAAAACACAATCAATAACACAATATACAGAATTATTTAAAAGACAACAAAAATATTAAATAAAAAGAAAATACACATAAGCCAGGGATGATCTCTGGCTGAAACATAATTTCAGATTTCTGTGTTCTCGCTAGTCTTACTAATAACCACAACAGGTTTTGCATTCAATTTAATTCTGTTAATTATGAGACCACGGAACCTGTCAAAGAGAGGTAATAGAATAATTTTAAAAAATTGCTTTCTCTTGTCCTACGTGGACTTTCCTCTTCTTCACAGGCACTCCTCTCTCTCGACCGTGTTCCCATAAAGCCTGCCTCTCAGACTCTGTCATTATTTTCTAGCCGCCTTTCTCGCCTCCTGTCTGGTTGTATACTTTCCGTATTTAAAGGCAATTCTCTGAACATATGCCTTTACTCCTCCTTGTGCGTCTCACACTGCCACTTTCTCTTTCGTTGCATCACCAAAGTCAAACTGACCAATCCGATTGTTCTGAGGTCCTGGACACACAGACCTTAGTGTTATTATATTGTATATAAATTGTACAGTACATCTCCCATTCTCACAATATCAGTTATGATACATTTTTATGCATGTGAAATGAGAGACATTGAGATCTATCAGCACACAATATACATATATAAATCTAAGTTATATATAGGGCAGCACTATAGCAGAGTGATTATCTCTGATGCATCACAGTGTCCCAGTAAACACTGCACCAGGTCATGGTCTGAATAGACTCAGCAAATTCTTCCTTTGCCTCAGTGCATTTTCTTCTGAGCGCTCTGGTTTCCTCCTACATGTTCAAAGACGTGAAGCTTAGGTTAACTGGTCATTCCAAATCAGCCCAGCGTGAGTGGGCTCTGCTATGCACTAGTGCCCTGTCCAGAATTTTTTCCTGTCTTGGGCCCAGTGCTGCTGGTTAGACTTGGCCCACCTGTGATCCTAAATTGGATGAAGCTGGTTTAAGAGTGTTATTTTTTAAACAGAATGTACAGTTATATACAAAACTATAAAATGTTGACCAGCTCAACTTGAGAACCACTTCTGGATATAACAACATGACTGACTCAGGCTTGCCACAATAACAAAAGCACTTAGTTTTTTGTTACAAAGCACAAATAAAATGAAAGCGTTTCATAAGGATTTCCAGTGCTATTCACCTTGAATCTCAGTTCATACCATTGACGTGTTTTCTTCTGGGATCAGCCTCTGAGTTATCCTTGACAGTGGAACAACATTTGAATTGCACATGTCAGCTGCTTTCAACACTTCTGTCATTGACGGGACCATTCTTATCTCTCTATCTAAGAGAGAGAAATACTTTGTCATGCATTTATCACTTATTCGTCAGATTTTTGTAGCTGTCTTGTTTAAGATTTTAAACAAGAAATGAAGAGAATAAAAAATGCTGTGACCTCTGCTTTAACACTAAAAATGATCATCGCATATCCTGGCACGTTGCTCTTCATCTTCAAGGTACTGAAATCTGAGACTCTCAGAAGCCATGCCACAGACCCTAACTGAGTTAATTAGAATATTGGAAAGATTTTAAAAATTGATCTGCTCATTTTTGAAATCCCTACAAACATTAACAGCACAGATTTCATTTACTTATTTCAAGCAAATTTAAAGCCATCTTTTACATTGAGTAATGTAGCGCTGTGCTACTGTGATGTTCACCTGCACCAAGTGCCAATGGATTCTCACTCTTTACAGGACGGCAGTTCGCTGTTGCTGTACAAGTTGGAATCATTTGGTGACTTTGCAGGCTAGCCGCTTTTAATGGCTTGCCTGCAGCTGGCTCTGAAGCTGCTCATTTGATAATAATGGAATACTAGCTCATTCTGCTGGTGTCTCATCCCTCACAATGATGAAACATGTCAGCGTAGTTACATAGCTGTCCCTTCAAACTCTCTATCCCCAGCAACTACTTTCATCTCCTTGCAATGGTGCCCAAACTCTTCTAAATAGCTGGGTGGTCTTCATTTCCGTTGTGTTCAAGGACACGTGGAAAAAATACATCTGCAGGGGTCTTGAGTACTTTATTGTCAGATGGCACATCAGGCATTTCATGCAGTGAAGCAGAGATGTTTAATTCTGCACTTTTGTGCGGAGATCTGTCCATTATAAATTGGTAGGCAAAGCACATTCTGTGGAGCAGCAGATTTATCTCTCGACTTTATACCTTCATTAAACTGACACTGCAAACAGCCGTCCAGGTCTTGATCTCAGCTTTGAGACTCTCCCTTAAGGGCTGCTTTGTTATGCCTCTATGATCTGCCCCTTTCTTTGCCTGTGCAGTTTTACCCTGCTTCACACTGCTCTCCTGGAGCAACTGGCAACTTTCTCTGACATACTTTTCCCCAGCTCTATAATCCCAAAGCTACGCAGACAACCATACACCCAGGCCAAGAAAACTTGGAAAATCAGTGGTGGAGCTGCTGAGGTAGCAGTCTCTCTGCTCTCTTACTTCCAGGACGTATGCTGTAACTGGCACTTTAGATTCCAGATCTTAGCAAATCAAGCAAATCCTCAGAAGAGCCCAGCAAATCAGTTTTGGGCCTCTTTGGCAGATGGTGCTTTGCTAAATAGACTGTAGTTCTTATTTTCATCAGTTTTATCGTGTTATTAGATCACCTCTGACATGCATCTAATGTGAAAAATACCAGTTTAACCTTTTAGGTTATTTTCCTAATGGGAGTTTTTATTTTGTTGCTTGATTGTTTTTTATTTTCACTGCTTTACTTCAACCCAGTTTACCACCAATAAAAGATTACATAAAGCATCAATTTGTGCCCTCTGAGACTGCAGCACTCAGCTACACTAATAATCAGATAGAGACATTGAGTTTAAACTTTTATTTAAAAATTATGTTTATTTGTTTAATAATCAATAGCAGCAACCTGGGTGGGTTTATGCAGTCTTCATTCAGTGTCAGATACCATTTACCAGATGGCCCAATTCCTTAGTCATTGATTATACTGTTTATTCTAAGTAAAAAAGTGAAAAGAAAGATTTCTTGCTGGAGAGCTCCTTGGAAAGTGTCCAGCAACTAAACAGATAGCAAACTCCATTTAAATGTCTTTGGATATTCTCAGAGTGTTAGAAATGCAGAACTGAAAACTGAGCTGAAGTTCTAATAAAGGCAGCTGCTCTCTCTCACTCTGTCACAGTTTCTGCAGATTTTTTCCAGACTTTTCTGAAGCTATAAAAATCATCTTGGTATTGTTTGTGGGAATTATACACTTAATTCTATGATTATTTTTTCGATTTGAGCTTTCATTTAGATATTGACTTTTATTTCACATTTTTCTGGATGCCATTTTGTTTAGACTATCTAGTGGCCATTGTGTGATTTCAGTTGTCATGATGCAGGTTTTGGTTGCTAGGGGTGTGGTCTTTAGAATAATAACATCGGGTTACTGGTGAAGGATTAAAAAGGTCGTCTTGACAGCAATTTTGTATCTGAGAATTAACCCATTGTTTATGGGAGAGGAGCGAAACCTTTAGATTTGTCAAGCATTTCGATCTATGGTTTTTGGCAGATCTCGATGTTTTATGGTCCCCCCATACTAAAAACATTGATATTTTGATGATGGGTGTGTGTGTGTGTCTGTGTGTCACAGTTTCTTGTGGACGATCTTGTGAACGGAAAAATGCCAAACTCGAAGCTTAAGCCTGTTATGAAGCAACGATGTGCTGATTAGAATAAGAGAAAGAGGCACTCTAGAGGAACCCTCCAATACCATAATTCTGCAATTAATTATGAATTCTTCTTGTCAATTACTATCATAATGACTAATTTTATGATCAGTAAGATCAGCATCAGAGTGGTAAATAAATACTGAAATTTTATAGAATAGTTTGGATAATTAGGTTCCTAGGACGCAAAGCCTACTGACACTCATGTCCAAATTTTTTGTTTACAATTTGGCTCTGACATTCTCACTTTTGGGACCTCACTTTGCCTTGACTCTGTTTTTTCTCCTGTGCCTCACTTCAATTTTTTGAATTGACTGACCTTGACGGTACACCCCCTTCTCACCCAAATTAAGCATACATAACAGGCTTGCTAGTCCATTCACCTGAAAGCTAACAGATGAAACCTTTAAAATATATACCATACATCATCCCACTGCTAACACCAATGCAGTGCTGTGCCAATAAGATTTTCACCAGTTCTGAGTGCCAATGGGCTCTCTTGCTCTTTACTTCGCTCTGTTAGGTAGCTCACTGTTGCTACACTAGTTTGAATTCTGTGTGTAAATAGGGTTGCTGTTTTTATAGGCTCCTCTGCATGATGGAATGCCAGTTCATCCTCCTGGTGACTCATCCACAGGGAGATGCATTGTGTCAGCATTATTGCAGTATTGTCAAATGCCATCTCTCATTTTGCACACCCCATGAGTGATTTTAACTTAGCAGTACAGAAAACCATAATTTTAACTTCTAAAAAAAACTTATCACTCGTTCCTTTGGCCCAGTCCCAATAAACTAGTGAAAAGCTCTCTATCTATTCACAGGCACGTAAAGTGTTGATTGCGAGACTGTTACTTAAAAAATAGACGTACACCCAAATATTCATAACAATTTTAGGCCAGCTTCAAACTGACCTTGTTGCTCTAAAGGGCTTGTATAAGCAGTAGTCCCATTGCTTTTGTATCACTTTACAAATCACATGTATTTCAGAACTTTCACTATGGCTTTCACACTGTTCACAATACAGAAACAGCATTGATTTTAGCTTTAAATTACATTTTAATGTCAACTCATTGAGAGGATGTTACAGACATTATATAGTTATACTGTATTTAAGAGCAGGCTTAAAAATTCTGTTGGTTACCCAAACGGCATCATTTTGTGTGCTCATACTTAACAAATCAGTTTCATTAAGTAGAGAAATGTAATGCTAGTACTCCATCATTACTTCATAAAAGATACATATAGTGTCTCTAAAAGCACAGTATTGAGAATATTCCTGGTTTCATTGTAGATTCAACTACTGGGATATATAAGAGATAGAAAATATATCTTGTGAGGGGTGCCTGAGGCAATAAAGGATGGCACAGATCAAGGAAATGTTGCATGGAACACAAAGAGCGCCAGTAACAGTGTCAGTGCAGTGACCCTGGATATTATACGGCAAGGTGGAAACACAGGGGGTAGCATACACCCTGTATGTATTCTGTGTGAAGGTCATTAGTCAGGAGGACCAGTAAAAGAGAGAGAGAGAGAGACAGAAAGACCATCCTTATGTAGCAGAAAAGTATATGCAAAAAACGCTGGGGTCACTAGGGGCAGTCAGCCTAGCTTCTGGCCACTATATAATAACTGAAATTCTGCTAACCACTCTAATTTTAATAGTATTGTAAGTGCTAACAAAAGAGTAAGGTGTTACATTAAAGGAACAATAATTAATTAAACATGCTGAATAAATTTTTTTTAATTATCTTTTAGGTTACTCAGATTTGAACTTCAGGTTCTTATTTATGATTTTAACTAAATTATATTTTTGCATTAAAATAAGACTATTTTTGCAGAATAGAATAGTAACTGAGATCAACACATAACACATAGAAAGCAGCAGTAAGCCCTTTACAAGGTGGTTTGTACTTTTTATGAAAAGCAAAGAATGTGATACATCCATCACTAACTGTACATTACTGTGGCTATCATGACAGTTATGATAAGCAATGATGAGTGAAATGGGCAAGTTTCGATTCCCATACAATTTCACTAAATGTATACAAAAATCATTTTCCAATTACAAAACTTTTCTGCACTTGTGTAATGCATATAATGTGTTGCCAACCCATAAAATCAGTTCTATTTTTGGTTCTTGTTCACATCACCAAGGACGAGGGCACTGCATTTTTTTTTATAAATGTGACACATTCTATATATTTTCCACACATAGAAACATAAGAACACGTCATTGTGCATATTACTGTGTTTTCGCCACAGGTAAATCTCTCTAGACAGGACGCTGCCCCTCCTCAGATTAACTAGCAACTATACTTTCCTATTTCATGATTGCTGCAGAAGAAGTTGAGGATAAGCACTCACCAAGCCATGGAGCTCTGGGTCTTGTCAACATAATTGGCAAAAAGAGTATCAGACTACCAGGACAAGTCTGGTGGCTCATCAGAATGTCTATATGTGATGTCATGCATGCAGAGTTAACACATGTAAACACTGTGACCAAAAGGAGATACCACTGATCACCAAGTCTGAGACATAATATCACCCACCACAATCCTGAGTTCCAATAAAGGATTTTACTTGCACAAATAAATCACCACATGTGCAAAAGCAACCATACCACAATATAAACAAATGTCTCACTTTCTCTCCTTCCATTCCTCTTGTTGAGTGTTGTCCACTGCCTTCTGTCTCTGACTCATCCAGGTGAGGTGGCAGGGTCCTTTTAAGCTGGACCCAGGAATGCTTTTGGTGCCATATAGTGTCCTCTTGAAAGTACTTCTGGGTCATGTGGAAACCGGGGGGGGGGGGGGGGGGTCTTCCCCCAATAGTGCCCACTAACAGATCCCAGGGACCCCAACAGGGCTGCATTTCTGGACTCCAAGCTCCAAACATGGATACCTCAGAAGGACCACTGCCACCTGTCATGTGGGGGAGGGAACTATTTCTGACCCTAAAGCTTCCGCTGGTCCTTTTTTTATATATCTCCAGCCAGAGAAGAAGTAATTTTCCTGTCCACCTGTAATACCTATCTGTCCTTAATGGCACTTGCAACACTTCTAGTCAGGACTAAACACCTTTCTTCTTGTAACAATGGCACAAATTTCACTAGAAGCACAATACAATTTCTTTCACAGATTTGTTGCAGAGTGAAACACCAAGTTTCTCTGTGAATTCAATATAGCACAAATTAATTGGCTCATCACTAATGGTAAGTAAAATAAAAGCTATGCTCTAGTGCGTGGCTAACTCCAGGTCCTTAGTTAACACTTGAATATTATATATACTGCTCAAAAAAGTAAAGGAATACTTTTAAATCAGAGTATAGCATCAAGTCAATGAAACTTCTAAGATATTGTCTGGTCAGTTAAGTAGCAGAGGGGGTTGTTAACCAGTTTCAGCTGCTTTGGTGTTAATGAAATTAACAACAGGTGCACTAGAGGGGCAACAATGAGACGACCCCCAAAACAGGAATGGTTTAACAGGTGGAGGCCACTGACATTTTTCCCTCCTCATCTTTTCTGACTGTTTTTTCACTAGTTTTGTATTTGGCTACAGTCAGTGTCACTACTGGTAACATGAGGCGATACCTGAACCCTACAGAGGTTGAACAGGTAGTCCAACTTCTCCAGGATGGAACATCAATACGTGCCATTGCCAGAAGGTTTGCTGTGTCTCCCAGCACAGTCTTAAGGGCATGTAGGAAATTCCAGAAGACAGGCAGTTACTCTAGGAGAGCTGGACAGGCCTGTAGAAGGTCCTTAACCCATCAGAAGGACTGGTATCTGTTCCTTTGGGCAAGGATGAACAGGATGAGCACTGCCAGAGCCCTACAAAATCACCTCCAGCAGGCCAATGGTGTGAATGTCTCTGACCAAACAATCAGAAAAAGACTTCATGAGGGTGGCCTGAGAGCCTGACATCCTCGAGTTGGCCCTGTGTTCACTGCCAGGCAGCCGTAGAGCTTGATTGGCATTTGCCATGGAATACCAGAATTGGCAGGTCCACCACTGGTGCCCTGTGCATTTCACAGAAGAGAGCAGGTTCACCCTAAGCACATGTGACAGATGTGAAAGGGTCTGGAAAAGCTGTGGAGAACGTTAGGCTGCCTGTAACATCATTCAGCATGACTGGTTTGTTGGTGGGTCACTGATAGTCTGGGGAGGCATATCCATGGAGGGACACACAGACCTCTACAGGCTTGACAACAGCACCTTGACTGCCATTGGGTATCGGGATGAAATCCTTGGACCCATTGTCAGACCCTATGCTGGTGCAGTGGTTCCTGGGTTCCTCCTAGTGCACAACAATGCCCGGCCTCATGTGGCGAGAGTATTCAGACAGTTCCTGGAGAATGAAGGAATTGATACCATTGACTGGGCCCCACACTCGCCTAACCTAAATCTAATAGAACACCTCTGGGACATTATGTTTCAGTCTATCCGACACTGCCAGGTTAAACCTCAGACTGCCCAGTAGCTCAGTGGTGCCCTGGTCTAGATCTGGGAGGATGATACCCCAGGACACCATCTGTCATCTCATTAGGAGCATGCCCCGACATTGTCAGGCATGCATACAAGTACGTGGGGGCCATACAAACTGCAGAGTATGATTCTGAGTTGCTGCAATGAAATTTCGGCAAAATGGTCCAGCCTGCCGCATCATTTTTTCACTTTGATTTTCGGGGTGTCTTTGAATTCAACCAGCCCTTTGTAGGTTGATAATTTTCATTTCCATCAAACGATGTGGCATCCTTTCGTTCCTAACACATTACCCAGTCCTTATCAGTATACATATCCAGCATGATTTTTTTTCCCATTGAGATCTGAAATCTGAGTTTTCAAAGTGTTCCTTTAATTTGTTTGAGCAGTTTATATTTTCATACAGTAGTGAATATTCAGATTGCTTCAAATAAGTTGTCACTACTCGATCTTCTAAAATGTGGAACTAATAAAATACAGATGTCCCCCTGATTCAAATCTTGGTCGCTAGTGGGTCTAAATGCCTGATAAATGAATACAAAGATGAACAAGCTGAACATAATACAGTACAGCAGAGAAGCACTAAACCCAGCCAGGCTGCTCTCCCTTTTGAATAAAACTGAAAGACCCAGCCTTTAACTGAAATTCACAGAAAACAGACTACATGGAATTGTTTATGGTGGGTGCAGTAGACATTATCAGAATTAGCAGACATGAATTAAAGAAGGTATAATTGTTGTGCTTTCCCTTTGTCATTAGCAGCATTATTGCCCCATGTCAATAATTATATGAAATACTGTATATATTGACTGTCATAACAAAAATATTTCTCAGTACTAATCATACTTCTTTGAAATGTACAATATTTGCAAATACAAATGGCTACATTTTTGCCTAGATTCGAATAAATAATGCAGAAGCTCAAAGGGTTAACTCTTACATATCTTTTTTTTTCTCAAGGTGCCATATTTAACTTGAGGAAAATATTTCAGACAGAACGTGAGGCGAAAAAAGTATGTCAGCTACTAATGCCCATCTGGATTATGATGATACTGTGTTAATGACAGCTTCTAAGGGCATTCTACGCAAATTAGGCATGGTATTTAACTTAATATGCATATTTGTCCTTTCTTGTGACTTTTCTGCTTATCATTATGAAATGTGCAGAAAGATGTTACAGACAGCGTCATAGAACACATAAAACACTGCTGATGCATCTGGAATTGCTCTCAGTCTCTGGCCATATACCAGCTGTTTAACAAGCCATATTAGTTGCTTCTGCAATATGTAAAAATTTAATTCCCAGTCAAACTACAGTTATCTACAGATGTTCCTAACTGCAAGTCAAGACGTAGGCGTCAAGAACAACTCATTTGCACTGATGAAGAAAGAAATATATTACAGATCTATATTCCTGAGGGGTTGAAAAAGTCTCCTTTCATGTGCAAATGAATATGGATAAAATGAAGTAAAAATGTAAATAGATATGGGTAGAATCTTTCCTGTGAAAAAAATGCTAAAACAGTGAGAGGGGAAATTGTTAAAAAATAATACACCTAGTGAAAATAAGTCCATACCCTCTAGCAATCTGTAACAGTGTTTGTTTTGGTCTCCACAATAATTGTGTTGACTCCATGTAGAACAGGATGCATACCAAGGCACATAAGTAACAATAATGCAGCCTTTATTGAAGTTAGACAGGATAATCTGAACTGAATTACATTATGCATTTAAATATGATCTTCCAATTTCCCATTAAACTGGGAGTTTGGTTTAGAGTACATCTGATAAATAATAAATATTTAATGAATTTCTTGGCTTCTCTCATCCTAAGCTTTTGTATTTATTGCCTGCTCTTAAAAGAGAGTTTAATGGGAAAGAACACCATAAATGTTTCAGCTGACAGATAATTTTTAAAAGATTATTGGAGCCCATGAACAAAAGATTTATTCTAATGATTCATTGTAATGGCATTGATTTCTTTTTCTTTGTGACACTTTCTACAAATGGCATTTTTATTTAGTACAGAAACACACATACACCGTTATTTCTGTCTGACTTTTACTTCCCAAGAGGCTATTTACTGGATCAAAATGGCCATGCTTGTTTGCAAATGAAACATAAGTATGACAGTGAATGTAATCACCCACAACAATTTCAAAGGGGACATTTAACTATTTCTATTACCTTTGCTTACTAGAAATTCACACTTAGCCTGCCACTGTCCTTTTTCTTACAGAACTTGAACCTACACCCTGAAGCTGGAGCACACAACACTTGCAATTTAACCTGTTGATACACAGGAATGTACAATGGCCTGATAAACTACGGTCACCGTAGGGTAAAGATGTTACATTATTGGTTGGCACCTGACCCTATGGGTTTACTGCTCCTTTGTAGAAAGAAATATACAGCCATTAGGATCTCTTCTGACCCTTCACATGCCATCTGCTCATTGTTGATTCTCTAAGCATGTTGAGAGCAGTTTAGGTCAAATCAAGTTCAGGACCATCATTTTTCATAATAGAATTACATATATCATATGGAATACACAAAAATGGAATCTGAATATTAAGAGTCTTCTAGAGTAATTTGTTAATTATATCTAGGAGTGCTTTTATTAAAATGTTTGTTTGGGGGGCTGTTCACATTGATAAACCAAAAAAGTAAAATAAAGATGAACAAACCAGAATTACTTCTTAACTGTGAAACTCATCGTTTTGGTGGGTTGGGGTGCTGGCGATATGTGCAAATCTTCGTTTTGTACAAATTGTATTATTTTCCTTCCATTTTGTATTTATATTTTAAGGATTTTTGTATTGTGGCTCATTCTCACTAGTACCATCACTTTTAAGGGCTTTTGGAGGGCCATGGTCATATTGGTTATGGTTAACATGCCCATTGCTGGTCATGTGACACAGGCGTCAAATGACATATTATGTCATCCCACCAATATATGATAATGGTACACAGCTCTCAGTGTCTAAGTTTCTGAATACTGTACAAAGTATGTTGGTGTATTTGGCTACTAAAAGAGTTTTAAGAGGGAGCTAGGATTTTGGTAGTGTATTGGACTTTGGTTTTCTTGGTACTCTCCTGTTTGTTTTTAACTTCTGCATTTTCCTTTTCAACTATTCTTTCCTTGTCCCGTTGTGGTGCCATCATTTTCTGTTGAAATCAGAACTATGAACTTTGCTTTAGCCACCTGCTCACAACAGAACTATTTTTTGTTTCTTCCATACTGAAGGAAGACATCAAGCAGCACTGACATAATGTTGAACACAAAAACAAAAAAAACATTCAATATATACACAAAAGTATAAACTGTTTGCTTCAGTTTCTACAAAAAACAATACGCAGCAGCTCCAACAAGAGTACTGTTTGCCACGCTAGTGTTTAGATCTGAAAGAATAGAGATAAACGGTATCACCTCAGAGAGGGAGAGGCAAGTTCACTATACCACGTGAACATCACTGGGAGAAAAAAACGGAATAATAAAAAAAGCGCTTTTACAAGTAGCAAAGTTTGCACCGTGTGTTACAGACTCAAATCAAATGTATGTTTTTATTATATTACTAGACATTAAGCCCATTACAATAACGGGCGCTAGAATAGTAGTGCATAAACATTAGTAGGAACAGTCTATATTAAATGGCAAAGGACCGTCTATTTTCTGTTACAGTAATACTGGCTTGTATGTGGCTGTAATATGCGTCACTGTATTGTGTGCCTTTAATTTTCTCTCACAGTAATACGTCTCTCCAGCAAGTATTTTAATCTGTGCTGGCGTGCAGCTGATTATTGTATGTATGGCGTCTCCCCAGCAACGGATTTTATGTGCACGAAAATAAATCTACTTTTAAAAGTCATCTTATTGTAATATCATGAAAATTCGTATATTTAGAAAAACACTTTACACTTTACCGGGCCAAGTTTGTTAATCGCAAATCTGACATCCTCAGAGTGAACACTTGCACAACAACAAACACTAATTCCACCTCTTTGGGGAAGCTGGTCTCCGCGTCTCAGTACCCGATTGGATTTTTCGTGCGTTATGTTTTAGGTCTTACCTCATTTACTGATTGCATCGGCCACGAGATATTTTATAGGTCCCGCCCTCTCTGTCTTGTGTGACGTGTCAGGTGGCCTTTGAAGCATTGCACTGTGCCCCGTGCATGCACACTTCACCAGAAGACACACACACATGGACACATGGACGCACACAGGGATTTTATTAAAGAGGATAGTAATAATAATAATAACAGCAGTTCACTACTCAAGACCCGGTACCTTTGAGTTACAGGGCAGCAGTTCTTACCTCTGCACCATTCAAGAGTACATATTAACTTCCTGTCAATTGACATTTGAGCTTGGGTTTTTAACTCATTTACCGCAACATGTAAATCGAATACTTTTTTTTCTTTGGTTATATTCTTGAATAAAAGTTCACGTGTTTATTTGATATTTGGACTAAAGTCTTCACATATTATACACTTCACGTCATTATCAGTGTAACATGGAAAAAGTTTCTGCTTTAGGTATGTGTGTAGCATTTCTTACATCACATTTCCTTTCATCTTACACTTACCCAGATCGTTGTAGACAGGGAACACACATGAAATGCATATATTCAAAATAATGATATTATTTACCCTATACAGCTCCAGGCACCTCACACACAGATAAGAAGCCTTGGCTTGAGCTGGGAGAGTTAAGCTCCATCAAGGTGGGGACAGCAGGCTGCTTGTGCTGATTGACACATTTACAAAACAAAAGACACTGATGGAGAGGTGTGAAGGAATTTAAGGTGGGCCAGGGTTATGAGTTTTTTCATAGGCTTCAGGGATTCTAGTGTTAACGTTTCAGACCAAGTCGACCTTTACAGATTTGGGTGTATGTTTATTTGTGTGTATTCATTTCTTACTCATCATCATCCAGCTTTCTTTACTTATAAATTTCTTTGGGTGTGTGTGCTGGTGTACATATAAATTATGTATCTCAGAAACTACTTTAGTCATGGGATTAGGCCTATTGATTTGCAAAACAGCATATTGCAAAAACCTTGGTTGAATTAAATAGTTTCTACAACAGTTATTGTTAGACATAGATAAACACTAAACCAAAAGCAATGCCCGTATTTGCCAGATCTCAGTTCATTTGACTTCTTTTTGTTCTTGAAATTAAAATTGAAACTGAAGGGAAGTCAATTTGTTGCCGTTGAAGAAATTGAGGAAAAAATGTAATGGGCTCTAGACATGGTAACAAAAGATGAGTGCAGCAAATGTTTTCCAGGAATGGGGATAGTGCTGGGTCAAATGTTTTGCATATCAAGGAGAGTAATTTGAAGGCAACTAAAAGGCAATTGCTGTAAGTTTTATTATAAAGGCTATCTTTATCAGCTCTAGTAATTTTTGGGTTCCCCCCATGTAATTGTTAAATATACTCCTGATTTGACACAAAAACTTTCAGTAGCCATAGCACCTATACTTCGGAAGAGGTCAGCCACCTAAAGCTAAGCATGTTTGGGCCTGGCCATTACTTGGATGGGAAACCAAGCAGGAAAAGTTTAGTTTGCTGCTGGAAATGGCATTAGTGAGGCCATCAGGGAAGTGCTTTACCTGTTTTCTGTATGTGGATCCCAACCATCCAGTGCAGTGAGACACGGTGCTGCAAAAATTGTGTCGTCCTTCAGATGAGAAGTAAGACCAAGGTCCTGACTCTCTGTGATCATAAAAGATGCCTGGGCATCCTTTGTAAAGGGCAGGGTTTATCTGGATATAAATTGCCAATTACAGCCTCAACCATTTTGGCCCCTAATAATTCCCATTCTCTAATTGGCTATCTCTCTCTCACCACATAATAGCTAATGAGTAATGAGGGTACTGGCACAATAATGGCTGCCGTCACATCATCCAGGTGGGAGCTACACATTGGTTGTGGTTGAAGTGGCTCACCTCTGTCTACGTAAAGCACTTTGAGAAGTGAGAAACACGCTATATACATGTAAATGTAATGAATTATTTATTAAACTGGCTGAAAACTTTGATATGTTCATTAATAACAGCAAGTTTTCACTGTGTTGTGCCTGCAGGTTTTAAATTGCTAAATACTTAATCAGTGGTTTTTAATGGGGGATTATGACTGGAAGAGCCTCAACTGGGTCACTGGAAAGTTCTGTGAAAGTGAGCAGCTTCAGATGTTAAAACTGCAGTGAAATTCCTCTCTGTAACTGAAAACCTTTGTTTTGAAATGTCAATGAGCAGCACTGCAGTCAACTGAGATAAAATGGCGCATTGATATTCAAGTTAGATTCACCGACATGTCTCTTTTGCTTCCTCCCATCTGCCATTGTATATTTTCTTTCACTGCCTTCCATATCTAAGTTAAATCACCAAGAGGAACACCTCTCCCCCAAAATCAAATAGGATAGCAAGCAAGCAGTGCCCCGATTAGAGAGGCTTTGTAGAAACCAGATCAAAAAAAAAAAAACTCAGGCTAACAACTCAGGTCAGGCAGTGTGGCGTAGTGGTTAAGGGTTTGGGCTTCAAATCCTGAGGTTGTGGTTCAGACCCAGCTATTGACATTTGTGTGACCAAGTCACTTCACCTGCCTGTGCTCCAATTGAATCTCTCAAATGTCACAAGTCACCTTGAATAAAGGTGTCAGCTACAAATAAGATCATTTAAAATTTGATTATTATTTGTACTACATCTTTACCTCAAAAACTGTGGACTTTAATTTTAAACAAATGGCAAAGGAAAGCAAAAAATTACAAAGAAGGAAAAAAAATTCAGCAGTGCAGAAGCACATACTGTACATTGACAGGTTCTGTAGCTCCCTTGGGAAGGTCATTTGACTGATTAAGAGATTGCCATGCTGAAGTGAAAATCCCCTTGGGTTAACACAGTGCATAGGCCAAAAAGGGGGTCTTACTAGCAAAAAGTTTAGAATCTTATGCTTTTACTCTGTGACCGTTTCCAGTCTTTACATAATCATCAGTTCCTGTATCCATGGTACCTGGTTGAGTGATTTTTCCTACTTTAAGGCACAGTATTTATCAGTAATGTGTATTGCTTTCAATCATGTCATCCTTCTTGTGCAATATTCAGCCCCTTACATTTATTTCTGTCTAGAAATAAATTATGATATTCTTAGGAGCAATAGACATATTGTCAGTCTTACCTGTCACTCATCTTTAAAAACTGACTGCTCTTTAGAGAGTACCAGACTAGAATCAGCTATTAATGGAGGAGACTGAATACAGCAATGAAGTTTGAAATTCTTGAGAACAATGCAAAACTGTAGAAATGTTTTTTGAGAAGTGATATTTATAATTCCTGGCCTTTTAAAATATAAAAAACATATATCAGATGAAAGAATGGAAAGGCTAAAGAAAGAAAAGCCCAAATGGCTAAGGAAGATCCTGAGTTAAAGGAATTGCGTATCTACCGACAAGAAGCTGTTAACATGGCCTAAACCAGTAAGGTACAAAATGACGGATTGAGCAGAATTCAACCCAGTCACCAGACACCATCAACTGAGATGTGTCATAGGATGGTGTAGCTCTAATAGGGACTGTTTTGTATGGCACAAGTTGGTAGGATTACGACCTGTAAGAGCTTCACTGAGTCTGCCTCTGACCCTCTACCAGTTTCCCCCATTCCAGGCTCCAGACTACCTAGTGTCACACACGTGCGAGTTGGAGGCAGTCAAAGAGCCTAAAGGTGATTGAAATATCGCAAGACAGAGGGTCATCATGTGGTGCTTACCTGAATCTCTTTTCATCTACAGAAAACCTGAAGAAAAATAAGAATCTCCATTTCTGGGTTCAAAATGGCTGCGATGACGTCACTTCCGGTTCATCACGATGATGTCACTTCTGGTTCCACAATCCTTTGCTTCCCATCACATCCTGCCAACCATTTCCTGTCCCATCATTCACTCTGTTATAAAAACACCATTTTGTCTGCAGTAAAGTGTTCAATGTACTTCAAAGTCATATGAATCAGCTTCTTTATTTATTGTCTGGATGACAATATACGGGGGCAGTCCCCAAATCTTTGTCTGTTTTGTTGGAGAATTTTTTGGCTCAAGACTATCTCTGCACACTAGCTACTGAGGTCTTGCAAATGAATGTCAATTGAGACTGACTCCTGAACACTATATTTTTTGTTTGTTTTTGTCCCCTTGCCAGATGGTAATAAATGAGAAAACTATTGTGGATCCCTAACACATTTTATGTCTTTGTGTGTTCTCTTTAACACATGACAGTCTGAGACTAAGCTTTTGTTGTACCTGTTTGGCTGCTGATCCTATACCAGGATCTTAGGACACAACACAGGAGGAAAAAAGTGGGGAGATAGGGATACTCTGGTCAGGTTTTTTTAGGGCCGATACCAATCACTGATATCATGTTACTGGATTGGCCAATTCTGATCAAATCCAAGGCAGGTCTGAGACAGTAGAAAAAAATGTATCAAGTCCAAGTCCGGAGTCAAGCACAATAGCACAAACTGGGTGTTGAAAAACAAATTGTAACAATGTTAAAAACTTGAACATTTTTAAACATAGTTTGTTATTTGGAGATTTATAGGATTATAATTATTGTTTAGATTTTAATTATTATTATCAACTATTTTCCCATAATGCCATCTTGTGCCATGTTCTTTGTGGCATTGGCTCTAGTTACCAAGCATTGAACATGACACCACGTGACATGTGACAGCACAATGACAATCATATTCAAGATGGTAGCACACGTTTTTCTGATATAGTAAAACGCTTCAAGATATATCACAGAGTCTAGTTTAGGTAGAGAAAAACTATTTGGCTGAGGTTAGGACCTGCTTTTTCCTTCCTTTTTGAACACATATTTTTGACAAACATTTTGGTTTTGTTTATGATTTTTCTAATAACCCATAAAGCTCTGACCCACTTTTCTATGATCTACTATTTGTTTGTCTATCTATCCTAAATCAAATGTTCTTTTACATCTTTGGATGGACTTTCTTCCTCTTCAGGTGACAATAAAAAAATGAGTACAACGCCTTGCAAAACCTTTCTTCCAGACTGGATGTCACCTAACAGGATTTATTTCTCCCATTTTATGTGGGATATTTCATTCATGCTGCCTCCTTTATAAAATAATCAAATATTTTATCTTCGTTTGCCTTCCTTACAATAACTTATCAGAATAGCAAGTATGTGAAGAGATAGGTCTCCATTCTAGTCCATAATTAAAGTTTTTTACATGAGGGATCTGCAATTTAGCAGGCTGCAACAGCTGTCATGATGGTACATAAATGTACATTTCTACAGTAAAGAAACTGTTTTAACAGATCATGATTTTGTTTGTCAAAGTGATGGGCTCTCACTGATATAAATAGGCACACAAATGCACTTCATTAACATTGATCATCTTAACAGATGTCCTATGTCTGCTTTCTAATTCACATGTAAGCCTATGCAATTAATTCAAATGTACAAAAACCCAGAATGAAACTTGTAATTAGCTGCCAGCAAAATATATTACTCTCATATTACTGCAATTCTTTATTTACATTACGCTCATAAAAACATTTAAAAAACAAAGAACTCTTTGACCAGCGTCTAAATTTATCAAGTGTCTCAGCGTAGGAAAATGGTCCTAACTGGTTCAAAAATTTCAGTGTTATACAAATTTGGTCCTTCTCCTAGGAGTAATAGCATTTTATCAATTTCTTAAATTTAGGAAAATACTCCTAACTTCACCAAGATTTAGGCAATGGTCTGTCCATCTTGCCATTCGTTACAAAATTATATGAAGCGGCAACAATGTCCAACTTAGCACAATATCCTAACTTATTATGATTTCTTTCTTCTTCTTCTCCTACTAACACATTGTTTGAAACTACAAAGCTTCATCATGAGTGCCACTTTGTCATGAATTTGTGATGTCATTCATTCTCAAATGTGAACTCCTACTCCTAGCTGGAACTAGGTTTAGGACCCTTTAGAACTACTTCTCATATCCTACTCTGGGGTAGAACAAATCTCTGTCCAAGTCAAACCTTTAGTGTAATTCCTAGGAGTAATCCTGATATGCTTAATAAATACGGGCACAGTTTTGAAAAACTTAGCTGATGTAGGACTTATATGTTTACAAAGCTGAATATTATGCTTATGATAGAAATTCATGCATTTCATCTCGGAGGGAGAAAGTGGGAGGTCAAACACATACTTTACCAATGCCATAAAATCTCCAGATAGATCTAGTAAGATGTAGAGTCTAGGACAGCGATGGTCAACAGGTGGCCCACAGGCAAAATCCAGTCCATAAGTAGAATTTAAATGGAGTGTTATTCATATGTATTTCATTTTAATGAAATAGAAAAAAAGACAAATGATCTTTAATTAAAATCACTTTCAGAACACTTAATAGGTACTGCTCAAATTGGCCTTAGAAGGAAGAGCTGTAAAATAGTGTGATCTTTTGTGGGTGCAGGTTTAGTCCAATGGGCACAAGTATCACAACAAGTTTGGAAACATATATTGCAGGTGTGCCGTGAGAGCAAATGAAGGACTTGTCCTAAATCCCAGGTAATAAAGTTACAAAAAATGTAAACTTTGTGCAATTTTAATTAAATGCATGCATGCTACACATACTCACAAAACACTCTTCTGCAGGTCCGTGTGTCTGTGGCTCAGCATAACTTTACTTTGAAAACTCAACTGTCAAGGAGCTGTTAAACAGGAAAAGCATCCAACTGACATTGCAAGGAAACCAGGATGGAGTGGACAGACGCATAGATGAGACTCGATCCTGCATACTGTATTTTGCTAGTGAAAGATTTGGTGAGGAGACAAAATACAGTAACCCAAGTTAGAAACTGGGAAGCACCTTTAAAATGAAATTATAAAATTGCAGTAAATGTAATAACAGTATGTTGCAAATAATGTGTCCACAGCAAAAAGACAAGTTATACTGAAATCCAGCAGAATGTAATATGCTTTATCAGCATGAATATAGGATGAATTAAGGATAGGACAATTTTTGAGGAATGCATTTCTGGACAGTTTTATTTCCTTTGTATATGGATGTTGTGAGAGAGGACATGCAGGTGAAGGGTGTAACTGAACAAGATGAAGAGGACAGAAAGATATGGAAGAAGATGATCCGCTGTGGCAACCCCTAATGGGACCAGCTGAAAGAAGAAGAAGATCAAGAGTCCTCTTTGAAAGAAAGAATATGGTATCACTATTTAATGTTTAATAGTTTTCTTTATATCCATTGTTTCTTTCCAGCACAGTTACAGTATGTAGGGGCTAGTGTTACAGTAATGGGCACCACTCAAAAAGCAACTCTAGATGAGGTAACAGTCTACAGGACACACACTCAATCACAGGCCATTTTAATGACACACCAATCAGCCCTAACATGTACATCTATAGAACATGGCATTAAGCCCATGTGAACCCACGAGAACTTGCTAACTCCATATTATCAGTAGCTGGGATGGGATCTGAACAAATATAACTCTGAAACTGTTGCAAATGAAATACATTTGCACACAATCATCTCATAACAACAAACAATTGTACATAGTTAGGATGTAAAAGTTTATTGTATGTTAGTTTACCCTATGACCATGCAAGTACAAACTGCAGCGCCAAGGATGGTTTTGGTACAAGTTGCAAAGAGTATGGGTTGGTTCGTGCTAAAGTGCAGCGGAGACCTTTTGTGATTTTGGGGTTGCAAGCAAAACTCTAAAAGGTGGCTAACAAAAATAGTTTTAAATGAGTATCAAATGTCAGAAAGTTGATTATTTAAAAAAATGGACATTCAGTTCAGTGTACTTGTTTGTATAGCCTACTTGTCATTGTTAAAGATCTGTTAAACCAATCTGTGTAACTTCATTTGAAGCTAAGAGACTTCTACATGCACTCAATCAGGATATATTTTAGGTTGGAAATGGCACCAATCCAAAAGTCTCACATCTTATAAACAAGATTAGGAAATGCTGAACATTTTGGGCACAGAACACTCAACAGTTTAATAACAGCCAATACTGAATTTACCTTTTTTGATGCTTATGTTCAGATCAAGGTGAGTCTAGCTTTTCTACAATAATCCACTCGATCGAGAACAGCCAAGTATGACCATCTCTCAGATAAGCATCCCATTTAGTGGCAGTATGTCTGTCTGACCCCTCACACTCCCACATTCAGCAAGCTGGCCATTAACTGCATCAGCCAGTTCTCTCATTAGACTGCTACTTAGGAAGGTATAGTGTTTAAACATTTTAGCATCAATTCACAGATTAAATTTAACTGATTTATTGAATATTAGACTATTCATAACCTTGCCTATTCTACTTTGTAACTGTAAAGTAGAAGAAGAAAATAACTTTGTAATCAGATGCCAAACAATTTTATTTTTGTATTTTGTCCTTCTTCTGTTGTTTAGATCAAAATTACTTTAAAATTCCATATATATAGAAAGAATCTTTTTTTCTATTAACCCAATTTCATTTTAATTGTTTACATTGTTAAAGTCAGTGCTGTTGTGCAACTGCCAATTAAGCATTGTTGTAACCTGGCTTGTATTTATTTTATGTTTTATTGTTGTTTATTATTTTTTAGTTATTTTTCATATTTTTATATTACTTCTGATATATGTGTTTATTGTTTAACATTAATATACTGTATTTTTAACTGTGCTGCCTTTCATTATGCATTCTAAGTGGCGCCCTAGGAGCCAGGGCCACCCTGAAGTCACAGCCGCCTGATCGTTCTTCTGGCTTCAAACTGAAGTTGGAAAAAGAGACCAAGTACATCACTGAGTTTGTGTCAGAGTTTAATTTGAGTATTGTTAGTTTGTGATTATTATGGTTTATTGTTTTTTTTCTGTTCTGTTATTAACCCTTTAACCGCCAACTCCCTAAATATTCCCCATGCCAGGAGAAATCTGAACAATTTTCGTTTTTTTACTTTACATTTATTCAAGCAGTATTTACCTGCTGAAATACCTGCTGAAATGTTTCAAATAAATGGTCAATCAAAGGACGTAGCTTGAACAAGCGGTCATGTTTTGGATCTTTCTTATCTGGCTCAGATAACGGGCAGCAGTCCAGTTGAGATGCTGGGGATACACCCACTCATCGCCATCATCCGATGCGTCGTCATACCTGGTATCATGCAGCGCACGTTGCTGATCATCATTGTAGCTAAAATCTTCTTCAGAACTGCTACAATCATGATCAGAATTATTGTCCAAAATCGCCTGCAAAACCTCACTTGAAGTCAGTTTACGTTTCGCCATATTCATAGCTTTCACTTTCGAATCACATCACGTGAGCGGCCAATACAACCGCAGTTGTCGAAATACAATGTAGTAATAATACCCACGCCAAACTGTCAGTTATACTACGCGCCAGGCATTCACATAACCATAGGCAAATGTGCCGGATAATTCCGGCAGTAAGGCGTCAGCAATAACGCTACGATGCCGGATATATCCGGCAGAGGGCGGTTAAGGGGTTAAATGTTTTTGGTTCATACTTTTGGGCTGGTTCACCATCAAATTGCCTATTATAAAAATCCCCTTTTGCTCTTTTGAGCCTGTTATTTAATAATTCTATTTTTTTTATAAATATACATTTTATAAAGACTCATTTTTACCCTTTTGTTCACAAGCCAGAGATTTATATTCACCCTCTTCCTTAGAGCATTATGGTTTATTTTAAGTATTTACTTTGCAGAGTGGCGCAGTGGTAGCATTCCCTGTGTCTGTGTGTGCTTCCTCCGGGATTTCCTCCCACTGTTGAAAGACATGAAGGTTGGGTGAAGTGGTGATGCTAAATTGACTAGGTGTGTATGTGTGTGTGTTTGCCCTATAATGGATCTGCGTCCTGTCCAAGGTTTGTTTCTGCCTTGTGCCCTATGCTAGCTAGTGTAGACTCCAACCAACAAATCTGGTCTGGATTAATTGGGTCAGAAATGTATAGGACTTTCTTTGCATTTTGAACTTTAAAAGCTAACTCTCTATTTGGGCCTGCACAGGCCAAAGTAGTTGGGGATGGGCTTCCTAGGGGTGAGGCTACATCATTTTGGTGAATGAGAATGTGAGGCTTCCATGTCTAGAAGTCTTGCATTTGTTTGTCTGATCATTTGCCTTGGAAAAACACAAATACCAATTGCAAGTTGCATGAGCATCACCTGCCATGCCTAATTATAAACTGTTGATTTACTGTTGAAGTAGATCTCTTACAGCGGGACAAGACAGACAGAACCTCTGTGTCACGATCCAACTGAATGCACAAATTATTATATATATTTTAAGAAGAATGACCCTTAGACATTGCAAAGGTTTGGGGCAGCCACCCATATAATTGTTCCCAGCTGCAAAACAGTTGCAAAAACATTGCCATGTTCACACAATCGAGTCCAAAACAGAACTGATTCTCTATACACGAGATGGCAGCCAGTGGAGGAAGTGATGTCATCAGGACTGGAACCGGAAGTGATGTCATTGGCTGCCCCAGAGCCGGGCGGGATTTCCCTAGAATGGTCTGCAAAAGATTGGGAGGGAGAATTAGTGCACTTCGCCACCCCCTGGTCTGGCGTGGAACCACATGTACTCAAGCCCTTTAGTTGTCTCCTAAACACGCGTGTGTGACAATATATTTCTTTTTCTTTTATTCCTGCTTATCCTGAGCACAAAACAAAGCAAAAAAAGTAGTTATTAATGGAGAACCACAATCCAATTTCAGAGATAATGCAGGCTACAAAATTGTTCAACAATGTCAGGGTGTCTATAGTCTCACAGAGCCGGATGTGATTCTCAGATGAGAATATACGTTTGGGAACAACCTGTTAAAAAAAATTGTAGTGAATAGAGGTAAAATCCAGCATTGCATAGGCTAAACTCATAGGTCTTCTTTATACAACACCTACATCCCTAATTCCTTCAGTCCATACACTAAACTAAACCTTTGGGGTTCAAGGAGTGAGCAAAAGAAGCTAAATAACAGACTTGACTCTGAAAGAAAGTAAAAAGGTAAAACTGCTGTTATCCATTCTGGAGCTCAATAGTACAACATAACTGGAGCTCAATGATGAATGTATACGTTGTCATGACAGAGGAGGCAGACAGACATATGGACACATATATAGACCACTGCAGCTACATGCATTTGAGAAGTGCCTCTGTTTGCTACGGTATCTTTCTGTCATTTTGACTATTGCATCACTACATGGCATAATAACAGCAACAAAGAGTTCAGATACTGTAAGCACTGTGGTCTACGGATATACTATGTGTTAAAACATGGCGGTTATATCCTGGTATTGTATTTTTGAATTTCCAATTAGACAGTAATGTCAACTTTCCTTAGTTATTCATTTAGACATGCAGTCAGAAGGTGGATACTGTCCAGCCTCTCCCGTGCTTTTACTGGTGCTGTTAGACATATTTGTTAATTCGGGTATTTTGACTACTGAAATCTGCATCTCCTGTGGCTCTTTGTTATCAGCTCTCTTAACGGCAATTTTTCTGATGGCGTGTGACACACAATTAATTTCAAATGCGTATTTTGCAGCTCATATTTTCCCCGAACATAGCTGCTAATTCTTTCAAACTAACATCAATTCCTCCACTATCATCGTAATGCTGAAGAACAGACAGCACTCACACCACCTGCTGCAACATTTCCTTCACGTTTACCACTCACTCATTGATATCTTCAAATGCAAATGTATAATCTGATGGTATAAAAATGTTTTTCACTTGCAACAGGTTATGTTTACTTTTAACATGTGCAATGTGCCTTATGGAGATACAGCACACATTTATATGTGGTGTTGGATTGGTTTGGTGAGGTCTCTAATTGTTCCTATAGTCAAATAGGCCATAAATCATGCATTTTTGTGTGTAATCTATTGGTTTACATGTGAACACTATTTGTTTATGAATAATTTTACTGATTTGAGTGCATACTTAATTGGCTTGCGTACGTACTATACTGGTTTCATTCAGGGGAACTATATTGTCCATATATTATTGGTTTATGCGTGAACTATATCAGTTTGTACATGTATACTACTGGTTTGCATATGAACTATACTGATATGCACATGTGTATCACTGGTTTCAATGTATTTGTTATTGGTTTGTGAGTGAACTGCATCAGTTTATACGCACGTGCTATCGGTTAGCGTAAGGACTATATTGGCCCCTCATACCCTCCCCACTTTTAATCAAACTTCACTCATAGGTCTCTCCTGACATATATACTGTATTATCCATCTGGATTCAGAGAGACTAGGGCGTCTAAAACCATTGAGGAATCTAAACAGTACCAGACATTTTTCTATGCAGCCATCCAAATGAGCTGCATGTTACATGGATAAACAGCTGTCAATCATAAGCCTTGGCTGGCAGACGGAACACAATATCTTCATGCCCAGGGTGTGACTGACTTGCTGCACAGACAAGAGAGAGAAGTGACACACAAATAGGCAGCTGCCATTAGGCTGTATAGCGGGCAGCTGTGCAGACGATACACAAACAGGTGGCACCTGCTTGATTGTGAAGTCGGCAGCTGCTCAGACCACAGACAGTCAGCTGTCACTCAGAATGAGACCTACAGGGGCACAGACAAATAGCACAGCCGTGTCAAGGAGGCTTTGCTAACTAGATAAACACAAGATTGTCACCTCACAGAATAAGCAACATAACAGGAGAAAAATGGCTACTGAGGTGATGGCCAAGTGGACTGAAATGACAAGGTCACCACCTCCGAACAGGCAACTGCACAGGTCATGAAACAGCCACAAAGGTGTTGGCTAGTGGACTCACAAATTGGACAGTTGTCAGTTACATTATAGGTACTGTTCAGAAAAACATTGCCGGCTCATAAAGATAACACAGCTGCTACTAGGTAAAAAGCTAATAGGCAGACAGGAACAAAAACAAGCAAAAATAGCAATAAAAGGTCCAAGTGTTTTTACCCAAGTGTTTTTACTAATTTTAGAGAAGAGCAAACAAAAACAATATTGTTTGCTTAGCAACCTGCTGATTTATTTATCAGCATCTTCAGCTTGTGTTAGAATTAATTATTTCAGTGACAAGATGTCCCCTTTTGATGTCTTGTTAAGAAGTAGAAATTGCCTTAGGCTAAGTGTGCTCTCAATACCACTGTAACTATTTATTCCTAAATATAGTGACAACTGCGCAAGTAGACCCCATGCAGTTACTTCTTAATAATTTCCCATGCTTTATATCATCCTTCAACAACACATTCAGTTCCAAGACTAAAAAAACAGATTAAACAAAACCAAGCAAAAAGCTTGGTGCAGGTAATGATCTGCTTGCTTTATAAGTTAAACCTATATTATGTACATCAAAGCGTCTCAGTACATGTCCACCAGCATAGGCCCGAATGCTCTCATTAAAACAAAAGGTAAAGTATTCTTGAGTGTAAGCAATACAAAATGGAAGAGCACCAATTTTTCTGAAATACTCTTTTAAATTCTAGCATATATATGGTTTTATTAATTCAGGACAAAAATCAACAGATACAGAATAATGAAGATTAGGGAGAGATTGAGGAAGGGAAACAGAAACATTCGAGAGAAGGAAACAATTGAAGAACATGTAAAGAGTGAACTCTGTCCCTTTCTGCAGCTTTTGCTTTTGCCAGTGGTTGTCTTGTCTTTTGGTGACTTTGAGTTTATACTACTTCAAAAGCCAAAATGAGAAACCAACCCCTAACCCTCCTGCTATAACAAATCTGCTAGATCCACTTATGTGATAAAGCTGGCCTTTTCCCTATCACTTTTATTCTGTTACTCACACCACTATACACAATCAGAAAATCCCTTTTCCTGCCTAACTTGATCCACTACCCTCTGGAAGTCCATGTATTTTTTTTCATGATCTAAGCTGCAAGTCTGTTTGATTGGCTCATAATATCCTTAGGCCTTACACATGCAATCAGCACACATTATTTTTCTTATACACTGAACTGAGACATTTTCTTTCAACTCTGGCAGTTTATCCAGCTCCTTTCAGAACTGCTGCATCCGCACATTTCATATGAGACTTGCTCTATGCCTCATATGGCCTGTGAAAAAGGAAATTAGCATCTATTAGAGCATGTATGGCCACATTATTAAAGCTTTACTAAAAATCCCTAGGGAGTAACATTATTCCAAATAAACTTTATAATGCATATTGTTAGTATTTGAAGTAAAAGCAAACAAGAAAGCTAAAGAACTCATCACTATGGCATCTGATATCCCAATTATTGTATAAAGCCTTTCTGTTAATTCCCTGTGACAGCAGCTCTTGAGAGTTAAACAAGGTGCTCTTGTCCTTCAAAAGCTGTATTACTTGTCTCAGGTGCCATAGTAAAAAGCTTTACTATGAAAGAGGCCATTCATCCCTGCTTGTGCCTTTTGATGTATCTGAAGCCACATGAGCAACACGTACAGAATAATTAAGTGAAACCTTTGATAGCCTTCCTACCTGTCTACTGTCCATTCACTGACTTCTATCATGCCATCCTTCCATGACTTTGTCTCCTTCATATTACTATAAAATAAGCAAGAAGAATTCAAGATAATTAAGACAAGGATATTTTATTCTTATTAGTTTTATTTTAGATTTTTTAGAGTCATTGGGATCATGCTGGCATTATTATGTACTCATGACAATTTGCTTATTGTAGATATTTTGTTTTAGTCAATTTTTCTCATTTTCACTACTGACTTACCATTGTCCTGACATGTATGAAATCACAAATGAAAATATACTTATGTTTTAGCAAGAGTCTGATCCCTGGCATAAGTATGTTTTCCTCTTTTTGGGAAATTTCTGATGTTTTAAATTATTTATTTACATGTGTTTTTGTTGTTTATAATTTTTGTAATTAATATTGCTTTGCTTAAATACTATTCAGTGTTTATGTATTATGTTAATTAATTTTCTTTGCTTTATCCCTTGTGTTCTGTGGATGGAACCCAAAGAAATAGGTCTATTCATCCTGGCTTAGGGCTTCAGTCCTGAAGAGTGGAGGGAGATGCACACAGGTAGATTACATCCTATGCAGAAAAGTCAATCTGAAGGAGATTGAAGACTGCAAAGTAGTGGCAGGGGAAAGTGTAGTTAAGCAGGATAGGATGGTGGTCTGTAAGATGATGTTAGAAATCAAGAAGAGGAATAGAGTGAGGGCAGAGCCAATGATCAAATGGTGGAAGTTGAAAAATAAAGACTGCAAGGTTGAGTTTAGGGAGAAGGTGAGACAGGCACTGTGTGGTAGTGAAGAACTACCAGACAGTTGGGAAACTACAGCAGATGTAGTAAGGGTGACACCAAGAAGGGTGCTTGGCGTGACATCTGGACAGAGGAAGGAGGAAAAAGAAACCTGGTGGTGGAATGGGGAAGTACAGGAGAGTATACAGAGGAAGAGGATGGCAAAGAAGAAGTGGGATAGTCAGAGAGATGCAGAAAGTAGACAGGAGTACAAGGAGATAAGGCGCAAGGTGAAGAGAGAGGTGGCGAAGGCTAAAGAAAAAGCGTATGATGAGTTGTATGAGAGGTTGGACACTAAGGAGGGAGAAAAAAACCTGTACCGATTGGCTAGACAGAGGGACTGAGCTGGGAAAGATGTGCAGCAGGTTAAGGTGATAAAGAATAAAGATTGAAACATACTCACAAGCGAGGAGAGTGTGTTGAGCAGATGGAAAGAGTACTTTGAGAGGCTTATCAATGAAGAGAATGAGAGAGAGAAGAGGTTGGATGATGCGGAGATAGTGAATCAGGAAGTGCAACGGATTAGCAAGGAGGAAGTAAGGACAGCTATGAAGAGGATGTAGAATGGAAAAGCCGTTGGTCCAGATGACATACGTGTGGAAGCATGGAGTTGTTTAAGAGAGATGGCAGTGAAGTTTTTAATCAGATTGTTTAGTGGAATCTTGGAAAGTGAGAGGATGCCTGAGGAGTGGAGAAGAAGTGTACCGATATTTAAGAATAAGGGGCATGTGCAGGACTGTAGTAACTACAGGATAAAATTGATGAGCCACAGCATGAAGTTATGGGGAAGAGTAGTGGAAGCTAGGTTAAGAAATGAGGTGATGATTAGTAAGCAGCAGTATGGTTTCATGCCAAGAAAGAGCACCACAGATGTGATGTTTGCTCTGAGAGTGTGGGTGGAGAAGTATAAAGAAGGCCAAAAGGAGTTGCATTGCATCTTTGTGGACTTGGAGAAAGCATATGACAGGGTACCTCGAGAGGAGCTGTGGTATTGTATGAGGAAGTCGGGAGTGGCAGAGAAGTACGTAAGAGTTGTACATAAGAGTTGTACAGGATATGTATGAGGGAAGTGTGACTGTGGTGAGGTCTGCGGTAGAAGTGACGGATGCATTCAAGGTGGAGGTGGGATTACATCAGGGATCGGCTCTGAGCCCTTTCTTATTTGCAATGGTGATGGACAGGTTGACAGACAAGATTATTCAGGAGTCCCCGTGGACTATGATGTTTGCTAATGACATTGTAATCTGTAGTGATAGTAGGGAGCAGGTTGAGGAGACCCTGGAGAGGTGGAGATATGCTCTAAAGAGGAGAGAAATGAAGATCAATAGGAACAAGACAGAATAAATGTGTGTAAATGAGAGGGAGGTCAGTGGAATGGTGAGGATGCAAGGAGTAGAGTTGGCGAAGGTGGATGAGTTTAAATACTTGGGATCAACAGTACAGAGTAATGCGGATTGTGAAAGAGAAGTGAAAAAGAGAGTGCAGGCAGGGTAGAATGTGTGGAGGAGAGTGTCAGGAGTGATTTGTGACAGACGATATCAGCAAGAGTTAAAGGGAAGGTCTACAGGACGGTAGTGAGACCAGCTATGTTATATGGGTTGGAGACGGTGGCACTGACCAGAAAGCAGGAGACAGAGCTGGAGGTGGCAGAGTTAAAGATGCTAAGATTTGCATTGGGTGTGACGAGGATGGACAGGATTAGAAATTAGTATATTAGAGGGCCAGCTCAGGTTGGACAGTTGGGAGACAAAGTTTGACAGGCGAGATTGAGTTGATTTGGTCACGTGCAGAGGAGAGATGCTGGGTATATTGGGAAAAGGATGCTAAGGATAGAGCTGCCAGGCAAGAGAAAAATAGGAAGGCCTGAGAGAAGGTTTATGGATGTGGTGAGAGAGGACATGCAGGTGATGGGTGTAACAGAACAAGATGCAGAGGACAGAAGGATATGGAAGAAGACGATCCGCTGTGGCAACCCCTAATGGGAGCATTTTTACTTTTATTTTCTGAAATTTTGTCTTTGGGTTTCAGACTGGATATGTTTACTTTAGGTGGATTATTTTAGACAAACCCTTCCTTTTAAAATTGTTTTCCCCTACCTTGCTTTTTTGTGCTTCTTTTTTGATTATTTCATGAAATACTCATTAAGGAACCTTTTTTGCTGTTGTCCTTCAGATCACAGGTTTACAGTCATTCTCTCCATATTTTAGCATTTTGAACGTAAAAAAGCATAAGCCCCATGCTGGAAATGTGCAGGCCATAAAGCCTCCTATGTGTGTTTGGGGCTAAGCTGTTTGAGGAGAGGCCTTCTCCATCAACCTGCAATGGTGCAGGTTGGCTCCATGCTGCCACTGTTTTTTGCGAGCATGTTGAACACGTCACCGTCGATACCATAAACAAGATGAGCTGCGGCAGATGAGGAAACACAAAGCAAGGGATAGATGTGAAAGTGATACAGCACTTCTACTAAAAGAGTGTCAAAAAGTGCAATGCTCAAAAAGTTCTCAATAAATAAATAATCCTTAAAAACAGTGATGATCTGTGAGATAAAATCCAGGATTTAAAACAAGAATAAAATCAACACAGTCATCAGGGTCCTCATGCATAACACCGTGCGTAGAATTCACACTAAAACATGGCTTATGGATAAAAGCAGAAATGTTTGTAAATACAAAAAAATCCAGATGCATAAATCTGTGCGTTCAACAAACTTCCATGTTCTTCTGCCCCGAAAAATCCCAGTCAGCGTGAAAAATAACGCACATGCACGCGCCTCCTGCCACTCCCCAAACTCCTCCCAGAATTATGCCTCTTTGAATATGCAAATCAATATATATAGCCCTTAAGCTCAGTGTTCTGTGAAAAGGCATTGGCAAAAGCACAGAGGGAAATAGAAGAATTTCAGTGAATATCAAGTGGAGGCAAGGAAAAGCATACTATTTGTTGGTTTAAACAGTGGTATAAACAACAAAAGGAAGTTGATCAAGTGACATAGAGTGTCGGAGAAACTCGAAAGCTCACAAAGTCGCACAGTGCCCGAAACAAAAAAGAAGTTGTCAGATATCAAAGTCACAGTGAAAAGGCGAGTCGTAGCCCACCATCTGCGTCTCATATGAAAGCTTATTAGGGTACAGAGAAAAAAAAAAATAGGGACAGAGTGGGAAAAAAGCTCGAAATATCCATTTTAATCTCAAAATTTCCACTGTAATCACGTAGTTTATTTTGTCATTAAAGTAGAACATCATAAACTTCATCTTAAAATCGTTTAATTTACTAGTTTCTCAAATCCCATCGTAACTAAAGTAGCAAGTTAAATGCTTTGTTTTGTATGTGTTGTTCTATGTGCTCTGTGTGTGAATCACTACATGCTTCTTAAACGGGCTTTCTCTTCCTCCAACAGAACACAGAATCCATTACATTTGTGATATTACAGCTCTCTGAATAATTTAAATACTGAGATGTATACTTGATATCATTTTCATGATGATAGGAATTAAAGCATTTATTAAACATGACAACACGGTGGCTCTGTGATTGTTCATGCCTCACGCAAGATGCTTGCTGCGCCATGTGCGACCTTCATTGAAATAATTTATTGCAGCAGTACTGTCTCTTTCAAACATACTAAGCCCCAATTCCTGTCCTTCTTTTTCTTTCTCCAAGTACCCAATCGCCACACAATCAGCTCTGTAATAGATGTTAAGCCATCTGTTAGTTTAGAATGCTGATTCTTCAAAACTTTTAAGAAACATTGAAATATCTTTGTAGTACATGTTTAATAATTCTATTCTTCTGTTCTTCCAGTGTCGCGCCAGCCCCAGGAAGAATACAGCGCATGGCAGGAACAATCTGTGAATGGAGCGCCAGCTCATTGCTAGCGCTGCGACATCGTGTCCTCACATGTTTAATTATTAACAATATAGATTATTTAAATGAAGTTAAAGTTTTATCTGTTTAATATAATAAACATATTTTGCTGCATTTCATCTTAAAAATTATATCATCATCATATATAAATATGCGCTTTATAAAGTGGCTCAGGTTGTGCAATATTATAACTGTAGTGCAAGTTTACAGTGAGGTAATTGTACTTATAAGTACAAACAGTTCTACAAGGAGCACTTGATGGACTGATTGAATGCGTTTATAGTTCTTGGGATGAAACTGTTTCTGAACCGCGAGGTCAGTACAGGAAAGACTCTGAAGCGTTTGTCGCATAAGAGCAGTTCAAATATGCAGCATGGCTGAGGCAGCGTGTGCTAGATGCTGTATACTGATAATTCTCTTTCTGATCAGCTGCTGCAGAGCTGTGATTCCACACTTAGATACAGTGATATAAATACTCCAAGTGATGCAGTGAGAATAAAATGGAGAAATATGATCTGCTGTGGCAACACCTAACAGGAGCAGTCAGAGTAACAATGCTAAAGCAGCTATGGTATTTGGAATAGTTTGGCTATTCCGTGGACCATTATATTGTTACAGGTTAAATACAATCAGATGCCTTAAACTAATAAACAATATGTGGTTAATTTCAGTGTATATGATAAAGCTGCGTCAGGGATGTGGATCTAAAAAAGAAAGGGAAACCACACTGGAACGAAAGAACTGCTTTGACGCTGGGTGCCACCAGTTTGAAAAACTGAGCGGAGAACTTGCATACGCAAGGGTTTGAGCTAGTGTGAAAATGTGTGTGGCTTTACGCCAAGTTTAGGTTTTATACATCACGATTTGAGCGTGGAAATGGGAGTATGCAACATTATTGTGTGTACGCACCGTTTATACATGAGGCCCCAGGTCAATGTTCTGTTTGATGAGCCCAGCACAACTCCCACTTCATCTCCCCGGCTCACACATTACTCTCAGCCAGTGGATACTCCAGCAGCTGCAGTCCTCATCCACCTGACCCCTGTCTTAGCTGCCTCGAGTGTTGTCAGCCATACTACTCAAAGTCGGATGTCCTCCTGTCATCCTTCTAGCTCTCCTGGCATGCCTTGGATCCTTGGACAGGACTCAGCCTTGATCACACACACTCCTTGACAAATATTAATTGGGGACAATCCACCCCTAGGGCAACGATTCTTCGTTCCTTCACGGGGGCCAACAATAATGCTGCCCCTCATACAAACTGGCTATCTGGCTCGTTCTGCCTCTCCTCATGATGCTATTCTCACAGCTCTGTTTCTGTTCTGTCTTTTTCTCTCTTTCCCTCTCTGCAATGCTAACTGCATTTCTAACTGGGCACAGGTGCAAATAGCTGATCCTCTGTGGAACAACTGAGACACCTGACTGAACATGTGTGTGCCACAGTCAGCCAGCACTCGCACACACCCGCGCCCAATTGGAGCCTACACAGCCCACACCACCCTGACCTAGGAGAGTCCTGCTCCAGCTTTTGTTTATTTTTAGGCCTGGTCACCCTTGTTGCTATTTTGGTGCTGCTGAAACATAACAGTGCTGAGTTTTGTTGTACTCCAATTAGGAAAAACACTGAAATACTAAATCATTCATTCATTCATTCGTTCATTTTCTACCGCTTATCTGAAACAGTCTTAGCAGTGAGGTCCATACAAACCTTTCCCCAGCCACACTTGCTAGCTCATACTGTGGGATCCCAAGGAGTTTCCAGGTGACCTCCATAATATAATCCTCCCAGTGAGCCCTGGGTCTTCCCAGGGGTTTCCTCCCAGCTGGTTGTGCCTGTAAAACCTCCACAGGGAGGTGTCCTAGAGGCATCCGTATCAGATGCACAAACCACATCAGTTGGCTCGTCTTAATGCAGAGGGTCAGCGGCTCTACTCCAAGCTTCTCCCAGATGTTTGTGTTTCGCACCCTATTTCTAAGGGAGAGTCCAGCTACCTTGTGAAAAAAGCTCATTTTGACTGCTTGTACCTGCAATCTCATTTCTTCGGTCATTACCCTAAATTCATGATCATATGTGACCTAAATAATTTACAACTTATAAAAAATAAATATTATCTCAAGAACATCAGTGGCAGTAAATTTTATTTTGCTAAGATCATACAAATAAAATATCAATATAGACAGTATAAGGACAACAGTATTCACCATTCCCCAATAGCCAACCATCAAACAATTTAATTCCGTTATATCATACAATTCACATAAACTGCTTACTGAAGTTTAAGATTTTAAGTGCATACATTTTACAGCTTCTGAACAAGCTTTTGTTATGAAATCTGTTAGGTCTGGTTTTGATTGACCTAATATCAAATAAAAGAAGAGTGAGCAGAAGACAGTTGTGACAGGTTGGATGAGTTCTTAAGGGAATGACTCTTTTCAATTTAGTGCAACACTAGGCTGCTCAGGCACATGTTTTTGTTCATTTTGTAGTTAAGTGTTTTAAGCACATGTGCAAGTTCTAACCCTCTGATTCACGACTCTCATGATTTTTTGAGCATGTGTACATTAAATGTGTTCTAGCATTTGTTTTTTTTTTAATTTTAGGGAAACGTCTAAATCTAAATGTAAGTATGAATATGTTTTATGTCCTTTTGCTTATTCAACAAATTAAGCTGGAGTCACACAAAACCAAACTTTGTCAAAAATTTGTTATTTATTATTTTCATCTTTACATTTTACTGAGTTTTTACATTTCTCTGGCTGTTCCTGGGAGATACCGTTCACTGATTCTTTCAAATTCAGGCAGCATCATTACCTTTAAATGAGTCATACAATTCTCATTCACTTAATTCTCAAAGTTAATCTTTGCATGCAAATTAGTAACATGGCTCTCTTGTTTACTGATTCTTCTGAGTTTAGACTTAATCATTACTTTTAAACAAATCATACAATTCTCATTTACTTGATTCTCGAACTTAATCATAGCATGGGAAATAGTTACATGACTCTCCTGTTTACTGATTCTTCTGAGTTCAGACTGAATCACTACCTTGGAACAAGTCACACAATTCTCATTTACTTGATTCTCAAACTAAATCACAGCCTGTGAACATTTTGCATGATTCTTTCAAAGTGGGTGAGTGATGTCTTTGGAATGGGTTTGTTCTCTTATATTACGCATATAATATATAGTTAAATATTTTCTTTGGCAACAATGTATTGTTTCAATATATACTGCCTCTAGTTCTTGGGTCTTCCTCCCCGGGTACTGGCATGTTATATTTTTGCCAGGGTCTCTACACTGGCTGAAGTGTATTTTGTTTAAGTTGGTTATTTTTGTTGTTTTTGAATTTTTATTTGATATAATATGCTATAAATGAAGTTTTTGTACTGTAATTTTGTATTGATTATTGCTTTATTTAATAAATTATTTTTCCAGTCTATCTTTTGTGAATATATCATGTAGTTATATGGTTTGTGTTCTATGGGTAGAACCTCAGAAAGCAGGGCCACCATTACATATATATTAGCTAGAAAACCAATCTCTGCTTATATATCCTAAACAGAAGGCTGAGTTCTCCAGAATGGTACTGAGTTTGGTAGTGTAAACATCTCTGTATGTTTTCTATTACAAACTGGTTTATTTGCTCTGGTCTGCTTTTTAGACATATACTTTCTGCTTCATGTATCTCATTTTCAGATTTATGCAATTTGTTAATTTAGTTCAATTAGGGGGAGCCAGAAAAATCATAATGGACCTTAGTGGTGAATTAAATTAGTCAAAAGAATCTGGTACTTGGAAAGAATCAAATCAATAAAGTGAATACTAATGCACATCATCATCATGTGAAATTCTTCTTCACCTCTACAGTCAGGCCATTAATTTGTTGAGGTAAGGTGGATATTTTGCCTATCTTAGAGTTTGCAAAAAATTGTTTTGTTTTTTTGGTATTCAGACTGTGCCATCTGGCCAGTTCTATTACCATATTGCTGTATTCATTGCTGCAACTTGGGATGAGGCCCGCGAATGCATCAGCAGACTTGGTCACTCCTTCTGAATCTACATATGAGATGAAGTCTTTCACATATAATTAATAAAGGAATGGTGATAAGACAGAATTTTTCAGGCAGCTAATCTCAGAGTGTCAGGGTAAAAAGAAAGCTCTTCTGGTACAATCCATGCTTTCAGTCAGGAAAAAAAAATCCAGTAGCCAAAAAAAATGTTTGATTTGGTAAAACATATAACTCTGTAAATTATTTTTTTTTAATTTCATGTTCATAGAGCAACATGAATAAAAGTAAGGAAAGACATTTACTTTATGGTACAACCAAGGTTATTGTCCTGCTTCAAATTATTTTTGGTTTACTTGATCTTTTTGTTATTTAAAGATAATTTTTCATTTTATGCTATTGGTTTTGCTTTGCCTTTGTATTTAATAATAAGAAATGACTGGCAATTTTTTTTATTATATTGGCAAGATGACATTGTGCTGTTGTGTACAATTTCAGATTAAAGACCTGCAAAAATGTTGCTAGATACAGAAAAAAGATTTCAAGAGCCTGAAAAACAGGATTAAAGGCTGTCAATAGGAAAAAGGTATGTATATTTTTTCCACGTTCCATTATTCCAGTGATGAGTAAAGGGAGGCCTGCAGCCTATTCCAGCAGCATGAAGAGCAAGGCCATGGATGGGGACCACAAATATGCATTCACTTATATGGGGTGAATTTACAGAGGCCAGATAATGTAACATACAATGACACAAATTAATCAATATACCTTTACCCAGCTTTAAGGATACAGGTAATCTTTTCACTTTATCATTATCTATAAGGTGTTTTCAAAAATTCTCTCCCTGCTCCTGTGGCATTTCTCCGGGTACTCCAGTTTATTTCCATGTTTGAAAGAAGTGTATGTTAGGTTCAATGACTAGGTCTGAGTGAGTGAGGAGATGCCCGTAAATGGACAGTTGATGAACTCTGCCTACCAGTGAACAAGTAATGAATAAAGCAGGCTGAGAAAAATGCATTGATAAATAGGTAGTCTAAAACTGGTACATCATTCTAAATCAAGAATGATGTTCATTGAAGCAATTTTTTACTTTATATTGTGGACAAAAATTTAGCATTAGAATATGCAACACTGTAGGCCTTATTTAAATTATAAATGATTATTACTGTTATGAGGTATTGCCTCTTCTGAAACCACACATTTACATTGCTTGTTTTGTGGCTGCTTTCATCTCCCATTAATGTCTCTTATTTTGAGGCTTTTGGCCATGCTAAAAATGCAGCAAATGCCAGCTCCTATGCAAACAGATCAGCTACATAGGGACTAAACCATTGCCCAAGCTTTCTTTGCACAGAAAAAGGTCAACAAAGAGCTACAGCATGTAGTTTAGTGGTTTAATATGATAATCATCGTCTTTCTTATGTGAATATATATTTGACTTTCAGACAATAAAGCATTTTTGTTAAGGTAAATACTAGGAAAAACTTTAGGAAAATATCATTTGCATCATTTCTGGTGGTACTGCATTTACTTGGTCAAAAACAAAGAATATTTCTGACTTTAAATATACTGTGTAAGCCATGTGCATCTGGCAGAGCTGTACCAGAATTATGGTCATTTTTATCTAATAAGATACATACAGTTTAGTTAAGGTTCCTAGCGACTGAATTCTCTTATAATAAAAGCACCCCGATTGGAAGTCCCTCCAGCAAATGGTGAAAGATAGCTCATGCAATAATACGGGCTAACCTCACACTTCTGCAGGCCTGTGTGTGTGTATGTGTGCATGTACAAGTCAAGACTCGTTAGAGTGAATACCAAAGTAACCAAATTTTCAGAATAATGAATATTTTTTGTTGGACCAAACAAACATAAAACATCATTTTTATACAACATCAACATGTTTATACAAACATACAACTTCATGTTTAACAGATTTCATTTCATTTCATTCAGTTTTGGGAACCCTGAAGCAGGCTGTCTCTTTCTTATTAGAGCAGAAGAAAGAGATGGTCTGTTGCAAAATTGTCATGGGCAGTCTTGGTGAGGCACGGCGAGAGTGTAGGCAGCTGAATTCACAGTCAGTGCTCCAATGGATGCCCTCGTGGGTAGTTGTTTTGTATCCATTGGTACATGGTAGTAAAATACTGTTCGAGTTTCATAGTGCTTCTCTAACTTCTCTTTGTGATGAACAAAAAAATTGAGAAATGCCATCAGTTTATGCTGAAAGAACACTTAACAATCCTGGAAAAAGTTTGATTCCAGAATAAAGAAAAAGGACAGGGTGAAAGCATTCCGAATAGAGCCTTCAACACTGTCAACAATTTTGAAGAATCGAAAAAAAAAATAAAAGACAAAGTTAAAGAGCAGGCATTGGGACCTTGACGAAGCACTTTACATGACAACTTTGACAGAGCTATATTTTCATGACTGCAAGATTTGAGAGCACAGAATATCCCATTTAGTGGACCAATAATACGGGAAAAGGCTTTAGAATTTGTGAAACTGTTGAAAATCAATGTTTCAAGCGAGTGTCAGATGGCTTAACAGGTTAAAAGAACGATACAGAATAAATTCCTGGGTAATTTGTGGAGAAGAATACAGTACATTGCAGGAATTAGCTGACCTGTTTTGCTGCAACGCATCTGGTACAGAAAAGCTGAAACCATTGATTATCGGAAGATGTTTTAAGAATGTATGATCACTTCCCAGGGATTATCGGGCAAACCAATGAGCTTGGATGACACAAGGAATATTTAGTGAATGGCTGAAGAATTTGGATGCACAAATGAGAAGACAATGAAAAAAAAATCTTCTTTTCATTGATAATTGTTCAGCGCATAATTTAACATGCAAATTAGAACACGTTAGAGTTGAATATTTACCACCAACCTGTACAGCAGTCATTGGATCTCTGTATTATTCATGCAGTAAAAAATGTATTACAGGAGTCAAATATTAAAAAATATTGTTGAACCTATATTTGGAAAATAAAAAAAATGATTACAAAGAAATTTGTGATATTATTCATACAGCTTGATGGTCAGTAACAGCATCAACAATTGTTAGATTTTGAAAGAAGGCCTTGATTATTGAAATCAAACAATGAAGTTCAGATTAAATGGGACAGATCGAGGCAAAGAAGTGGAAAATGAAGAGAGAAATGTGACGCTTCGTAGTTGCTGATGGGGCAAATTATGAAGAGTACATTGACAAAGATAATAATTTAATGATTGTGAGCGAGCTAACTGATAAGCAGATTATTGAAAATTTACACTCACCTGCATCAAATGTCTTAACTCTGGAAAGTGGGAAAGAAGTTGATGAAAATAATATGCCACCTGTTATGAAGGTTTCCTTTTCTGAATGGATGGTCTAAAAAAGATTCTGGATTATTTATTGTCCAGCACTGATGTCCGGGAAAGTGTTTTTAAAAAAAGTATATGATGTAAAAAAATGTGACCATAAATACTGGTAATAAAAAATAAAAATAAAAAAATTCTGTGAAGTCAAAAAAAACTCTTTATTTAAAAAAATGAGATTTCTGTATTAATATTTCTATAAAAATACATCTAATGTCTCATTTTCAAATAAATTATTTTTTGCAGTTTAAGAAGTGCTTCTTTTATATATTTTTCCCATATTTTTTATAATGAAATTTCAGAATAATGAAATTTTTTTTATGGTCCCAAAGAGATTTGACCTGCACATATATTGTCACACACTTGCGCATGGGAGCCAGTTTACAAGTTCAAACCATGTTATTTGTCAGCCAAACCGGGGTTGGTACTCTCACCTGTTCCTCTCTCCTCTTATTCCTCTGCAGTTCAGTCAAAGATCCTGCCTCTCAATGACATCATCACCAGTCCACCCACTGTTGACGTCACTTCCAGCAACTCCTGATGATGTCATTTCTGGTACCCAGAATCCATCTTACTGCCACATCAGTTCCTGTTCTGGCTGCCCTGACTCCACCTCTTCCTTTGTTCCACCATATTTAAGACCAGCATACAACCTGTAAGCCAGTTCATTTGTGAACTCTGCATGTATAAAAAAAAAAATGTGTTTGTTTTGTTTTGTTTTGCTGATCCAGTATATAAGGTGGACATCCCCAAACCTTTTTCTGTCTACTGCTTATTTTTACCATTATCTATATAATGTTCTAAACATATATGCTTATGTATCTTTTTTTTTACTCCTAGTTTGATATCCTATAGTACTATTTCTTTAAATGGAATCATGAGGAGCCTTAACCTAAACATTTTGTTGTATAGTATACCATTATAACCAATCATCAATTATGCAGATGATAATTAAAAGTGGAATTTGAGCTTAATACTTAATCTCTGCTGTAAGGAACATTCACATATGCAATTGAACTGAATGAAATTTGAGAACCAGCTGTAGCTGTTTATCTAACCCCCAGTATGATGTCTCTTACTAAAACATGAACAAGCAAGCAAAATAAAAAAATAAAAATCTGCTGGTCCAAAGAAGTACTGAACTAGCATAATCACAATACTTGAAGTATACTGTATTTGATTTCACCATGGAATTGTTGTTCACCTCAATTAATATACTGCAAGAAAAATAATGAACTATACAAAGGAGTGACAAATGCTGCTTGATTTAAGGATTCAGGAATCATTACAAGGAAGTCAGGAATGGCAATAATAAAAAGCCCTTTGTCTCCCTGGCAATGCTGATCATTTATCTTCTTCTATTATGCCAGAGGGTTTCTGATGCAGATCATAGGAAATGAATAGATTTCAAGCGTCTTGCCACCATACATGATAACAACTGTCAGAGCCTAATGATCTGCAGTTTTTAGATGGCCATATTTCCCAACCTTCTTTTGTGTCCTTTTTAAACTTGTCTATCTATGTGGATTCTTTAGTGTACCTAGGGAATCTTTTTTCTTAATTCTTTTTCAAGCAACATTTCTCTCTCCTATATATACAGATTATGAAATTTTGAAATGTTTCTTTTTTTTTTTTTTTTTTACAAATTAGGAATGGTTTTGTAGATGTTATCTTTGTTAAAGTGATAATGGATTAAGTTGTACTTGCATGGTTGACAAAACTCTAATGGCTTCAATGATGGCTAAATGTTTGCTTTCTTTTTCATTTTCGTTTTCCTACACCACTTGTTAAAATGCAATGGTATATCGAGGCCTGAGCTTACTTTTACTCACGCAGACCGGGTCCATCTACAGATGCCAGTTTTTTCTAATGTTGATATTTTTGCAAAAAACAATGAGTTAGTTGATGACCTAGGAACAAACAGTGCTTTCATCACTAGATCACATGTTTCCACGCTACCCCTCCTCAGGACAGAAACTATTTTCTTCTGCTTGACATTTTAAATCATACAATGGTCCAGCATTAATGAATAAGTGTTCCATAATGATACACTAAATGTGAGATCTTTTACACCAAACCTTGTCAACATTATTTTTGAAGGATACTGTAAATTGTTGAATTCCTGTGAGGAGTAGATGGCGGGTAGAGTGGAGGACAAACATGTTTTCTCCCATATCCCAGTGATAAAGAACATCAAGTAGGAAAATAAATAGGAAATAGCAAAATAATATTAGATTATTATGAGTGACTCCATATTGTTTTCAGCAACCATTCACTATTTCTGTCCATATGTTATGTGACTCAGGTTGTCATTACAAATATGCTTTAAAGGAAGGAAGCATGCATCGCTCAGCATCCAAGTATCTGGGTTAAAATATCATTCCAGGTATAGGCAAAATAGTAATTATCAGCGACTTCTGTTTATTATTTTGGACTCCAATTTCCGTGTTTTGTTTTGGATTAATCACTCTGTGTTATCAATCAGCTGATTCCTGATTTAAGACCATTTCTGACTACTCATATATATATATCTACCTCTTAGGGGCATTTCATCAACCAGTCTTTCTGGTCTTTTCACCTGTGGCGCCAGAACTGAAGTATTAGCTTTATGTTTTATTGTATTACCTGCCTTTTATCTTGTGAATGGAACCCGGGGGTTCACGGGGATGGAGGGGTTGGTTTGGCAACAGAGGGAACACCCTCAGCTCATATATTCAGTGCTGATGGTTAGTATCTCTTGTGATATCACTGAAGTATTGTGAAACCCCTTGCTTTGGTTTCACTTTGATTTCTGTCTTTTCAAATTTTTTCCTGATTTCTGAAATTTGGCTTAAGCTGTATGAATAATGGGCTGTGTATAGTTTGTTCTGGTTTACATTGTAGGCATTTTTCAATTTCCTTTATTTGTTTTTGGTTACTATTTCTGATGATTTGTTTTATCCTTTTTTGAAATATAAACAATATATATATAGAAATTTGGTTTCTGTTATTTTGACCAAGAAGGTCTCCCCCGTGCCTTTGATTATGTTTGAGGTTCTGAGTATTGTTTATACTTTTGCCTCTTCCAAGTCTGTGTAGGCTAAAACCTAATTTTGAACTTGAGGGTAAGCTGATTTTAGGCTCTTAGGAGCCTGAAGCTAAATTGTGAAGCAGAACTCATAACAGATACAGTGTCATTGAGCAAAACACACCCAGCAGTGAGCAGAACAAGAATCAAAGTTATCTTACTGGATATGTGACCCAGTGGTGTTAACCTTAGTGTTGCCACACAGCACGAGAACTTGGTTTACAATTGAGATTTAGTTGCAGACTTTAAATGTCTATCTGCTTTCCCTCCCACATGTCTAAGATGTCTTCAGCCTGAATGAATGTTCACTACAATGAACCAACCATTCACTGTTGACTCCAGTCGTGTTCCTAATAGTGCTGCAATCCTAAACTTTGATTAACTGGGTTCAGTCCATCAATTGACTGATAAGATATTTAGATATTACTAAAATGACCCTTTTTCCATTATATTTGATATCTAATAGATTCAGTTTAAGTTTGTTTGTCAAGTTAATATTGAGTATATGAGCCAGCATTCATGCCATGAGTTGTTTCTTGTATCTTAATGTATGTTGTCAATGTTTCTTTGTTAGTGTATTTGGCAAAACAGTTTCCATCAGAGTAGAGGTAACCTTCCAGTCTTAATTCATGTTAATATATTCATTTTCACAACACTTTAAAGTGAAAAGACCTTTCATTGTTGTTTTCTTGCAAATTTCCTTTAGGACAGCCAGCATTGAAATGCAAACACTGATGTGGGAATCTTTGAACATCTAGAGCTTACTGCCCTTACCCTATCTCGCAAAAGCTTTTAATTATTCGACTCTGTTGAGTGTTTCTCCCATGCAGAGCTTCATATAACAGTGCCCGCTTGTGTCTCCAGGGTATTGTTCTGAAACTACACTAGAACAACTGCATTTGTAGCTTCTTTGGCAAGCTGGTCCTACTCCTGTTTCATACTTTAGTTCATAAAACCCAAAGAAATGAGATTTTTGCCATAAAAGGCACCGCCTGCAGAATCTTACCATAACAACACACATTGTTTGCCCAGATTCCATTATTTTTGTGTCTGAAACAGCTCTTAAATGCCATTCAGCTTCTGTATGTTTTCATGAAAGGAGACATTGCCTGTAGTGATTGTTAATTATTTAAATCTTGCCTTCTCCTGCTGAATGTTAAGGCCCTGTAATGACTAGTAGTAACTGTCTTCAAAAGGTTTTGATATCCTATTCACTCTTCAAAACTAAATCCTTTTTTTCACAGTTGGCAGCATGGAGCCATAGTTCTTTGGACTGTTTGTCGGGATAATGGGTTTGGCAATCGAAATGAGCGTTACCTGCAAGCTTCTAATTAGCGCCGACTGATTAAAACGTAACTCCACAATTCTGCCTCTCTTCTCCAGACTCCGAGTCAAATCCCTGTCACTTTTATTAGCAGTTTATGTTATCTACAGCCTGCTGCCACAACAGACTGCCATCACTCTGATTGTTTCTATCCCCCACAGACCTGTTCAAACCACGAGCTCCTGGCTGCTCTGCAAATCAGCTTTCCTTTGCATGCTCTTGAAATGGTTTTTATTTTATGAACAAGCTCCTACTGATGCTTGAAACGCAAACTGCTTTGCCTAGAGAGGCACCATTGTAAGCTTGTTTGATTACACTTGGCCATAGCACTCTGCAATAATATTTTTGTTTCACTGCCACAAACTAATGAAATCACCGAATGCCTCTATACCTCCTCTGTTTAACAGCCTTGTTGCTGTAATTGTGTTTGCCCTTGTGAACATCCTAGTTTTATGCAAAATTAGTAAATAAATAAAACCAGCATTTGTGCTTGGGAAAGATACAATGCCATAAAAGTATGGAAGTCAAATATAAAGCAAAAGTGGGTAGCACTGCTCACTCCAAATGGAAGAAACTTGCACTAAGTAGGCCTCCAGTAAATTAATCAGCATTAGGCGGATGGCTTCCAGTAGAGACAGATGGGTAACTGTCACCCAGCCGAAGTGTGTGTTTTTTTTAATTTATTTATTTTTTGCCTGTGGAATTAGTTGACCTAAAATATTTCTAGCATATATTTATACTGATTACTGTTGGACAATTTGAACTAACAATCAGGCATTGTTGGGTTAACCCTTCAGGTGTTTCTGTGTTATTCAACCACATCTAAATATATGAGTGCTCATCAGTTTAAAAAACACTTTTCATATTTCTTCATTGGTGAATTATGTGAGTATTGTACTCTGCAATGTCTGTCTCTATGTGCAATATTAAAGCACAGACATTTTCTAACCACATGCTATGTAAACTGAATAACTTTTAGTGAAGAAATAAATAATTTGAAATCTAAAGAATTAGCATGGCATTTTTTTAAGTTTTACTTAATGCCAGTAAAGTGTGCTCATCCATCCATCCATCCATCTCGAAGGTCATGGGGGCAGCATAGGGCAGGAATCAATCATAAATGAAATGCCAGTCTGTTGTAGGACACTTTAATGCACACATCAATGGCCGAGTCTACCATCAGGGTGAGTCTGGTGAAAACCTTGGTACCCTGCTCACAAAAGGGACTTTAGCATATGTAAGAACAAATACTTAATTACTGGAAAAGTCCAGATTTTCACAGACAATAACAACAACATTTGACAACAACAATACAGGCACTTACAACAATCCACTAGCCATCCTGACCCCTCTTTGATCTTCACAGATATAAACCTATCCAATCAAACCTTAATTAAAAGCTTTTAAAAGACAAATATCAGTAGTTAGGACACGATCGGAGCAGATGTCTACTAGGTCACTTTTATGAGATCGTACTCTTGATGTTTTACTGTGCTGCAGAAATGAAAAAGAGTAAACAGTTGTTCATTCAAAATGAGGACTAAGTGGTGTGGCGAAAAGTCAAAGTTAAAAAGAGAGAGAAGTAGAAGATGCTGTTTTACTAAAAACCCTACCTGATATTGTAGCTTAAGAATAAATAAGCCAAAATGATGATTTCAGCAAGCCGTACATATTTTGACAAGAACAGCTTAAACCACCTCATCAATATTTACTCACCCATCTTTTTGTAAAAGTTAAAATCTGAAGGTCCCCAAAGTACTATTTACTCCACTATCTGGCCATTTTGTTTTCCGATTATTTGTTCTCTATGTGAAGAATTACTTTATGACATTTGTACAAATTTTTACTTTTAACCACTTTCCAACTCTGCCTCTGTTCTTCTGGAAGAACTGATTTTAATAGAATAGCTGGCATCTACCTTAAGATTCCCATAATAACATGAAATTTGTCAGTCATGCCACCACTTCAACTTCAGTTGAATTCACAACAGACAAAATGTGCATTAAAATTGGATCACTGGTGGTTTATAAAATTACAACATTACTGTACAAAATGGGCAGAGACATTAACCTTAACATACACAGACACATAGACGAATCCTATTTGGATGTCTCAACAATAAACAGTGTCATTAATGTCACCATAGACTGGATGCTAACTTGGCAGCATCAAGCAAGCACAAGGCAGAAACAAACATTGTGTAGTAAACAGTAGAACTTTAAACACCTTCAAAACTCAACTTGATCTCATTTTGATAAAGTTAAGAGAACAGGACCAATAAGCTTTTAAAGCTAAATGACAGGTCCTAGTCAGAATTGTTTTAATGTTCATATGTCCTATGGCACACTTAAACACCCATCTATATTAGGCCAATTTTTCTTTTTCTTCTGGAAAACTCGAATGGACCCATAGAGCTCTCACACAGAACTTGACATGAACTGCAGAACCTCCAGACTGTTGAAGAGTCTCTCTGTCCAGATATGACATGTGAAGACTTCCTGTAGTGGACAGGCTGCAGCAGATGTTCTTTTGTCATGCTGCCATTCTGACATGGGCACTGGTTGGTGTTGGTGGCTGGGGCATTGGACTGTTTGGATCTTGTCAGCAGGTGCTATGGGTCATTTCTGTTTTAGCATAGGCACTGCTTCAGCCATCTGTACTGCCTAGCCTTTATAAAGGCCTTGACTTCTTTGAAGGTTGTAGACCTGTCCTCTCACTGTTTTGTTTACACCTTTTTCAGGGTGTCATCCGCTTTGTTGCCACATCTGTTGCAGTGAGAGATGATGCATTGTACAACAAGTGTATGGGCTTGTCAAAGGGAGTCGATTTAGAATGTACAGCTAATTGTATTACCACAACATTGTGTGAATGGAAAAGAGAAATTCATGTTTGAATGATGAAAATAAGGTGTAATTTTCAATAAAGTACACCACAAGACACTGGAATCAGGAAATTGTAAAGAAAATTTGTTAAGGAAAGAAAATGGTCATTTACAGACCAATACATATTTTTTTTGGAAATACACATGGATAAGAATAACTAAAATAAATGTAATTTATTTACTATTGTGCATTTTATTCTACAGATAATATATTTGCGAAAATACTCCTCATGACATTTTCAAATATAAAAAAAACGCAAAATTCATCTCATCTTCAGGAAGGAGTTGGATGTCTCAACCTTGCTACCGTCTGCTCAGCTTCAGCTCTTTAATGCACAGTTTTGCCAAAATGTCTCCACACTTCCTTTTGTGAGCAGGCTGTTCTCATTACTTTGTCGCAGGATGACATGATGGCATACCGGCACCCTCGTTCTAATCATTTAAACTTGTCAATTAATGCAACATGCACATTTTTCAGATATTAAAGGCACCCAATAGAGATTCAAATTCATCATGCAAGATGAGATTGCATTTAAGCCCCCTGTTTAAACAATGGGCCACACCACTTATAGCTCATCTGTGTCCTTTTCTCAGCCCCCCTTTTCCATTATAGTGACATGGGGAAGCAGAATAAGGCAGCATCTGGCACAAGACAGGAGGTAGATCTGGATGGGATGCTAATCTTTCAAAGGACACATTTATTCACGTGTGAACACAAGCACCAGTCCACAGTCACTTAGCCCTTACCAGCATACTTGGGTGCAAGACAGGAACCATATTTGAAAAGGATGCCAATTCATCAAAGTACACGCCAGCTCAAGTTACCTTTTAGCCTAACATGCACATCATACAGATTTATGTCAAATGGCAGACACTAGTGGGAAACTGACAGGCAAAATGGACAGACTCAATGCACACAGTGTCTAGTGTTTTGAACAAATATACTGACCACTGTCCCACCATGCCTCCCCATTTAAAATGTAATTCTGTATAAAACTGAAAATGACCTTTCGTAATTTTACTGTGTGTCGCAAACTATGGCTGAAAAGGACAGGAAGTAAGGTTTTAATTTGCTATGTGAGTGTGGTGTGCCCACTTATTCTGGTGCAGAATTTATGTGGCACTTCAGAGGCACGAGTCCCAGTTGACGAAAGCAAATTAAATGTTAATGAAATGTTAAACTGACGAGAGCACAGCTGTCAGGCTCAAGTGTCTCCATGACTGCCTGTTTGCCACTCCACCCTTCTGTTAGGCACTTCTAGGTGTCAACACCCATAATAAACATTCTGTTCCTTAACAAAATTAACCAACACCATCACAAGCACTTCAAAATGATGAAAGCTCAGAAGTGCACTAAGCACCCCTGACTGAAATTTTCATTTTTAATTAGGACTGTTGTTCACAGATGCAATTCTCATTTAGATTGGTGACCAATAGAGAGAACGGTAGGCCAGGGTGCAGGATATCATGGTGTACGGATCTGAAAATATCCGCTGCTGGAACTCCACACTCTATAGGACATCCATACATCTCTTTCAGTAAATGCAACTCCAGCAAAAAAAACAAAAAAGCACAAAGGTCTGCACCCTGCAGTTCTGCAAAACAATTCTGTGGTCCAGTCAGTTTATACTTTTGTTATTAATTTATTTTAGTGGGAGTCTTGGAAGTGAAATAGAAATGTCAAGAGTTTTTCAGTCTTATTAGTGGAAGTTTTTCTTGTAGTGAGTCCTCTCGGGAAAGATAAGCATGTCTTATGATACAAGGTGATCCCTGAGGCAGTGAGCGCTGTACAGTTAAGAAGCTTAAAAAGAGAACTGCAGGCAAAAAATAATCAAGTCCAGTTTGTGGTAAGAGAGCAGATTTACTGGGTTGATTTGTTATAAAATTAATGAGCTGTATTTCATCTGAGTGAAATAATGACCGCAGTGACTCACTACAAATTAAAGGAAAAAAAAAGAAAAAATATTAAACCAGGTTCATTGTACAGTATGTAGGATTTTATGATGCATCTCTTACATCTGTCTAAGAATCTGTGTGTTACATTTCAATTCAAATGTGTATACAGTAGAAAGTAAAAGCCTGAATCTCAAGATTAAAGAGTGAAATGACTGAGCTCTCTGCGTTTAATGCATTTCCTCCAGACAACTGCCATTGGACTTCTCCATTTTCTTACTTGGATCTGACATACCTGGATGAGAGTACTAAAATTCTTAATAATGTCCAGTTAGGTTTTAAAGGAACAGAAAAGGAATTGTTACTGTGTTTAAATAATATAAAGGCTTGAATCCTTATAATGACCATGTATAAGTTTCATAATTTTTATATTACAGAATAAGGGCTTAACAAATTATTTTATTTAACACATTTCATTCTACTGGCATTCCATTGAGGGATGGTTTCTACATTATGGCTGTGGTTCTGAGCAAATAAGACAGTGAAAAAATGTTTCACTCTTTATATCTCATACACTTTTTTTAATTATTTATATTCTTTCCATCATTTTCAACCTACTCAGTCCTGAACAGGGTCACTGGGGGTGTGGGAGACTCTCCCAGCTAGCATATGGTGCAAGGCAGGAATAAACCCTGGACAGGGCTCCAGTATATCATAGGGTGAACACACAAACACCCCAACCACACACTAGGGACGATTTAGCATCACTAATCCATCTAACCTGCATGTCTTTGGTCTGTGGGAAGAAACCCACGCATACATCCATGCAGGAAGGACCTGGGACGTGAACCATGGTTTTGTGACTGCAAGGCAGCAGCAATACCACAGCGCCACTGTGCAGCCTATAACGGATGGTTTCACTCTATCAACCTATGGGTTATGGGCCCAGCACGCTTCTGCTGCACCAGACTTCTTACTTATCTGTATTCAGTCATCAGTCAGTCATTTTCCAACCTGCTATATCCTAACACAGAGTCACGGGGGTCTGCTGAAGCCAATCCCAGCCAGCACAGGGCACAAGGCAGGAACAAATCCTGGGCAGGGTGCGAGCCCACCGCAGGCACACACACACATACCCACCCACACACCAAGCACACACTAGGGACAATTTAGGATCGCCAATGCACCTAACCTGCATGTCTTTGGACTGTGGGAGGAAACTGGAGTACCCAGAGAAATCCCACACAGACATGGGGAGAACATGCAAACCCCACGCATGGAGGTATCTGTATTTAATTCATGTCAAATTGAAATTAGATTGAAGTGATATCTGCTCCTGTGGTCGTATTTAGAATAATTATATGACAATGATATTGAAATTAGTGAAGGGTTTTGCCAGCATGCATCTGCAAAAGGAAAAAAAAAATAATAAAAGTAATTCCACACTGACAAAAACATAGAAAAGAATGTTAAAGACACAAGATTTTGGCTGATTATTTGTTCAAGGCACAATTGCATCTTTAATCTTACAATATTTTTAAGATGACAATAACTTCTATCTTTTTTCCAAATAACAAACATTATCTTTTTGCATCTACTACACCCAAAGTTTTTTATCTTGCAAGCTATCCATACATTGATTTCTTAACACCCCCATATTGCAGGCATCACTGGTTATCTTTTAATGAGCCTGTTTTAGTGTTACCCATCAACTTAACTCAAACTTCTCTTGGATGTACAAAACGAAAAACATCATAACCAAAGAAAGAAATGAAGTATGTGCGAACTCCACACAGAAAGTAAATTTGCAGGAAAGGGAACCCAAGTCTCTACAGCTGGGTGGCAGCAGCATTACTCACTGTGCCACCGTCATTTACGATTAATCTCGCCAGGCTGTAAATTAACAAAATATAGATGCATCTTCCCAGATACTCACACAGAAACAAAACAATAGCAGTAAAATTTCCTCAAATAAACCAGATCAATCAGGAACAAAAAAAAAAACAACTTGCTGACAAAATTGCTTTTCTTGTTCGATTGCCATGTTGACCAAAACTGCTACTTCTAATTGCCAGCTAATAACAAACTACTTGTTCCCTTTTGTTAAAGCCTGGCAGATGATTTTTTACAATTAATGATCCTGAGTACTCCTGGGCATTCTCTTAGCTCTTTATTCCCTCCGTCCTGACATTCTGATATTTTCTTAACATACGTGCTAATTTAGGATGGAGTTCCTGGTTAGCTTCCTTATTTGTTCTTTTTTTATGCTGAGATTGCTTTTCTTTTAAACTTGCATCTGTCTCTTTCAGTTTTTATCGCTGACATTGCTGCACAAGGAGCATTTTTATGTATTATGTTCATGTTTCTGCTAATAGCTGCCATTTTGCTATTTTTCTCTGCTTAACTGATAAAAAAGAACTGTGAAATTTGAAAAATTTTCATGATTGAATGGTATAAATTGAAAATAGATTAACTAAGTGACTGATTTTCCAAAATGCTAATTCCAATCTGCCTGGCTATTGTTAAATTGTATCTATTATAATTGTGTATCTACCTGCAGTTCTACTGTGGAATTATTCCTCTACTATAAAAAGTGTTCACATTTACCAAAGGATGACATGAATGAGGATGCTTCTCTGTCTCAAGATTAAGCATGTAAATTGGGCGATTCTGTGCTTATATGTGTGAGGCTACATTCCTTATGAATTGGTCCTGTCATGTCTAGAATTCTGCAACTACTTACTGTAGGGAGTACCTGCACATGCTGCAAAGCCACTGTAGATGACTCAAAATGAAGCACCACTTTTTGTATTCAACCAGATACATGTCATTCTTCTTTTCAAGTTGCCATAAGTTGATGCTTGCCTACAGATTGGTTACTGGGTCAGCACTTAGGTATGTGGAGACACCTGTGAGGTCCTTCTCAACCACTCTGGCCTGCTGATGAATGGCGTTTGGTCACCACACAGAGGTAGCATTACCAATCTCAATCCAGAATCTTCACATGTAACTCCTGGCTGGTGGAACAAGCTGCCCAACCTCAATCTGAACTGCTAACTCCCTCAGTGCGTTTAAGAAGTGTTTGAAGACTCTCTTTTCTAGGATTTTCTGTCTAACTGATATTGGCTATTGGGTTGTTGCAACCTAGGAATTGTAGTAATGACTGATTTTGTAACCTTGTCCTGTAACACTTGTTCATAAACAGTCTGCCAGATTATGTTGACCTCTTTTGTAAGTTGCTTTGAATAAAAGTGCCTGCTAAGTGAATAAATGTAAATGTTATTTACTATTATTCCAATTTTCTGTTCGATATACTTCATTACTCTTTGTATTCATGAAAATAAGATTAGCAGGTATATATATTGTATACTGCAGCCTGTAGCCAGGGCCCTTGACTGGCCGGGACGTCTCCAGTGTGGCCAGAGCATTACCTCCCCTGGAACTCTAGATGGCAACCCCTCTGGGTTACAGTGTTGCCTCGGACTCCCAAAGGGCTTCATGGGAGTTGGAGTTTGGTGCAGCCCTGTTGGGATCCGCAGGCACCACCAGGGGGTGCTGCAGCAGGAGCTGCCGAGCCCTTATGGACAGTTTTTCCGCCACACCCGGAAGTGCTGCCGGAAACAAGTCATCAAGCACCTGGAGCACTTCCGGATGCCTTATAAAAGGAGCCAGCAGCCACTACTCAAAGATACAGAGTCAGGAGGAGGGAGACAAAGCTTGCCAAGGAGGACTGGAGGAGAAAGACAAAAGAGAAAGGAAAGACAGTAAAGTATTGTGTTGTGCTTGGAGTGTGTTGTGGGCTTGTGGGAATGGGGAAGACATTCTCCACGAGGGAAGAAAATAAAATGAAAGCTTGTGCTTTTATAAGTGTGCCTTCTGCCTCTGTCTGTGTTGGGTTAAGCGCTGGTATAGCGCCATCTACTGTCACAATACATAAAGTACCACTGACTCACCCTGACAGAGAAAGATTAAGAAGTTTGGTCACCAGAAGGAATGAGGGCTAAACCTGTGACATCTGATCAGGCATATGTTTGGAAAATGGTGGTCCACTCCACTCCAGAGGAAAATTGAATGAAGAAGCTCTTGTTAATCATTTTCCCCTCATTTACAACCTTTGGAGAATCAACATATCAGGAAGGAGAACAGAAAATAAAAGAATGGGAATAGAAAAGGAAACAAATTAGGCAAAATTCAGTGTCACTGTGATATCACTTTAACCCAGTTTCATCAAAATCAAATTCACTGTAGAAGCAAGCACAGGACTAGGTTAGAGTTTTGGGGCACCTTGTACCCAACCCTGTACAATTCTGAATAGTAAATATGAAGAAAATGTGTGTTGTAACATTAAGTCGAGTTGTCCCGACGTTTGTCTAAGGTTGACTTGTTAGGATAATGGCTCTTCCATATTTCAGGCACTCTGGGAGGAAGAGGCAGGGCCATGACCTCCAGAGGTGATGTCAGGTGTCAGTCATCCTTTCTGCAGAAGGGGAAGTAGAGAGGTCGTTGGTATACAGTGCCACTTCTGGTCTCAGTGGAGTGTTACCATCACCCAAGCCCTCAAGCTGTTTCCCATGCACACACATGTGACATCACCATTAAAACATTAGAACACTCCAGACGCAAACAGGCCATTCACCCCAACAAAGTTCACCAGTCCTATCTACTTATTTCTTCCAAAAAAACATCAAGTCAAGTTTTGAAAGTCCCCAACGTCTTACTGTCTACCACACTACTTTGTAGCTTATTCCAAGTGTCTATCGTTCTTTGTGTAAAGAAAAACTTCCTAATGTTTGTGTGAAATTTACCCTTAACAAGTTTCCAACTGTGTCCCCGTGCTCTTGATGAACACAGTCTTGATCCACTGTACTAATTCCCCTCATAATTTTAAAACACTTCAATCATGTCACCTCTTAATCTTCTTTTGCTTAAACTGTATAGGCTCAGCTCTTTTAATTTTTCCTCATAATTCAACCCCTGTAGCCCTGGAATCAGCCTAGTCGCTCTACTCTGGACCTTTTCTAATGCTGCTATGTCCTTTTTGTAGCCTGGAGACCAAAACTGCACACAGTACTCAAGATGAGGCCTCAACAGTGCATTATAAAGGTTGAGCATAACCTCCTTGGACTTGTACTCCACACATCGTGTTATATAACCTAACATTCTTAATGGCTTCTGAAACTGTCGGGAAGTCGATAGCTTAGAGTCCACTATGACTCCTAAATCCTTCTCATAAGGTGTACTCTTGATTTTCCGTTTGCCCATTGTGTATTCAAACCTAACATTTTTACTTCCTATGTGTAATACTTTGCATTTACTGACATTAAATTTCATCTGCCACAAATCTGTCCAAGCCTGTGTGCTATCCAAGTCCTTCTGTAATGATATAATTCACCTATCTTGGTATCATCTGTAAACTTAACCAGCTTGTTACTTATATTCCTATCTAAATCATTTTATATATATTAAAAATAGCAGTGGCCCTAGCACTGACCCCTGTGGAACACCACTCTTAACATCGGCCAGTTCTGATGAGGTTCCTCGCACCATCACCCTCTGCTTCCTGTGTCTGAGCCAATTCTGCACCTGTCTGAAAACATCACCCTGAACTCCCACTTCTTTTAATTTGATGCCCAACCTCTCAATTTTTCCATTATGTGGTCTTGAGTAGAATAAGCTGGCATATATAAGGCACAAGCCTGGACTGAACAATTCAGTTCAATGCAGATTATCTTTGTGCAGTGCATTTCATTGTGTACAGTCGCAGAGCACTGTGGTCAGGTAAAATGTAAGTATAAATTTTCAAAATTACTAAATCCAGAATTAGTACACATAATTGCACATACTGTATTTGTTAAAACACACAGAAAGCAAAGTAGAAACTGATTAACATACATGGAAAGCAACAATTAATTAATTGATGAAATAAGGCCAGTTGACTGTTGTTAGAACCCCAGTGCATGGCAGGGCACTCTCATTCACAGCAGGCCAATACAGAATGACACATGTCTATAACCTTGGAAAGTGGGAAGAAATCGCAGTATCTAAACGCAGTCCACACAAACACGGACAGGCTCCCGGTACACCTGCATTAACGCTTGTCATTTAGACATGGCATTAAAATGTGGCTCCTTCATTAAACACATTAACACTTAGACTTGCCTTAAACGTGTTTGCTAACCATTTCTGCTGAATGTGGACTGAATGGTCCAATCACAAGTGCATTGACACCTGGTTTCAATTTGGTAACGTGCTACCTGATTGTGATGGGATCCCTGAAAACGCACCTTAAACCCGGATATAAATGGGCCCACAGTCTGGAGAAACTAACTAGCAAAGAGGTCCTGGTTTTTTTTTCTGTCTTAGTAGTCTTTTGAAATATTTTTTTCCCTAAATATAAAACTAAAGATTTTAAAGGTACATTTGTGCAATTCAGTTTGTTCATCTAAATTTATTTCATTTTTAAAACCAAAATAACAAAAGGCTAACTAATTGTTTACCTCACAAATCCATATCCAGCACATTATCAAGTTTAAATTACTGCACCTAATTGTAATTTTAGGCATTAATTCAGCACATTAACAGAATTGATTCCTTCTCTTAGTGTTTCATGTCCTTTCTTTCGATCATCAGCAAAGATTATTTGCAAAAGAAGTAATGCATGTTTGTTCCAGTCAGACTCAATAAATTACATTTTTATTGTGCCTACTAAATATGCCTTATTTCTGCAGCTGTCCTGTGCTCTGACAAACTGCACCAGGGCTCATAGTACTGGTGCTGTGTGTCTGCTATTTCTCCGGGCAGCAGTACTTACTGTCTGCTTATTAAATGACCATTTTCATTCTGGACTAAATCCAATGCAAGGCACTATACAAGCAGCACATAAGTAACATAAACCTGTAGCAGAATGGTGTGATTTCCAATTAAAATATCAACTAAAACAAACAAAGCGACAGTGTCAGAGTGCTTCCAAAGAGACGCAGCACTTCCATACCCCAGCGTTTTTCACTACCTTCAAAGTACGCAGAACTCTCAGGGAGACTGGAGATTAATAAATGCAGGCATATTTGCTTTTATATGCATGATTACAGAGGGGAAAAAGTCAAGAAGGAAAACGACTACTGTGCTCAGTGGAAAATAACAACTTGACAACCAATAGCTGCACTGCTCAGTTACATTTTTGAAAGTTAATTGTTCAGAGTGCCTTTTTACTTCTCACAGTACTGTATTTAAACCTAGTTTGAGGAACGTTATATAAAGGTGCAGTAATTAGCCTAATTGTACCATTTTATTGTGAACTACAAATGACTTGTTGGAAGTAATTATAAGGTAGATCCATCTCATGTATTTACCATTTTTGTTTTTATTTTAAATGCCAAGAAGTTCATATCTTCTCCATTATTCACCAATTAAGCAAAATAACACTTTGCCTTGTACTAATTAATAAATAAATTAATTGCAGAAATTAACATGTACTCGTCCAGATGAGGAGGTGGGGGAGGGAAGCAGTATCTGTACATTTATTGAAACTGCATCAAGGTCACAGAGCTGGGATTTCATATAATAAAGAATCAGCAAGTTCTTTCACAGCTAAATCCCAAGATAAGCACTCATGAGACTCTGTGGAATTAGATAAATGTATTTTTCTTTTTTTCAGGGGAATAGTGGATGTGTACTTAAGTCCCTAAGTTTCACAAATGATATATTTTATTAAAACATATGACTGATCACTGAGTAAATGCAAACTGCTAACTTTGCAATATTAAGAAAGTAAGACGGTGACATTCATGGTCATTTGAAAGAGCATTTGACTACAATGTAAGGGGGGCTTATGGGAGATGGGTCATAAAGGGTAAGCAGTGGAAGTGCAGTCGGCCAGTGTGAGATGTAAAAAGATCAGGGGATCTGTGCATTTACAGAAATCGGTGTTGGCAGCTCTCAGTGGAGCTGGGTCATGATGCTCAAAATGACACTCGTGTGAGGACATCGATTACAGTTTCAGCACAGCACAGTGCAGTGGTGGGTTTTATTTCAAGTAGCTTGACGTTCTGTAATAATGTTGTATGCTGCTTTGTTGAAAATGACTGGTGTGTTTTTTGAAAATCCTACTATCAGTGTGAATAAAGCTCTACTTTGTCAAAGAAGTAGGTTTACAGATGTCTCAGGCAGTTCCATTGTACATCCACATCCTCCCAAGGTCTGTGTACATTTTCCACCCTGCAATTTGACTCCATTCCCTTGTGGGAATATGTGCTTGTCAGATTGATCGGTGATTCTGTATTGGCCCTGTGTACGGGCTGGTGTGTGTGTGACTGGTCCCCATGAGAGAATAGCACAAGGTCTAGTGTTCTTTCCTGCCTTTAACCCACTGCTGCTGGGATAGGCTCCTGCTCTCCTATGACCCTGAACTAGAATACCTGGAGCTAGAAAGTGTTTTTTGTTGTTATAATGGGGCATTTTTCAAGAACATTACTCAAGGCACCTCTACACAAAGATCTTAGCAGTGACTAAGTAATGTGCATACGTGGAAGAAAGGATGCAAGTCAGGTCTTCTCTAACCAACTGTAGTCCTGCCTAAAAACAAAGCAGCATGGGCAGGTAAGTTTGCAGCTCCATGGAGGACATACCACATATGATTTTACGATATAGAAAATATGAATTCTATAAGGTTCAATTACCTTAAGAGGCTTTGGATTTTCATTAACTTTCAAATCTAGACCAGATTCACTGTTACTGTACACTGATGTTCTTCCTGAAGTGAGATCAGACCATGGAGTTTGACATCTCCACGCCATCCAAACAGCCAACCTAAATCTTCTCTAGCTGAGGCTACAGCTAGTATGATTGTTATCTGTAAAGATGGCTCCATCACTACAACATAACAGTCTCAAAGTCCCCCACTGTTACACTGTATTTGCATGCGTTTGGTAATAACTATGGTGGGCTGACATCTCCCTCTAGTCCAGTGTACAGGGGGCTCTTTTAGCCATTTCAGCTGACAAATCTCGGTGATAGGCCTTAGCCTGAAGGTTGTATCAAGCTGAGCAGTACAGTGTATTCTGGGAAAGCTAAAAGGCAAAGCTGGATTCAAAATATTTTGCTTAGTTAGATTGTGAAGCTTTCCCATCAGGGAATAACCATGAGCTTTATGAAGATTCAGTGACATTTTCTGTGTTGAGAAACTGAAAAATGTCACAATTTGCTTTGCTGATGGATAGAAAACAAGAAAGCCAGATGTATCATGTAGGAGAAAAGGAGGGAGTAAGCAGCTTCCTTTTATTAGACATTTTTCAAAAAGAGTCCTCTCGGTTAACTTGCTGCTTTTCTGGCATTTTTGTGAGTGGTTTAGCTCAGTTGAAAAATGGGCACTTGCTAGCTGCTCAACACTTGGAAAAAGAGCTCTGTCTTTGGCAAGAAATCCTTTCCTTTTTATTTCTTAATTAAAATATATAATATATAACTAAGGAACTTGGCCATCTGTTTAAATGTGAATTTCCCATTGGGATTAATAAAGTATCTATCTATCTATCTATCTGGAAATTGTTATCTTCGATGAAAAGAGGACTGCATGAATACACCTAGGTTGGAAAGTTCTTTGTATCACTTATATTTGCTGTTATTGGTTTTGATGCAAGTAAATAATTTTTTTTTGTGGAAACGTATATCAAGCATCTCTGTCTGATTGCTTGCAGTGTAACCAAGAAGCTGGATTATTCATTCCCTCTAAATTGCAGTCATTTAAGAGGCCCTCTGTTGGTGGTAAACAGGGTTAAAGTAAGGGTTTGAAAGTAAACACAGTCCCAGTTAGCAAGTAACCTGCCATTAGAGGTCCCTAGAGTTGAGTAAATGGGGTGCAATGCAGACAGTGAGGCAGGTAAGAGGTTACAGGTGACAAGTATATACAGTAGCTGGCATCCACATATTTTCCTATTCCCCCATTAAGAAAAGAGCTAAGACGTTAGTTAGTACCTTTGTTGTTAAGTGCATCTGATAACGCAATAATCAACAGAAAGCAACAAGAATACCTTCCTATCTTATATTCTTCTTCTTTCGGCTGCTCCCATTAGGGATTGCCACAGCAGATCATCTTCTTCCATATCTTTCTGTTCTCTGCATCTTGTTCTGTTTCACCCATCACCTGCATGTCCTCTCTCACCACATTCATCCCGGCATGCCCTGTTGGTTCCCTACTGTGCACCGACCTCCAGGGCTGCTGCCATCTAGCATGTTGGGGCAATAAAAAACCTCCATCAACATCTTCTCTTTTTAATGGGCTGTCTATCCACCCTTTCCGGCCCTTCCTTCCAGGTCTGCTCCCTTTTCTGGCCAGGAAGCCCATCCAGCCTGTGTGGTATCTACAGTAGAAACATATAAGCATACAAGTTAGTAAGCAATTTTCTCAGTCTTTGTTTGTGCTCATAGCTGTAAGCACTAATCACATGTCCAATATTGCAGCCCTCTTTCCGTGAAGGGCAGGACGTTCTGTTATGGCTAGTCTCATAGAAAGTTGCTTTTCTGGGTGATGCTAGTCACCACTACAACGTGACGTGGCTTTCTCAGATAAAGTTAATTGTGTATTGCATTGTGCAAGAGTACAATTTCAGTATTTAGACAACACCAGAGTGCTGGTGTTAATCACAGTATTACGCACAATGATCTCAATGTTCGTCATACATATATTCTTCTTTGCAAATTCTTTACTCTTTTTTCTAAAGATAATGAAAATCTCTAATGCAAAAGGTCCTCAACCTATTTTTGTCTAATTTTATTCTTCTGGGTTCATCCACATCCTAATGGTGCTATTTGCTTTTTCTTATAAGCTTCCTAATGTTTATTAGTTTGAAGAGTGCCGAGTATAATTTGTTATCTGCGTTACATTTTTGGCCAAAAGTGAGACAGACAGTTTTATTTGTTGATGTGCACTTCATAAATGTCAACTCCCATGAAGGTGACACCACAGGCAGAAAGATAACTTCAGGGCCCCCATAATTCAAAGTAGTGTAAATGTTTATAGCAATACTAATGCCTCACCATAAAATGCTTTATATTACAGTACTCATATAGTTTACAAATGACTTTATCCAAAGTCTGTGGATAGTTCATTAAATGCTAATAAATAATTCTTTCTCATCAAAAAGCTAAACCATATTAATTTAAAAGCAGACTTATTTGAAACTTTTCATTAGTTTGCAAATATCTGCTTTCTATCTTTCTATTCTGCTTTTTATGCATTTCTATATCTTATCAGATCCAAAAAGGCACAGTCTAAAAAATAAGTTTCATTCCATTCCACTGGGGTAGCATGCCCGATATTAATCTGAGACAGGCATTGCAGGAATATCCTTAGTGGTCCTGTTCTCAGGGTGCCTTGGCTGAGGAGGTGCATTACTTTTGAGCGTCCTGGTAGATAGCTGTAGCTCCAAAAAAAAAATGTCAGCCTAAGACTTTCAATCTTGAGCAATCTGTAGCACCATGACAGAGAAAGAGCAACAACTAAATTTTGCACATTTTTATCAAGCACTATTTATTAATTAGTGTTTCATCCCTTTGAAAAAAAGGATCTGTCAATCCTATGCCTTTTAACATGCACCTCTGCTCTATATACATTATACTTTCCCTACATGATGAACACTTCTATACAGTATACATATGCACACCCACATCACCATTATCTGAGTCATATTTTTTACACACAGAGAAAATGCATACATTTGAATCATATTGTAATGCTGCAGATACATCTGTCCAAAGAAACAAAGCACGTACTGCTTCTGAAAGAATATATTTTCCGAGCAACAAAGGGAAGCAAAACACAAAATGACAACATAGCAAAGATGATAACTGGCTATCAATCTGGTATCTTACAGAACAGTGAGATCAAGGCAAGAGTAAGTTGACAGAGTCCTCCTAAAGTTTGTAATATGGTTTGATTTTTTTAAAGTATATCTTTAATTACTTTAAGGTTCAGAGAACTAATGAAATCCTTATATAACATGATGGCGACTGACATCACACACTCACACATGCGCTCCCACACCTAGCAACAGCAGCGGAGTGCCTGACAACTAAAACTTGCCTGACACCATTGATACAACAACCAGATCTGAAAAATAATTTAAATAAATGAATAACCAAACCACTTGCAAAATTGCAAATAAACTTAACATGATGTTAGACACTGGCAGTTTCTGACAATAATAAATATCAGCAGTGACAGTTGAATTCTGATCTTTTAAATAATAACAAGCTTTGCAAGTAATTTATTTTTACAGTAGATATTTAATTTATTCCAAATGGAAAGTGCACGGTTACACAAGACTACATGTATAAACATGTAAAAATGTCTAGTTAAAACTAAACTACTAAAATTGCACAAATTATAGTCTAAACTGAGAATATGGTGTAACTTCAAATGGCAGTTGGTAAGCCTCAAAAGCACCCCCTGAGGACAGAGGTACAATTTACATTGTGCTGAAAGTGCACCACACATTGATCAAGTTGCCTTGCAGAGGGTGTGTGATATCCATCATGGCGGCCAGCAGCTTAGCCAACCACAGCCTGTTCTTTGTGCTACCTGCAGAGAGTACTGTGTGCAGAATAGAGCCAGTCTCAGATTAATGCTTCTGTTTTGTTATCATTTGAATTCAGTTTTTTAATGACTGTTACCTTTTTCCTAATGCTTATAAAAATGTTTTGATAATGTCATTGCAGCAGCATTTTGTGTCTTTTTTTTTAGTGGTGGTCAGCATTTTAAAATGTATACCCTTAGCATATTCTATGTAGGCATACAACAACCAGAAAAAAGAAGATGCATGTAACCGATATAATATTCAACACAAATAATTTACTATCATTAAGAACAAATGACACAAATACTGATATAATATCTACACAAGTGTAACAATTCAAAAGTGACTAGGGGAACACAATTGTAGTGGAAAACAGAGTGATAATAACTAAATATAAGAATAAGTCAAATAAAAAACAAAGTCTTGTCTCTCATCAGTCTGTGAAGATCAGCACAGAACTGGTGAATAATCAGATGATATGACACTTGTGAAAGAATGAGTCTCAACACACTGGAAAGGTTTAGGGCAGCCACCCGTATATTGTCCCTGGCTGCAAAAGGGTTTTATAAAGTAAGCACTGATGTGCATAGATTGAGCTCCAGACTGAAATGGTAGTGGAGAAGATGGCAGTTTTAAAGGGTGAGACCAGCCATGATGTCATCTGCAGCCGGAAGTGACGTCTTCCTTGGCGCCAGAGCCGGAAGTGACCTCTTTCATGGCGCTGGAACCGGAAGTGATGTTGTTGTTAAATCAGGCAGATTTTCCCATATTTGGCCTGCAGAGATAACAGAACAAGGTTTAGTGCACCCCGCCACCCCCTGGCCTGGCGGGTGATTACCTTCAATTGGTCCATTCAACTCCCTCCTAGTCGCACGTGTGCGACACAGTATAATATGATGGTTCGTATGCAATCTAGTGAAAAATCCTGTAGAAAGGTTGAGATTCTTTCATGATCTCCAATAACAGATTTGACAAGCCTGCTTATAGACTGGTTTTAAATAGTATAACCTGTTTCAGAACAAAGTCCTTTTTCAGGATAAATTAACAATAAAGAACCAACAATTTAGTAAGATATGTTAAAATATTAACTGATATATTGATACATACAGGGTAATAGGGAAGGCTCCTAAACATTGGACATTACAAAGGCGGAACAACCTGCAATGGAGCATCTGATAAAAAAGAGATGAGTGAGTAGATATCTAGGTCTAAATAAACAAGTATAGTGGAACCTCGGTTCACGAACGTCTCGGTACACGTACAACTCGGTTTACGACCAAAAAGTTCGCCAAACTTTTGCCTTGGTTCACGACCACACACTCGGTATACGAACAAGCCAGGTTCCCTTTCGGTTTGTACATGTTCAGTCTCTCCCTGTGCATTTCCTGTGCAGCGAGCAAGAGAGAGAGCGAGAGAGGGCGACACACACACACACACACACAGAGGTAGTGAGAGAGAGGCAGCCGAGAGACAGAGGCACACACACAGGCAGCGCGAGACAGAGAGAGCCGCGCACACACACAGGAGCACGCGCCAGAGAGGCGTGCACCCACAGGAGCGCTCTAGAGAGACACACACACAGGCGCTCCAGGCTCGCAAAAGAGAGACGCACGCACGCACACACACGCAGGCGCGGGAGAAAGAGGCGCGCACACACACAGGAGCACGCTAGAGAGACACACACACAGGCGCTCCAGGCTCGCAAAAGAGAGACGCACGCACACACACACAGGCATGAGAGAGAGCGAGCGAGGGACGCATAAGGTAGAGAAGGCTTGTTTTTGTTTTCAGTTCTATTTACAGTGATCGGTTCATAGCCTGCATTGTTGCAATGTTACTTTTCTTGGTGGTTTATTAAATTACAGATTTTTCAAATGTTAATTTTTTTCACCTGTGCTTAAAACTCATTAAAAAAAGTGTTTTTAGGGAGTGGTTCCTAGCACTATAGCGCGAACTGTTGCAGTGTTACTTTTCTCTGTTGTTCAAGGTTTTCTCAGTGTTATTCAATGTTTTTACATTTAGTTTACCATTACACTGTGCATTCTATGGTATAATTAACTATATTTGTGCTTAAAAACTAACATATATATATATATATTGTCACACACGTGCGCATGGGAGGCAGCTAAATGGCTTGAGGGACGACAGTTCTGAGACATACCGGGAGGTGGCAGAGTGCACTGACTCTTTTTCTCTCTTGCCTGCAGACCGTTCCCGGGAGATTCCACCTGGCTCTCGTGACATCATTTCCGGGACCGAGCCAATGGAAGGAGACCTGACTGGCTCCGACCCCTCTGACGTCACGTCCGGGCTCGGTCCAATGGAGAACGAACACATCCCTGATCCTTATGACCTCACTTCCTGTCTTCCCCTTTAAAACCCTGCCCTCTTTCCTAATTCCTCAGTCTGGTTTTGGACTCGTTTGTATGCACTTCAGTGCAATTACTCTTCATTTCAACTTTGCAGCCAAGGATTTTGAGATTATACGGGTGGCTGCCCCAAACCTTTATCGGAGTATGTCTTATTCTTTTACAATATATATACAGTTCATACGGTCTGGAACGGATTAATTGTATTTACATATAATCCTATGGGAGAAATTGCTTCGGTTCACGACCAACTCGGTTTACGACCAGAGTTTTGGAACGAATTACGGTCGTGAGCTGAGGTTCCACTGTACTGAGGATTAAAGTTACGTTACAAGCTTCTGTGTTCCATAAGACTTAACATTAAACATTGTTCCTTAAACAGAGAACCTGGAAAATATTGGTGAAAAAAGTTACAATACCAAAAATGAAAAAAAGGGATAAAAAAACAAAATTAAGCTGGTGATCCTATCAAAAAGCCAGACTGAAATGATGTACAATGATGTGATGGGGATGATGCCCATGATGGTGTCATTGAGAGACATGTGTAACAATTGCTTGTTATAATCCAGCCTTGAGGGAGGTCTAATGTTGCTTTTCTGTTCTGCAATACAAAATTGGATGCTGTACCAACACAGAAAGCACAGAAAATAAACAACTATTTTTAGTACTACGATTCCAGTTGGGGTGTCAAAGGAATCAGTACATAAGGGAAAGAAGAACAATGCAGACACAACATATTCTCATTTTTAACACCACTCAAGTGGTCATGATATGTGAAATCTTATTTCTAAACATCTGTGCACCAAAACATTCCTCACCACATCCAATTCAGATTTGTTTATTTAAAGCACAGCTTTATCAGTGCGCACAGGCCCAAAGTTTAAAGCTTTAAAACAGCAAAATCTCAAAATGCCCAGAAATGTAGGGTAGAAAAACTGTAAAAAAAATTAGAAATACTATGGTTCAATGACAGAAAAGCAATAGTCAAAACATAAAAGTTAACAAATCCAATAACCACAAGCCAGAAACATTACCTTACAGCAAAAGCAGGGATCAAAAGCTAGAACAGCAAACATTAGAAAGAATCACTAAACAAAACCGAGGGAGTATAAATGGAGTGTCTGCTGCTTCTCTATATTTACTTTGGGGGCAGTTCTCCAACTGCATAATTATGTGGCCCCACCCCCTTAGGCTTAACATAAAGGGGGCATGACAGAAAACCAAGTACATATAATATGAACATAATACAGAATTCCAAAAAAATCATAAACAATAAAATTTTAAATGAATAAAACATACAAAGAGTGAAGCCAAAAACATACTTAACTAATATAAAATAATTTTTAAAAACCAACAGAAAGATTGAAAAACGAAGCACTAAACTTAATCCAGACAAGAAATTCTGACCAAACTATAACAGAAACAAACAACTATATTATGTATTACCATTAGCAAAAAATATTTATTTATTTATTTTTTTGCTTCTTTTTGGTACTTGATTTTGAATTTTGTTCAATCATTTTTTCTTACCTTTTTGGTAAACAGATTTCAGGCTGCTATTGACTGTTCCTTTCAGTTTTCCCTATTGTGCCCTATTGTGCTTATCCGTTTCCTTATTGGCATGCATCTTGTGCAATCCATAGAACGTGTGTTATTTTTCCTCCAGTATTCATAATAATAAAGTTTTTAAGACTTGTTGCAGTCAGTGCCTGGCGTTTTTCTGTTTTCTTTAAAGATGGCAATTTTGTGTCAGAAGGTGCAATACTTAGTGGGCTACTATAGTCTGTGCATTTGGTTTACTGTTTAGATGTTGCCAGATAAAATAATGAATTCAATCAGACTAGTTCAGATTAGCTTCAGTTGGATTCTAAGGGTGTCTTAAGTTACAAAAGAAAAGAAACTGACATGTATGTTAACTTTAAAATGCTTATACTCTTTTACTCTTTAATTTGTCCTTACTGGACTAAGTAAGCCAATCAGTAAAACAAGCTAACTTTATTCTTTCATTGCAGTTTACTGTCCTTTATACCATAAAGATTTGAAAATATAATTTATAGTTTTTAAAAAAAAAACTCATAAACTCAACATTACCCTCTCTTTGAATGCTCACATGTGTGATTATCTGATCCCATAGCTCAGATATATGTTACTGCAGTAATAAAATCAGCAGATAAAAGAAAAGGTGAAAAGAATGTCTACTGCAGGGCTTGATCCCCACTCTTCTAGACAAAGTATTCTGTCTCATCAGTGTTTCTAATGTGAGTTAAAGTATCATTTCACAGTTTTATTTACAATAAGCCCCAGGCACTATATCACTATATAGTGCATTACCATAGTCATTATTTGAATGAAAACAAGATGCTCAGTGCCAACATTCTGTGGTGCAATGACTAGCACTGCCAGCTTGCACTTTCTGCTGGGTTCAAATTTTTGTCCTTGGTCAATATGTCAATATTCTTTACACCCTGTGCTGTCAGGTTCTAGCCCTCATAACCCCAAATTGAATAAAGAGGGTTTGGAAACGTATATATATATATATGTATTTATGAGTAATAGGCAGATTTAACATAAAACAAAGTTAAAAGTTTGAACATTCATCCATTCCTCCAATTTCTAATCTACTTACAGTGCAGAGTCAAGGGGTGCTGGCATCTATCCTGGCAACAAACTTAAAGTTAGGTGAAATATATGCAAACGTCCAAAAAAAACTAGTGTGTACTCACCATGGAATGTTTTAAAAGCATTTCATTGTTTGAATAAAAGCCCAAAACTACTTATTGTTATATTTTGCTCACATGCAATTGTGTCAAATGTCTGAATTGTGTTCACGTACTGTGACATTCAAGAGTATTTTATATCCTGAGTGGAAGTCTGAGATTGATGGTGACAAATCAAATAACTTACTGTGCAGCTCACACCAAAGCACATGCAGAGAGACAATGCAATCAGCTTTTAGCCATTTCACAGGTGGCAGCCTAAGTTGGCAGTGCCACCCAAATCTGCTGCCTGCATATATACAAAGTCAAAATTATGCCACATATGCTCCTCCTGCAATGGTTCTGTGCTGCTCTGCAATGCAGAATTCATACAGACCTCTTATCTCCCACATAATGAGCAGACTTTTCTGTGTTTACAGCTGACAAAAACCTTAAAAGATCCTGAAAGAGAAAGCCTTCCACTTTTCAAAGCAGCAGAGGATAAAAAATACAGCAGCCGGGCAGGCATTCTCATGCTGGTCAAGTCTGAAAGAGAGACTATTCATTTCAAATCTGCTCCTCTCAGAGCCGAGCAATAAGAGCCTATGTGTCCTTTTTACAGCAGTATCTCTAATTGGAAAATATTGAAATGCTGGTACAATTTTTCAGTTTACCCTTTTGTCATGTTAAGTACAGTAACAAGGTAAAATTGCCAGGAAGTGAGGAGAGATTACTTGGAAAAAAAATAACACCATTTTAGTAAAGAAAGAAAGATTTTGCTATTCCTGCCAGAGGGCATTTTAAAAGTATTTGTTCTTTATGACAAAGAGCATGTAATTGGGAGTGTTAAATAATAATTTAATGGTAATAGTTTTAGCAAATGAAAAAGAAATTAGTTTTTTTTAAATACATATAAAAGAAAGAGCTATTTCACACAGTGCAAGGCTATGATGCCATCCTGCATATACATGGTGAAGCACACTAAGGTATCCATTTCATATGGTAGTACAATGTAGGACTGGAAACGTCCACAAGCTGGTGCGTCTTGTACAATCTTGACATGGTGAATAATTATATAAGACAATCTGGCATTAGTAAGAATAATGTCATATCATTTCCTCTCTGAAACCTCAAGGGCTGATACTTAACTTACTGCTTCAGGGTAAGGTAACATGTCCCCACCACTTTGTTCCTAAAATATTATTTAACACATTTTTTGAAGGTTAGCCCTTGTATTAAGACCCACCGATACTCTTTTTCTCTACAAATCCAATTAGGAATTCAACATAAGCAGTTGTGTGTTAGCTCAGCTTCAACACCATTAATACATGTTCCTGCTCACATTCACAGCATTACAAAATTGAAACAATTTCCTCAAAAACAGGTTGTTCAGCCCAACAAAGTGTGTTAATAATATCCACCTGATTTCTCCAAAATGACATCAAGTCCAATTTCAAAGGCCTTAAAGTCCTACTTGGAAACTTACTTTATGTGTCCACAGTTCCCTGTGTGAAGAAAAACTTTGACAAAAATGTTTATGGAAAAATATTTACCCTATCTACCCTATCCATGTTGCTGTATTCTTCTTCAAAAACCCATTTTAATGTAACGGCTTGGATTCACTGTATTAATTCCCTTCATAATTTTCAATACTTCAGTCATATTAGCTCTTAATCTCCATTTGCTTAAACTAAAAATGTTCACCTCCTTCAATCATTTTTCATAGCTGGTACAACTCAGTTCAGGATACATCCAGTTTGCTCTTCTCTGTACTCTCTCTAGTACTGCTATGTCTTTTTTTGTAATATGGAGACCAAAACTGAACACAGTACTCCAGGAGAGGCTTCACTAATGTGTTATGTAGCTTAATCATAGCATTCCTTCACTTATACTCTAGACATCATGATATATAACCTAATGTTCTATTAACCTTCTTGACCAGTTCTGTACATTGTTTGGATGTATATAGTGAAGACTTAAGGGCTGCCACGATACCAAAATTTCAAACTTCGATATGATACTAAGAAAAATATTGGAATTTAATACCATTTTCAATACCTAAAACAGATACTCAATAAAAGATTTATTTAAATAAATTGCAATTCTGTATGCTTGCAAATTAATTAAAACAAATAATACAAATGTTATTCATTAAATTCAAATAATTCAAGTACTGCAATCTTTGGTAAAAGGTAATAGTAAAGTTCGGTAATCAATAAAAAGTAAAGCTGTTTAAATCCAGTCAACACTTCTTTTTACATTAATGAAAACAAATACTACTAATGAGGTAGTACAATGAAATGTTACAAATATCATTTATATAAGCATTCCAGTCAACAGTAAACAGCAAACATAAATATTAAAACAAACATTAAATAAACATTCAAGGGAGTAGAACATTAATGTGCTTTTTTATTGAATTTATTAAAAGCAAGTAACATTCCATACAAACAAGTCAAACTTAATAAAACTAAATTCAATTCAACACCCCCTCTGAAAAGAAAGAGAGGAAGGCCAACAGCCAGAGTAAAACTTTAATATTTAGAAAAGTGGGAAGAGAATCCTTTTCCCCAATATAAATGCTTATTCTAAAATGTTAAAAATTACATCCTGACAGATTTCTAAAATGTTTTGAACAGAACCACTAAGTGAGAATTTGATTTTTTTACAATTTCAAATAGTATATAACATCAGTCACCCTCTGACTTGAAAGAGGTGGGTTAGGATTCTTCCAGTTCAGCAAGACAAGTCTCCGTGCTAACAGTGCAGTAAACGCAATTACAGTTTGATTGTCCTTCTCCACTTTAAGCCCATCTGGAAGTACACCAAATGCAGCTGTTTATGGATTAGTAGGGATTGTGACACCAAGGCTGTCTGATAAACATTTAAAGATTTTTGTCCAGAATGATGTAAATTTGGTGCACACCCAAAACATATGAGGCTAGAGCTTGATTGCAATGTTCACAGGTTTGAGCTTGCTACTGAAACGTTTTGGATAATTTTAAACAAGATGTGCGCGATAAAAAATTTTAAGTTGAATAATTGTATGCTTTGTGTATATGGAGCTATATATGTGTGTGGCTGCCTTCCACTTCATTTATGAAATGTTGAGGAAGAGATCCTTTTCCCACGGTACTCTGGGTTCTTTGAAAGGAAGGGATTTTAAAGTGGTTTTTATATTATAGAAATATAGAAGTCCTCATGACTGATCAGTATTTCTTCTGGAATAGAAATAAGTGGGAGGTGAGGAAAACTGGGCAGATTTTCTTTAGCAAAGTTTCTGATTTGGAAATAGTGGAAAAATTTTGTTGATGGGAAGCTAAATTTGGAGTATAATTGTTTGTAGGATGCAAACACATTACCTATGTACAAATCTCTAAGTGATTTAACCCTGTACATTTTCCAAACATTAAAGAGGCGCCACAGATAAAAGCTTCTCTATCTTGAAGTGCTTCCTACTTTGGTTCTATATTCTGAGTGAATGAAGGGCAATTTGTTTGTTAGTATAATGACGATAACTTGTATTTACTGTGGCACAAATCAAGGAATATAAAGAAGTATTTCAGGATTTTATTTCTATTGTAGACCTGGCCTGTGTGTGTTCATCCATTTGTGTCAATGTCCAAGTTTTTATAGCTTGCATATTTGCCACCCAATAATAAAACTGAAAGATAGGTAGGGCCATACTACCTTCTGCTTTAGGTCATTGCAGGGACACATTTTGATTGTGTGGATGTTTTGAATTCCAAATAAATGAGGTTATGAGTGAATCTAATTTCTTAAAAAAGATTTGTTCATGTATATTGGGATGCTTTGAAATAGAAAAAGAAGCTTAGGAAGGAAATTCATCTTGACAGTGTTTTTCCATGCAGACAGCAAAATTTTATTGAAAAAGACCTGTATGTTTACTTGTGATGTTTACCCCTAGGTATATAAACTGATCTGCGATGATTAAAGGGAATGTGTCCAATCTAATATCGTGTTCTAGAGAGTTCACTGGAAAAAGCAAACTTTTATTCTAATTTAATTTTGTGGCCAGATATCTTTTGAAATTATGCTATTGCTGTTAAGGTAGCAGGCACAGTACTTTGTGGGTCTGATATATACAGTACCATATCATCTACATTTAGTGATATTTTCTGTTCAAGTCCTTCTATGATAATCCCTCTTATCTCAGAAGCATTTTGAAAGTAAACAGCCAAAGGATGAATGGCAACTAGCAGTGGTGACAGGGGGCATTCTTCTCTAGTATCACGTTCTAGTTTCAAGTAGCCTGAAATAAGTGAAGCTTCTGAACTAGTATACAGTACTTTGATCCATGCACATGTGTTTGGGCAGAACCCAAATTTGAGCAATGTAGTAAATAGGTAGTCCCGTTCAAACATATTGAATGCTTTTTCTGCATTCCGGGGTGTTAGACTTTGTGGGTGAATATATTACATTAAACAGGTGTCACAGTTTGGAAGCTAAGCATCTGCCTTTAATAAATCCGGTTTGGTCTTGTGATATTACTGAAGCAAGCACTTTCTTAATCCTTCTAGTTAGAACTTTGGAGAGTTTCTTAACATCATTATTCAGAAGTGAGGCTGGTCTGTATGATGCACATTGTAATAAGTTCTTATTTTTCTTAGGAAAGAAGGTAATTAATGCTTGGCAAAAAGTTTGAGGTAGAATTTTATTGTCTATTTGGGGTAGCTATCAGGGCCCGCTGCTTTCCCACTCTGAAGTGAGTTTATAGCATCTAGTAATTCTGAGAGTGTCAAAGGTTTATCCAATTCCTCTGTACTGAGAGTATCTACTTGTGGTATCTGTAATGCATTAAAAAATGCATTAGATTGTATCTTGTCGTCTTTAAACTATGTAGAATATAAGGACTTATAGTAGTCTCTAAGTGTGTACATTACATTTTTATGGTCAATGATTTTGTCTGTCTATGTTGGTAATTATTGCGAACTTCCTGCTTGTGGATTTGTTGAGATAAGATCTTATTAGCCTTCTCTCCATTTATATTAATGATGTTGTGATTTTAAAATGAGGTGTACAATTTCTTTTGTGTGAAAAGTGTGAGTTCTGATTGCAAAGCCTGTCTTTCCCTATAAAGTGCCTCATTTGGGAACCTGGCATGTTCTTTATCTACTTTTGTAATTTCACTGATTAATAATGATACCTTCTTGGTTTTCGATTTATTTTTGTGGGAGAGATATGAGATCATCTGTCCTCTTAAAAATGCCTTCATAGTATATTCCTGCAGAGACCTCTGAGGATGTATTTGTCTCTAAAAAATTCAATTTGCTTGGATATAAATTCTGTACAGTTCTCATCAGCTAATAATGGGGTTAAGATGCCAGCTGTGAGATGAGTATGTGGGGCAAAATGATTTCACCTGCATGATCAAAGGGGCATGGTTCAGTACAATGATGTACTGGTGAGAAGAAGGAATATGCTCTTGAGTTTGGATTTAGAAATCTCCAAGGGTCTGGTAAGTTAGGATCAATTACAAACTGTGTAATTGTTTTTGCAGTGTTAGATGTTATTGCCCCTGTGGCTGAAGAGCTATTCAGGTCTGGATTTAAAACACAGCTAAAGTCTCCAGCCATTATAATTTTATGAGTGTTTACATTAGGAATGGATGAAAATATGTTTTGGATGAACTGTCTGTCATCCACATTGTGTGAATACATACTTAGAATCACTTTACAATTAAATAAATTACCCATAATAGTCGCATATCACGGTTAACACTAGAATTCCTGAAGCCTACGAAAAAAATCGTAATCCCGGGGAAACCTTAAATCCCTCCATCAGCATCTTTTGTTTTGTAAATGCATCCATCAGCACAAGCAGCAAGCAGCCTGCTATCCCATCCCCCGACCTGATGGAGCTCAGGTCGTAGGCAAAAAGTTCTCCTAGCTCAAGCCAAGGCTCCTTATCTGCTTGTCAGGTTCCTGGAGTTGTAAAGGGTAAACAATACAGTATATCGTTATTTGGAATAAATGCATTTCATGTGTGTTCCATGTATACAAAGATCTGGGTAAGTGTAGGATGAAAGGAAATGTGAGAAATGCAAGAAATGCTGAACGCATACCTAAAGCAGAAACCTGTTCCATGTTATACTAATAATGATGAGAAGTGTATAATGTGTGAAGACTTTAGTACAAATATCTAATAAAAATGTGCGCTTTTATTCAAGAATATAACCAAAGGGAAAAAAAGCATTCGATTTACATGTGGCTGTCATTGAGTTAAAAACTCAAGCTCAAATGTCAATTGACAGGGAGTTTACATGTTTTCTTGAATGGTGCAGCGGTAAGAAATGCTGCATTATAACCTGAAGGTCCCAGGTTCGAGACCAGGCGTTTTTAGTGAGCTGTTACTATTATTTCTACAATATAATAATAACATACATTTGATTTGAGTCTGTAACACCCGGTGTAAATTTTGGCTACTTGTAAAAGTTAGCGCTTGTTTTTTTATTATTCAGTTTTATTCTCTCAGTGACGTTCACGTGGTACATCGAACTTGCCTCTCCGTCTTTGAGTTGATGGCATTTATCTACATTCTTTTCACAAGAGTAGCGCTGTGGCTGATGCCTGCTCAGATCTGTTTGTTGTACCGGCAATTAATGATACAATGTCTCGTGACCGCTATCAGACTGGGCAAAGGCAGGACCGTAGCAACAGACAGCTTCTTCACTGTGCTTTCACTGGCTAATAAACTGTTCTGCACCACAATGCCACTCTGCTTGGCACCATAAGTAAAATGGGACTTCCACCTGCAGCTAAAGTCACTTCAGTACACGAGCAATTTGCCACGCTAGTGTTTCGATCTGACAGCACCGTGCTGATGGTGTATGCACACAAAAAGAAGAAGCCTTTGATTTCAGTCTGTAACAGCCGGTGTAAAGTTTTGCAACCTATAAAAGATATCGTTGAAGGGGTAGAACCAGACACATAAACACTGTTGAGTCATGTCTTCTTAGTATCTTGTCACTTGAATTTTTTGTGTTCAGCTTTATTCTCCAATAAAAGCACACTTGTTTTGTTATACCTTTGCGAAGGTTTTTATTTTATATTCCAGTAACCACTTGAATGAGACTACATCCCCTCTCGCGCATGCATGTCATTATTTGAAAACGCTATTACAGATATTACATGTACTCTGAGTTATGGTGCATGATTATGAAAATGCAGACAGAAATGGTGTCTTTCAAACTTCCAAAAACTAAGAAGCCAACATGCTCTTCCATGAGGCAACAATGTGCTTTTGTTGGGCTACAAATATGCCCTAATGAAATCACATTGATGAAATAACAGTGAAAGGTTAAAAATCGAGAAAGTGACAGAGCTCTAATGCTAAAGAGTGAGTAATGAACAGTACAGAATAAAACTGCCCCAAAGCTGTTGTCCTGATGCTTTAAATGTTTAACTGACTAAAAAATATTTTATCCTGTAGTGAAAATCAAATATCACATCCCTACTTCAAATGCAACAGCTTACAGGCTTATATTTTATTAATTTTTCTGTAATTTAGAAATAACATACCTCTCAAATTCTTTGTATTGACTCGCGTGTCAGTCCTTCAAGTTTGGTTGGTTGTTTTAGCCCCTTTAGTAGATACAGGACTGCAACTCCAACTATGATGATTAATAGCCTACAAGGCTCAACTGTTAAAAGCCAGAGCAAACCCAAAGTGCATTCGTAATTCAATACCATGGAAAGTAAGCGTTGAAGTCATTTTCAATTTTAAAATCAATACGTAACAATATTTTTGATACTTGTAACTCCAGAAGAGTCCACTTCATCTCCAAGGTCTTTGTCATTAAGTGTACTTTCAATTTGTATTCACAAAATTAATGTTGAGGCCCTGGCTTCCCCAATTATGAAAACACAATGAAAGACTATAGACCTGTATCCTTAACCTTTCAAAACATGGTAACTCTGGAAAGGCTTATATTCAACCACATTTGAGATCAGACTCAAACATTGAATTGAATTGAATAGGCAAGAACAAAATTTCACTGATTCCTCTCTTTAAAGGGAATACAGGTTTGCTGTGATTCTGGGATATAAGCTCCTGGGATGTGCACCTAAGCAAGAATCTGGATTGGGCTTCAAACACAGAAGTCCTAATTAAAAGAGACCAGAACTAAGTCTGGTTTTGTCAGATTTAGAATTACAGACACGTGTCTTTGGAATGCGTCTAGAGGAAAAACCCAATGCACAAAGGGAGCGAGTGTGCATCCTTCACATGGATCCATGAGGCTGCAGTACTAACTGCATGTCCTTTTACTTTAGTAACTCTGTGCAATAATTCATATTGATTGGTGTAGCAAAGAATATGTTAACTCTACAGTATACTTAATTTTCTAGCTCCACATTTTAACAATACTGGAAATAATTATAATTCAGCACCATAGCACAGCTCCTAGCTTCACTTTTTCTCCTCATCATGTTTCTTTCATCAGTTCAGAGTTCCTGCTTAAAACTACAACTCATTATACACCTTAGCTCTGTATTTACTATGATTCAACACAGTGTAAATCTGAAGGTTTGTGTGCAAAAAACTCCTCGCATGAAAGCTGGCCTGCTAGTAAAAACAAGGTCCTTTATTAAAGCTGTAAGTGGAATAAAACAAAATTGGATTGCAAGCTGGTTTAATGAGCAGAAGATAAATAAAACAGATAAGGAGAGAATAGTGCACATGGGGTGAAACCATCAATAGATCTGAGCGTTCACATACACTATAGAAAGTAATTAATGTGCCATGATCTGTGTTTCAAGTGGTTGTACGTATGTGTATGTTCTACTTATAGATATGTACTTGTACAACTAAAAGTACTTATCATATTATAACAACAACATTTATTTATATAGAACATTTTGATACAAATGGTGTAGCTCAAAGGGCTTTACAAGATGAAGAAAGAAAAGTTTTTAAAAAACAAAAATAAGATTAGGCAGTAACAAAGTAACAAAGAATAAAGTAAGGTCAGATGGCCAGGAAGACTGAAATAAACAAAAAAATTCCAGATGGGCTGGAGAAAAAAAATCGGCAGGGGTTCCAAGGCCATGAGACCACCTAGCACCCTCTGGGCATTCTACCTAACATAAATGATCTAAATCAGTCCTCATGGTTTCTGGGCTTCATATGAAATAATTTGATGGTGATGGTCATGTGGACATCTGGGGTACTGCCTTCAGTCCATCAATGTAGGGACAGTATGTTGCCTTGATCAGATAGTAAAAACAAAATGAAAAAAGAACAGCCGAGAATGGTAGGGACCAGTGTGGCTTGCAAAGCCTTGATGAAAATGATAATTCAGTGCTCATATAGATTAACAGGGATACATTGAAATGTAGCTAATGTAGCTATGAGCTAAGAGAGATAATGTAGCTAAGTGAAAGCCATGTTAAAATAATGTAAATAAAGTTTTTTAAAATGCTCCACTGTATTAGCCTGGTGAATTTCTATTCTATTCCAGATTTTAGGTGCATATACAGCAGAAGGCTGCCTCACCACTTCTTTTAAGTTTAGCTCTTGGAATTATAAGCAGATACTCATTCAAAGATCTAAGGTTATGACTATGAGATTATTTAAGGCTTTGTAAACCGTTAGCAGTATTTTAAAGTCAATTCTAAATGGCATGGGTAACCAATGTAATGACAACAAAACTGGAGAGATGTGCTCAGATTTTCTTTTCCTAGTTAAGATTCCAGCAGCTGCATTCTGCACTTGTTGCAACTGATTGATGTCTTTCGTGGGTAGTCCTGAGAGGAGTTCTTTACAGTAATCTAGTCAACTAAAAACAGAAGCATGAACTAAGTTTTCAGCATCTTGTAAAGTTATAAGGGATCTAACTTTTACTACATTCCTTAAGTGAAACAATGCTGTCCTAGTAATCTGATTAATATGTGATTTAAAATTTAGGTGAGAGTCAATAATTACCCCTAAATTCTTTACCTCCGTCTTGGCTTTTAAGCCTAATGGATCAAGTTTATTTCTGATACTCTCACTATATCCATTTTTCCCAATAACTAAGATTTCTGTTTTCCCTTTACTTAGTTTGAGAAAATTACGACTCATCCATTCAGAAACACAAGTAAGACATTGGGTCAGTGAAATGTGGCAGCTCATGTTATGCCTTTAGATATTCTGACCTAATGGAAGGATGTAGGTCAAAAAGAGCAGTGGGCCTACTGTATTATAGATCCTTGTGGCACAAAATATAGAAAATCATGTGTCTTCAAAGTAAAATGAAAAATTTACCACAACAAACCAATTTAAGACATTGTCAGAGAGTCCCACCCACTGACTAAAGCGATTTCTAAGACTATTGTGATTAGTGGTATCAAATGCTGCACTTGGATTTAAGAGGATGAGAACAGATAAACTGCCTCTTTCTGTATTAACCCACAAGTCATTTACTACTCTAACCAGTGCAGTTTATGTACTGTGATTTGATCCAAAACCTGACTGAAACTTGTCAAAAATAGAATGTTTATTCCAGTGATCATTTAGCTGTATAATGACTGTCTTTCCTAGAATTTTATTTAAGGAAGGCATGTTAGAAATAGGTCTAAAATTGTCAAAAACAGAGGAGTCGAGATTATTTTTCTTGAGTAGGGATTTAACAACAGCAGTCTTAAGACAGTCTGGGAAGACCTCCGTATCTAATGTTTAAGTCTAAGTTTACTATGCCAAGTACACTATCAATTAGCACATCAGATACTTCTTTGAAAAAGCATGTTGGTATTGGGTCAAGGATGCAGGTGGAGGGTTTCAGTTAGAGATCAGGTTAATCTATCCCAGTGAAAGAATTTAATTTGCTTAAAATGGACTATTGGGATATCACTAATTTTGAGTTTAAAAAATATAGCAAAAGCCTCAAGTTTCAGATTTTTGGAGGCATTCCATTGAGTGACTTGGGTTTAGCAAACAATCAATAGTAGAGGATAAAACTCTTTGATTAATTATTTATAATTTTAGAGAAGTAGCACCACCTCTCCAGACGGGTATTGACTTATGCCTAGTATACACATATATATCAAACACATACTGTACATTAGATTGTCTCAGATGGCACTGTTTAAAGCACCAACTGTGCTACAATGTCTTGATGCCTGAATTGAAATTGTTGAAGGAATCCAATCCAATGTCTTTTGTACCACTAACCACTCACTCAAAAATAACATAATTAATCCTTGAGCAAAAACTGAGATTGAACCAGAATTCAGTACCACATAAGAATGCAGCCTGTATCCAATCTGAACTACTATGTGGTTTTGAGCAGTGGTGTAGCGCAGAATTCGTGGGTCTCCCCGGGTCTCCCTAAAAAATGTTCTCAACAGAACTCTGATTTAAGGTGTTACTGACATAAAAAAGCTCTTGTCTGAAGAACTTGAGTCTTTTACGGCTATGCTCACTTGGTAACTAAAAATTACTCATAATTTTCTTTACATTTAAATTTTACCTCCTATCTATTTTCCTTTCGACTGCTCAGATAAATTTTATGACTGATCCAAATCTGTCTCTCCTGGATGTGCTCCACATGCACAAAATTAATAAAACACCTTTGTCAGACAAATGAAAATTGAAAGATGCTGGTTGCTGCTTTACTTCACATCATTTCAGTGCAGAGCACATGTGAATTTGTCAGCTCTAAATGGCAAGGAAGAGAATTTTTTGCTAATTACACTCCTCTAAAAAATGAGTTCTTTGTCACATATGAGTGAAACATGGGAATTGAGTTGCTTTGTGAATGTTGCTTTTTTTTGGTTTCAAATATCAAACAAAAAAGTTGTACGTAAGAGTTTAGAACAATGGTGAAGTTCCTCACAACAACACAGCAACATCAAGAAATAATAATTTACCAGAATCAGAACACTTCCAACTGGATGATAACTATTAATCCTAAAAATAACTGCAGTGAAACATGGCAAACCCAGACCCAGATTCTAAGAAACCCGTGACAATTTCCTACATTTAAAGCTTTTTATTTTTTCCATTGGTCCTTAATGAAATGCTGTATGAGTGTTCTGTATTTCAAACTTGTTTGTTTCTCTGCCGAAATCAGAAATTATTTAAAGAAACATTTAGAGTTTAAATTAAACTCTCACTGTGCCTGGCTAATTTGCTGTGGTTCAAAGGAAAACTGCTGTGGTGTTTAACATATAGCACTGAAACATTTTGAGAGCACAATGTTATTATTTACTAATTTCTATTTAAATACTGCACACCCTTATTTCTGCCTGTGTTTGGGCCTCTCGGGTTGAGCGGCATATTGTAATAAATAAGCTAGTGTTCATCTACACAAGAAGAGGTGGGCAAAGAAAACCAGCCTGCTGTGCCAGTTGCTTGATTTGGACAGCACTTATGTTATTTTCTTTTTCTTATCATGACGAATCTCTTCATTTTCTACTAGCTACTTTACGCAGGTTTTCTTAGGTTCATCAGTCTGTAACGTCATATAGTGTAACAAACCAGTTTTTCACTGTTTTGTTTAGCTTAAAATGCACAAAATATTTCTTTCTTTTCACAAAAATTAAATATATTTTTTGTGTCTGACTTTGTGGAGTTCTGGTGAGTGGGCTCTTTGGGACTGGAGGCCCCCTTCCTCATAAGTGTCCGTTGCACCAGTGGTTTTGGGTGTTTATGCTATGATCAATCAACAGCTTCTTGTTTTGGAGAAGCAATTTACTGTCCTTTTGATATTTAAATACAGTAAATTTACTGAAGCAGTTTTTCCATCTGTGCATGTGCTTTTCTTTTATATATTTATTGAGTACATTTTGGTTTTTTTTTTCTGAGTTTAAGGCCGTTTGTTTTTTTTTCCTTTTTCAACACTATGGTGTTTATACCAATTAAGAGTTAGATCTGCTTTTAACTTTCTTTTTTCAGCCTAGACATAAGGAAGATGAGCAGTTTTACACCACATGCTATCTTCTAATTTTGCCTTCTTGTTGTCTTTAAAACTTAGCGATCTCAGTGGCAGATTTGTACAATTTTTATTTTCTTAATTGCCTGTTTGTTATGATGGTTAGCACATGCAAACTGCTGCAAACAGAGCACAAACTGCATTATAAATACAATTTCACAATTTGCTCTGCCTCTTTGCAATGTCTGGGTGGGAGCATAGAGATAGATCAAGGAGCTCTAGATGCTTTTTCTTAGGAAAGGGACAGAAGTCTGTTCAAACTGTCCATGACTTGGAGGGTCAGTGGGACTTCTGGAGTGAAGACAGACCCAATGATGTCAGCAACAGGAGTCTCAGGCTCTGCTGCTTCTGGCCACAAGACCAGAGAACTCCAGAAAGAAGGGCCACACAACAGAAGAGAAGGCAGTTCACTTTCTGCTGCAGTGAAAGAGAGCAGCCAACATGGACAAAGAGTGACAGCAAGAGTCACTTGTAAAAAAAACTTGTAGAATTTAAGAGCAATAATAAGATACCTTGAAGTTATTTGTTTATACTTTTGTTTTTTTGGAGCAGAATAAAACTTCTTTGAGAAAAGCTTGTGGCATGGGATGTCCTACCAGTGATTGGAGCACCTCTCAGAGGCCATAACAATACAGGCTATCCAGACTTACAGGAAAAGAATTTAAGGTTTAAGTCCGCACAACATTTTTATTCTCCAAGAAAGTAACAGATGCAATTAAAAATGCTCATTCATAGTGTAATTATAAGTCCAAAAACCTTATGAAACTAGATCAAGAGTCCTTTGTATGGTTTTTGTCACCATGCAATTAAATGAAACAGTAGCAGCAGATGTGGAGTAGAAATGAGATGCCAAAGCAGAATTCAACTGAGGTCTTCAAAATTGTTAAAGGCATCTATCAGATTGTTGCACTGAACTGTGAAAGATGCTCCAAGCAATTTTCAGCTGTGATTTAGTTCAGGGACACATCCTGGAAGTGATTTCCAACATTAAATGTGCTGTAAATGATTTTTCACATCTTTGTGCATAGTCATATCAGTTTTCCTTATTTCATGAAGTAGCCAGTTAAAACTGAAGATATTTCAACCAAAAAACGCCATTTCTTACGTAGTGCTGACTAAATCAGTAAACATCAAAACTATCAGTTTTTGTAAAAAAGTTGAAATACACATAAAGTTCCAAAAATAGAGCATGTATATAACTCATCGATATGAAAAATAATGCTAAAGGCTTAGTTATGACTGAAAAAGGGAAATAAAATATGTAGAAAGGTGCAAATACTAGGGAAACAAATCCCTGCAGACTTATAATAATTTCCCTTAAGAATATTACATGGGCCTGACTTCATGTCACTCCTCAAACAGGCAAATAAAGAAGGGTGCCCATGTCTGTGACAAAAAAATGTGACAATAGCACAGCAAAGGAATAAAAGTACAGTGACACATCTTCTGCCATCTGCTGTGGTGGCACGTCCCTTAGCGAGGAGAGGCTGCATAGTTAATAGCTGAACTGGTACTCAGATGAATGAAAAAGAGAATGAAAAATCAATTCAGTTGAGTGTGCTTTACAGTACCAACTCTTATAATAGTTAAATTTTTAAAAATACAAAAATGAGCATTATCTACCACTGTGCCAACAGCTTTGAGGTACGGTATGCTCTACTAAAATAATAAAGCACAAAGAGCAATAATATAATCATAGTTCATAGTTCTTGTTATGATCATTGCTGCTGCATTTTGAATTGAATTTAATGTCACAGGAAAATGTCTGAACTGCCTAAAAATAAACCTTTATGGTAATCAAATCTCTGCGTTACATATGCATAAATTACTTTTTCTTGCACAGCAAGAAACCATTAGTTTTGAGATGCCTCATAGCTGGTTAAAGCAAATCTTTGATAATTAAAGTGAGCAAGAGAAGAAAGACCAATGGAAAATAACACCTAAACTCACAGCACAGTTACAAAAATGGAATTTTAAGCCCCTTGAATTTACCTTTAGCAAAATTGCAATATTACCCGTATAATTTCCAGTAACTAGGCTAACATCTGTTTCCTCAGAATGTAAAGATATGTAGTTTGTACTCATTGATTTGTAGAGTGTTATATAAGCAATTAAATAAAGATGCAATAGAATTTATATTGGGGTTTATATCTGAGTGTCATCGGCATACAAATAAAAAAATATGTTTATGTATGATTTCAAGTAGCAGCAAAATACTGTATTTAGTGAATATAAAAATAATGAAAGACTATGGAAATCTATTTTTAACTTGATTTCAAAAAGATTCTTCAAACAATTTTATTGGAGGGAAATAACTCGTCTCCAACAATTAATGATTAATGAAAATCTATTTGTCAACCTGCCCTACACTGTGACTCTGACAGCCTACAGTTTCACTGTTATCTATTATATTATAGTGTTTTTTAACTGAGATTCAAGATTTTTTACACTACAGCTTTGTAACTTACTTTCAGGATCTTGTGTTCAGGTGCAGTTTGCACCATTTCATTGTTTTACTGTTGACTTTCTTTGCAATGGAAGTTTCTTTGTTTCCTTTGAGTGTTGGTGTTCACCACACCATACAGTAGCAGGAGTAGAAATGAGCACAAAAGAAGGAGATGACACTCTACAGATAAATAATTTAAAAAGGAAAAGGCCTATGGCATTGCTTGTAGGAGAAACCCTCATGACAATAAAGCATTATTTTATTTTTTAGTTTTAGGGTCTGAATGCTCTGGACTGAGTAGGAGCACATCAGCTGCCCTGTCCTTTTGTGTCAAAAATGGGTTTATTGCTCTTCTGCTTTTGCTCAGTTTCTTGCCAAATCTTTTTTTTTTTGAGCCCATCTAACCAAGCTCTCAGTATGCTGCCTTCTCCTGTCAATATCTTTGTTTTGTGTGCGCAGCTCCGCTATGCAAACAGCCAGCTAGTGCCTTATCCTTTTTTCATTGGTGCAGGCAGCGAGTCCTGCATTGTGTAGCTGCAATACTTATCCTGTGTTTGTTGTAGCAGGTCTGTCCACCAGAGCGTCAGCAGCCATGGTCCCCACGGAGTTAAAATCCCAGTTCTGGTGTGTAGTACTAGAATCTGAGTGCTGATTTTTCATAATTAACCATTTAAATTGTCATTTTAATTCCAAATCAAGTGTTATTTAACAGTGTGAATAAAACACTTTTTCCTAGTAAAATTTAATTTTCCTGTAAGCAGTTTCCATTTTGATTGGCCACTGAAATGGCAACTTCTTACACATGAGGGGCGAATGTAGTGTGTTTTTATTGCATTGATTTTTATTTGGATCCTTTAGATATTTTAAGAAAATTAAACAATTATATTTAAACTTTTGCTTAAAACTGTTTAATCGTGTTATGCTATGTGGCTAGCAGCTGGGGGTGGCACCCAGCCAGGATGCCCGGAAGGACCGGAGGAGGGATTACGCCTCCTCCAGACCATTAGGGGGCGACCGCCCTGGTGGCTTTGGGGACCATGGGAACTGAGCTTGGAAGCTCAACCCTATAGGGGCCTGTGGTCACCACCAGGGGGCACCCCGATGCCTGGAGAACCCTGGTCCTCAGCACTTCCGCCACACCCGGAAGTACTGGGGGGAAGATGACCAGGGACACCCGGAGTGCTTCCGGGTGCACGGCCAGTACTTCCGCCACACTGGGTAGTGCCGGCGGAGGTTAATCAGGAGGCACCTGGAGCACATCCGGGTGATTATAAAAGGGGCCACCTCCCTCCATTCAGTGGCTGGAGTCAGGAGCGGGGTTAGGGGTTGTGTGTGTCACCTAGTAAATAGTAAATATGCTGAATAAACGTCTGTTGGGTGAACTATTGGTGTCCACCTGTCTGTGTCCGGGCCAGCATCCACAGCTAAAATTAAATTGAAACATTTCCATGGAAATGCATTGTTATCTGGTAAATTACTTTGGTGATTATAACATTTTAAAAAAATAATAATAATAAAGCAGTCATCAACATATTTTTCTCCAGTGTGCTAATGTGTCTTAACTGAACTTTAACAGGTAATTGAGTTGGCCACTAAGAACTAGCTAGTACACAAGAAGTGCAGCACTTAGCCCTAACAGGTATTAATGTCGCACCAGGCATTGTGATTTTTCAAACAATAATAATAATAAATTGCCTTTAAAATGCCACAATATTATTATTATTGTTATTGTTATTATTATTGTTGTTATTATTATTATTTTGGGTAGTGCTGCTGCCTCACAGACTCGGCATCCTGTGTTTAAATCCATGCCTGTCGTTTTCTATGTGGAGTTTGCACATTCTCCCCAAGACAGAATGGGCTTTCCTCCCACAGTCTTAAAGGAGTGCTGGCTAAATAAGCCCAGCTAGTTTGTATGAGAGGACACTGTTATGGATTGGCACACTGTGCTGCCAGTAAGGCTGTCAGTGTCAGAAAGAGATGAAGGATGAAGAAAATGTATGGTCAGGGAAACAGGAACAAGTCAGAAACCAAAAAGCCAGATCTGAGAGAAAGGAGCAAGACAAAACAAGAAACAGGGAGCATAAGTCAAAGAAGGATGATGTTGTAAACCAGGAGATTCAAGTGCGCAGCAAAACACAGAAAAGGCTTTGTTTGTATGAATTTGGTCAATCATCTAAACATACAGCAGGATTTAAATATGGTCATATTTGAAGATGTCAGAATGGCAACTTGTGATAACGCCTAGACGAAGGAAGTTCAAAACAGCATCACAGCAAAATGGCAAATAATACCTTACTAATTAATTCTAGATCTTTATGAAACATAACTCCTTAAGGATATGCGCACTGCTGTCAGGATGGCCTTGAACTGGATTAAACAGGTTTCAGAATATCACTTTACATATATATACTGTACAGAGTGTTGAAAAAACATACTTTCGTAGTGTGAAAAACATACGCATTTTATAAGTGTTGATTTTCGTCCTTACCAGCATGAAGTCATATGTACCACTGAAACGTTTCAGATTTGACACCTACAGTGCAACACTAACCAAGCTGCAGTGAATTTGTCTTTCTTATTACGACCCTGGCTTTTACCTATCTAACAGTTTGATCCCTTTCTGACATTTTGTTCTCTGTTGCTTTGTGACATAATGAAGATTTCTGCTTGTGGATTTAAACAAGTACTTGTATGCATGTATAAATTTATGGTTAAAACCCCAACTTTCTTTCATTCTATTCTAACCTTGAGATTCTTATCTTCTGTCACTCACATGTAAAATTAGCAATCCAACAGGCTTCAAAGGAAAACAATATTGTTCTTATTTTTATTCACATGGCTGGACATGGCACTCTCCATTTAATTAGACCTAATGGAAGGCTCTTCAGTTGGATCCATTTATTCATCCTGGAAGCATTAGACACAAAGGATGCATTAATCCTGGGTGGGAAATCTGTTAATAATTTGCCACAATCCATCTTATACCTCCACTCCTTTTGTTTTTTCTCTTCCAGTTTTAGCTCACTGATAAGCTGACTATGTACACCTTTGGGATGTGGAAGGAAAAGAAAGTGCTTAGAGAAAACCCAAATGAAAAAATGACCTAGTTGGACATTGGAACTGGGAAATAATAAAATGCTAAAAACAATTTTTGCTTTGTTCTACTATTCAACCACAGTGACTAACGTCATTTTTTGTTTTACGTAACAAAATGAACATTTTGTTTTTAAGGCATTAAAAAATGTATGGCCTATATATAATGTGTATTGATTTTGTATAGCAGCTGCACTTTATACGCCTCACTGCTGCCATAAGACAACACGGTCACAAGTTTTTGCATTTAGAGATTCAGAAAGGTAAAGAAATATTACAATATGAATGACTGCTGAAGAGAAAAGAGTGAAAGAGAAAGGTTAGTCCAGAAAGTAGGTTTGTGTGAGGTTGATAATCATAAAGTGCAGGCTAAGAAAATGAGCTTGAGATGACTCCCCTGTGACTTTTAAGAGTCAGTGTGCACATCTTTTCTTTTGTTCTCTCAATACTGTGTATTATATTGTTATTTCCAAGTTTACAAGTTACATACCATCGTTAAAACTTCCTTGTCAGAACATTTTTCTGCTAATGCATGTCAAGTCTCTGATCATCCATGTAGTTTTCGCTTTATTTAGACAACTTGGATTTTTTCATGAAAAATGAGTGAATCGCTAGTAAAGTGGCCATTGAATGGCAGAGATCTGAAAATGTTAAGCACAATAGTTGGGGCAAGCAGGGTCAGACATTTCAGAGTCAACCAAAAAATGTAATTTAGAGTGCTTGGGTGGTGATAAGAAATTCAAAACAAAAGACTTTCTTTCAAATTCTTTTTGAGAAGACTCTTCCCCTTTTTTTTTTAGACTTAAGTACAATATACTGCAACCCTCGGGTCTTAAATGGGCCATGTCTAATACGTCATCAACTGGCACAGGATAGATGGATAGATGATGCTAAATTGGCCGTAGTGTCTGCCTGTATGTCTGTGTGTTCAACCAGCAATGTCCAGGGTTTGTTACTGCCTTGCACCCTATGCTTGCTGGGACAGGCTCCAGCTACCCTGCTCAGGATGAAGTGTGCTTAGAAGATGGATGGACAGATTGATCGTACAATGAACATCCACATTTCAGTGAGCTGAAAAATGTGGGTTTGTCCTTCCATGACTACAGTTTTTCTGAAAAGTATTGTGATTTGTTCCCATACCTTAATTTTTATCATGTTCTTCAATTGTTATCATAAGTGTAGTTAATAGTTGATTTAACTCACTTCTGTCATTGACTACTGTTTCTTTTTTTTGGTCTACACCATGCCTTTAACCTTTCTGTTTCCTTAAACAGGTTACTTTAAATAATGTATTTTCACATGTCTTCAATCTGCTGTATATAGCTCATTTACACCTTTTTTATTCTCTTTAAACAGTTATAGGTTTTGTCTTCTTTTCATTATGCTATTATCAGATTTCTTGTTTTAATCCAAATAGCAATTCATTAATAAGATTACTTGACTTCCTTTTTAACCTTGAGGGTAATTTTACAAAAATATAAAATCACAAATCTTCATGTGCATGTGTGATGGTGCAAAAATAGAACAATCAAATAAGCCGTCAGCCATTATAGCGTTTTAATGAGATCTCCCAGGGTTGTCAACAGACTTCATTCCCGTAGGTGGGTCGTCTTTCAAGTGAGGCACTCCTTCCAGGACTGCCCATTTTTTTATAGTTCCTGGACTGTAAGAGGCGAGGTTAGTTGCTCTCACTGGGTGGCTTCTCTGGATTTTGGGTATAAAATGAGATAAGATGTTTAGCGATCACACCCCCTGGTGTCCCTGGTTTGTAGTACTTACCTTGGAGATGCTGGGAAGGTCACCCTTTGATGCATATGCATGACATTCTTTAATATAAAACCAACAAATTATGGATGATCTAGGATTAGCAGATAGGAAAGTACTCTGGGAAAGCACCCCATTATATGAACTGCTTTTCAGTGACTACAAACCAATAGTTTGAGAGTTAGATACTGCACAAACCAGATACAGGATTAAAAATGTATACATTTTAAGAAATGTATTTTCTATTGTAGTATAGTACTTTACTTTTAAGTAAAGGTAGATTCACTGTTTATCTCTTGATTCTTATTCTATGTGTATACAGTGGAACTCGTTCCAAAACTCTGGTCATAACCCGATTTGGTTGTGAACTGAAGCAATTTCCCTCATAGGATTGTATGTAAATACAATTAATCCGTTCCAGACCATACGAACTGTATGTAAATATATATTTTATATAAATGTAAAAACATTGAATAACACTGAGAAAACCTTGAACAACAGAGAACTAACACTGCAATAGTTCGCGCTATAGCGCTACCAACCGCTGGCTAAAAACACTTTTTTTAATGAGTTTTAAGCACAGGGAAAAAAATGAACATTTGAAAAAATCCGTAATTTAATAAACCACCAAGAAAAGTAACATTGCAACAATGCACGCTACGAACCGATCGCTGTAAACAGAAGTGAAAACAAAAACAAGCCCAGTGCATTCTTTAACTGCCTTCCTACCTTATGCGTCCAGCCCCCTCTCTCTCTCTCACACTGCCTGTGTGTGTCTCTCTCTCGCGTGCCTGTGTGTGTCTCTCTCTCTCTCGCGCACGCGCGCGTGTGTGTGTGTGTGTGTGTGTGTGTGCGTGTGTGTGTGTGTGTGTGTGTGTGTGTGTGTGTGTGTGTGTGTCTCTCTCTTGCGCTGCCTGTATGTGTGTGTCTCTCTCTTGCGCTGCCTGTGTGTGTGTGTGTGTCTCTTTCTCATGCTGCCTGTGTGTGTGTCTCTCTCTCTCTCGCATTGCCTGTGTGTGTCTCCCTCTCGTGCGCTGTGTGTGTGTCTCTCTCTCACGCGCCTGTGTGTGTGTCTCTCTCTCTTGCACTGCCTGTGTGTGTGTGTGTGTGTCTCTCTTGCGCTGCCTGTGTGTGTGTGTCTCTCTTTCTCATGCTGCCTGTGTGTGTGTGTCTCTCTCTCTCTCTCTCTCTCTTGCGCACCTGTGTGTGTGTGTGGCGCTCTCTCGCTCTCTCTCTCTTGCTCGCTGCACAGGAAATGCACAGGGAGAGACTGAACATGTACAAACCGAAAGGGAACCTGGCTTGTTCATATACCGAGTGTGTGGTCGTGAACCGAGGCAAAAGTTTGGCGAACTTTTTGGTCGTAAACCGATTTGTACGTGTACCGAGACGTTCATGAATCGAGGTTCCACTGTATATAGATTTTTCTGAGAAATGGTTGGCAAATGTGACAATGGCCTTGAATAACAGATTCAAGGTACTCCAGCTAAAGTACTACAAGTATAGACACCAAAATGAAAACAGAAAAGGAAGTGACGTTCCAAACCAGCTCAGAATATTATGTTAGGTAGAACTGTATAAAACAAAATTGTGATGGACATCAGATTATGATATCTGAGTTAGATCTGTAATCATGTAGAGTAAAGCCAAGCAAAATGACACCTTTTATTGGCTAACTAGAAAGATTACAATATGCAAGCTTTCGAGGCAACTCAGGCCCCTTCTTCAGGCAAGATGTAATCATTAAAGACATACTGTAGTGTGATACATTCAGGCTTATTTTTCTCCCTTTTACTTGTATTGTGAATATTTTTCAGTGTTGTGAATGGTACTGTGTTGATAAAAAGCTGTACTATTTTTTTTTTGTAACTATGGTGTATATCAGATATGGTTCATTCTTCTCATATTTTGGACTCTTACAACTTACAACTCTTATAAATCTCTGCTCTGCTCTGTTTTTTATGCCTTAATATATTTTTGCAGGTTTTCAAGGAGATCTTTCCCTTTTATTTTCTTTCATTTTTTTAGCCGTCAGCATTACTTTAGTGTCAAGTATGTCAATACAAAAAGAGAAGCTATAGGCTGTAAGGTATACATTCTGAAATGCACTTAGGGTCTTGAGTTGAATCAATGTGAAGAAGCAACTAAACAGGATAAAAAGAATGTTATACTGGATGGTGCAAAGAGCATAATATAAATCAAAGGATTGAAAGCATTACTAAGATAACATTTTAGGTGTCAAATTCCTTTCACTACATTATGAAAAACTCAGCTTTTATGGAAATGGTCCTGAAAACGGTAGAGAGGTTCATCCTTGCACTAAAGAGCATCGACATCAGCAGGTTAAAGAAACATAATTGATTTAATCTTATATCATTCAGGTCTTGAAAACAGATGTTAACACATGGGACCTGAGTCTTTCAATCAAGTAGAGTGAAGAATCTTTAGGAGCACCGGTGGAAACACACAAAAGACAGGAAACATCTATTGGTCATTTGTAACAAACTCCCTACTCATATCGTTTTACTGAAGAAGATAACCTGCCGTCATTCAATAGCCAATTGGACGAGAGGCAGGGCCGACCTAACAATTATAACCAAGTGAGGTTTTTAAACTTGGTTTTAGGATATTTGCATAATACAGTGTTAAAGATAATATCATAGAATAGGAAAGTAAAAGAAACACAACAAGACAAACAGGGTAACCCAGAGAGTGGCAATAAATACATTAAATATGTAATTGTTTTTAATTTCATTTTTATCTATTGGTTTATTTAATTGAGAATATAACAGTACTTGTAGATACAGAGCATTTTGCTCTTCCAAGATTACAACTGACGAATGGCTTTCAGCTTCCCGAAAAGACACTTCGCATGTAGCTGCGAACTACAACAGTTCTATGCTGGAATAACATTTAATAGATGAATGTCTTGCCTTCTTATAAAGAGAAGTAAAAGATATCTTATTGACAATTGCCTACTTCTCAGAATTGCCAGAACACTTGGCCTTTTCAAGAATAGAAGACTGAGACGGTGAGTGAGAAATTCATGTATTGGATAGTGGACTTGCTTTGCTGAATGCAATAATGTACTAAATTTTCATTTTCAGAGTGCCTTTTGGGATGAAGGCAAAAAGCAGATATGTACCTCTCTGAAACGTATGCTATTGTATACAATTGAGTGCCTTATCTTCATTTTAAAGATTGATGAGCTGGAAGAAAAGTCTGAAAGCTATTTGCCTTATGCCTCAAAAGCCTAATCTTTTCAAGTTTTTGCAAGCTTAGAGTATATAGTTGCAATAAAATTTTGTTAGGAAGATAGTGAGAGCTTCATTTCAGTGTAAATGAGAATGGGTGAACATGCTGTCACAATGGACGTCGCCCAGTATTTTAACCAGAACTCAGACTTACTGTATTAGCGTCTAGCTGTTTGCAGTGCAACATTAATAGTAAGATATACTGCACAGGAACACAGAAAGTGCAATTTACTTCTAAATATAGTGCTACTGGATCAAAGCTTGTCATCCTTTGTGCTAAAATGAGAACTGGAAACAACTGTTTTTTAAAATAAAATCTGAAACCTGTCCTATGAAGCCATTTCTCACATGGTTACGGAAAGACTCAAAAGCAATGGTTGAATAGCCAATCCTAAGATAACTGAAAGTGAATACTGTTAGATGGGCATTGAAGTTACCAGACTTAGAAGCAAATATTGCAGTTTTTCACAATTGCTAACACACAAAAATGACATGCATAGCACAATTATTCAAACTGACACACAGAGAGCAAAACCTCTTCTCAAGTCTCTAAAACTCTAAACACATTTCCTGCTTTACACACATTTTGCAATTCAAAATGGCACTTTCTAAATGCACTGAACACGGTTCTCTGCATAAGACACAACAATCTGACATAAAGTCACATGTTTGCCATTACAACACACTGCCATTCAAAAGGACAGAACATGAGCTAATTGGCCAATATATGTGCCACCTGGCCAAACACCTCAATGGTTAATTGTTACCACTTCAATCAGGAAGTAAGCACTATAAAAAGACCACAGGTGAGCACCTTTTTTTCAAGAACAATGGAAGACATTGCAGAGAGAGGAAGAGGAAGAGGGAGGGTGAGGATGAGAGGGGGAGGAAGAGTGAGAGGTAGGGGTAGAGCTGGTATAGGAGGTCATGGGCGAAGAAGACAGCAACTGTCAAATGAAATCAGAGCAACCTTAGTTGATCATGTCATCAACCATGGGCTGACAATGCAAGAGGCTGGACGTAGAGTGCAGCCCAACTTGAGCCATTTTACTGTCGCCTCTGTCATCTGGACATTTAGACTGGAGCACAGGTATGCAACCAAAATGTCTTTCACACTATGTAGTACACCCCATGTCATAGTGTATCAGTTGGGTGACACCTGTTGTCTTCATGAATGGCTAATGTCATACACTAACTGTACAAGTTTCCTGTCCAATTTACTCTTCTGTGGGGGAATCTTTAGGCTGCATTGTCCAAGCCCTATATTTTTGTTTTTTGTTTTTGTAAAGGACTGAGAGACGCAACCATGGTGGAGGAAGGGGCGAAATGTTCACAGGGGTACAGGAAGCTGCCATTGTAAACTTGGTCTTGGAGAATAATGAAATCAGATTAAGAGAAATTCAAAGCAACATCATCCAAGACAACACCATATTCACCAACATTCAACGAGTCAGTCTGTCCACATTGGCTCGCATTCTCAAGAGAAACCAAATCAGCCTGAAAAAATTGTATAAGGTGCCTTTTGAAAGAAACTCTCAAAGAAACAAAGAGCTCAGACGAGTATATGTGGATGTAAGTACAATATTGACTGCAGCACATTACACGCAACATTGTTTCCCAGTGTACTGGATAACACCATATTGACTGATTTTAGTTCATTGTTTTCAGGGAGTACTGGAAATGGATGCTCATGCAATCCCACATGAGTTCATCTTCATAGATGAGGCTGGTTTTAACCTAGCAAAGACCAGAAGAAGGGGAAGAAACGTCATTGGCCACAGAGCCATTATAGATGTTCCTGGCCAACGTGGTGGGAACATCACAATGTGCGCTGCCATCTCCAATATGCATGGTGTCCTCCACCGTCATGCCAACCTTGGACCATACAACACAGGCCATATTCTAACATTTCTGGACAGACTCCATAACATTCTCATTCCACCAGAGTGTATGAATGATGCAGACCATGCAAGAACCCGGTATGTTGTAGTATGGGACAACGTGAGCTTTCATCATGCAGCCCCAGTCCAAAATTGGTTTGCTGACCACCCACTGTTTCTCGTGCAATACCTCCCACCATTCTCACCATTGCTGAACCCCATAGAAGAGTTCTTTTCGGCATGGCGGTGGAAGGTATACGACCGGCAGCCCTATGTGCGCATGCCTCTTGTGCAGGCTATGGAAGAGGCATGTGATGAAATTGATGTGGGTGCGATTCAGGGATGGATAAGGCACTCAAGGCGCTTCTTCCCTCGATGTCTGGCAAGGGAAGATATTGCCTGTGATGTGGACGAGGCATTGTGGCCAGACCCAGCTGAGAGGCAAGATGCTGCCTAATTATTTTTCTTGCCTCTTTTTTTTCTATATATTTCTTCTGCACATTTTCTTTTTCAGTTTACTGTTTTTTCTGAGCATATTTTTGTTCGCTCCAATGTAAATATATCTGCTGTGCATATGTTGCACTGACTTGTTTGGTGAAAAATAAATGCATGTGTGTGTATCTGCAAATATTTCTGTGCATGTGAACACTCTAATTTTCTACAATTTGGACTATTTTAGTATTGTGGCAGAGCATACTAAAGATGAGAGTGCTTTTCATTTTGCCCAACAGTGTGTAGTTGGTTAGACAAAAATCTGGTGATATAACTGACATGTGTGCCATTTAGTGCAGTAGTTTGATTATGATCATTATATATGTAGTTTTGGTTGCAGTGTTTCATTTTGCAGGATATGTGAGGTGTTTTGCTCTTTGGGTGAGGTGTTTTGTGAATTGTGCTAAATGATTTGCAACAATGAGCCTTGTTGTCAAAATTGTGCTTTAGCAATTGTAAAAAACTGTAATAATGGAAATATTTCAGTTATAGCACATGGGAGTTTGAGGATTACCTTCCAGGCTCAAGTATGGTATGCAGGGACAAGAGGGGGCACCTCCACTAACATTACCATCTCTTTTCTTCTCTGTGGCTCCAAGAAGCCTCACATTGAGAGCACATGGGCTCACTTCCATTGAAGCACCACCTCTTCCAGTTGGGACCATATCAATCCAAGAGCTCACAAAAGATGGTGTCTTAGTCTTACATGGCAGAGCTCCCTAACTAAGACCTACTGTAGAGAGCTGAAACTTCAGAGGCTACAATGGCACCTGATATGTCTATTTTCTGTTGTGTCACTGCATGCTTCTTTTTGATCAGTGTTTTAGGACCATAGTATTAAACAACATAAAAGTATAATGAACTTGGCTTGCTTCACACCACAGGTACCTGACTTTGTTGGAAGAATTACAAGCCCTAGCACTGCTTTATGGGGAGAATAAACATCATAAATGAAGCTTTTTAGTAATAAAAATTTGGAAAAATTAAATCTGAAGGAGTGGTAATTGTTCAGATATTAAGATGTGTGATTTTATTTTATTAACTGACTTAAGTTTCATCTTGGCTGACTTGTTGCCAAATAAAGGAATATTAATTTACTTAGTTACTCGGTGTTAACATTACCTGGCAACTCTGAAATGGCCCAATATGACAGAAGGTGTGCATGTGCCTGGTGATGGTCTAATTCCCATTTTGTGCCAAGTGGAGCCAGAATTTGCACTTTGTGACAGAGATGTTGGTTAGAAAAGTGATGTATGGATAATGACAAATCTTCATATACAGTAACATGCCTAAAATTTAGTTTGGATTAATATAAATTTTAATGTAGGTCTCATATGTTTCATACTGTGTCCTTTTTTTCTGTTGGTTATATATATTACACAGTTAAGTTTCTGAATGTGCAGAATCTTGAGTACCTGTCTCATTTATTTCTAAAGAGAGTAAGTAATACATTATTGTCAAGTTGTTCAATTAATCTTACTCTTCATGTTATATACATGAGGGTATTTGCTTTGTTCTGTTAGAAATGTTTGACTTTAGAATACAGTATATAGCTAAATAGATGAGCACAAATCTTGAAATAGCAAACGTGACTACAGTATTTTGATCTCCAAATTGATTTCTAGATGAGTTTGGGACTAATTGTGAAATCTTCCTTTAGACATAAAAAACTGTCAATAGCCTCAACCCCATTTATAGAATTGAATAATGCCCTTAATTCCAAAGTGTACACTATGATCCTGAGATGGCAGGTCTTTCTTAAATTCCAAGAATTCATAAAACTATTGCTAGAAATTAGTATTATTTGTAAGGCTTTCAATCTCTGGAACAATATCCTTAGTAGTGATGAGTGAAGCCCGTGAAGTTTGCTTCACTGTGAGTTTGGTGAAATCATGGAAATAATCGGTAACTTTGTTGAGCTCTGCAAAATGCATTGAAGTCAATGACAAAGGAGGAACTAAACTAGTTCTGAGTGGATTATAATGATGCAGTGGTCTTTTAAGTGTCACTGAGGACTAGGAAAGTGTATGTCAAATATGCTGGAAAGATTATTGTGGCCAAAAATATGACCTGAGCTATGAGGCAGCAATACCAACTACTCCGTCACTGTGCCTCAAACAACAAAAGATGCAGACAGAATGATAACCCCAATCAAAATATAACAGATGGCCCCTATTGGCTTCCGCAGTACGTCAAGGCTGAAGACTGTTTATTATAGCATAGTGTACTTGTCTTGGAGCTGTGAATGAGGTGATTCACGTTACAGTCTTGGTTATTGGCTTTTATTAGGTCTCAGAGTCTGGTACTAGGAGTTATTTGATCAAATTTTTCCAAGAAACCTTAGAACAGATTTTTTTGTCACCAATGTAAGATTCAGCATCAGTGCTTCTCCATATTCATTTCCATAATACAATATATTGTGGTCAGGTAGGGTATGCGTGGTCAGTTGCTAAAAGAAGATATGTTCTGTGTAGGCTGGAATTTGTTTTGTTTTTTTCTATATTACAAACTAGCCTTAGCTTTATATATTTATACTTTTTATTTCTTATTAGTATTTAGACATTTTAAGAAATTCTATAGCTATATTTATATGTAAGCAAATGTTACATTGTAATTTTATGCTTTGCCGTGTGGTTTTACTTTCTATTTCTTGTTATTTTGCATTTCATCATAGATATACTTGCAAGTGTCTACAGTGTTACAGTATAAAAATAACTTTCAGTAATTTGAATAATTTTTTACTTTCCATCATACTAGAAGTGGTTAGTTGGGGTGAGAGATCTTTAGTAAAAAATTAAAGCACCCTGGAGAGAGAGAGAGAGAGAGAGAGAGAGAGAGAGAGAGAGAGAGAGAGAGAGAGAGAGAGAGAGAGAGAGAGATCATGTGGTGTGTGAGGAGGCAAAGTAGATCCTGTCTCATGTCTGGAGGCCCACATTAGACAAGTCACTAGGAACGCATTTTTTCATTTATGGAACCTTGCTAAGAATCAACCTTTTCTTTATTTTGCGGACACTAAACATCTGGTGGATGACTGGTCTGCCCAAGAAGCTTTGGGCTAAATGCAGCTAGTCCAGAATGCAGCTGAGCATCAGTTTTCTAAGTCCACAAAGATGGATCATATCATGGCTATTTTAAGGTCTCTCTACATTGGATACTTGTTAAATCTTGTATTAGTTTGAAAATCTTTTTATTTTTTTAAATCATTTTAACTTATTAATTTATTCAATAGTTTGCAAAACTGTTTCTAGCAGTAATAACATCTCGATGGGGCTGAAGTCTGGACTTTGTTATTTCAAAACCTTAATTAGTTATTATTATTATTGTTATTATTATTACAAGTAGTCAGTATAAACTTATACATGCTCCGGGAGTGAACGTTGGCGTGTTATGGTCACTGCTGCTCACTGAATCCTGTTTGTGTGTTTGTTTTTAATTTCAGTATTGGACAGATGAACATTACAATCAGAATAACATTGTCTGTTGATTTGCTGGAAACACTTTATTCTGCTCTGACAGATTAAGAACTATGTGCTCTAGTGTTAGCCTTCCATGCTAGCTGGCTTCCCTGCTTGTTTTTTTTTTTTTTTTTTTTGTACAGCAGCTGTCAAATATTTTTTTAATCATTAGAAAACTTTAACCTATCATGGTCCATTATATATATCATTTAGTCTACCATCTCTAGTGTGACCTTCCTGTAGACTTCGACTGAGCTATGGAGCACCAGTAGACCTCCTGCCTTATGGAGACATTCACTGACGATCAAAATATACTCATCAAGGATCTCTCTGTAATTTCCACTATTCTAGTAAATCCATCTCCGCGATTAATCGCAGTATGCTATGCCACTTGGCCAAGTCTCAAAACTTGGCTTATGTAATATTCATTCTCTCACCAATAAAGTCTTTTTGGTTAAAGACTTCATTACAGAAGATAAACTGGACTTTTTATGTCTTACTGAAACATGGCAACAAAGGGATGATTTTACACAGTAGAACTGAACTATCAAGGTTTACTTACATCACTAAATCCCCTTGCCATGGCAGGGTAGGCGGTCTTATGATGATTCACCGTGACAAAAAAAAGCTCTTTCCACTCTCTTTCCCTGTCCAATCTTCATTTTAACTGCTGGCTGTCAAACTCCATTGACCTACACCTAATGATTATTGCTTTTCTATAACGACCATCAAAACCATCAAATCTTTTCATTACTGAACTCTCTACTGTTTAACCAACCTCAACGTGCTGTTTTCCAGCATCATCTTAATAGGTGACTTCAACACGCATTATGATAATTCTGTCAATTTCATTACTAAAGATTTCAAAGGAATTGTTGGAAGCTTCAATCTCACTTAGCATGTAAACTTCCCAACCCACAACAAAGGACATATTATTGATTTAGTTCTCTGCTCTGGTGTTGCACCATCCAGCTTAACTCCAGCTGATCTACCTACTGTATATCTTCCAGTTAAGCTATGCTGTTCCATGCAGACTTATCCTGTGTGAAATCTAATGGTAGGTACTGCATGTCATATCACAACATTAAAAATAGTAATGCAGAAGACCAATCGATTCTCCACTTTGTTCTTTTTCTGGCATTGCCTTATCAACAGATTTAGTGAGCCATTGTACTGACTATTTATCCTCAGTAGTCAACACAAGTGCTTTGTAAATGTCACTAAGATCAAAAGAAGCCTTTGTTAGGGTCTTATTACATCATGGTATATGAGTAATAGATGCATTTTTGTAGGAACTGAACTAAAGGGTTAGCTGTTATTTTATTGTTTTATTTTTATACTATTTATTGCTGCATCCATATTTGTCTCTGAACTGCATCATTTAAATGAAAGGTACCATTAAAAAAAATGATTTAAATTGAGAAGGTGACCTGTTAGTAAACAAGAAATGTGGCACATGGGAGTTTTGTTTTTTATTTTACAATCTCTTGTCAGCTAAAAAAATCAGATTTTTGTTATATCTGGTATTCTGGGAAGCCCCTTGCCAATCCCAAACAAATGGCATTAGGAAACATAACAGCATCTTATTAGAGCAACTGAAAATCTTATTTTATTATGAGTGCAATTTTTAAATCATTGTGTTTAAAACATCTAGAATTTTCAACCAAAGCACTGCAGGTTGGTCAGACAGCAAATCAGTTAAAAATAAATGCAATTCCACCAGTTTGTGGGGCTTTTATTGGTTCTGCACAGGATAGATGAATCCTGGCAGGCAGCAGGAAACAAGGGCTGATGGCGGGACACCTGGGACTGTAAAGCACAAGGTTGAAAGTTCAGTCCTCAGTGTGTAACCCTTAACAAGTCACTGAACCTGCAGGTGCTCCAAATATAGAAATCCTTGAAAAGCCTTCACTGACTTGGGGTGTGTAATTCATTGCTGATAAAAGTGCCAGCTACACATTTACAGTACATGTTGGTGTACTGGCCAGGAGGTTAATGTGACCCTAATTTTTTATTTGTGACTCTAAGATATAGAAAATGTCTACAAAAAAAAACAAATTTTGTCAATGTAAAGCAATCAAAGAATACTAAAGGATAATATGTATGTGTATATGTACAGTATGTGTGTGTATATATATATATATATATATATATATATATATATATATATATATATTTAAATAGATATAGATATATAGATAAGAGATAGAGATAGAGATAGATAGAGATAGATATAGATAGAGATAAATATATATAGAGAGAGAGATATAGAGATATATGTATGTATGTATATACTGTATATATACATAAATTGATGTTTTTAATAAGAGCATTCTGAGTGGAGAAGTAATTAGTTAAGCGACATGCTAGCCTCCACAGTACAGTATGTGACCAAGCGCAGATTCAGATCCACTATTGCTGTAAAACAGCACTCACTTCAGCACAGCAAACACATTCTTTACATTAATATGTTATGAAATGTGCAGAAACAGTTTCATAAGCACTCCTGAGGCTATAGGGCATAAGATGAAAAATGAGTTAAAATTAACCAGCATCTCTACTTCTAAACAATAGATGAGTAAAGGAATATGCACATTACTTATGATTAATTCAGATGTAATGTAAATCCTAGAAAGGAAAAAAAAAATGCTATAAATTTTAATAATATATATTTACTATCTTCACTTTATGCATGGAGTACTGAATAAATCCAGAAAATTGCTATATTATGTATGTCTTATTTAGCACCTCTTCTGTTGTTGAAAATTTTAAATTCTGTTTACATGAACAAATTACTAACTCCTTTTCCAAAAACAACTATTGCAAATGAAGCTGAGCCCGATCAAGTCCGCTGTTTTCAAGTAGTAGCCCACTAAATATTTGCAAGTCATGCTTTAGCTGTTTCCATAACATTCATCTTAATTGAGAGCTTAAAATACATCAAAATATTATAAGGTAATGGGAAATATACCCTCGAGGATTTATTTATAATTATATTTCATAGGAATACATATGTGTATACTAATAAACTACTGCACTACCTAATAGCCAAGGAAAAATATCATTTATAAAACATAATTATCAGATGTATCTTATTTACACAAATATTTGGAAAGCTGTTTATAATAATTAGAACAATATAACCTCAAGAACCATTTATATGGTACATACTGTATACAAAGACAAGTTAAAAAGACCCATGTTATTATAGAAGTGTGTCCTAGTGACTAAGGCACTGGACTCTATTCATGGAGGGTGTTGGTTCAATAAGTGCCTTGAAATAATTGTGTGACCTTAAGCAAGTCTGCTAGCCCACCTTTGCACCAGTTGCAAAACATGAATTTTTAAATCCCTTAACTATTGCTGCCATTGTACTGTGACTTGGTATTTCAAACAGTTAGTATAGACCTGTGTAGTATAAAATAGGGCTTATTTATAAAGCAGCTGTATCTCTGGGCCTGCATTTGACACTTGATCACAACATTTTCTTATGTATTGTAACATTGCACACTTGCTGCAGAGCTAATGAATTTTACTGCAAGGAATACGCTTTCTGTTTGGTATGCCCTGGAAAGAAGATTAAAGAACACAAGGGCAGCAGAAGGCTCGTCCATTACCTAACATTACTCTGGGGTGTGACAAATTTTTACCCAAGTCAGACTTTTAGTGCACAATTTAGTGACTTTTAGTGTAATTCTGAGATGCTTGATAAATAAAGGTGCAGATTTAGAACACTTTAACATTGGGTAATAAATCTGATACAGACATATGCAAGTTAAATATGACGTGCCTAGATTGGTGATTTACAACATAGCACAAAGTGTTTCATTGTTCACAGGTGAACAGACACACTGCTGACTGTATGCGATACTCTGTAACTGTTACCTGCCAGTACATTGGCTATGTATCGGATAACAGAAATGGCGCCCCAAGTGTGTATTTTTCCAAGAGAGTCTTGCAGACAGAATGTCCTCCTTGACATTCTGAAACCGTCAGACCACTGTTTTATACTAAACCCCTCAACATCTTGCTTCCACTGGTTACCACCCAGACAGATGATAGTGAAAACGGCACTTAAAGCAAAAGCTGTGAGTTTTCATTTGTTATTTGTCTTCCTTGTCATTATAAGCTGAAAAATCTGCTCACGCCTGGCACTGAAAATGTTGTTAATTGCTTGCAGTTGCCAATTAGTTTGCATCTGTCTGACAACTTTGTTTTTGTTAATTTTGCTTATTCAGGGCACGTTCAGATGGGGGTACCGGTACATACTCATAACATCTCTGGATCTCTCACAGAATTATTTTGATCAGGTGTTTTATCGTGTAAGGTCCTATGGTGACCCTACAGTATTTTCCTCTTTCATTCTCTTTATTGTATAAACTGTAATAAACTGTCTAAAATCCCATACACTTACCACTCTGTGATCAGGTGCTTAAGCACTTGCCCCCTCCCCCCCCCCCCCCCCCCCCCCCCCCCCCCCCCCCTTCCCTTCTACATCTGTAACCTCAGGCAATTAGATAGAGTAAAGAAACAGGCAGGAGTTAAGTTACACATTTAATTATGTATTATTGATAAAAATGCCCATAAAGTTTAAGGAAGCAGAATGCTGCATGAATATTGTCATACCACATACCCTTTACAACCTATGTAGCAGTGCATCTTGAATCTATAGGTGGTTCTCAGCTTATCTTCAGTCAAGCTTGCTTTGCTACCACACATCCTTAAAATGGAATATTGAAACAGGCCACATGTAAGTCTCGGTATGGTTGCCGAAATAAAGTTATATTCATCATAGCCTTCTTTTAATGGCCAGATGATGATGGAGAGAGACGTAAAGTCAAGGTGACCAACTTTATCCCATTCCTACACACAAAACACAAACCAATGGGGAGTCGTGGTACAGAATGGCCACTGATTCAAAACCAATCATAAACAGCCATACTTTAAACCAATAGAATTCAGGTACAACTCATCTCCCCCCAGTTGCTTTGTTTAATCAGTTTATGGTTTTCCTGTGGTGGATGCCATATAGGGTCTAAGTCCAAACAAGTCACCCTTGCCAAGCCGGTCTGATGCTCCATAAATTCCTCATCTTGAGTCAGTCCTAAAGACTGGGCGGGTTGGTTAGGTTAACATCAGAGCACCCCAGTTCTCATCAATGAAGTAAAACATGCCCTCTGAAACACATTTGCTTTGCCTAGCTTGCAAATAAAGACATACAAAATAATTATCAACTTATATGCTAGAAGGTGGAGAGGCTCTGATGCTAGGGATCTATGCTGGCAATGGGAAGGTTGCCGATCCGAATCCTCTGCTCTATTGGGCCCTTGAGCAAGGCCCATAACCTGCAATTTCTTTGCCCTAGGTATGACGTTAAAATGCATCCAGCCCTGCAAGCTGGTCCTCCAACTTAAAGGGAAAACTTGGGGGTTGGTGACAGGATTGGCACTCCAGCCACCATAAAAAAACAAAGACCTCACACTATTCAGGTGTGGTGGTGCTGAGGTGTCACCCGCTGTACTCGGGTCCCAGTCCAGGTGGTTCATCGTGTGGTGGGTGCAGCAACATGCAATCAGCACATGCACCCAACCTCTCCTCTCTCTTTATGCTAGAAATCACTCCACCACAACAGGCAAACAAAATAATCTAATGTGGACCAAAACCTAGGGTAGAGTGACCCATAACTGCAGTCTAAAAGTAGCCTGTAGCAACATGCAGGCTCAAATGCATCCAGAGTTAACTTTTGAATTCAATTGTACTATTGCAACATCTCTCCAGCATTGCTCTGGATTTCAGCAGTTGACCCAATGCCCTCTCCACAATGGCACCTATGTTTTCCACTTGCATTCTATCTTTGCTTTGCTTCCTTAGGGCCTTGCACAGTGTAACTGAGCTTATTGTTAAAAACTTCAGAGAAATTGATACCTTATCATTTTTCTGTGGCCTCCATGCTCCTTTGCTGTGACCCTATCTCTGTCTGCTTTCATGGTATCTATTCACTGAATTCATCAAGTTCTCAGTGTTTGTAAACCTTTTGCTGCCACCCATAGCCCATATTCTTAACCCTTGCACACCATGCACATGTATTAACGAGTTTATTCTAACAAATTGCACATTGATATAGTGAACAGGGAAAAAAATAATAAGTATTACCCCAGTGTTTAACAGGCCACCACTGAAGAAAGAAATATGTATAAAAAAAATGAAATAAGCCTTATTAGAAGATGGAGCAAAGCAGAGGCTCATCTGTCTTGTCTCCTGCATTGGATCCATCTAAATCTGACAATGGAGGTACCAGAGTACAAGAATAACATGCAAAATTGGCTCTACAGTTTAATTCCAAATGTCCGTTAAGACTTTTAATATCATAAAGGAAACGTCTGGACTCAGGAATAAGGTGAGAAGTTGAGGTTCACGCTGTGATAAATTTTGAATCTTGTTCATTTCAATGTCGTCTTCTACTGTAGTGGTTCTCACTCTTTTTCTTCTAAGGTAATAGTCACTGAGCTGCACACAAAGAAATTGCTGCATTTCCATCACAAAGATACTAATTGGTCTGCCTACGCATAAAAGAAAATCTTGCTTTTGACCTGGTAATGACACTAATGTTTGCTTAATAATTAGAAACACCCTCTACAACTTACTTGAATAGCTTCCTGAATAAAATTGTTAGTGTTTAATAAATAACAAATGCTTACATTAATGAGATATCTGATGCTGTCTGGAGGTGATTAATTCTTTGTAGTTGGCAGACAGGTGAGTAGCAGCATGACAAAGCTGTGACTCCAATTAATTGTCTGTGAGATGTGCCCAAAAGTGTGGCTTAATTTGGCACATCATACAAAAGCTGCGCTCGCAAATATAAGTTTATCCAAAGACGGACAATATTTTTGGACACAGCAGTCTTTAGTTGCTGACCAGGTATGTTTCTCCATAATTCTGGCACAAAGCTCTGAATGGTTTAGGTGTGAACATCAGTAAGCTCAGCTTCGATTCAACTACAGGCCATGTTGAAGGTGTCAGCTCTTCAAGTCCTTCTATCTATTCTGTGGGTCTGTAATGTAACATTAAAAGCAGTAGATTTTATTCACAATCAGTAATAGGTAAAGAACACGCCTGTTCCATCTGACTTAAGACAGAGCTCAGATCTCTGTTTCTCCTGTTTCCAAGCTCCCTGCCATGTCTTATTCAACTCATTCAGTATTGAAAGGTGAAGGAGATCACCAGCTTTGTGTTTGTGTTTTCAGTGAGTTTTTCTGAGTGTACCTTTACTGGGTAACCCAGACTTTCTGTGCCCTCTGTTTCCAGCACATTTACAATGGAGATCATGTGATATTTAACTAACTGTATCATTTATATATAAGAAGATTCAATTTAATGATAGGATTTGTCACACGCCAAAGAATTGTAATCCATATAAACATTTTCGGACCTTTTCAATGTATGAAGATGTAATGTGTGTTATTTATCATACTATGTATCTCTTTGTTGATTGGAGGTATTCCATAGCTATTGTATGCAAATTATCCAAGCTTTATAATCTCCTATATTTACTCAGTCTCGTATAGTGAAGTAAGCTGTTCATATGCAAGGCTCAGTTAGGCCAAAGGACATCTAAATTGGTGTCGTTACAGTGGTGATCTTGACTGTTATTTAAAATAATTTCCCAGACACACCGCAAATAGCTTTTTTCACTTTTAACTCTTTAACTCTGCACATCACGTGTACAACATGTTCCCTTCACCTTCACCTTCACCTTCACCTTCACCTTGTAAGTAAACATTCAGGTTATTCGGATGGGCTGTGTAATCACTTAAAAAAACATCTGATCGATTTTCCAGTGCTTGTTCTTCAGTTCTGGAAATTGGCCCATCTTGATAGTGTATTAAAGGCAGGAAGACAGGCATCTACCAAAGATTCTTCCCCGCTATAACCATCTCACTTTACTCTGCAGAACAGCACCTCCTTAAGCTGCACACAGGTCAGCAAGTAATAATATGAAGCAACAACAGCAGAGTGTGAAAGACCATACTGTCCATTACTCTTGTTGGATGTCCAACAGCCAATTTATTACCTTAATCCTAACGGATATTAGATTAGGATCACTTTTTTTTACACTATTTTGTCATTTTAATGGCAAAACCTCTGTTTTACCGTCTGTTTTGATTGAAATCAAGGTGTCTTTGCGGACTTTACCAATTGTTCTGCCATGTTGTAATTCAAAGCTATGCACCATCCCTTATAGCTGGAGGTCTGACTTTGGCTAGACCCAGAGTTGCAAAGAGGCAATTTTAGACTTCAGCTTTATTGTCAGGTTCATAGACATTTCTTGAATTTGCCAACTTCCAGTTTCATTGCTTAGCTGTAAAAACTTTACTTTGCAAATTATGTTATTCTTGCTGCACGTATCCTCAAACACTCTCTGTGTTTCAAGAAAGCAACTGGCTGTGCATCTGTGAATGGCTTGTAATGCTTAGCCAATAGCTATTAGACTTTAGGCGTAGCTAACATCACTGCCTGGAAAACCTGTAATACAGTTTACAAGCCGCTATCGATGTGTAAATTCTTAACCGGATGGATTGGCATCCCAACTGGGACAGAGTTAACTTACTTATTCACTTAAATTATTACTTACTTACTTAAATTAAGTGATTAAATTAAATTAGTACTTACTTAAATTATTTACTTAATTAATAACTTATTTAAATTTTACTTGGCCGGGAGGTCATAGTGGATGTAGCATTTAAGTGGAAGTGCAACCTGGCCAGGATAACTCTAGGTTCCTATTCCAGTCGGGACAATCATATAATGGATAAACACAAGGAGACTGGGACAGTTTATCCCCCAGGGCAAAAGGTGGCAATGTTGCTATGCCATAGCCCCAGTTCGGACTCCTGCAGTGTATCATGGGACCTGTAGTTTAGAAGGGCTAACCCTTTTGGGATCCCTAGGTGCCACCAGAGGGCGCTGCTGGGAGAAGGTCAACCTATTTTGGGAAACTAAAGCATGACCCTGAAGTGCTTAATGTCAGGCTGTGTCATGACATCTGAATTACGCTTGGGTCTAACATAAAAGGAGCCATCTTGCCTCACTTAGGGAACACTCAAAGGAGGAACGGAAGGAGAGAAAGAGAGAGAGACAGTTGGTTGAGTATAATTGTGGTTGGTCATTACTGCACATTTGGTGACTTGTTTATAATAAATTACTTTATTTGAACCTAGGACTGTTTGAAGTACTATTGTGTTTGTGGTTTGGGACTCGGTGGCACCCCCTTGTGGTCACAAATGTAATGTCTCAAGAGAACTCTACTGAAGACTCCTGTCCTTTGACTTAGGAGGGAATTGCCTGTCAAAATCTGTGGGAATGTTTTAATGTTTACTACATAATAATGTTCAATAAATTCAAAGTTGCTCTTGCATTCCTCTTGTGCTTCCATACCCTCATCAATAATGATCCTTCACTTTTTCTGTTGTTTGCAGAATGTCCATAAACATCATTGTTGTTTTTCTTTATTTTCTGCTGCTAGACACTTCTGTCTTCTATTGACAAACCAATCCATGTTGTTGTTCTTCTGCCATCTCATTTACTCGTGTCCATGTAATAGAAGACTTAGGTTGTTTTTTAAATAAATGTAGGTGATTTGTCACAAATAAGGGATTCATTTACTTTGACCCTTAATTGTAAGTATCAGGAGATTAAATGAGGTGGGATGGCATTCAAAATCCACGGGGGTATCAGCACTAACTGTTCGATTACACAAAATGTAAGAGGTGACAGCACTGAGCAATAAGAGATACAATTTACAAGCAACAGCACTAAAGGGAGGCAAGCACAAAATATCTTGGGTGGTAGTAAATGAATGTGAATTGAAAGTTTACAAATATAATGTATAAAGACGAACCACTGTGGAAAACAATCACCACCAATTCTGTGCCGCTTGTATTTCTTGGCTACCACCCTGCATAAAAGATAGTTTGAAGCAGTATAATACATTAAACCAAATAATAATAATAACAGTAATTAAAAGAAGGAGCCTGACCAAAATACATGTGCAAGTGAGTCAGGCTGCATGTTCAAAACCAACTGTTAGACTTCACTCTGTACTTTAACAGTTGTTACATAGGAATCCTTTCAAGTCCCCCTTTATTGATGTATGTTTCATTAACAGTTTATTTACAATTAAATAGAAGTTAGACAAGACTGTGGGTGGCATTGCCACCTCACAGAGCTCAGGGCTGAGTTTAACCCAGGAACCCTGCCTTCTCTATTAGTCAAAAGAAATGCAGTCAGATTGGATGTAAACCTCTACATTTCCCCAGTTTTGAGTTTGTTTTTTGGTTTTGTTTTTATGCTCTAAAACACACACTTTTAAGCTTTATCCCAGAATACAACATGAATTTTTGATGTGAGTTTAAATGAGCTATTTGAGTGCTTGCTCTATAAACTAATACTAGACAAGTTACATAATCTTCCATTTTCTTGTACAGATGAAAGCATTTCATTTTTAACCGTGTAAGCAATACACAAATGTCAAATGTTATTTTGACCTAACAGCACAGAATTCGAGAGAGCATTACTCTATATCTTACCAAAAGAGAGTACATCTGGACAGCACAAAATTGCTAATCTCTTCATGAAGAACGGTCTCCACCTTAAAAGTATTGTAACACTCCAGCTGGATGCGGCAACTGTCAGAAAGTATAAACTTATGTCTTGAATTTAAAACAAGACAGTCTTAGGTTCTGCCATGAATTTCACTTTGAACCATGAAGATACTTTTTTTATCACAAAAAAACTTTTCTCTTCCAATTACTGTTTACACCACAGCATTCCGTGGCAGTTGCCTCTAAGCTCAGCCAGTCTGAAAGCAGTGCTTATCTTGCTCTTTTAATTTATTTCTAGAGCATCACTCCTAAAAAAAACCATCTCTACAATAAATGAATCTGAGTAATGTACACCTTCTGGAATGGAACCTTATCGAAAACTTATAACTATAAAAAAATATTGAATTAAGTAAGAACAATACAATAATTAAGTAACCTTGAGATGTACTACAGATGTCAATCTTGTATACCAATATTTTAGCATGCATCTGATGTTAACTGCCTCCAGGTTTCCTAGCATTTATATAGAATCTGGTTGCCACCTTATTCTCCATCTCTTACTCATTTAGTCTGTCTGTACTCAATTCATCATTTTCTGTGCCCACACACAGTAATGCACTTAAGGCTGGTGTGGGCCAGATGCCATACAAACAGTAAAAGGATCAAGACAGGAACCAACTGTAGACTACAGTTGTAATATTGCACAACCTGAGCCACTTTTTGAACCATTTGCACTAACTGCACTATATGTACAGGTATATTGTACTTATATTTTCATATTATATATTTTTCATTGTTATTTATCATATTTTTATTATTATTATTGTTGTTGTTATCATTTTATAAGAAATTAAGTTTATGGAGTATTTGCATATTGAGTATCATTGTACCGTACAATAACAATAAAGGAATTCAATTCAATTCAATTCAATAGAAGAGAGCGCGTATTTACAGATGATGATGACTGGCTTCTAAGTCGATTTAAATTTCCAAGAGCTATCTTGTTGGAGCTCTTGATATCATTTTTAAGATGAAATGCATTAAAGTATGTATACTACATTATACAGATATATTTTTAACTTCATTTAAATAATGTATACTGTTAATAATTAAACGTGTGGGCACGGTGGTGTTGTGGTACTGATGAGCTGGCGCCCCATCCAAGGATTGGTCCTGTCTCACGCTGCATACTTGCTGGGACTGGATGGATAGATGGATGAAATAATTAAAAATGTACTACAAAGATATTTCAATGTTCCTTAAATCTGCGTTCTAAGTTTACAGATGGCTTAACATCTATTACAGAGCTGATTGTGTGGCGATTTGTTACGTGGAGAAAGAAGAGGAAGGACAAGAATTGAGGGTTGGTACATTTGAAAGAGACAGTACTGCTGCAGTAAATTATTTCATCGAGGGTCATACATCTTGCGGGAAGCAGGAACAATCTCTGGACAACAAATTGCATCCAGAGTTATAGATAATCCAAAAAAAACAGTGAGGATTAGGATTTCCTAAAGTGAAGGCATATACATGTCGGAGTGGGAAAAGTTGCAAACCCTGTCATGCAAGATGCCTCAGAAGTGAAGCCTTCTGGTATTCAAAAGCAACAGTGGCATAGCACTGTTTTCATTTCTTGTATACTGCACATATGAAAACATCCCACAAGTACTGGAGGAAGATTATTTATACACTGGAGCAAACCCCTCACTGTAAAATGAATTTCTAACAACCAAATATTATGCACAGATGTAGTCGTTATCTCCAGTCTTCAAATATTTTGTTTTCTTAAAAGCCAATTGACATTCAAATAAATTATGGATAGAAGTTTAATTAATCTTTTTTTGATAGAAAAATAGTGTTGACTTATGCTTCACAGAAGCCATTAAGGAATCGCGCCTGGCAGTGCTGACTTCACAAACAGTATCTGTGAGACATAAAAAGCAATTAGGGGATTCGACACACTGATGTGATAAGGAGATAGTTTCAAATATTACCATAGGTGATAACCCTGCACATGGTAAACAGCTCTGTTCTGGTTTTAGCAACAACAAAAGTAGTCAGTTAAAAGCAAGCAAGATGTCTCTATGCACATTTTGTTTTATTTTGTTAGTACTGTTGTCCATGTGTTTGCTGGAGAGAAGACATGAAGCATTCATTGGAAAAGGATATTTCAGTTGCGGTGCTCTACCTGTATGTTCGTAAAGGCTCCTTCAAGTTAACTCATCAGCAATGGACTATTATACATTTGTGAATGCTCATATGAAACACACAATTCAGCAATTACTGAAAAAACTGCTGACTGTTTTATGACCAATGCACCAAAACCAAGAAACTCCTTCATCCATATCCCAGAGGTTGTCACCCAGCATTAACGAATTATATAGAACACATTCCTCATAAGTCAAAACAGCGATTATCGCAGTAGACAGGTGTGTCAAGAAGATTACCTCAGTGTTAATTCCATGACTATTACTGTCAACAGCAAGAATGATTTGTGTTAAACTTCTCTGTCTTTCCTAGATCTTTATACTTTATGGAGTGTCACACATGTGCACCTGGGGATCACCTTCTTGGCTTGTTCGAGGTAAATGGTACTACCTTGCAATGAGAGGGGATGCTGTCGCTAATACTGCCTTCTTTTTCATCCCCAGTTCTGTGGGGGCACTTCTGGTTGTAAGACAATGAAAACCAGCGATCCAACTGGAACCCCTGCCAACTGAGACAGAGCCCTGGCTGACAAGAACCTTTTTGCAATATGCTTTGACAATTTCTGGACTGGCTAAGTTTTCTGTTGAATTTTGAGTGCACTTTCGGCAACTTTCTTTTGTTTGTTTTCATTTGGCGTCTTGAAGTCTGCTATTTAAATGTAGGAGCCTGTCTGGTGCCCTAACTATTTCTCTTGACTCCCTCACAACCTGTCCACTGGTCACAAGTGTCACAGGCAATTTATTATTTTTTCAATACCAGCAATTAGTTTGGCTGTTGTAGTAACATCTAGTTACAGATATTGTATCTATGTAATATCCAGTAACTTTAAAAAAGTAGCACTACTCTATAGTGATACGGTAAGGATACATGCACTCCACATGGCTGTGGTGAGCCTAGGAATTCAAACCTTGATTTTAGGATCTGCCACCCTAATCCCTGTACGTTTTGTGTCTGTAAAAGGTCCAGTCTCAGAATGATCAAGTTACTGGTTTATTTTTTGCTTGTGGGCAGAGAATTTGCTGAGCTGGTATCTTTCACTTAAAAGGGGTGGGGGATTGGGGGAGGTGGAAAGGATTATTGCTTCTTGAACTCTTTCCATTTTTCTACAGTATATTGTTTTTGGATACTGGAACTATTTTGATCAATGAAGATAATTAAGTGTCAGGCTGTAAATAACTACCATTTAAAATAAGACCCATGATGAATTTCTGCTAGATTCTCCTATGCCGTGTTGTGGAAGCAAATCAACTGGAACATTTTATCACATTGCTGAGATATTAAACTGCAAGTCAAAGAATAGGAGAGGCTAGAGATTATTTAGAGTGTGGTACATCAAAAAAAAAAAAAGCTCCTAATATGTCTGAAAATGAACACCGGACCACCTTATTGAATAATATGTGCCTAAAATGGTACATTTGAAAGTCAGTATAGTAAGATCAGCTTTCCAGTTCAAGTGTGCTCATTCAACGAAAAATAAATTAAGAATCTATCTTGAAGCAGTGCATTATTTGGAAAATTCTGTGATTATCTATCATTTTTTTTTAACTAATACAGCAGGGAGCAGAAGCCTAACTGGCAACTATAGCAGAATGGCTGGAACAAATCCAACACAGGAGAGGTGACTCAAAACTTCCATGTGAACTGCATTGTGATTTTCATGGTTTCAGTGAGAGAGGAATTAAGAGTCTATATTCTCACAAGGAAGGTCATTTCCTAAAGTATAAAGTTTTCTGTTTTTCAACTGCTTTGATCTTCATCTACAGTGCCTATAAAACATATTCACCAACCTTGGATGTTTTCACACTTTATTTATATATAACATTGAATTACAGTTTTTCTCAGTTGCTTAAGCATGGTGGTCCTAGCAATAGTCTCATTCTCAATAGTCAACACAACCTGCGAAACCATAAAGTGCTTAGCTAAACCCTTCATTTTCACTGCTAAATTGCCTTCTCCAATTATAGCAATAAACACATGCTACAAAACTACAGAACCCACTCAAACAGTAACAGACAGACATCACAACAGTAACACATACAAGCATTCATTGGATAATCAGAGGCAAAACACAAAGCCGACCTCGCACCCAGTCATCCGTTTCACAGGGCAGTGCTTGTTTCTTACTCCTGTGCAGTGCTACTGGACATTTACCGTAACCCACAAAAAAAAATACTGATTATTGTACAACTCAAATCATCAGATGGTCCAACAGAGTGAATTGCAAGAACGAGAACACACATCTTCACTGGAATGCAAGTAATTTGACTGTATTTCTTGCAGTAAGAATACTCTGTAGATTTGTTTCATGCGAACATTGTGACATTTTAAGATGTGATCAACAGTCAATATAATGACAGTGGACTAAAGTGGTGTCTGCAATGGCAACTGTCTGTATTTCAAGTGGAAGTAGAAAATTGTTCTCCAGCACCTTCTGAACAGTTGCTGCTTCTTCTTCATCACTCACTATCCTGCCTCGTCCACCAGCTGGAGGTCTTCTTTCACATCTGTATAGGAATTGAGGTCATTTACTGTAGGACACAGCTTATTCTAAATGGGTGCAAATATTGTTAGGGTGTCTTACTGGTTCTCCATCCTGTATGTCCAAATAAGTCTGCTGCACCCTTAAATCAGCCTCATGCCTATAAAGGCCAAGATTTATGACATGGTCTGTTATGGATGCTCTAATTTTGCTGGAGACCTCTATTCTGTATAGTCTTCTTAGATGTCCTTCAACATGAAGTTTTCTTCTCCTTCCTCTTCCCTCCATCTTCCATGTTCTCTTTAGCCTTGAAGTTGTTCCTCAATGTTGCATTCCTTTTTGAAATAATGCCACAAAGCCACAATCCCTTTTTTTATATGTGTTAGTGTGTGCTGGCTGTTTTAGAGACAGATTTGTAGAAAGGGGGTAAGTCATTGTAAGACTGAGCCAATTTAAGGGCAGTGTTTTGGGATTGGCTGTTAGCATTGGAGGGCATTTATAGTGATTGGCTTGACCTGATGCTTACATTGGATTTTTGTATTATCAAATGACTACTGTATTAAGTGTTGTGCAAGAGTTCATTAGCATTTAAGACACATACAAACAGAAATGGTTTCATTCTTGTGTATAAAAAATTTTGTGGTTTTGCTCATAATGGTGTGTAAACGTGACTACGTGCACTGCTAAAAAAACTGCAGTTTGGCTTTTTTGATTAGTCGTAATTTTATGTTTGAAATTAATTTAGACCACTTTGCAGAGATCTGTTTTGTCCTTGACATAAGAGTCTTTTCTGTCAACCAATGTCAAAAAAGCCAATTAGATCCACTGTGAATCAACATTGCATAACAATAAAATGCAAAAACGTCAAAGGGAGTGAATATTTTTTATAGGAGCTGTATGTTTAAAACACAGAATGAATTTATATTATAAAATATGCCAGTCAGTGCAGTATACTACTGTAAGTCCTCTAACTTTATCTTTAGCTGAGCTGTGTAGTAGAAAAGAAAAGCGTACACTGAGGGGATTCCATTGCTGTTTCAGTGGAAATAATGGGCACGAGGATGATGTACCTAATTCAGTTTAAAAGCAATCCCGGAGAAGCTGGTCCTTAGGAATGACATAAATAATCCTTAGCCTTTTGATTAACACAAATTAGGATGGGCCTTGTGTTCTTCTTTTTAATGTTAATTTGACTGGTGACTTGCTGCTCTGTGTGTACACTGATGATTGGAGCTTCTCTTCTGAAAAACGTTGCTCACCAAATTGCTGTTGGTTTGATGTATGACACTGCCCTTGACTGCTACTGCATTGGCCATTGCTTTAAATGATCCGTGCCGCCATTTTGCATACAGTATCATGCCGGCAGTGCAGTGATCAACTTAACTAAAATGGCCAGACACACAAGAAAACACAGACCTTAGCCTTGACTGCTTTGAGCGAGAAGCTGTAAATTTCTTGCCACTGCCTTTTTCACTCTTTCTCTTTTTGTTTCTACACATTCAATTACTAAATGAATCCTTCTTCTTGAGTGAATAATTGAGGCGAATCATTTAGGGGTGATGAGGCATACTATAAAGGCAAGGGGAGGCCCTGGCTTCAGGAGATTGTGTTACTTTAGTGAATGCTTAATGGAGAAATCTATAAGAGGAGTCGCAACAATAAATCACATAATAATTTGTGGAAGTCATCATTGTTAACACCTCTTTTAACTGTTACCTGTATATCAGACTTAAATGTTTTTAATTATAGCAGGTCTTTTTAAAATTCAGCAGGAATCCATGTTGCAAAGTTTTCTCAGGAAAAAAATAAACATTTAGAGGGACACATTTAGTGTGGTAGCAATGTGTGATATCTGGATCATTTGCATCATTAAAGGACGACTGTGCTACTCGTTTCCAGTTATTAGAATATTACCAGCCAATTCACATTTCATTAAATCAGAAATATGGCAAGAAACAAAGGGAATGTGTTATCCCAGCCATTTTCTCTCTTTCTCTCCCTGTCCTCTGCTCCTTTCAGTATGTAATTCCCACATTAATCATTCGTATTGAGTGAATCATTGCGGTGAATCATGAGCAACACATTAGAGTTCCAGCTGAATCTAATCTTTTGATTCATTGATCGAACAGGTTGTGACAGTTTTTGGAAACACTGCGTGACCAGCTGTGGTGGGTTGAATGGCCCGTTTTATCCAATGTTTCATTGCTTATGATCGTATTCAACTTTGGAAATGTGTGAACATTCATTGATTTATTGCAGCTTACAAAATTCAAAGCATATTACCAGTCTTGTAGGGTGGCTATAATTGCAAATCATTAAGACAAAATTTTCAGAGTCATTAAGAGTGCCTTCCTTCTGCCAAAAACAGGACTGCAATGTTTCCTTTGGCATGAGTCGCACAAAACTTTAACTGCTATTGTCTTAAAAGTGATTGCTAAATCCTCATCCATCTCTCGACTGTATATGTACATTACTCAGCATACTTATTCCAGTTCAAGGATCACAGGAGTGTTACTAGCCACAGGTGTTTGCACTGAATCTTGCTTCCTTCCATTTTCTGAACATCCCTTTTCCATTTTAGGGTAATGGAAGTCTTTTAGAGACGTTCACACCAGACCAGGCCAGTCCATCACACAATCAAGCTGTCACTCAGACTCGCCAATACTGCGCAATATTCAAAATACCACATAGCTTTAGGATATGAGAAGAACATGCAAACAATCTTGGAAAATATCTAGTGAAGTATATTTATAATGCAAACATATTTTTTTCTTTGTTTTTCAAGCTTGCCATAAAATAAATTATTAACTGTGAATATTGATTTTGAGCTTATTATTGGGAAAATAACTTCAATATACAGCAGTGTTTCACAACCTTTGTGGAGTCACAACCCAGTTTTTCACATGCTAGTATGTTGGTGACCCACAGTGGAGTTCCCCCTCCATTAATTTAGCTAGAGTGGGAGTAGTGGGATGGATCCCGACTTGTGTCTTAGGGGGGGTATTCCTTCACGATCACCAGAGCATTAGATGAATCAAAAGCAATCATAGTGAATTGAGCAGGATCATTGGACTGGTGGATGGGGTTTCGTCCTAGGTATACTGCGATGCACCTGAGATGCTGCCACTGTGAACTGAGGGCAATCGTCGAAGCAGTAATGGGGAGCAGGGCTTCATAAGGATTGACTGCAACTCACCTGCAATGCTGCCACGGATCACAGGTTGGGTAGCGCTGATATACAGTAGTTAAATTACTGTATGTACATCATTTATTGGGATTTCTCATTTGTACAAACTAAAATAGTAGATCTACTATAGTAACATTTTAAGTTTAGAGCTATATTTAATCTTTAGATTGCAGAGTGCTTGTTCACAGTGAGTTTCAATGCCATTCCAGTCCCCTTTTCTGAGGAGTATATATGCATTAAAACATGTGTGTGTGGGTGGGTGCTCTAGTTTTGTTTAGTTTTTTTCTGTCATATTGTATTTTTAGTTTAATTATCATAAAATAGTCAAACCTGATCAATACAATTTTGGATCATCATGGTGGCAGAAGCCCATGCCAGCAGCACTGGGATGGCAGCCCACTGCCGGACACACCCTTACAAACACCCACATTCACATGGGACCAATTGCCAACTGAGCAAATAATACATTTTTGGAGATGTTGGAGGAAAAGTAGAGTACCCAGAGGAAACCCACAGAAAAAAGCACCATAGGTAATGACCAGGTTCAGGATTGGAAGCCAGGATGCTGGAGCCATGAGGTAGCAACACTAAAAGCTCCATTACTGGCTGGCCCTTAATTTAATTTACTAATAGAATCTACATGGTGTGAGTGAGAGGGGCCGTGTGTGTACATGTGCCCAGAGATGGACTGGTGCCCCAGTCAAAGCGGGTACCTGGTCCCTAAAAATAATGTCGCTGGGATAAACTCCTGCTCCCAACACATCCAAAAGTGGATGGTTCAAACCATAGACAGATAACACTTTTACTTTCTCGTATACAAAGTATAGGGAAAGTATTGTAGTCATCCAAACATTTGATATCAAGATTTTGATGAATCTCAACGTTTTAGATATCCCTGACTTTCTCATATACAAAGTATAGGGAAAGTATTGGAATCCTCCAAAAATTCCATTTTGAGATTTTGATGAATCTCGATGATTTAGACCTCCGAAAATACAATTTTGGAAGTGTGTGTATGTATGTAAATACGATAACTTGAGTACGCTTTCACTTAGGTCAACCAAATTTTGTGTACAAGTATTAGGTACAAAACGTAGATTTCTATCAACCTCTGGACTATTTCTGTTAACCAGAAGTGGTATTTTACCTTTCATCCATGCAGCTGCAGAGCCCGATTTATTACAACTTTACTTTTATAATAATTGTTCAATATATTATTAATTTGATTTGATTTGCTGTGTACATAATACAGGGTGTCCATAAAGTCTGTGTGCAATTTAAAATAGTTGTGACTTTGTAAGTATATGTGATAGGAAGAATCTGTAAAAAGGATTAGAAAGAAGAAACACATTTTTTATTGTTCTTGTTAATTTTCAACATATCCACCATCATTACTAATACAAAGGGTAATACGATTCTGTAGTTTTCAGTCTTACCAGCAATTACATCAGTTATCCTAGCTTGCAGGTCTTCTAAAGATTGAGGTTTGGTTGAATAAACATTAGTTTTCATATGTCCCCATAAAAAGAAATCCAATGGAGTCAAATCTGGCAAATGTGGATGCCAAGAAAATGGTCCACCTCTTCCAATCCATCTGTTAGGGAATTTCTCATGTAGAAGCTGTCTAACATGCAAAGCAAAGTGCCAAATAGCACCATCTTGTTGAAACACTGTATTCTCTATCAGTTTTAATTGTTCAAGTTGAGGAATAAAGTAATTATGCAACATTTCTAAATAGCTATCACCATTAACAACACCCCCTTCAAAAAAGAATGGCCGTATGACTCGATTTTTTCCCAAAGCACACCACACATTAACTTTGGGAGAATCTCTTTCATGTTCAACAGACTCATGTGGATTTTCAGTTCCCCAAATACGGCAAAAATAAAACTTCTAAAGACAAAAAAAAAAACTAGATCCATCAAGCTTTCTAATCCTTTTTATAAATTCTTTCTATCACATATACTTACAAAGTTACTATTTTAAATTGCACACAGACTTTATGGACACCCTGTATAATACTATAATCATTGTCTTGCGGTTTACTCCTCAAATATCCATCCCTAAATCTGAGTATACGAGAAAGAGTGAGGAGACCACCCCTGATTTTTAAACTAAAGGCATGTCCTCAGTACTTTTCTCAGTTATAATATTCATTTTAAATGTTTGAAACACACTTGTGGCTAATTTACACCATGCGTTATTTTGACATAAACATAAGATCTGTAACATTATTTTAATGAAAGCAACTGGTCCCAAAATCTGCTGTTATTGTCTCTTCTATAACTTTAATATCACTCTTTGTTTTTCTATAATTATCAGGCAGTTTGTTGTAGTGGTTAAGACTTTGTGCTTCATACCCTGAGGTTGTGGGTTCAAAACCCACAACTGACACTGTGTGACCATGAGCAAGTCGCTTCACCTGTCTGCGCTCCAATTGGAAAGCCAAAAGAAATGGAAGCAACTGTTTTAAAGACGTCAGCCAAATTAGAAATAATAACAACCTCGGAAAGCAGTGCCTAAACATTTACCGTTCTCATAAATACCACAGTATAAAGTTGTATGTTAGGAGATGTACAGCACGGTTATTAGTGGATAGTCTAATATTGTGCCTTATAATGATGTTAAAGAAGGTAATTACATGATTGTTACATCACAGATGGTGTCTGTTTTTCAATAAATAAAGTTATAGATCTGTCAAGCCTACCTTTTTCCTCAGTGGCAGAAGAGAGCAAAAAAAAAAGACATCCAAAGTAAGAACAACAACAATATTCTGCAAACCTGACAGACTATGACAGGCAACACCTTCTGAGAAGTGTGCTGTAACTCAAAGCAGACACGCATCAGTAAAATCAGAGCGCTCACGTGGGCAGCAGGCAGGCTACCACAGGCGATGAAGGGTCCGCAGAGAGACATTTGCCATGTAGTTTCTTGTAGGCGTGTCAGCTTCAATGTTACTCTTTCTTTGGTTTTATGATTTCATTCAATGAAGTCAAAGAGTGGAAAGCTGAATTGTGGGCTAACAAATGGGGATTTAAGCCTAATGCTGCAAAAAGAAGGATAAACCTCATTTTCAATAACGTCTGTTGAGTTATCCACATTATCTTCCAGTGCTTAGAAATAAGTCAGCCATTATCTAAAGCCATGCATAAATGAGAAGGAAAATGCATAGATATTTGCATGGCTTAAATAAAAAAGGTATAAGTTATGGCATGTGATTCATAAACCAAATCTTAATGTGGTTAATTCGGAAATTTTGAAAATTGTGTCTTTCGTAACCAATAAGATATGCTTTAGAATTATTCTGGGTATATGCATTTCAAGAATATGTATTATTTGCTAGTATTTATTTACTATTACTATGATTTATAAATGCTTTCCTCTTATCTACCATTGGCATTCATTAAAGAATAATTACCAGCACAGTGTAAGTAATGGAGGGTGACTCTGTGAGTACCCTGTGATGAACACAGCGGTATACTATTTGCAAAACAGGGTTCAGAAAATGGAGGGACATTTACACACACTCCCAGTCTTAGACGATGATTTTTATTTTTGTAGGTATTACTGCTAGGCCAGCAGGGTGGCATGGTGTTCAGCGCTGTTGTCTCATGGGTACGGTATTCTGGGTCTGAATCCAGTGTCTGGATGTTGTTTGTGTGGAGTTCTTCAATCCCGTATGCATTTTCCATGCATTAATGGCAGTCAGATTTATTGGCGATTCAGACTGGTTGAGTATGTCAGTGTTCCCTGCACTGGACTGATGCTTCCCACCTGCAAGGTGCTGCTGAGATAGGCTCCAGTTCCCCATGACCCTAACTTGAGGGTGTTACAGTATGTTATACTGCTATCGGCACTTGGCTGATAAATATGTTTATTACGCACTCTGAAATATGCTGATAAACCTTTCTTAATTTAGACTAAAACAATTATTTTCCCATGTTTAATAAATTCAGTTTCTAAATATTTTGCTCATCGAGGCCTTTTGAGTTATACTTCTTTAAGTCTGCTGCAATCTTATTTCAAGCATACAGATTCATGCAGGCTCAAAGAATATAAGGACATATATACAGTAAATTAGAGATGGCAATTTTATTCTAAATGTCAGGCCTTGCCAGGGTAGAAGAATATTAATGACAAAAGCAGACAGAGGCAGTAATAAGACATGCAGGAGCACAGTTTCTTATCTTAACAGCCTTCACATTACTAATGTGGCCCCTGGTACACAACCTTTTTCTAGGCTCCTTTAAAATGACTGTGGTTTTCAACTTCATATTTACTGTATGAACTGAATGTCTCTTCTTATTCATGCAGTTCCTAATCTGTTAGAGGATTGCACATAGAAAATAGTTGTCTGCAAAAGGTAAATAGTTCTTTGGGGTCAGTAGAGAAGCACATTTTATGACACTGGTTCAACTGTCCTTTGTTTTATAGTTCAGTACAAGAACATCGGAAACACTCTTGATATAAACGGAGCATTCGTCATTACATGGCTGTTTAACTCCTACTCATTGATCATTTCCACAAGAACCCCATGAGAATTATCTGATAAGCCCACAAGTGCTACTTTGGAAGGTTTTGCAATATTTGCAAGGGTTTTCTCTCAGTCACACTAAATACTGTATTTGCCTTGCCTTTAACACTAGAATTACCAGAGCCTACGAAAAAACTCGTATATCCGACCCACCTTAAATCGCTTCTTAAAACCTTTCTCACCTCTCCGCCAGCGTCTTTTGTCATCTAAATGTACTGATAAAGACAAGCTGCCAGCAGCCGGCTATTCCATCCCCCCAACGACTTAGAACGTAAACAGGCTTTTCCCAGCTCTTGCCTTGATTGATTACCTGGGAGTGAAGTGGAGTTTTAGAGTAGAAATAATAAGATTGTTATTTGAAACACACGCATTTCATATGTGTTGAATTTCTACAGTAATCTGTGTAAACACATTGTTAAAACAGAAATGTGTTATATATTCTAGTAGCAATTGACAAAATGTAGGCATAAATTATATAATGTATGAAGCCTGAAGTCCAAATATCAAAGAAACACTTTCACAAAAGATACAAAAAAAAGCCACTGCCAAAAAAACCCGCCTTAGTGTGAGACATTGATATGAATTAACTATCACTTCTTCCGTGGCATAACAGTATTAGTCGCTGACTGGGAATCACAAGGTCATGAGTTCGATCCTGCACAACTCCCATTTGAGAAGTGTTCTTATTTTCACTATTTTAGAATAAAAAGATACATTTGATTTCAGTCTGTAACAGCCGGTGTAATTTATGATATTTGTAAAGGTTACCTTTATTTTTTTAAAATTCACTTTTCATTGTCTCAGTCGCGTTCAGGATCCATCCCTACCGCTGTTTTTACATAAAGACGCGCTATAGTTCTGCAGTGTATCACGATACATACGACCGCGTGTTTTTTTCCCCCAGTATTGCCAGTCCCCACGTGTTGCTGTATGCTGTTTCTTTTGTACTCCAGGACATGCAGAGGAAAGCATAGTAAAGAGCAGTAACTTCAGCGCTATATGCAATCATCAGACACTCCCCATCTGACACTGCTAAAGCTCTGCAGTGTACTTGTGACTGCATTGTCGTACCAATGCTTGCGAACTGAAGTGTCTGCATGCACTTTTCGTGGCATTATACGTGTATTTTTGAGCATGCCCCTGTAGCTCAAACACAGGAACATATGTTGATGTAAAAGTATAACAAAACAAGTGCACTTTTATTCAAGACTATAACCGAAGAAAAAAGAAAGCAAGTTACAGTAGGCGGTTGATATGACAGTTTGCGTGGTACAATGCTAAGAACTGCTGATTTCCATTCTGTGCTATATAACTGTTAACATTTGAATCTGATGATTGCATATAGCGCTGTCTGATTTAGTGTGCGCAAGAACATGCAGGTGGCCAGTTGCTGAGTGCTACAACGCACATTTTAAAAAAGAAAGAGATAAATATATGTGACGTTTTGAAGAAATCATTTTATGACGCGAATAGTACCAATCAGAAAACATCGTCGAAGTAATGCAATATTATTTGAAAACGAACAGCGTCAGGTTGGGTGTGAAGTTATACTGGCGCTGTTTGAGTCCGATCAGAAGCTGAATAAGCTGAAAAAGCTCCTGTTCTGACTCTAAGTAAAAAAGCATGAATTAATCAACAGAAATAACCGCGATTGACATTTTAAAGTTAACGATTTACAGTGCATACCAATTTATAAATTCAATGTCCGTTTGAGGAAAAAAAAAAACACTTTCTTCAAAGCTGGGAATCGAACTCGCGTCTCTGTGGCACAGTAAGGCAGTGGTGCTCCAAGTCAGCAAACCGTCCTTATAACTTATTTTTTTCAAGATCCATAACACACAGACAGACCGAGCACTGCGTAATACAGAGACAGACAGGCAGAGATATACAAATAAACAGGGAAGGCACATGTACTGAAAGAAAAAAAAAATCAACATGCGCGTTGTTTCTGCAGCACTGAATAAGCTCCCCCAATCTGACTCTCTAAGTAACAGCGCAAGTACAGACACAAATCAAGTGCATGTGTGTACTGTATAATATTAACAAAAAGAGCAGCTTACTACTGAAAACGGCAAATATAGGAGTGAGTGGGGATCGAACCAGGACTCTTGATTACACTTGGTTTGCGTCTGTACTTGCGCTATTACTTAGAGAGCCAGATCGGGGGAGGGGTGATGTTAGAGCGGGTGCGCATATTCAGTGCTTTTTCTTTCAGTACGTGTGCCTTCCCTGTTTGTTTGTATATCTCTGCCTGTCTGTCTCTGTATTACGCAGTGCTCTGTCTGTCTGTGTGTTATGGATCTTGAAAAAAATAAGTTATAAGGACAGTTGTTCATGTTAATTGCAGTCTCAATTGTTAAAAAAATATTTTAAAAGGAGCATCCCACATGAAAATATAACGATCTCATTAACTGACAGTGCATACCAATTTACAAATTTTATGTCCGTTTGAGGTTAAAAACAAAAAAAAGAAGTAACACTTTATCCCCAGCGGGGAATTGAACTCATGTTTGTGAGGCAAAGTAAAGCTACTTGGTCTGAGAAGCAAATCTTAGCGCGCTACGCCACGGAAACTGTTATATTGTGTGTGAAGCTTTTGTGGAAGTGTTTATTTGATCTTAGGACCTCGGGCTTTACACATTCTACATTTTGTAACATTTATTACTAAAATATGAAAAAGTTTCTGTTTTAGCAATGTGTTTACACAGATTACTGTAGAAACGGAACACGCATGAAATGCATGTATTCCAAATAGCGATCTATTATTTCTATTCTAAAACTCCAGCAGTTCAGTCACTCCCAGGTAATCAAACAAGCCATGAGCTGGGAAAACTTAGTGAACGTTCTGCGACGGTGGGGGATGGAATAGCCGGCTGCTCGCTGCTCCTCTTAATCGGCACATTTAGAAGTCAAAAGAGAGGTGAGAATGGTTTTAAGGTGGGCCGGATCTACGAGTTTTTTCGTAGACTCTGGTAATTCTAATGTTAATTGGAGAAATAATTTTAAAATTAATGCGGACATTAATCAAACGTGGTTATTTAAAACTTGAATCATTATATGGTTAGGCTGAAAAGATCCTTTAGTTCTTCAGTTTCTGCCTATAGCTGAGACTTTACAATCTTGAAATCAGTTTAATCATTATTCTATGGGTGACCTCCAAAGCTGTTACATCCTTCTAACAAGACTGAAATCAAAACTTTAAATAAATAACATTTCAGGTAGAACCTCACAAAGTCCATTTTTACAGTTTTAGCCTAACAACTTCTGTGGACGCCTGCTTCACACAGCATGCACTATAACCCAGCATTCTGTTAGACTTTTGAATTGCTTCTGAGAAGACTGTCAGTGTGGTGCCAGATATGTTTGATATAGTGTTTTATTTCTAGCATCCATCCATCAATTATCCAACCTGCTATATCCTAACTAGAGGGTCACGGAGGTCTGCTGGAGCCAGTTCCAGCCAACACAGGGTGAAAGGCAGAAAACAAACCCCGGGCAGGGCGCCAGCCCACCACAGGGCTAGCATCAATCCAAATTGTTTGAAATATTATTTTGTCATATGCGTGTACATGGCAGACAGCTTGAGTACTCTAGGAGATGGCGTTGTTCTATAATGCCTTTTCTCTTTCTCCCTCTGCAGGACGGAAGATTGACAACTTCACCATCTCTGATGTCACTTCCGTATTCCGCCCTCCTGGACCCGCCCCTTCCTGCCTGATCTTTAGAAGTCCGCATACACCACCATTCTGAGCCAGTCTACTTTTTGATTCTCATCTTCAAAGACATACTTGTGTATTTTTTTAACTATTGTTTGCATTCAATCATATGTGAATTTCCCCCTGGGATTAATAAAGTATCTATCTATCTATCTATATGGGGTTACCCACAATGCACCAAACCTTACCCCAACTTCTTTGTGTTTTGTTACAATTTATATATTGTAATCAATTTCACAACACCCCAGGGAATAGCTTGGGTGCCAACCAGGCAACCCCATTTAATTTGTGTGCTCAAATAAACAAGTGCACAAAGTCATTGCATAAATGTGGAAAGCAAAAAATTACGTCTCTGGCTTCCAGGTAACTCATTTTAAGGCAATCTCTTATATATATATATATATATATATATATATATATATATATGGAAGAGAAGGTCTGTGATACGGTTTGCATATTTGCAGTTGGAGATCCACAAAGGGAGAAAAAACGAATCACGTATCATAAAATAGTTTTATTCCTGAGCTTTCAACCCCTATCAGGGGTCTTCATCAGAGGATAATGCTTAGACTTACAAGAATCAAAGGCAATATATAGCAACACATTCAGGGGCGGTGACTAAGTCAGTATGATCAAAGGGGGGGGGGGGGGGGGGGGGTGTATCGTTAAATTAAAGTGCATATGTCCTTCTTAAGTTGGCATATGCTGGGTTTATGTCCAAGTGTCTGTTGATGGCATTTTCATCTGATAGCCAAGACTCGGCCAACTCTCTGGCGCTTTTTGTACTGGCCTTAAATTTTACTTTCACGTTGTCCCAGTTGAATGTGTGTCCTGTCGATGTGTTGCTATATATTGCCTTTGATTCTTGTAAGTCTAAGCATTATCCTCTGATGAAGACCCCTGATAGGGGTTGAAAGCTCAGGAATAAAACTATTTTATGATACGTGATTCGTTTTTTCTCCCTTTGTGGATCTCCAACTGCAAATATATATATATATATATATATATATATATATATATATATATATATATATATATATATATATATATATATATATATATATATATGACTGTATGCTTATAGTATCATGTTAGTTTAGACTTATGTTTGCATGTTCAGCTCTGTACAGGTTCACCTCATGACTTGATGTTTATGTAACACTTCATGAAAGCCACATCATTGTGTCCCAACTATTTAAGATGGAGGCATGCATGGTTTAGTGCCCTAGTTTGACACTTTTTTGCTCTCAAATATTCATAATCTTGTTTAACATAGCTTCAAAGGTATAAGAAAAAGAATCAGTGTTAAGATTTTCTGCCTGTTTTTTCCAACTTTGTTTCTAATTTGTGTACTGGGTTTTGATGGTTGGTTTTCTAATAGTCTTGGTGCGTTTTTTGATTTTCGGCCTGTCTCTGAGTATGTCAGTGCTCATTTCTTTTAACATTTTGATCTCCCAGTATTATTTTCTGTATGAATACTGCAGGCTGTTACTGCCAATTGAGTCACAACAATATTTTACATAAACAGGAAACACTGTGAGAGGAAACCTCCAGGGTGGTGTGAGTATTTTTTATCTTCTTTTGCCGTTTTCCCCTATATACTTTGCTGTTTCTTTGCTCTCTTTCCTTTGCTTTGTTTTTTGTTCTGGCGATCTCAGTATTATGGGTTGGAGATTCACCAGAAATACAGATGTGCACTGATACAGCTAAGGAGTGTCTGTTATGCAAAGACACAAATAGCTCAATCATCTCAGCTTTGCCTTACTCAAGTGGATTCATTTGTATTTGGAAAAGGGAAGCTGGTGATATAGCAAAAGAAAAACTCATTTTTTAAGTTTTCCAATCATTGGAACCCACTCAGAAAAAATAAATGCTTTGGTGTCAGCTGGTTAAGATAAAGACCAAAAGAAACCTTTAGTATTAAAGGAAAGAACCAAAGAAACATGAATGTCTGGAAGGAAAAGAATACACTATTGTGTATAAAATGAAGACAAACTGCTGAAGAAAAACTAACATTTCAATGAAGAAACAATCATGTCTGTAACCGGATACATGCTGGGAATTTCCACGTGGAATGAGTGCAGAAACTCTGTTGTGTTTAGTATAGGTAGACACAACATTGTACGGAAAAATTCAGTGTGCAATATGGAGGAAAAACTTGTGTGTAGCACACCGTGACTTGCGTTTGTTGTGTATCAAGTTAACTTAGTGGGGAGATAATGGGGGCTACTTGGTCAGGGGACAGGAAGTCATCTTCAATGTACAATCTGGCAAGGCTGATTTGGGCAGTAAATCTTGACTGTCTGGCAGTTGACCCGTAAATGAGGAAAAAAATTTGACTGATTTAATAATTTACTAGTTGCAGTCTTTTTATTAGAATTTTATTTATGTTTTCCCCCAGCCTGTTGCTAGCTAACTTCTCCCAGTTAAAGTAAATATGCATTCTAGTGGCCATAATAAAAATGCGGACACTATGGTATCTTAAATGCCATTTTAGCAGTCATAAAACGCACGTGAAATTTCTTGCCATAGCTCATTAAACAATTAGATAATAGCAAAAAAATATTTTGCGTTCTTTACATTTTTAAATCGAGTAAATTGTAATAGCAATTAAAAGTGAAAAAGAGATGAAACAAGTGACCCAAATTGCAATGAAGTGCAATTATTATTCTTTGAGTGATACATTACCAAGAAGAAAAACAAGTGTTGGTGCCTGGCCAGCTCCCGAAGTGCTCTATTTTATTTTTACAAGCTGTTTAAGTCAAGTGTTTGGTTGCAGTGTCAGGGATTGTATTTTTCCTGTTCACATTTTACTATAATTAAGTGCTGCTGATCTAAACACTAGTTAATTTTTAATGATTTAGTCACTTGGGCAGTGCAAACTCTTCCCACAGGACAGTTACAGCAGAAGAAAAAGAGCATTTGGGGCTACGTTGAAGAATGACATGAACATTTGAAAAGATATTAAGAGAAGGTCAGCATTTGAATGGAACAATTTAGATTCATTTATGACCATTTAGAATATTCAACTTACACATAAGTCATCACCTGCAAATTCTTCTTTTGTCTCCATTAATTTTTTAAAAGAATGTGTGGTTAAAAGTAAAACAAGGAGAGTGTCATAATTTACTCCGAGCTTTAAAATACAGTTGCTGTAAAAAAGAGACCTGACAGATTGAAAGCGCTGGGGCACCGCCTTGGTGAATCCAAATAATATGAAAGAACGCACAGCAGTGAAATACACATTAGTCTGTGGACATGTCCTTCCAGATACGAGTTCAAAACAGAACTGAGAGCAAGATGGCCGATTATATAGTCACTCAGCAGGAAGGGGCGTGTCCAGCAGGCCACATCAAGGAAGTGACATCAGCAGTGGAGTGGCTGTCAGTCTTTCAGTCTGCAGAGGGAGGAAGAGAGAAGGCATCAGCAAACAGCAGCACTGAGGCCTGGTTCAGTGGGTGATTACCATCACTAGAGCCCTTTAGCTGTCTCACAGACATGATACCTTGGAGGCCATTGAGATGCCATCCACTGTTTCAACTGGATTGCTTTTAAAAATAATACTACACTTCTGTTAATTCACTCCAAGAAAATATTTAAGTAAAGATTCAAATCTTTACTTGCTGATGAGGATAGGAAAAGAGATTGGTAATAGGTGGCCATACCTGCACAAGGAGGATCAAGAATTTTCTGATTCAGATTCTTTGCAGCCCACTCTGAATGTTACTGATGACATTGGCAGTGCGGCTGCCTCTTTCAGTGCAGAACTAATAGTGAGCTGGCAATTAATTAACATAACCATGTCTCCACCGAGTTGTGTCCTGTTCTCTTTGTTAACTCAATACAATTAAAAGACCTACTTCTTAACATAGAAAAAAACAGTTTGTAAATTAAGCGTACTTATTATATTATTTTTAAAATAGACTTTAATAAGTCCACATCAGACTGGGCACTTCGGCGCTGGTTTACCTCATAAATTTATGATTCCAGGATTTATCTTGAATGTGACTACTAAAGTCTCTCCACTTATGGAATAGACAATTTAAGCGATCCTGATTAGTCTGACTAAAAAAAAATGCTTTTTGATTTTTCTGGAATATATTTGTTAACATGTAAGCTGTCACTTTTCAAAATATATAGTGACAGGATTACTTTATTGTACTAGTAAAACGTCAGATGATTTATGTCAGTTAAGGAAATGAAAAAGTCCTTTCCTATCAAAACTAGTCACAGTAAAAATTTTCCATCCTGCTTTATGAATTGAATGAGTTTCAAGTGGACGGGCTGTTATTTATATCTGTGTCAGAACTCCAACCTTGAAATGTTCTTTACATGAATGCTTTTATTTACTCTACTTGTTAATCAATGACTATTCAGATAAATACAGTCATACAGAATTAACATAAATATGCACTCATCTATTTATTTTAAAATGTTTAAGTATGTTTATCAAAAGGGATCTGTGTATACTGTATAGCACAGGGTTGCCCAATTAGGAAAAGGCTGCCAAGCTTAAAACTGGCTCTGGTGAAACACAGAGCAGACACGACCAGTGATACCCTGAGAGAGAAAGTGAGAGGGAAAAACCTGCACTGGCAAGAAGGATGGAAGTTTACAGCCTAAGGTAGGATGAAAGGCACTGTAAAGGAAGAAATAAGCTACTGTATAGTGGGGGACCTAGAGATAAGTTACTGGGGGACACCTAAGAAGTGACACAAGATAGAGAACACCTTCAGGTGGCTAGAAGGCAGCAGATATAGATAGATAGATAGATAGATAGATAGATAGATAGATAGATAGATAGATAGATAGATAGATAGATAGATAGATAGATAGATAGATAGATAGATAGATAGATAGATAGATAGATAGAACTTTATTTGTCCATGAGGAAAACGAGTTTTTTTATAGAAGCTCTTTAAATAAGTAAATACATAAATTGATAAATTAGCATTTAATAAACACACACGCCTTGGTCTGAACACACACTGGAATGACTATAAAGAAAGAAAATCCTAAAGAAAGACAACGTCTGAATTGGCCGTCACAGTTCTAGTGTGGCATTATGCAGACGTATTGCTGTTGGTATGAAGGAGCCCCAGTAGCATTTCTTGAAACACTTCTGCTAATAATTTGTCGGCTGAAAGTCCCCACTGTTAGTGTGTCAGAGAGAGGATGTGCAGCATTGTTCATAAGAGCACTCAGCTTTGTTTAAATTCCCTACTTTGTCACTATCTCCAGGGGGTCCAGAGTGTTTCCTATAACATGGTCCCAAGGTGTTCTTTCAAGGGAGATGAATAACAGGAGGACAGGCTTACTCCACCAGTCTGTTAGATAGCAGTTATGAGTATACCTGGATCACTCTTATAAGCCAAGCCTTTTAGCTGCTACCTTTAATGATGCTGGGACACCGGTAACCCCTGAGGAGCCAGTTAAAGACAGCAGACAGGGTGAGAATGGATGAATTGTGGCAGTGCTGAGAGCTAATCCCTTCTTGGTGCTATTAGCATTTGTTCTTCTGCTGTGGAAAACCTTTCTTGCTGTTTCATAAAATTCCAGCATACCTGTGAAACATGATATGTCTTGTCTGAATGCCTGAAACATGAAAAGCAATTTTTTAATGTGTCATTATTGATCATTTGTGATATTTGTCCAGTTTGTAGGAAGGTTTACTTGTGTGATCAATGGCTTTTTAAAGAATTTTGGCAGACAGTTTCAGCTTTATTAATTTTTATAGCCCTTTCCACTGTGTTTCCTCCAAGTTATATACCATATAAATCATTGATTCATTTTCAAACCCACTTATGCAGTTCAGAGTCATAGGGAGTCCACATATCACAAAAGCACATGGTGCAGGCAGGAATGAACGCTGGATGTCGACAATAGGACACACTCAAGTTCAAGTTCACATTTCTGGTCATATGTACTGCATGGTATTAGATGAAGTCATAGACCAGACCGTATACTGTACAGAAGAAACACTATTAAGGTGTTAATATGAGTAGCCATTTGGTCACCTTATGATACTCACACACCAATACTTACTCTTACTGGACCACTTTAGAGTAGGCAATTAGTTTAATGGAGACTACAACAAATTAATATGTCTTCATTTAGGAGAGTCAGAGTTTAAGCTGCTATGACTTCACAACAGTATACAGAAGTGAACAAAAGTGACCACAGATGCTAATAGGATGTTAGGTTATACAGCATGATATGTGGAGGCAGGTTATGCTTCAGTTATATTATACACTACTGAGGTTTCACTTGGAATACTGTGACCAGTTTTGGCCTCCTTGTTTCAAAAAATATAAAAAAAAAAACATAGCAACGTTAGAGGTGTGAGCGATGAGAAAAGATTGAGAGAGTTGAAGCTCTGCATTAAAAAAAACAGACATTAAGAGGTGATGTGATTAAAGTATTTAAAATTATGAAGGGAATTAGTATGTGGATCCCAGCTGTTACTTTAAAACAAGTCAACAAGAATATGCAGACTAAGCTGGAAATCTATTAAGCTTCATACAATTATTAGAAAGTCTTTCTTCATGCAAAGAGCCACAGACACATGGAATTAATTACCAAGTAGTGTGGTAGAGAGTAGGACTTTAAGAAATTTTAAAACTCAACTTAGTGTTATTTTGGACAATCTATGTGATAGGAGTGGTAAGATATTTGAATTGAATTTGCTTGTCTTTATCACAGTTTTTCTAGTGTTCTAACAAGATGTCATATTAAAGTTTCAAAATGACTTTTATATCCATAACTGAGAAGAATGCTTGAGCTGGTTTCAGTACTAGTAATGCATATGGAAGTTGTACTTGCGGCATCATATATCACAGCTTTCTCACTCTTTATGCCACGTGTTTTCCATGGTCTGGGCTGGTTCACATCCTGCAACTTTTTTTCTTCCTCCCAGATAAATTAGGACTTCTAAACTAATGTTGTTCTCAGACTGTGATATGTAGCACAAGGAAAAATTCAAATATAACTTACAACATAAGGAAAAATAATGAAAAGTGACCTACAGTGTAAGCCATGTACTATATATGTGTATCTCCTGCATACAGTTCATACAAAATTCTGCTGCTCAATTGTTTTATTAATCCCAAGGATAGTTTTTTGATAAAGGTAGTGCAAATAAAGCTTTGGCGATACTGAAAACTTTTTCTCACAAATTTTGTAGTACTAGGGTGTTGTACCGTGTTAGCCATTATGGATGAAATGAGAAGTCAAACAAATTGACACCTTTTATTGGCTAACTAAAAAAGATTACATCTTGCCTGAAGAATGGCCCGGAGTTGCCTCGAAAGTTTGCATATTGTAATCATTTAGAGCACCGAAATTATGAGTCTCTTGAATAAAAACCCTTGGTAAATAATCCACTAATAATTAGCACCAGCACAATAAAGTACTAGAAAATTCAACATCAGAAGTTGGACAAAATAACTAGATTATATGTCAATGTTTACTTTTTAGCTCTTAATGCTCCATGATGTGCATCTCATAGCAGATGAGCAGTCAGTTTAGCATCCATCCATTCAGGTTTTATTCAAGTGCAAATACCTTTATAAAGGCATGTTCAGATATTTACTTTAGATTAGATGAACTTTATTAATCCCAGGGGGAAATTCAAAATTCATTTTCTGAATTCAGTTCAGTTTATTCTAATGAGGACCCTATTAGTCAAGTGAATTTACAGACAAGGGACAGTAACAGAAATGTACATAACATTATAACATCTACATGGTTAAATAAAGCAACAGCAATTCAGAAATCCATTAGCTTTAGTGAGAAAGAGGACATGCTACCTATCGCATGCTGATCTTTCAGCAAAGTTGTGTTGACCCCTTTTTGTGACAGCCAATAGTTTGCTGCCTGACGGTGTTAGTACTTTACGAAGGGTTAACAGGTACAGCAAGTTCAGAAGCAACCCCTGTCATTTTTTCATTCTGTTGTGGTACGTAAAGCATGAGACATCAGACAGAAGGCCATTAGACTCCTAAATAACTGACTGGAGTTTATAACCATGGTTCATCTCATTCTATCTACCTCACACAACTGTATTTGACTTGTCCATCACACACCTACAGTACCTGTACATTACACTTTATACTTCTATTCTGTTTTTATACTTTATGCTGCCTCTGTTACTTATTATTAATATGCTACTTATTGTTTATGTTTATCTTTATACATTGGTTTTGTCATTTGGTGTGGACAGCAAAGAAAGAATTTCATTGTACAGGGAAACATGTTTCCTTACTGTGCACATGACAATAAACTTTGAACTTGAACTTGAAGATTAGCCTTCCTTCTGCTTGTGAAGTCCAAAGCCCTCATGTTCCTTATTCCTTGTCACCACAATTATGTGTATTATACTTCCAGATGGGCATTCAATGGTTGTCGGCTCTCATGTAACAGAGATCAACACTACGACTAAAAATGGGGCAAGATGCAGACTAGTGGAAGTGAGTAGCTGGGTATGGCAGACTAGACGGGTGGTCTTCACAGGAGCACACCAGTGACTGCTTCTGAATCACTAGGAGTATGAAGGCTACAAAAGTTGCATAATGTGACATGGCCTTTTTCCAATTCAAAGATTGTGAGGAATTACAAACCATCCTGGGGGCATTCTGTTGCATACACAAACACACTACTTCAGTTGCTGGGATAATTCCGAGTAGTCAGTGCTTTTAGACTGTGGTGCTGGACTCTTCAACAGTTTGTCTCCTTTAACAAAAGATAACCCAGAGTTGTGACGTGGATCGAGTGTAAAGAACACATCACCCCTCACATAGTTGAGCTAACTTTGGGTTTGTGACTGTCCTTTAAGGTGTAAGTGTTTAAACACTCCAAATTGCCCATAATCATTTCTTGCTTCATACAAACCTGCTAGACAACAGAGATCCTCTAATTCTGCCATTTGAAACTCCTATTGATTTAGCTTTGTCACTCCAACTCTACAGTATTCTCTGGTGTCTGTTCGTGAAGCTCCATCATTCCATGGACTCAGTCAAATCTCACTTTAAACCTACTTAATTTCTTTTGCATTTTCATTACCTATGCCTACAACCTAGCATACCATTCTTGGATATTCTTAAGCCAATTTAGGGTCACAATTTAGCTCAAACCTACTTTGGCAGCATGAGATGCAAGACAATAACCATCCCTGGATAGGGCACCAGCCTTTCCCAGGGCCCAAACTTTCACACAGCCTCTTATAATACCACAAGGATCAGTTTGTAATCATCAACTAACCTAATATGTGTGCTTTTGGGATCCAGGAGAAGAAAAACAATGCAGAGAAAACCCCTAAATAGACAAAGAGAAAACATGCAACATCCATCTAAATAACAAATGGGCACAGACTTCTAGGCCAGGACATTGAATTTATGAGACAGCAAAGCTAACCACTGGGCTATTGTGAATCCAAGTACTTTGATTTCATTATAGATAGATAGATAGATAGATAGATAGATAGATAGATAGATAGATAGATAGATAGATAGATAGATAGATAGATAGATAGATAGATAGATAGATAGATAGATAGATAGATAGATAGAACTTTATTGTGCATCTTATTGCATTAAAATGTGTTTGCTTTGTAGACTACCTCATGACGGTTCACTTTGTAAAACAGTCCAATATTACATAAAGGTTAATCGAATGGCTAACTAACTGAATGGAGTTCCCATTGAGGCTTCTTGAGAGGACCATGTAAACCCAGAAATGACACCAGTGAAAAAAACCTGTAAGCTAAAACTTGCGGAAAGTGTTTGTTTTACCAAGTGAAGTCTCAGTTATGGAATCAAGAAGCTCTGTGGCCCACCATATTGCCATGAAACCTGACTGTTACAAATGGTATTACTGATGTGTGAAACTTGAGGGGAAATTATTCTTTACAGCTCAGACAAAAACATTCATTCTGCTTTTTGATGCAGACAAAAACAAATGTTTAAAAAAGTGTGCCATATGTCTAAACAAGTAATGGAAATTTGTTAACTTGTGGTGATGCAATTAATCTGCAAAGGTGCTGACCTGAATGAAAATTAGTGGATAAGAAGATCGAGTTTTTAAGTATATACCTGTATTTAGTTACATATGTAAATCAGTAATACAGAGAAGGCCATGTGCAGTACATTTTTTCTTTGCTTGTATTGTTATCAGACCTTTCAGCTTTGAATGCAACCTTTCTGTTCCAAGAAGGTAGGTGTACATGTACATAAAGAAACACAGAGGACCCATGATAGCAGCTCTTTTTTATATTCTGCTGTATATGAAAATGAGTTACAAATGTTAACTGCATGTAGTGGAATAGCTTTGAATTAGGTTGGTGCTCCAAAATGGAGCTGAGCTACAGCATCTGCTTCTTTTCTGAAGCATAACAAGACAAGAGTCTGTGAGTCTACATTGGGTTGTATGAGTGATAACATAAAGCCAATTATTAAGAACTGTTTTGAGAACTGGTCCGAACACCATCAGACAAACACCAGTATAAGTATAAAGCACACGTTTATTCACCAAAAGTCCCAGCACACACACAGTGCTTCCAGCACCAAACAACCCCAACCTTGGGCCTCTCCAACATCTGTGGGCCGCCTTTCTTCCTCCTTTCACTGGAGCGTCATCCACCTCCAGCTCCTGACTCTCGCTCCTTGACTGTAGGAAGGCGGCCTCCTTTATAATCACCCGGACGTGCTCCAGGTGCTCACTGACGTTCTTTCGGCTGCAGTTCCTGGTGTGGCGGAAGTGCTGCATGAGCACCCGGAAGCACTCCGGGTGTTGCCGGAAGATCCTTCCTCCACCTTCCCAGGTGAGGCTTCATGAGGCTTGGGGCGCCCCCTGGAGGTAGTAACGGGCCCCCACGGGTTTGAGCCTCCCTGCTACTTCCCCGTGGTCCCCTTGCTATCCAGGGCGGTTGCCCCCTCGTGGCCTGGGGGACAAATAGATCTCCTTCCAAGCGTCCCGGCTGGGTCTGCCTCCCAGCCTCCTGCCACACTGTCAATCTGGATTAATTGTGCCAGTGAATAATCAAGACTTCTATGTGCAGATGGGCAACAGTTACATGTTTTTGAGCTATACATTGTGACCAGCGGCAAGGAGGCAGGAGGAAGAGTGCAAAAAGTTTGGGTACCACCCTGGTAACCCTGTTTAACTCTGAGCCCTAAAGGGAAAACGATAACAGCAATAGTCCAGAAAGTAGGGTAGTTCTCTGTCCTTCAGTTTTGTTTTCAGTTACCTTCCAAATATTTAATGAAACCAGACATTTCACAATAAATGCACACAAGTGTAAATGGAAACAAGGTACACTGAGAACTGCTGGCTCCTCATTGTTGTCTTATTTCTTATAAGGGATCATTAAAACAGTAAATGTAGCTGTTTAAGAGTAAAATAAGCAAATAAGGGTGGTGAACCTTAACAAGTGAGACCACTAATATGAAGAAGAAAAATGTTGTTTGAGCAATAAGTGCTTCAACAGCAATAACCGATTGCTCATTACGAAATTAGACTGGAACAAAAGCCTGCAGCCATTACAGCCGCCCAGGGCTGACTTTGCACACCCTTGGTTTATATGGTCAAATATCCAGCATAAAGCACAGGTGGAAAGGTTATTGAGTCCCTAGGTGCTTTGTGAAGAAGTGGGTCTTCAAAGACAACCACACATTAGCATATGTGAATTAATATGACTAACATCTACTCAACATTGGATTAAAAATGATGTCATCTACAAGTAGGCTAGTTAGTTGGAGTAGGGAATGGTGGATCTAATGTATGAAGCCCAAAATCTGTGTGTGTGTGTGTGTGTGTGTGCGCATGTTCGTGTGTGTGTGTGTGCATGTTCTGTATACAAATCCACATTGTTGGGCCAATCTCTGCCACAATTTGCACACCTCGCTCAGTCTGATCAGGGGAAAACCATAGACTCTGTCCCGGCCCAAGGTGTTGACCCTGGGGGGTACCTTTGGTTTTTCTTTTTTCCTTTTTTTACTACAGTTTGACGGACAGTGCCACCTGGTGGCTCAGAACAAGTGAAACACCCAAATGGATTGAAGCCAGACTAGCAGACCCAGAGCTTAAAATGTATGCAATACCATTTGCTGCCTTTGGTTGTTTTATAAAATTACAAATCAAAATAGTCTTTACAATAGTGTAGGAAAGAAGTGTCATCAATGGCCTTTTTCACTTATGGTTTTTGTGGACAAATTTAGACCCCAGGGTGTTAAAATAGACATAGAAAATGAGACGATACATCTGGAGTCCCGAGTGGGAAAGTCCCCACTTAATATGTTGATGTTGGTTCTGATTAATATGTGGACATCTTGACAGTCTTCATACTACTGAGTTTGTCTCTTGCCCACCATGGGTCGGAGTTCTTCTACAGGCTCAGTGAATTCTGGGTAGGAGAGAAACAGACAGCTTCCAATTGTTCTGCACCAACCCTTCCTTTACTCCTTTTACTTTGATCCCCATAAAGGCAGGAGAATTGTGACAGTGGTATTTAGCTTAATCAATGAACAAGTCTATATTTTCCAAAAAAAAAAAGCATTGATTTTTTTTAAACCCTAGTAAAGCGTATTTTACAACAAATTTCTGCGGTGGGTTGGCACCCTGCCCGGGATTGGTTCCTGCCTTGTGCCCTGTGTTGGCTGGGATTGGCTCCAGCAGACCCCCCGTGCCCCTGTGTTCAGATTCAGCAGGTTGGAAAATGGATGAATGATTTCACACTGTTTAAGCTTTCTTTCTCTTGGTACTGGTGAAGGATCTTTTGTCTTCTTAGGGAGTTAAGGCTGAGGGGCCATCGAAAAACAGGACCTGTTAAAGCCCACTGAGGCATTCCTTGTGTGATTTTGGGCTTTCCAAGAAATAAACTTGTTGTTGTTGTTGTTGCTGATGGTGGCTGGGATTGGCTCCAGCCGACTCCCGTGACCCTGTGTTCGGATTCAGCGGGTTGGAAAATGGATGGATGGATGTTTTTTTTTGTTTATTTATTTTTTCAGGTGTGTTTATAATAAATCTATAAAAATATGTATTTTTAAACTGCATTATCAACATAAAACTTCCATAAAATCAGGCCAGGTTCCTTTAAGGTGTTTCATGACACAGCGAATAAGTGTATCACTTACTCACCCAGCGACTCGGGTCTCTCTGCTCTGCTCCAATCTAATTGTTCTGCTGCAGTGGCTTCAAAAGGCACATGGACCTGTGTAGGCTCACCTTGAGAGCCACAATGTAGAAGAGACTCTGTAGCAGTGAGGGAGTGCAGTTGAAAATGCAGTTGTCCCTGTGATTTACTCGCACATTTAATTACTTTGTGCCTGTGATGCAGGCGCACTGGTAAAGTTCAGAATCCATTACATTCCTACTGATAGCTTCTGTAGATATACCCACAGCTGCAGTTATATAGGGACGCACACACACGTACACACTTTAGCTAACCTTTTATTAAAACTGATTTCAGTTTGTCTTTGACACCCCCATCCCAACAAATATCTGTCTTTTACATTCACTTCAGACCTCACGATGCACTTCTCAAATTGTCTAATGGGATAAGTGATGCTGGGGCAGACTATGCCATTAAATCGCTCCGCCCACTAATTAGGCTAATATGAAAGTAAATATGGGGCTTTTATCAACATGTCATACTGTGATAAAGCACTGCAGCGCCAGAGCCATTTTGCAGATAAAATGGTGTCACATAAAGCTGTACAAATCCTATAGATGATTCATTTTTTATAGGCTGTAGCACGGCACCTTTAAACAACGACTTCACCCTGACAGACTAATACATATGCCTGAAGATGATTAGGTAGGCTGTCTTATGTTTGACCCCATAAAACAGTCAATGAAGGATTTCAATTTTAAACAGACTGGAAAACATTGCAACATATGGCTGGGGTTTTCTGTTATTCAAAGGGGGATTTAGGAAGGGGACGAGTTTTTAAATCTGGTAAGGAAATGGAAAAAACGCATTTCCCTTAAGCAAGAGTTAAGAGTAAAAAGATCCTGACGTGTATTTCATCTAAAGAGCAGAACTCTACTCTTAGAGAATCTTCTGATGGTTTTGCTTTGTGAAATAAAAATTGAATGAAAAGGTTGGTTTCCTACCTGGCACCCGGGGCTGCTGGGATAGGCTCTGCCGGAACAGCAATAGAGTTCCGATTGTATGAGGAGGGATCAGTAACTCTCAGAAAGGGCTGTCTTTAAAAGTTTATGCCTTTAATGTGTGCCTGGCCTTCATGGAGTGCACATTTGTTATTTTTTAAATATATTTTCTTTAGACTAATCATTTGTGTAAAATGCCTGAATAATGAAACCGCGCCAGGATCTTAAAGCCTCTGGAAGAAAAGAAAAAAACTATTAAAATGCCTAGATGACAGAAATTGTCATTCAGCAAGGTCTCAGTTGAACTGACGTTAAATGATCGTGCAGCCTCAGATTATAGCATATGGTAGTGTCACATAGCCATGCACAGTAATTTAAAATGTTTTTTGCAGCACCTGAATAGCTCAGACCAACTGGATTGACAGTGACTTTATCCTTGGATTTAGAGACGTCAGGCACTGGTTGGAGGAGCACAGTGGGTGCTTTATACATCTCATTTCTCTTGTCAGCTACTGGGGGCCTTACAGATACACAATGTATTCATTTGTGCTAGATCAGAAAAAAAAGAGTAGCGTGCAAACAAGCAGTTTTTGCAAAAAAAAAAAAATTCTGTAAAAATGAAAACAGCCTTCATTCGTCTGTCTCTCGTTCACTCGCTCTCTGGCTGGCTGGCTCTTTTTTTAACTGACTCCCTGACTCTAATTGAAGTGTCTTAGGATATTATCTAGGCACGGCTTGCAGGAGCCGCAACGAAGGGATTGAAAGGACATTTAAATGCAAACTCTACTAATTCTCAGCCCTCAGCCAGATGGCAAGAAATGGCCTATTCAAAAGAATGACTTATTATTTTTCAATCTTTTCCCTGAAATCATATAAGAATGATGTTTCGCCTGATTCTCCTTGCCTAAACCTCTAGTGGTTTTAGTTAATTATACATTTTCCAGCCTATTTCGATTACAATGCAGGCACTTGGCAAAATGTTTGATTTTTTCCTTCTGTATTATCACTTTACTGAATATATTTGATTTCTATCAGAATTTTTAAAATTTCTTAAAGAATAAGTAGGAAGATTCTATCAACTCTGCTTATAAATGGCAGTTGCCATTAATTTAAAAGCCGCATCATAGTTTTAAAAAAAGTAAAAATAAAAAAAGATAAAGATAAAGATCTTCCTCACAGAGCCTGGGCACCTAGCATTCAAAACTGGCATGGAAGGTTCTCATGTGTCACACTGAAGAGTTTCCGTATATTCCCTGAATAGATTTGTGGATTTTCCACATGGTTTAAGAATATATAGTCAGATTAATTAATAATACTTGACATTCCTTTATGTGCAAGCAGATGGCTGCTAAGGCATGCTGCACCCCTTAATGGTGTTATCCTGTCTACCGCTTACTATTGCAGAAAATTAATTGCAGCCTCTTACTTTTACATTTTGTTGACACTTTTGTTCAAGGCAACCTAGCAGATCAGGATAACATAGGATTGTTTGCTTAGAGTTTTAAAATTTCAGCCCAGCTGGGTAAAGTGGCTCAGTGTCACAAAGTGAGTCAAAAATAAGAGTCACGTTCTCTAAGTTGCACTGCCTTATCCATTACAGCACACCACCAGGCCGGTGCAAGGGGTCGATGGACTCCTACATTGGCTAACAACGCAGCAGGTCAAAATGGAAGTATCAGGCTGCAATAACTCTCTAGTTGTAGTGAAACAAGAAGCTGAGTACGGGCCTTCTTTTACTGTGCAGTATTATAAATTAATCTCACTGATGGTGGGGATGTGGCAATGTTATACTGCATCACTGCCCAAAAACACAGCCTTCTTTGTATATGTTTGAGCCATTTCTGATTTATATTTTGGATAGGTCAGACTCCTTTTACGTCAGAAGGGTAAAATCACAAACCCATAGATAGATAGATAGATAGATAGATAGATAGATAGATAGATAGATAGATAGATAGATAGATAGATAGATAGATAGATAGATAGATAGATAGATAGATAGATAGATAGATAGATAGATAGATAGATAGATACTACTGTATTTAGAACAGTCTTTGGATTTTACAATGACATAGGAAAGAAGTGGCATGAATGGTCTTTATCAGTTACTGTTTTTGTACACAGATTTTGAGTCAAAGGTGTTAGCATAAAAAAGAAAATAAAAAACAGGGCAAAACTGTAGTCCCAAGTGGAGAAGTCCCAATTTAATATATTAATATCGGTTTTGATTAATGTGTGGCCAACTAAGCAAGCTTCACACGGCATAGCCTGTCTCTTGTCCATCCTGGGCAGCTAATTAAATATTTATAATATACACTAACTGTGTGTGCTCTTTGGGACAAAAATCCCAAAGACTCCCTTGTAGTTTTACTATATTGGTGAACCTGGAGAGGCATCAGCTAAGTGGGCCGGGACAGGATGTATCTTGTCCAAGATAGACGTGTAGTCGAGCTTAGCTGTGGAAGAAATTGACCAGGACAGGCTGGAACCTATCTCAGGCAAATGTATGGTAGCTTTTTGTGTGAACATACGACATGCATGTACCAAAAAGATGAGTTTGTCTACTTGGTTTGAATGAGACGTGAGGTGCATGCAAGCACCGTCTCACCAAGTGCAATTCACACTTGTATAAACGTCTACATCTTCTGTAGAATTCACACCAACTCCCATGGCTGTGGTTGAGCATGAGCAGAGTGGACTGCTCCACACACACACACACACACACACACACGTCTTTTATAGTGAGAACTGAAGTGCATGCAAGCTTTGAAAAAATGTAAAAGTACATGCATGCGCCATCTAGTGGCTGTGGTTGAGCGTGAGCAGAGCAGAATGTTCCACACACACACAGGTCTTTCATTTTAATATGTCTAATATGAATGAAAGTAAAGATCTGTGATACAATTTCTGTATTTCTAGCTAGAATCCACAAAGGAAGAAAATGAATCACTTCTCTTGTGGTAGAAATCAAACATCTTAATTAAAGAAAGAAACTTATCCTCTAGTAGGACAGGTTGATAAAGATCATCGTCCTTATTAATAAGAGGACCACCTATTGTTGCTTTTTTAAGTCACATGTTTGCGCTTCTGGTTTCTACTTCTACTTTTGTGTCTTATTCATATGTGCTCCATGTTGATTCCTAGTCAATTTGACACAGTCAGAGATAATAAGAATCACTAACTGCAGCCATTAAATTTGACTTGCTGTCCAACTAGAGGTCATGTTGAGACCTATGTGTGTCAAACCCTAACCTCCTGGACTCAGCAGGGCCGTCACACCACTGGTCAGGAATAGTAGCTTTGTTGGCAGAAACATCTCTTTGTTTCAGCAGGCCTTGTAGACTGATGGGATTTGAGTCCAGGTTGAGAACAACTTGTGGCTGGCTGGCATGATGTATTTTAAGTAATTATTACTAATAATAGTGATACACTAATACTTTTACATTGGACACATTATTGGCTTTTTTTTCTTTGCAGAAATTTCTGGATTGAATTTGGCTTGTGTAGCTTTTACACAGTCTGCATGAAGTTACAAAGGTTTCTTTCAAAGTACCAGACACTCTAAAGAAAGACTTCAAATTTGTGATAGAATTTCCTAAAAGCCGAGCTTGAGAGTCAAGAGAAATAATAATTTTGAATGGAGCAATTCGGGAGGACCCTTTGTTTGATTTGTTAAATGGTTCAGAATTACACAGCATCATCATAAAATTTCATTGCAGGTTTCCCAAATGGTGACATGATAAATCTCAAATTAAATGTGATAAAAAGTAATCCATGTGTAATTTATGCATTAAGTGTAAGTGAAAGAAGTTTGTTTTAGTATAAGATAAGATAAAGCACTAACAGAGTCTTTTCGTCTGAGGTCCCCGACACTAGACGGCACATCGTCTTCACTCGCATAGAAAGCCATTCACAATTTTCTTGATTTTTATTCATGTGCTCCTCTTGCAGAAAAATGGGGAAAAAAAACAAACAAACAAGCCACATAATCACAGTGAAAATCTATTCATTCATTTTAGTTTGCTGCCAGCTTCACAAATTGAAAAGGCTCGATTTAACCAAACCGTGTAGGTGACGAGTTTAGAATGCATTCTATTCAGTGATGCAGCATCTCTCTGTCTTTTTTTGGCATCTGTAGGTCCCAGATAAGATGGCATATCCTCATGCAAATGGGTTAAGTGCAATTTCATTGCAAAGTCGGATTTTATAGAGTAAAAAGACAAAATACATATATTTGAGATTGCAGGCAGAGTCACAGTCTTTGGGAAATACAAAAAAAAAACTGTTGTGACATCAGCACAGGTTTAGAACTGAGAAAGGAATAAAAACTGCTAAGACGGGAGTAACGGCAGCATTGTGGAAGAGTGATGAGTGTTGCTGCCTCCCACGTCTGGAGACCTGGGTTTATTTCCTAACTTTGGTTTCAGTTTTTAGAGTCTGCACATGTTCCCCATGTTAATGAGTTATCTAGAGGTTGCTCCACTTTCCACATTCCAAAAAACATTCCTGCTTGGTTATTTGGTGAATCTAAGGTGGCTTACTACGAGTAAGTGTGGGTGTCCGTGCCCATTGTCCTGATTATTGCTGCAACTTCAGTGCTGATAGGATTGGCTCCTGCTGCACAAGATTATACAGTATAAGACAACTTTATTATTTTTCTTTGTAACTTTGCTAGACTTTTTTATTGTTTTATATTTGAACTAGCTGTTGTACATGGTAGAAGTTTAACTTGGTCAACTAATTATCAGTCATGCCTTCAGCAATTCCAATAATTAATTAATTAATATGGCAAGGCTCCTACTTAATTTACCTTACCGTTCTCTGTTGTAGTGCACAGCTCTTTGGGTGTTAGTCTTAACTCAAGCACACATGCATTAAGAAACATCATGTTTTGATAAACACAAAGATAATAGAAATACTAAGAGGTTCGCCCCCTGCTCGGCAAACTCCCGGGCTGCTCTACATGCCAGCCACTTCGTGTCTCTGCCACTCGCGTTGTGAAGAGGGAGGCTGAACGCATCCCAAGGAGACATGGTCACTCCTCCGAAATCCTCTCTTAAACGGTGATTCAATGGGAAACAAATAGTTTTTTTGTTTTTTTTTACCTCCTCTTTGCTCGATCAGCTGCTGGTTTGCTGCTGTTGCTGTGTGATCTGCGTCTCACAAGGTGCTTCAAACATTTAAAAGCCTGTACAGCAGCTGTCCTACTCTTTGTCTTTTACTTCTCTTTTAAATCTCTTGGCACAAAGTCTCGTGTCGTGGGACATGAGTTCTTGATATTTTTTAGTTTAGAATTTAAAAACTGAATAAGAATCTGAAAATCTAACAACATCACATTAAAGTTTGATAAAATCTGAAAAGAATGATACCAAACATATATATGTAAATTTAAAAATAAGCTTGATTTAAAGTGTGACAAAAAACGTGACATAAAAAGTCACATAAAATTGTTGCACTTTTAGGCTTAGGATTTTATATATATATATATATATATATATATATAGAGAGAGAGAGAGAGAGAGAGAGAGAGAGAGAGAGAGAGAGAGAGAGAGAGAGAGAGAGAGAGAGAGAGAGTAGATGATAATTGCATATTATATATAAGCAGTGGCATAGCTCGAGTTCGTGCCGTTCAGGGCGGGGTGGTGCTTCAATTTGCCGCCCTCCAACATATCTTAATATGTTAACCTATTTAAATAGAAAACTAAAATGATGTATAGAATAAAATTAAGATAAATTTTGCATAGGTTTATTCATATATAGAGAAACAGCAATAATGTTTCACATATAATTATTTATAAGCATCAACTAGACAAGAATATAGTATAGACACACTGATAAGCTGTGTTCTGATTATTAGTTTAATATAATTACGCTGCGAAAACCAGAACCAGTGTAGTGTACAAGTGATAGGTGGGGATGTTTTCTGCGCAGAGCATTCGGATAGATAGATTTACCTGACTCCCCCTGGGTGGAATTGAAGAGTTCATAGTGTAGGGGAGGAACGATCTCCTCATTCTGTCAGTGGAGCAGGACAGTGACAGCAGTGTGTCCCTGAAGCTGCTCCTCTGTCTGGAGATGACACTGTTCAGTGGATGCAGTGGATTGGATTCTCCATAATCGATAGGAGTCTGCTCAGCACCCATCGCTCCGCCACAGATGTCAAACTGTCCAGCTCTGTGCCTACAATAGAGCCTGCCTTCCTCACCAGTTTGTCCAGGCGTGAGGTGTCCTTCTTCTTTATGCTGCCTCCCCAGCACACCACCGTGTAGAAGAGGGCGCTCGCCACAACCGTTTCATAGAACATCTGCAGCATCTTATTGCAGATGTTGAAGGAAGTATAATCAGCTCTGTCCTCTCTTGCACAGAGAATCAGTATTGGCAGTCCAGTCCAATTTATCATCCATCTGCACTCCTAGGTATTTATAGGTCTGCACCCTTTGCACACAGTCACCTCTGATAATCACGGGGTCCGTGAGGGGTCTGGGCCTCCTAAAATCCACCACCAGCTCTGTGGTTTTGCTGGTGTTGAATTGTAGGTGGTTTGAGTCGCACCATTTAACAAGTCCTTGATTAGGTTCCTAATATTGATTGATTGATAATGAAACAAAATTATAAATTGTAAATTAGTTGTTCATCTTCCTAGAAATTATTATTGGTGTAATGTTTATGTTTATTTTTGTTATTGCCTCAAAAATTTCAACTGCTGTGTCTGATGCCTTCACAGAAAGACAATCTGAAAATTATATTTGAAGCATTTGTGGATATAAATCAGAGAATTTGACTTTTTTTCATTCATGAGTGATACTTTTCCATACCCTGCTGCTTACACACGAATTGTACTGAGTCTTTTGGCCAATAATGCTGCCCCCAAAAATGTTGCCAACTGGCCCCCTCCCCCTGCCCCCTCTGCCCGCCCCTAGCTACGCCACTGTATATAAGACAGGATGCAGACAGACTAGACAGACAAACAAAGAACGTGGAGAATCTGGCTGTTTATTTGCTGTTTAGAATTCTAATTTACTGTATCTTCGATAACAAGTCTTTAAAGGTGATGTCTGATGTTTTGCAGAGTTGTTGATTTGTTGTTCAAGTAGAGGATTCTTCTGGCATCGGAGTGCATGTGGCGATACGTGATTTTCAAACAAATATTTGATAACGCTGCATCTTCGGCTCTGAGGGTATGCATGCTTGCACAGCTCTGGGATGTTTACTGGCTTAACTGGGGCTGACCAGTGAGTGTGTAATTAGTGCCAAATGACCCTTTAAGTTCCCACAGGTCGTAATTAAGATACCGCACTGATGGTGGGATAAAAGAGAAGTCTAGGCAGGAAAGAGGGGAAGAACAAGATAGGTGTGCAAGTTAAAGTGGAAGGGAAACTGGAAGATAAAAAGACTAGGAGCCAATGTGAAAGAGTGGAGGTAGACTGCAGGAGGATGAACGTGGGGCTGACACTCCACAGGGATAAAAAGGGTCTCTTCGCTGAGTGCACAAGAAACAGGAGTGACTGTGCTGTGTGTGTGCTCCCGCCTTAAGGCCATGCAGTAGTGGGACTAATGGGAGACAAAGCAAAGCTCAGCACAGTGCCTCACTGATGCTGAAGGACTGGCAGGTGCGGACCTGAGCTAGGATTTGAGTTGGTTGACCTTTGTCTTTCAGGAGGACATCTACTGTGGCTGCAAAACCCTCATGGGGTAAGCAGAGGAGAAGATATTGTGACCACGAAGCACTGAGGTTTGCAATTGTTTTAATGAAAGAATTACTGCTAGGATTGTTTATTGTTATTTATGAACTTTAACCTCCACCTCACCGTTTTATGATATATTTATTTATTGAAGATCGCACTATACTGTTTGAACCTTTGTTCTTTTTACAATAAAAGCACAAAGCACTTTAGATCTGCCTCTGCTGTGGTATGTGTTATGGCAAGCCAAATTAACATTTAGAGATATCTCAAAATGAATGCACAGCTCATCCTCAGTTATAACTGTCAGCAGTTTCTTATACTCTTTCTCTTTGCTGCATGATCCTTTGTCTGTGGTGTGCAGTGCTTTCCTCAGTTAGGCCCTTCACTATGCCATCTGCCATTTCATAGGAAAAAAGCATTAGAGCAAGAGTTTAGATGCTGAAGTTCCCTTTTTGACGTAATGGCTGCTTCTCAGGCCTGTTCAGGCTGGACTCAGTACTTGGCTTGGCAGATTTGATGTCAAGCTTTGTGCTCCACAAAAAGAAGACATTGTCATTTTCAGCTCCTCAAAGAGGGAACAACTTATCAGCTTTTTTGGTATCAGAGATAGGTTTTAGAAGGTCCTTTTGCAGAGTGAGACAGCAGTTTTGCCCTGGAGCAGAGTGACCCAAGAGAGTCCCTCTTCTCCCTCTTTTTGGGGGTGAACATGATAGAGAATAAAACTGAAAAAAAATCATTGAGGAAGGCCCAGCCATTTTCAGATATAATTGTTGGCTTTTGAGTCCATCCTGTCGATTGTTGAGAAGTTAATGTTGCAAACCTTCAAGGGGCCACATCAGGCATAGGTATAAGGTGAACTGATAACATCAGACCTCTGGTAAATCTTACTCATGCCATCTGAGAGCTGAGATGGAATAGAGGCAGCCATATGCTTATCAGACAGATCGGCCGTGTAAAGCCTTCCAAGGATTCACACGGGTTGGTCCGCCAAAAGTGGGATCTTATCTACATCATCTGAAAAATATATGCTGTCTTTTCTGATCTCTTTCCAGATTTTAAGATTCCGGTCCTTGGCTGGTTTTACTTTCATGTGGCCCATGATAGCATCTCCCCAAGCCTTTCCAGAAGTCTGTAAGTGCATGCTACAGTCTGAAGGAGGGTGGTAATGTCATCCATATAGCTTCTAATACCTGGGAGCCAGTGGCCTGACTGGGTTCACACTCCCTGTACCATCTGTCTGCTACTGATTAGGATGATTTCCAGTTCTATTGCAAAAAGGATGGGAGAGATGAATCAGCCCATTACTATCCCTTTCTCCGTCCTGTGCCAACCAGTTGAGGTCTCCTTTGTTGTGTAGCAGACATGGAAGTTATTGAAATAGTCCACTTCAAGCTTCTGAATGCACAATGGTATGTGGAAGAAATTGACAGCAAACAAGATGAGCTGGTGGGAAACTGAACTGTAAGCATTCGCAAGGTCCAACCACACTATGTGATTTGTTGTGCTTGGCTCTCTGGATTTGTTCCCAAATCATGGCCGAATGTTCCAAACAGCCAGAAAAACCTAGAATACCTGCCTTCTTGCAACTGGTGTCAATATAGTTGTTTCCCAGGAGGTAGTTAGTCATACATTTTTCCACCACTGACAAGAAAATCTTTCCTTCAGCATTAAAGTAAAGCTATTCCTCTGAATTGGCTGATGTTGTGGGAATCTTTCTCCTTAGTGATAAAGGTGGTGATCGCTCTGCTACAAGCTGATGGGATAAACTCTCTTTTCTAGGAAACCACCATCAACCTCTACAAAAGGTTCAATAGCCTAGGGCATTTCTTATATAACTTATAGGATATGCCATCTGGTCCGGGTGCAGATGTAGCTCTCTCATGTTCTACCACCTGTTTTACTTCGGACCATTTGGGAGGAGAAGTATTGAACTTCAAAGAGGGCTCTGGTGGATGAGGTACCTGTACATACCACTGGTAAATCAAGGGGTTTCTCCTTCTGTCTGTCTCTGAGTTGATCCTTAGCATATTCTTCTAACTCCCGCCCAGTAGTCTGTATTTTTCTGGTCTTCTTCTTTTACAGCAGCCCTTGGGCATACTTGTAGGGTCCTAGAAAAAACTAGCCCTTTCTTTCTTCATGCAACTTCTATGTTTCCTGACCCTTTCAGCTCACTTCAGGTGTACAAGCCTTACACTGTTCTGGTTCCAGAGATTCTTCAGTCTCTCCTTTTCTTGAACAAGGACTTTCCTCCAAGTCTTCCCGCAGGAGGCGTCGCTCCATTACCAGTTGGCTAGATCTCCCTCTCACTTCTTCCGTTCTGTTTGGGAATGATCTAATTCTGTGGTATCTTTCCATATCTCTCCTTACCTTCCTCGAAAATAATGTGGGCCACGATATTCAGCTTAGCTGTTATGCTGCCTCTTAGCTGATCCTGGAACATGGTGTTTAGGCTCTAGTCAAAGTCTCTCCATGCGTCTTTGATGAAAACATCACTCGTATCTTTGTGAACACTTGCCATCTCTGACAGCAACTCAGGTTCCCCCTCGTAAGCATTTAATAGTGTTCAGATCGAGGAAATTCACCGAGGTGTTCTTCATAGAGAATATGCTGTGTTAGCTGGTGACCTTACTAGCAGAATATTTTCCTGGAAATACGCCTTGGGTTAGCTTAGGCAAACATATTTTTCCCAGCACCACATAATGCTTTGTGAGGCCAGCGTAACAGTATAGAACTGTGGCAGCGAAAAACAGAACTGTCATGCATGTGTACTGTAAGATCGTTGCAGAGCTGCTACTGGCATGTGCATTGTCATGACCTGATCAGTACTTCAGCTTTCAACCCTACATCTGTTTAAAAAGCACAAAAAACAAGCCATATTTTCATTTGAAGAGCACATTAGCTAACCATAATGAGAATATTGAGAGTACTGCCATTGGATATATGTCACTGGCCCCTGTGTGCTACCTTGCATTCAGTGCTGTCAGAATGGGTTCTTGGCCCAAAGTAATTAATCAGTTTGAAAGTGAATTAAAGAATGAAATGTTTTGTTATGGTAAATGTAAAAAAATGTAGTGAAGTGAAACATCAGATCCAGAAATTGGTTGTTATTGAATAAAAATGTAAAGCTACAGTACAACCACTTTCACTTTCATAGTTATTATTATGTGTCTACATTACCACACATGGTATGTGATATGATTTTACTTCAAAAGGCAGCAATGTCAATCATTTTCTTCTAGGTTTAAAAAAACAAATTTCACTGGGGTGGTGGGGGGTGCACATTGTCATTGTGATGTGCCGTTTCAGGGCATGAAGGACTTATGCATGGCACTTTCATACAAAAAAAAAAAAAAATACAGAGTATATTTGACCTGGAGCAGAATGGAAAGAGCCATAATCATTGACACACTTTTGTCAGCAGACAGATAGAACAGTGAAGGTCACTGATTGTGGGGAAGCTTTTGAACCTGACTAACGCAGCTTTTTAGCACCTCCTCAGCGGGTTAGACAGCATGTGTGAAATGCAGTTAAGAGAGGCACATCTCGGTTTTTGGTGAAGGAGGGATTAGGAGTTTATAGAGGCCGAGTTTAATTGTATTTACTGAGTGTGCCGGAAAAGGCCAACAGACTGTGTAGCTGATCTGAGGGGCAGGAAGATGGAAAAGGAAAGTCTGACAGGCAATGGCAAGCAAAATCAAAATTAGATAAAACAATACTGTGCAAATAAAATAAAGTGGCGCAGTGGTAGTGCTGCTGCCTCACAGTAAGGAGACCTGGGTTCGCTTCCCGGGTCCTCTCTGTGCGGAGTTTGCATGTTCTCCCCGTGTCTGTGTGGGTTTCCTCCAGGTGCTCCAGTTTCCTTCGACAGTCCAAAGACATGCAGGTTAGGTGCATTGGCGATCCTAAATTGTGCTCTGTGTGTGTGCCCTGTGGTAGGCTGGCACCCTGCCTGGGGTCTGTTCCTGCCTTGCACCATGTGTTGGCTGGGATGGGCTCCAGCAGACCCCTGTGACCCTGTGTTAGGATATAACAGGTTGGAGAATGACTGACTGCCCGACTAAAGGACTAACACTTTAAGATTCAAGAGCCTTGAATGCTTTTCTGCTCCCGTGTGCCATGTTGGACAGTTTTCATTTGAATGTAATCTAAGTGGCTGTTTTGCTACAGGTTAAAAAGCACAAACATTATATAAATCTTTACAAATATTCAGCCCAGTAATAAATGTTGATAAACTGCAAGTATTCATAAAATAATAGAGAAGACCACTGTATGTTTTTAAATGAAGTGACACCGAGCCCTTTGACTACTTTTGATTGCTGCTTTCACTACATCTGTGGAATATTATATTGATTCCGATGTAATGATAATTATAGTGTGTGTCTTTATCTATGGCAATTTAAAATGTAATCGTGTCGTGTAGAATTAAAGGTGCTCAAGTACTATAATAGCTGCTCTGGTAAAATTAGTGAAGACATTCACTTTAAAGGGAAATATAGTTTGACTATTTTACAAATGATTGTATTGTTAAAAATGTTTAGAAATTGAAATAGTGAGACTGGATGTCCATCCTGTCATTTCTGACACCAAACTTGACTTTAGAAACACTTCAGGGTTGCACACTGGTTTCTTATTGTGTAGGCTTTAATCACCTAACAAGCAAAGTAAGAAATATGAGGAATATTTCTCGATCCCTCTCCCACTTGGACAGAGGCAGTGGTGCTGTAAGAATTATGTTTCTGGACTTCTCTAGCGCTTTCAACACAATCCAACCTCTGCTCCTTAGGGACAAGCTGACAGAGATGGGAGTAGATTCATACCTGGTGGCATGGATCGTGGACTATCTTACAAACAGACCTCAGTATGTGCATCTCGGGAACTGCAGGTCTGACATTGTGGTCAGCAACACAGGAGCGCTGCAGGGGACTGTACTTTCTCCAGTCCTGTTCGAGTTATATTGGAAGTCCGATGTATATAGGCTGGAGTTCTGCCACGTGCAAAAGTTCGCTGACAACACTGCTATCGTGGGCTGCATCAGGAGTGGGCAGGAGGAGGAGTATAGGAACCTCATAAAGGACTTTGTTAAATGGTGCGACTCAAACCACCTACAACTGAACACCAGCAAAACCAAAAAGCTGGTGGTGGATTTTAGGAGGCCCAGACCCCTCCTGGACCCCATGATCATCAGAGGTGACTGTGTGCAGAGGGTACAGACCTATAAATACCTGGGAGTGCAGCTGGATGATAAATTGGACTGGACTGCCAATACTGATGCTCTGTGCAAGAGAGGACAGAGCCGACTATACTTCCTTAGAAGGCTGGCGTCCTTCAACATCTGCAGTAAGATGCTGCAGATGTTCTATCAGACAGTTGTGGCGAGCGCCCTCTTCTACGCGGTGGTGTGCTGGGGAGGCAGCATAAAGAAGGAGGACGCCTCACGCCTGGACAAACTGGTGAGGAAGGCAGGCTCTATTGTTGGCATGGAGCTGGACAGTTTGACATCTGTGGCGGAGTGACGGGCACTGAGCAGGCTCCTGTCAATCACGGAGAATCCACTGCATCCACTAAACAGTGTCATCTCCAGACAGAGGAGCAGCTTCAGCGACAGACTGCTGTCACTGTCCTGCTCCACTGACAGACTGAGGAGATCGTTCCTCCCCCAAACTATGCGACTCTTCAATTCCACCCGGGGGGGGGGGGGTAAACATTAACATTAGTCAAAGTTATTGTCTGTTATACCTGCATTGTTATCACTCTTTAATTTAATATTGTTTATTATCAGTATGCTGCTGCTGGAGTATGTGAATTTCCCCTTGGGATTAATAAAGTATCTATCTATCTATATTTTGTAGTCCAATCTAGAATTTAATATCCAAATTACAAACTTCATGTTTTGAGTTTCTCTTCACATTTCTATTAACATCAAGAGGGGTTCCTGTGGAGAGGGTCAGCAGCTTTAAATTTCTTGGTGGTAGCATCTCCTTTATGGGGGAGTGAGATGTCTGAGGAAGCTAAATATCTCCATAAACATCGACAGGTGCACAGTGGAGTCCATTTTCACTTGCTGCATCATATCCTTTTTTGAGTTGTGAATGTTTGCTTAACGTCTTCCAACTGATCATCAAGTGCTCTCAGTTTTTCCTCAAACTTGGATGCATTTTCCTGAATGTGTTCCTCAGTTTTTCCCAGCATACCTTTAAAGGCTGCCTCAAAGCAATTATACTGTATACATGTTTCTCCAGGTCTTTATTATCCTGCCGCATGCTTCTCGTTTGTCTTGAGCATACCATTTATTTCTTTCTTTCTATCTTTCTTGAGCTCCTTTTAGTCTTGAGTGATGGCCGTGGCCATTGCACTGATCATTACCTTCAGTTCGGACAGATCGTTTCGGCCTTCGTGCTCCGAAGGTGAATTGACAAGCCCTGTTACAGCTGATGCTCCTGGCTCGCGAGGAGTAGACGATAATGCGGACAGCAAGGCCATTTCCAGTTTCAATGGATCTTCTGGAATCGATGAGCTATCGTGACCTGCATCACTTGTACATTTGCTCTCAACTGGAAACGATGAAGGGCCCCGGGATCCTGGGAGATCTGTGCTTTTGCCCATCTGCTCCGGGTCAGTCTCTGTAAGGCCATACCTTGAGGTTGAACTTGGACTTGATGCCTGTGTAGGCTTGGGTGTAGATTTTGGGTTTCTTTTTCATTTCTTTCTGAGTCCCTTTCTTACCGCTCATGTTTATATACAGTATGCTTGCATATACTGTAATAGAACCTCCTGAAGTTAGGTAAATACAGGATACCTTGTGATGATAAAAATAAGAGAAAAATTAACACCGCTGCTAACGGGTTTCCGCTTCAGACATCCATCTCCCGTAACAGACGAGACCAACCTGCTGCATCATATCCTAATATGGCCCCTGCTCAGTTCAGAACCTCAAAGCACTCCAGAGGATGGCGAAGGTTCAGAACATTTACAGCACCTACTGCTTCAGAAAGGCTAACAGCATTATTAAAGAAGTCCACCACCCCACACAGTCCCAAGTGGTTCAGAGCTGTCAACAATCAGACCTCTAGGTTCAGCTTTAACCTACAGGTCATAACGCTACCACCCAAAGTGACAAATGGGTGACTATTTTTTTTTACGAACACACTGCTTGATTGTCTCTCTGTTGTTGGTGTCATATTTTACCACTGCCACGGATCTGTGGGAGACATGAAAGTAAGAACTTCAATGAATTACAGACTCATAGCATTAAATTTGAGTTTGAGGTTTGAAGATTTTGGATCAGAAGGTGTTAAAGGGGTATTTGTTTTTTTTTGTATATATCCCAAAAGTGACTACATGAGTCTTGCTGCCCCTTACTACCAACTTAAAGCTTCTTCATTTATTGACTGTTGCTATTTCTTATTCACTTTTGCTTTAGATGATTTCACACTAGGGCGGCACACTAGACCTGGGTTCGCTTCCTGGGTCCTCCCTGCGTGGAGTTTGCATGTTCTCCCCGTGTCTTTGTGGGTTTCCTCCGGGTGCTCCGGTTTCCTCCCACAGTCCAAAGACATGCAGGTTAGGTGGATTGGCGATTCTAAATTGGCCCTAGTGTGTGCTTGGTGTGTGGGTGTGTTTGTGTGTGTCCTGCGGTGGGTTGGCACCCTGCCCAGGATTGGTCCCTGCCTTGTGCCCTGTGTTGGCTGGGATTGGCTCCAGCAGACCCCCGTGACCCTGTGTTCGGATTCAGCGGGTTGGAAAATGGATGGATGGATGGATGGATGATTTCACACTATTTAAGCTTTCTTTCTCTTGGTACTGGTGAAGGATCTTTTGTCTTCTTAGGGAGTTAAGGCTGAGGGGCCATCGAAAAACAGGACCTGTTAAAGCCCACTGAGGCATTCCTTGTGTGATTTTGGGCTTTCCAAGAAATAAACTTGTTGTTGTTGTTGTTGCTGATGGAGGAGGTTAACAGCAATTAGCACAAGAAAGCTGTTAAGGGAAAAGTGACTTTAAATACTGCATTTAACATTTTTAAGGCACAAATGCTCTAAGCTGGCATCGTTTTTAATTGCCGACACTCTTTAAGAGTCGCCGTCTCTTTTGTGTAACTTATAACTTGATCTACCGCAGCCTACTTAAAGCAGCATCTTTGATTTTGCTCATCGGTGTCCTTGACAATTCCTTAATTGTTTGGCAGTCTCTGTAAATGCATAACCAGACAATTGTATTTCCTCCAAGTATAATTAATGTTTGATTTTGCTTTGTTTCGAAGAAACACCATTTAATTAAGCTTCGCACTTGGTAAATTGAGTCTTGCTAAGTAGAAAACAGAATGAAATGTATGACCACTAGAACACTTAGATACAAAGCAACCAAAAGAGAAATGAGGCGGAATTATGAATGCGTGTGCACTTGTACTGTGCGTGTCATTCTTAGCGTCACTGGTGACATCTAAAATCTAATGTTTGAATAGGGAACACTTCAGTTTAGGTACTGCAAAAATGCATCTATTACACATTTAGTGTTATGTAACAAGACTAACAAAAGCTTCTTTTAGTTTTAATGACACTTAAAAAGCATTTGTAATGTTGTTATTCATCTATGTAACGTGGCCTACTAAACTAACTTTACTTTGGAACAATCCGAAGTGATATTTCATACTTCATTACAAGACCTGTGGATCTTTAATACTGACAAGTACTTTTACCAGCATATCAGATGTCACACCGCACTTCACTGAGGCTGTGTCCGTGTTATTAACACCATAAGGAGCCTCTGTTAAGGTCTTGCTACATAAGAGTTGATCAGTAACAGATGCATTTGTGCACTTCCTAAACTAAAGTGTAAAGCGTCCATCCAGTGATGCAATCAAAGAGTCGTGGCATCTTCAGGCAAGTTTTTGGATAACTGTCAATAAAATTTCATGTATGTTTAGTTATTTCTTTTTGGTTGGGAGCTCTGAATGAGTCGTTCAGTTTTATTTTTAATCTCAGCTTTAAGGCTGCATTGCCGTTTTAACACTCTTTTTGTCTTTGTGGCTTTTAATGAATAACTATGATCTTTCGACAACTCTTTTGCATGAATCTTCATCTCTTGGTCTTTTTTTTTTTCTTGCCATTTTTCCATCTGATTGCATTCTAATACTTGCATTGTAGAAGAAAGTGTGAAAAATAAAAGATAAAAAGAGTAATTATGATGCATTTTAAGCCACCCAATGACCTACACCATTCCTCTCCTCATCCTGTACGAGTTCTTGGAGGATCTGGTAAGACTACATATGTCTTGTCCAGAACATTAACATTCACTGCTCTCCTAAGGACGTGCAGCTTAAGCACAAGTGTCTCCCCCTTGAAAATACAGCAGGCACGGTGTGAAGATGCAACTCCCTTCACAGCAGTTTAGTTTTATATTTGCCCTCACCAGCTTTCAGCAGGACAGTATGGTTTCTCCCAGTGGTGTCCTGCTGAATATAATTAACTGTGTCCTGAGAGTCCTCATTATTAGAAATGAAGATCGGAGAAATGGCACATACGTACCTGCATCCTTTCAGGGGTGTAGGATAGTGTCAGTGGCGGAAGGATGATGCGTCTTTGGAGGATTCTGAACAGCGTTGTGGGTGTCTCTCCTCAAAGGGCCCTTGAGGAGTTGCATCGACCGCCGCCTGTCTGTTTCTATTGGAGTCGCTGGTATGGAATTGGCAAGACGGGAAAGTGTGGTAAAGTTTTAAAAACTGCACTTTTTTACGGCTTTGTTAACCTGCTGGGGAGGTGTGTTTTGTCGGACATGTATCAACCTATAGAACCACAGTACCATACATCACCGCAGGTCTACACCAGCAGTTTCATGGTGGAAATGACATGTCTAGACCAGCAGTTTGGTAAGAAACATTTGCAGCTCATCACAAATCAAATTGATTGACCCATTAACCGCACCAAACCCTAACCTTAACGAAACTAACCCCAAACATTATCTATCTCCTAACCATAACCATTTATCCTACATGCCAAACATATTAACGCCTAACCTTAATTTCTGTTCTAGAACTGCTAGCGTAGACCTGCATTGACGTATGGTGCTCTGGCTCTGCAGTTGAATATTATTGTTTAGGAAGCATAAGAAGCAGAGTGCAGGAGACAGGAGGTGTACGTAAGCAGGTGAGTGAGCGTGCACACAGTTAGCTCACGTGTCACGTCTGACAGGGGAATGGGTGACCAGGTCCACTGTCAGCTGATGGTGGGAGATGCTTGTAAAAGTCTGGTGGGAAATAAGATGCAGACGAGAAAAAAAAAAGGGCAAAGCTGAGTGAATCGGTTCCTCCCTGCGTGGAGTTTGCATGTTCTCCCCGTGTCTGCGCGGGTTTCCTCCGGGCGCTCCGGTTTCCTCCCACAGTCCAAAGACATGCAGGTTAGGTGGATTGGCGATTCTACATTGGCCCTAGTGTGTGCTTGGTGTGTGGGTGTGTTTGTGTGTGTCCTGTGGTGGGTTGGCACCATGCCCAGGATTGGTTCCTGCCTTGTGCCCTGTGTTGGCTGGGATTGGCTCCAGCAGACCCCCGTGACCCTGTGTTCGGATTCAGCAGGTTGGAAAATGGATGGATGAGTGAATCGGTGGTCATTCAGGGTTGCTTATAGATGTAAGATGGTTGTTGCTGGAGGAGATGGGCTGGAATTCTGTTGTGCCAGAAAGCTTAGTGAACCTCTGAGCTTTAGTGAGATGGATGGCAAAACATAACTTAAAGCTGAATTAAAAGAAAGCTTGTTGGTATCGAATTTGCTTGAAGGTGAAGAGCCCAGACAGGAAGAAAATTTGGGTGTGTGCAATTTTGTGTTTTTTTTTTTTGTGCATTTTTATAGAAACTATTTATTGTTTTGACATTTTTGGAAAGTGAACTTTTTGGAATTGTCTTTATCTATTTATTGCACATTTTTCTTAAATGTCTGCCTCTCACACTATTCCACTGTCCTCTGTCCCTCTATCAAGGTCGTGGGGTTTACCAGATGTCCCGGTTAAGGCAAGTCATGCGCATTAGCCTGTGACCTGAAACGAAGACTGGACTCATTCGGTACTGTGTCTCGTCAGACCGCTGGTTTGACTTTGTGTCGAATGAGCGGTTGCTCAGAGAGCCCCGAATGAGCCACATTACCTGCATCGTGAGGGAGCGCCAGTTACTGCACTACGGTCATGTGGGGTGATTCCCAGAGGGTTATCCACCTTGCAGGATCCTCATTTTTGAAGACCTGAGCAGCTGGAACAGGTCAAGGGGATGCTCACGTAACGCTTGGCTGCAGCTGATAGATGCTTATTTCCGGGGGTGCTGTTACTGGAAATGGTGTCTGTCTGGGGGGTCGCCAACCAGGATCCCGAGCTGTTTCATCATGTGGTGAGCATGGCAACTTGCTGCACCAGTGCATGCTTCCCAACCTGGCCTGACACACAGGCACTATAATCAAACTGAGCAGTTTTGGTTTCCAAATATTTAAATTGGCCTCGCGTTTACATTTCCTGCTTTGTCTCTGTGATATCTTTTGTCATCTGTGATGTACTGTGATATTGTTGTTCCAACCGACACACTTTAAAAACTGTTAAGGGAATCAGTAAATTAATTAAAGAAAGAAACTTCAACTCTACCAGGACAAGTTTGATAAAACCCTCTTTGTCATTAGTCAGACAGGAGAAAGCTTGTCCATCGACGTCATGTATTCAGTCTTACAGTGAACGCCAAAGAGGGAACATCCATCACATCTGTTACAGCATGATCAGAATGGTCAAAAAGTACAAAGAGAGGTTTATAGTTATAATATATAGTGGTGGCTCTGAGGCTACGGATCTGCGCTGGCAATCGGATGGTTGCCGGTTCAAATCCCGTAAAATGCCAAAGGGACTCTGCTCTGTTGGCCTTTAACCTGCAATTGCTAAGCGCTTTGAGTAGTGAGAAAAGCGCTATATAAATGCAAAAAAAAAAAATTATGGACAATTGAATTTGCATAACAGTGCTGAATTAATGCTTACATATCATACTCCCAATTGGTTAAATGTTTTAGCATAGAGCATAACCAGCCTAAAATGAAAGTCTCCATTAGGTCCTTGTTCTTCAATATCTCTAAACTTTAGCTCTTATTCTGTTATGAAAACTGTATACATGCCAACTAGCAAACTAGGTGCCATGAAAGAACATGACATCAGCCAGTTTCTTGAACCAACTCTTTTTGTCTACTTGGCCATTTCTGCAGTCTCTTCATGACATTAGAAAAATAAATACTTACATATTTCACTGTGCATCACAAACCAAAATACTTATCTGCTGTCACCTCTAAATTATTCTCTCATAAAAGACAAAGACAATAGAGGACTAGATATGGAGGACGATTTTAGTGGGGATGAAATTACCTGTCGGTGTTTGCATGTGAGTATGGTGATCACCCACCTCATCCCACTTCAGCTCTTCATAGTCGAGGTGGGCAGCACGGGCTCGACAGAAGGCCATATAAATCGACTGAAGGGTAACAAGTGTCATCTGAAGGGATGTACAGCCCCTCGCCCTGTGAGAGACCCTTATCTGTGGCTGAAATTTCTTTTCCCAGTTTACATCGAACCAACTTAAGTATTCTATTGGGTTTTTTTCTTTCTTTCTTATCAGAGCTACTTTCTAGTTGACCTGACTCCCACACTTCATTAGCTGTTTGAAACATCAACATATCTGCCCATTTTTTATAGATTCTCATTCATCCATACACCACCTTTTTAAAAATGTAGACAAGTGCCCTGCAGTACTTATTTATCTTACTCTGCTTTATTTGGAAGCTAATGAGATTGTTGTCACTAGTTGCTAATGGTTTATTGACTGCCGATTCCTTCTTTTTTTTTTTTTTTGAATTCAATCTAGACACACTCTACCTTTTGTGGAAACTTTAAATAAAAGAGCCACACTTCTGCTTCAGTCCCTGTGACACAGGCTGTTATCATCGCTGTGTGGAGACGTGAGATCCACTCTTTATGTCAATAAAACATTACTCCTCATTGCACAGCAAGTGTTAGTATTAAATGATCAGTTTTCTCTCTCTCTTTTTGTCCTTTGTTCATCCCTCCTGGAATGTCATGGCCTGTTAACTCAAACGCTCACTCTCTTATATCTTTTCATTTATTAATTTAACTGTGAATTAGTGAGTAAGGAGTTGAAGGCCACAGACTTGTTGGTTCAGCCCTCACCTCTTAGTAATTCTGTGATCTTCAACAAGTTATTTATGCCCCAATTACAAAAATAAATAAATTCATAAAGTGTGAATAATTGCATACAGCTAGCCACATCCCTGTATACATGAGGCCTATAGAGAAATAGGTCATCAGTCCTTACTGTCAGTTTTTTATTAAATAAAGACAAACTGACAGGATATATCAATAAACAAACACAGAATACAAAGTAACCGAAAGCCTGAATGAAGGGATTAAAAAAAGAATAATAAGCAAGGAGTTACAAGCTGAGATTTACACAATTGAGCCACAGCAGACCAGGATTCAATGACATTACTGGAAGCACCATTAATCCACACTGCAGGCAACTCCAGATGTATTACGCTGTAGCAGGAGGACTGCCAGTTGTCGACAGTGACCCATTCAGGTGTCTTCCAGTGGGAGGCCGTAATTAGCTAGGGTACCCAGATTGATTAGCTTGCATTCGGAGAGTTTGAGCAGAAGCCTAGAAAGCTCTAAAAGAACAGGGGAATACTGCAGGAAAGAAAGGAAGACCGTAGGTGACGTATGTGTGTCCAAAAAAGACAGGGGCGCAGTACCAGAACATGGGGAGAAAAGTGCCACATAAACCAAGGAAACATAATTGACCGAGAGGATCAGCATCAACCGCTTGCGGGGAGGAGGACAAAATCTGTGTGGAATTTTGCACTGGGTGTGCTGGTAGTTTCGATTTCTAGAACAAAACCTTACATTGGAGAAAAGCAGTTTGACATCGAGACCGAGGACCAGGGGTTCAGGGAGTAGGGCAACACAAAGGGGGTGTCATAAAAAGAAAGTCCTCTTTAACCCGTCTTTAAGTGCAGGGCTGTTCATGGCCAAAACTGGAAAGACAGGAGAAGCAGGAAAAATTAATAAAGGACAGATTCAAAGGACTTAAAGTGACAAGAAAACAAGATCAAAAAACGACAAGGTCAGTAATGGTTTGGAAGATGAATTGACTGCTAAATGCAAGTTAACTCGGAGTAGGTGATCTGTGGACAGGTGCCATCTACGACTTACCTCATACACCATTTTCAGGGTTGTAGTGCCAAATCTGAGCACATGTAAATAGAGGTGGCTGTGGGTGTCTGAAATCTTCTTCTTCTTTTCGCTGCTCCCGTTAGGGGTCACCACAGCGGATCATCATCTTCCAGATCTTTCTGTCCTCTGCATCTTGTGAAAAATCACCAAACAGAATATTTCACACTTAGTTATTTTTTTCTTACTAGCCATAAAAAAAAAAATCATTCACGTATGTACAATCACAGCCCATTTCTGACCATTTCTCAAGTAGGTGAGGTGCACCACATCAATAGGAGATTGGAAGCCTGTCACGGTTAAAGCTGTGTATAGCCCGATTGTTGTTTTAAACAGCTTTTAGGACAGCTTGATGGAGTAGGAGGTGCGTTGTATCTCCATAGTGGATGTAGCTTCACAGCGGCATGGATGCATTTCCTTACAGCGCACACCTGATTCTCTTTGCTCTACAAAAGTCGGACTGAGCAACACAGAGAACAAAGTCAGTTGGCCATCACACTATGCCGCTGTGGGAAAAGGAGAAATGGCAAAGGAGAGCAGATAGTTGGCAATTTTGACAAGTGGCTGGAGGGAGGAATCATTTTTGCTTTGCAAAGAGGTAAAGGAAAGAAGGATCTTCTTTTTGGTTTTTGCATTTTTCCCCGCACATCTGATTTTTTGTTACAAGGAGAAAGGGAAGAGGACTGTTTTGTCTTTGTGGTTTATATTTATTGTCTGCCATTTTTTGCTATTTTTGTTTTCCTTTGTGTGAGCGTCATAATTGATCTTAAACAGTAAAATCCACATGTTTAACGTCCTTTACAATGATGTCCTCAAAAAAAAGTTGCCTATGATAAATGATAAAAATGCATAAGATTCACTGCTGAGGGCGAGAATTAGCACCTCCAAGTCTCAGGTCAAGGTTTTCTCTCAAAAATGAGTGGATTGCTCTCTCCAGGTGAGCGGCTCAGGAACTTGTTCATGAGTGATGGAAAAAGAGAACATGAGATTTGAGATCAGAATGGCAGCAGCTGTACCAGTACATGGTGGTGAAACGGGAGCTGAGTGAAAAGACCAAGCTATCAGTTTACTAATCGATCCACATCCCTGTCATGAGTCGTTGGTAATGACTGAAAGGATGAGATTGTGAGTACAAGCAGCACAAATAAGGTTTCCTCACAGAGTGGTGGGACTGACACTTCCTAGAGTCTCCCCCAAATCACCCTACCATGCAGAGTCGCTGCTCCTCCAGATCAAGAGAAGCCAGTTGAGGTGGTTTGGACGCTGTGAGTGGCTCCCCCTAGGGCTGCTCCAGGCATATCCCAATGAGCAGACTCTGACAGACAGATTCCACAGCCGGGGTTTGTCTCTGTCCTGCACTTGGATGTGTGTGAATAGACTTGGTATCCTTGTGATCCTCTAAAAGAGTAAGCAGGAGCAAAAAATAAATCAAGCTGTATTGGCCTACTTGTTAAACACTCTAAATGGAAATATAAGGGCCATCCCAAAATAATAAAGAGGACATGCTTGTGCCCTGCCTGCCTTTTAGATTTCGTTACATTTTTTTTTCCTATTCCCTTTATATGGTGGCTTTGCATTCTTTTCTTCTGCAGACTCCTGAGAATGCCTCAATCATCAAAGGTTAGAAGGTTAAACAATTCTTCTGGATTATTGCTATCATTTCTATTCATATGGTCCTCGTTTTTAGTTTGATTTTGAGTCCTAGTGGTTAGATTGCTGTTTGCCCTTGTGTGAAATTTTATTATGCTATTGCGAAGACGGAGTGCTGTGCTCTGGACTGTCTGCCATTCATTTAAATAATACATTCGTCCCACTTAGAGGAACTCTCCAAATGAGCATTTGGTTTCACTCAGTGGCTACATTGAATTACTGGACAGTGAACCAAACAAATAATCCAATTCAATTTTCCAGATTAGCTCCCTTTGAAAGCATTTTAAGACATTTAAATGATGACCTGCTCAGATTACACTTTTGGAAGCTCTCTGTCAGTGACAGGGAAGTGCACTGAAGCACATTACTCGAGGAATATTCAAAAACAAGTCCACTGTAGTAAGATGGCTCAAAGCTGAAAGCTGCAGCGCACATACAATTACTTAGCTGATCTCGGCCTGTTGCTCGAGCACTCCCATTGACCACTCCATAACTCACGGTTTCAGCAGTTAAACATTCACATATTTCAACTGAGCAAACTCCCCAGAATAACTTCTCCAATACATGGCTGCAGGCTACTTGTCAAATATACTTTAAATGGTAGGGCACATGTCGTTTATTGCCTCTAGTTGAAAGGTTAAATGCTGAAATGGGTGGATGTTTATTAGGATTTATGCTTTAGTTGCCAGCAGTCTGTAGCACACATTGGCCTTACGTGTGGCCCATGTGATTTTTCTAACTCAGGTTCACAGTCACATTTTACTTGTCATATGCACTCCTTCATTCATCTAACAATTCTTTGAACACCATAAAGGGTTTTGGAGCTGCAGACTACCTCAGAAGCACTGGGTGAAAGACAGAAATCAGTCACAGAGCATACTTGCACAGCCACAACAGGGAAATCGACCAAATATGTAAGTCATCGAAAGGTAGAGGATCATGGAGATCTCTGAAAACAAAAGTCAATGCAGGCTTATCACTGGAGCAGAATTCAAATTGGGATATCAAAAAAAACATATCTCTGTTCTCGGTAACAATAACCCTATTGAAGGAGAATACATTTGAAGGGCGACTGGAATTATGAAATGTGCCAAATGTGCCAGTGAAAACATCAACCAGCTGATTTTCTCAGAGTTATTCCTGGATTTTTAAAATCCCCCGATTTAATTGCAGCTCTTTGGCTTTTGTGTACAGTAGGAATGAATATTAAGCACAGCCTGCCAGAGATGCACAATGGAATATTTTGTCTTGAAGCCGATGAAACTGATGTACTTCCACTTGACGTGTGTGTGAACAGTTTACCTTGATGTCATGGGCTTTATCAGTGGGAGAACTGGGATAAGGCTCTTCGAGAAGGGACAGCCATCAAGGAAATGCAGGAGTAATGAATTGAGAAAAGGTTCTTCATATTTCACATACTTCGCCTTTTCGATAATAATAACAATAATAATAATAGTTACATTTAGACAGCAATTTTCTCACTACTTAAAGTGATTTGCATAGTGAGTGGTGAGCCACTTCAACCACCTCTAATGTGAAGCATCCACCTGGATGATGTGATGGCAGCCAGGGGGTGAAATGGTGAGAAAAACAGTCAGTTAGAGGCAGGGGGTGATTAGGTGGCCAGAAGGACTAAGCCATGGTGGGTAATTTAGCCAGGACATTGGGATACACCCTTCTCTTTTCGAAAAATGCTCAGTCAGGACCTCAGTTTTACATCTCATCTGAAGGACAGCAACATTTTTACAGCACAGTGTCCTCATCACTGCACTGGGGCATTGGGATCCAAATTCAGACCTCGGAGTATTCACCCCCAGCTGGCTTCACCAACTTCTCTTCCAGCCGCAACCCAAGCTTTTACTTGATGTCCTCCTATCCAAGTACATTTTAGATGACAAGTATTAAATAGCCATTTTTCCTTACTTAGTTGTTAGTCCACAGATATTTGGGGTGAATGGACACTCGTCCACCCCAGTGACAGCAGTCATTGTCTGGCTAAAATTCTCTGCTTTTAATTTCGAATGATTTGAATATCCATGACCTCATATTTATTACTGCTTCATCGTTTACTTCAGAGGACCAGTAACTGTACTGGAATACTTAAACACACAAGTAAGAATTTCACTGTAATCTGTACACAGGACAGGGCGACTACTACATGTGCATTCTTCAGTGTTGAGATGTTGGCTTCCTTATTTGTCTTGGTGATCCTGAAAAGTGAGCCTGACAGAGCAAATGGAAAGCTGAGAGACTGATTGCTGACATTAACAGTATTCCCGTTGCTTAGGATCAGCACAAGGGTAGCCAGTTCATATTTGCTGTTTTGCAAGGCATTTTTTTGAGTGTATTGTGTGATTATTAATTATTGTTCAATAACTGTGCCCATTGTTTGGCTGACCTGTCATGTTATGTGGGCCTCAGTACCAGTGTCATTTGGAGTGGGGGCTTCAGAGACTTCAACCCCTGATCTTTTCATCCTTTTTTTATTAAGTAAAAAAAGCACGCAAAATAAAAGTTGCATCATCCCCATTTCATAAAATACACGACACTAAAGTTGTTTGATGTCCAGCAAAACAAACAAAAAAAGGGTCCACTTGGAATATAGTGACTACTGGCTGATCACAAAGGGCTTCTTTTGAAATGTCTCTTAGATTGCTGAAGCTCTGTCTTTGTGGTTCACCCAGATCATCAAGTTACACCTCATGCCATTGCAATCAGGCTTTATGGAGTCTTCTCAACACTGAGGGGGAAGAAGGAGATGAGAGTCTTTACGATAACGCACCCTCTCGTACCTCAGATGAGTATGGAAAGGGATCATTCAACACACATGCGTGACAGTATTTATTCAATGATGCTAATGTTACATATGTATATTAATACACTCGATACCCCTCCTCCTGATATTAATATGTATACTTAACATCCATAAAGGAGGCTAAGGCCCCATCCATCCATCCATTTTCCAACCCGCTGAATCCGAACACAGGGTCACGGGGGTCTGCTGGAGCCAATCCCAGCCAACACAGGGCACAAGGCAGGGAACCAATCCCGGGCAGGGTGCCAACCCACCGCAGGACACACACAAACACACCCACACACCAAGCACACACTAGGGCCAATTTAGAATCGCCAATCCACCTAACCTGCATGTCTTTGGACTGTGGGAGGAAACCGGAGCGCCCGGAGGAAACCCACGCAGACACGGGGAGAACATGCAAACTCCACGCAGGGAGGACCCGGGAAGCGAACCCGGGTCTCCTAACTGCGAGGCAGCAGCGCTACCACTGCGCTGCAATACCATTAAATTCTAGAAACGACGTTGCTTGACGTTTCCATCTCAGTGCTCACTACACTATTTTTGTCATTATTAAAATTATTAGAATACTTTACAACCATTTCTGTGTAATAACCTTTTTTACAATTAGATCTCACGTCTTGTCACATAGTGAGTCTGCAGGAAAGGACTAATCCTTATGACTTAAAGTCCAATGGCCCTCTCGCCATGCTGCTCTGCCTGCCTAATGGCTTATCACCTCACCTTTTTCTTATGGCCTTCACACAATCGCAGTTTCCCATTAGTGCCACAGATTCTGTCATTGTCTTACATGATATTGCTAATATGGATGCTTGTTCTCTAACTAATGTTTATTAGTTTAACAACACTGCTCAGCTTGCAGACTTCATTACTACATTTGTCATCCCTGCACCATTCAAGATTAAGTAGCTGCCTGTAAAAACCTGTGAGTTTGTCAGAGCGATGTTCGAAGCCGCAATGTTCTGCAGAGCTACTGGAGCAGTGACTCACTCAGAGGGTTAGCTTGCCCATGTTCAGATTACATTGAAGTGTTAATTACCAGTGAGAATAATTAACGATCAAATATTATCTAAGCCGGGAGGCAGTGAGCACAGATCTATTAGGCCAGAGATTCAGCTTCCTTTAGGAGAAATACCCTCACAGTATATGAATGTGGAATGGACAAGGACATATGCAAGAAAGTATTGATGTGACCTTCATATACAGTAGTTCACTTTTCTCACTGGAGAACTACAATTAAATCAACAACTGGGTTATCCACACACTGCCAAGGTTACAGAGTGCTGAGGAGGAGGAGGAGGATTATGCAGAGGAAACAACAGAAAAAGTGCAGGTTGGTTAAATTCCCATTTGTGGTGTACTGAATGACCTTGACATGGCAACTGCGTATTTTAGTTCTAAGAATTAATAATCCTCTTGCATGCTGCATATGTAAATGCTTTAGTGTGCTAGACTACACATTTTGCAGTTATTAACTGCCAAATTGTTTCTTCTCAGAAAAGTCACCAGGGCACCAAGAGATAACACACCCTACTGTTCGAAGATGTGCCAGGCTGCATTTCACTTAGCATCATTGCCAACAGCCAGCAAGCCTGGCTGGATTAAGCGGGTTACAATATGGATGGACTATTATCAACTGGGCACTTCAAAGAGAAAACCAGGTTACAATAAAAGATCAAAGTGAAAAAATTATTATCAAAACTGTCCTCCAAGTAGACTCTAAAATTCTTAGTGGAAACTGAGAAACGAGATAAATCTGGCAACCATGTTTGTCTGGAAAATGCAACTACCTCTTTGTAAAAGTAAACCTTTTTGCAGTTCAATATAAAGCATTTAGATTTGTTGTAACACCATGCAATGACCTTAGAGACAGAATAGTTACTCTGTATCAATCTGGCAAGGGTTGGGAAGCCACTCACAAACACTTAGACGTTCATTCGACTATGAAAAGTATTATTTACACATGGAGAACACTGGAGGCAGTTGCAGATCCTCCAAGGAGTGAGTATACCAACAACCTCACCCAAAGATCAGGTAATGCTCAATGAACTTTTTCTTTCAGGTTATTCTAGAGGACAATGTGAGGCCACCTTTCGGACAGCTAAAGCTTCACCAAGACTGGATCACACAACTTGACAATGACCCTATGGAGATCAACTCAATAAGAAGGTGACCAGTCCTCTCAAGAGTGGTCATCCTAAAGATCAGATAATATTCCGTGAAATCACGAATGAACCAATTGTTTCATGCAGGGATCTGTCAACATGTTAAATTGAATGGCTTAGGATTCTACACTCAGAATATGACAGAACAAATAAGTACGCCTTTCATGGAAGGGTACACAAGAATAAGCCCCTGCTCTCCAAAAGGATCATGATAGTCAGCTTAGATTTCTGGAACCATTTCCTTTGGACAGACAAGTCAAAAGTGGAGCCATCTTGTCATTATGCATAACTGCATGTTTTCGAAAAAAACCAAACACACCACCAGAATTTTAGAACTTGGTGGTGGATTCAGATTTTGGGGGTATTTTCTAGCAACAGGACATAAACACCTGCCAGACACCGAGTCCACCATGAACTCCACTTTATTTCAGAGTATTCTAATGGAAAGTGCGAATCCATCTATGTGATAGCTATGGCCATATCCACACTATTACACAGACATTACTCTCGATTTTCATCTTTTTTCCACACAACCCAAGCATTTAAAAATAGAGACTGCTGAGAATTTTCTCCTGAACCATACGTTTCTGAAAATGCTGCCTCCGTGTTGGCAGTGTGGATGAGTGAATACAGAGATTTTTGAAAACACAAACATTACTTGTGCTCTGATAGGTACATGATTATGATATGGCCCTTCCCTGATTGGACCCTACCCTTGACAATGTCCCATAGTGGACCTGAACAAGTTGTTTTCGATGGTGCTTAGTGTGTTGCTTACATGTAAGCATCTACAAATTGGTAAATATGGTGAATTCCATGGCTGGTTGTGTTAGCATCTCTGCAAGGACTTCTTCAACAATGCATTTTCTGTTGTTAAAGTGTTCCTTTAAAAACACCACTTTTAAATAAAAACACAGTAGTGTGCCGAATGTTTATACAAGACAGCAAGATACTACATGACTATGACCTAATAAACTGAATGGTGAAAAAGTTCTACTGCGCCACTACTACAGCCATTACTGCTATTGTTTACTTACCTTGGTAAATGCTATATATATATATATATATATATATATATATATATATATATATATATATATATATATATATATATATATATAGTAGATATGTTGTAATATAGAGAAGAATAAGAGAGAGGTGATAAAGACGGGGACCAGAAAGTACCCCGTTTAATGCTGACAAGCTAAATTAAAATAAAATTCAGAGTAAATTAGGGAATGACCGCAGATGTTCTCGTCTGGTGATGCCTCTTCTCTCAAGCATTCTCCTCAAGAATTCTTGGAGCTCTGTGCTTTTTGTAATCTGGTATGGGTAAAAACCTTCACTTATGGAAGCTTCTCTAAAGCCAAGCCAAAGGTGGCATCAGTGGTCTTCGTTATCTGGGCTGTGGCCGAAAGGAAAGAGGCTGTTAGTGACTACGCATCCTCAGATGCTGGGGAGTGAATCCTTATTTGAACAGCGTCTCATTGATACTCCCCACTCGTGTGCGTGTAACTATTTATACAAACACACACACATATATATATATATATGATTCAGACTATGAATGCCATGAATGTAATTACCCCGATCTACATACTGTCAAATAAACGAACCACACGCCATAGTGCAACGTAAGAGCCTTTGCCGCTGACATTCGAGGTTCGATTCCCGAGAGGGGGTGCAGTGAGTGTGTACGCCTAATGAGCCCAGAATTAGGGCGAAACACGTGTCGCATACTCTGCATTATTTGACAGTAAAACTATTTCAAAATATATATATATATACATATATATATATATATATATATATATATATATATATATTTTGTCACGCACGCGCGATTAGGGAGCCGCGGAACGACTCAAAACGTGACGTGAGATCATATGTTAGACGGGAATGGCGGGGTACTAACCTCTCTCTCTTTATCTCTGAAGAAAGAAAGACGCACCGCCACCATGAAGCACCCTGAACACATGAAAGCACTACAACACTTCCGCCTTCCCTCTGTCACTCCCTGATGATGTCAACAATCCCAGCATCCATCACGATTCCTTCCCAGCAGTCCATTCACCTATTTCTGGTCCCTCACGATAAATGTTCCCCTCTCCGCCATCATGGCGGCTGATAGACGAATGCCGATATTGAATGTGCATATTTGTAAAAATGACTTTCTTTACAGTATACGGGGCCGGAAACCCCAAACCTTTATGAGCTTAAGAGTCTTTATTTCACTATATATATACAGTAATCCCTCCTCCATTGCGGGGGTTGCGTTCCAGAGCCACCCGCGAAATAAGAAAATCCGCGAAGTAGAAACCATATGTTTATATGGTTATTTTTATATTGTCATGCTTGGGTCACAGATTTGCGCAGAAACACAGGAGGTTGTAGAGAGACAGGAACGTTATTGAAACACTGCAAACAAACATTTGTCTCTTTTTCAAAAGTTTAAACTGTGCTCCATGACAAGACAGAAATGACAGTTCCGTCTCACAATTAAAAGAATGCAAACATATCTTCCTCTTCAAAGGAGCAAACAAATCAATAGGGCTGTTTGGTTTTTAAGTATGCGAAGCACCGCGGCACAAAGCTGTTGAAGGCGGCAGCTCACACCCCCTCCGTCAGGAGCAGAGAGAGAGAGAGAGAGAGAGATAAAAAAATCAATACGTGCCCTTCGTGCTTTTAAGTATGCGAAGCACCGTGCAGCATGTTGCTTCAGGAAGCAGCTACACAAAAGATAGCAAACGTGAAGATAATCTTTCAGCATTTTTAGACTAGCGTCCGTATCGTCTAGGTGTGCGAACAGCCCCCCTACATCAGCGCAAGAGAGAGAGAGAGAGAGAAAGTAAGTTGGGTAGCTTCTCAGCCATCTGCCAATAGCGTCCCTTGTATGAAATCAACTGGGCAAACCAACTGAGGAAGCATGTACCAGAAATTAAAAGACCCATTGTCCGCAGAAACCCGCGAAGCAGCGAAAAATCCGCGATATATATTTAAATACGCTTACATATAAAATCCGCGATGGAGTGAAGCCGCAAAAGGCGAAGCGCGATATAGCGAGGGATTACTGTATTAGAATATGCAGAATATTTGAAACATGTTAGCTTGAAAAAAGGTGTCTTCTGCTTTACAAGTTTCAAGTGTTTTCAGCGGCTCACCATGACACACTCCACGCAAGTGACCCATATTCACAATCGATCCATCTGTAAGGCACTTCACCGTACGTATGCCATTTAAATGCTCAGTCCAGCCTAGGCTCCTGTCCTGGCAGCACTGGTTTGAGGTGCCAGCCATCACAGCCCCATTTGCTCTGACATAGTGCAGCTAGGATTTTCTAGGCCAGTGAGGCAGATACGACACTAACCAGGGTGCCGCCTTTGGGATAGAATGAGGTCAAATTTCACTTTAAATCTGGACAAACCTTGGCAAGCCAATGAGAGTCCCTTTGTGGCTGCCACCTCTGACCCAGAGTGCTAAGTAAGTGCGATCCGGCTGGCTAGCTGCTCTAAAATTCACACACTTCATTACACACGCAACTGGTGGAGCGGGAGTGCTCCTGTCAACAGCTGCATTCTGAGCTGATGTGCCGTAGGATCAGTCTGTCATTTATTATTTACTTTCGCAAGGCCTCATTAGCAGCTTTATTTATTTATTAATTGAAGAAGACTTGTGAGCAGGCTGCCATTAACATCAATCACTTTCATTTACAGGCTGTAAAGAGCTCTGCTTGTTACACGTTTTGTTTGAGATAAACATTTGTGTTCAGATTCTTGTCTTTTCATTAACTCTTCACCCACCCCCCTAACAAACACTATCTGGGTATTCATGAAGGTTTTACTGGGTGGCCCGGGAGCCCTGGGTTCTCTTAAACAAGAGAGTGACTTTCATAAGGCTTTGAAAAGATGCTTGTCTTTTCATTCAAGAGAGATTTAGCCATAAAAAGAGAAGCAACTATTTACAAGAGCAAAAAAAAAAAATCTGGCGGGGGGGAGAATGCAGTGTTGTTTTCTTGATGTGATGATGATGATGATGATGAATCTCACCAGTGTATTGGGGGACCTGAAACATCGCACATCTATTTAGAAGTGATCAGCATCCACCTCGCCTAACAGAAAGCATTCATGATGTGCTTTATAAATAAATGGACGCTTACCCGATTGCTGCCAAAACATTTGCCATGTGGCCTCACCACATGCACTGTCACAGAATGGAATGCATTAGAATAAACGTCAGGATGTATTTACCTTGTGTGGCCTTTCGTTTCTGGGTTAACCCCAATGGAAAACTGAATTGGCTCTGACCCTGGGCCCTATTCTTGATCCTCTTCATCTAGTCCGAGTTGGCACCTACTCAGTACATGCGCAGATATTGTGAACATCAGCAGGATTACACGATACACCAACAGGAATTAGAGGGGAGCAAATGAATAATATAAAAAAGAAAGGCCTAGAATAATACTGCAAAAGGGAAACAAATATCAAAAATAAGCTATTTGGGCACTGGACTGAATTCTTTTGTTCCTATGTAAGAAAAACAGAATAATAAACTCTCCTAAACTCCTAAACAGTTAGCAAGCACTGGAACAACAAAATGCTCTGTGTGCCTTAGAAGAAATTCAAAACCATGACGTCCTCAAACGACAGACCAGCTCGAAGTCACAGAAGGACATGCGTGGCCACGGACTTCTAGCTTGTGGTGGCCATCCTGGGTGTGGCATCTTAACGTTGTCTTCTTTTTTTACTGTACTGATCTGCATGTCTGTATGTCTTCAATTGCTTATCTGCAGACTAGGATGTCAGTTTGTTTTTTAAAAACTAATACTTAGGTTACTGACCAACACAGAAGGGTCTTCATGTGCAGCCCAAGAAGTAGGCCTTCAAACCAGCTTTTTGAACGACAAATTTAGAAAGTAATCATGGGAAGGAATAAGGTTTTTGTTTAGCGAATGGCCGCAATGTATCTCAGGGAGAGATGGTGGTCTGTCATCTGCAGAAGAAGAAGAAGGAAGTATGAGATGCTCCTGTTTGTTCTTTCTATCATTTTTCATCTTCGGCATAGCTCCACGCGGATTCACAGAATTGAGGACATTGGTGGGTGTACACATTACCTAGACGTCCTCTTCAGCATTCAGTTATTCACTTGCTGTTACACACTGCCTGTATTTACATGTGCTCAAATGGTCTTGGGTCTCATTTGTGTCATATAGCTAAAGGGAGGGCACACTGTGATGAGGGGCTTTGGAAATATTATTGTAAATTCATACTGTAACTTACTATACAGTACACATCACTTTAACCGAGTTTAAGCGTTCGATTTGTTTGTGTGTGGGCCAAAGTAGGAAAAGTGGACCACTGGACCTGAATGCAGTAAAGTTTTGATTTATTGAGTCAAGCACATAATCTGTGGTTGGATTCAGAACATGTCATGACTATAACCAACTGATCACATCTACATTTACATTTATATTTGTTTGCTTAGCAAATGCTTTCATCCTAACCTTCTTACAAAAGAGTGCAACATGACTGAGTGACATCAGTCTGGGGGACTGTTTGGGGATAAGTGTTACAGGACAAGGGTACAACATTGATTATCACAAGTGAAGCTCTGAACAAAATACAGCGAGTTAGAATTCGTAGATTACAAAACCTAGCAGCTAATAGGAGTTAGACAGAAGTTCAGCAAACAAGAGAGTCAGAAGTCTCAATGGAGGTGAGCTGATTGTTCCACCAACTAGGAGCTACACATGATTGGTGTCTGGACTGAGATCTGAGCAGATGCCGTTCATCAGCAGGTCCAAGAAGTAGCACAGGACCTCACAAGTGTCTCCATATATGTCTATATGTTGGTGATGACCCACTGATGAGCATCAAGGATTTGCACTTCACGTATGCCGCCACAGGGTGCCAACGTAATGATGTCAAGAGGGGAATGGCATGTTCCCACCCTGGGTGGATGAACACCAGACATACTGCTGCATTTATATGCCACTAAAATAAACTGAACGGAATGGCACGTTAGGTAAAATAATATATTCTTATATTGGTTTTACTGTACTGTATATTAAACATTTTTTTCAATTAACGATGTGTCAGAAAGGTATGTTAACTTAAGAGAAAACAAAAGGATGAAGTAACGTGGCAACCAAAACTTTGTATAGGCTCTGCTCCAATTACACACTTGTAGTAATGTCAGTAGTAGTTAAGTATATGAGCAGTACTCACTGGGTGCTCCTTGGACCTTCCATTTCTGGTGATCCTCCTGTGTGTGGCTTCTTTCCATTCCTGACCTGGGAACAGTAAAGAACATACTCTGAGGCACTGGCAGTTTCCTCTCAATTTCCCTGGGCTCCCAGCTTGGACATCATGAGATGCAGGAGCAAACCATGACTATGGGCAGTATACTGCATATAATAATAATAATAATAATAATAATACATGCATACATACTGTACATATGCTATAGTAGTAGTAGCATTGTCAAGTGTACACCTTTTTAAATGTTAAAATCAATTCTTGTGTCTTTGTTGCGCATGCAGTTACCAGACATATCCACAGCAGACTTTCCATGAAGCAGAAGGACTTTACAAATTCACTTAGTAATGCATTTTTGTGATTCAGATCATCACCATCTTATTGGTGTTCACATTCTGCAGTCGAGGAGTCATAAGATAGATCTGAACTGAGGCCAAATTCTCACAGAACAAGTACTCTTAAGACCAGGCCCACCATTACAAACCCCCATCCCCTCCTTCCACACGTGTCTCACACACTTTAGCACTCCAACACTCCCATCCACATCACACATGTCAGGCCAGTTCAAACCTGTTAAACTGCCATCTGTTCAAGGTAAGGAATCATTAAACATTTCTTGCACTAAAGTCATTCTGGTGTTATTAACATTCCAAATGAGTAAGCTCAATCATTTAAATTCAGCTTTTTTTCCCTCAATTAAAATTCCCAGTGGTTGCACCCAATCACAGAGTTTTACTGATTAGCCAGAAAATAACATTCAAAACTCACTCTGCAAGTAAGCTATCAAAATTACTTTCTTAGGCAAAAATGCCTGGAAATGTCTTAAGAAGACAGTTAATTAAACACAGATAAGATGTTACTAGGCACTCTTGTGTGGTGTGGTGAGCACATACAAGAGATCATCTTGGTGTTAATAGTAATGAAGACTGGTCAGCAGGAGGGGATTTCCAATTAAGACTTGACATTTTTCCGCTTACTCCATTACATCTCTAGAGGGTTTGAAGATGATATCTGTCCTTTGAGAATCCCCAACCCGCGTCTACCTGATCTTCAGCTTCACTACTTGTACCCTGACTGAGGTCATGCCTGTTCACCCAAAGCAACTGGCTGCTCTTTTCTGTCGCCTCTAAGGCAGAGTTCATACTATGTTTAAATGCCTGTCGTGGATTCTCTGATCTTTGTGCAGTCTTGATGTAGAGGTTAACAGGAAACCTCAGCGTCCCTTTTCCACTGGGTAGACTTTAGTGAGCCCACCCCAATGTTGTGCTTTAGTAGTAAGTTCCCCTACTTACTCCACCAATTCTTTCCAGGGTACAGTGAAATCAATGATGAAATCCATATGTACTGAAGCAGACTAGGGCTCTAGTTCAGGCCTCAGAGAGGTGATGGTGATCGCTGATGGAAAGGCGAGCTGTTGTCTACCTTCATCTTCCAGTCGTGGTATGAGTGTAAGTGGCTTAGCCCTGGGGGTGAGGCTGTTTTATCCCCCTCACAGATGAAGGCTATTGTTTTATGGGGTTTAGTTGTTAGGCACAGAGAATAGATGTTAACTTCTCCAGGGCTGAAGCAAAAGACTTTAGGACTTGGTTATGCCACCAAGTGTGATGTCCTTGAGTAAGGCTGATCTTATTCCCTGTTAGCTTGTGTTTCAGAGCTACTGGCATGCAACATAGGGTATAACTTGGATCTTCACCCAACCACAGGTGAAGATTCACTGGTGCTGGAAGAACATCTTAAACAAACTGTTCCTGAGAATTGTCATTTCAGTGGACCACAAAGTACGTCTTTACAAGGCCATCATTTGGAAATTCTGAGCTGAACTGACTGATTGGCAATGAAATAGTTGCTATCATAAGAATACAACATGAGGCCTCACTATCCTCAGAGGTAGAGAATTTTCAATAAATCTCATCTGCCATAGGAAAAGTGTAGCCTTGAAACTACAATCACAATGGGAAAAAACACCTGGGGTGCAAAAACACGTACAGTATATGCCAAAAAACAGGAAACCGAGTATTCAAACAAAAAAAATGATTATTATTATTAATTCTATTCACAATTTTATGTGCATACATGAATGCACCTTTAAAAAAATGATTGACCTAGGGAATAAACTCCTGCCTTAGACATAGCACTGCAGATCTGATGGTTCAACAGAGATTACGTTCTCATGTTTGTGCCAGTAACATTACAGATCCTTCACCATGAAGTGTTTAAGATTAGGAAAGAAACTGGTAAAGTGGACCCCCAGTTGTTACTTAAAAATGAGTACACCAAGTACACAGGGGCCTGGATGGAAACGTCTTAAGGGTAAATTTCGCATAAATGTTTTTCTTCACACAGAAAACCACAAACACATGGAATAAGTTACCAAGTAGTGTGGTAGATAGCAGGACCTTAGGGACCTTCAAAACTTGACTAGATGTTATTTTGGAGGAATTAAGTGGATAGAACTGGCAAGTTTTGTTGGGTTGAGAGATGTAATGTTTAACAGATGCTGAAAGACATTATGGGTTGAAGGAATCCATTGGCTTTCTCCAAACCTCAAACCCTTCTAGATGTAGGGAATAAAGTGAAACATGACACATCAAGCCATATCACTTATTTCTATTGCTGACGAGTCCATGCCTGGTGCACCTTATTGCAGGTCATGTATCTTTGTGTATTGGCCTTGGATACAAGGGATTTCCATGTGGTGGCCCTTCTGTAAATTCCAACATGTAGAGACTGGGTCATGGAGCTGCTGATTCAACTGTGTGTGAATGTCTGAGGCTGTAGTTTTGTGATATTTAGCAACTATGTGTGTAGCTGTTCCTGTCAGTGGACTTCTGGCCACAGTTTGTTTGTGTTTGGCATATGTTGCTATTACTTTTAAAACGGTTCTCCTGACACATGAAGCTTTTGTGAACAAAGCTCCTATAATTTGGGCTGCTGAGTTGGACACCAACCTTTTTGGCCACTTTGGAATTCTGTTAGTTGGCTCATTTTGCTTTGAAAACGTACATATCAAAGTGCTAACTGGTCAGACCTCTTTTATGGTTGACCATTCAGTCCATGAAGCCTGTTTGTTTAGCTAATAGCATAAGCTGCCCCAATATCACATCCAAATTTTTCTTAAAGGTTGTCAGGGTTTCTGCTTCAACTACATATCTCGCTAGTTTGTTCCAGAGTCCCACAACTCTTTGGGTAAAGCAATGCTTCCTGGCTTCAGTCTTATATGCACTTCCCTTTAATTTCTGCTGATGTCCTCAGGTATGCGATTCACCCTTAAGCCGAAATAATTCTGCTGGATCTGCTTTATCAATGACTTTGGGGATTTTGAAGACCTCGGTTAGGTCCCCACAGCTCGAGAGTAAACAGGTCTGTCAAAGTCAGACATTTCCTGAAGTCCTGGGAAGCAGCTGGTTACTCTCCTCTGTGCAGCTAATTGGCAATCGACCTAATAAGACTCACCTTTACAGCCGCTTGGTTACTTCAAAGTCCAACTACTTGTTCATGTGGCGTTTCAGTTATTTTGTCCACTCCTACATATATATTTTTATGTATATGCCCTTTTTCTAGACTCTGCTCATTATTGCAATTAAATTCCAGTACATGTGAAAGGCTTGCAGAATAATCCTTGTCAGTTACAGTTCAAACTCCAAATAAACTCCCAAGCTTTCAGTTCTCCTTATCACAAGTTCTGACCTTAAGTGCTGAAAGTGTAATGATATTCTGCCTGTAATCAGCAAACAGAGATGTAAGCAGTAACAGATACTGTGCATTGCTAATGCTTTGTTTATCGTGTCCTAAAGCGCTGACTTTATTTTTAATCTGTAGGTAGCCTACAGTAAGAGACATCACCATAAAGGCAAAGTTAACTCTGTAGGGGAAAATAACCAAAGTGACTCTCTGAGCATGCCAGTGCAGTATTTACAGTCTCTTCTACTTAGAAGGTGGCCTTTTTAATTCTCAGCATTTCTTTCCAAAATTTTCTTTAGTGCCATTTTCTTGAGTGAAACGCCATGAATCTGAATGGATTTCTTTAAAGAAATGTTAACTCTTTTTTGGGTTTAGCCAGTTTAATAAACACTTAAATGCTCCAACAGTGATGGTAACTGAAAGTCCTACAAGATACACCGTGAATTACAAAGTATTGCCAGCCCCACCTTACCTACGTTTGTGTTCTCTGTCATTTTCACTCTTTTCTTCTGTACTTTTTGAAACGACTGGTTCAACTAAAATGTCACAACGAGTACAGTCACACGATGAGTTTAACCAGTAATTTAGGGTAACGGACAGGAGGGATGGGGGACCACATTTGACAATTTACAGTGGAAATCTTCATGTGAAAGCGGCAACTTCAAACAAGATGATCATAAGAGGGATACACAGGAAGGGACACTACCCCCAAAGCTCAACACTAAATTCCTGAGCCCTCATGCTTTTTTCTGTCCTCCCAACTCCAACTCAGCTTATTCTTGTAAGTAGCCTGTTGTTCCCACACAACATCTCCTCCTGGAGTTACCAGGTGTCTTCTCCCCTGAAGCACTCAAACAGCTCTACTCTGCTGCCCTCCAACCCGTTACAAGCCATCTGCCATTTGTGGCCTCTCAACAATCCAACTTCAAGACACTGGCAACATTGCCTACTCGTTATTAAAGCACCTTTCATCCATCTGCCATCTTGACTCCTTTATTCCAGTTCCTCTGTCTGTCTAAATCAAGCATCTAGATGGCAGAAGCATCAACTTTCTTCTGAGCTCTCCAGAGTCTTGAAGTGTGTCACTTTGTGATGAAATCCATGGTGAACATAAACATTAACACACACACAAACAGGCATGTTTCATCAGGGTAACAATGAGATGATCTCAAAATGTCACTTATCACATTATAGTAAGCCAGGATTATTTTATGCAGAACTTATTTCCTGCATAACAAATTCAGCATGTTTGTATTCCTTGTAACCGTCACATACAAATGTCACATGACATGATTACATGTTATATGAAAATGTCACATTAATGAGTGGGAGGACACCCAGAGGCCATTCGTCTTACCACTGCCATGATGTGAATGGGTGTGAGTATGAATTAGCATGCAGCGTGAGCAGCATGGCTGAGGGACGGACTAAGAATCCCTATGCTGTTTACACTGAAATCCTCATTTGATCAAATTTTTCTTCATCCATCCATTTTCCAACCCACTGAATCCAAACACAGGGTCACGGGGGTCTGCTGGAGCCCACCGCAGGACACACACAAACACACCCACACACTAGGGCCAATTTAGAATCACCAATCCACCTAACCTGCATGTCTTTGGACTGTGGGAGGAAACCCACGCAGACACAGGGAGAACATGCAAACTCCACGCAGGGAGGACCCGGGAAGTGAACCCAGGTCCCCAGGTCTCCCAACTGTGAGGCAGCAGCACTACCACTGTGCGACCCGAATTTTTCTTTGCTTCATAAAATAATAAAAAAAAAATTTCTATCATAGAGACCCCTCAGGAGCATGTAGAGTAAAGGAACAGGCTTTGAGCAGCTTATTTAATCTCCCTGTGTGGATAGCGCTTTGAGTACTGAGAAAAGCGCTATATAAATGTAATGAATTATTATTATTATTATTATCTTCAGCTATTTACAATATGCTATATACTCTCCCATTGTCATAGCCATGAGAGAAGCTGTTGTCATAGAACACCATCGTCATTCCAAGTCTTTGTATGTTTTGGCCATGGAAATTGCTGTCCTTCTCCTAATCCTCTCTGGTGTTACTGCCTTGGAGTCCACCATTACCGATTAACCTCTCTGGTGTTTTGCAGTCCTTTCTCTAAACCCACCCTGGTGTTAGTGGTCCTGGACCACACCAGTCTACAGCCACTCCAGCAGCACTCTGCTGTCACTGTAAGCATGTGTAGGTGGTTGGCACCAGTCAGCATGGATCTCCTGACAGCCACTCCAACTCTCGCTGCAGCTCCTTCCAGCTTGCTGATAACTTCTTCCTACATCTACATCTTCTCTGTACTTCATTACTACAGCATGCTGGCTCTAATCATAGTTTTTACAGCCTCATCATCAGGATTACCTGGAGTCCATAAATCCTCAGACACTTGCCCATTCACCTTCTTTGCTCTTGCCTCCAACCCTTTCATTGCTTTCTTGGAGAGCATCTCCCATTAGACATTTCAGCAACAGAATTTATCTAGAGCTGCCCGACGTTTCTTACTTTCACCTGATAGGATGATTTCAGTCCTAAAGACTCCGCCCCTTGTAGCTATAATTTGCATCCTTCTCAGAGTGTTGGCACATCAGCTGAATCTCCTCATCTGAGTCTAAGACTCTCCTATGCAAACTCCTAGTCTTGCTACTCCACTTGCAACTGCCAAGTTGTTACAGTTTTTAGAAGTTCCACACGACAATGAGAGAAATTGATAGATGCCTTTAAAAAGAATTTAGCAAGTAATGATTGCAACACATGTAAAAATAAGAGAACAGCAATTCTGTTAATTCAGTAAAGCCCCACAATAAAGTAATTGGGTACTAAGCCAACCAATAAAAGGACAAATCTCAAAGCTTTATTAAAATGTAAAAAACGGGTCTGCTCTATGTTATCTGAGCAGGGTTCTGTAATATACCATGTCACAACTTAATGATGTAGATGTGGTTCTCTCTCTAGGTGGTAAGTGGAAATCAGAATATCGACTTTGTATGTGTGACCTTAATTGGCTAAGGAGTCCAGTCCTTTAAACAAACATCTTGGGATGCTGGGGACACGAATGTTACATTTGTTAGTGGCTTTGTCAGATTTTGGTTTTAAAGTTGTGTCTCACTTAATAACAGCATATGGTTCCAATCAGCGTGTCAAGGGTCGATTTTGTCGATAAGTGCGCTGACGTATATATTTACGGGGTGGAGGCCTGCCTCTGTGTCTGATATCATTTTTGCCTTGCTGACTTTGGATGCAAGATGCCGCGTCTGTATAGCTGCATTCTGTGTACAGCACACAATGAAAACCTAGCCGCCCACCAGCAGCAAATAGTGACGTGATGTGCCCTTGTGTTATTTTTGCCTTGATGACATGTCAACTGTACATATGACCCTGACGTAACCTACCCCAAACTAACCTAACCTAAGCTTAATATATACAGTATATCACATAAATTAATAATTATTGAAATACAGTAATTATAATACATTAATAACATTATTAATACTATAATACAACCTCTTACAACAGTGTTTTGATGTTGTTCGATTTCATGTATTGCACCTCTATGGAAGCTTTGTCCTTAAAGCGCAATGTCATAAAACAAGTCATGACTGTACTCCATCACCTTTTGTCAGGGAGCTGGTTAGTCTGAAAATGAAGGACCAAATAATCACACCCAGTGAGATGTCCTTCAAAGTTATCTTAATGAGCACAAAGCAAACTTACCTGGACATTCAAGAAATACTGAGGGCCAAATAGGGAGGATCTGCAGGTCTTCATGGGAGGTCAGCAAACAGAAGAATTATTATGACCGCTAATTAAAGACAATTTCGGTTAAATTGCTGTCTGGACATACAGTATTAGTCTAAAATTGATCTTTTTGGCCGCAATACATGTCAATTTTTGTTTGTCACATACATATTATATGTACAGTACAACATGAAGTGAAATGCTCTCAACACTTGACTGTAACCTTTAAGGAGAATAATACTTTGTAATAATCAGTAAAAATCATTATATTACTTGAGTGCAATAGTATACATTATAACAGAATTATAAAATATGTGATAAATAAAAACTAAATAAATAACTTAATGTAAGAGAATTAACAATAGGGCATCATGCAGTTCTAGACACTTTCCTTACTCAAGATGCTGTGGAAAAAGCCTTTACTTCAGTCTTCAGTATCTGAACTGTACTTTAGGCAGCTGTATCGCTTACCAGTACAGAAAAGTGTCCATTGTTGGGTTGGCTGCTATCATTGATAATTTTATTTGCCCTGGTCTGATATCACTTGGTGTAGAAGTCCTCGAATTTAGGGAGTGCACACCCAGTGCTGCGTTCAGCTGAGTGCAGCAGTCTCTGTAGAGCCCTTGCAGTCCTGTTGCATGGTGTTCCCAGATCAGGCAGTAATATTTCCTGTCAGGATACTTTCAATGGTGGATGGGTTGATGTTCTTTTAGTAATTAGGAGGGAAGCCTGAAATCCATGAGGCACCCGAGGTGCTAAAGACGTTGCCGTGCCTTCTTCACCAAGACATCAATGTGCTTGGACCAATGACTCATTTGGTGAAAAGGCTTTACCAACTAGAACCATAGTCACCTTAACCTCACTATCAAACATGACGGCTTGGAGTGTCATGGGTTGGGGCTGAACTTACCTGTAGAAAGAGTCAAATCAAAATGTTCTGGAGTGTGACCTTTGTGAGTGACTGGGCCAAAAAAGTGTCCCTTCACAAAGTTGATGATCTAAACATTCCAGCAAAGGAGTGAAAGAATGAATGAAAAGGAAGAAATTTGGTGCATTGAATGGCTAAGACAAAATCCAGATCTCAGTGCAATGGAAATGATGTAGCAAGACTTGAGGTGGGCAGTTTGTGCACGACTGAAGTGGGAAACATTCAGTTCCAGTCAAAAGTTGTTGAGGGGCTGGTGTCCAGCCGCTTACTGACATTGACACATGGATATCATTGAGATGCAAGTAAATACATCCATTTATTCAATTAAAGAAATGAGCTACAGTCTGTTTTAATACACATGTCCATTAAAGTCAGCTGTGAGTTTTTAAAAAATTAGTTTTAGTCATAAAAAAAATACAAGAGTGAGATACTTTGATGCAGCACTACATATTCAAAGCGTCCTAGAGTACCACATCTGTGTCCCAAAAGCCAGCTTTGAAATAAGGCCTTTAAAGTCATAAAGGGTGAAACAATGGAGGATCATCCTGGATGAGAGGAATTACAAACAGGAAGGACAGAGTCAGAGTCGTCCCAGGGGAGGAGGACCACAAAACCAGCCACCTGCTTCAGCCGCCACAAAAATTCATAGAATGTACTTTGTATGAATATTATGGTCCATTTAAGGACAAGTGAGACACTCAGAAAAGCAACTGGGTTTGTTTATATAATGAATGAATGAATGAATGAATGAAGGAGGGACATTTAGAACCCAAAGAGAGAGCAGAATGGTTCTCAAAAACCCTTCACGAATACTTTGAAGAATGAGTAATACCCAAAACAAACATAACATCAATTCAAAATAAATTTCATGATGAAGTTGGAGTGTTTTGTGGCTGACATAAAAAAACACAGACTAGGTCACTGGAGGATACTGAGACACGGTCGAATGAGTAGAAGCCTAGCAAACTGGAAAACCTGTGAATAATGAAAAAGGAACAAGCAGAAGATCATCAAAAGGCAGGCAAACAGAAATGTAACTTTACCAAGAAGAGCAAACAACAGCGACTTTCATTTTACATGAGTAGTGCACACCATGTCAAGCTTAAGTTCAATATTGTGCAAAGAGACTCAATGCTTTTATAATATTCAGGACCGTAGTCTGGTAGAATATTACTCACTGGTAGATTGGCTGTTCACATTGGTTTAAGACCTTCCTGCATTATCAAGTCGTCCCTACACAAGGTTTACAAAGTAAGAAATAAAAATAAGGAAGTCCCCTAACTCTCATGGTGGTGGGAGGGAAGTCAGAAGTTTACATACACTTAGAGTAAATTCTTTAAAACCTCACTTATTAACCCCTCCACAGATTTTATACTAACAGACTATAAATTTGGCATATCATGTAAGACAGGGGTGCCCAATATGTCGATCGATCGGTAGATCGGAAAGGTAGTGCAGGTAGATCGCTTTGCATTAAAAAAAAAAACCCCTTTTAAACGTTAGTCTCTCATATATCCTCCCTATGGCATTTGCCACTTGATTGACATACAGGGCGGCCAGTCTGAGATCTCTTTTCTTCTAACACACTAGTCATCCCGCACACACAATCAAACGTGTGAGCTACTGCAAAACTCCACCTGTGATCTAGTCAGCCTTCCAATTTATATCGACTAAAGAAGGGATTTAAAAAAAAAAAATGTGTTTGGGGAGGGTATGGGCTGGATGTGGAATTGGAAGAGGATTTTTTTCTCTCACAATGTCACAATCAAAGTGCGCTTGTCTGATCTGTCAATCTATCATTGATATTCCAAAGAAGGAAAATGTGGAAAGGCACTTTCGAACTGTTCATAAAAACTACGAAACTGACTTCCTTCCGAAAAGCGATCTGAGAAAGAGAGGGAACTAAAATCACAGTTAATCGAACAGCTGTCATTTTTTCACTCGGCTGAATTCAAAAGCAAAGGCAGACACACCGAAGCATCATTCCTGGTGAGTCACTCAATCATTAAGCATAAGAAGTCCTTCCAAGATGGAGAGATGATAAAAGAAGCCTTCGTTGAGGCAGATGGCTAGGGAGAAATTCCTGCTGAGATTTCGAGACCCCTGGCTGGATAAAAAGGAGTTTCTCCTTGTCGTTAAACATGCAGAATACAAGCAACTTAATAACAATCAATGGCTGCTAGACTTGGAATTTTTTTTTCCGATCTGACCAACATGTTGAATGAGCTTAATTTATAGCTGCAAGGAAAAGAGAACTCCATGACCAATATGATTAGCTCAGTTAATGCTTTCAAATGAAAAATGCAACATTTGTCCTCAAAGCTGCAGCCTTGATTTGGGGAACATCCAAAACCTCGTGTCAGAGCTGGAGACGCAATGGAAGGCGTGTGTGCAACTTGACAGCATACGCTACACAGAGCAGATTGAAAATTGTCTGTCAGACTTTGACAGACGGTTTCAAGACTCAGCTTTACTTGAGCCAATCGCTACATTTAAGTGCTATCCATTTAGGGAAGATGCTGAGGGCGATTCACCCGCATCAAAAATTGCAATACTGTTTCACCTAAAGCTCCTGTACAGCGGAGGATGAGATTTTGACACTACAGGATGACATTCAGCTGAAGTCTGGGACTCTTGGACAGTTTTGGAACTTACTCACAGAAGAAAAGTACCCAAACATGAGGAAATGTGCTGCCTCCTTGACTGCATTATTCGGGTCTACTTATTTATGCGAGTCAGCCTTTTCCCACATGAAGATTATTAAATCCAAATACTGTAGTGACCATAAATGTATTGAATTGTTATTGTGCCATAAATGTTATTCAGTTATGCAAGGTACGACAACATATATTTTATGTATAAAGTATACTCAGTGTATATATTGTGACAGATAGGGGGCGCTATTGACCCCTTGAACCCTCAGACCACACGTCAGACACCAAGTAAAAGTTCCAAAACTAAATTCATTATTATAATAATGTGCACAAAGCACCTCCACCACCACAATACTCAATAATCAACAATACACTAAACAATAAATTCTCCTCTCCTCCCAGCAGTTCCGTCACACTCCCACCCAACTCCGGCTCAGTCTGCTGGGGTTTCCCATAGTCCTTTTAAAGTCCTTGACCCATAAATGCCTCTGTCCCTCAATCCACGTGACTTCCTAGCACTTCCGGGTCAGATCAAAAACTCTTTTTTTTTCTTCAGTCCGGAAGTACTTCATTTCTTCCGTTCTCGTGACAAGGTAGTACTTCCGGGCTATAATGAAAATATAAATCCTTGTGCCTCCCTGCAGCGTTCCCTACGGTATCCAGCAGGGCTGTGAAGGAAAACTCCAATGTCCATGATGCCCTGTGGGAATTCGGGGCACCTCCATGTTGCAGGGAGGACTCCACCTAGCGGCGTGGGGGTATTGGCTGGGATACACTGCCGGCCATATATCACAATATATATATATATCACAATATATATATATATATATATATATATATATATATATTGTAATATAAGGCGCTATATTGCACCTGACCAGGCACAGATTGGACACAGGAGGCACGTATAAATCAAAAGACTTTTATTTTTCTTCAGCTGGAGGGCACGTCTTCCCCGTACTCCCTCCAGCTACAACACAGTCCCAAGCACCAAAAAAGTCACAACACCACTATCCTCTCTCTCCGACCACCACTCCTCCACAAGCTTAGTCCTCCTCCTCCTCCCAACTCTGGCCTTTGAGTAGTGGTTTCTGGCTCCCTTTTATCAGGCATCCGGAAGTGCTCCAGGTGGTTGATTTCTGGCCTCCAGCTGCACTTCCAGGTGTGGCGACACCAGTGCCCAAAAGGGGCCAGCCGCTCCTGTTGCAGCACACCCTGGTGGTGCCTGCGGAACCCCACAGAGCTGCACAGAACTCCAACCCCCATGAAGCCCTGAGGGAGTCCGAGGCACCTGTGCAACCCAGGGTTGCTGCCACCTTGCGTCCAGGGGGAGATACTGGGCTTTCCATCCTTGTCCCCCTGGCAGATGTGGTGAAGGGGAGTCCCGGCCATCTGTCACAATATATATATATAGCATTTTTAATGTAGGTAGATCATTTCAACCTGGTCATTTTAAAAGTAGCTCGCAAGCCGAAAAAGTGTGGGCACCCCTGATTTAAGACATCTACTTTGTGCAAGGCAAAAGTAATTTTTCCAACAATGTTCACAGACAGATTATTTCACTTATTTCCAGTGGGTCACAAGTTTACAAACACTTTGCTAACTGTGTCAAGAACACGTATCAACTTCCTGTCACTTGACATTTGAGCTTGGGTTTTTAACTCATTGACCGCAACATGTAAATCGAATACTTTTTTTTTCTTTGGTTATATTCTTGAATAAAACTGATTGTTTGTTTGCCTTTCTCTATCTCTGTCCTTCCCTGCTCCTGACGTGCACTCCTTGGAAGAGGAAGATATGTTTGCGTTCTTTTAATTGTGAGACGGATTTGTCATCACCGTCTTGTCAAGGAGCACGTTTAAACTTTTGAAAAAGAGACATGTTTGTTTGCAGTATTTGAATAAAGTTCCTGTCTCTACCATCTTCTGTGTTTCTGTGCAAATCTGTGACCCAAGTGTGACAACACAGGACACACATGAAATGCATGCATTCCAAATAACGATATACTGTATTATTTACCCTATACAACTCCAGGCACCTCACATGTAGATAAGGAGCCTTGGCTTGAGCTGGGAGAGTTGAGCTCCATCAAGGTGGGGGATGGGACAGCAGGCTGCTTGCTGATTGTGCTGATCAATGCATTTACGAAACAAAAGACGCTGATGGAGAGGTGCGAAGGGATTTAAGGTGGGATGGATTACAAGTTTTCTTTGTAGGCTTTGGTAATTCTAGTGTTAAACAGTTTAGAAAATTACAGAAAATTATGTCAGGCCTTTAGGCAATTAAACCGTTAGCTTCTTATAGCCAATTAGCCTAACTGGAGTCAACATGTAGATGTATGGTAAGTCCTACCATCAAACTCATTGCCTCTTTGTTTGACATAGTGGTAAAAATGAAAAGTAATCAGCCAAGACCTCAGAAAAAAATTGCAGACCTCCAGAAATCTGGTCCACCCTTGGGAGCAATTTCTAAATGTCTGAAGGTTTCATGTTCATCTTTACAAACAATAATATGCCAGTAGAATCAGCATGGAACTACGTAGCCATCCTACTGCTCAGGAAGGAGATGCATTCTGACTCCTAGAGAAGAATGTACTTTGGCTGAAAAGTGCAAATCAGTTCCTGAACAACAGCAAAGGACCATGTGAAGATGCTGGAGGATATAGGTAGACATGAATCTATATCCACAATAAAACAAATCCTATTTTAAAATAATAGGGAAGAAGCCACTGCTCAAAATCCACCATAAAGAAAACAGTCTATGGTTTGCAATGGCACATAGGGGCAAAGGTCTTACCTTCTGTAGAAATGTCCTCTGGTCTTATGAATCCAAGATCAAACTGTTTGGCCATAAAGACCATTGTTAGTTTGGAGGAAAGATGGTTAGGCTTACAAGCCAAAGAATACCATCCCAATCATCAAGCAAGGAGGTGGGAGCATCATGTTGTGGGGGTGCTTTGCTACAGGAAGGACTGATGCACTTCACAAAAAGATGGCTCCTGAGGAAGGGAAATGATGGACATATACTGCAACAACATCTCAGAAGCTTAGCAAGGAAGTTCAGCCGCAAATGGGTCTTCCAAATGGACAATGACCACATGCATATCTCCAAAGTTGTGGTAAAATGGCTTAAGGCCAACAAGGTCAAGGTATTGGAGTGGCCATCTTAAAACTCTGATCTCAATCAGAAAATTTGTGGGCAGAACTGAAAAAGCCATTGAGCAAGGAGGCCCACGAACCTGTCCCAGTTACGCCGGTTCTGTCTGGAGGAATGGGCCAAAATTCCAACAACTTATTTTAAGAAACTTGTGAAAGGCAACCCAAAACATCTGGCTCAAGTTAAACAATTTCAAGACAATACTACCAAGTATTAACAAAGTGTATGTAAACTTGTTCCCCACTGGAATTGTGATATAGTTAATAAAAAGTGAAATACTCAGTCTGTGATCATTAATGGAAAAAATGACTTTTTTTTCTGCACAAACCAGATGTCTTAAACCAGGCATGTCAAACACGTGGCCCCCGGGCCGCAACAGAAATCTGTGTGGCCCGCATGACAGATCCTAGTTAGCACTAATATTGTACAAAATGATTACTATCATTTGTGATTGAATCATTCTGCATCTTCGGCGTTACTCATTGACTTTTTTTTTTTACTTCTGCCTTCTGACAAAAGCGCATTTTGCCATGGCATTACGGTACCGGAAACGTCATCTGCTAGTATAGCCACGAGCCTTGACCAAAGTTAATGAGCCACAGCGTCACAACTGAAGTGCTAGGCTGCAGCAGCGGGCAGCAGGGGTGGCCTTAGGCATGTGCAAACTAATATATATTGAATATAAAACAGAAAGAGAAAATAACGACACAGCTAACGGTGATGTGGCCGAAAAACATTGTGTTTCTTGTTAATTAGTACGCTGTATTTACTAATGTCACTCGAGGCGAAGCAGTAAGCTATATGTAGTATTATAACGTTCTGCAATAATGAGAATATCATGGGCCGCCACTTGGTTTTCAAGTTATGGACACGCGCATATAGAAGCGTGTCATGAGCACGAGCCGGCTATGCAGTGTCCGCAATGGACGTGGCCATCTGCCATGCATAAGATACCATATTGACATTGGCGGGAGAAGGGGCCACCGATTCTTTCTCTGCCCAGAGCCGCCATGAGCCTAGAGCCGCCCCTGGCAGGCTACACTATTGGCTGGGCTGCTGAGACTGGCCACTGGGCATAACTGACCATCACGAGTAGTAATAGCCCGCATATTTTCACGTTTTTTTGCTCTAGTTTCATGTAATTTTGTGCTAGTATTGTAACAAACATTTAGTGCAGACTACAGCTGAAGATCTGAAGTGGACGCGAGAAGTTGGTGAGTTATTATTTACAGTGGAACCTCGAGATACGATCACCTCTGTATACGAGAAATTCAAAATACGAGGAAAGTATGAGCGAAAAATTCAGATCTAAATGCGAGCATTGGCTCGCGTAACGAGCCACGAGCCAGGCTGTGGGTATAGCTCGCGGCTTAGCGAGGGGGTGTGGTAGCAGTTGCGAGCCGCGATCTGCGGTGTCTGCGTTTCTCACTTAAGTGCACAGGTGGGAAACTGCCCACATCCATGATTGTTCCTGTGGCTGATGGGCTGCAGCTGCCATGTCCTCCCCGCATATATAGAGAAGCGCGAGCCGGTTAAGGGGGAGAAGAAGTAAAAGAAGAGAGAGAGAGAGAGAGCGCGCACGCGCAGGCAGGCAGTGCGGGAGAGCGAGCGAGTGAGTGCAGGCTCGCGTGGAGCTGAACAGGCGAGCCAAACAGCTGAAGCAGGACGGTGTAGAGAAGGTCAGCTGCATTAAGAGTGTCTCGCATGTTGCAGAGCCCGCAGGTGAGACGCTAACAGAGAAGAAGCACCGGGGATTGTCATCTGTTTTTTAAAGACTGCATCCTTTTGACGTTTTAACCTCGTGTTAAAGGATTGTTATTCTTGTGTATTTTAAACCTCCACTTCACAACTGTTTTAAGGATTATTTATTTAAAGATTTATTGAATGCTCTACTGCACTTTGGACACCTGTTTTGATTCTTTTAATAATCAGTTATATTATTTACCAGTGTTATTTATTAAAGGTAGACTACAGTATATATATCAGTGTTATTTGTTAGGAAAATTTATTTTTATGTTAATATATTTGGGGTGCGGAACGGATTAACTGGATTTCCATTTTTTTCAATGGGGAAGTTTGTTCTAGATACGAGAAATTCGCTATACAAGCTCAGTGCTGGAACGAATTAAACTCGTATCTAGAGGTTCCACTGTATTAACATATTTTTGTGATTTTGAGTTTGTAAAATGAGTGTAGGTCAGATGGCTTTTTGCATATCGGCTTATTTTACAATATAAACTTTGAAGTAAACTTAATAAAGTAAAATTAGATTTTTGGAGGATTTGTTTTCCAACTTGAATTACTGAGCAATGAATTCAGTGAGCGTTTTCGTGATTTCAGTTCACACGAACAAGACTTTGCGCCGTTTACGTCACCATACTCTTACAACGTTGAGAATGCGCCTGAGAATATCCAAATGGAATTGATTGAAGTGCAGTCAGATTCTATTCTGAAGACAAAATACAACAAAGTTGGAGTGCCAGGCTTGTATGCTTACCTGCCACCCTCGTATGTGCAGATCCGTAAGTTGGCATCGAGAGTACTGTCAATGTTCGGAAGCACTTACCTTTGTGAGCAGTTTTCGTTAATGAAAGCTACCAAAACCTCACATCGTGCAAGACTTACTGTTGAGCACCTTTCATCCCTCATAAAAGTTGCAGCTGCACAAGATTTCAAGCCTGATATTGACAAACTGGTTACTAACAAGAGATGCCAAGTGTCGGGACAAAAGAAATAAATCTCACACTGTAAGACTCCAATATAAGCAATGAATATAATGTAATAATATAAGGACCTAGCTAAGAGGCAAAGACTCTAATTGTACGCTGTTGAACGGAGATTGTATGGAAATAAATTGCTTTTCTTTAAAGTTTAAGTGTTACATTTTTTAAAGTTTTCAGTATTGGAAAGAAAGCTACAGTAACTTTGTATAATAGTATAATAGTATTTGTTACAGTGTGGCCCGCTGACGGCACGTATGGCAGTCGAAGTGGCCCACCAATGGTAGTGAGTTTGACATGCCTGTCTTAAACGATATGCCAAATTTATGTGATATGCTAAATTTATAGTTTGTTAGTATAAAATCTGTGAAGTAATTGTTTGTGAACTTCTGACCTCAACTGTATACCCAGTAACTGTGAACCATGTGATGCAGTTCCATGTATTGGACATTTTTATTGAGTCAGAGAACTTGTAAGTCAAAGTCACCTTGAGACTTCTGCTTACTTGGTATGGTTAGTAATGTCACATATCTCCCAGACTATAGAGGCCCTCCTTTGATTTGACATGACCAGTGCTTAAAGAAGGGCTGGAGAGGCACAGCGGCTGAAGGGTGGCATCCTGGGTATCTGTGGTAAAAAGAATCAAGGTCCATTTGTGCACTTTGTGGACTTCTATAAGGCCTTGTCAAGCAGGTAAGTACGTATCAGGGTTTAGTGTGAATCCCTGTGAGGAGAGGAGTGGAAGCCAACTGGATGCAAGGTCCTCTAATACTCAGCATGAACGTTACTGGCTTTTGTGTGCCCAGTGGCACAGCAAGAACAATCGGAGAGCTGCTAAGGAGGAAAGCAGGCTGGTAAAAGGAACGTGGTTCAAATTGTATCAGTGTCTGCTGAGCTATATTGCCCAAATGACAGCGGGCTTAGACTAGACAGATAAAAGAGATACAATGAGATAAATAAAAACAGAATAGATACCAGTCTGAAAGGTTAGAACAACATTTGTATTTTTCATGGCTGCTTACATACTGAATTACATACAGATGAAAATGAATGTAGCAAAAAGAAAATGGCTTTGAGAGGATTTTCTGTTATAAAACAAGGTTAATGTATTCCTCACTTAAGGGTGGGTGATAATGTCATTATTTCAAAGCAATTGCGCTGTGAGTCTACCAGATGAACTGCTAATACACTGTCTGTTCAAACTGAGAGCTTTTCAAATGGCAGGCTAATTTTCAGATGGCACATGGATGCCAGAGCTGCTCATGGTGCTGGAGTTTGTTCTTTATGTAAAAGCAGCTAAAAGATTACGACATCCATTCTCACTCAGAACCTTTTTTTTTTTTTTTTTGATGTTCCTCTAAATCTGCTACCTCAAAGAGAATCTGGGGCTTGATGTCCCCTTCTGGCTCCTAAAATAAGTTGATGTGGCAGCTTCATTTGGGAGCGTCTTCCTGCCACGGGCTCCATTTGTTTTATTGCACTGATTTGACAAATTGGGTATTGCATTAAGTATGTTTAAATTAGATCAATTAGGACTCTGATTATAATGTCAGCTGCTTTTACAGAGAGAGCTGCCATATTGCATTAGAATGGGCCATGTGGGGTATAATGACGGGCAAAGCAAACACTTTAAGTTTAGGCCCAGTGTAAATGTGTCAGTTGAGGACAGAACAAGAGAGCTAACTTTCCAAACTGAGTTGAGATGAAATGTCAAGTCAAATGTTAACAGGTTTTAGTTGAAATAAGGCTCTTCAGCAGTTAGGGTCATGCTAAACAACGTAGCATGATAAATTATGTATGAGCATGGACAAGTCGCATCTGATCTTAAACTTTTCATTAAACATATCGATGAAAGGGGGCTTAATGTCTTGAATGGCTAAATGGGGAAATACTGAGAACAGGAGCACAAGACTAACCAGTAATGCCAGCACCTCTGACCCAGCAATGAAACCAAAGGCAGCAGAAGTAGAGGAGGAAGGATGATGGACATATTAAAACCACACAGCTGCTGTGTGAGGTGCTGCCTGCCCAAGTGTTTGAGGCTTTTCACAGAATGAGCTGCAGATAGCTTTGGCTGAAAGTCGCCCATTCTCTTTCTGATTCAGGATGTGGCACACCACAAAGGTGTTGTGTATCATCATTAAAACACAGAAATCCGTTCAACTTTAGCCAACCAATAAGGCCAGGAGTGCCGGCAATGGCTGCCATCTGAAATTTAAGAATGCTCTGGCTCCTGTAAAGCCTAAAAGTAGCAATATAGATATTAAGGAATACACATGTCTGGACAGGAAACAGTCAAATTTAAAAATTATTTTTAATCACTCAAATGTACCATCCTCATTTATTCTCTCTACTGCTCTCTCTTTCTTTGTTAGAAAAAAGAAAAAAAAAAAACACGTTCTCTTTCCTTGGAGTTTATCTCTGTTACATGATCTGTTGAGTTGCTTTTTTCCATTTCCTCAGTATTTTTGTTAACTTGTACGCTCACATCACGCCAGAGAAAGATCATAACACTGGGTGTTGATTTCCACCTTAGTGACCACTTGGAGATGGGCAATAGTGTCCGCACTTTCCCAAAAAAAAAAAAAAAAAAAAAAAATCTAAAGTTTTGATTTCACAAAAAATGTAATGCACTAAAAACAGCTGGGACAGAGAATTAAGCAGTTGCCAAGGGCAGCAAAATTTGGGCAGGTTGCATTTTTTAAAAACAATACAGATGTTGACTTACAAGCTTTTCTGCCTCAATGCAAATGTCCAGCTGCCATTAACATGTTGTAATTTCTTGTAGTAGTAACATCTAGTCTTAACATCTGATAACATACACAAGGGGCCTCATGTATGAACTGTGTGTACGCACAAAAATGTTGCGTGCACCCATTTCCACACTCACTTTGAGATGTATAAATACTAAACTTGCTGTAAAGCCACGCATATTTTCACGGCAGCCTCACACCATACATATGCACTTTTCTGCTCGATTTTACAATCTGGCAGTACCCAGCGTCAAAGCAATGCTATTTTTTTCTGTGTTGTGTCCCTTTTTTTTCACATTCACATCCATGATGCGGGATTTACCAACTGCACCGGAATTAATTGCATATTGTTTACAAATTTAATTCACTTGATTGTAATCATTCTGTAACAATATAATGGTGAATTGAATGGGAAAACATTCCAACTTCCAAAGCTGCTTTAGTGTTGTTAGAAGATATTTCAAATGGAAGAATTAGAAGGCAGCGCATATTTATAGATGATGATGACTGTCTTCTAAGTCGATTTCAGTCTTCAAGAGCTATTCTCTTGGAGCTGTGTGCTGAACTGGCGCCAGCTTTATAAGGGCAGACTTTGAGGAATTGCTACTTTGCAAGTTCTGTTCACTCTTGGGTTTTTAGCCACAGGATCTTTTCAACATGAACTTGCTGACCAATCGGGTACAGGTAGTCCCCAGGTTACGGACATCCGACCTACGACTTACGAACGAGAAAGCAGCTGCGACGCATGCGCCTCAGTAACTGCCGCTCCATCATCTTTGGCCTGGGGATGCTGCAAGCGGTGGCTGGAGGGGGGCGATTTCGCTGCTCACACAGTGTAGTGTTTCTTGGGCGGCTCCCGGCGGCAAGCGGTGACCCGTGGTCCATAGTCACCGAGGCAACAGCTGTCGCTTGTGTGCAGGATTATGGTTCGCTGCCCGCCCACTACGCCGCCGCAGCTACTGCTCCTGACTGGATACAGGCTGGATGGAGCAGAGGGGGGTGTTTCACTGCCCGCCCAGCACACACGGCTGGTAATGCTGCAAAAGTGGTGACCCGGTTGTGGCTGAACTGGGCGGCGGGGGTGGCATTGTAGTGTGCCTCGGATGGCTGCCTGTTGAATTGGGGTTGGGTGATTCACTACCCACATTTGGCCACACCGTGTTCGTTCTCGGTGGCAGCATACTGTAGTGGAGGTGACTGTGAGGTGGGCTGGTGATGAACTACCCCTCGCCGCCCCCATTCATTCTCAATAGCAAGCTTGCTTGTACTGTTACGCACATAGCAGGAAGTTGTCTCTTGTCAGTACATCAGACGTGTTGACGGGTGCCTTTCTGCTGTGATAGCGTGTACAGTGCTGTGCAGAAGAGCTCATCTTAACCTTTTGTCTTCACCCTTCAAGAATGTCTCTGAAACACAACTCTGATGCAAGTGCTGGTGATACAGTAAAGAAGAGAAAAACCATTACCACTGAAAATAAAGTAGAAATAATAAAAAGGTCAGAGAGAGGTGAAACTCCATCATTCATTGGCAGAGTACTTAGTTACAGTCGGTCAACAATAGCATTTATTAAAATAATGTACCAGTTCCAACTTACATACAAATTCAACTTAAGTACAAACCTATAGTCCCTATCTCGTATGTAACCTGGGGTCTGCCTGTATTTCACAAACATCACTGAGTCACACCATGCCAACTGTATAGAATGGTATTATCTGCTTGACATCAACAAAAGAATGAGCTGGCATTATATCATATTTAGCTGTACAACCTATAAAAATGGCTACTCCGCAGTCACAGGTTCTTTTCCCAACTAGCGCGGCATAAGGCAGGCAGTTCTTTTAATAATCGCAAGTCACATCAAAGAGCCATGTAAAAAGCAGAGAATTGATCCATTGTAGCACTTGGTGCCAACGCTACACTATAAAGGCGCCATCAGAGAATAAATTTGCTTATGTAAATAGAAAGCATTTCCATTGTATTAATGTGCTGCTCTATAGTACACAGAAATGTGTTGCATTGTGCAAGCATATAGCATGCTGCATAATGTGGTACACAATCAAGGCTTGCTCCTACCTGAAGATATGCGGTATAATGAACCTGACCCACCAACTGATTAGCCAAATTGGACAGCGCTACAATTTCATTTGAATGTAGTTAGCAGAATGTAAAAACAGGTAATCAGATGCAGCATTTATTTTTTAACAACTCATTTAATTTGTGGTCTTATAGTACAGCACTTACATTCCTCAGTTCATTGGCCAGATTTCTTACATCATCCACATTTGCATTTTGTGACTCCAGAACAGTGTCTGTCAGCACACAACCAAATGGCAGAGGTGTGTGCACAGCCAGAGCCTGAAGATGTGCTGGGTACAGCAGCACCATCATCGCATCCTCGGCACGGGGGTTAGCTTTTGTAATACTATCTGAAACAGAATAAACAGATGGTGGGCTGCAACTCGCCTTTTCACGTTGACTTTGATATCTGACTGATTCTTTATTATCTTGGGCACTGTGCGACTTTCTGAATTTGAACTTTCAAGTGTCTCTGTCAAGCTGTGTCAATCCATCAATTTCCTTTTCTTGCTTATACCACTGCTTAAGGCAACAAATAGTACATTTTTCCTTTCCTCCACTTCGCATTTGCCGAAATTCTTCATTTTTTTCATGTGATTTTGCCATTGACTTTTAACAACACACTGAATGAAAGGAGCTATTTATATTAATTTGCATATTCAAATATGCAAAATTATGGGAGGAGTCGAGGTGGGGCTGCGCATGCGCGCATGTGAGCTAAATTTCACGTTCATTGGAATTTATAGAAGAAGTGTGTGGGACTTGGCTTACGCACAGTTTTATGCATCTGGATTTTTTTTGTCCATACGCCGTTTTAGTGTGAATTCTAAACATGGCATTATACATGAGGCCCAAGATCTTTACAGGTGATCTTCCAAATGTGCTGCACTCAGTTTGTCAGAGGCCACCTCGACACTCCATGTTATTGTTTCATTATTTCATTCAGGAACACTTATTTTACTCTTTGAGCACAAGTTGTTATAGGCTACAAAATAAATAACATTCCAATAATAACAAGAGCAGCAATGGAAAAAATGATATTATTCCTCAAAATGGAGTAGCACAGGACACACAGATACAGTAAAATAAAATTAAGCAATTGAAACAAACAGGAATGCCGCTCTTGAATAATTTGCAATTGACTGATTTAATTCTAACTAATCAACTCTCGAATGCAGACTTGCATTCAAAACCTGAAAATATCATCCTGCGTCGATAACCATTTACAACATTTCTTCCTGGCATGCAAAAAAAGGTTTCTCATACTGGACCTTCATTGTAAAAACTCTGATGTTGCGCATTGATTAGGGATCAGTAAACAGGAATCATGAGTTACTGTATAAAGCTAATCATCATACTTGTTTTTTTTTTTATAATTTTGTCAGTATATTAAGCTTTTTCAGTTTTAGTAAATTGACTACTAAGTTTAGAGAATTCATCCATCCATCCATTATCCAACCCGCTATATCCTAACTACACCAGCCAACTTAGGGCGCATGGCAGGGAACAAATCCCGGGCAGGGCGCCAGCCCACTGCAGTGCGCACACACACACACCAAGCACACACTATGGACAATTTAGAATCGCCAATGCACGTCTTTGGACTGTGGGAGGAAACCGGAGTACCTGGAGGAAACTCACAAAGACACGGGGAGAACATGCAAACTCCACACAGGGAGGACCCAGGAAGTGAACCCAGGGCTCCTAACTGCGAGGCAGCAGCACTACCCACTGCGCCACCCTGTTTAGAGGATTGTTAAATGCAATTCCTACATATTTTCTGAAATGATGCAGCACAAGCACATATTGTTTTGGAAAATCTTGTAAATGGACATTGCCAGAAGTAAACAAACATCCCTCCAAACATTCTCATATTGTCAATCCATTGTTTGGTATCCAAACGCTACATATTTATCTCTTCTCAGTCCTTGCTCCTCTCTTTTGTCTCCATGTATCTGTGTACAGCTCTGCCAGTGATGATTCCACTCAACGGCACCTTGTTTCAGGGGAGGACAGCAAGACTTTGAACAGAGCTTTGTTTCCCAAAAATGATGCATCCAGTCCACATTAGAATATATATGTGATAAATAAGACAGTGAAATTATGTGTGCAGTGTGATGTAAGAGTGCTGACAACACAAGAGGACAGTGTCTCACTCTTCTTTGCACCTCCTTACACTGTATGACAGACTGAAAGAACAATTGTCACCTAAACACCATCAGCTTGCACCACTGGACATCAGCTTACGGAGAGGAGCATTTCCTGCTCTGGATAAAACCACAGTGATTTAAGTGCTTAATTTTCCTTCATTTTTTGTGTTATGATCTGCTTAGTTTGTGTAAAGTTAAAATTTTTGTAAGTTGTGTTTCTGTACTGTACATATATATAAAACAAAATTATCAATAAAACATACCCTTATTCCTCATCACTAATACAAAGAACCATGCTATTGGTATTGCTATGCCAGTACATGTTAGATCATGTGCACACGTGTGTCTTTGGAAAGAGAAATAGACATCCATAAATGACTTACCAAGCGCAGGTCAAGTAGGATATCTTTGATGAGAGATTCTCTGATATCCTGGAGTATTCTGTTTATGTATAAAAAAAAAAAAGAAAAAGAAAAAGAAAGAGAGACCAAACTTGTTGAACAATGAACTCTTGCTCGCTAAATATCTTGTAACAAAGGACGGCCTGGGCAATGGACACATATGAGAAGGTGTTGCCTCCAAGTGTGCCACCAGATCAAATGTTCAGACTTGCAAGGAAAAAGTTATTTATCTAAATTACTAAACCACAGTTTAATTTATGCACGGACGGCGGACGCACCGACGCGCATGCGCACTGCGCCGCCCCAGAGTCAAACCCAGCGGCTTCCCAGAGTCGGTAGGTGGCGCCCGAAGAACACAACCTGTGAGCTCAACGATTTGTAATACAAAACCGAGCCCGTAGTTCACAGAGTCAGTGCGTGGCGCCCAAACACCACAACCTGTAAACTACACCTGCTCTAATCCACTGTGCCAGCAGTCAGTGTGTGTAAGTTGAAGTATGCTTCCTAACAGTAAACGACTTCTACCTAACGACACAGCCACAGAACAACAAAGACGAGACCGCATGGATAAAAACAATACACGGAGCCTCCTACGACACACTTCAGACACACCAGAAGCAAAGACATCACGGCTCCACAATGAAAGAGCTCAACTAACGGAAATACAAAACGAGCCCGTATGGATAAACACAATGAACGAACGCACCCACAACGCACTTCTGACACAGCTGCGGCAAAGGAGTCACGGCTCCAAATGGAAGGAGCTCAACGATTAGTAATACAAACATGAACCTGTATGGCTACGACCTGTAAACGAGCCCGTATGGATAAAAACAATGAACGAAGGCGCCCACACAAAGAAACCGCTTTAGTACAAATATGTTTATTTAATTAAATGAAAACTTTACCATGGCTACGACCTGTGAACTAAACCTGAGGTAAAGCGTGCACGCCAGGTTGTACAGCCGCCCGAACGCGACTGCCCACACCACCGCATATACCACGTTCGTTTAGTAATGTAGCCCTCCATGCCCGGATCCACTGCCATAGTCACTTCAGCACGCGAATCCGCCGCCATCAGCAACCGACTTCTCGCTGACGACACAGCCATAGAAAAACAAAAAAGAGACTGCATTGATAAAAACAATAAATGAAGGCGCCTACAACTGAGTCACAGCTCCAAAAAGAAACCGCTTTAGTACAAATATGTTTATTTCATTACATGAACTTTCCCAGGACGCACCCACCCTCCATGATATTTCATCCCTCCAAGTATTGGAGGGAACAGAAAGTGATTGCCATTCTTGGATTTGCAATTCTTTCGAGAATCGAGGGCTTGCTGGTAAACAGATAAGACATTGAGGATATTAGCCTAACTTTAAGTGCAGTGTCCATTAACCATGCTGCTAGATGTGTGTATCTAGTGTTCATTTAAATAGGTCTACCATAATGCCACAGAACCCTAGCGTGATGCCACCAAACTGGCAAGATATAAAGGCCCAAACACAGTTTAAGACCTGCCAGAAAAAATTGTCCCTGATGGTCATGACTTTTGTTTTAATGTTAGAAAAAGATGTCAGTGAAATACAGTTAAAGGTGGGAATTGCTTGTTGTAATTATGTCTAATAACTAATGCTGACCCTGAAGAATGTCAGGTTTGACCTTTTCTTGTGTTAATGTGAAGTACAATGGCCTGAAGCCCCAGCTAGGGTGGGCTCCTGGTTTGCTTCTAATGCGACCTGGATAGATTTTGGATGCCAGTAACTCTGACTTGCATTAGGCCAATGCGATAGTGGCTGATTATACAGCATATGATATCCTGTGTTGTGATGATCAGGCCATGGAAGAAGCAGTTTTTCAACTTCTGGCTTCTGTTGCCATTACTGAAAGTTACACAAATCACTCTATATGACCATGCCATTGATATCAGCATTTTTCTAGCCTAGCTGAGATTTGCTTGGGCAATACATCACCCTCCCAATGTTTCCTCTGAGGGGGGCAATTATTATTATTTTTTTAAACATTTCAGCACGCAATACTTTCCAGTAGTGTAGAAAGAAGTGTTAGGATGTCCACTCACCTTCTCAATTACATCTGGGTAGACGAAACTTTACAAATGAGAGACAGCACAACAGGCCTCCTCTTGGAAATCAATTAAAAAAACTTGGAATGGAAGGACCTCTGGTGAATCTTTTTAAAACTAACTTTACAGTGATGTAGTTAGTTCCTCACAAACATTATTCATGTGCTTATTTGCTCTAAAATAAGTCTCCCAAATTAACACAAAATTAAGACTCGAATATGCAAGCAAAAATAACTAGATATTTAAACATAGGGTGAACACTGCTAGTGTTACTTATACTGTGCAGATGCAGTTTTATGTGTATTTTTATTATTATTGTTAATATTTGAAGTTTTTCCCCTTAGATTGGGTCTATAAAACACAACATACTTATGACGTATCCACAGTTGCAGACGAAAAGTGCAGCCTTTAAACAAATGGGCCTCTTAAAAAACACAGCCCTTCACTGCACAAATGGGATTTTCTGTACACAAAATGTAATGCTATCAAAGAGAAAGAGGAATGGGGCACTGCACCCACCATCTCTGTGCACCCATATTACACCTAAAAAACTGACATAAAACCACTTGGAATTAATTAAACTAATTAAACACAATTATTCAATTTCTGTTCCTTTTTTACAGAAATTAAAAAAAAAACAAAAACACACACACCAGGAAGTCCATAGATTAAATGCTCTGGCCAAAACAGAGATCGAGTAGTAACATCCATATAGCCATCTCCATCTTTGACACCCATTTACTCGGAGCAGTGTCACAGAGTACCTGGAGCAAGCAGTAGGTATAAGGCAAGAAGAATCTCTGGAAGCTGGACTAACCCATCACAGTATTCCAAAAAATAAGGTATCGAACTAAATTAAACTTCTCTTCATCTTCTTTGCAGTTACATCACCAATGTAAAACATTGGTGACCTTAATATTTATATTTCAGTAACTGAGAATGACTGCTTAAAAATTAGATTATGTAATGGCCTATTAAAATGGTACACAGTCAAGTGGTTGTTCCAGTCATGAGCAACACACATTGTTTTTGAATGAACAAACTGTGCTGGAATAGTTTAAATAAATATACCTCTTTAATAAATACTATTATTATATATTAAATATTATTAATGGACAGAACATTATTTTGCACAATAGAAAGCAGAGCTCACAGGCAAATGTAACTGAAAATGTTTGCTCACGCCAACCCAATTATACTGATTTTTCTGAACACATCCTCAAAAATCTGAAAGTTGAGAGCCAAATTCAAACAAACCCTGATGAGATGAGTGCATGTGAAAGCCCTGCAATGGATGGGCTCCATGCCCAGGTTTGTTTCCTACCTTGTTCCTAAGTACTACCAGGACAGGCTTTGGCCATCCTCTGACTGAAATCATGGAGTTTGAAAGTATTGTCATTCTGCAGACTTTTCACTATGGAACATGGGCCCAATTCAAAACTACAATCTTCACAGGATGAAGCTGGACCAAGGTACGCTCACAGGAAAAGCCATAGGCTAAAGACTTTCTGTAGTATCTGTTGGGAGGATTTGACTATCAATGTACAAAGGAGCTGGCAAAATGTCATGGTGCTGGTTGATCAAAATTTTTTTAATTAGGGGATGTGCTATGCATAACCTTCTTTTAACCTTTGTACTATGAACAGAGCTGTTAGATAATTACTTACAACATGCATGTGTAATAGCAGTACCATACAGAAGGGGCCAGTGTAAGATGTTGACTTTATCTCATGTATTTTCATACATCATATATTTTTAAAATAACCAATAATAAATATGTTTATATTTTGAAAACGCAAAACTAACTTAAAACATTCACATGCACAGTAAACGCCTACACCAATGAGTAGTCACATTTTATGTCACTTTTATCATTTTCCTTTAGAAACATAAAAAACAAGAACATTGATCTGTCATATTTAGGTAGTTACTATTTTATTGGGGCACAGGATTTAAACACATAACCATTTGACATCAAAATCAAATACTGTTTATCACAGCATACAGGAAATAGAAATAACCGTTAATTGGAAAAACAATTTATTTTAAATACACGAGGGTGAGAAAAAACATTAATATATGTGTAAAATTCTACACTGAGGTAAAACTCTCATTTTAACCTCAATTTGAGTGTATATGTATATTAAAACAGATTAATGCATATAGTTCTTTATCTGAAATGTTTTAGAAAAGGAAATGTAACATCCCCCAAACTGCATGAAAATATCAAATCACAATCGGATAATTATAGGCGAAATGATTCAGATTATCTTGGGTTTTGAAATATTTAAAGATTATTTGGTGTAAACGTCTCCAAAGGGCTGAGATGCAAGATATGAATGCAACAGGCACTGAGCAATTTATTTATATATTTCTGCATATATATATATATATATATATATATATATATATATATATATATATATATATATAAAATGTGGAAAAAGGACCATCTCAGCAGAGTTATGCTAATGATATCTTCAAAAAAAAAAAAAGTCTTTGGAATGGCAGGTTTAACGACTGAAGCCAAATTCATCTGCATCATCAGCTCGGAAATCTCCATAGCGCCAAAGGTTCAACTGTATAAAAAAAAAAAAAAAAAGAAAAAAAGAAAGAAAGAAAATAAACATACAAATAAAATAATCTCTGGAAGAATAATAATCAGGTTAACTGACTGCAAATACCAAAACTATTTATAATTGACTTAAGTTAGCCTATCTTGGTGTTGTTAATGGAAAGTTCTGGGGGGTTGGAAAGAAACACTCTACATGCTAGTAATAAATCCTGTTAGTATAAAACCCTGATTTAAATTAATCCCTGAAGTACTGCCATATTTGTTTTCGTCAAAGGCAGATAGACAGCAGGTTAGAACAGATGGTTAACAGCCTAAAGAAAACTCAGTAAGATTAAACACATAATGACAAATAAATACTGAAAAAATAAAATCTAAAAAAGCTTGATGACATTTGAACTTAGAAGGAAAAGTACACCTATATGATAAAAAATAATGGTTTCAATGCATTTGTTAGGCTAATGGGGAGTCTGTAACAAAAGAGAGTGGGTATATTTATTTCTGCTTTAATCCTAACAGTGCCAGCATAGGTTACAGCTCTCTGCAACCCTATAATGGACTAAGCAGGTTCAGAACACGTAAAGATGTTCCAGGTCATGGCCAGTAACAAAAATGAGATATTTAATAATCCAATGTATTAATTATAACTTTAAAATATGTATAAAGACTTAAAAGTTTTTTCCCCATCTGATTTTCTGCATTATTGCATATAATTTATGGTGAAAGTTATTAGACTGTCAATTAAAACCTAATGTTTGATAAAAATTAACACAAAACACAGGTATGTGCAACTTCAACAATAACCCATTTACACTTGTTTCTTTATTTGAAATAACTGAAAACAGATGTCTCATGAAAGTCACTGTCATCCAAATGTGCTGTGAAGGAACTTTGTACCTCCTTGCAATACTACTTCAAACCAGAAACATGTTTTTTGAACTTATCATTTCTTTCGCCATAATATCTCAAGGTGGTTTCCAAAACTAAAATGTCTATCTTCAACTACTGAAAAATAAACATGCTTGTCTGATACTGATAGATGAGAAATAAACCCTAACCTTAGGCAAGTTGTAACAGGTCTGAAAGATGTTTTAAGTGTATTTGCAATTTCATTTACAGTCTAATACCTTGCCCCAACAAGATTCTGGGAAGAAGTTAATTGCTCTAGGATTAGCCAATCATCTCAAAGCATTTAGACAACAGAGACTGGGAACTGTTTCTAGAATGATATCAATAAACAACATCTTTTCTGGAGGTTGTAGAGAAAAGCCAAAATGACACCTTTTATTGGCTAACTAAAAAGATTACAATATGCAAGCTTTCGAGGCAACTCAGGCCCCTTCTTCAGGCAAGTTACATCTTGGATTCAGGATTCAGCCATAACTTTACTAATAACTGGATTAACTTTACTTAGGGACAATAAAAGGATAAGCATTTCATTAACTTTCTCAATACATTTACTTTGCTTCCTCACAAACTACATTCTTTGTTTTACTTTAACCAATGAAAAGATCTACTTAAATTTCCTATGAAAACTTTGCAACAATGCAGAAAACTTGAGGATTTTTTTTTTCACTTTACTGTATTTATTAACACTAGAATTACCAGAGCCTACGAAAAAACTCGTAAATCCGTCCTACCTTAAATCGCGTCTTAAATCCGTTTGCACCTCTCCGCCAGAGTCCTTTGTCATCTAAATGTGCTGATAAACCAAAGCTACTAGCAGCCAGCTATTCCATCCCCCCACCGACTTAGAATGAACTTTTCTCCTAGCTCAAGCCTTGCCTTGATTTGATTACCTGGGACTGAAGTGGAGTTTTACAGTGGAAATAATTCTAGCGTTATTTGGAATACACGCATTTCATGTATGTTCCATTTCTATAGTAGGCTGTCCAAACACATTTTTAAAACAGAAACGTTTTTAATATTCTAATAGTAAATGACAAAATGTAGGCATAAACTATATAACGTATGAAGCCTGAAGTCCATATATCAAAGAAACACTTTCACAAAAGGTACAAATAAGAGAACACGTGCGCTTTCATTCAAAAAAAAAAAAAAAAAAAAAAAAAAGCCGCGTTAGCATGCCACATTGACACACTTATTACAACCGCCGCGATGGCGTAATGATATCAATTCCTGACTGGGGATCAGAGGGTGGCGAGTTCGATCCCGCACGGCTCCACTTCGAGAAATTAACTCCTCTTATTCTTACAATTTTAGAATAACAACATAAATTTGATTTCAGTCTGTAACAGCCGGTGTAACTTATGATACTGGTAAAGGTTAGCTTTTTTTTTTTTTTTTTTTTTTTTTTTTTAAATTCACTTTTCATTCTCGCAGTCGCATTCAGAATCAATCCATACAACCCCATCTGACACAGCTGGTTTCACATAAATAAAAGTGCACTTTTATTCAAGACTATAACCGAAGAATAAAGAAAGCAAGTTACAGTTGGTGGTTGATACGACAGCTTGCGTGGTGCAATGTTAAGAACTGCTGATTTCCGATCCGTGCTATATAAAATCATCACATTCAAATATTAACAGTTCCCACACACCCAAGGTCCGCCATTCCTACATTTACGACATGTGTACTTGTTGCAGTGTACACACCTCTCTGTGCTATGGTTCCTATTACAGTGAATGAGCACCTGACACTGTACTTTCTTCCCTGGGGGAAGCTGAGGTCTTAGAACGGAAGTTTGTTGACGCTGTGTCATCTTTTCTTTTTCCATCGCCTTTTCCTGTAAGAAGCGACGACGAAGTTCCTCTGCAAGGTGAGCCATGAACAGTCTTCTTTTCTCAGCGGACCCCGTGCATGCCTTATACACTACGTGTGCGTTCATCGCTGCTAGGTCAAGGATGTTGTAGAACACAGCAACCGGCCACCTGCGTGTTCCTGTTCGCACTGAACAAGCACGCGCCTTCTGGTCCATGACGTCAACGCCACGCTGGGGAAAAAAGAAAGACAAATATATGTGACATTTTGAAGAAATCATTTTATCACCAGAATAGCACCAGAATACTTCGTCACACTAATATTTTTTTTATTAGCATACCTTCATGTGGTTGTAGTCTGTGACCGTGTTTGTTTTTTTTTTTTTTATCTTGCCCAATCTCCACATCATGGTGCATTGTGCTGAGAATGCAGACAGACTTCATCTTTTTGGGCACATACACTGTCAGCATGGCACTGGGAGATCTAAACACCAGCGTGGAGAATTGTTCATGTACTGAACTGACTTTAGCTGCAGGTGGAAGTTCCCGTCGCACTTTATTCATGGTGCCAAGCGGAGTTGTATTGCGGTGCAGCAGTCTATTAGCCAGCGAAAGTGACGTGAAGAAGTTGTCTGTTGTTACGGTTCTGCCTTTGTCCAGAAATGGCTCCATAAGCTTTATGACCACAGACTCGGAAAGTCTTTCTCCCGTGGGACGACTGGGATCTTTTCCTAAATAAGGAGTGGCATTGCACATGTACTTTGTCTCCAAATCTGCCGCAATCCAAAAAGGCAGAACCGTAACAACAGACAACTTCTTCACGTCACTTTCACTGGCTAATAGACTGCTGCACCGCAATACAACTCTGCTTGGCACCATGAATAAAGTGCGACGGGAACTTCCACCTGCAGCTTAAAGTCAGTTCAGTACATGAACAATTCTCCACGCTGGTGTTTAGATCTCCCAGTGCCATGCTGACAGTGTATGTGCCCAAAAAGATGAAGTTTGTCTGCATTCTCAGCACAATGCACCATGATGTGGAGATTGGGCAAGATAAAAAAAACAAACACGGTCACAGACTACAACCACATGAAGGTATGCTAATAAAAAAAATATTAGTGTGACGAAGTATTCTGGTGCTATTCTGGTGATAAAATGATTTCTTCAAAATGTCACATATATTTGTCTTTCTTTTTTCCCCAGCGTGGCGTTGACATCATGGACCAGAAGGCGCGTGCTTGTTCAGTGCGAACAGGAACACGCAGGTGGCCGGTTGCTGTGTTCTACAACATCCTTGACCTAGCAGCGATTAACGCACACGTAGTGTATAAGGCATGCACGGGGTCCACTGAGAAAAGAAGAGTGTTCATGGCTCACCTTGCAGAGGAACTTCGTCATCGCTTCTTACAGGAAAAGGCGATGGAAAAAGAAAAGATGATACAGCGTCAACAAACTTCCGTTCTAAGACCTCAGCTTCCCCCAGGGAAGAAAGTACAGTGTCAGGTGCTCATTCACTGTAATAGGAACCATAGCACAGAGAGGTGTGTACACTGCAACAAGTACACATGTCGTAAATGTAGGAATGGCGGACCTTGGGTGTGTGGGAACTGTTAATATTTGAATGTGATGATTTTATATAGCACGGATCGGAAATCAGCAGTTCTTAACATTGCACCACGCAAGCTGTCGTATCAACCACCAACTGTAACTTGCTTTCTTTATTCTTCGGTTATAGTCTTGAATAAAAGTGCACTTTTATTTATGTGAAACCAGCTGTGTCAGATGGGGTTGTATGGATTGATTCTGAATGCGACTGCGAGAATGAAAAGTGAATTAAAAAAAAAAAAAAAAAAAAAAAAAAAAGCTAACCTTTACCAGTATCATAAGTTACACCGGCTGTTACAGACTGAAATCAAATTTATGTTGTTATTCTAAAATTGTAAGAATAAGAGGAGTTAATTTCTCGAAGTGGAGCCGTGCGGGATCGAACTCGCCACCCTCTGATCCCCAGTCAGGAATTGATATCATTACGCCATCGCGGCGGTTGTAATAAGTGTGTCAATGTGGCATGCTAACGCGGCTTTTTTTTTTTTTTTTTTTTTTTTGAATGAAAGCGCACGTGTTCTCTTATTTGTACCTTTTGTGAAAGTGTTTCTTTGATATATGGACTTCAGGCTTCATACGTTATATAGTTTATGCCTACATTTTGTCATTTACTATTAGAATATTAAAAACGTTTCTGTTTTAAAAATGTGTTTGGACAGCCTACTATAGAAATGGAACACACATGAAATGCGTGTATTCCAAATAACGCTAGAATTATTTCCACTGTAAAACTCCACTTCAGTCCCAGGTAATCAAATCAAGGCAAGGCTTGAGCTAGGAGAAAAGTTCATTCTAAGTCGGTGGGGGGATGGAATAGCTGGCTGCTAGTAGCTTTGGTTTATCAGCACATTTAGATGACAAAGGACTCTGGCGGAGAGGTGCAAACGGATTTAAGACGCGATTTAAGGTGGGACGGATTTACGAGTTTTTTCGTAGGCTCTGGTAATTCTAGTGTTAATCAACAATAAGAAATTAAACAGAAACAGAGAGGTTACAAAACTGTCTAAAAATAAACAGAATTTTAAGACAAAGAAACTGCACAGCATTAACATATTCCATTGATACTTGTGTACTTTTAGTACTAAATGTAGACATCAGCAACTGAATTGGATTCAGTTAGGTTTTGTTTACATGAAATTAGCAAAACCTAACATAACAAATTACTTTGCCACGATGTATAAACTGGTGCTACAGAAAAATACATAATCTACTTTTTATCAGTATTCCATGCAGATTAAAATAAATATGGTATGCAAAAGACATAAAATGCATTCAAGCTAAAGAACAATCACTTAAATACTTCTATCAGCCACAGCATTAAAACCACTGACGTTTAAAGTCATTAACACTGATAATCTAGTTACAATGGCACCTGTCAGGGGGTGGTATATACAGTATTAGGCAGCAAGTGAATAGTTAATTCTTAAATGTAATGTACTGGAATAACGTTAAAATGGGCAAGCGTAAGGATCTGAGTGACTTTGACAAGGGTCAAATTGTGATGGCTAGACAACTAGGTCACAGCATCTTCAAAATGGGAAGTCTTATGGGGTGTTCTCAGTACACCGTGGCTAGTACCTAGCAAAAGTTGACCAAAGAAGAACAACCAGTAAACTGGTGACAGGTTCACAAGCACCCAAGGCTCACTGTTGCATGTGGGAAGTAAAGGATAGCCCATCTGGTGGGCTGTAGCACAACTGCTGAAAACCCTAATGCTGGCCATGAATAAAAAGTGTCCAAACACACAGTACATTTCAGTTTGCTGCTATATAGCCACAGACTAGTCAGAGGGCCCATGCTGACTTCTATTCACCGCCAAAAACACCTACAATGACCACAAAGCATCAGAACTGGAATATGGAGTAATGGAAGAAGGTGGCCTGAAGAATAATTTTTATTTTAGATCATGTGAACAGCTGGGTGCATGTGCATCATTTACCTGGGGAAAAGATGGCAGCAGAATACACTATGGGGAAGTGAGCATGCTGGCAAAGGCACTTGTTACTTTGACACATACTAATGATTGTTGCAGACCACGTACAGCCCTTTATGGCAATGGTATTCCCTGATGGCAATGGCCTCTTTCAGCAGGATAATGAAACCTGCCACACTGCAAAATGTGTTCAGGAATGGTTTCAAGAACACAACAAAGAGTTCAATGTGTTGACTTGGTCTCCAAATTCCCCAGATCTAAACCAGATGGAGCATCTGTGGGATAAGCCAAAAAAACAATTCCAATTCTTGGAAGCCCCACCTCGACACCTAAAAAACTCAAAGGACTGGCGGCTAACGTCTTGGGACCAGCTATCATAGGAACCCTTCAGAGGTCTTCTAGAGTTCACACCCCAACTTGTCAGAGATGTGAAGGCAGCATAAGGGGAAACAACACAATATTAGCCACGGGGTTTAACATTTTGGTAGTTATGTACAGTGGATCCTAGCTGTTACTTTAAAATAATTTCTTCAGCAAGAACATGGAGACACAGTTGGAATATTGTTCAGGTAAGATATTAGTAAGGATTTCTTCATGCACAGACACATGGAATAAATTATCAATAAGTGAGGTGGAAAGTGGCACTTTAAGGATATTTAAATCTCAACTTGATGTTAGGTGACTTTGATGGACAAGCTTGTTGGGATAAAAGGCCTTTTCTCATTATAATTGTTCTACTGTTCAGATTTCGCACATAAATTCATGCTTTATGTAAAAGAAATGTAAAAGAAAATGAGATCCACTTCTTCTATTAATCAGCAAAATTAAAGAGAGAGTCCTAGAAATACTTACTCTGGCAGCCTTGGCAGCCTCCTGTGCATTAAGGTATTCAGTAACCTGTAAAGAAGAATAAAAAATGTTTAAAAATGTACAGCTAACACAAGTGGATTGAGTTAACTCGAAAATGGATAAATGACAGATTTTTATTAAAAACAATTAATGAAACGCAAAAGAGAATGTGCAAGTTTTGGTATGTTAATAAACCAATTTTCAATTATCATTTTAATGATCTTCCTTACAGCAAGTGAACTGTATAAATTGATATGCTTGAATTACACTTGTGTATTTTTACTTCATTTTAACATTTTCTTTTATATTATGAAATCAAGGTCAAGTTCAAAAAAAGATGACCATCTTACTTTGGAGTACAAGACAATAGAAGCAAATAAAACTACTACTTAATTGACTTTGAACAGTAGTAAAATTTTATACCTTTCAAAAAGAAAACCGCTTAAAATGGTAGTAGACTTTTTATTTTGCATATGAGTAAACCATGTTGATATAATGTTCCATTTGTGGCTGTGTAGCTATTTCAGATGGAAACTTTCATATGGAAATGTGTCTTTTCAAATTTTGCAATTTGAAACTTGAAGATGTATAGGATAGAAAACTACTTCAGAAACTTGGACTTCTTCAAAAAAAACTGAAGTGATAATCCTAATGTTTCTTTAAACATATATCCCAACCAGAATGGGTAGGGTCGATGGTGATGTCAACATACAAGGAAGCAGGAATGGCTGCCTGGACAGTTGAGGAAAGTTCAAGTTTGAAAGGTGAATGTGGGGCTGCAACAGGGATTCCTCATGAGTCCAGTGCTTTTCATGATAAGAGAGGGGGACCAACAAAGTGCATGAAGGACTGTAATGGTAGTTTTGGTATGCTGCCGATTTTGTATCAATAACAAAACAAAGCTGAGTGCAGATGGAGATGTCAGTAAAGCCATGATAGCAACAGTGAGTAGGGTGCAAGGGAGAAATTCCAGGAGCCTCTCTGAAACTGAAGCATGAAGTTTATTAAATCTGTGTGAGGGTTAGAATGCTTTGGGAGACTGAGTCATGGCAGATGACCCCACAAGATGAAGTAAAGTTGGGAAGAACAGAGATGAAAATGATCAAATGGATGTGATAAGTGTCACAGAGACAAAACCGAAGTAAGAGAAAGACTTGGCGTTGAGGTGGTAAGCATTGTGCTACAGAAAAACAGGTGTTTTGAACATACAAAACAAAAGGATGAGGATATGTCTTCAGGGGTGGAAGGGAAAGGCCAAAGAAATGCTGTTGGACGTGGTGTCTCATGACATGAAAAGAATGGGTTTCACTCAGACAGACAGACAGACAGACAGATAGATAGAGCCTAGGACCCCAAATATGACAAACCAAATATATTATGAGCTGGTCAATGTGCAGAATCTTCATGTTGATTGATCATTCCCTTAAACACTGTCAGCTGAAGATGTCATATTATTCTGCTGCAGCCACCATGTTGAACCAACACCAGAGGAAGTTGTCAGATTACTAATTTACATTTTTTCATTGGATTTACTTTTTGGCTTTGTATCACTGTTAGTTCCTCACAAAGAGTAAAAGAGCACAAATTGTATTAGCAAAGCAGTTTACTACCGTACATCATACAGAAGTACAAAAATTAAAAGCAGACTAATTTTGCATCGTGAGCAAAAAAAATTAAGTATGTATCTGATTTTTCTTTCTTTCATGAACCTGCACTAGCTGTAAAGTTTAAGTTTTAACAGCCCATAAGTGTAGTGCAAATGACAGAAGAGCTGGGCTGTCTGTCTAAAGGATGTGTTTCCTGACTGACTGGATTAAAAAAGTGGGGCTGTTGAAATGTGGACTTCTCTGGCGTAGAGGAGAGGAGCACGATTAGCAAGATTCCTTTTCTTGAACCCAGGATGCTCATAGCATAATTTTTTGTATTCTAGATGAAAGGTAAAGCACATTCAAAATAGATTTAAGAAAAAAAACCCTCAACATTTTGAAAAATTCTTTTATTATAAAAGAAAAATGTAAAAATATAACACAGACTTAGAAAAGTAGTCCTTTTTGGTATTTAGACAATTACTATTTGTTACAGGCTACTGAGTGATGGTATACAGCAAATAGTTAACACCATCTTGTTGTAGCAGTATTTCTACATAGAGAGTTGAGGAAGGATTCATACATTGTACTTACTAATTCCATTACTATCTACTGGTTTTATTGCTTACTACTGGGTGTTTCCGATCACAAAATTGTCTCAGTGGATTTACCCACAAATTCACTATACTCTAAACCACAGCGCTGTATCTGCTTCAGGATCCTGAAAAAAATAAATTTGACTGATTTAAATGCCGACATTAAGATCTTTTCCATTGCTCCCCACCTTTCTTCAGTCAGTGAATTAGTCGATTACTACAACAATGGGCTCCACAACATCTTTGAGACCCATGCCTCAGTTAAATAACGAGTGGTCTCTTTTGTAAAATCTGCCCTGTGGTTTACAAGTGAGCTTCGACAGATGAAAACAGCTGAGCAAGCCCTTTAGCGGCGTTTTGTTGCAACCAGTTCAACAGTCCACAAATTAGCTTATCGGGAACACCAAAAAAACTACTCTAGGGCACTGACCACTACCAGATCTCAATACTATTCATATTTAATCAACAACAGAACTGGAAATTCTAAACAACTTTTTTCTGTGATAAACCATTTATTCAATCCTCACTCCTACACCTGTAATAATTTCACAGAGGAGCAGTGCAATAATTTTACTAAATATTTCACCTCTAAAGTGGACAGCATCCGCTCCTCATCGTCTGCCTCCAGCCCTCCATTGCTGGATGGTTTCTACATCAAAGCCAATGGGCTGCCTACCCCAGTTCCTCTGTACCACAGTTAAAGAAGTTGAGGACATCATACAGAGGATGAGTCCTTCAACATGTTCAGTGGACCCTTTTCCTACTTCTCTGGTAAAAGCTAATGTATCAGATATAAGCCCTCTTATTGCTGATATCACTAATCACTCTCTCCTGAGCGGCTTAGTCCCACTGGCCTTGAAAACTGCAAAAACTAGACCTCATTTAAAAAAATCCTCTTTGGATCCTGAAGTGATAGCAAACTATCATCCGATCTCCAACCTTCCATTTTTGTCTAGGGTTTTGGAAAAGGTTGTTTTGGTTCAGCTTCAGGATCATCTCAAAAAATTCAATCTGTTTGAAAAATTTCAGTCTGGTTTCTAAACTTCTCACAGCACAGAGACAGCCCTGGCCAGAGTCACCAATGACCTCCTGGTGGCTGCTGACCTTGGCTCTCCATCACTTCTTATCCTCCTGGACCTTACAGCTGAATTTGATACGGTAGATCATAATATTCTCCATCATCTTCACTATACAATTGGACTTTCTGGCATTGCTCTGGAGGGGTTCAAGTCCTATCTTACAGACAGGACCGAGTATGTGGCCTTGGGGGATGCTAAATCTCATATTCACACTGTCACCTGTGGGGTCCCACAAGGATCAGTCCTTGGGCCGACCCTCTTTAATATCTATATACTACCCCTGGGTCAAATCATCCGCAAGCATGGAGTTCCATTCCATTGCTATACCGATGATACGCAGCTCTATGTGAGACTGGATTCAACTTCTCTTACACCTCCATCAACTTTTTCCTCTTGCTTGGATGAGATTGAGGCCTGGATATCCAAGAACTTACTCAAGCTGAACAGCACCAAAACTGAAGCTCTTTTAATTGGCACCCCCCATCAACTTCGTTCCTCTGTACATTGTATTTCCTTTTCTGACCGTACCATTACCCTCTACCCTTCTGTTACAAATCAGGGTGTCAAGTTAGACTCCCATCTGTCATTTGATATACATATCCATCACCTTTGTAAAATTGCATTCCATCTGCGAAACATAGCCAAACTCCGTCCCTACCTCTCCCTCTGTGATGCTGAAAAGCTGGTTCATGCCTTTGTCTCATCCAGACTGGACTATTGTAATGCACTCCTCATCGGGATATCCAACAAGAGCCTTCAAAAGCTACAACAAATTCAAAACAGTGCTGCAAGAATCCTGATGAGGGTGCGGAAATATGAACACATTTCACAAATCCTTCAATCACTTCATTGGCTCCCTATTCATCTCCGTATAGAATACAAACTCTGTTTGTTCACTCACCAGTGTATCCATGGAAATGCTCCACAATATCTTAAGGAACTCCTTATACTACAATCCACTACAAGAAACCTCCGTTTTACAAATACCTTCCGCCTTCGCCCCCCTGTGATCAAACATCATACAATGGGAGACTGAGCCTTTGCGGCCGCTGCTCCACAGCTCTGGAATGCCCTACCAGAGAGCCTAAGAACACAGCAGATTGTGGGCTGTTTAAAAAACAGCTAAAGACTTTTCTATTTAGGAAAGCTTATTAACAAGAATGCTATAATTATTGTTGTTTTATCTCTGTTTTTACCTTACCTTTGTTTAACTTTTTATGTTGCACTTTTGAGATTTACTGCTAATGTAAAATGCCCTATAAATAAAATGCATTATTATTATTATTACTACTACTGTAACTCTATCACTTGTTTCAGGCTTTATCTCACAATTATCCAGAGGTTAGCTAAGCAACACACATAGGCAAGATATTTAATCAACCAACATTCAATTTGATGGCCATAACATGTCAGATAATATGTTATAAATGGTAGACATCTTATAAAGAACCTTACTCTTGTTAAACTAAGGCATATGAAGCAACCTTATATGGTAGGAAAGTGTATTATGATATCCCTAGCAACTCTGTTAGACTGGTGTTCGATTTTCCAAAATTATATAAAATAAATCTGTATTTGTCTCAAGGAATAGAGATGAGATAGGTTCTTATGCATGTGAGAACTGATATGGTATGCTGCCACGAGAAATAAAGAACATTTTGGATGTACACAAACAGAAGAGAAGCTCAACCATCTTATGTTTGTCATATCATGACAGAACTGAAAAGGGCAAAAAAAGTTTGAGATTTCAGCTAATCTTCCTACACCTGAAATACATTTGTACAGGCACTGTGGCAGCCAGACAGTGTTAAATGGCTGTCAGTATGCAGCAAGCTTGTAATACTTTAGAAATGTGAAACAATGCTGGAAAGACATTTCAGAGTTGTGCAATTTGTCATCACTTGCAATTAGTAACTGTGTAATCTGACATCCTCAAAGCGATGAGAACTGGCAGTTGTAGTCGTCAAGTTTGATATCCCCTCTGACCAGAAGTTGTCTAATGTGCTGCTGGCTTTACTTAGAGCTCTGGTCTTAAAAATAAAAAGGGTGCTCAGTGTCAAGCTCTAAATCATAATGCAAATTACTTCATCAAAAAAATGTGTGTCAACAATTAAAAAATATAAAAATGTTATTTTTGGATTTAGTCATCTGTTTAAAGGAGTACTAACAAAATTTTATATTAAAACACATTTCTAATATCTGGCAAACTGTATTATTTTCAGATTTTTTTATGCAAGCAATCAAACTAATTAAAAAGACTACAAATGAAATAACCTGAAATGAGATTTTGCAGGGCCTTTTAAAATGTTCATATTTTTCATCTGGAGATGATGGTAGTATTTATTATTGGTAATAATTAAATAAATAGTTTATCAAGTACACCACACTTGAAGCATTAATAATTTTCAGGATCTATTCTTGTAATGACAAAGACCATCAAGGGCATTTTTACTGACCTGAACAGTCCTCCCTCCTAAGGGTAGGATATTTGGTCAATACTATGAAGTTCAATTAAAACTCACTTTTGGACTTGACTAATTAATTAGGTATTGAGCTACCACCAGAATGTAGCAGTTAACATTTTATAGAACAGTGGATAGCATGATTTAACCTGACACAGTGGAAATGCAATTGGATGGAATCAAACAAGGACAAACTGACACAGTGAGCAGAGAAAAGCCATAGGCCTTTTTCATTTTACCTGCCTATAATGTCATATTATGCATATAAAATAAAATTGCTCCATACATCATTGAAATTTATGTTTTGCTACTAACATTCTTTGGCACTGGAATGGATTTGTTGGGTGTACTTTATGAAAGACTACATTATAAAGGTTGAAAAAACAGGTGAGAAAATGAGGATTTTACTTTGCAAAGAAGAGATACTGTTTGGTGAATACTCCTGATTTCAATGACAAACAAATTTTCATCTAAGTTAATAGATTTTTTTGATGACACAGACATACAGTATAGTACTATACAACACAACACATCCTCTTTTACAGTAAACTGTTCATTTAATGTTTACTGTTAATTTATTTTTGTTTCTAAAATAAAAAAGTATGTGTAATCTGGTATATTCATATTTTGTGCATTTATGGGCATAAGCAGCTTCATTTGTCATACATGTAGCCTGAAAGACAATTTGGTGTGTTTAAGAGTGGGTGTTTGCATGAAAATGCCTTGTTGCAATCAATGGATCAGGCCTGGACACTGTGACCAGAAGAGTACTTTAAAAGAGCTATTCTTAACACTAGAATCCCTGAAGCCTACGAAAAAAGTCGTAATGCCGGGCCACCTTA